>NC_053394.1:75835938-77149625 GCF_905171765.1 Bufo bufo | reverse complement strand
GCACTGGCAGTGGGCACACTACAGTCAGTGGAAGTCAGCCTGACACACACTGGCAGGCAACTAACCTTAGATTAAAGTGTAAAAATTAAGTGCCTATTTTTTAAGCAAAGTCCTGTGCCACTCGGTATGACAGGGGTGGGCACTGGCAGTGGGCACACTACAGTCAGTGGAAGTCAGCCTGACACACACTGGCAGGCAACTAACCTTAGATTAAAGTGTAAAAATTAAGTGCCTATTTTTTAAGCAAAGTCCTGTGCCACTCGGTATGACAGGGGTGGGCACTGGCAGTGGGCACACTACAGTCAGTTGAAGTCGGCCTGACACACACTAGCAGCAGGCAAGCAGCTGAAATTACATTAAAGTGTAAAAATTAAATGCCTTTTTTAAGCAAAGTCCTGTGCCAGCCGGTATGAGTGGTGGGCACTGGCAGTGGGCACACTACAGTCAGTGGAAGTCAGCCTGACACACACTGGCAGGCAACTAACCTTAGATTAAAGTGTAAAAATTAAGTGCCTATTTTTTAAGCAAAGTCCTGTGCCACTCGGGATGACAGGGGTGGGCACTGGCAGTGGGCACACTACAGTCAGTTGAAGTCGGCCTGACACACACTGGCAGGCAACTAACCTTAGATTAAAGTGTAAAAATGAAGTGCCTTTTTTTTAAGCAAAGTCCTGTGCCACACGGGATGACAGGGGTGGGCACTGGCAGTGGGCACACTACAGTCAGTTGAAGTCGGCCTGACACACACTAGCAGCAGGCAAGCAGCTGAAATTACACTAAAGTGTAAAAATTAAATGCCTTTTTTATGCAAAGTCCTGTGCCATCCGGTATGAGTGGTGGGCACTGGCAGTGGGCACACTACAGTCAGTGGAAGTCAGCCTGACACACACTGGCAGGCAACTAACCTTAGATTAAAGTGTAAAAATTAAGTGCCTATTTTTTAAGCAAAGTCCTGTGCCACTCGGGATGACAGGGGTGGGCACTGGCAGTGGGCACACTACAGTCAGTTGAAGTCGGCCTGACACACACTAGCAGCAGGCAAGCAGCTGAAATTACATTAAAGTGTAAAAATTAAATGCCTTTTTTAAGCAAAGTCCTGTGCCAGCCGGTATGAGTGGTGGGCACTGGCAGTGGGCACACTACAGTCAGTGGAAGTCAGCCTGACACACACTGGCAGGCAACTAACCTTAGATTAAAGTGTAAAAATTAAGTGCCTATTTTTTAAGCAAAGTCCTGTGCCACTCGGGATGACAGGGGTGGGCACTGGCAGTGGGCACACTACAGTCAGTTGAAGTCGGCCTGACACACACTGGCAGGCAACTAACCTTAGATTAAAGTGTAAAAATGAAGTGCCTTTTTTTTAAGCAAAGTCCTGTGCCACACGGGATGACAGGGGTGGGCACTGGCAGTGGGCACACTACAGTCAGTTGAAGTCGGCCTGACACACACTAGCAGCAGGCAAGCAGCTGAAATTACACTAAAGTGTAAAAATTAAATGCCTTTTTTATGCAAAGTCCTGTGCCAGCCGGTATGAGTGGTGGGCACTGGCAGTGGGCACACTACAGTCAGTGGAAGTCAGCCTGACACACACTGGCAGGCAACTAACCTTAGATTAAAGTGTAAAAATTAAGTGCCTTTTTTTAAGCAAAGTCCTGTGCCACACGGAATGACAGGGGTGAGCACTGGCAGTGGGCACACTACAGTCTGTGGGCCTGCAGCTCCTCACACACAGGCAGGCCAGGCAACTGCAATATGTATATAAAGGAAAAAAAAAAAGCAGACTAATGTTGCAGCCCTAAAAAGGGCTTTTTGGGGTGCTGTCAGGACGCTGTCCTTACAGCAGAGATCAGATGAGTCTTTCAGGACTGGAGTGGACACTGAATTCACTAGCCTAGCTATCGATTTCCCAATTAAATCAGCAGCAGTTACAGTCTCCCTCCTCTCACTAAGACTGCAGCTTCAGAATGAATCTAAAATGGATGCTGTGCAGGAGGTGGGAGGGTCTGGGAGGGAGGGTATGCTGCTGATTGGCTGGAATGTGTCTGCTGACTGTGAGGTACAGGGTCAAAGTTTGCTCAATGATGATGTATAGGGGGCGGACCGAACATCGCATGTGTTCGCCCGGCAGAGGCGAACGCGAACAAGCTATGTTCGCCGGGAACTGTTCGCCGTCGGATAGTTCGGGCCATCTCTACTTATAATGTGCAAAAAATACCCCCTTGTAATGCCCCCAGTTGAGCTAATGTTCCAAATAGTGCCCCATAATGTGCCAATATAAAATACCCCTATATAGTGCCCCCAGTAAAGGCCCCCATAGTGCTCCTCTCCCCCCTCCCTCCTAGTGCCCCCCATAATGTACCAGTATAAAATGCCCCATATATAGTGCCCCAGTAGATGCCCTCAGTGTCCCCCATAATTTACAAGTATAAAATACCCCTTCTTAGTGCCCCCGTAGATGACCTCATAGTATTCCTCTCCCCCTTCCCCATAGTACCCACCATAATGTGTCACAGTATAAAATGCTACTGTACAGAGCCCCCCATATAAAATACCCCTTCTTTGTGGCCTCAGTAGATGCCCCTATAGTGCCCACCAATAATGTGCCAGAAAGAAGTGCCCCCATAGATGCCCCCCAATCATGTGCTAGTAATAAGAGCCTTCCCACCATCTTGTGCCAGTAACAAGAGCCCCCCCACCATCTTGTGTCAGCAACAAGAGCCCCCCCACCATCTTGTGCCAGTAACAAGAGCCCCCCCCATTTCATGTGCCAGTAGCCAGAGCCCCCCCTATAATGTGCCAGTAGCCAGAGCCCCCCCTATAATGTGCCAGTAGCCATAGCCCCCTATCATGTGCCAGTAGCCAGAGCCCCCCTATCATGTGCCAGTAGCCAGAGCCCCCCCTATCATGTGCTAGTAGCCAGAGCCCCCCCTATCATGTGCCAGTAGCCAGAGCCCTCCCTATCATGTGCCAGTAACCAGAGCCTCCCCTATAATGTGCCAGTAGCCAGAGCCCCCCCTATAATGTGCCAGTAGCCAGAGCCCCCCCCTATAATGTGCCAGTAGCTATAGGCCCCCCCCTATCATGTGCCAGTAGCCAGAGCCCCCTATAATGTGCCAGTAGCCAGAGCCCCCCCTATAATGTGCCAGTAGCCAGAGCCCCCCCTCATATCAGTACCCACCAGTATTGTACACAAAAAACACACATAAAAAAAAAAACACTTATACTTACCTCCATGTCAGCGATGCGATGCAGGCCTCTTCTGGCCTGTGTCCCGCGCTGTACGGCTCAGGTGGCGCAATGATGTCATCACGCCGCCTGTGTCGGCAGCCTATCAGAAGAACAGGGGAGGGACACACCTCTCCCTCCCCTACCGCACAGCAATCTGTTTTGCTGTCCTGAGGACAGCGATACACATGACTATGGAGATGAGCGCTTCTGCAATGGAAGCGCTCATCTCCCTGTGCCCTGCCGCCGCTGCCCCCACTTGCCGCCACGGGGGACAGGGCCCACGAAAATATATTTAGTTGCAGGACGGCGGGGGCACCTAGGACTTGGTGGCCCAGGGGCAATTGCCCCCCTTGCCTTAATGGAAGCACCGGCCCTGTATGTTACACACAGACGTCTTCAGCGCTCAGTAGAACTAAAGACTGAAGATAGACTCTCCTTGGCAATGGTCAGTTAGAGCTTTGCTAAGAAGACTCTTTACACCTTGTTTTCTAGAGCAAAGAAGCATCTTTCACTAATAAAGTATATTACAAAAATGTTTAGCAGTCCTGTCTTTACACTATTAAAAATAAACTGAAACAGTTACACTTTAAGGCTGGCCATACGCTTGAGATTAAAGTAACAGTGCATGCAAGGGAGTCTGTCAGCTAATCTGAGCCTTTTAGACCGCCCAGATCAGGTTATAGACTCATTACAATGGTACCTTTATTTGTGCTGTCCCTCGCTGAGATCTTCCAAAAAAGACTTTTAAAACGTATGCTAATGAGGTTCGGCAAGTGCCAAGGGGCGGCGTTACTACAGCAAGTTCCCAGGCCCCTCGGCAATGTGCCCAGAAAACCACACCTATTTCACCCCTCTGGCCCGCCCTCCTTTCCTATTATTACCTCCTCCTCTCCCTCACAAATCTCGCGCCTGCTAGAGTAAAGACGCTGCTGCGCCGACCCGCCCCTTCTTTGGCTTCACTGCAGTCCTCTGCAGCGGCTGGTTACTTCCGCCCGCTGGATTTTGAGCTACGGACCGGCGCATGCGCAGTCCAACTCCCTGTTCCTCTGCCCATAATGGGCACAGCAGTGCGCAGGTGCAGGACAAGTGTGAAGCGGCGCAGGAGTGAGATTTGTGAGGGAGAGGAGGAGGTAATAATAGGAAAGGAGGGCGGGCCAGAGGGGTGAAATAGGTGTGGTTTTCTGGGCACATCGCCGAGGGGCCTGACCACTTGCTGCAGTAACGCCGCCCCTGGGCACTTGCCGAACCTAATTAGCATAAGTTTTAAAAGTCTTTTTTGGCAGATTTCGGCGAGGGACAGAACAAATAAAGGTACCATTGTAATGTGGGAAAAGGAGTCTATAACCTGATCTGAGCGGTCTAAAAGGCTCAGATTAGGTGACAGATACACTTTAACCTCTTCAGGACACATGACGTACCGGTACGGCATGTTGTCCTGGTACTTAAGGACACATGACGTACCGGTATGTCATGTGTATTTCCGATCACCGCCGCCCGGCGGGCGGTGATCGGAACAAGGTGCCTGCACAAATCATTGAGCAGGCACCTTGGCTAAATGCGCGGGGGGGTCGGCAGCGGCAGGCGATTCCATCGGGTCCCCATGCGGCTGTAGGGGGGACCCGTTGGCATGGAAGGCATCGCGCTGCCTTCCGGTGACGAGCCTGTGAGATCCAGCCCCCTGGATCTCACAGGCAGGAAGCTGTATGAGTAATACACACTGTATTACTCATACAGCCAATGCATTCCAATACAGAAGTATTGGAATGCATTGTAAAGGGATTAGACCCACAAAAGTTCAAGTCCCAAAGTGGGACAAAAAATAAAGTGAAAAATAAAGTTTTCCCCCAAAAAATTAAAAGTTTCAAGTAAAAATAAACAAAAACGTCATTTTCCCCAAATAAAGTAAAAAAAAATTGGTAAAAAATAAGGGAAAAAAAAAAAAGCATACCTATTGGGTATCGCCGCCTCCGTATCGACTGGCTCTATAAACATATCACATGACCTAACCCCTCAGATTAACACCGTAAAAAAATAAAAATAAAAACTGTGCTAAATAAACCATTTTTTGTCACCTTACATCACAAAAAGTGTAATAGCAAGCGATCAAAAACTCACACACACCCCAAAATAGTGCCAATAAAACCATCATCTTATCCCGCAAAAATCATACCCTACCTAAGGTAATCGCCCAAAAACTGAAAAAATTTGGGCTCTCAGACTATGGAAACACTAAAACATGATTTTTTTTGCTTCAAAAATGAAATCATTGTGTAAAACTTACATAAATAAAAAAAAATGTATACATATTAGGTATCGCAGCATCTGTAATAACTTGCTCTATAAAAATATCACATGACCTAAACCCTCAGGTGAATACCGTAAAAAACTAAAAATAAAAACGGTGTAAAAAAAGCCATTTTTTGTCACCTTACATCACAAAAAGTGTAATAGCAAGCGATCAAAAAGTCACACACACCCCAAAATAGTGCCAATAAAACCGTCATTAAAAACGGTGCCAAAACAGAAATTTCTTGTTACCTTGCCTCACAAAAAGTGTAATATAGAGCATCCAAAAATCATATGTACCCTAAACCAGTACCAACAAAACTTTCACCCTATCCCGTAGTTTCTAAAATGGGGTCACGTTTTTGGAGTTTCTACTTTAGGGGTGCATCAGGGGGGCTTCAAATGGGACATGTTGTCAAAAAAAACAGTCCAGCAAAATCTGCCTTCCAAAAACCGTATGGCATTCCTTTCCTTCTGCGCCCTGCCGTGTGCCCGTACAGCAGTTTACGACCACATATGGGGTGTTTCTGTAAACTACAGAATCAGGGCCATAAATATTGAGTTTGGTTTGGCTGTTAACCCTTGCTTTGTAACTGGAAAAAAATTATTAAAATGGAAAATCTGCCAAAAAAGTGAAATTTATTTATTAATCTATTTTCCATTAATTCCTGTGGAACACCTAAAGGGTTAACGACGTTTGTAAAATCAGTTTTGAATACTTTGAGGGAAACACTAAAACATGATTTTTTTTGCTTCAAAAATGAAATCATTGTGTAAAACTTACATAAATAAAAAAAAATTATACATATTAGGTATCGCAGCATCCGTAATAACTTGCTCTATAAAAATATCACATGACCTAAACCCTCAGGTGAATACCGTAAAAAACTAAAAATAAAAACGGTGTAAAAAAAGCAATTTTTTGTCACCTTACATCACAAAAAGTGTAATAGCAAGCGATCAAAAAGTCACACACACCCCAAAATAGTGCCAATAAAACCGTCATCTCATCCCGCAAAAATCATACCCTACCCAAGGTAATCGCCCAAAAACTGAAAAAATTATGGCTCTCAGACTATGGAAACACTAAAACATGATTTTTTTTGTTTAAAAAAAGAAATCATTGTATAAAACTTACATAAATAAAAAAAAAAGTATACATATTAGGTATCGCCGCGTCCGTGACAACCTGGTCTATAAAAATACCACATGATCTAACCTGTCAGATGAATGTTGTAAATAACAAAAAATAAAAACGGTGCCAAAACAGCAATTTCTTGTTACCTTGCCTCACGAAAAGTGGAATATAGAGCATCCAAAAATCACACCCCATATGTGGTCGTAAACTGCTGTACGGGCATACGGCAGGGCGCAGAAGGAAAGGAATGCCATACGGTTTTTGGAAGGCAGATTTCTTAGATGGGGTCACTTTTATGGAGTTTCTACTCTAGGGGTGCATCAGTGGGCTTCAAATGGGACATGGTGTAAAAAAAAACAGTCCAGCACAACCTGCCTTCCAAAAACCGTATGGCATTCCTTTCCTTCTGCGCCCTGCCGTGTGCCCGTACAGTAGTTTACGACCACATATGGGGTGTTTCTGTAAACTACAGAATCAGGGCCATAAATATTGAGTTTGGTTTGGCTGTTAACCCTTGCTTTGTAACTGGAAAAAAAATATTAAAATGGAAAATCTGCCAAAAAAGTGAAATTTTGAAATTGTATCTCTATTTTCCATTAATTCTTGTGGAACACCTAAAGGGTTAACAAAATTTGTAAAATCAGTTTTGAATACCTTGAGGGGTGTAGTTTATAGAATGGGATCATTTTTGGGTGATTTCTATTATGTAAGCCTCGCAAAGTGACTTCAGACCTTAACTGGTCCCTAAAAATAGTTTTTTTGCAAATTTCAGAAAAATTTGAAGATTTGCTTCTAAACTTCTAAGCCTTGTAACATCCCCAAAAAATTAAATATCATTCCCAAAACGATCCAAACATGAAGTAGACATATGGGGAATGTAAAGTAATAACTATTTTTGGAGGTATTACTATGTATTATAGAAGTAGAGAAATTGAAACTTGGAAATTTGCAATTTTTTACACATTTTTGGTAAATTTGGTATTTTTTTATAAATAAAAATGAATTTTTTTTACTTCATTTTACCTGTGTCATGAAGTACAATATGTGACGAAAAAACAATCTCAGAATGGCCTGAATAAGTCAAAGCGTTTTAAAGTTATCACCACTTAAAGTGACACTGGTCAGATTTGCAAAAAATGGCCTGGTCCTTAAGGTGAAATAAGGCTGTGTTCCCAAAGGGGTTAAGGCTATAGTCATGGAAGGCTGTCTGGAATATTTGTATCTTCATGGAGACACTTTTGTCAGGGAACTGATCAGGGTAACAGCTAGAAGTGACTGGGCCCCACAGCAAATTTTTGCATGGGTCCCGCAACTCCCTCCTCTTTGGCTAGTCACGATCTAGACCAGACCAGCCTGCCATGCCATCCTTTTCCTATATAATATACACTGCTCAAAAAAATAAAGGGAACACAAAAATAACACATCCTAGATCTGAGTTAATTAAATATTCTTCTGAAATACTTTGTTCTTTATATAGTTGAATGTGCTGACAACAAAATCACACAAAAAAAAAAAAATGGAAATCAAATTTTTCAACCCATGGAGGTCTGGATTTGGAGTCACACTCAAAATCAAAGTGGAAAAACACACTACAGGCTGATCCAACTTTGATGTAATGTCCTTAAAACAAGTCAAAATGAGTCTCAGTAGTGTGTGTGGCCTCCACGTGCCTGTATGACCTCCCTACAACGCCTGTGCATGCTCCTGATGAGGTGGCGGACGGACTCCTGCGGGATCTCCTCCCAGACCTGGACTAAAGCATCTGCCAACTCCTGGACAGTCTGTGGTGCAACATGATGTTGGTGGATAGAGCGAGACATGATGTCCCAGATGTGCTCAATTGGATTCAGGTCTGGGGAACGGGCGGGCCAGTCCATAGCATCAATGCCTTCGTCTTGCAGGAACTGCTGACACACTCCAGCCACATAAGGTCTAGCATTGTCTTGCATTAGGAGGAACCCAGGGCCAACCGCACCAGCATATGGTCTCACAAGGGGTCTGATGATCTCATCTCGGTACCTAATGGCAGTCAGGCTACCTCTGGCGAGCACATGGAGGGCTGTACGGCCCTCCAAAGCAATGCCACCCCACACCATTACTGACCCAATGCCAAACCGGTCATGCTGGAGGATGTTGCAGGCAGCAGAACGTTCTCCACGGCATCTCCAGACTCTGTCACGTCTGTCACATGTGCTCAGTGTGAACCTGCTTTCATCTGTGAAGAGCACAGGGCGCCAGTGGCGAATTTGCCAATCTTGATGTTCTCTGGCAAATGCCAAACATCCTGCACGGTGTTGGGCTATAAGCCCAACCGCCACCTGTGGACGTCGGGCCCTCATATCACCCTCATGGAGTCTGTTTCTGACCGTTTGAGCAGACACATGCACATTTGTGGCCTGCTGGAGGTCATTTTGCATGGCTCTGGCAGTGCTCCTCCTGTTCCTTCTTGCACAAAGGCAGAGGTAGCGGTCCTGCTGCTGGGTTGTTGCCCTCCTACGGCCTCCTCCACGTCTCCTGATGTACTGGCCTGTCTCCTGGTAGCGCCTCCATGCTCTGGACACTACGCTGACAGACACAGCAAACCTTCTTGCCACAGCTCGCATTGATGTGCCATCCTGGATAAGCTGCACTACCTGAGCCACTTGTGTGGGTTGTAGACTCCGTCTCATGCTACCACTAGAGTGAAAGCACTGCCAGCATTCAAAAGTGACCAAAACATCAGCCAGGAAGCATAGGAACTGAGAAGTGGTCTGTGGTGACCACCTGCAGAACCACTCCTTTATTGGGGGTGTCTTGCTAATTGCCTATAATTTCCACCTGTTGTCTATCCCATTTGCACAACAGCATGTGAAATTGATTGTCACTCAGTGTTGCTTCCTAAGTGGACAGTTTGATTTCACAGAAGTGTGATTGACTTGGAGTTACATTGTGTTGTTTAAGTGTTCCCTTTATTTTTTTGAGCAGTGTATATATATACAGGCTTGGACTGGCCCACAGGGATACAGGGGAATCCCCCGGTGGGCCTCTGAGCAAGGTGGGCCCCTAGTCTCCCACCCCCTGCACAAGTGGCACATAACACTGTAGACTTGCTGCACTACATACATATATTCAATGTACAGCAACTCAACCAGCCTATGTTCATATAAAAAAAACTTGTTAAATTATTTATTATATTCGAATGTATCCGTACGGTGGGCCCCCAAAATACATTTTACTGGTGGGCCCTAGGTACCCTAGTCCGACACTGTATATATATATACAGTGCAGACCAAAAGTTTGGGCACACCTTCTCATTCAAAGAGTTTTCTTTATTTTCATGACTATGAAGGCATCAAAACTATAAATTAAGACATGTGGAATTATATACATAACAAACAAGTGTGAAACAACTGAAAATATTTCATATTCTAGGTTCTTCAAAGTAGCCACCTTTTGCTTTGATTACTGCTTTGCACACTCTTGGCATTCTCTTGATGAGCTTCAAGAGGTAGTCCCCTGAAATGGTCTTCCAACAGTCTTGAAGGAGTTCCCAGAGATGCTTAGCACTTGTTGGCCCTTTTGCCTTCACTCTGCGGTCCAGCTCACCCCAAACCATCTCGATTGGGTTCAGGTTCGGTGACTGTGGAGGCCAGGTCATCTGGCGCAGCACCCCATCACTCTCCTTCATGGTCAAATAGCCCTTACTTTCAAAGTTTTCCCAATTTTTCGGCTGACTGACTGACCTTAATTTCTTAAAGTAATGATGGCCACTCGTTTTTCTTTACTTAGCTGCTTTTTTCTTGCCATAATACAAATTCTAACAGTCTATTCAGTAGGACTATGAGCTGTGTATCCACCTGACTTCTCCTCAACGCAACTGATGGTCCCAACCCCATTTATAAGGCAAGAAATCCCGCTTATTAAACCTGTCAGGGCACACCTGTGAAGTGAAAACCATTTCAGGGGACTACCTCTTGAAGCTCATAAAGAGAATGCCAAGAGTGTGCAAAGCAGTAATCAAAGCAAAAGGTGGCTACTTTGAAGAACCTAGAATATGACATATTTTCAGTTGTTTCACACTTGTTTGTTATGTATATAATTCCACATGTGTTAATTCATAGTTTTGATGCCTTCAGTGTGAATCTACAATTTTCATAGTCATGAAAATAAAGAAAACTCTTTGAATGAGAAGGTGTGTCCAAACTTTTGGTCTGTACTGTATATAAATATATATATATATATATATATATATATATACACTCCTGTGACTAGGCCAGGGCCAGGGGGGCGCAGATAAGGGCCAGTGGTGCAGACAAGGGCTGAGGATGGGACACAGATAAGGGACAGGGCTCAGGGGCGCAGACAGGGGCCAGGGAGGTGCTGACCGTGGCCTGGGGGCCAGGGCGGGCACAGACAATGCCCAGAGGGGCGCAGATAAGGGTCAGGGGCTGTGCTGAAAGAGCCAGGGAGACACAGACAGTGGCCAGAGGCTGCGCTCACAAGGGCAAGGGGGCACACAGGCAGCGTGGGAGCTAATAGGAGGGATAACTTTCACTGGGTGCATTTCATAGCACACTGCATCCATAAAGCAGATTTTTTTTTTTATATGAAGCCATTGATGTCTGCAGATTGTTATCCCTCTGTGCACAATAGCAGGCGGCGGGTAATTAAATGTCCTTGCGGCGGTACCTGTACCCGTCCTCATCACATCCGTTATCTGCCGAGCTCAATCTGAGGATGATGGGTACAGGTACCGCCGCAGGGACATTTTATTACCCGCCGCCTGCCATTGTGCACAGAGGGATAACAATCCGCAGACATCAATGGCTTTATGGACGCAGTGTGCTATGAAATGCAACCAGTGAAAGTTCTCCCTCCTCCCAGTTCATACACTCAGTCCCACTGATTGCAGAGCCGGAGCAGACGTTGTTCTTCAGCCGTGGATCCCAGGCGCCCTCTAGCGTACACGCGGCCACATTACAAGCCTATTATTTATTCTCATTCTGGAGATCAGGTCGGTTTTTTCCTCTGTTCCTCCTCGGGGCCCCAAAGCAGCTGCTTCCCCTTCCTTTCCTGGTAGCTACGCCACTGGAACTGATATAATAACTGTTGTACCAAAATCAGCGATTCCCAGCTGGAAGTTTCTGGACATCAGTGGAACCCCATCAGATGTTCAGTGCTCTGTCGATGTACAAAATGGATCATACAATGTACTGAGGCTAAGCAGCATCATGATTTATGCTGCATTGCATACACCGTCCCGTCCTGGGTGACATCAGGAACTGAGTTCCCTAAGTGCCTCTTCACACACACATCTGGTCTGGCATTTTTTTTTTTCTGCTTACTAAAAAAATAAAAAATTACAGAATAGAGTGGCCTTACTGGGAGGAAATACTCAAACCCCAAATACTGTATCGTATTTATACCCGGGGGAGCAGATCCTCCTCATGTGATCCGTTGCTAACGGCAATCCCCAGCAAAAATGCATACAATGGAGGATGTCGGCAGCGTGTACCACAAAAACATCCTACACAAGATGAAATAATGTGTGGATGAAAATATAAGATTAAATAGATCACTGCAAATGGTGCACCACCCTAAAACTGACAATAAACCCTCACACTGATGACTGATTGTCATAAGAAAACCGTTCCTTATGCAACTTCTGGGAACTAATCTGAATCACTATAAAAGCTAGAAGCGAAAGACCGGCACTCCAAAGTTGCTGATGAAGTGAATTTAATGGTCACATATTACATTTGTGACGCGCGTTTCGGCACACGTGGTGCCTTTCTCAAACTGTGTTACTGTGGCAAACAAACAAAGTAACAGATAAATTTAAATAGACCGCCCAATGTCACATTGCCAGGGCAACCGTCCAAAACAGAGTGAATCGCAGCCGGCAGAATACACATTAGGCCTCATGCACACGGATGTTGTTTTGGTCCGCATCCGAGCCGCCATTTTGGCAAAAGATGCGGACAGCACTCCGTGTGCTGTCCGCATCCATTGCTCCGTTTCGTGGCCCCGCTAAAAAAAATAGCATGTTCTATTCTTGTCTGTTTTTGCGGACAAGAATAGGCATTTCTACAATGGGCCGCCCGTTCCATTCCGCAAATTGCGGAAGGCACACCGGGCGGCTTCAGTTTTTTGCGGATCCGCGGTTTGCAGACCGCAAAAAATGGCACGGTCGTGTGCATGAGGCCTTACGAAGATCCGCTGTGGCAGAGGGTAAGTGTCACAGGAAAGATCGCATTCCTCTAGTTGTACTGGAAAGACAAAATAGAATATAAGTAAAGTTACAGGAACCTGTTGAGAGCATTTTCTCTATTAAGTCCTTTGGGTTCTAGTGTTTGAAGCCGGTGTATCCAGTACGCCTCTCTTCTCATATGGCGTTCAACCCTGTTGCCCCCACGTCGGGGCAATGGTACCTCTTCTAAAATCTGGAATCTGAGTTGCGCAATATTGTGTTTAAATGTAAGAAGCGATGAGGGATTGGTAGGAGTGGGTTACTCTCCCGTATGGTCGATTTATGCTTAGTGAAGCGGTCCTTCATGCGCAGTGATGTCTCCCCTACGTAGGCTAGCCCACACGGACATTTGAGAACATAGATGATGAATCTGCTGTCACATGTAAAATGACCCCGTATTGCGATCTGTTCCCCTGTAAGTGGATGAGAGATATATTGTCCCTTTATAACGCTGGAGCAGTGTATGCCGTTGAGACAAGGGCGGGTGCCACATTTGGCTGTGGAAAAAAGTGTTTGTAGCAATGTCACTTTATTGCTGCCTGTGTCTGCCCTCACAATCTTGTCTCGTACATTGCCCGCTCGTTTATAGCACATCATCGGAGGGTTTTTAAGTTCTTCAACCATGGGGTAAGATTTCTTAATTATGTCCCAATGTTTGTTGATCACGGATCGTACTCTGTTCACCCAAGGATGATACTTGACGATCAGGGGGAGGCGTTTACGTTGTGCTTGCGATTTACCTGCTGTGGGGGAGGGTGAATCCAACCTCGCTCGCTGTTCCTGTAGTAGGTGTGCGGGATACCCCCTGTCTTTAAACCTAGTGGTTATTTCGTTGAGCCGGACTTCACGGGTCATGGGGTCACTAACTATCCTATTTACTCTTTTAAATTGGGAAAAGGGGAGGGATCTTTTTATTGACGGTGGGTGATTACTATTGTAGAGTAGTAGGCTGTTACGATCAGTGCTTTTGGTGAATAAATCTGTGATGCACTCACCTCCATCCCCTTTAATGACCCAAGTGTCAAGAAATGATATCTTTTGTGGGTCTGAGTGCAGAGTGAGCTGAAGCTCAGGTGGTACATTGTTGATGGAAGTTGTAAATTCCTCGAGGGTTCGAGTGCCGCCCCGCCAAACGCAAAATATGTCATCAATGAAACGTTTCCAAAAAATGCAATATTTCTGATATAGGGGATTAGAATAGACATGTTCTTTCTCAAAAAATGCCATATAGCAATTTGCATAAGACGGTGCAGCATTCAAACCCATTGCGGTCCCGCACTGCTGTTGATAAAATGTATCCTGGAACATAAAATAGTTCCGTTTAAGAACTATGAAGAGAAAAAGTTTTTTTCTTCTAATCCGTGAGAACTCTCATCCAGGAGATGTTTGACGGCATTTAAACCCTTTTCATGTGTGAATGACGTGTATAAACTGCACACGTCTAGTGTCACCAATAAGCATTCTGTGTCGAGGTGTACCTGATGTACCTCCTCTAGGAAATGTGGTGTGTCCCTGAGGTAGTAGAATACAGCAGTGCTTGGATGTTGTTTAATTAAAAATTCCACCAATTTGGCATCAATGATTCCATCCTCCCGATGTGTATCTACCAAACACTGTAGTTCGTGTTTAATATCCCATACCGGGTCCCTCGGTAGTACATGGTATGTGTTTACATCTGACAGTTGTCCCATGAAGCCCTGCTTAAATTGTTGTAACAATGTGTTCATGTCCCTCTGTACCAAACTGACATATGACTCAACTGGATGTTGGGTTTTGGGGGGCATATAGCAACTTTTGGTTCGGATGCGGACCAAAACAACGGCCGTGTGCATGAGGCCTAATGTGTATTCTGCCGGCTGCGATTCACTCTGTTTTGCACGGTTGCCCTGGCAAGGTGACATAAGCGCCATGTGACATTGGGCGGTCTATTTAAATTTATCTGTTACTTTGTTTGTTTGCCACAGTAACACAGTTTGAGAAAGGCACCACGTGTGCCGAAACGCGCGTCACAAATGTAATATGTGACCAATAAATTCACTTCATCAGCAACTTTGGAGTGCCGGTCTTTTGCTTCTATTTGATATCAGGGTATCCGTCCCTCTGACGGAGCACCGGCTCTACACAGAGCCGACCGATTTAGAAGATACATCACTGTAAAAGCTGCCTTGCTGTAAATAACTTGCATACATTGATGACCTTTGGATCATCTTCAGTAAAGTACTGGGAGTTTGTTAAGAAACTTGGTCTCCTTATTCTACATCATCTCCTAATTGTACCTTGCGGTGCTGGCGTCATGAACACAGGGGCCCAGCCACTAAAGCACCTTAAACATCTATACCATCAAGGGAACCTCAACTTCCATCTGGCTGGTGTTCCCTGCAATAGAGAGTGCCCCGGAGGATTTAGAGCTGTCTTCCCCATCACTGTATGCCAGCCAAGGGAGGCTCTGCTAACTGTGAGTAAATGAACTACTACCCTCATCAACCAACCGAAGCCTCACGTGTTGCCCCTGCGGACCCAGAGGCTGCAAATATTGGACAGGACTCCTGTGCGCATGCACAGCAGTCCCAGCAGTGCATTTCAGCGCAGATTTAAAGAACATAGAAAATACTGATCTGGACTCCTTATCTGCAATGCTTACTGCAGATAATAGTCCCAGATCGTGGTGACAGATTCCCTTTCATTTTTAGTAGTTTACGCACTACTAGTGCCCGCAGCATGCCCCCTGAAATTAAAAATTCATGCTTACCTGCTCCACGCCGCTCCAGTCCTCCGCACTGCCCCTGCTTTCTCCATTTTTCGGTTCTCACTCTGTTTACATCACTGCTGAAGCCAGTCATTGGCTGGAGTGCTGCTGTAGGAGTGCTGCTGTAGGAGTGCTGCTGTAGGAGTGCTGCTGTAGGAGTGCTGATGTAGGAGTGCTGCTGTAGGAGTGCTGCTGTAGGAGTGCTGCTGTAGGAGTGCTGCTGTAGGAGTGCTGATGTAGGAGTGCTGCTGTAGGAGTGCTGCTGTAGGAGTGCTGCTGTAGGAGTGCACCTAGCCTTTCTGCTGCCTGAGGTGAAAATTGAAACAGCCCGCCTTCCATACCAAACTCTCAACCTAACCCCTTCCCTCCTAATATTACATATATCACTACAAAACATACAGGCTAATACAGCGCACATACCTCTTACATTCAGTGATGTCTCATTTGATGTAGACGTTCTCTTCCTCATCTTCTCCATTCAGACCAGTCCGCCATGATGATTTTTCACCCATCATCTCTGCAGTTTGACAAAAAAATCATCTTAGTTTCTTACTTTTTCATCATCTTCCCCAGGGCCGTCTTTAACATGGGGCAAAAGGGGCAGCTGCCCCGGGCCCAGTTGCTCCTGGGGGGCCCAAGGCAGCTGCCTCTTGAGCCCCGCTGGCCAGTGGTGTAGCGTGGCGGAGGCCGTTGCCCCGGGCGCAAAATTCCAGGGGGCACTAGCAGGGCCCTGGTGACAAGTGGGGGGCGGCGGCAGGGCACAGGGAGATGAGCGCTTCCATTGTGGAACCGCTCATCTCCATAATTATCTGTATCGCCGTCCTCAGGACAGCGATACAGATAGATGTGCTGCGTCGGGGCAGGGGAAGGAGAGGCGTCTCCCTTCCCCATTCCTCCGATAGGCTGCAGGCACTAGACCTGCAGCCTATCAGAGGCCGTTGCAGGCGGGACACAGGCCGGAAGAGGCCTGCATCGCATCGCTGCCAGCCTGATGGAGGTAAGTATAAGTGTTTATTTTTTTATATGCTACTACTTACTGGCACATCATTGGGGAACATCTATGGGGGCACTTGTTACTGGCACATGATTGGGGGGCATCTATGGGGGAACTTGTTATTGGCACATGATTGGGGGGTATCTATGGGGGTACTTGTTACTGGAACATTATTGGGGGCATCTATGGGGGCACTTGTTACTGGCACATGATTGGGGGGGATCTATGGGGGCACTTGTTACTGGCACATGATTGGGGGGCATCTATGGGGGCACTTGTTACTGACACATGATTTGGGGGCATCTATGGGGGCACTTGTTACTGGCACATGATTGGGGGCATCTATTGGGGCACTTGTTACTGGCACATGATTGGGGCATCTATGGGGGTACTTGTTATTGGCACATAATTGGGGGGCATCTATGGGGGTACTTGTTACTGGCACATGATTGGGGGCATCTATGGGGGTACTTGTTTCTGGCCCATGATTGGAGGGCATCTATGGGGGCACTTGTTACTGGCATATTATTGGGGGGCATCTATGGGGGCACTTGTTACTGGCACATGATTGGGGGGCATCTATGGAGGCACTTGTTACTGGCATATGATTGGGGGCATCTATGGGGGCACATCTTACTGGCACATTATTGGGGGGCACTGTGGTGGCATCTAAGAGGGCACTTTTTACTGGCACATTATTGGGTGGCACTATGGGGGCATCTATGGGGGAACTTCTTACTGGCACATTATTGGGGGCACTATGGGGGATTTTATATGGGGGCTCTGTATAGGGGCATTTTATACTGGGGCACACTATGGTGGGTACTATGGGGAAGGAGAGAGAGGAGTACTATGGGATCATCTATGGGGGCACTAAGAAGGGGTATTTTATACTTGCAAACTATGGGGGACACTGAGGGCATCTACTGGGGCACTAAATATGGGGAATTTATATTGGTACATTATGGGAGGCACTAGGAAGAAGGGGGGAGAGGAGCACTATGGGGGAATTTACTGGGGGCATTATGGGGAAATTAGCTCAACTGGGGGCATTAAAAGGGGGTATTTTTTGCACTGGCATATTATAAGGAGAATTATTACTATTGGGGGCATTATGGGGGGCTTTATTACTACTGGGGATCTATGGGGAACATGATTACTAGTATGGGCACTATGGGAGCACTATTACTTCTGGGGCACAGTGGGGACATGTTGGGGGCACTGTAGGAGCACTATTACTACTATGTGTGCTCTAGCAGAGAATTATTCCTATTGGTGGGACTTTTGGGAGCACTATTACTGTTGAGGCACCTTGGCACAGTATCAGCTTACCACAATTATTTTTGGGGGACGTTATGTTTACACTATTAGTGTCAGGGGCACTCTTTGCTGGGCGCAGTTATTTTAGGGCACTGTGTGCCAATAATTATTGAAGGGCACTATCTGCATGATACTACTATTATCAGGGGGTTTATCTGTTTCTGCAAAATAGTATTGGGGAGCACAGCGGCACAGTATTGGGGGTGGTAGGATGATGTGTCCAGAAGATGGGAGGATGATGGAAAAGTAGTAAACTAAGATTTTGTTTGTCAAACTGCAGAGACGAGAAATGGCTGAAAAATGATGGTCTAGTCTGAAGGTCTAAAAGGAGAAGACGAGGAAAGAGAACATCTACATGAAAGAGACATCACTGGATGTAAGAGGTATGTGGCGCTGTATTACCCTGTATGTAGGGGTGGTTGGAGGGGTTAGTAGTACAGTACTATCTGCACATTGTAAAAAAAAAAAAAAAAAAAAGTAATCTGCAAAATACTATATATTTGTGTCAGAAGTTGTACTTTTTTAATTTTTAGACTAATGATACAGCCATTTTATTTGATACTTTTGTGCTGATTATTTTTTTCTTCTCTATATTAAGGGACACTATAGTCACCAGAACCACAACAGCTAAACGTAGTAGTTCTGGTGTCTATAGCATGTCTCTGCAAGCTTTTTAATGTAAACACTGCCTTTTCAGGAAAAAAAAGCAGTATTTACATTACTGCCAAGGAACATCTCTAGTGGCCACTCATCAGTATTAAAGTTTACTACTCTACGAGGTGTGTGGATTATTTTTTGTCTGTGTGTTGTGGTGGAGGGCGTGATTGCATGCTAGGGTGTGGGAAGGCGGGATCCAGGGGGCCCAAGTAAATTCTTGCCCAGGGTCCTATCAATATTAAAGACGGCCCTGATCCTCCCCACCTTCTGAACACCCCATCCTGCCACCTGCAATACTGTGCCTACTGTGCTCTCCTAAACTATACTTCAGAAACAGTCCCCCTGAAAATATTAGTACCATGCAGATAGTGTCCTTCAAAAATTATTGGCACGCAGTGTCCTTAAATAACTGCGCCCAGCAAATAGTGTCCTTGACACCAATAGTGTAAACATAATGTTCCCCAAAAATAACTGTGCTAAGCTGATACTGTGCCAGGATGACACCCACAGTAATAATGCTCCCCAACTAATAATTCTCTGCCAGAGCGCACTTGGTAGTAATAGTGCCCCCAACAGTACTAATGTCCCCACTGTGCTCCAGAAGTAATAATGCTCCCATAGTGCCCATACTAGTAATCATGTTCCCCATAGTCCCCAGTAGTAATAAAGCCTACTATAATGCCCCACCAAGTAGTAATAATTCTCCTTAGGCTACTTTCACACTCGCGTCTTGGCTTTCCGTTTGTGAGATCCGTCATGGGCTCTCGGATCAGTTTGCATTCTAATACATTCTGAATGGAAAAGGATCCGCTGCTTGCATCGTTTTGGTGTCTGTCTGATGAAACTGAGCCAAACGATGGGGACGGATTCGTTTTCACTGACACAATATGGCACAATAGAAAACGGATCTGTCCCCTATTGACTTTCAATGGTGTTCAAGACGGATTAGTTTTGGCTATGTTACAGATAATACAAACGGATCCATTCTGAATGGATCCATGCGGTTGTATTATCGGTGCGGATCCGCACCAAACGCGAGTGTGAAAGTAACCTTATGTGACAGTAGAAAAATGCCCCCTTAAAATGAACATCATTACAAAAAATGCCCCATTATAATGCATGCCTGTCACGGCCTCGGTGTTGTGTGCCGTGACACTTTTGCCGTGCATTCTGGTTGCCAGCGGCAACGCTTTGTTGTCTCAGCATGTATGTGATTTTCTTCCCTTCTCCTGGCTCCTCCCCTGTTTGGTGTCTTTGGGGTTAACTATCTGGCTGGGTGTGGCCACTGGGTCTATACCTGCCTGTGGCTGGCAGGCTGGAGTAGTGCTGGAGTTGCTCCTGTCCTGGATATGTTATCGATCCAGTTTTAGGGCCACCTTGTGGAACATCAAGGTCTCAGCTGAGAGAAAGTTAATACAATTCACTTACTCCCCGTCCAACAACGGGTGATGTTCAAGATTGGATGCTTCATGCATAGGGTATTCGATGGTGTGGGGCCCTTGTACCTGCGACGTAAATTCACCAGGTACCCCCCGTTGAGGACATTGAGGTCTAGTAACTCTGCGAATTTTAACATCCCGCAAGTTAACAAGATCAGACGTGGAGGTAGATCCTTTTCGGCTCAAGGGGCCAGATTTTGGAACCACCTACCTCTGGCCCTGAAAATGATTCCCAGTCTTCTCTCATTCAGACGTGCACTGAAAACCCTACTTTTCAAACAGGCGTTTGATCTTCCTGTATAACACTTATTTGGTTTATATAATTTTGGGGGTTTTCTTAAATCTTAGTCTATAAATTAACGGTTGGTAATGTTCTTTTATTTTAAAGATACTTTTCCCCACGTTTATTAAATTGTTTTCTTCACATTCTCTATTTTTCGTCCGAACCCTTTGCACCTTGAGATCCCCCTACCTTCCTTTTCTTGACTCTCCATTTGATAAGTGCTAGGAAATTGGTCTCTGGAATAGGTGCCTTATTCTCTAGGCCTTTGAGCCCCATGGCAAAGTGTCATGCCTTCTTTTTTTCCTCCCTGTTGAATTAGTCAGCTAAGCGCATCGAGGCCCGAAGGGTAAGACTGCGTGTACACAAGACTATACATCATCAATGTATTGTGATTGTCCATATTGCCTCCTTTTCTGGCTTGAATCATTTTTCCATCATATTATACACTGCTTATGACCACCCTGCAATCCAGCAGAGGTGGCTGTGCTTCCACACTATAGGAAAAAGCACCAACTTATGTGAGCTCCCATCAGCTCAGCAACCAGAGAGGCCAGGAGTGGTGGTCGTGCTTGCACATTGTAGGAAAAAGTACAGGCCTAGGCGCACTCCTGTGGTCCCAACCACCAGACAAGCCAGCATTTTTTCCTATTGTGTGCAAGCACGACCATTACTGTTGGATTACAGGGTGGTCTGTAACCACTGCATACAAGCAGTGTATAATCTGAGGAAAAGGAACGAGCTCCAACCTCTCTGGTCGCTGGGCTGATGGGAGCATGCATAAGCATGCATGCACAGCAGCTCCCATCCTGACCACCTCGTATCTGCGTTGCAGCGGTGGCCGTAACCCCTGGCAACGAGCAGTGTATAATGTAACTTTTTAAAATGAATCCAGCCAGCAAAGGAAGCAATATGGACAATCACAATACATTAGTAAGTGCCTTGTATTAACTTTGTCTACATTATCAATGCCGTTTGCTGAAGTGAGACAAACCTTTTAAGGTTTAAAGCAATGACAGAATGACAGGGAATGTTAGTTTAGGATACTGAAGGTTACAACTATGAAATTATAGATGTAATCATTCATCCAAAACTCTGGTATAGATCAATAATAACCCTGCTCTTTTATTCAAATAGGAATCAATGAGCACCAGAGATTATTTCATCAGAGAAAGCAGAAAATCGAATTATTAAAATGCATGTCGCCTGGTGTGATGCAATTATTTGTGTTTTTGGTCTTAACCAAAACCTCTTGAACAAGAAATATTTATATTGTGGTAGGCAGGCTCGACTGGCCCACAGAGGTACAGATGAATCCCCCGATGGGCCCCTGAGCAAGGTGGGCCCCTAGTCTCCCACCCCCTGCACAAGTGGCACTTAACACAGTAGACTTACTGCACTACATACATATACTCAATGTACAGCACCTCAACCAGTGTTCATATCAAAAACATTAATAGATTATTAAAGAAACTCCCCAGTTTATTATTATAGACACGATCAGAGCTGAGATGACTTCTAGGTATAGAGGAAAGCTGCCAGTGTCCTCTTCTCCCCAGGACCTGGCTTCTCAAAGCTGCAGGGACCCCCATATTCAATCATCTGGTAGCATCTTGCCGCTGTGTGAGCAGCTAATATTTTAATGTATCCGTACGATGGGCCCCCAAAATAAATTTTACTGGTGGGCCCTAGGCACCCCAGTCCGACACTGGTGTAGGTATTCAGTTTGCTTACTTCTGCTTTGTATAGTTTAATGAATGAAACTCTAGCGCCATCTACTGGTAAGACCGGGATGCATTTCTGGCTAAATTGTTCAAGCAATGCAATTTTGATGTAGGTACAGCACACATTTTTTGTGGCAATATTAGGCAATACACACGTTCAGGATTTAGGTGCGGAGAATCCGCACTGAAATCCACAGGTGTTCACAGGGAAATCTGTGCATAGAATCTTTATCAATTGGTGCAGATTTACATGAGAATTTGGCTCGGATTTTACGCATACAGATTTTATTCTCCCAATTTAAGTGAATTGAGAGAATCCGGTCAGGAAAAATAAAATAAACTGACATGCTACAGATTTTAAAATTCGCACCACAGGTCAAAATCTGCACAGAAAAAGTCTGCACTGTGTACATGAGAATTTCAAATTCTCATAAAATACAATGTACATGACCTACAGAGCGGATTTTCCACACGCAAATCACTACGGAAAATTTGCATGCAATCCTGATCTTTAGTCTTAAGGAAAAGGAAAAAAAAGAAAAACTTTAATTGTCTCTCTTCTGGTCATAATCCTGGTGCTAAATAAAAATGCATTAGCATCTGCACCATACAGGAGCATCACTCTCACAGTGGGGAGTGGGGGAAACCCCCCACCGTACAATGTAAAAGGGATAGGGGTAGCAGCTAGACCAGGCTACCAAGAAAAGGGAGCTGGTCACCTCCTATAGCATCCCTAAATCTGGCCCTGTTCTCCTAACTGTATGAGCCGACCCATAAGGTAGGAGGGCCCATACAATGGAAACCTCAGAACCCTGAAATCCCTGAGGTTAGGAGACAGGGACAAGAGACAACCAGGTTCATCCAAGACACAGATGAACTAGAGTCTCCACAGGCCTAGCTGCAGGGAAATGTGGACGACTGAATACAGCAACAGAGTCGGCAGGTAAGAACACCAGAAACACACTTACCTGCCGCAGCCACCATGACTGGAACCCGTGCAAATGTACAGGTGCCCAAACACCAAATAGGACACCGTACAAACAACACCACACACAGGTATCCAGCACACCCGATACTGCCTGGGCCCCATACAGCAAGGTGCACGGCAGCCCCAGGCAGCACTGCATCCAGACTTACAGGGAGTGCAGAATTATTAGGCAAGTTGTATTTTTGAGGATTAATTTTATTATTGAACAACAACCATGTTCTCAATGAACCCAAAAAACTCATTAATATCAAAGCTGAATATTTTTGGAAGTAGTTTTTAGTTTGTTTTTAGTTTTAGCTATTTTAGGGGGATATCTGTGTGTGCAGGTGACTATTACTGTGCATAATTATTAGGCAACTTAACAAAAAAACAAATATATACCCATTTCAATTATTTATTTTTACCAGTGAAACCAATATAACATCTCAACATTCACAAATATACATTTTTGACATTCAAAAACAAAACAAAAACAAATCAGTGACCAATATAGCCACCTTTCCTTGCAAGGACACTCAAAAGCCTGCCATCCATGGATTCTGTCAGTGTTTTGATCTGTTCACCATCAACATTGCGTGCAGCAGCAACCACAGCCTCCCAGACACTGTTCAGAGAGGTGTACTGTTTTCCCTCCTTGTAAATCTCACATTTGATGATGGACCACAGGTTCTCAATGGGGTTCAGATCAGGTGAACAAGGAGGCCATGTCATTAGATTTTCTTCTTTTATACCCTTTCTTGCCAGCCACGCTGTGGAGTACTTGGACGCGTGTGATGGAGCATTGTCCTGCATGAAAATCATGTTTTTCTTGAAGGATGCAGACTTCTTCCTGTACCACTGCTTGAAGAAGGTGTCTTCCAGAAACTGGCAGTAGGACTGGGAGTTGAGCTTGACTCCATCCTCAACCCGAAAAGGCCCCACAAGCTCATCTTTGATGATACCAGCCCAAACCAGTACTCCACCTCCACCTTGCTGGCGTCTGAGTCGGACTGGAGCTCTCTGCCCTTTACCAATCCAGCCACGGGCCCATCCATCTGGCCCATCAAGACTCACTCTCATTTCATCAGTCCATAAAACCTTAGAAAAATCAGTCTTGAGATATTTCTTGGCCCAGTCTTGACGTTTCAGCTTGTGTGTCTTGTTCAGTGGTGGTCGTCTTTCAGCCTTTCTTACCTTGGCCATGTCTCTGAGTATTGCACACCTTGTGCTTTTGGGCACTCCAGTGATGTTGCAGCTCTGAAATATGGCCAAACTGGTGGCAAGTGGCATCTTGGCAGCTGCACGCTTGACTTTTCTCAGTTCATGGGCAGTTATTTTGCGCCTTGGTTTTTCCACACGCTTCTTGCGACCCTGTTGACTATTTTGAATGAAACGCTTGATTGTTCGATGATCACGCTTCAGAAGCTTTGCAATTTTAAGAGTGCTGCATCCCTCTGCAAGATATCTCACTATTTTTGACTTTTCTGAGCCTGTCAAGTCCTTCTTTTGACCCATTTTGCCTAATAATTATGCACACCTGATATAGGGTGTTGATGTCATTAGACCACACCCCTTCTCATTACAGAGATGCACATCACCTAATATGCTTAATTGGTAGTAGGCTTTCGAGCCTATACAGCTTGGAGTAAGACAACATGCATAAAGAGGATGATGTGGTCAAAATACTCATTTGCCTAATAATTCTGCACGCAGTGTATGGTTCACCTCTCCGGGAAACCAGCCCCCTTCCGGAGGTAACAACATACTGGGTAACGTATAGCATACATGCAGGGACCAACACCAACAACATCCCAAACATGTAACAACCAACAAAATGCTTCACACACCCAGAACATAAACCACATGACACATACAACAAGTGAGGGTAAAGGTACATGGAGGGTACATAAGGGAGGACAATTTATGTTCCATAAGGTGGCCCTCAAGGACTGGGCAGAAACACCCAGGCAAGGAGCAAAGCTCCAACACCAAGCAAGGCTGTGGCACAACTGCACCCAGCCAGCAAGCCACAGGTATATATCAAGCCCGCAGCCACACCCAGGAAACACCTTAATCCCCACTAGTATGAAGATTAACCCCTTGCTCGCCAAACAGCAGGGAGGCAAACCTTAAAGGGTAAGTGCACATGCAAACTGCCAACAACACGTTGCCACCGGCAACCAGTCTGCATGGCAACCGCGTCATGGTCAAACACCAATATGACCGTGACAATAACTAGAAATGACTGGAACCCACTGAAAATTTTTGAACGGCCCCCCTCCCCCCAAAACTTCTATGCAACTCCCTCCTCCCGTGCAACCCTTACTCCTGTAGCTAGTCAAGATCGCTCTCTCAGACGAGCCCCGGCAGCTGCTCCATCAATTTCCTATAGTGCCATATGCTGTATATAATGTCATTGTATAATACTGTTGGGGAGCCCTGACAATAAAATCTTTCAGTCCTCCTCCTGGGTGGGCCCCTTTTGAGTTCGGACCCCAATGCAGCCGCTTCCCCTGCTTCCACTTCCCCTGCCTACTGTAGGCCCGGCACCATATTATTGCTCACCATCTTCCATCTACAGAGCTGAAGGTAAACCAGCTAGTTAGTCTTCCAGATAGGTCTGGGTACGTATATCTTGTCAGTGTCATTTCACAAACCTCAAATTGATGTTCTGTATTCACCTCCCACCATCATTGGGTCTATGTGGACGCAGCCACGGCAGCAGGATGTCTTGCTGCCAGACGGAGCTGTTGTAATAAGAATTGAACGTTTTCCATCGAGTTCTTTCTCCTCTCCTATCTCTTTCTAAAGGATATCCAACTAGGCATGACCCCACTAGGGTTAGCTGCTTGCTGGAAATCAACAGTAGCCCCCACGATGTGGATTGGATATATAGAATGGAGGAGTTTTTCTTTTAGGAACATAGAACCTGCTATAAATTTTAAAAATCTGACATTCCGGGACTCATTTTAGAGACTTTGCCGACACATCTTGATCACTTGGTAGGGATATCTTGTCTTATTTCCAACATCGAGAAACAAAAACGGTACTCGCTCAAAATGCGTCGACTTCTGGAGACATAGTCCAGTACTTTGTAACTGTCTTCAACTACCTTATGTTACCTTACACCCCCGACCTTTTATAATCCCTCCATCTAGAAATTAATACACTGTCTAAAGACCTGTTTTTTACGGTTGCATGATGGAATTTTTGTCTTCACGTTGACAATAAGTTGTAGATAATTGGAAAACAAAAAATGTTGCTTCCTGCAGGAGGCCCTGCCTTGTAATTTGTATAACTTTCACATGTTTTGGAGCCTTGTATTAACCTATTAGCCTTTTTGCTATCCTTTTCCACTTGCTTGCAATTTGTAATTTGCCCACAAAAATCTTTCTCTCAATAAAATAAAAATCAGTGAATTAAAGCGGTCAGATCTGGGTGTGTCTGCGCTCTGGATTATCTGGGGTATAAGCAACATTCAGAGAGAATAATCCTAAAACATAACATTTAATTTTTATGCTGAATAAAATCCTAAATATAGTGTGCAAAAAATCAGATACAAGGGATGAGTATAGGTATAGACCGCTATGTAAAGTGGTCCATGGTCATCCCAGTATCAAAAATTGTAAGTGCACGGCAGCACTGAGTAGGTAACCAGTGTGTCCTACCGGTACCCAGGGAAGGTCGTCAGAAGCAACTCCACACGATGTTTCAGTAGTGGTTCATCCTGTATAGATGGTCGGATGAATCGCAGGGAAAAGAGAAGTTGATGAAATCAAACATATGCATGTAGGGTCCCTATAGTAAACCCTATAGCTGTCTGACCATAAACCCTGATACTAAAAGTATGGTAGCAGCCTGACCACAGGGCACTCGTCCTTAAAAGGACGACCCCGTCCGGAACCTGTCCCTGATTCTACAATATTAAATGTCCCTGTATATGCATAGGCAAATCCCTACATGCACGTTTCGCTGCCGGGACAAAGGGCAGCTCATCAGGGGAGATGATGTAATGACAGGCAAGTCAATCCTAGATAAAACAGACAAGCCTACAGACCAAAATTGACACGGTCAGTCAAATGGTCATAAGGTGCACAAAGATGTTTGGCTCCTTCGTGGGCTACCTCATCGGTAAGAGGTTAAACAGAAATGCAGTATTCAGATGAGAGTGACTGCATATGGGACGCCAACTAACCTGGTGTATCCTCCTTGTTTAAATACGCCTTGATTCCCGCCACTGCCGTCGGTAATGAGGGCCAATGAGCGTGCTTACTCGCCTGCACGTAAGCGTAGCGCATGCGCACATCGCGAAATGGAAACGAGGCTTGGAGCGCAGACAGAGTGCCTGATACGGAACGCACTCCTGCGCATGCGCGAGCTCGCATTAGATATCGCGAGATCGCGGAGGCTGTACAGAACAGCAGAAGAGATGAGAAGCAGTTCAGATGTCAATTACTTCTTTATACTCAGCAAAATACAATCGATCGGACAAACGAGAGTATAGCTGAGTATAATGAACCACAATCGGTTCTAAGTTAAAGATATTTGCGGCCATTTATCCTATGTTGGATAAGTACAGTTGGAGAATAGGGATACAGACAGAGAGACAGGTAAAAGCAGGTAGGCATAAAGGATAAATTTATGTCTCATATAGGGTCTTAGTCAGTAATAAGTCTTAGTCTAAAGACTGACACAAAAAGATTTTATATATAAATAATAGTGCCAGCGGGTGATACCCATACAAGGTTCATACTCGACTAAAGTGTGCATAATGAATTGAAAATGACTGGGAGGTGACGGTAAATGCATTCAAAAAAATGACAATTGATGCATAAACGTGATGATTTAATCAAATACCACCCCAGAGACATGTAATGACGGTGACGAGAACAGGAGTCATTCTACAGAAAGCAGCTGTAATTCAGCTGCTCGTTAAGGCCATTTGGTGCGACAGTCTTAAGAAGAAATATCCACCGTGACTCACGTTGTAAAATGATCTTGTCCCAGTCACCCCCTCTCTTGGGGGGACTGACAGCCTCAATACCCATGACCCCTGAATACTGCATTTCTGTTTAACCTCTTACCGATGAGGTAGCCCACGAAGGAGCCAAACATCTTTGTGCACCTTATGACCATTTGACTGACCGTGTCAATTTTGGTCTGTAGGCTTGTCTGTTTTATCTAGGATTGACTTGCCTGTCATTACATCATCTCCCCTGATGAGCTGCCCTTTGTCCCGGCAGCGAAACGTGCATGTAGGGATTTGCCTATGCATATACAGGGACATTTAATATTGTAGAATCAGGGACAGGTTCCGGACGGGGTCGTCCTTTTAAGGACGAGTGCCCTGTGGTCAGGCTGCTACCATACTTTTAGTATCAGGGTTTATGGTCAGACAGCTATAGGGTTTACTATAGGGACCCTACATGCATATGTTTGATTTCATCAACTTCTCTTTTCCCTGCGATTCATCCGACCATCTATACAGGATGAACCACTACTGAAACATCGTGTGGAGTTGCTTCTGACGACCTTCCCTGGGTACCGGTAGGACACACTGGTTACCTACTCAGTGCCGCCGTGCACTTACAATTTTTGATACTGGGATGACCATGGACCACTTTACATAGCGGTCTATACCTATACTCATCCCTTGTATCTGATTTTTTGCACACTATATTTAGGATTTTATTCAGCATAAAAATTAAATGTTATGTTTTAGGATTATTCTCTCTGAATGTTTCTCAATAAAATAAGAAAAGAACTGAATGTTCGAGTCCCAATGATGCCAGACTAAAGAAACTTTGCAATGAATAGACAAATTATATATTGGTACATTAGTAATATTTGATCTCTGGTATCAGGGTCGGACTGGCCCACCAGAGTACCGGAAGCTCTGATACCATAATGTGCCCAAATATTCAGGAGAAAAAACATTTGGATACTAGCCAATCACTTGTCTCTAGGGTCTATTTCTGTGATTCAAAACCTAATAAATTTTATTGATTATGTATGGGTTAGGCCTCGAAAATAATTTCATCTGGTGGACCCAAAGAACCCCGTCCAACACTGGTATTGTGAAGTGCCACAAATTCTTTGAGTTTGTACTTGGTGCTTGTGCACTGACAAAGATTTTTGCCTGAAACTTAGTGCACAGTTCCTTATGTCCATTTAAGTGGGACTGCACAGGTAATACTACTGTGCCCTTCGACAGGGTCTCTTCAAAATTAGCAGATCACAAGTGTCCTCTTGCTAAGATCCCCAGAGATCAGCTGTTATCTGTAGAGAAAACTAACAGTAAATGTTCAATTTCCCTGCAACATTGCCACAGGGGAAATTGAAGGGTTATCCAGCAGTTTACATTAAAAAAAGGCTGGATTCTGCTGCAGGGGAACCACCATGCTGCTGCGTCTTGAAGTAGTCTCTGTACAGTGACAGCTGACACAGGCAGGTCATGAGCACCAGTGCAGTGCACCAAGGGTATAGGGGAGACCGAGGTCAAAGAACAAGTAGAAGTCAAAGAAGGCAGAGTTGTTCAATCCGGTAAATAGGCAGTGGTCAGGACAGGCAACACAAGATCAATGCAGAATTCAGGGCAGGCAGCACAGGGTCAAACCGGTAAACAGGCAGAGTTCAGATACAGAAGATAAGGGCAACACAATAACTCATCTTCACAGGACTAAACAAGCTAAGACCTTATTGCTCAGACACCTTACCATAGGGGAAGAAACCTTAAATAACCCACAGAAGGGAGCTATTGGCTCAGGACAGATTAGGCTGTGCCTGCTGACCGTTTAAGAACCAGGGATAGCATGCACACTCACTAAAGTAGCAGAGCAGTAATTAACAGGCAGGGAATGGAGATGGTCAGATGGCTTGTCCGGAGAAGAAAAGGTGAGCGCTACCATCAGTCCTGTGTCATGCCAACAGTAAAGCATCCTGAGACCATTCATGGGTGCGGTTGCTTCTCATCCAAGGGAGTGGGCTCACTCACGATTTTGCCCAAAAACACAGCCATGAATAAAGAATGGTACCAAAACACCCTTCAACAGCAACTTCTTCCAACAATCCAACAACAGTTTGGTGAAGAACAATGCATTTTCCGGCACGATGGAGCACCGTGCCATAAGGCAAAAGTGATAACTAAGTGGCTCGGGGACCAAAACGTTTACATTTTGGGTCCATGGCCTGGAAACTCCCCAGATCTTAATCCCATTGAGAACTTGTGGTCAATCCTCAAGAGGCGGGTGGACAAACAAAAACCCACTAATTCTGACAAACTCCAAGAAGTGATTATGAAAGAATGGGTTGCTATCAGTCAGGAATTGGCCCAGAAGTTGATTGAGAGCATGCCCAGTCGAATTGCAGAGGTCCTGAAAAAGAAGGGCCAACACTGCAAATACTGACTCTTTGCATAAATGTCATGTAATTGTCGATAAAAGCCTTTGAAACGTATGAAGTGCGTGTAATTATATTTCACTACATCACAGAAACAACTGAAACAAAGATCTAAAAGCAGTTTAGCAGCAAACTTTGTGAAAACTAATATTTGTGTCATTCTCAAAACTTTTGGCCACGACTGTACACTGGCAGAGTCTCTTCTACCAAGCACTGGTCCCTATCTGCAAACAACTAAAATTTCTAACTGCTCTCCTTATTGTGATACAGTAAAGGGAATTGTATGTGGAAACAGGTATTTTCCTCCCAGTGTGTGCTGCTGGGCTGATCTGCAGCCAGGTGGGGTCAATTACTGGACTGGATCTCGGGTGCCGGTCTGGGGTTTGGCAACACCTAGCTGCCTTTAAAAAGACAGCTGGGTTCAGAAGAAGGGATCTCTGCGTTTTGGGATCTGAGGCTTTGTGCCGTGTTGGAGGTCTGAGAGCCGCACACTGGGAAACAGGTCCCCTAAAGCCTGCTGTGGACCCCTGGAGATAAAACTGCCAACAAGGTGATTTTTTGTTCTGTGGACTTTCTATTGTGTGAACTAGCACCAAGACTGCAAAGTGTTGTTTTGTTTTTGCCTTATGTGTGAATAAACACTGAACTTTTGGTTTACAAACTGGTTGGTGCATCTATACTGCGTCCGCTTATCCAGTTTACCAGAGCGGGGCCCAACATTATATAAAGTTTTTATCTGAACTAGAACCTTCTAGTGGGAGGGGTGGAGTGGAGAATCACAGCCTAAACAGATACAATGCTACAATTTTAGACTTGTATAGAGTTTCAGTGTAAGTCTATGGGAATATCTAAGTAGTTTTTCCAGACATAAATAAGTCTTCAGATATAAACAGTCAAAAGGATATTGTGTCTGTTTTTTTCCCCTTCAAAACATTGCATAGGTAGAACGTCATAAAGTTTCTCAGTATTTGCTGGCTGTGCATTAACCCTCTGCACAGTGCAGTGCAAATACTGTGTAAATGAACAGAATATATTTCAATAAACATTTAAAATGCAGTTCAACAATGCAAAACAGTACAAGTACACAAAACAGCATAAATGAAAGTACAAGTTAAACCTTCAAAGTGCAATAAAGTAGGGAGTTGATGGCTTTGCATAGTAGCAGTTGGGGAAAATGTCCACAAACGTCCATAGACCAAAGTACCATTTCTTCAGGGCACTACACATATACCACACATAAGCACTGCAGCTATTGTAATCATTGGCTTCAGTGGTCTTGTGCTATATACTGTATCTCCAAGACTAGTGAATGGCAGCAGTGGTCATATGCTGTATGTGGGCAAATCATTGCTGCAGCCATAAATATGAATTTATGGCTGCAGCAGCGGGGAGGATAACTGGTGGTGCTGGAACAAAGAGGGTTCAGGTGGTGGGTATAAGATTTTTTTTATTATTCTAACAGCTTCCCTTTCTTTTTTTTAATATTATCTCAGAAAACCCCATTAACATGTAATAAGCCACACTGTGCCCACCTTGCTGCAAATTTAGAAAATTCATTAAAGAAACATTCCAACAAAATTTTTTATTCTCTGACCTGTTATAAAGGTACATGATGTAAACTGTGGTGAAGGTAATTTTCTTCCAGATGACTGTTTATGAGTTATAACCTCCTTTCTGATCCTCAGCTGTAGCATCTGACCAACTCTCTGATTTCCAACTGACACAAGACAGGAAGTCGGTTACTTCTCTATTCATTCCTGTGAGACTGACATTGAGGCTCCCATAGGAAAACATATAGAAACTGACTTCCTGCCCACACATTGGATGCTGTGTTATTTGGAAAGTCAGAGTGCTGGACACATGACACAGCTGATGATCAGAAGGGAGGTTATAACTCACAAATACAGTCACTGATAAGATGATTAAATTTACTACAGTTTACATCATATACCTTTCTTCCAAGTCAGAGAATAAACATTTTTGTGAGAGTGCTTCTTTAAAAGGGTTTTCCTCTGGATGGACCCCCGGCGATCAGCTATTTGAGAAGGCACTGGTGCTCACAGTAGTGCGGTGGCCTTCTAATGTCACGGAAGGTGTACAGAAAACTAGAAGACACAAAATGAAGATCCGACTGACTGGATCCAAAACTAAGGAACAAAAGGGGAAGCCCTGCAACAGACCTGGTTCTCTCCCTAACTGCTCAGCCTATGCAAAATTCTCAATGGTAGAAGATCGCATATCCTCGTACCTCAACTGTATAACACCTGAACACCCTATAATAGTGAGGGGACATGACCACGGCTCCCTACACTTGATACGGAGGGAGTCAGGGTCACCTGAGATCCAGCAAACAGGAAAATACAAATGAATGAACAAAACTTATCTGTAGAAGACTCAGTAGTAGCATCCAGCATGCATACACTCCAGGAAGTTGTATAAACCGCAAAGTGATGCAGTATAGGAAGGGATTTAAAGGGATGCAATCAGTGCAACTACATGACAGCTGAGAGAGGCTAACGAGATGAGAAAATGAAAGCAAAACAAAAGGAACCTCAGGGAGGAGGTTCTGAAGGACGTCTGTCAGAGCTTCTCAGATGTCTGGTGGTGACAGTACCCCTTCTTCTACGAGTGGACTCCGGACACTCAGAGCCCACCCTCTCAGGATGGGACCTATGGAAAGCCCTGATGAGACGAGTGGCCTTAATGTCCGTCACTGGGACCCACATCCTCTCCTCAGGACCATAACCCTCCCAATGAACGAGGTACTGGAGGGAACCGCGGACCACACGAGAATCCACAATCCTAGAGACCTGAAATTCAAGACTACCATCAACCACAATCGGAGGAGGAGGCAAAGACGAGGGTACAATGGGTTGGACATAGGGTTTTAATAAGGACTTATGAAAAACATTATGGATCTTCCAAGTCTGAGGAAGATCAAGACGGTAGGCAACAGGATTGATGACGGACAAGATTTTGTAAGGCCCAATAAACTTAGGACCCAACTTCCAGGAGGGAACCTTCAATTTGATATTCTTTGTAGACAACCACACCAGATCACCAACATTCAGGTCCGGACCAGGCACACGTCTCTTATCCGCCACACGCTTATATCTCTCACTCATGCTCTTTAGATTATCCTGAATCTTTTGCCAAATAGATGACAAAGACGAGGAGAATCTGTCCTCATCAGGTAAACCAGAAGACCCCTCTCCAGAGAATGTCCCAAACTGCGGATGACACCCATATGCACCAAAAAATGGTGACTTATCAGAGGACTCCTGACGACAGTTATTTAAAGCAAACTCAGCAAGGGACAAAAAAGAACACCAATCCTCCTGATTCTCCGCCACAAAACAGCGCAGATATGTCTCCAGATTCTGATTGACGCGCTCTGTCTGACCATTGGACTGTGGGTGGAAATCAGAAGAGAATGACAACCGAACCCCCAAGCGAGAACAGAAACCCTTCCAGAATCTGGAAACAAACTGTGTGCCAGTAAACACGGTAATAGGGTGTCTGGCTCCCTCTAGCCAATGGCGCCATTCCTCAAAAGCCAACTTGATGGCCAACAACTCCCTATCTCCCACATCGTAATTTCTCTCTGCGGAGGAGAGTTTCTTCGAGAAAAAGGCACACGGTCGCCATTTGGCAGGTGAGGGACCCTGAGACAAGACCGCACCCACACCCACCTCAGAAGCATCAACCTCAACTATGAAGGGTAGAGAAATATCAGGTTGTACCAAGATGGGAGCGGAAGCAAAACTCTCCTTGATATTAGAAAAGGCCTTACGCGCCTCTACCGACCAGGAGGAAAAATCTACCCCCTTTCTAGTCATATCAGTGAGTGGTTTAACAACAGAGGAATAATTCAAAATAAACTTCCTGTAATAATTGGCAAAACCCAAAAAACGCATCAGCGCCTTCAGATTCTCAGGAAGCTCCCACTCAAGCACAGCGCGGACCTTCTCGGGGTCCATGCGAAAACCAGAAGCGGAGAGAAGAAACCCCAGAAATTGAATTTCTGGAACCGCAAACACACATTTTTCCAGTTTAGCGTACAATTTATTCTCCCGCAGGATGAGCAAGACCTGACATAAGTGTTCCTTATGAGTTTTGAAATCAGGAGAAAAAATCTAAATGTCATCTAGATACACTAATACAAATTTCCCCATTAAATGATAAGAAATGCTGTTCACAAAATGCAGAAAGATGGCTGGAGCATTCATCAAACCAAAAGGCATGACCAAATTCTCAAAATGGTCCTCAGGGGTATTGAAGGCCGTCTTCCATTCGTCTCCTTCTCTGACCCTGACCAGGTTGTATGCCCCTCTTAGATCCAACTTGGAAAAAACTTTAGCCCCAACAATCTGGTTAAACAGGTCCGGGATCAGAGGAAGCGGATAAGGGTCACAAATTGTGATACTGTTCAGCTCCCTGAAATCCAGACATGGTCTTAAAGAACCATCTTTTTTCTTAACAAAGAAAAAACCAGCGGCAACAGGTGACTTCGAGGGTCGTATGTGTCCCTTTCTCAGACTCTCAGAGATATAAGCACGCATAGCGACCCTTTCAGGTTGGGAGAGATTGTATAAACAAGATTTAGGCAGCTTGGCGCCTGGGGTGAGATTAATAGGGCAATCGTACTGCCTGTGAGGGGGCAAGTCCTGAACACCACTCTCAGAGAACACATCCGAGAATTCAGAGAGAAAAGATGGTACAGTCTTAGTAGAAACCTCAGAAACAGATGTCGAGAGGCAATTCTCTCTGCAAAAGTCACTCCAACCATTTATTTGCCTCGCTTGCCAATCAATGGTGGGGTTATGTTTAGTGAGCCAGGGTAGCCCCAACACTAGAGGAGTAGGCAACCCGCTTAGGACGAAACATGACACATCCTCAACATGAGTATCACTCACAATCAAACGGATATTGTGAACTATGCCCTTTAACGATTTCTGAGAAAGTGGAACGGAATCAATAGCAAAAACAGGTATATCCTTTCCCAAAGTGCATACCTGGAAACCATCAGTTATAGCAAATTGATTATCAATGAGATTGACAGCTGCTCCACTATCTACAAAAATCTCACAAAAAATGTTCTTGCTCTCTAGCGCCACCCTGGCAGGTAGGACAAAACGGGAACTACAAGCAAATGGAAAACCTTCAATTTCCGCATCAACCCTGCCAATAGTAACAGATGGAATGTTTTTAGAGGATTTTTTTCTTTTTGTTACTTTATTACTCTCAAAAAACTGCCTGAATCTCCTAGAGGGACAAACATTTGCCAAATGATTTATACCTCCACAACAGAAACAAACCTTCCTATGAGGGCTCAATCTTCTATTGTCAGAGGCAATCAAACCCAGCTGCATGGGCTCCTGCTCAGAAGGGATTGAGAGCGACTGAGACCCCTGTGCACTGAATGAGACCGCCACACTGTCCTTGGACTGAGTATGACAGGAAGGAGTGATCTCTCCTCTCTCTCTAAGACGCCTGTCAATACGAACAGCCCGAGACATGGTAGAGTCCAAGGAGGTAGGTCTCTCATGAAAGGCAAATGCATCTTTCAATCCCTCTGAAAGACCATGGCAAAATTGACTTCGGAGTGCAGCATCATTCCAACCAGTATCAGCTGCCCATCTCCGAAATTCTGAACAGTATATCTCTGCGGACTGTTTACCCTGGCATAAAAGACGTAGTCTAGACTCAGCCAGAGCAATACAATCCGGATCATCATATATCTGACCCAGGGCTAAAAAAAATTAATCAACTGAACGGTGCCCCCACCGGCAGCGAAAAGGCCTTGGACTGAGCGTTATCCCTGAGCAGCGAGATGATGATCCCCACCCTCTGCTCCTCATCACCAGAGGAATGCGGAAGTAGGCGAAAATGGAATTTGCAAGCCTCTCTAAAACGAACAAAATTCTCACTATCCCCAGAGAACGTACCCGGGAGCAAGATCTTAGGCTCAGAACAAACTCCATGAACTCAAGCTGAACCGGTCACCTGAAACTGAGATACAGTCTTACGGAGATCTGCTACCTCCAATGAAAGACCCTGCATGTGTTCAGTCAAAAGTGAAACCGGATCCATGCTTGAGACGGTTTTGTCGGTTTATAATGTCATGGAAGGGGTACAGAAAACTAGAAGACACAAAATGAAGATCCGACTGACTGGATCCAAACCTAAGGAACAAAAGGGGAAGCCCTGCAACAGACCTGGTTCTCTCCCTAACTGCTCAGCCTTTGCAAAATTCTCAATGGTAGAAGATCGCATATCCTCGTACCTCGACTGTATAACACCTGAACACCCTATAATAGTGAGGGGACACGACCACCGGCTCCCTACACTTGATACGGAGGGAGTCAGGGTCACCTGAGATCCAGCAAACAGGAAAATACAAATGAATGAACAAAACTTATCTGTAGAAGACTCAGTAGTAGCATCCAGCATGCATACACTCCAGGAAGTTGTATAAACCGCAAAGTGATGCAGTATGGGAAGGGATTTAAAGGGATGCAATCAGTGCAACTACATGACAGCTGAGAGAGGCTAACGAGATGAGAAAATGAAAGCAAAACAAAAGGAACCTCAAGGAGGAGGTTCTGAAGGACGTCTGTCAGAGCTTCTTAGATGTCTGGTGGTGACATCTAACAGCTTTTCCTAAACCATGTGACATCCAATTCCTAGCACCACTGCCTATCAGCTGTCTGAGGAAACCATGGTGCTCTTGTGAGCGCAGCGGCTCCTCACTGCTTACCAAGCACAGCCCTGTCCATTTCATAGCAGCTGTGCTTGGTATTGCATCTTAGCCCTATTAACTTTGATGGGACTGAGCTGTGCCTAGGCCGAGTGACGGATGAATGTGATGTCACATGGCCTAGGAAGAAGCTCCTGTGCTCACGGATGACCGCAGTCTCTCCATACAGAACAAAATAACTATTTGGCAGCACACAGAAGGGAGGATAGCAGGGAAAAATGGAGGGAGGGGGCCCAAGTTGGGTAGACAGCCCCGGGTCTATGATGCACTTAATCCGTCCCTGCAGGGGCGTAGCTAAAGGCTCATGAGCCCTGGTGCAAGAGTTCATCTTGGGCCCCCTTCCCTCAGTGCTTTGTGGCCAGGGGCAGGGAAGCACATAGCTCTCGTACTGCCTGAGGCCAAAATTGTAATGGCAAAAGATAAATTCTTGACCTAACTCCTTACCTCCAGCCAGAGGTGTAACTTGACCAGCATGCACTTTCTGTGGAACTGGTGTTTTCTTATGTGGCACAAGGGTGTTTGGGCCCCCTCAAGCTCCTGGGCCCGGTAGCGACTGCTACCTCTGCACCCCCTATAGCTACGCCCCTGCGTCCCTGTCGACCAAATGGCCTAGGTGCAGCTCAGCCCCATTGAAGTGAATGGGGCTGAGCTGCAATGCCAAGCACAGCAAGTATACAATGTATGCTACTACGAGCACGCACTGGCCCCTTCTCAAACAGGTGCCAGGTGTCGGACCCACACTCATAAGATCCTGGAAAAGCCCTTTAAAGGGAACCTGCCACCTCAAAAACGCATATAAAACAGCCAGCATTACCTCATAGTAGCCCCCAGTCTGTTAATAATCATATGTTTGATCCGGTAATCTGATGCTCCATAGATTCAAAAAACTATGTTTTAAGCGCCATCAGCGCTATCTTGCCGTCAGCTTGAAGTCAAGGGGGCAGCGGCTTCCTTGCTTCAAGTCAAGGTAAGCACGCCCCCTAACCGTCCCCTCACAAAGTTTGTTAGATTGACAGCCTGCAGTGCGGCCAGGATCACAAAAGTCTCTCGCATGCGCAGTGTACCGCTGAAGCCCGGCTAACAGTGGCAGCCGGAGACAGGATCGCGCTTAACCAAGGAGCGCACCGCGCATGCGCGAGACTTATGCGATCCCGGCCGCACTGCAGGCTGTCAATCTAACAAAAGAGGGGACGGTTAGGGGGTGTGCTTACTTTGACTTGAAGCAAGGAAGCCGCTGCCCCCTTGACTTCAAGCTGACCGGCAAGATAGCGCTGATGGCGTTTAAAACATTGTTTTTTGAATCTATGGAGCATCAGATTACAGGATCGAACATATGATTATTACCAGACTGGGGGCTACTATGACGGCGGTTTTATATGCGTTTTTGAGGTGACAGGTTCCCTTTAAGTCCACCAGTCTCAGACTAGCCTCAGCCAGGGTGGACCCCTAGTCCCCCCACCCCCTGCACAAGTGGCAAATGGCACAGTACACAGACTAAACTGCAAACAGATAATTCTGTGTACAGCATTTCAAGTTACCTATGTGGCCATTTAAAAAATTGGGTAGATTCTTTAATAATCTACACACAACGAGACTGAGATGACCTGTAGGCACAGAGACAGGGTGTCCGGACAGAACAGGGTTTTGGCGCAGTTTTAGGGATGTAATATTTGCATGTAGCAGAATGGATTTTACTGGTTAGCTCTAGGCACCTCAGCTCCAGACACTGAGGTTCACCATTATTAAAGGTGTTCTATCAGACTGGAAGCAGTGAAGCTAAAAGAACATACAGAAATGTCTATCTTTTGCAATCTCCTGTAAGATACAGAACAGACCAAAAGTTTGGACACACCTTCTCATTCAAAGAGTTTTCTTTATTTTCATGACTATGAAGGCATCAAAACTATGAATTAACACATGTGGAATTATAAACATAACAAACAAGTGTGAAGCAACTGAAAATATGTCATATTCTAGGTTCTTCAAAGTAGCCACCTTTTGCTTTGATTACTGCTTTGCACACTCTTGGCATTCTCTTGATGAGCTTCAAGAGGTAGTCCCCTGAAATGGTCTTCCAACAGTCTTGAAGGAGTTCCCAGAGATGCTTAGCACTTGTTGGCCCTTTTGCCTTCACTCTGCGGTCCAGCTCACCCCAAACCATCTCGATTGGGTTCAGGTCCGGTGACTGTGGAGGCCAGGTCATCTGGCGCAGCACCCCATCACTCTCCTTCATGGTCAAATAGCCCTTACTTTCAAAGTTTTCCCAATTTTTCGGCTGACTGACTGACCTTCATTTCTTCAAGGAATGATGGCCACTCATTTTTCTTTACTTAGCTGCTTTTTTCTTGCCATAATACAAATTCTAACAGTCTATTCAGTAGGACTATCAGCTGTGTATCCACCTGACTTCTCCTCAACGCAACTGATGGTCCCAACCCCATTTATAAGGCAAGAAATCCCACTTATTAAACCTGACAGGGCACACCTGTGAAGTGAAAACCATTTCAGGGTACTACCTCTTGAAGCTCATCAAGAGAATGCCAAGAGTGTGCAAAGCAGTAATCAAAGCAAAAGGTGGCTACTTTGAACAACCTAGAATATGACATATTTTCAGTTGTTTCACACTTGTTTGTTATGTATATAATTCCACATGTGTTAATTCATAGTTTTGATGCCTTCAGTGTGAATCTACAATTTTCATAGTCATAAAAATAAAGAAAACTCTTTGAATGAGAAGGTGTGTCCAAACTTTTGGTCTGTACTGTATATGTGGATATTTGCAAATTATATTATTATTTTGTATTCAAACTGGCTTTTCTTTACATTAAAGTCTTAGATTGTGTTTTTTTTTATCATATTCATACCTTTTGATCTTGTTAACGAGATTTAACCATGTATTTATACTTTTAATATTAGGTGAAAACCAAGCCCGAGCAATCAAGAGCCTTGCTCCAAAACATTATTTTAACCCAAAAAATCCTTTTGTATTTATGGCACCCAACCTTGGAAAGATCACTCAAAATCCAACACTCCACCGCAATTGGAATCACCACTTTAAATTTTTGGCTAATATAGTTATAAATTGCCCCCCAATATTCTTTTAATTCAGGACAAGTCCAAAACATATTTAGATAATTTGCATCAGGAGACTGACACCGTGGGCAGTTGGAGGTGTTTCTCAAACCCCGTTTGTTAAGCCATAAAGATGTAACATAAATTCTGTGTAAAATATTAAATTGAACCAATATGTGATTAAAATTATGAGAAACTAATAAAGTCGTGGCTTGTTAAATTCAACTCTTCCAGCAGGTGGCGCTCAAATATTGTAGGAAAAAATATCTGGATCATAGTGATTGAAGTGCAACATTCTGTCCTCGGTATGAAAGTTGCAGAACATCTCATAATATTTTGTTGCACTCTTGTAATATATACAGTACATCTGAGCTCCAAAAGTCGACTGGATTCACTGTGTAAGCCTATGACATCAATGCATTATACAGTACATTCAGCATTAAGCACTTTTTGATATATCCTATACTAGTGGTGGCGAACCTATGGCACAGGTGCCAGAGGCAGCAATCAGAGCCCTCTCTGTGGGAACCCATGCCCTGAAAAAAGTGTAGGGTGTACCAATATACCTTAGAATTGTCCTGCTATTCATCAGCGCAGGGAGCACTATGAACGGCACAGGCAGCACATTGAATGTAGGCAGGTTATTATAGCTAAGTGATAAAGTACACGGAAGATACACTATATTGGACTGTAGTATTCAGGTTAAATTGCTGTGTTGGCACTTTGTGATAAATAAGTGGGTTTTGGGTTGCAGTTTGGGCACTCGGCCTCTAAATGGTTCGCCACCACTGTCCTATACTACATATTGTAACAATGTGTATGGTAACATGCTGGAAGGGGTGTATATCTAAGTTTACTTTTACACTCGCGTTTTGGCTTTCCGTTTGTGAGATCCATTCAGGGCACTCACAAGCGGTCCAAAACGGATCAGTTTGCATTCTGAATGGAAAAGGATCCGCTCAGAATGCATCAGTTTGCCTCCGTTCCGTCTCCATTACGCTTTGGGGACTGACACCAAAACATTGCCTGCATCGTTTTGGTGTCCGTCTGATGAAACTGAGCCAAACGGATCCGTCCTAGCAGACAATGTAAGTCAATAGGGACAGATACGTTTTCACTGACACAATAGAAAACGGATCTATCTCCCAATAACTCTCAATGGTGTTCAAGACGGATCCGTCTTGGCTATGTTAAAGATAATACAAACAGATCCGTTCTGAACGGATGCAGACGGTTGTAATATCTGAACAGATCCGTTCATGACGGATCCGCACAAAATGCGAGTATTAAAGTAGCCTAACCCAGAATGCTCAGCTGGGTGAGGTAAAATAGAATCCAGAAAGCTGTGTTTCGGCAAAGCATAGTTTGCCACTGCCTCCCAGTACAGAACTTTCCCCAAGCCTAAGGCGATAACAGATTTTGCGACTGGGATCCTTACTGGGGAATAAATAGAGGCCTCAGTCAGTGTCTGGAAGCTGCCAGCTGTGTAAAGCCTAATCTACAATGTTACAGAGAACATGGGAGCACAGAGATAGAGTCTTTGTATAGTTAGTGCCCAGACGGGCAGGTATTTCTTTGATGTTTGTCATGCTTTATGGGCTGTGGCTTCACCCAAGTGATGGTTAAAGACTACCTTTCACCTGGCAAAAAATTGTGAACTAAGTGTCATGATATATACAGCGGTGCCCAGGGATCTCACTGCACTTACTATTATCCCTGGGCACCGCTCTGTTCTCCTGCTATGCCCTCCGATATGTTCGCTCACTTGGTTATAGTAGGCGGAGACTTAGGGGACTTGGTTATAGTAGGAGGAGACTGCCCTTGTTCTCCTGGGCGTCTCCTTCTCCCATGCTGTAGCGCTGGCCAATCGCAGCGCAGAGCTCACAGCCTGGGAGGTTTTTTTCTCCCAGGCTGTGAGCTCTGCGCTGCGATTGGCCAGTTCTACAGCCTAGGAGAAGGAGACGCCCAGGAGAACAAGGGCAGTCTCCTCCTACTATAACCAAGTAACCGAAGATACCGGAGGGCATAGCGGGAGAACGGAGCGGTGCCCAGGGATAATAGTAAGTGCAGTGAGATCCCTGGGCACCGCTGCATATGTCATGATACTTAGTTCACAATGTTTTGCCCGATGAAAGGTCCTCTTTAACTTGGACGCCCTGTATTGTGATGGATGCTTGTAGTGTTTATGAAGGAAAATAAACATTGTTTGGACTTTTAACCCCCAAAGTCTGAGAGTCTGTCATTGCCGACCCCACCGCAAGTACACAAACCGGCAATATGTATATAATATATATATATGTATAGAAACATAGAATATGTCAGCAGATAAGAACCATTTGGCCCATCTAGTCTGCCCAATAAACTGAATACTATGAATAGCCCTTGGCCCTATCTTATATGAAGGATGGCCTTATGCCTATCCCATGCATGCTTATTCCCTTCTTGTATTTAAAAGTTTCTATTATATCCCCTCTGTCTCGTCTTTCTTCCAAGCTATACATGTTAAGGTCCTTTAATCTTTCCTGGTAAGTTTTATCCTGCAATCCATGTACTAGTTTAGTAGCTCTTCTCTGAACTGTCTCCAAAGTATCAATATCCTTCTGGAGATATGGTCTCCAGTACTGCGCACATTACTCCAAATGAGGTCTCACTAGTGCTCTGTAGAGCGGCATGAGCACCTCCCTCTTTCTACTAGTAATGTCTCTCCCTATACACCCAAGCATTCTGCTAGCATTTCCTGCTGCTCTGTGACATTGTCTGCCTACCGTTAAGTCTTCTGAAATAATGACCCCTAAATCAATTTCCTCAGATACTGAGGTTAGGACTGTATCACTGATTTTATATTCTGCTCTTGGGTTTTTACGCCCCAGGTGCATTATCTTGCACTTATCAACATTAAATTTTAGTTTCCTAAATCCTTTTCCATTTGGTGTATCCCTCCAGGAACATTAACCCTGTTACAAATCTTTGTGTCATCAGCAAAAAGACACACCTTACCATCAAGGCCTTCTGCAATTTCGCTGATAAAGATATTAAACAATATGGGTCCCAGAACAGATCCCTGAGGTACCCCACTGGTAACAAGACCATGGTCTGAATATACTCCATTGACTACAACCCTCAGTTGCCTGTCCCTCAGCCACTGCCTAATCCATTCAACAATATGGGAGTCAAAGCACAAAGACTGCAATTTATTGATAAACCTTCTATGTGGGACAGTATCAAAAGCCTTACTAAAGTCTAGATAAGCGATGTCTACTGCACCTCCGCCATCTATTATTTTAGTCACCCAATCAAAAAAATCAATAAGATTAGTTTGACATGATCTCCCTGAAGTAAACCCATGCTGTTTTTCATCTTTCAATCCATGGGATTTTAGATGTTCCACAATCCTCTCCTTAAGTATGGTTTCCATTAATTTCCCCACTATTGATGTCAGGCTTACTGGCCTATAGTTCCTCCCTACTACCTTTCTTGTGAATGGGCACAACATTTGCTCATTTCCAATCTTCTGGGGCGACTCCTGTTACCAGTGATTGGTTAAATAAATCTGTTAATGGTTTTGCTAGTTCACTGCTAAGCTATTTTAATAGCTTTGAGTGTATCCCATCAGGCCCTTGTGACTTATTTATTAATTTTAGACAGCTAACTTAGAACCTCTTCTTCTGTAAAGACACATGCATCAAAAGATTCATTAGTCTTCCTTCCTAACTGAGGTCCTTTTCCTTCATTTTCCTTTGTAAAAAATGAACAGAAGTATTCATTGAGGCAGTCAGCTAGATCTTTATCTTCTTCCATATACCTTCCTTCTTTTGTTTTTAATTTGGTAATTCTTTGTTTTAGTTTCCTTTTTTCATTTATGTATCTGAAGAATGTCTTATCGCCTTTTTTCACTGACTGTGCTAATTTCTCTTTTGCCTGTGCTTTAGAAGCTCTTATAACTTGTTTGGCCTCTCTCTGCCTAATCTTTTAAATTTGCCTGTCATCCTCATTTAGTTTTTTTTTTTATAATTACTAAATGCTATCTTTTTGTTTTTAATGATTTTGGCCACTTCTGCTGAGTACCACAGTAGTCTCTTCCTTTTTTTTTACTTTTACTGACAAGCCTAATGCAATTATCTGTTGCCTTCAATAGTGCCACTTTTAAGTAGTCCCATTTCTCCTGCACTCCATTGAAACTGTTCCAATCTGATAGGAACTCGTATACCACTAATCTAATTTTAGAAAAGTCAGTTTTTCTAAAATCTTAAACTTTTGCTTTTGTGTGGTGTGACTCAGTCACTGTACTTATAGTAAACCACACTGACTGGTTATCACTAGATCCCAAGCTTTCCCCTACAGTAATATCAGATACCAAATTCCCATTTGCGAATACTAAATCTAAAATGGCCTCCTTCCGGGTTGGCTCCTTAACTACTTGCTGTAGAGATAATCCCAGTAGGGAATATAGAATATCTGTACTCCTGGCAGAAGTAGCTATTTTGGTGTTCCAGTTTACATCAGGAAGATTAAAGTCTCCCATAATGATAAATTCCCCTTTCAATGTAATTTTAGCTATTTCCTCAACTAGTAGATCATCTAATTCTTTGACTTGGCTAGGTGGTCTATATATCACACCTACACGAGTTACCTTATGATTATCAAGCTGCAAGGTAACCCAAACTGACTCTAAATTGGTCTCGCTAACTTGTATTAAATTAGATTTTATGCTATCTTTCACATACAGGGCCACTCCTCCCCCTTTCTTGCCTTCTCTGTCTTTCCCATATAGAGAGAACCCTGGTATTGTTATATCCCAGTCATTACTTCCATTGAACCATGTCTCAGTAACAGCCACTAAATCTATATTCTCAGATGCCATTATAGACTCAAGTTCATTGATCTTATTCCCTAAACTGCGAGCATTTGTAGACAAGACTCTGAGCTTGTCATTTCTTAACCTCTGTGCTACTGGCATCTTCTGGCATTGTCCCGGGGGGCAGTCGGACTGCTGGATTATCACTCTTTTGCCCCCCTTTCCTAGTTTACATGCTCCTTAGCAAATACTTTGAACTGTTTACCGAGGACATTTGTGCCCTTGAGAGAAAGATGCAAACCATCTTTCTTGTACAGTTCTTTTCCATTCCAACGAGAGCTAACATGAGATATATATATCTCAATGTTAAAGGGGTTATCTAAACCTGTGATCCCCCCTCCCTCCCAACAATGCCCTGGCCTCTGGTGACCTGCACAACGGGGAGATGCAGGAATGGTCGTGGAAGGATTCGGAAGGACACAGGGATCGGGGACAAGGTAAGTATTCTGTGTATGAAAGGCCCTGGCATTGTGGGGGTGGGGTTACAGGTTTGTATAACCACTTTAATGGTCTATCCTCGGCAAACACCATCAATATTAGGCTACTTTCACACTGGCGTTTTGGCTTTCCGTTTCTGAGATCCGTTCAGGGCTCTCACAAGCGGTCCAAAACGGATCAGTTTTGCCCTAATGCATTCTGAATGGAAAAGGATCCGCTCAGAATGCATCAGTTTGCCTCCGTTCCGTCTCCATTCCGCTTTGAAGGCAACACCAAAACGCTGCTTGCAGCGTTTTGGTGTCCGTCTGACGAAACTGAGCCAAATGGATCCGTTCTGACACACAATGTAAGACAATGGGGACGGATCCATTTTCTATGACACAATCTGGCACAATAGAAAACGGATCCGTCCTCCATTGACTTTCAATGGTGTTCAAGACGGATCTGTCTTGGCTATGTTAAAGATAATACGAACGAATCCGTTCTGAACGGATGCATGCGGCTGTATTATCTGAACGGATCCGTCTGTGCAGATCCATGACAGATCCGCACCAAACGCGAGTGTGAAAGTAGCCTTAGATTGGTAGGAATCTGACTCCCAGTACCACAGCCAATCAGCTGTTTGAAGAGACTGTGGCACTCCGGTCACATTGGCTATTAGTAGCTCAGTCCCATTCAAGTAAATGGGCGTGGGCTGCAATACCAAGCACAGCCGCGATCAGGGGCGCACCTAGCCTTTCTGCTGCCTGAGGTGAAAACTGATGTGCCATATAGCTGTAGGAAAGCCTGCAGGTGTAATACAGTGGTTGCATGAGTCCTTTTATTATACATGACGCCAGATTTATAAACTAGAATACAAATCTTCCATGACTTTATAACATTATTACGTGCCTTTTCCACTTTCCAGGGAGCATAGAAATCCCAGGCTGGCGGTCTATGGGCAGCTTATAAATCATACAGTGACAAGAGGGTCACAGACCAAGAACATATGTCTGTACGTCTCATCCTCAGCACAATTGCTGTTAGCAGGTGCTGGGCTGGTAATGGGTGACTCAGAGTTACCGTAAAAATGAAAGGATCCCTTGGTCTCTGTAATCTTCTAGCAGATGTAGAAACATCACTGCACAAGGTCAAAAGTGTGATCTAAACGCATCCTGCAACTAGTGCTGTAAGAACCAGTCACCATAGTAAATCCGGGAACGGCGCCACATTTGGCAGCAAGAGAAGTTAATAAAATCATCTAGTGGGGTGAAGGAGATGGAGTGTGGAGCAGACCGCAGCGTGAGAGCCTATGCAGAACATACAGTCAAGGGGATCGACCATGACTTCAGATACCAATGTATTCTGGCAGTACTCTATACTTCAAGTGCACTGACTTAGAAGGCACGGTATCACAAGAATACTGTGGTTATTATTTGTGGGACCAGTGGCTGAAGTTTATTGGGGATCTGGACAGCATTTAATAGGCACTGGCTGTATTATATAGGAGCACTGTGGCTGTATTCATTATAGGGCACTGGCTGTATTCAATTGGCCAGTTTTATCATTACTTTGACAGCTCACTCCACTTTCACATATGGCTAAAGTCAGTTTTAGCCAAGTCAGATTTATGATCGGCCCTTTAAGACTGTAATAAATGTGGTTTGACGGTAGCAGTATATGCATCAGTAAGCAGCTTTACAAAAGTCGCACATCTTTACGAAAAAGTCGCATCTTCTATTAAAAAGTCTCATAAGATAAGCATGGTCCTCACTGGAGTGAAATTGCAACTTTTTTGCGACTTTTTTGCGACTTTTTAACCACCTCCGGACCGCCTAACGCAGGATCGCGTTCCGGAGGTGGCAGCCCTGCGCACAGTCACGCATATACGCGTCATCTCGCGAGACGCGAGACTTCCTGTGAACGCGCGCACACAGGCACGCGCGCTCACAGGAACGGAAGGTAAGAGAGTTGATCTCCAGCCTGCCAGCGGCGATCGTTCGCTGGCAGGCTGGAGATGTGTTTTTTTTAACCCCTAACAGGTATATTAGACGCTGTTTTGATAACAGCGTCTAATATACCTGCTACCTGGTCCTCTGGTGGTCCCCTTTGTTTGGATCGACCACCAGAGGACACAGGTAGCTCAGTAAAGTAGCACCAAGCACCACTACACTACACTACACTACACCCCCCCCCCCCCGTCACTTATTAACCCCTTATTAGCCCCTGATCACCCCTAATCACCCCTGATCACCCCATATAGACTCCCTGATCACCCCCCTGTCATTGATTACCCCCCTGTCATTGATCAACCCCCTGTAAAGCTCCATTCAGACGTCCGCATGATTTTTACGGATCCACTGATAGATGGATCGGATCCGCAAAACGCATCCGGACGTCTGAATGAAGCCTTACAGGGGCGTGATCAATGACTGTGGTGATCACCCCATATAGACTCCCTGATCACCCCCCTGTCATTGATTACCCCCCTGTCATTGATTACCCCCCTGTAAAGCTCCATTCAGACGTCCGCATGATTTTTACGGATCCACTGATAGATGGATCGGATCCGCAAAACGCATCCGGACGTCTGAATGAAGCCTTACAGGGGCATGATCAATGACTGTGGTGATCACCCCATATAGACTCCCTGATCACCCCCCTGTAAAGCTCCATTCAGATGTCCGCATGATTTTTACGGATGCACTGATACATGGATCGGATCCGCAAAACGCATCCGGTCGTCTGAATGAAGCCTTACAGGGGCATGATCAATGACTGTGGTGATCACCCCCCTGTCATTGATTACCCCCCTGTAAAGCTCCATTCAGATGTCCGCATGATTTTTACGGATGCACTGATAGATGGATCGGATCCGCAAAACGCATACGGACGTCTGAATGAAGCCTTACAGGGGCGTGATCAATGACTGTGGTGATCACCCCATATAGACTCCCTGATTACCCCCCTGTCATTGATTACCCCCCTGTAAAACGGATGCACTGATAGATGGATCGGATCCGCAAAACGCATACGGACGTCTGAATGAAGCCTTACAGGGGCGTGATCAATGACTGTGGTGATCACCCCATATAGACTCCCTGATTACCCCCCTGTCATTGATTACCCCCCTGTAAAGCTCCATTCAGACGTCCGCATGATTTTTACGGATGCACTGATAGATGGATCGGATCCGCAAAACGCATCCGGACGTCTGAATGAAGCCTTACAGGGGCGTGATCAATGACTGTGGTGATCACCCCATATAGACTCCCTGATCACCCCCCTGTCATTGATTACACCCCTGTCATTGATTACCCCCCTGTAAAGCTCCATTCAGACGTCCGCATGATTTTTACGGATGCACTGATAGATGGATCGGATCCGCAAAACGCATCCGGACGTCTGAATGAAGCCTTACAGGGGCATGATCAATGACTGTGGTGATCACCCCATATAGACTCCCTGATCACCCCCCTGTCATTGATCACCCCCCTGTCGATGATCAACCCCCCTGTCATTGATCAACCCCCCTGTCATTGATCACCCCCCTGTCATTGATCACCCCTCTGTAAGGCTCCATTCAGATATTTTTTTGGCCCAAGTTAGCGGAATTTTTTTTTTTTTTCTTACAAAGTCTCATATTTCACTAACTTGTGTCAAAAAATAAAATCTCACATGAACTCCCCATACCCCTCACGGAATCCAAATGCGTAAAATTTTTTAGACATTTATATTCCAGACTTCTTCTCACGCTTTAGGGCCCCTAGAATGTCAGGGCAGTATAAATACCCCACATGTGACCCCATTTCGGAAAGAAGACACCCCTAGGTATTCCGTGAGGGGCATATTGAGTCCATGAAAGATTGAAATTTTTGTCCCAAGTTAGCGGAACGGGAGACTTTGTGAGAAAAAAATAAAAAATATAAATTTCCGCTAACTTGTGCCAAAAAAAAAAAATTTCTATGAACTCGCCATGCCCCTCATTGAATACCTTGGGGTGTCTTCTTTCCAAAATGGGGTCACATGTGGTGTATTTATACTGCCCTGGCATTCTAGGGGCCCCAAAGCGTGAGAAGAAGTCTGGTATCCAAATGTCTAAAAATGCCCTCCTAAAAGGAATTTGGGCACCTTTGCGCATCTAGGCTGCAAAAAAGTGTCACACATCTGGTATCGCCGTACTCAGGAGAAGTTGGGGAATGTGTTTTGGGGTGTCATTTTACATATACCCATGCTGGGTGAGAGAAATATCTTGGTCAAATGCCAACTTTGTATAAAAAAATGGGAAAAGTTGTCTTTTGCCAAGATATTTCTCTCACCCAGCATGGGTATATGTAAAATGACACCCCAAAACACATTCCCCAACGTCTCCTGAATACGGCGATACCACATGTGTGACACTTTTTTGCAGCCTAGGTGGGCAAAGGGGCCCATATTCCAAAGAGCACCTTTAGGATTTCACAGGTCATTTACCTACTTACCACACATTAGGGCCCCTGGAAAATGCCAGGGCAGTATAACTACCCCACAAGTGACCCCATTTTGGAAAGAAGACACCCCAAGGTATTCCGTGAGGGGCATGGCGAGTTCCTAGAATTTTTTATTTTTTGTCACAAGTTAGTGGAAAATGATGATTTTTTTTTTTTTTTTTTTTTTTCATACAAAGTCTCATATTCCACTAACTTGTGACAAAAAATAAAAAGTTCCATGAACTCACTATGCCCATCAGCGAATACCTTGGGGTCTCTTCTTTCCAAAATGGGGTCACTTGTGTGGTAGTTATACTGCCCTGGCATTCTAGGGGCCCAAATGTGTGGTAAGGAGTTTGAAATCAAATTCTGTAAAAAATGACCTGTGAAATCCGAAAGGTGCTCTTTTGAATATGGGCCCCTTTGCCCACCTAGGCTGCAAAAAAGTGTCACACATCTGGTATCTCCGTAATCGGGAGAAGTTGGGGAATGTGTTTTGGGGTGTCATTTTACATATACCCATGCTGGGTGAGAGAAATATCTTGGCAAAAGACAACTTTTCCCATTTTTTTTATACAAAGTTGGCATTTGACCAAGATATTTATCTCACCCAGCATGGGTATATGTAAAAAGACACCCCAAAACACATTCCTCAACTTCTCCTGAGTACGGAGATACCAGATGTGTGACACTTTTTTGCAGCCTAGGTGGGCAAAGGGGCCCACATTCCAAAGAGCACCTTTCAGATTTCACAGGTCATTTACCTACTTACCACACATTTGGGCCCCTAGAATGCCAGGGCAGTATAACTACCCCACAAGTGACCCCATTTTGGAAAGAAGAGACCCCAAGGTATTCGCTGATGGGCATAGTGAGTTCATGGAAGTTTTTATTTTTTGTCACAAGTTTGTGGAATATGAGACTTTGTATGAAAAAAAATAAAAATAAAAAAAATCATCATTTTCCACTAACTTGTGACAAAAAATAAAAAATTCTAGGAACTCGCCATGCCCCTCACGGAATACCTTGGGGTGTCTTCTTTCCAAAATGGGGTCACTTGTGGGGTAGTTATACTGCCCTGGTATTCTAGGGGCCCAAATGTGTGGTAAGGAGTTTGAAATCAAATTCAGGAAAAAATGAGGAGTGAAATCCGAAAGGTGCTCTTTGGAATATGGGCCCCTTTGCCCACCTAGGCTGCAAAAAAGCGTCACACATCTGGTATCCCCGTACTCAGGAGAAGTTGAGGAATGTGTTTTGGGGTGTCTTTTTACATATACCCATGCTGGGTGAGATAAATATCTTGGTCAAATGACAACTTTGTATAAAAAAATGGGAAAAGTTGTCTTTTGCCAAGATATTTCTCTCACCCAGCATGGGTATATGTAAAATGACACCCCAAAACACATTCCCCACCTTCTCCTGAGTACGGAGATACCAGATGTGTGACACTTTTTTGCAGCCTAGGTGGGCAAAGGGGCCCATATTCCAAAGAGCACCTTTCGGATTTCACAGGTCATTTTTTACTGAATTTGATTTCAAACTCCTTACCACACATTTGGGCCCCTAGAATGCCAGGGCAGTATAAATACCCCACAAGTGACCCCATTTTGGAAAGAAGAGACCCCAAGGTATTCGCTGATGGGCATAGTGAGTTCATAGAACTTTTTATTTTTTGTCACAAGTTAGTGGAATATGAGACTTTGTAAGAAAAAAAAAAAAAAAAATCATCATTTTCCGCTAACTTGTGACAAAAAATAAAAAGTTCTATGAACTCACTATGCCCATCAGCGAATACCTTAGGGTGTGTACTTTCAGAAATGGGGTCATTTGTGGGGTGTTTGTACTGTCTGGGCATTGTAGAACCTCAGGAAACATGACAGGTGCTCAGAAAGTCAGAGCGGCTTCAAAAAGCGGAAATTCACATTTTTGTACCATAGTTTGTAAACGCTATAACTTTTACCCAAACCATTTTTTTTTTACCCAAACATTTTTTTTTTATCAAAGACATGTAGAACTATAAATTTAGAGCAAAATTTCTATATAGATCTCGTTTTTTTTGCAAAATTTTACAACTGAAAGTGAAAAATGTCATTTTTTTGCAAAAAAATCGTTAAATTTCGATTAATAACAAAAAAAGTAAAAATGTCAGCAGCAATGAAATACCACCAAATGAAAGCTCTATTAGTGAGAAGAAAAGGAGGTAAAATTCATTTGGGTGGTAAGTTGCATGACCGAGCAATAAACGGTGAAAGTAGTGTAGGTCAGAAGTGTAAAAAGTGGCCTGGTCTTTCAGGGTGTTTAAGCACTGGGGGCTGAGGTGGTTAAATAGTCCCAATAGTAAATCTGTCTAGAGATTCATTTACATAAGAAAACACACCCACTTTCAGAAAACTGGCGAGCATAGTGCGGAGCAGAAAAAAGTCGCAAATTTGTGCGCAGTTTTAGCGTTTGGGACTTTTTTTTTAGGTCTTTTTCACTCCATTATTCTGACCTGAGCTAATGATAAATCTGGCCCAATGTCTGCACCATGATGCGGCGTGCACACAGTCAGTAACCATGTTTTGTGGATCCGTGTTTTTTGGGTTATTTGTGTGAATAAGCCCTCACTAGTTATAAAAACAGCTAAATTGTGTGGTCATGAAGGACCAAAATACCCTGGACCTGACCCATGTTGTGGACACCATCTTTTTGGGCACAGGGACACTTACACCCATCACAAGCTGAGGTGGTCATGGCTGTAGCCAGTGTCGGAGATGCAGCGCCGGGGGATAGGTTCTGATATTATTTTGACAGTATGTGCAGCCCCTGTAACAGCTTTTTTCTTGAACTTGAAAACCACTTTAAATATTAGCTAAAAAAACATCTGATTATAGACATTTTAAAGGGGTTGTTCACCCCTGACGACTTCTTCTACAAACCCTCCAGCGTGTCCAGACCCGCGGTGGTAATCATACTTACCTGCTCCGGCTCCACTGCACCCCTGCCTGTTCCAGGTGTTCCAGAGTCAACTTTCGTTTTGACACAGGTCATGTGACTATTGCAGCCTATGATTGGCCGAAGCAGTGATGTGTCACCAGTGTGGCATGTGACCTGATGGATGGATGACATGTCACCACTGGCATTATTTGCAGTGGTAACATGACTAACATCAAAACGGAGACCTGGGACCTGCGGAGCTGGTGGTGATGGAGCCGGAACCCAGCGGTGGGGATTACGTAAGTATGACTACAACGGCGGATCCAGACACATTGGGGGGGATCCGTAGAAAAAGTCACCAAGGGTGAACAACCCCTTGAAGGTGTAAATAACAAAAGAATATATAAGCTGAGGTCTAAAATATAGGTAGGAACCAGACAGTTTTTGGGTAAGTTTACTAAGGCTACTTTCACACTCGCGTTTGGTGCGGATCCGTCATGGATCTGCACAAATGTATCCGTTCAGATAATACAACCGCATGCATCCGTTCAGAACGGATCTGTTTGTATCATCTTTAACACAGCCAAAACCGATCCGTCTTGAACACCATTCAAAGTCAATGGGGGACGGATCCGTTTTCTATTGTGCCAGATTGTGTCATAGAAAACGTTTCCGTCCACATTGACTTACATTGTGTGTCAGGACGGATCCGTTTGGCTCAGTTTCGTCAGACGGACACCAAAACGCTGCAGGCAGCGTTTTGGTGTCGCCTCCAAAGTGTAATGGAGACAGAACTGAGGCAAACTGATGCATTCTGAGCGGATCCTTATCCATTCAGAATGCATTGGGGCAAAACTGATCCGTTTTGGACCGCTTGTGAGCAGTGATGGGCAGTCCGCCGTGTTCGCCCGTGAACACATGCGGGCTGCCATCGCCGAACTTGTGAGTTAAGATGGCAGCCCGCATGTGTTAGGCGGGCGAACACGGCGAACTGCCCATCACTGCTTGTGAGAGCCCTGAACAGATCTCACAAACGGAAACCAAAACGCCACTGTGAAAGTAGCCTTAGTTTGTTAATGCACATTTTTTTACCAGATAAAAAACAGGGACATTTAAAAAGCAAAGGACAGAGGGACTTGGGTCAAAAAGAGTGACTGTCCCTCCAGAAGAGGGTCACAGGAGGCATGATGTTGTGGACCCTGCAGTCAACCCCACACAGATTCTACAAGTGTTGTTTGTGGTAACCAATCAGATTTCAGCTTTCATTCTTTTCCCGAGGGTTTCCGGATGAAAGGTGTTATATGATTGGTTACTAATGCACGAGGCCCTGTCTCATGCCTTTCCTATACAAGATATTTTACTACAACTCCCAGAATGCTCCGGGGCCGGGGAATCCAAGGACTTCCGTGTTCACGCATCACGTGACGGTATTGCGCAGCAGGGACGTTCCTCTCTCAGACCCCAAGGCTGAAGGCTGGGGATGTACTCGAGAAGCAGTCGGTAGCCGCCCACCACCACGGAGCACTACACCGGGGCCAGGCGGCGGCCCCTGCAGCGCTCTCGGGGGCCGGCCTGTCAGCAGCAGCTCCTGTAGGCCGCGGCTGAAGGTGGCGGGGGGCGCAGCAAATGGTTGGGCCGGAGGATGCCGGCGGCCGCTGCGGGGAGAACGTGACCGAGGAGGGGGAAGAAGCGGAGGAGGAGGAGAGCGGGCCGTACATCAGCGCCCCCGGCATGAGACTGACCAACGGAGACCTGGGCTACCTCCCCCAGACCGGCGGCGGCGGCCGCGATAGCAAGCTGCCCAACGGCGGAGTGAGCCCGGGATGCGCCTGTCACCGGCAGTGCTGCTCGGCACCGGCCCCCTCCAGCACCCCGCCTGTCAGCTCGTCCAGCTCCGACTCCTCCCCGCTCAGCGCTCACACCGTGGCCGGTTACTTCGTCTCCGCCGAGGCGGACCGTTTCCGTTTCCTGGATGTCACTCTGAGCTCGCGGAATACGTACGAAGTCAGCCGGCGGCAGAGCGCCCCGGACCACCTGGCGGACGGGCTGAGCCTCCCCGAGGGGGAGAGCCCGGAGCCCGGGGAGCAGGATGGGGACCGACCCTGGAGGACGGGCATCGCCGACTTCTTCTCCAGGTGAGGCGCTGCCCTCCGTGTCACCATGGCAACGGGATGGGAGTGCGGCGGGTGCTGCCTGACAACCTCCTGTGACAGCCAGAGTGGTTGTCACCCTGTGTGGGAGAGATTAATGCAGAACTGGGAAAGGTGGGTGACATCAGTGAGAGCCTGGTCTATACCTCCCATCTATTATATCATTAGGGGGTCCGCTGGCGCCTGCACCGCGCCCACTACCTCCATCTATTATTATCAGTGGGTACTCTGGCACCTGCACATTGGTGACCCTGCACAGCACCCACTACCCCCATCTATTATCAGGGGGTATGCTGGCGCCTGGACATTAGTGACCCTGCACAGCGCCCACTACCCCCATCTATTATCACAGGGTATGCTGGCACCTGCACAGCACCCACTACCCCCATCTATTATCAGGGGGTATGCTGGCGCCTGGACATTAGTGACCCTGCACAGCGCCCACTACCCCCCCATCTATTATCAGGGTACGCTGGTGCCTGGACATTAGTGACCCTACACAGCACCCACTACCTCCATTATTATCAGAGGGTACGCTGGTGCCTGGACATTGGTGGTACAGCACCCACTACCCCCCATCTTTTATTGGGATATGCTGGTGTCTGCACATGGGTGGCACTGCACACCACCCACTACCCCTCATCTATTATCGGGGGTACGGTACGCTGGTGTCTGCACATGGGTGGCACTGCACAGCGCCCATTTAGGTCAATGAATGATTAGAAAGCACGGGCAGCAACTACTGTAAGCTGCACCCGAACAGGGGGTTCCTGCGTGGACAACCCCTTTAACAGTAGTCACGTCCTTCCTGTGCCCAGCGAGTCTCCTCTACACATCAAGGCCGAATGGACCGTGGAAATAGGGGGGACTTACAGGTTTTATGCAGCGGCCGCTGTCGGGTGGATTGAATCTGTGGACCCCACAACCCCCTGCACTGCTCCTCCCTGTCACCCAGCTTTCCCAGAAACAGATGTAACTGATTGTAGGCAGTGTGACTTTTCCAGATGTCTCTAGATGACGTAGAGACTAGCGCGCCTGTACAGATCCACGTAGGGCGCGCTCGGCAGCCGCTGGTCGGGGTGAGGTTGTCTGACTGGTCCCGGGGCCATGTGGAGCGTGTCCCAGGCCTGTGTGATCTCACTGGTTTCCTGTATATTGATCAGACGATGGTGGGTGTTACCCTGTACAGTCAGCACTGAGGAGGGGCACCCTTGTGATTCCTTCTGCTAGGCTGGGGTCATGCAAGCAGCTTTTGGAGCCAATGCTAGAAGTGTATCCATCAAGTATGTAGTTCATTTCTCATTCGCTTGGATTTGGCACAAAAACTGCGTCGACAATGGCATGTGCCCATACAGGCATCTCTACTGGCAGCATGCGGGGTACGCTGGTGAAGGCTTGGCGTTGCTCTACTTTTTTTTTAAATCCGGTTTGGTCAGCGAATCTCTACGACTTCTATCTGCGGCTATCATTCTTAGGCCGGGGTAAATTGCGATGTGTCGCACCAGATGAGGGTAGAAACTGTTATCGGGGATAGCCGAGCGAAACGCTTGTTTGTCGCTGATTACATTTTTTTATGTGGCCCATAAAATCAGCGTGAATGGGATCTGCTGCCCACAAACGACATCTATGTGGAGGTGAGTGATCGCTGGTGCCGATACTAAGGAGATGATTTCTGCATGGAAATGTAGCGCTCATCTCTGGTGAACAACCAGGACCGGAAACAAACTGTTTGTTTCCAGTCATTAAAGGGGTTATCCTGGAAATATCGAAGACCTGCATCAGGTCATCACTATCAGATCAGCGGGGTTCCCTGGTGTCGGATCAGGCCAGTGACGTCACCGTACATCAGTCAGATGGCTTACTTGCAGATCATCCCCTTTGCAGTACCAAGGATAGCCGCTGTACTATGTACGGGGCTGTGCTTGGCAAGCTTCCGGGAGCCTGGCGCACTCACCAGAAATCGGGACCCCTGATGTGATGATATCCTGAGTAGTGTTAAGCGAACTTGTGTTTTCAAGTTCAACGTACAAGGTTCTGGTTATCTAAGAACTCTGTTATGGATTCCACTACCACAAACGGTAAGTTATGATCCATGGTAGCGGAATCCATAACGGAATTCTTAGATAACCCGAACCTTGTACGCCGAACTTGAAAACACAAGTTCGCTCAACACTAAGGCCTCTTGCACACATTGCAACGTTTTTCTTTTCCGTTTACATTCCGTATACGGACCGTATACAGAACCCTTCATTTCAATGGATCTGCCAAAAAAACGGAAGGTACGCCCCCATGCCTTCCATTTCCGTTTTTCCATTCTGTTCAAAGATAGAACATGTCCTATTATTGTCTGCATAACGGACAAGGATAGTACTGTTCTATCAGGGGCCAGCCGTTCCGCAAAAAACGGAATGCACACGGACGTCATCCGTATTTTTTGCGGACCGCAAAATACAGAAAAAGCCATACGGCCGTGTGCAAGAGGCCTAAACCCGAGGAGAGGTTATTATTATCATTTCCTGGATAACCCGTTTAATTATGCATCAATCCGTAGCCTTAAGGCCCCTTCACTCGAGCGAGTTTTCCTCGCGGGTGCAATGTGTGACCCGCACTGAATTCTCACATATTCATTTCGATAGGTCTGTGTACATGAGCGTTTTTTTCACGCCTCAGTTCTGCGTATTCCGTGTTTTTCACGCAGCCCTGGCCCCATAGAAGTTAATGGGGCAAGTGCAGATGCGATGCGTTTTTCACTGATGGTTGCTAAGAGATGTTGTTTTAAAACCTTCAGTTTTTTTATCATGCACGGAAAAAACTGAACGCAGTCTCAGACAAAACTGACTGAACTTGCTTGCAAAATGGTGCGAGTTTCGCTGAACGCATCCGGAGCCAGTCCGTCACGCTTGAGTGGAAGGGGCCTAAGGCTGGGTTACACTGGCCGATTTTTCTTGCAGTGTAATACCGCAGCCTATTACCCGATGAACGAGCAAACGCTTGCTCATTGGGCAGTTCCGGTTTTATAAGCATGCTTAAAAATCTTCTCTTGCCAGCAGCAGATATTGCTGTCTAATAGCGATCTGAGGACGAGCAATGGCACACCAGTAGTCTCCTCCGCTAGCTAGCAAGCGATTGTCGGGAGGGAACATCCGCTTGCTCATTTTGCCTGCGTAATACAGGCTTTATTGTCTGGAGGGGCTGGAAGATGTGGTGCTGACAGTGGCACTTTATACTAAGGCCTCTTTCACACTTGCGTTGTTGGGATCCGGCATGCACTTCCGTTGCTGGAGGTGCCCGCCGGATCCGGAAAAAACGCAAGTGTACTGAAAGCATTTGAAGACGGAACCGTCTTCCAAATGCTTTCAGTGTTACTATGGCAGCCAGGACGCTATTAAAGTCCTGGTTGCCATAGTAGGAGCGGGGAGCGGTATACTTACAGTCCGTGCGGCTCCCGGGGCGCTCCAGAATGACGTCAGAGCGCCCCATGCGCATGGATGACGTGATCCATGCGATCATGTGATCCATGCGCTTGGGGCACCCTGACGTCACTCTGGAGCGCCCGGGGAGCCGCACGGACGGTAAGTATACTGCTCCCCCGCTACACTTTACCATGGCTGCCAGGACTTTAGCGTCCCGGCAGCCATGGTAACCACTCTGAAAAAGCTAAATGTCGGCTCCGGCAATGCGCCGAAACGACGTTTAGCTTAAGGCCGGATCCGGATCAATGCCTTCCAATGGGCATTAATTCCGGATCCGGCCTTGCGGCAAGTGTTCCGGATTTTTGGCCGGAGCAAAAAGCGCAGCATGCTTGCTGCGATTTTCACGCAACCCACAAGTGATGCGTGAAAATCACCGCTCATGTGCACAGCCCCTTAGAAATGAATGGGTCCTGATTCAGTGCGGGTGCAATGCGTTCAACTCGCGGATTGCACCCGCCCGTGTGAAAGGGGCCTTAACAGTGATCTCCACAGTACCCCGCTACCTTAGGCCTCTTTCACATGACCGTTTTTTTTTTTTTTTCCTGTTTATGGCCCGTTTTTGATGTTTTATTATATGCAAATGAGCCTCTGGGAGCAACAGGGGCGTTAGCGATGATTGAATCAATTTTGGATGAAACATCTGAAGTCGTTTTGCATAAAACTTTGTTAGACTACTGTACAGAGCGAGCGCTCCGTACAGCATTAGTCCTGCACATGACAGTATGTTTTTTTTTTTTTTTTGTATGTTGTGGTCCATCTTAAACTGATCCGTGTTTTTTTTTTTTTTTTCAGTAGTGTTTCCGCTTCCATTCCATTTGGTCGTGTGCACGAGGCCTTAGAATGTATTGGCTCCTATGAGCCAAAGTTATTACTATTTGGAACCAAAACCGAGTTCCGGTAAAAGGTTTTTAACAGTAGAAATTAATTTCTGAAGTTATTACCCGAAGTCTTCGCGAAGTAATAACTTCGGCTCATAGGGGCCAATACATTCTAATACGGTACGGAGCGCTCACTCCGTACAGTATTCTAACAGAAGAAACAAATGGAGAGGGAGCTCATAATACCAAAAATATATAAATTTTATTAAAGCATGTTAAAAATAACAGAAAAAAGAAGTAAGATTGGTACATAAGATGCCGTGAAGCAAGGTGAGGAGAGCGGAGAACAAAAAGAGCGCCACCCTGGTCATTTTTGTTTATCTGAGTATTCTAACAGAGTTTTATGCGAATTGACTTCGGATGTTTCATCCAAAGTTGCTAATTTGCATATAATAAAACATCCTATGTCTCAGCAATGCGGGCACATGTGAACATGGGGCCAACACAGATGCCTTCAGCTGCCAAGTGCACATGTAACAGGTCAGACAGAGTCATAGGGACAGATCTGCTGTCAGATGGGCTTTAAAGAGGCTGTAGACTGGGCTCTGGGGGCAGTGATATTCTGGGTAACTTTACCACTTTTCCAGTGTAACTTGCTATTCACACTGTGTGAGGGCACAATGCCCCCTGTTGTCTGTCGTAGTAAGAGGCATCGGCCACAGTCTCCTTAGCCATCTCGCTCGGACAGGTTGAAGTAAGCAGTATAACGTTCTCAGATGTCTCGCTGACTGTCTGCAGTGCCCTCTCGATCACCGTGTAGCACTTTTGTTTTCAGGCTATGCCAGGCTGTCCGCTGCCCTGTTGTTTTTTTTCCCGCTGCCAACCTAGTTGGTGCCTGTGATAAGCGGCTCTGGTGGCTTTATCTCTCTTCCCGTGGTTGGAGCTGTTAACTCCTCTGCTGATCTACAGCTTCAAGGACAATAAAAGCTAATCTTCAGATCAAAGTGACCGCGCTGTGTTTGTATGAGGAACTTTGAAGGCGTTTTCCTGGTCTTATTACATGTCCTGATGTTAGTCGGGAAGGAAGCGTTCCTTCCTGACAGTCGGCTGCTCGTACAGTGGAGGCGAAGAGCTGCATTTACATACACCGATCTCCTTCACTGTATGAGGACGAGGGATGACTATTGCAATCGGGCAGCAGATTGCTGTTTAGACCGCACGATCTGCTGCCCAGAAATGACTGGAGTGCCTGTGTGAACGACAGGATCACCCGATGAACAAGCGTTTCCGATAATTTTTGTAAATCCAACTTTACTCCGTACCATCAGCTGAATGAAGGCCACAGCAAGTAACTAGGACCGCGCTGTAGTACCAGGCACAGCCACAATGGTATTTATGGCACTGTACCTGTGTAAGCAATGAGGCCTGGGCTACACTGCCACTTTTTGTAGCACTTCTGATTGATTTTAAAGTAGATAATTACCTTTACTTGTGGGGTACCCCCTGCTGATGCTGCCACCCTGCCTGTTTTTGTAAAATATCGCTCCTGCGCCCCTCTGTGACCCCCTGTAGTTTTCCCTCTTAGTATGTTAACCCTGAGCATCGGTACAGGGAGGAGGAGACCCCAGGGTTTCTCAATGGGCGTCTCCTTCTCCCTGGCTGTGCCGCTCTCCGCTGTGATTGGACAGCTCACAGCCAGGGAGAAGGAGACGCCCATTGAGAAACCCTGGGGTCTCCTCCTCCCTGTACCGATGCTCAGGGTTAACATACTAAGAGGGAAAACTACCGGGGGGCATAGGAGCGATATTTTACAAAAACAGACAGGGTGGCAGCATCATTGGGGGGGGGTACCCCGCAAGGAAAGGTGTTTATCTAGAATAAAACCGTCAAAAGTCCTCTAACTATTGAGTGACAGCTGTAGTCCACAAGACTAGCCTCATGTGTTCCTTTGGACAACAGCTGTACCGTGGGGCTCCTGCACACAGCCCTAAGTGTTTTTGCGGTCCGCAAATGACGGATCAGCAAAAATGTCCTATTTTCAAATATTTTTTTTTGTGGGGCCATGTGCTGTCCGCATCTACTGTGGCCATATTGAGCTGAATGGGTCCGCATCCAGTCCACAAAAAACACAGATCAGATGCGGATTGAAACTATGGCCGTGTGCATGAGCCCTTAAAGGGGTTGTCTCTCTTCAGCAAATGGCATTTATCATGTAGAGAAAATGAATACAAGACACTTACTAATGTATTGTGATTGCCCATATTGCCTCCTGTGCAGTGGTGGTTGTGCTGGCACACTATAGGAAAAAGTGCCTGGCTGTATACACTCCTGTGTTCCTGGCCAGCACTTTTTGTAGTGTGCAAGCACAACCACCACTGCTGGATTACTGGGTGGTCGTAACCCCTGGATATGAGCAGCGTATAATGTGATGGAAAAATGAAGCAAACCAGCAAAGGAGGCAATATGGAGAATCACAATACATCAGTAAGTGCATTGTATTAACTTTCTCTACATGATAAATGCCATTTGCTGAAGTGAGACACCCCTTTAATGGCTAAAATCAATTCTTTGCCCTCCCTCAATAAAAAAAAAAAAAAAGTAGTGGGCTAACAATGGGAAACTTAAAAAGAAAAAAAAAAGGAACCCCCCCCCCCCCCCCCCCCTTGTGTTCCAGTTTTGCTTCGCCCATCCCTGCTGAAGTCCACATGGCCATAGACAGGTTGTTAATACTTCTAGGCCCCGGGGACTGGAAGCAGCAGGACAGGAGCCTCTGAATTGCTACAGAGCAAGAGAAGGCGAATCTGTTGTTTTCTGCAGTTTCCCAGCATTGGCTCATTTTTTGGGGAGGTCGAACAACCCCTTTTCCGTGGGACCAGGTATCATCCTGTTGGTAGTTGGCTGCTTATCCGCAATAACATGGGTGATTCATCAAGGACCCCGATAGACTTGCAGCAAGTATGGATGTAATATACAGAAGCCCAAGCCTGGCCCTTCACCTAGGTGTCCCCTGTGAGCTCCTTGTCTTTGATGTGTGGAAGGAAGGTGGAGTACCCTGAGGGCGCCCACACGGCTGTACTTCCCAGCTGGCGCCAGGACAAGAGCTGGGTGTAGTGGCCGCACCAGGTTACTGCCGCTCAGCTCCTATTCCCTTGAATGGGAGATGAGCTGCAGTAACCATTAAAATGGTTTTCCAAGATTTTTTTTTTTTTACCAATGAGCTATCATCAGGGTAGGTCATCAGTATCTGATCGGTGGGGGTCCGACACCTGGGACCCCTGCCTATCGGCTGTTTGGGAAGGCACCAGTGCTCCTGTCCTGCGCCGCAGCCTTCTTACAGCTCACCAAGCGCAGCGCCGTGCATTGTATAGTGGTTGTGCTTGGTATTGCGCTCAGCGTCATTCACTTCTATGGAGCTGAGCTGCGCCTAGGCGGTGACAGATGAACGTGATGTCGCTGACCTTGGGAAAACTGTAAGAAGGCCGCAGCGCTACTGTGTGCACTGCTGACTCCTCAAATAGCTGATCGGCAGGGGTCCTGGGTGTCAGACCCCCACCGATCAGATACTGATGACCTATCCATCAGTATAAAACCCCTGGAAAACCCCTTTAATGGTATGTGCACACAGGTGCAGGTCAACGTGCCGAAGGTCCACACGATTGTCCATGCGGACGTGTCCATGTGTTTCTGCAGCCAAACTGAATCAAAAACCGCAATACATAATAGCAGTTTTTGGTGTGGGTTTGATGCGGTTTTGCTACAAATCTCCCCTTTCATGTGAAATCTCCATCTAAGGGCTCGTTCACACGACCGTATTTTGCGTTCCATATACGGGCCATTTTCTGTGTTCCTCATATGGGACCATTCATTTCAATGGGTCCGCAAAAGATGTGGACAGCACTCTGTGTGCTGTCCGCATCCATTGCTCTGTTCCGTGGCCCCGCAAAAATTATGAGTCCTGTCCTATTCTTGTCCGTTTTGCGGACAAGTATAGGCATTTCTATAATAGGCCTCCTGTTCCGTTCTGCAAATTGTGGAAGGCACACGGGCACCATCCGTGTTTTGCGGATCTGCAATTTGCGGCCAGAAAAAAAACGGCATGGCCGTGTGAACGAGCCCTAAAACTGCAAACAACTGACACGCTGCAGATATTGAAATCCATTCTTCAGGTCAATTTACAGACAGAAAAAATCCGCCGTGTATACGAGGTTTGCTCAGTCTCATACACTTTGCCAGTACTGTACCACGCTGCGGTTTTTCTACATGGGAATCCGCACGGAGAAACTGCGAGTATTCTGCAACGTGTGCATGTGGCCCAAGGATCTTTGTGACGTTCAGGCCCCATACAAGCTATTACCTGTGTGTGCGTGTGCAGGCAGGGGACGCAGCTGGAACATGATGCAGCACATGGCCGCCAACGTGCTTCCATCTCCCGCAGTGCACATTGCAGATTGGAGGAGCCGAACTGCAGCTTTTTAATAACCTTTTCCTGCTTGCTGACAGTGAATGGAAAAATTGGATTCCTGTTTATACACAGAAGCTGGAAACCAGTCCCAACTGACTCCGCGGCTACAAGAAGGTGCTGTGGATGTGTCAGTAGAACATGTCCAGGTCGGGGTGAAAAGGTTGGACAGGTCGGAGACCCAAAGTATGTTAGACTCCACTTACACGACCCTGGACGGCGATTAGGCTGCAGCAAAGGGGTTTTATGGGAATTAAAAACTGACTTTTCCTCGGGATAGGTCCCCAATATGGTTGGTCGGTGTCTGCCTCCAGACACCCCTGGTGATCAGCAGTTTGTAGGGGCTGCAGCGCTCTCTCTTCACAGTATTCCAAGAACGGCAACGTCCATTGTTATAGCGCCTGTGCCTCGTATTGCAGCTCGGTCCCATTCACTTGACTGGGGCTGAGCCGTGCAAATGCCACGTGGATCGATGGGCTAGGAATTGGGTCTCTTAAACAGCTGTTTGGCGGAGGTGCTAGGAGTCAAACCCCGCCAATAAGAGATTTAAAGGGAATATGTCGCAATGATTATGGACTATTATTTACAGAAATACATGAGTAGTACTGCCCATAAGGAGTCCAGGTCACTATTTATTTTGCTGCTGCCGCCCCCGTCCCTCCGCTGTCAGCTGTGCTGTTCTACCATTGTGAAGCGGACTCCTGTGCACAGGCATGGCAGTCCTGACTGTGTAATTCAGCACAGGGTGAAACGCTGATAGCAGAGAAATGTCTGCTCCACTACTCATGTAATACAGCAGATGATGGTCCAAAATCATGGTGACAGATTACCCTGAAAAACTGCTTTGAACTCAGAAGAGTTTTTAAAGTGGTTGTTTCAATTCAGAAAAAAAGTTAGCTTTTTCCAAACCAAAAAACAGCGCCACTCTGGTCCTCGGGTTGTATTTGATATTGCAACTCATTCCCTTTGAAGTGCATGGTGCATAGATGCAATACTACACAGCGCATGAACAGGAGTGGAGAAATATGTGCAGCCTTTTTTTCTCATTTCGTGTATTAGACATTATGAGCACCTTACAGAGGGCGAGTGGAAAAATGGAATTGTGCGTCTGGTCAGTGAACTTCAAGGCCTCTTTCACGCGGGCGTCCCAGATTTGCTCCGGATGTGTCGCGTGTGCATTGCGAGAAAACCACGCGAGTAGGCACACAATTGCAGTCAGTTTTGACTGCGATTGCGTTCCGATGTTCAGTTTTTTTCTGCGCAAGTGCAATGCGTTTTGCACGCGCGTGACAAAAAATGGAATGTGGTACCCAGACCCGGACTTCTTCACTGAAATTCGGGTTTGGGTTAGGTGTTCTATTCATTTTATGATTTTCCCTTATAACATGGTTATGATGGAAAATAATAGCATTCTTAATACAGAATTCAAACTAAAATGTGGCTTGAGGGGTTAAAAAAATAAATTAAAATTAACTCACCTCATCCTGTTGTTCGCACAGCCGGCATCGTCTTTTTTCTTTCAGGACCTGCAAAAGGACCTTTTGATGACGTAATCGCGCTCACCACGTGCTGCTGAATGAAGATAGAAGGATTTTTTATTTATTTTTTTATTACACCTCAAGCCACATTTTAGTAAGCATTCTGTATTAAGAATGCTATTATTTTCATTTTTATAACCATGTTTTAAGGGAAAATAATACAGTGAATAGACTTATCAATTTACTAACATCTCCTAGCAACCATGTGTGAAAATCGCACCGCATCCGCACTTGCTTGGGGATGCAATGCGATTTTCACGCATCCCCATTCATTTCTATGGGGCGATGCATGAAAAACGCAGAATATAGAACATGTTGCGATTTTCACGGAACGCACAAGTGATGCGTGAAAATCACCGCTCATCTGCACAGCCCCATTGAAGTGAATGGGTTCGGATTCAGTGCGGGTGCAATGCGTTCACCTCACGCATTGCACCCGCGCGGAAAACTCGCCCGTGTGAAAGGGGCCTAAAGGGCATCTGTCAGCAGATCTGTACCTATGACACTGGCTGACCTGTTACATGTGCACTTGGAAGCTGAAGGCGTCTGTGTTGGTCCCATGTTCATATGTGCCCGCATTGCTGAGATAAATAATGGCTTAATATGTGCAAATGAGCCTCTAGGAGCAACGGGGGCGTTGTCATTACACCTAGAGGCTCTGGCAGAGAGAGCAGAGGTGCTGCTGAACCCCCCCACCCCACCCCCCCGTTGCTCCTAGAGGCTCATTTGCATATATTAAAACTTCATATTTCTCAGCACTGTGGACACATATGAACCTGGGACCAACACAGACGCTTCACCTGCCAAGTGCACATGTAACAGGTCAGCCAGTGTCATAGGTACAGATCTGCTGACAGATGCCCTTTAATATGTTAGGGAACATGAAGCATTGCAGCACATTGTAAGCAGCGTATGTATTTTTGCCTGCTACAAGGCGGTTTTGCATTTCTCGGAGACGTTGCTTTGTAATTGTCAGACCTGGAAAACCGATCAGTCACCGTATCCTTTGCAGCGAGCGTGGCTGGAAAATGACCCCGAGGTTTACCAGAGCAGAGAAAGCCGTGCGTCCTGTTTCCATCATTTCTCTTTGTGCTGATGGAAATTTCCAGCGTCGACTTCTCGGGTGATTTGTGGTCACGTTTGTGTCATGGAGAATTAGATTTCACTTTGATATTTTTAATAGATATATCCAAATGAAAACATAAACCTTCTATGTTTTTTATTTTTTGATGTAGAAGCTTTTGTCCAAGTGGTTTTCCCAGTATAGGAAGTGATGACCTATCTCGATGGTGGGGGTTCGATTGCTTGGACTCACGATGAAGGGACTGCAGGCTTACAGGGGCTGGCCCTTTAACAAAAGTCTTCAGCTGTCCACAAGATGAGTGATGAAAGAGGCTTGTTTTTTTTTGTTTTTTTTTTACTGATCCGTGGGGGTCCGACATCCGAGACCTCTACCGATCAGCTGTTTGAGAAGGCAGTAGTGCCGTGGCCTACTCCCGCTTTCCTCGGTCACATGACCTAGGGGCAGCTCTGCCCCATAGAAGTGAATGGGGCTGAGCTGCGATACCAAGCCCAGCCACTATACAATGTACGGCGCTGTGCTTGATGAGCTGGAGGGCAGTCGCCTTGTCAAATAGCAGATAGACCCCCACCGATCAGATACTAATGACCTATCCAAAACTCTCAAACACCCCTTTATGATCACCGAGGGTTCAACCATTGAAAAATTGTGGTCCCTGTGTGTGAACAGAGCGGTATCACGTGTGCGCGACCATTGAGATGAAGATAGTCGAGCGCTATACTTAACAGTCCCGTAGTAACTGGAGCAGTGGTCACACATGTACAGTATCTCACAAAAGTGAGTGCACCCTCACCTTTAAAATATTTTATTCTACCTTTTCCTGGGACAACACTGGAGATCTGTTAAATTTGGAGTACCGCACACCGTTATTGCTGGTGCCAGCAAGGACTTGTTAGTCGTAATCAAGTAGTAGAAAATTGCGGCTCACAGTATTTTTCTTTGCTGTTAGATTTTAATCTTGTATCATCATATGGTCATCCTGATCCAGTGCAGTTACAGGGTATATAAAGCAGGCATGTATAAATCAGTATGGCGACCGGACGTTTCGGCCTGTCAGGGCCTTCTTCAGCGGTCTTAATCTAAAACAAAGCAATACGTACTTCCGTGTGCAATGGGGTACATGCATAGAGATCAAAAAAATGTTGATGATGGAAAAAAATATAGAAAAGGATTTTTTATATATAGAACACAAAATCAAAACGTAGTGAAAAAAATATATATATACAGGTGTGGAGGAACTAGAAGCAAGAGACAAATCGTATAATCAACTATGGTATAGAGCAGGGATGGCCAACCTGCGGCTCTCCAGCTGTTGCAAAACTACAACTCCCAGCATGCCCAGACAGCCTACAACTATCAGCCTACAGCCATGCATGGTGGGAATTGTAGTTTTACAACAGCTGGAGAGCCGCAGGATGGCCAGCCCTGGTATAGAGGTTGTAATAATGACATGATAATATACAGGAATGCGGGTCACAGGACCTTACTGACTCGTAACCTAGTTTGGCCAATATATATGTATAAGTAGCATATATGTCTGTATATATATCGGTCTGTGTGGCCAGTGGAGGTCTAATGGACTAAACAGCACAAACAGGAGCAGCAACAAGTTATTAGTTTCATAGTCAATAATTTTTTTCAGTCACATTAAATATTGTTAGAGAAATCGCATTCCCGGTTGAGGCCGTGCGGTGAAAGAGTCCCCAGCGTGTGGATCCAGTATGCCTCTCTTTGTTTTAAGCGCAAGATCCGGTTACCGCCGCGTCTTGGAGAATCAACTTGCTCCAACACTTGAAAATGTAATTGCGAGACCCGGTTTTTTTTTTTCACTGAAGTTATGTGGGATGGGTAACGAGGTGTGTCCAAGTCTGATGGTGGATTTATGTTTGCTAACTCGATCGCAGACATGTTGTGTTGTCTCTCCCACGTATGCCAGGCCGCATGGGCACTTAAGTACATAAATCACAACTGGAATCACACGTATAAAATCCCTTAATTGGATATAATCGTCCTGTTCTTGGGTGGGTGACCTGTTCACCTCTGAAGACACTAGAACATTGTGCACAGTGTAGACAAGGGAATGTTCCTTGTCGCTGGCGCCTCAAGAATGTCTGTTTGCGTAATTTGGTGAAGCTCCCCATGTCGTAGTTTATCTCTGATGTTGTGCGGTCTTTTGTAGCAAGTGAGAGGGGGTTGGCTAAACTCCACGATATTGGGATAGGCTTTTGTTATTAATGACCAGTGTTTCCTCAATGCCTGATGAATTTTGGGGACAAGGGGATGATACGTTGTTACGCGTGCCAGTCGTTGAGGCTCATTCCTCCGTGGTGGAGTGGTGTCACTCATGTTATTTATTGTGGAATCAAGGAGACCTTGCGGATACCCTCTTGTCTGGAATTTTTCTGCCATTTCTTTAGTTTCTTTCACCTCGTTATTGGAGACAATGCGGTTAACTCGTATGAATTGTGACTTGGGGAGGGAATTTTTGGTGGCCCTGGGATGGCAACTATTATAATAGAGAAGACTGTTACGGTCTATTGGTTTGTTAAAGAGATCCAGCGTTATGTTGCCCATTAGGTCAAGTTTGACCATCGTGTCCAGGAAGCTGATTTCTTCCTGGTTAGTATGCATAGTAAAGCACAATTCCGGATAAACTTTAAGGTCCTGAACAAATTCCTCAATGGTGACAATGGGACCCCTCCATATGCAAAAGATGTAGTCAATGAAGCGAAGCCACGTGACAGAGAATTGGTCGAATAGGGGGGGTGTATGTAGTGTACGTGGTCTTCTTCGAAAGCCATCATATATGCATTTGCATACGGAGGGGCCACATTGGACCCCATGGCGGTACCCCTTTTCTGGCCATAGTATGTATCGCCGAACATGAAGAAATGTTTTGTTAGTATGGTTTTTAATAGCTCAATGCAGAATTCCTGTTGTACCAGGTGTAATCCATTCACTTCATTTTCAATGGGGCCTGAATGTGCTATCCGCATTTGCGGATCTGCACTTCCGCATCCGTGCTTCCGTTTCCGCAAAAAAAATAGAACATGTCCTATTCTTGTCCGCAAGATTGGGCATTATCTATTATAGTGCCGGCGATGTGCGGTCCGCAAATTGCGGAATGCACATTGCCAGTGACCGTGTTTTGCAGATCCGCATTTTGCGGATCCGCAGAACACTTACGGACGTGTGAATGGACCCTAACAGTGCAATGCGTGAAGTGAACGCGTAGCACCCGCTCTGAATCCTGACCCATTCATTTCAATGGGTCTGTGTACATTTTATTTTACGCATCAGTTATGCGTTGCTTGAGAATCGCAGCATGTTCTATATTCTGTGTTTTTCACGCAGCTTTGGCCCCATAGAAGTGAATGGGGCTTCAGTGAAAAACGCTCTCATCCGGATGTAATCCAGACGCAGTCCGGGTGCAGTGCGTTTTTCACTGATGGTTGCTAGGAGATGTTTCTTGTAAACCTTCAGGTTTTTTTCACGTACGTGAAAAACGCATCAAAACTGATTGCACCCACGCGGAAAAAACTGAAACCCTAAACCCAGAAAAAACTGACTGAACTTGCTTGTGATATGGTGCAATCCGTATCGTTCATGTGAAAAGGGCCTAAGTAAAAATGGCCAAATTGTGCCCAAAGTGTCTATTTTGTATGGCCACCAGGGGTTTTCTGGGATTTTAATATTGATGACCTGTCCTCAGGCTAGGTCATCAATATCAGATGAGAGGGGGGCAGACTACCCGCCACCCCCACCTATCAGCTGTATGAAGGGTGTATAGGAGGGAGCGGTCCCGTAGAAGTGAATGGGGCGGCTTCTTGTAATTACACCTGATCGCCGCTGCGATTTTGACAGTGAGCAGGTAAAGAATGAAGTGGAGGCTGTTCTCGCACGGAGCGCGGCCTTCTCTTCCACCAGCTGATGGTCGGGGGTGCCGGGTGTTGGATATTATAATATTAAAATCCCGGAAGCTCTGAGGCCTTTTCACTGAATTCCCTTCCCTGCGCACTCCGCCGCAGTCACTTAAATGAGGTTGTTGTTTCCTGCACAGAAGATTGCCTGGGGCACGGCTGTGAATGAGATCTGTTGAGGTGACCTCTGTCCCTTCATTTTTGGGATTGCTGGCGCCTGTCGGGGTCAGTCTCCACCAATCAGAATGTATTGGAATATAATGGGTATGAGCCATGAAACGCTGAAGAGGAGAAATATAATATTGAATGACTCAAACTCTGGCAATTAAAGTTGGCAAACCGCGCTCCTCCAAGCTCCCAATACATTCTTTACATCTAAAGTACATTTATTATTATTATTATCTAGCCCTATAAGCCCCAGTCCAGCACTGAAATGCATGAGGCTGAAGTCCTCATTGTATGTGCTCAAATCACATTAAAGATCTGTCATAGATGGATGTGAGGACATTTAGTGTCGCCCTGGTGCAGGCCGTGACCTCAGACCACCACTGATTCCCAGAACAGAAGGGCTCTGTGGAGCTGCGGAGAATCTCTCCATGCGCTATGCTATGGCAGGGATGGCCAACCTGTGGCTCTCCAGCTGTTGTAAAACTACAATTCCCACCGTGCCCTGCTGTAGGCTGATAGCTGTAAGCAGTCTAGGCATGCTGGGAGTTGTAGTTTTGCAACAGCTGGAGGGCCACAGGTTCGCCATCCCTGTTTAGCCACCATTTTTAGTGCAAAAAACAGGCCCATAAAAAATGGGGGAGACTTCTCAAACTAGTGTAAAGTAAAACTGGCTTATTTGCCCATAGCAACCAGTCAGATTCCACCTTTCAATTTTCCAGAAAATTTTGTCACAAAACTACCGGTAATCTGAAGGATTTATCAGAGAACAGCATTCTGCAGCTGCCATGTACTGTGAAACGTAGAAGCTGCAGAAGCCAACCAAAACAAAATATTTAGTAAAAACTCATGACAAAATTATACTTGTGTAAAAATTGTTGCATTTCAGTAAAATATAAAATGTCCATATACTTAGTTCAACCTCAGATCAATTATAAGCCATTCAATTATATAATCCTCAGTGTCATTAGCTAAGAACATGACTCTGTTTTCAGTCATTTTGGTATTGTTTATTTGGGAAAATACTTACATTCGCCATAAAATACCAGTACAGGAGGACCTTTTCTTAGGCCTCTACATTAGAACTGTGTTACTCCTCCTGGAATTGTATGAATACATGGACAATGGACGTGTCTCTGCACAGTCTAAGGCCAATGTCACACAAGCATTTTCAGTCCGGGAGCAGTATTTCCTGGACTGAACACTGCTCCTCTGAAGTGAACTCGCAGCATCATAATGATGATTTTTGATGCTGTGACTTCCGATCTCACCACAGGTCTACTGAACTTTATTCATAATGCGGAGGCTACAGTTCAGTAGACCCGATGTGAGACGGGAAATCACTTCTCAGGAGCGGTGTTCAGTCCGGGAAATACTGCTCCCACACGGAGCCTGTTTCCTGGACTGAATATGCTCCTGTGAAACTGGCGTTGTCTGTGTAGGGGCACCCGGTTAGAAAGGGGAATGGCATCAGTAGAATCCCACAATGCAGAGTTCCAGAATATATACACTGCTCAAAAAAATAAAGGGAACACAAAAATAACACATCCTAGATCTAAATTAATTAAATATTCTTCTGAAATACTTTGTTCTTTACATAGTTGAATGTGCTGACAACAAAATCACACAAAAATTAAAAAATGGAAATCAAATTTTTCAACCCATGGAGGTCTGGATTTGGAGTCACACTCAAAATTAAAGTGGAAAAACACACTACAGGCTGATCCAACTTTGATGTAATGTCCTTAAAACAAGTCAAAATGAGGCTCAGTAGTGTGTGTGGCCTCCACGTGCCTGTATGACCTCCCTACTACGCCTGTGCATGCTCCTGATGAGGTGGCGGACGGTCTCCTGAGGGATCTCCTCCCAGACCTGGACTAAAGCATCTGCCAACTCCTGGACAGTCTGTGGTGCAACGTGATGTTGGTGGATAGAGCGAGACTTGATGTCCCAGAAGTGCTCAATTGGATTCAGGTCTCGGGAACGGGCGGGCCAGTCCATAGCATCAATGCCTTCGTCTTGCAGTAACTGCTGACACACTCCAGCCACATGAGGTCTAGCATTGTCTTGCATTAGGAGGAACCCAGGGCCAACCGCACCAGCATATGGTCTCACAAGGGGTCTGAGGATCTCATCTCGGTACCTAATGGCAGTCAGGCTACCTCTGGCGAGCACATGGAGGGCTGTATGGCCCTCCAAAGAAATGCCACCCCACACCATTACTGACCCAATGCCAAACCAGTCATGCTGGAGGATGTTGCAGGCAGCAGAACGTTCTCCACGGCGTCTCAAGACTCTGTCACGTCTGTCACATGTACTCAGTGTGAACCTGCTTTTATCTGTGAAGAGCACAGGGCGCCAGTGGCGAATTTGCCAATCTTGGTGTTCTCTGGCAAATGCCAAACGTCATGCACGGTGTTGGGCTGTAAGCACAACCCCCACCTGTGGACGTCGGGCCCTCATATCACCCTCATGGAGTCTGTTTCTGACCGTTTGAGCAGACACATGCACATTTGTGGTTTGCTGGAGGTCATTTTGCAGGGCTCTGGCAGTGCTCCTCCTGTTCCTCCTTGCACAAAGGCGGAGGTAGCGGTCCTGCTGCTGGGTTGTTGCCCTCCTACGGCCTCCTCCACGTCTCCTGATGTACTGGCCTGTCTCCTGGTAGCGCCTCCATGCTCTGGACACTACTCTGACAGACACAGCAAACCTTCTTGCCACAGCTCGCATTGATGTGCCATCCTGGATAAGCTGCACTACCTGAGCCACTTGTGTGGGTTGTAGACTCCGTCTCATGCTACCACTAGAGTGAAAGCACCGCCAGCATTCAAAAGTGACCAAAACATCAGCCAGGAAGCATAGGAACTGAGAAGTGGTCTGTGGTGACCACCTGCAGAACCACTCCTTTATTGGGGGTGTCTTGCTAATTGCCTATAATTTCCACCTGTTGTCTATCCCATTTGCACAACAGCATGTGAAATTGATTGTCACTCAGTGTTGCTTCCTAAGTGGACAGTTTGATTTCACAGAAGTGTGATTGACTTGGAGTTACATTGTGTTGTTTAAGTGTTCCCTTTATTTTTTTGAGCAGTATATATGTATGTGTGTGTGTGTGTGTGTGTATGTATGTATGTATATATATATATATATATATATATATATTTTTTTTTTTGTGTGTGATATTCAACTCATGTATGTGAATGGTCTGAATTTCTGACAACCTCTTATTCTTTTTGACTTTACAGCTCTAATTTCTTTCTTTATGTAAAATTTTGACTGGAAAAGGCCTCCAGCATCTGTCGGTTTGGCATTGCTCCTTACAAAGCGATGTACTACATCCGTTTTGGCTTTTTTTATGCTTATTTCTGTCATTTCTATTCTTTTCATTATTAATCACTGGCTTCTCGATGTTGTTGTACATTTCTGTAATCTAGCATTTTCTCGTTATTACTTTCAGATTATAAAAGATAAAGCCAACTGATTTGGAAATTGTCACATTCAGGAACAGAACGTAGCTGTAATTGATTGCATAGAGTCTAATAGGTAAAGACTGGCCAAACACCCACATTGCTCGATTATTGCCTCTGCCCAGTGTGTACCCGTTGCGTTATCTGTAGAAAGCCAGCTACACTTTTATTTGGCAAGGAGAGGTTGTACCCTCAAATCCTGACTTAGGCCTCTCGCTCAGTTAAGCCAGTTCTCTGCTCTGATGAGGGACATTCACCCCGAAACAGCTGTCTGCAGATGGGGTGCTGGCTTATTTAATTTCTGAGTCCTGTCTCAAGGCCTATTTAAAGGGCCGAACATTGACGTATAGGATAGCTGCCTTACATCTGGTGGCATCAGAGCAGAGCTTGTTAAGAGCTCTGCTCCTTCTCAAAAAATTAGCATATTGTGATAAAGTTCATTATTTTCTGTAATGTACTGATAAACATTAGACTTTCATATATTTTAGATTCATTACACACAACTGAAGTAGTTCAAGCCTTTTCTTGTTTTAATATTGATGATTTTGGCATACAACTCATGAAAACCCAAAATTCCTATCTCAAAAAATTAGCATATCATGAAAAGGTTCTCTAAACAAGCTATTAACCTAATCATCTGAATCAACTAATTAACTCTAAACACCTGCAAAAGATTCCTGAGGCTTTTAAAAACTCCCAGCCTGGTTCATTACTCAAAACCGTAATCATGGGTACGACTGCCGACCTGACTGCTGTCCAGAAGGCCATCATTGACACCCTCAAGCAAGAGGGTAAGACACAGAAAGAAATTTCTGAACAAATAGGCTGTTCCCAGAGTGCTGTATCAAGGCACCTCAGTGGGAAGTCTGTGGGAAGGAAAAAGTGTGGCAGAAAACGCTGCACAACGAGAAGAGGTGACCGGACCCTGAGGAAGATTGTGGAGAAGGACCGATTCCAGACCTTGGGGGACCTGCGGAAGCAGTGGACTGAGTCTGGAGTACAAACCGGATTCCAAAAAAGTTGGGACACTAAACAAATTGTGAATAAAAACTAAATGCAATGATGTGGAGATGGCAAATGTCAATATTTTATTTGTAATAGAACGTAGATGACAGATCAAACGTTTAATCCGAGTAAATGTATCATTTTAAAGGAAAAAATACGTTGATTCAAAATTTCACGGTGTCAACAAATCCCTAAAAAGTTGGGACAAGTAGCAATAAGAGGCTGGAAAAAGTAAATTTGAGCATAAAGAAGAGCTGGAAGACCAATTAACACTAATTAGGTCAATTGGCAACATGATTGGGTATAAAAAGAGCTTCTGAGTGGCAGTGTCTCTCAGAAGCCAAGATGGGTAGAGGATCACCAATTCCCACAATGTTGCGCAGAAAGATAGTGGAGCAATATCAGAAAGGTGTTACTCAGCGAAAAATTGCAAAGACTTTGCATCTATCATCATCAACTGTGCATAACATCATCCGAAGATTCAGAGAATCTGGAACAATCTCTGTGCGTAAGGGTCAAGGCTGTAAAACCATACTGGATGCCCGTGATCTCCGGGCCCTTAAACGACACTGCACCACAAACAGGAATGCTACTGTAAAGGAAAATCACAGAATGGGCTCAGGAATACTTCCAGAAACCATTGTCAGTGAACACAATCCACCGTGCCATCCGCCGTTGCCAGCTGAAACTCTACAGTGCAAAGAAGCCATTTCTAAGCAAGATCCACAAGCTCAGGCGTTTTCACTGGGCCAGGGATCATTTAAAATGGAGTGTAGCAAAATGGAAGACTGTTCTGTGGTCAGACGAGTCACGATTCGAAGTTCTTTTTGGAAATCTGGGACGCCATGTCATCCGGACCAAAGAGGACAAGGACAACCCAAGTTGTTATCAACGCTCAGTTCAGAAGCCTGCATCTCTGATGGTATGGGGTTGCATGAGTGCGTGTGGCATGGGCAGCTTGCATGTCTGGAAAGGCACCATCAATGCAGAAAAATATATTCAGGTTCTAGAACAACATATGCTCCCATCCACCTCCTGACGAAGCCTACGTGGCGAAACACGTGTTGAGGTCGAAGCAGTGGGGGAACTGTGTCACCATTTTTCAGCAGCAACATGGGTAGGTAACATGGTATCTGTATTAGGGTGGGACTAGTGACTTACAGTTATTGTTATATGCCATCTTTGAGTAGTATTGCACCGTCCAATTATACCCTACAGCATCCATTGCTTGGACGCTGTGAATAAGAGCTAGGTAGTTGTTCAACACTAGGGGACAGCAATTGCACCCGCAACTACTCCAATGTTCCCAGCTTCTGTTTATTGTCTGTTACCTGCTGTATATGGTCACATTATCCCCCATTGTGATTCTCCACATTGCAGAGCCCTTTTGTGGCCCAGTCTCCATGTTCTGTCCCTTTTGAGTCTCACCTGTAATGATTATGTGATTTATAACAAATAAAATGAGATTTTTTTACCTTGTTAAATCCTTGTTCTTTTTTTGTACAATATGCTCCCATCCAGACGTCATCTCTTTCAGGGAAGACCCTGCATTTTTCAACAAGATAATGCCAGACCACATTCTGCATCAATCACAACATCATGGCTGCGTAGGAGAAGGATCCGGGTACTGAAATGGCCAGTCTGCAGTCCAGATCTTTCACCTATAGAGAACATTTGGCGCATCATAAAGAGGAAGGTGCAACAAAGAAGGCCCAAGACGATTGAACAGTTAGAGGCCTGTATTAGACAAGAATGGGAGAGCATTCCTATTTCTAAACTTGAGAAACTGGTCTCCTCGGTCCCCAGATGTCTGTTGAGTGTTGTAAGAAGAAGGGGAGATGCCACACAGTGGTGAAAATGGCCTTGTCCCAACTTTTTGGGGATTTGTTGACACCATGAAATTCTGATTCAACATATTTTTCCCTTAAAATGGTACATTTTCTCAGTTTAAACTTTTGTTCCGTGATTTATGTTCTATTCTGAATAAAATATTAGAAGTTGGCACCTCCACATCATTGCATTCAGTTTATATTCACGATTTGTATAGTGTCCCAACTTTTTTGGAATCCGGTTTGTAGAAACATCCAGAGCCACCGTGTACAGGCGTGGGCAGAAAACGGGCTACAGGCGCCGCATTCCCCAGGTCAAGCCACTTTTGAACCAGAAACAGTGGCAGAAGCGCCTGACTTGGGCTACAGAGAAGCAGCACTGGACTGTTGCTCAGTGGTCCAAAGTACTTTTTTCGGATGAAAGCAAATTTTGCATGTCATTCGGAAATCAAGGTGCCAGAGTCTGGAGGAAGACTGGGGAGAGGGAAATGCCAAAATGCCTGAAGTCCAGTGTCAAGTACCCACAGTCAGTGATGGTCTGGGGTGCCATGTCAGCTGCTGGTATTGGGCCACTGTGTTTTATCAAGGGCAGGGTCAATGCAGCTAGCTATCAGGAGATTTTGGAGCACTTCATGCTTCCATCTGCTGAAAAGCTTTATGGAGATGAAGATTTCATTTTTCAGCACGACCTGGCACCTGCTCACAGTGCCAAAACCACTGGTAAATGGTTTACTGACCATGGTATTACTGTGCTCAATTGGCCTGCCAACTCTCCTGACCTGAACCCCATAGAGAATCTGTGGGATATTGGGAAGAGAAAGTTGAGAGACACAAGACCCAACACTCTGGATGAGCTTAAGGCCGCTATCGAAGCATCCTGGGCCTCCATGCCACCTCAGCAGTGCCACAGGCTGATTGCCTCCATGCCACGCCGCATTGAAGCAGTCATTTCTGCAAAAGGATTCCCGACCAAGTATTGAGTGCATAACTGAACTTAATTATTTGAAGGTTGACTTCTTTTGTATTAAAAACACTTTTCTTTTATTGGTCGGATGAAATATGCTAATTTTTTGAGATAGGAATTTTGGGTTTTCATGAGCTGTATGCCAAAATCATCAATATTAAAACAAGAAAAGGCTTGAACTACTTCAGTTGTGTGTAATGAATCTAAAATATATGAAAGTCTAATGTTTATCAGTACATTACAGAAAATAATGAACTTTATCACAATATGCAAATTTTTTGAGAAGGACCTGTACATCCCTTTCTTCCCAAAATTCCAGGGAGCATGTATGGCCTATGTCTCCTCACGCTGATTAAAGGGGTTCTCCGGGCTCTCCTATATTGATGACCTATCCTCAGGATATCAGATCGGTTGGGGTCCGACACCTGGCCCTTACTCTTATTTGGAGTAAAAAGCCACAAATCTTACTCTGTTATTTTGTTAGTGATGCTTTGCTTTCAATGAAATCCCAAGGCTCTAAGGCTTGTGAACAAACCCTGATCCCTGTGTCCAGAATGCCAAACCCTGCCTGCTGACTGAATCTAAAACGGTGATGCTAGAGCGGGAAGCCCACCTCTTCCTAAACTCCTTTCACCTAACGCCAGTTTTGTCAATGCCAAATGGGTAGGACTTGGCTCAGGCTCCTGATAACCAGTAAGGCTGGACGTGCTGGACACAACGGATGTATGTGGATAGGCCATGGCCTAGCGTCCATAACCTGCATCCAGCACTGGGAGAAGTCCACTGTTAAAACCAATGCGCCCGATGCTAGAAACAATCCCATAGAAAACTAAGGGATCAGTTCTGGCTTTGGTTTCCCTCTGCTGTTACTGTGCCTAAGGGTACTTTCACACTAGCGGTTTTCTTTTCCGGCATTGAGTTCCGTCCTAGGGGCTCAATACCAAAAAAGAACAGATCAGTTTTATCCTAATGCATTCTGAATAGAGAGCAATCCGTTCAGGATGCATCAGGATGTCTTCAGTTCAGTCTTTTTGACTTTTCAGGACAGAGATAATACCGCAGCATGCTACGGTTTTATCTCCGGCCAAAAATCCAGAACACATGCCGGATCCGGAATTTTTTCCCATCGACATGCATGAATGCCAGATCCGGCCCCGAGTGTTCCAGCAAAATGGATCCGGCATTGCGGTCTGCGCATGCTCAGACCGCAAAAATGTGAGAAAAATAAATGCCGGATCAGTTTTTCCGGATGACACCGGAGAGACAGATCCGGCATTTCAATGCATTTCTCATACGGATCAGGATCCTGATCCGTTTGACAAATGCCATCAGTTTGCATGCGTTTTGACAGGTCCGGCAGGCAGTTTTGGCAAATCCTCTGCCGCAAGGGTGAAAGTACCCTAAGGCTACATGCACACATGAAAAAAACAAGACCATTAAAAACCGACACATTTTCAGTTTTTCATAGCCATTTTTCTACCACGTGTGCATCCACTTTCTGTCCATCCGTTTTTCATGGTTGTTATAAATGGATGAATTTCATTGGCTTTTTTTAAAATAAAATCCTAACCTCTGCAGTGTCTCACATAGTGCCCCCAGCGGTAATAATGTTCCCCCTTAGCGGTCCTCAGCTGTCATGTTTTTTTTTAGAAGAAATTTTTTTAAATCATTCGCCTTATCCACTTGCACACACAGAGGCAGTCACTCCTCTCTTGATTGTGAAGGACCTGCGCTCAGCGTGATGACATCACGTGGTTATGTTTGGGGCGCGTGGTGACGCCATCACACTTGAGAACAGGCAGGTCCTTCACAATCAAGAGAGGAGCGACTGCCTCTGCGCGTGCAAGTAGATGAGGTGAGTGATCAATTTTATTTTTTTTACCCCTAAGGCCATACTGCACCCGTTTTTAACGGCTGTTAGACGGGCGCACTCCTGTGTAAGTGGATGTTAACAAATGGTCCCATTGATTTCAATGGTTTTCAGTTAGGCCGTGAAAACAGTAAAAAACAGGACATGTACTATTTTTGGATGGAAAAAAGCAGTCATGTGAATAGCCCCATAGACTTCAATGGTTTTGAAAACGGCCGTTGTGTGCATGTAGCCTACAGTAAGGCTACTTTCACACTAGTGTTTTTTGCGGATCAGTCATGGATCTGCAAAAACGCTTCCGCTACAATAATACAACCGCATGCATCCGTCATGAACGGATCTGGTTGTATTTTGTCTTCTATAGCCATGACGGATCCGTCATGAAGACTATTGAAAGTCAACGTGGGGACGGATCCGTTTTCTATTGTGTCAGTGAAAACGGATCTATCCCCATTGACTAAGGGTCCATTCACACGGCTGCAAAATGGGTCCGCATACGTTCTGCAATTTTGCGGAACAGGTGCGGACCCGTTCATTTTCAATGAGGCCGGAATGTGCTGTCCGCATCCACTGATCCGCACTTGCGTTCCGCAAAAAAATAGAACATGTCCTATTCTTGCAATTGCGGACAAGAAAAGGCAATTTCTATGAGAGTGCCGGCGGAACGCACATTGCCGGTGTCCGTGTTTTGCGGATCTGCAAAACGCATACGAATGTGTGAATGGACCCTTAGATTGTGTGTCAGGGCGGATCCGTCTTGCTGCGGACCACATGGTGGACAGAAAAACGCTGCAGGCAGTGTTTTGGGGTCTCCTCCAGAGCGGAATGGAGACGGATCGGAGGCAAACTGATGCATTCTGAGCGGATCCTTTTCCATTCAGAATGCATTAGGGCAAAACTGATCCGTTTTGGACCGCTTGTGAGAGCCCTGAACGGATCTCCCAAACGGAAAGCCAAAACGCCAGTGTGAAAGTAGCCTAAGCCAGGCAGTCAGTGCTACAGAACAGTCTGTATTCTGCAGTACTGACTGTACACCGCAATCTACCTGCCCTCTTCTGCGATTGACCAGGCGATCACGATCGATGATTTGCTGACCCCTGATCTTCAGGAAAGCATTAAAGCTTTGGACTGTTATATTGCTGTTACTGCAGTAAAAATGAATTTTCGGAATACTTCTGGCATCAGATAATGATCCCGCTCCTAGTTTGTCTCTTGGAATGATGTGTAAGTGTAAAACCTCCCATAGTCGGGGTGTTTTATTCTGTAGAGTTCTGTCTATTGTTTCTAGCAGGAAAGGATCTGCATGGAAATAATGTGGTTGACATCCCTCCCCTCATTCATAGATCAGGCTGATAAAAAGAAATTCACTTCCCAAAGAAATAAATCATGGCAAGCCGCGCGGGTACTTTGTTCATCTGTTACGTTGAAGCCTTTTATGCGGCGCTGGTCTACGCCTTTCATTATACCTGTTGCTTATTTTTTTCATGGAAACAATGGGCAGCACAAGCCGATAATCGTGTGTTTGCTCAGTACTAACGGAGAAATGCCAGGGCCATAGGAATGGTTAACAGAAGGCTTCGTCCAAAATGTCGACACATAAAGCCCGAATATTTGACAAAAGGACACTCCTTTGGCATGTGTCGGGCACCTTATGCCCTATGGATACATTAGGCATATGCTGCATGCTGTAGAACGAGAGCATCTCTTGACACTGCTGACATAGGTCTGAACGTGCAAGCTGCAAATCTGCTCATTAAAGGGGTTTTCCGGGGCTTCCTAACTCCCCGCTCATCTGTGTGATAGCATTAAATCTAACCAAAGATAGCATTAAATCTAACCTAATACAAGTTGGTGAGGCCAACATAGAGTCAGTTTGGGTTACGTTGCAGTTTGCTAACCATGCAGTAACTCGTGTAGGTGTGATATATAGACCACCTGGTCAAGTTAAAGAACTAGATGATCTACTAGTTGAAGAAATAGCTAAAATGACAATGAAAGGAGAAGTTATCATTATGGGAGATTTCAATCTTCCAGATATAAACTGGAAAACCAAAATAGCAAGTTCTACCAGGAGTACAGATATTCTAAATTCCCTACTGGGGTTATCTCTACAACAAGTGGTTGAGGAGCCAACCCGGAGGGAGGCCATTTTGGATTTGGTATTCACAAACGGGGATTCGGTATATGATGTCATTGTAGGCGAAACCTTGGGATCTAGTGATCACCAGTCAGTGTGGTTTAATATAAGAACTGTGAAAGAGTCCCACCACACAAAAACAAAAGTTTTAGATTTTAGAAAAACAGACTTTTCAAAAATGAAATTAGTCATAAATGAGTCCTTATCAGACTGGAACGGATTACATGGAGTCCAGGAGAAATGGGACTACTTAAAAGGTGCATTATTGAAGGCAACAGAAAATTGCATTAGACTCGTCAGTAAAAGCAAAAAAAGGAGGAGACCAATGTGGTACTCAGCAGAAGTGGCCCAAATCATTAAAAATAAAAAGCTAGCATTTTGTAATTATAAAAAAACCCAGAGCAATGAAGATAAGGAAATCTACAAGATTAGGCAGATAGAGGCCAAGCAAGTTATAAGAACTTCTAAAGCGCAGGCAGAAGAAAAACTAGCTCAGTCTATGAAAAAAGGGGATAAGACATTCTTCAGATATATAAATGAAAAAAGGAAATTAAAACAAGGAATAACTAAATTAAAAACAAAGGACGGAAGGTATGTAGAAGAGAATAAAGGGCTAGCCGACTGCCTTAATGAATACTTCTGTTCAGTTTTTACAAAAGAAAAAGGAGAAGGACCTCCACTAGAAAGAATGACTATTAAATCGTTTGATGCATGTATCTTTACAGAGGAAGATGTTCTAAGTTTGCTGTCTAAGGTGAAGACAGATAAATCACAGGGGCCTGATGAGATACACCCAAAATTATTAAAAGAGCTTAGTGGTGAGCTGGCAAAACCGTTAACAGATTTATTTAACCAATCATTAGTAACAGGAGTCGTCCCGGAAGATTGGAAATTGGCAAATGTCGTGCCCATTCACAAGAAAGGTAGTAGGGAGGAATCGAGCAACTATAGACCAGTGAGTCTGACATCAATAGTAGGCAAATTAATGGAAACCCTATTAAAGGATAGGATTGTGGAACATCTAAAATCCCATGGATTGCAAGATGAAAAACAACATGGGTTTACTTCAGGGAGATCATGTCAAACAAATCTTATAGATTTTTTTGACTGGGTGAATAAAATAATAGACGGTGGAGGTGCAGTAGACATCGCTTATCTAGATTTTAGTAAGGCTTTTGACACTGTCCCACATAGAAGACTTATCAATAAACTGCAGTCATTGAGCATGGACTCCCATATTGTTGAGTGGATTAGGCAGTGGCTGAGTGACAGACAACAGAGGGTTGTAGTCAATGGAGAACATTCAAAACAAGGTAATGTTACCAGTGGGGTTCCACAGGGATCTGTACTGGGACCGATTTTGTTTAATATCTTCATAAGTGATATTGCAAAAGGCCTCGCTGGTAAGGTTTGTCTTTTTGCTGATGACACAAAGATATGTAACAGGGTTGATGTTCCTGGAGGGAAACGCCAAATGGAAAAGGATTTAGGAAAACTAGAAGAATGGTCAGAACTCTGGAAACTGAAATTTAATGTGGATAAGTGCAAGATAATGCACCTGGGGCGTAAAAACCCAAGGGCAGAATATAGAATATTTGACACAGTCCTGACCTCAGTATCTGAGGAAAGGGATTTAGGAGTAATTATTTCAGAAGACTTAAAGGTGGGAAGACAATGTAATAGAGCAGCACGAAATGCCAGCAGAATGCTTGGATGTATAGGGAGAGGTATAAGCAGTAGAAAGAGTGAAGTGCTTATGCCGCTGTACAGAACACTGGTGAGACCTCACTTGGAGTATTGTGCGCAGTACTGGAGGCCATATCTCCAGAAGGATATAGATACTCTAGAGAGAGTTCAGAGAAGAGCTACTAAACTAGTACATGGATTGCAGGATAAAACTTACCAGGAAAGGTTAAAGGACCTTAATATGTATAGCTTGGAAGAAAGAAGAGACAGAGGGGATATGATAGAAACTTTTAAATACATAAAGGGAATCAACTCGGTAAAGGAAGAGAGCATATTTAAAAGAAGAAAAACTACCACAAGAGGACACAGTTTTAAATTAGAGGGGCAAAGGTTTAAAAGTAATATAAGGAAGTATTACTTTACTGAGAGAGTAGTGGATGCATGGAATAGCCTTCCTACAGAAGTGGTAGCTGCAAATACAGTGAAGGGGTTTAAGCATGCATGGGATAGGCATAAGGCCATCCTTCATATAAGATAGGGCCGGGGGCTATCCATAGTATTCAGTATATTGGGCAGACTAGATGGGCCAAATGGTTCTTATCTGCCGACACATTCTATGTTTCTATGTGTGAACCTGTAAAAAAAAAAAAATATATATTTACTCACCATTTCAAAGCGCTATGGATCTGCTGATTTCAGGACCGTTGACATGACCTGCCTACTAAACAATTTTGACTTCCGCCAACATCACGTCCATTTTCTCACTCCTAAATTTTTCTGTCCCTGGAATCCTGCTTCATCTATCGGCACACGAACAGAGGAGGAAGTCCCCGAAAACCCCTTTAATTCAGCTTAAAAATAGTCTTGGTGTATAAGGCTGTGTTCACACGTTGCGTTCCACGGTGCACAAACGAGGTGTGCAGCATGTGAACACTGGCTAAAGTTCCTATGCATACCTGTGTTTCTCTCTGTGATGCCTGAGGAAGGGGCAGGTCCTGCCCTGAAACGCGTTGCTATTCTACACAAACGAATATATACTACACAGTTGAAAGTTTCCTCAGCAGCATCGTCCTCAGTGTCCTTTTTTTCCTAATTTCTTTTGATTTAAAGGGGTTGTCTGAGATTTGGTGTCGATGACCTTATACTCAAGGATACATATCTATCCGATGGTGTGAGTAGTAATGCCCGTAATCCATCAGCGGTTTGAAAGCATTGCTCCCGATGCCGTAATGGGGAGGTCAGCTAACGCAGGTGTATGGGCATAGAGGGACTTCCCGTCTCCAGCAAGGGTGGAGATCGCAGGAGGAGAGTCTTGTGCCGTGAAGCCTTTTGGATCTTTACCGTAAATCCTGCGGGTTTAAATTTACACGGTCTGGTAAATAATTTGGGATACATCTTTATAGACATATGGAACCAGTTTCTAATATGGGAATGTAATTTGGATGTGAAAAGTAGGTCTTTAATATCTATTAAAGAGGACTCCTGACTTGTCTGTTTTAATAGCTTCATACTAGGGGTGGGCGATATGGCCTAAAATCTATATTGTGATATAATTTTAAGCATGTGCGATATATATGGCAATATATTCTATATTTCGGGGGGGCTAAACTTTTTTTTTTTTTTTTTTACTTAATAACTATTAGCCATCCTTAGGGGCTAGAACCCTTGTCCTATTCACCCTAATAGAGCTCTATTAGGGTGAATAGGACCTCACACTCTCCCTGCTGCCCTATGCATAGTGCACACAGCAGCAGGGAGCTGACTATGGCAGCCAGGGCTTGAGGGGTTAATTGCGTTTGATCACGGCGCGCAGTCATAGAGGCCGGGTATGGGATATGGCCGGCACATGCAGGCTACATTTGTATTCAGGCATATTAACTATATTCATTGGTGGTGCAGTGGCCACAGTCCCTCCCCTCCTCTCTGTTCTCATTAGTGGCGCAGTGGCCACAGTCCCTCCCCTCCTCTCTGTTCTCATTAGTGGCGCAGTGGCCACAGTCCCTCCCCTCCTCTCTGTTCTCATTAGTGGCGCAGTGGCAGCCGCTCACAGTGGGCAGGGAGGGACTCCCTCCTTCTCCACTGTGCCGGCTCAGGAGAACATGGTGCGTTTATATCGCATATCGTCTATCGCCCACCCCTACTTCATACATTCCCCATGTAATAACAATTCTGGAGCATCTATTCTTATGTCTCTATGTTGTGCCATTTCTGTATTATTTCTACTAGAAGCTATGAATGAATTGCTAGCAGTCTGCAGTAAGGGTACAGAGGGGAGGTAACCAGTTGGGGGGTGTACCTGCACAGACTGAAAATGTCAGCACTGATTGGATAGAGTGAGTCTGTGCAGGTACACCCCCCCCCCCCCCCAACTGGTTACCTCCCCTCTGTACCCTTACTGCAGACTGCTAGCAATTCATTCATAACTTCTAGTAGAAATAATAAAGGAACGGCACAACATAGAGCCATAAGAATAGATGCTCCAGAATTGTTATTACATGGGGAATGTATGAAGCTATTAAAACAGACATCTCAGGAGCGGTGACAGGTCCTCCTTAAGGGTGGTTTTCTATGAATGCAACACACGAGCTACACGAGTGATGGGTTGTGCTATTTGAATGCATTTGTTCTTCAGTTTTAATATGCTAAGACCATGGTTGATTGAAACGCGTAAGCAAAATAGTGGTTTTATGTTTGTATCTGAGGGGGGGGGGGTGGTGAAGATTTTTAGTCATTGATTGGGAGTGCTATTTATAGCTTATGGGGTTGGTCCTCAGTATCAGAGTGGTTGGGGGTCTGACTCCTGAGTGAGTCCTGAGTTCGTTCATCAGTCACATGGCCTAGGCCAGTGATGGGCAAACTGCGGCTCTCCAGCTGTTGTAAAACTACAAATCCCATCAAGCCCTGCTGTAGGCAGACTGGCCACACTGGGAGTTGTAGTTTTACAACAGCTGGAGAGCCGCAGTTTGCCCATCCCTGGCCTAGGCGCAGCTCAGTCCCATTCAAGTAAGGCTACTTTCATGTATTTGATTTCCTTTCCGGTTTTGAGATCCAGCAGAGAATCTCAAAGTCGGAAGAAAACTCTTTTTAGTTTTGTTCCCATTCGTTTTCAATGGGGACAAAACTGAACAAACCAGAACGGAGTGCGCCAGAATGCATTCTGTTCCGTCTTGTTACGTTCTATGACCAGACACAAAACCGCTGCAAACTGTGGTTTGTGTCCAGTCTGCAAAACTGAACAATCTGGATCCGGCACTAAAAACAACATAAGTCAATGGCGCCCGATCAGACAGGAAATAAAAACTGAAAGGAAATCGCATATGTGAAAGTGCCTTAAATGGTGCTGAGCTGCAGTACCAAGCACAACCACTAACCGATGGACAGCGCTGTGCTTGATAACTTGCCAGGAGGCTGCAGCCTCCTTAAACAGCTAATCAGCGGGGGTCCCAGGTGTCGGGCCCGCCAATTTGAAATTGATTAATGAATATCAGAACCCTTTAAATTTTTGCACTTTTTGTTTTTTTGTTTTTACCTTGTAACTCTCTCTCTCCTGTTCTGCATAAAATCTAGACACAAGAGAATATATATGAAGCCGGACACGGGGGCGAGACTGTGTAAACCCCAGGCAATCCAAACCCCTTCCTTTTCTCCTTGCTGTAGGCTCTCAGCAGGTCCCCAGTGACGGAGGACATCCACAACCTCCACCACCTTCTCGTACATTTCTCAGTTTTGCATCCTCTACATTCCTGCTCCTTGCTTTCCCCACCAAATGTTAATCTATTTACCAAAAGTGTGTTTTTCACAGGACTCCATAAATGTGAGGCCCACCCCGTGGTGCGGTTGTACATATTTATTTTCAGATGTCATATCCTCTTGACTGGGCGCATTCATTAGAAGTGGATTCTGCAGGACATCTCCTTATTCTTATTTGAACAGATGGCTGTACTGGCAGGGCGTCTCGAGCGATGCCAGAGCGCAGTCTGTCCAGAGACATTCATTTTGGATGTCGGTTTACAGTATAAGTACAGGAAGATTTTTACGAAGGGCCCTCTGTCGTGATGGTGTGAGCACAGTACACAATACTGATGTAGTCCGTTTGGGTTAGGGAAGCGGTGGTTGGTTTGCGAGATGAATCCAGCACACGTACCCCCTTATGGGGTTAAATAGTTGTGCACCTGTCCAGCATCCATAGCTGGACACAGTTGTCTGTCCAACTTCCGAAGACTTCCCACACCGTCCTGGGGTTGTCTCTAGTGCTGCCTAGTGTCTGCAGAGCTGGGACGGTGATGTTTGGACACATGGTTTCACTTAGACTTCAGAGAGGAAATAGCTGTGGTAGATCACAAGGATCTGGGGAAGAAAACACATACCGCGCTCCAGCATGAAGGGAAAACATCAGCTGGATGACCTATTTCTTGGAAGAACTGCGGCTCTATTACGCGTGACCCAGAATTTGTTAATGAAGTACCAGATATCTTGAGTTTCAGATGAGATGTTGCTTGGGTGTTACTCTAGTCATTACAGAAACCATATCTGAGATGATGGGGGTGCTACATATTGAATATTGATGACTGCATCATTAAACTAGTCTTTAGATCTTCCAGTATTAGAGGACCGTGTAGCACTACAAATTCACCCGGGCATTTAAATATATACAGTAGTTGCCATAACCGTTTTTATGATCTCTCTGCAGAAGACTTCTAAGGGTTCGACCACACGGTCAGGATTCTGCCTGCAGTTTTGAAAGCCCAAATCAGGAGTTAATTAAAAAAAGAAGAGAAATCGGAGGTGTCCTTTTATATTTTCTCTCCTTATAGGAATCCACTCCTGATTTCGGCTTTCAAAACCTCATGTAGAAACCGGACTGTGTGGCCGTACCCCAACACCTTCAGGTTTTTTTAATGTAGTTTTTGAAGCCAAAATTGGGAATGGATCATTACAGGAGAAAAAGCATTAAAGGTTTTGGCTTAAAAAAACTGCATAAAAAAACCTGAACAGCTGGGCTTTAAGGAAAATCACTTGAAGGACTGTTTCCGATTATGAATGGTAGCTGAAGAGGCTCCTGCTGCGGCCGCCTCAGTTGTCCAATACACAGCGGTGTGTGGGGGAAAAAGATGCAAGCCTAGCTCGACCTCATATATTTTTATTTTTTTAATCCCTGATGAGAGTATGGAACATCCATTGAATCAGTTTTGTTTTCCGTTCTTCTGGTCCTTCAGAAGAACAGGATAAAAAAATAAAGCAGATCTGTTTTTTCGATCAGTTAAGATGAGTTTGAATCCATTTTTGTCAGTTCCGTTAGATATCCGTTATTTAAGACTTTCTCCAGTATAAAAAAAACTGATTTCTGACAACTGACCTAAATGGATGCAAACTGATCGTAACTGATGCTCAAAAAAAGACGGATCCGTTATTTTTAGTGCAAACTGATGCTTAGCACGACTGAGGCTCCTTTCACATCAGCGATTTTACTGTCCGCTTTGGAGGTCCGGCATGGGATCTCAAAACCACAGCAAAAACCCTTTGTTACAATTAGGGTACTTTTCACACTTGCGTTGTTGGATTCCGGCATTCTGTATGCAAACGGATACATCCTGATGCATCCTGAACAGATTGCTCTCCATTAAGAATGCATTAGGATAAAACTGATCCGTTTTTTTTTTTTTCTGGTATTAAGCCCCCTAGGACGGAACTCAATACCGGAAAAGTTTAACGTAAGTGTGAAAGTACCCTAATACAACCGTCTGCATCCGTTCAGAACAGATCCGGTGGTATTGAACATGATTAAACTGGATCCGGCGCTAAAACAATTGTAAGTCAATGGTTTCGTGTCTGAAAAAAATGGATCCGGCACTATTGACTTACATGGTTTTTGGTGCTGGATCCGACTTCTCATGCCGCACACCAACAGCAGCAGAAATTGCGTTGCAGATTTTGGTGTGGTCTTGCCATGGTTTTCACCCTATGTGTTGTGTATGGTGAAATCAGATTTCTTCTGAAGCATGTGGATGACCGTTCGTAAAACCTCATTCACTCAGCTGGTTCTGTAAAAAGGTGCAGATTCACACCTATCTGACATTGATGGCGTTTCCGAGTTCTGCTCGCTTATATTCAGAAATCCAATAAAAGTAAATAAAGAACATACCGTGCAAGGGCGAGCGCCGCGCTATTCATGGCCATGGGACTAATAGCAATGTCACTAGTGGTGAATTGGCTACGAATGTCCTGCTGCTGTCCATTCACTTTGAGGGCCCTGTTCTGGAGATAGGTGCGAGTCCCACCTCTGGGGCCCGCTCCTAACAGATACTGATGGCCTATTCTAGTGCTACGCCATCAACGTCTGAGATGAGACAACCCCCTTTAAAGAGATTTAGGGCCCTTTCACACTTGCGTTGTTCTGTTCCGGCATAGAGTTCCGTCGTCGGGGCTCTATGCCGGAAGAATCCTGATCAGGATTATCCCCATGCATTCTGAATGGAGAGAAATCCGTTCAGGATGCATCAGGATGTCTTCAGTTCCGGAACGGAACGTTTTTTGGCCGGAGAAAATACCACAGCATGCTGCGCTTTTTGCTCCGGCCAAAAATCCGGAACACTTGCCGCAAGGCCGGATCCGGAATTAATGCCCATTGGAAGGCATTAATCCGGATCCGGCCTTAAGCTAAACGTCGTTTCGGCGCATTGCCGGAGCCGACATTTAGCTTTTTCAGAGTGGTTACCATGGCTGCCGGGACGCTAAAGTCCTGGCAGCCATGGTAAAGTGTAGTGGGGAGCGGGGAAGCAGTGTACTTACCGTCCGTGCGGCTCCCCGGGCGCTCCAGAGTGACGTCAGGGCGCCCCAAGCGCATGGATCACGTGATCGCATGGATCACGTCATCCATGCGCATGGGGCGCTCTGACGTCATTCTGGAGCGCCCGGGGAGCCGCACGGACGGACGGTAAGTATACTGCTCCCCCGCTCCCCGCTCCTACTATGGCAACCAGGACTTTAATAGTGTCCTGGCTGCCATAGTAACACTGAAAGCATTTGGAAGACGGATCCGTCTTCAAATGCTTTCAGTACACTTGCGTTTTTCCGGATCCGGCGGGCACCTCCGGCAACGGAAGTGCATGCCGGATCCCAACAACGCAAGTGTGAAAGAGGCCTTAGCAGTCGTGGTGTGGATTTTGATGCACTTTGAAACCCGCGCGTGGTTTTGCCGTGTTACGCTCCTTATACAAGTAAAACTCAGTTGAAACTACAGCAATTAGTGGTGGTGCAAGAACCGCACAAGACCACCATGACAGCAGGAGGGTAACCCTATCTGTCTTTAGAAGTTGCATTCATTATTGTCTTTTTAATCAGGTATCCCGGCCCCCCATGACCACTGTAGAGTACTGTATTATGGGGTCTTGCACTGCACACGTTTTGATAAAAAAAATCTCCTGCTATTTTTGTACAGATTGGTAAAAATGACTGTTTTTGCTTAGAGGAAATATCAGATTCCGCTCTTTGATGGCTCGTGTAGGATGTTGACTAAAGCCGACCTTAAAAATGCATGTTTTTTTCCTCTTCTTCCAGGAACTTCTTTTCTAAAAGATCAAAGGACCTGAAATCGCCTACAGCGAGCGCTCCCGGCTGGAAGCTGTTTGGTAAAGTTCCTCCTAGAGAGAACGCTCAGAAAGACTGTAATATCATTCAGCAGGTGAGCGGCCGCCTTTCTAGTAAATGCTAGGATAATAAAAAAACGCCGCTCTGTGTCTCATCCTCCATGTCTGAATGTCTCCGCGCCACTGGGATACGCCTCGCAAACCGAACAGGGGAAGGCTGCAGCTGTATGGTGGCTGAACATGGCGACTGACGGCGAGGCCGACCGACCGTCTCGGGCTACTTTCACATTTGCAGCATCGATTGCGGCGCTGCTGAATGCATACAGAATGTCTGCTGGTCCCATTAAGTATAATGGCGTCCGGCGGAGAATTGGCTGCACACTACGATTTGTGTCTGATTCTCTGCCGGATCAGGGGGCCAAATCTCCGTGCTGCAGATGTGAAAGTAGCCTCGTCTTTATGGGGGCCCCTTGACTCGAGGGATAGAAGTAGGGGGTTGTTTGATGACAACATGCCCAATCCTTTAGTTTTCAGGGGTGAAGCTCATTCTTGGCTGAGCATGCATGTGTATGTGGGGGATTGGGAGAACAGCAGTCAGCCGACAGCTATCTAAGGTTTCTACACTGTCCATACGAGGACGCTATGTCTGATTTCTTATTTATTTATTTTGCTCAATATGAAGATGTACTTATCAATTATATTAAAATGTCTCCTTTGTACATTTTTATGTTGTTTTCTAGTTATAGTTTTTTGGGATTGTATGTTCAGACATATTGGATTTTTCCAGTGCAGGGATACAATCTTCATTTTGCTTTTGGCCAGATTTATAGAGCCCTTCGTATTCCTCCCTTACCCTATCTTCACTTCTTCAGAAATCCCTTGCTGACTGGAAACCATCAACCAGCGTTCACCCGTTGGCACAGCCGCTCCTCCAAATGAACATCTGTGCCTGGAACTGCTCATCGTTCTGTTCATTGGAGCATCAAAAATGTCCGATCTACGTATGAATACCTGAGGCTTGTCAGTGAGCAGGGCTGCAGTAGGTCCACTATGTAGTAATGGGGTCCATCCATGCTCGGACTGGCCCACAGGGGTACAGGGGAAACCCCCGGTGGGCCCCTGAGCAAAGTGGGCCCCTAGTCTCCCACCCCCTGCACAAGTGGCATATAACACAGTAGACTTACTGGACTTCATACATATATTCAATGTACAGCACCTCAACCAGCCTATGTTCATATAAAAAACTTGTTAGATTATTTATTATATTTGAATGTATCCGTATGGTGGGCCCCCAAAATAAATTTTACTGGTGGGCCCTAGGTACCCCAGTCCGACACGGAGTCCATCACTCATCAAAATGTGGATTTAAAGGGGTTATCCCATGATTGATGTGAAAAAATTTAAATCGGACATCCTATAGAACATGACTATGCCTTTTGAGCAAAGCTAGAACCAGCCCTGTTCTGCACGTGGGTCCAAAGATCTCCACATTCACTGCTCCAACTGCTCTGTAGATTATCTTCATCCTGACTGGTCAGGGGGGAGTGTCCTTTCTGTTGCAGCTCAGGGGGGCGTGTCCTTTCTGCTGCAGCTCCCTCCCTGTAACTGTCGCAGCTTCTAACAGAGAACATATGGCTGGTAGCAGCTGAAGATTTAAACTGAGCACGTTCGACCAGGGCAGTGAGATGGACAAAAAAATAAGGAAAAGAACAAACAGCAGGTGGCGCTATACAGATACATTTTATTGAATAACTCACTGGCTGTACTAAATGTTTAATGACCTGCAATTACAAAAGTATTCAGATCCAGGTGCTGGTTTGAAAAATGTAGAATATTTAGCGACACAACCTCTTTAAGTCAGCGTGTATGTCCAAGTCAAAGGAACTGTAGGACTACGGTAGGAATAAATAAGATGGCCTTCCCCACAGTGTTGGTTAGGCCTCATGCACACGAACGTTGTTTGTTTCCGTGTCCGTTCCGTGTTTTTTTTGCGGATAGGATGATGACCCATTCATTTCAATGAGTCTGCAAAAAAACGCGGACAGCAGACCGTGTGGTGTCCGCATCAGTATGTCCGTTCCGTAGCCCCGCCAAAAAAATAGAACATGTCCTCTTTTCTTCTAGTTTGCGGACAAGAATGGGCATTATTACAATGGATCCACAAAAAAAACGGATGCCATACGGAACATCATCCGTTGTGTGCATGTAGTCTTAGTCTGCAGGATTTGGTCAGTGATTAGGGAAGGTTGTGCACCTGAAAAATATTTCTGTCCTAGGGCAGATTGGGGAGGCTCCTGCTTCAGCCAGTTGTCTTACTGCCAGACACAGGATAGTGAGGAGCAGCAGGCGGATATGGCTAATCTTCTGGGATTCAGAGAGAAGATTTATTTATAGATTTTTATATGTAATATGAGACAAAAAAAATAATAATCGAAGAGAATTTCTTTGTATAGTTTTGTGCATTTTGTATGTTTAGCATCCCTTTAAAGGGAATCGGTCACCATGAAAATGAGAATTGGTCTGCAGGCAGCATGTTACAGAGCAGGAGGAGCTGAGCAGATTGATAAAATATAGTTCTGTGGGAAAAGTTTCAGTAAAACTTGTATTTTATTCATTTAAATTCCTGCTCATTCTGGGCTGTGAAGTCCAGGAGGCGGTCCTATCAGTGATTGACAGCTCTCTGTATACACAGTCAGAGGGCAGGCTGTCAATCACTGATAGGACCGCCTCCTGGACTTCAAAGGATGAGCAGTAATTTAAATAAATAAATTACAAGTTTTACTGAATATTTTCCCATAAACTATATAACAATCTGCTCAGCTCCTCCTGCTCTATAATATAATATCTGCAGCTCAGACACAATGTTCAACATGACAGGTTCCCTTTAAAAGGGACAATGTCAGAGTGGCTGGAGCAGCGTGATCCCGTGAGACTTACTCTGACAGCAGTCTGGATTGAGGAGCAGAGGGACAAGAAGCAAGTCTGCAGCAGGAAGCAGTATCACTTATCTGCATGCAGGGCTGTAGCGTGGGCCGGCTGCTTGTCCCTGCGGGCCGGCTGCTTGTCCCTGCGGGCCGGCTGCTTGTCCCTGCGGGCCGGCTGCTTGTCCCTGCGGGCCGGCTGCTTGTCCCGTCTCACAGCATTAGGCTACTGGAGCCACTATGACTTGGCGTGTACTGAGTGCATCCGAATTTTAAAATCTAAGCTTTGACCGCAAATAAATAAATATATATATATATATATATATATATATATATATATATATATATATATATATATATATATATATATATATATATATACACACACAAAGAAAAATGGCGGCACTGGCTGCAGAAAAGAGATGCGGGTGCACGTCCCAAGGGGAATAGACTGATAACCCCAGTAAATAGGTCCAGAAAAAAGAGCGGCACTCCAATGGATAAAAGTAAGTGAACCCTTTATTCACCCAAAGGGTTCACTTGCTTTTATCCATTGGAGTGCCGCTCTTTTTTCTGGACCTATATATATATATGTATGTATGTGTATATATATATATATAATGTATATGTTAGGAAATTAATCACCCCTAAATTGGGGGCCTAAAGTCCACATGACGTTAAAAAGTTGGAAATTCCCTCCCAAGCCTGTACTGTGACAGAACAGTGGAGTACGCAGCATCTTGCATTTGTCATGTTATCCTTCATTAGTCACATTTTATATTTTTGGGAATACAGTACAAAGGAAAGCATACATTAAGATGATTTTCTGTTAATTTTCATGTATTTAACCAGCGGTAATGGCTGATAATCGCTCCCTTGCCATGGATATTGTGCAGTAAGTGGCCGGCAGCTGTGCCCGCTCGCCTGTATTAATGTGGTGTAATAATCCCGTTTACATCCGAATGACTAAACCTAACGTTCTTATGATGGGGCTGGTGGTGATGATGATGACGGCTCACTGACTGTGATATCGGACCACAGTATCCACCTCTATTGGACGCCAGCAGTGCAGTTTCTAATAGTCTCCATTCATTCAGGGTTGGTCGCCCTGCCGGTACAGAAAATGTTTACCAGCGGCTCTACACGGAGATTTGACATGTTAATGAGACGGCTCCATGCAGGGTTTGGTAAGGAAATGATTGAGTATATTGGAATGTGCTGGAAGGGTGGGAGAGGCGGCTCAAGTATCCTGGGTTGGTCTTCAAAGGGACAGTCCTTATATAAAGGCAGCAGGGGTCCCTGTTCTCCTGCGTGGTCCATTTATTACTCCGTTCTCTTCAGGTGATGACCTTTCTTTGTCATATTGTTAGAGGGGTAATCCCATCCAGGCTGTCCATGGAGTACCCTTCTTATGCAGGGACATGGGTTATGGAGACCGATGAGCTGAGCTGCGCGGTTTCAGACTCCTATAGCGGCGAGCTCTGCTGTCCGTGACCTAATAGGTACAGAAACAGCGCAGGTCATGCAACTGCGCTGCTTATGACGTGCTCATTCACCCCTTCAGGAGTTCCTTGGCTGGTTTGCGTGCACCTTTGCCATCGCATAAAGCTACTTGTACACATGCGTTTTTTTTCCGGTATAGAGATCTGGCAGAGGATCTCAATACCGGAAAAAAACATTTTTTCGTTTTTGTTCCCATGCATTCTGAATGGAAAGAGATCCGTTCAGGATGCATCAGGACGTCTTCCGTTCCGTCAGCATTCCGCTTTGTGACCGGACACAAAACCGATGCAAGCGTCAGTTTTGTGTCCGGTCATAAAAACGGACAAAAACAGATCCGGCGCTAAAAACAATGTAAGTCAACGGTGACAGATCTGGTTTCTTTTTCTTTCTTTTTTTTTTTTGCCTAAAAAACTGGATCTGTCACCCATTGACTTTCAATGTATTTAGTGACTGATCCTAACAGAACAGATGCATCCTGATGTGCAAAATCAAAACGGATACATTTAATTCAGGTATTGAGACCCTCTGTCGCACGCAAGTGTGAAAGTAGCGACAGGTATTCTGAACTTAGCTGTGAAATGAGATTGGAATACCCCATAAAGTAAAACTTTCCCTTACCTACCCCCTCCTGTCAAACTCCTGGAAGCTGCGTGTAAAGTGACCGTAGGTGTGGGGGTGATACAGTAGCATTGTCATTATGCACCATGTCTGCGCTAAATGGGGATAAAACCTAATGAACAATCGTTTGGAGAATGTGTGATTGCTGGGACGCTCCCCGATCATCTCGTGAGCTGCCGCCCCTTTCCATGTCTGATGGAAATAGTTGAGCGGTGTTTGTTCCGTAGACTTTTAATCAAGCAGTGCCTGCTGTTCCCTTCAAACTCCTCGCCAACACAGTTGCATCGGAGAGCGCATGAAACTCCCTTAAAGGGGTTGTCCCATCTGGGACATTGACGGCATATCGCTAGTATATGCCACCAGTGTCAGATAGGTGTAGATCCCACCTCTGGGACCTGCTCCTTTCTAGAGAACAGGGCCCCCGAAATGAAGGCGAGCACACTGCGCATATATGACTTGCTCTCCGTTCAACACCATTAGGGTCCATTCACACGTACGCAAAATGGGTCCGCATCCGTTCCGCAATTTTGCAGAACAGGTGTGGACCCATTCCTTTTCAATGGGGCCGGAATGTGCTGTCCACATCTGCATTTGCAGATCCGCACTTCCGTTCTGCAAAAAAATAGAACATGTCTTATTCTTGTCCGCAATTGTGAACAAGAAAAGGCCTTTTCTATGAGAGTGCCGGCGATGTGCAGTCCGCAAAATGCGGAACGCACATTGCTGGTGTCCGTGTTTTGGGGATTCGCAAAACACATACGGACGTGTGAATGGACCCTTAGAGATCCAAAACCAGCCGGGCAAGTACACTCTGCTATTTTTGGAAATTCCGTAGCCGTGAGCGGAGGGTGAGCACACATGCATGGCTGCTCTATACTCACTTTGGGGGTCCCATTCTGGCGGTAGGAGTGGGTCCTAGTGATATGTCATCAATGACCCAGATGAGAATGCCTCTTTAAGGCTAGGGCTACTTTACAAGTGGATATCACTTTCCAATCACAATAAAGTGGTGCCACAATTTAGTTTCCCTGTGGCAGTATTTACTAGAGCGGTACAATTCACGAGTCACTAACCGCTAGGGGCACCTATGAATATCTCAGTTATCCAGGCTTTCTACAGGGGGGCCTGACATTGAGCGTCAAGAAAATTACAATGAACTACAGGCTCAAAAAAAACTGCAGCGCAAGTAACCAGTTGGACTTTTCCTAATCAATAGACAGTCTACTTCCTGGCAAAGTAATGAAGTTTGAGGATAGCTATTCTAATTTATTATATTTTTGTTTTGCTCTGAGATCTGTTGTTACAGCAGAGGCCTATTGAAATGAATAGCATTCCATAGTTAAAGGGCAATGGTAGGATATTTATGATCTATCCTCAGGATAGGTCATCAGATCGTCAGGGGCCCCACTTCCAGCTTCGGGGGGGGGGGGGGGGGGGGGGAGAGAGAGAGAATCAGCTGTTTTAGTTTACCTGCTCGCCTAATACTGTGTAGTGTAGTTACACCTTTGGTCCCTGCCAATCTGATATTGATGACCTACCTGAGGATAGGACATCGGTATCCTGACACTGCCCAACCTCTAACATCAGATTGTAGGTTTTTGCTTGGTCGTCCTCTTGCTAATATGAAGAGACTCCAGTAGTATCGTAACTGTTATGGCAGAGCAGGAGGAAATCTAAGGTCGGCATGAAAAACAGTTCTTAGTAAATGACTCATTGTGTCTGGTTTATCAGTGAATTTCTTGGAAACAAAGGAAACTGTTGGGTAAGACATACAAGAAGACATTGTCATATGTTTGATGATTAAAGGGGGTGTACCGGTTGTTAGACGTGATCCCCTTTCCACAGGATAGGCTATAACTATTAGAACAGTGGGGGTTCTACCGCTCGGATCACCACTGATCACAAGAACGGGGGCCCCGTATCCCCTGCAGTCCCCTCTGAAATGAACGGAGTGGCCGGTTGCACATAAGCGTGGCCGCTCCATGGGAATTCCGGAGATAGTGGAGTACATCGCTCGGCTGTCTCCAGAATTCCCATAAAGATGAATAGAGCGGCCGCACGCATACCTGACCAGCCGCACTGTTCTTTTCTGGGGCATGTAGGGGGTACGGGGCCCCCATTCTCGTGATCAGTTGGGGTCCCAGCGGTAGCATCTGATAGGATAGGAGGATAACTTCTAACAACCAGAATACCCCTTTAATGCCATGCGTATGTTATGAACTTTTAGTGCGAACTCCTGCTCTATTCTGCACAGCGCGAAGGCTATGAATGGCGCTGTATGGGGCCTAACGTGCTGTGAGCAGAACCACCGATGACCTACTTCCATGTTTGATATCCTGATTGTTCCTTGGATTCTTCTTTCCCTCTTCTGTGTTTGGTGTCACTAAGGCTTTACTTCTGTTTTTCTCATTAGGATGACAGCTCTGGCGGTCTCTCTTCAGTCTCCACGCCAAATCTATTAAACACAGGGGTATGGAATTTAATATATTTGTTTGCTAGTCTCTGTTTGCTCCATGTATGGTCTGTCTGACAGTCAAGTCTTGGTTGTGCACGGGATGTTCACTTCAGCATGTTCATTCATCCAAGCCATTCTAACAAGCCTGCATCTCGCTTCCCCGCCTGGCGTACACTGACAACTGCACGTCACATGCCCGATGCCTGCAAACATGTCTGTAGTAGTCATATAGTATGGGACAGTTTTTTGGTTAGTATGTCCACCATCAAGCTGTTCATATTCTGCTCTACATCACAGTAGATAAATATTAGATATAAAAAAGCATAGATTTACTGGGCGGCAATATACCGGTGTATATGGGTTTTACTATACTAGAGACCTACTGAAGTATTGTGCATATGGCCCCGTTGTAAATGAAACAAAGGAAGAATACCAGAAGCGTATTATAAAGGACCCATTACTGTACAGATCCTAAATATTAAATCTTGAAGCATGGTGTCCCTGTGCTCCTATGATAACACTTCCTGGCTGTGCTTAAAGGGGTTTGTCCAATTTCAGGAGGTAACGGGGCAGCACGTGTAGTCCACCTGCAATAAAGAACGAATCGTTACTTCCATGACAGATCTCGCACCTTCGCTCCAGTTTTCCCAGCTGGCTCTGTTTACTCGGCTCCAGCGGAAGTGCACCGAAGAGGCCAGTGATTGGCTGCAGCAGTCACATGTTGTTCAGTGATGCCACGGCTGCAGCCATGTAGACAGAGCCCCGCCAGGGAGCCAGAGCGCAGGGTCTGTCAGGTAAGTGCATCGCATGTGTTGTCCTGTTTCCTACCGAACCTGTTATCACAGCTAAGACAATAACCTGCCAGAAGGTATAGTCATCAAATAATGGTGTCCCACCAGTTATTCACAGAATACCACCATTAAAACATAGCCTTTATTCTAGTTACAATGTGGGGGATTCAGTCAGCACAACCCTGTATGCAGGTGCACATCGCTATGGCGAAATACATATACAAACGCAAAATACAAATGCAATAGCACTCTGCAACCAGCACTCCGCCCTGCCTCTATGCTGGATGTTGAATGAGGCATTGGTGTACATTTTGGCCAAAGCGTAATAAGCCACTCACCACGTCAAGGTCGCCTCTATGAGTGGTCCCTAACACTAGTTCCTACCTGTTATGGGCCATGATAGCCACACAAAGTCCAGGGAATGCAGGTACAGCATGCACGCCAAGCACACTCTGCTTTTAACCCCGTCCGGTGCAAATACAGCTTTCATCGGATCCAGTGATGCAAGTACCAACATGCATGCTGAGCCCACTATATACTTCTCCTGGAGCCAAATGGCTACTGGTAGGTGCTATATAAGCAGACTCAGGAGAAGTATATAGTGGGCTCAGCATGCATGTTGGTACTTGCATCACTGGATCCGATGAAAGCTGTAATGGCACCGGACGGGGTTAAAAGCAGAGTGTGCTTGGCGTGCATGCTGCACCTGCATTCCCTGGACTTTGTGTGGCTGTCATGTCCCATAACAGGTAGGAACTAGTGTTAGGGACCACTCAATAGAGGCGACCTTGACGTGGTGAGTGGCTTATTACGCTTTGGCCAAAATGTACACCAATGCCTCATTCAACATCCAGCATAGAGGCAGGGCAGAGTGCTATTGCATTTGTATTTTGCATTTGTATATGTATTTCGCCATAGCGATGTGGGCACCTGCATATAGGGTTGTGCTGACTCAATCCCCCACATTTTTTCTTTGTAGTATATATTGGAGGCGTGGCGATCTCCATGCAGTCATGCACACCTGACCAGTTAGTCTGCCCTGGAGGCTGGTTTTAAAGTCAGTATAAAACGGAGTCTGCTTTTATTCTAGTTACATTTAAAATCGAAATGACCCTCTAAATGTAAAAAAAAATAAAAATAATTGTGAAAACAAAAAATCTCAAAAGATAAGCAAATATAACCAGGGTAGTTTAACATGTGTAGACTCATTCTTTTCTGCGATTCTATCCCTAAGTCTCACCCTATTTTTTGGTGCCCTGCCTACAAAACGGAATAGCCGCCATTGTCGGAGCGTACGGTGGTGCACTGGGCCCTGGGTGCAGTACAGATGCCTCCTGGTGCAGGACAACGCCTGGCCTTGTATGACCAGTGCTTTTAGGTCATTTCTGAATGAGGAAGGCATTGATGCCATTGACTGGCCCTCACGTTCCCCAGACCTGCCTTCAACAGAGAACCTCTGGGACAGTCTGTACCAGTGCATTCGATGCTCCCATGTAGCACCACAGTCTGACCAGGAGCCCACTGCTGCCCTCATCCAGGCATGGAAGGAGACCCCCTCAGGACACCATCCACCGTCTCATTAGGAGCATGCTCAGACACTGTTGGAAGTGCATACAGGCATGTGCGAGCCATGCACACTACAGAGTCACATCATGAGTTGCCATGATGAAATTTATGCAAATTGGATTCGCCTATGATTTTAATTTTTAGTTTTGATTTTTCCAGATTTGGAAACCAGCGCTCAGTTGGTTGATGATTTTGGTTTCCATTGACCGTTTTCAGCAAATTACACAATTTAAATGAGTAAAAGATTTACTACTTGAATCTTTAATTTGTGAAGATTTGATGTGTGATTCAAGTGTCCCTTTAATTAGTTTCAGCAGTGTATTTGCCATAAATGTTGGCTAGGTGTTAGTCCTGGATGTATAGCTGGCACCTGTCTGGAGAACGAGCGTGCCTCCTCTCCTGAAGCATCCATGAGATGCAAGCGATCTGATGGTTGATTTACTACTTGTATGCGCTCTTCCATTAGAAGACCCATGTGGGAAACCAATTTGCCCCAAGTGGACATACTGTATGGACATTGATTTTGTATTCTAGGCAACCCCTGAACTTTGCAGTGCTGGGATGTATTGCTGTGAGTCAGCTTGAGGACATCTTTTAGGAGAATCATTCTACCATCTCCATAGCTGATCTCTTCATGAACTTGGAATACTTCATTTTGAGCACCTCACAGACTTGTTCATTGATTTGTGTCTTCAGGGCTGAATGAACAAAGCATGGTGGAGACACGGTGGCATTGTCCTCATGGACACTAATCAGAGTTTTTGTTTTTTAGGAAGAGCAAGGTACAGCCATGATATGTGACCATGTACAACTTTTAATCAAATGATTTTATACTCACCTTGGTGATCTTTGAGCCTTATTGGATCTGCAGAACCATTCACTAACCAGAGGGAAAGACGATCCATCTTCATTTCTATCTAAAATACTAGGGGGAGGGGATTTATCATCTCCTTTCTGCCTGAAAAGTGCCGTTAAAAAGCCACAAACTATGCGTTTGCAACTTTTTACCGGCTACCAAATTGTTGCATCTGTAGGCTTAAAGGAAGCAGGGCAAGCTACCCCAATAAATTTCCTATATAGAGGGCAGCACTCAATAAACATACTATGCAGTATGTAGCTTTATATACTGTGTATATGTATGATATATATATATATATATATATATATATATATATTTAACAAAATCACACAAAAATTAAAAATGGAAATCAAATTTTTCAACCCATGGAGGTCTGGATTTGGAGTCACACTCAAAATTAAAGTGGAAAAACACACTACAGGCTGATCCAACTTTGATGAAATGTCCTTAAAACAAGTCAAAATGAGGCTCAGTAGTGTGTGTGGCCTCCACGTGCCTGTATTACCTCCCTACAATGCCTGTGCATGCTCCTGATGAGGTGGCGGACGGTCTCCTGAGGGATCTCCTCCCAGACCTGGACTAAAGCATCTGCCAACTCCTGGACAGTCTGGTGCAACGTGACGTTGGTGGATAGAGCGAGACATGATGTCCCAGATGTGCTCAATTGGATTCAGGTCTGGGGAACGGGCGGGTCAGTCCATAGCATCAATGCCTTCGTCTTGCAGGAACTGCTGACACACTTCAGCCACATGAGGTCTAGCATTGTCTTGCATTAGGAGGAACCCAGGGCCAACCGCACCAGCATATGGTCTCACAAGGGGTCTAAGGATCTCATCTCGGTACCTAATGGCAGTCAGGCTACCTCTGGCGAGCACATGGAGGGCTGTGCGGCCCTCCAAAGAAATGCCACCCCACACCATTACTGACCCAATGCCAAACCAGTCATGCTGGAGGATGTTGCAGGCAGCAGAACGTTCTCCGCGGCGTCTCCAGACTCTGTCACGTCTGTCACATGTGCTCAGTGTGAACCTGCTTTCATCTGTGAAGAGCACAGGGCGCCAGTGGCAAATTTGCCAATCTTGGTGTTCTCTGGCAAATGCCAAACGTCCTGCACGGTGTTGGGCTGTAAGCCCAACCCCCACCTGTGGACGTCAGGCCCTCATATCACCCTCATGGAGTCTGTTTCTGACCGTTTGAGCAGACACATGCACATTTGTGGCCTGCTGGAGGTCATTTTGCAGGGCTCTGGCAGTGCTCCTCCTGTTCCTCCTTGCACAAAGGCGGAGGTAGCGGTCCTGCTGCTGGGTTGTTGCCCTCCTATGGCCTCCTCCACGTCTCCTGATGTACTGGCCTGTCTCCTGGTAGCGCCTCCATGCTCTGGACACTACGCTGACAGACACAGCAAACCTTCTTGCCACAGCTCGCATTGATGTGCCATCCTGGATAAGCTGCACTACCTGAGCCACTTGTGTGGGTTGTAGACTCCGTCTCATGCTACCACTAGAGTGAAAGCACCGCCAGCATTCAAAAGTGACCAAAACATCAGCCAGGAAGCATAGGAACTGAGAAGTGGTCTGTGGTCACCACCTGCAGAACCACTTCTTTATTGGGGGTGTCTTGCTAATTGCCTATAATTTCCACCTGTTGTCTATCCCATTTGCACAACAGCATGTGAAATTGATTGTCACTCAGTGTTGCTTCCTAAGTGGACAGTTTGATTTCACAGAAGTGTGATTGACTTGGAGTTACATTGTGTTGTTTAAGTGTTCCCTTTATTTTTTTGAGCAGTGTGTGTGTGTGTGTGTGTGTGTGTGTGTGTGTGTATATATATATATATATATATAATATATATATTACACACACACACACACACACACACACACACACACACTGTCCCTATATGCAATTTGCTACTGCCTGTCTTCACAGCCTTCCACCATCAGTGAGATATGATGAGAAATCTTCTTGACGTGTACAATGGACTGAAGGCTCAGAGGCAATATTCACATTGTGTGCCCCATTTGAGCTTGCAGACGATTTCACAGGAGACCACCTCATGCAGATGCCCACCTGTCTTTGTACTGTAACATGGCAGAAGTTCTGTGCCCCCGTGCTGTTTCATAGATCACACTATATATAGTGGCCTTTTTTTTTTTTTTTTGAGAAGTTTCTTAATCCTGCAGTCTTGACGGTTTTCCAGCTAATTCATAGTTTGAATGGAATGGTTTCCTATACACGTGGAGCTGCAGCTGGGGCTCGACTCCGGAGAGCATGGAGCATGAATCCCATTGTGATCCAGCAGCGATGACCTCATCCCAGCTTGAATGTGTCATCGGGAGGGTCCGCTTGACCTTGTGAACCTTTGGCCGCCTCCCTAATGGCATCATTCTGATTAACGGAAGACATCATATTTGCTTTGCCAGGAGCCCGGAGAGGAACAGGACTGATTTATACAAGATTAAACAAACTGCTGTCAAGGACATTGCAGAATGAAGTGGACGGCCTGTCTGAATGTTACCGCTGACGTCCACCACACCGTGATGCATCTACAGCTCTGTGCTCTCCAGTCACAGAAGAAGCCATTCCAGTCACATTTTATTATCTGTCCACTCCCCGGACATTTCTGGTTCAGCCAACGCTGCAATACCTAGGATATAACCATACTAGGGCAACTCTTCTTAAAACTCCATATTGTGCCGTTCCTCTGCTATTCCTGTTGAAAATGTAAAAATAAATTGACAACTGGGCATTACTATTCCCTTTGTCAGTGTAACGCGGTCAGTACTGAATGAGTAGGCATACACCCCAATAGTGACAGCCAGTGTTTCTGATCGGTGAGGTCCACTGTGCCAACTAACTGTTTTGGCATAGGGCTAACTCTAAGGGCATTATACTTGCACTTCCCCATATTCACCCTTTAACCCCTGTACAGGTATCTGGACTTCACTGTGGGTTCACAACCAGACCGCTACCTCCTGGGGTAGACCCAATGTACTTAGCAGCTGACCCGCTGGGGTCAGGGACTCCAGTGCAAACAGCAGGTTTCTCAGGATAACAAAAAAACACAACCCGAAACTGCAGGTATAGTCTGAACAGTCACTTAGGCTTGAATTCTGGTTTGGAGGTCCAGGAAGTGTAGATGAATGCAGGCACAGGATAGACTGGCAGGCATGGTAGGAGTGCAGGCACAGGATAGACTGGCAGGCATGGTAGGAGTGCAGGCACAGGATAGACTGGCAGGCATGGTAGGAGTGCAGGCACAGGATAGACTGGCAGGCATGGTAGGAGTGCAGGCACAGGATAGACTGGCAGGCATGGTAGGAGTGCAGGCACAGGATAGACTGGCAGGCATGGTAGGAGTGCAGGCACAGGATAGACTGGCAGGCATGGTAGGAGTGCAGGCACAGGATAGACTGGCAGGCATGGTAGGAGTGCAGGCACAGGATAGACTGGCAGGCATGGTAGGAGTGCAGGCACAGGATAGACTGGCAGGCATGGTAGGAGTGCAGGCACAGGATAGACTGGCAGGCATGGTAGGAGTGCAGGCACAGGATAGACTGGCAGGCATGGTAGGAGTGCAGGCACAGGATAGACTGGCAGGCATGGTAGGAGTGCAGGCACAGGATAGACTGGCAGGCATGGTAGGAGTGCAGGCACAGGATAGACTGGCAGGCATGGTAGGAGTGCAGGCACAGGATAGACTGGCAGGCATGGTAGGAGTGCAGGCACAGGATAGACTGGCAGGCATGGTAGGAGTGCAGGCACAGGATAGACTGGCAGGCATGGTAGGAGTGCAGGCACAGGATAGACTGGCAGGCATGGTAGGAGTGCAGGCACAGGATAGACTGGCAGGCATGGTAGGAGTGCAGGCACAGGATAGACTGGCAGGCATGGTAGGAGTGCAGGCACAGGATAGACTGGCAGGCATGGTAGGAGTGCAGGCACAGGATAGACTGGCAGGCATGGTAGAAGGATCCATAGAGCAAACTCTGCAATTGAGCGGATCCCACAGATGCTCAGTTGGGTTTAAGGGGACGCCTTGGTCATGCTCTTCCAGCCAGTGTTGGGTACTTTTAGCCATGTGACGACGTCCCATTGTCTTGCTGGAAGATCCAGTTCATCTTTGGTGCATTCACATGACCGTAAGTGTTTTGCGGTCTGCAAATTGCGGATCCGCAAAACACTGATACCGGCCGTGTGCGTTCCGCAATTTGCAGACCGCACATGGCCAGCGCTATATAGAGAATGCCTAAGCTTGTCCGCGGTTGCGGACAAGAATAGGACATGCTCTATCTTTTTGGCGGGTCCACGGAACGGAACAACGGATGCGGACAGCCCCATTAAAATGAATGCGGATCCAGTTATATGGTCGTGTGAATGCACCCTTAGAGAATGACACGCCCAGTGAATAACGCTGCCACCACCAGCTTGTGTTTTTCCAGCAATGGTTGCAGGATGTTTGTTTTCTGATGTTTCTCTCCTCGCACACCAACGTCCATCCGTTCCGTGAAGCAGAAAACGCGACTCATCGGAGAAGAGGAACCATTTGCCAATCAGCAGGGGTCCAATTTCAATCCTGCCGGGAAAATTGAAGCCTTATTTGCCAGTACAACTTTGTCTAGCGGATCTGCTGTGGATTTTCCGCTGCTGGCCCCATGCATTAAATGATTTTTGTATGATCACTCTAATTTGACCTGAATCCCACAATAGCAGATATTGGGGGACAATTTGCTGCTCTGGTTCAGTTTGCTTTCTAGTGAAGTGATGCAAGACATAGACCATGGTCAAGTCAAGCTAAACGTCGGCAGTGTTCCCCTACTTATACCTCTGATGAAAGGCACAGACATGCCACTTTGAAGCCATAGACTGGCATACATCGCAAGTTGACCACAGTGACCAATCCTAATGTTGGTATAAGCTTAGACCGGCTGTCTAGACCTGCACCAGATTTATCACAGGGTCTCCGGCTGGATGCTAAATTTGGTGCCGGGATAGACGCTTTCTTCTGACTCTTTGCCAGCTATTGGTTGCCTTACATTGAGACAGATTGTAAGCCAGAATTGCTCTGAAATTTTAGTGCAGAATTGTGCATTTTAGGTTCTTCCCACTTTCCTGTGAAGGTCCATCCACTTTTGGCTAAATCACGCCCGTGTCAAGCATGCAGCAAATTGCACCACATTTTTTAGACAGATTTTTGGCATAGATGCATTAGTAACTGTTTACCAATGTTTGATAGGATGTATGGCACTTTTTTGTTGGTGATGCACCATGTAGGATGTCTGCTGTATTTTCCTCAAGATTTATAAAAAAACAAAAAACCAAGATATGATGACACAACCCTGACAGTCCATAGGAAATACAATTTTGACTTCCGTTGGAGGTCAGATGTTAGCCGCCGTCAGACACGCAGCCTGGAGGTACATGGTTATATGAATATTATGAACACGTCATTTTATTTAACGTTCTTTATATTGTGCTTTAGCTGCTTTTCGATTATAGTTATTCTGCGCAAGCCATAGTTAACCCATTGTAGTCATTTTTTTATGGTGGTCTTTGGACTGTTAATTATCCCAGTAAATTACACAAACCGTGTCTGCCGAAGAAGTGGGAACGTTTTGTATCTTTCAGAGAGGATACATTCAGTTTTTCGTCTGCAGAGTAGATTAAAATCACTTTCATATGAGTCACTGAAAATTGGACGTACTTATGGAAAGCTCAAGCTCATTTCAATATAAGAAGTGTGAAATTAAGTTGTTTAGATGTGACGTCATCAAAGATTCATTATACTCCTCCGAAGTAGCTGTCATTTTTCTCAAAGTCAGCCTCTTTAAAGTGACCCTTTTTTTTTTTGTGTAGTGATGCTTGGAGGTCCCACAGCTCTCGGACCTGCTGAAATCCTAAATTGTAAAGCAGTACAAGAAGGGACATTTTACTAGGAAGACATGTGAACCCTCAACAGTATTGTGTGCAAATTACAACGGACTGTAGAATACGGAGCACGTTTTCTAATAATGGGGTCGGTCAGGCTCCGCCGAGCTGTCCTCCGTTTAAATAGAGATGCATGCAGTAGTAAATTTGCTACATGTGACGGCTTCGACATAGATGTGAGCAGAGCCTTAGGGCCAGTTCACACAGAGTTTGTTGGCATAGATTTTGGCCTTATTGGAAATGGAAAAAAGGAAGCATGCCCCGTCTTGGGGAGTAATCTACTCTGAATCTCCCATTGAAATGAATGGAAAGCATCAAAAAACGCTCCGAACGCGGATGTGTATTGTGCGTTTTCTGAGCCATTTCTGGTGATGTACTGAAGTGAACACACGTTGGTTAAAAAAAATAAGCGGACAAAAACCCCACACAGATTCCGTGCTGAATTTTGAAAAAGATGAATGAGGTGTGTGTGAGATGCTGATTGCCTACTCCCTGTGTTCCCCAGCACCCTGCATAGCTTCATGTTTTATTTCTTCTCCACTGCCTACTCATGTTTTCTAATTTTAATGTATAATTTTCTTTTAGGAATATGAAACCCGTACTGGGAGGACATGCAAAGCCCTAACCCAATCCACAAGACGCAAAAAATTTGAAATTGAACCACTCTCCACTACAGCTCTTATCTTAGAAGATCGACCTGCGTGAGTATCCGGCTAAGGCTAGTCTCACAACTGCGGTGTGAATTCCGGCAGGCTGTTCCAGCAGAGACGGAATGGCCACCGGTCCCATTAAGTATAGCGGGGATCCGGGGGCAGAGAATGCAGCGGTTTGTGTCCGGACGGTTCCCAACATTGTCTGCCGGAACGGTCTGCCAGAATTCACATCGGAGGTGTGAAACTAGCCTCCCACTACTTCACACGGCAAAATCAGTAGCTGAAAACAGATTGGTTTTGGTGGGAGATTTTAGAGGAGTTTTTAAAAGAGTATTAGAAGATTATTTGGTTGATTTGGAGATTTCTCTTCTTCCCCTTTGACTTTTATGATATCTTCAATCAAATCTGCCTCCAAGAAGTAACATGTCGGCTCTCAGGCGTTTTTAGGACGGCTACTGAAAAAAAAAAAGCCACCATTTTACACTGTGCGCAAGCACGAGTTTTTTACATTAAAGTCAATGGAAAAACTGTGGTGAGCGTTGAATGCGGATTTAGCAGTTGAAAACACCAGTTTTTTGCTATTGAATCGGTGGCAGATTTTAGTCATGTGAGCGTTTTTACTGTAGTAGCACTTTGTTTGCCATATAACACATTTTTAGTCTGCGTAGAATTAAAGAAAAATGCATAAAACTAGATATTTATTGATCTGTTCTCACTACCATCATGGCCTCTGTTTTTAACCTATTTGACTGATCAGTTCAGACCGATCCCAGGTTTACTTAGTGTTCTGAAGTTTTTGATGCCAAAAACGCTATTCTTGCCATCAGAAACACCGAAAATGGCCTGGAAAAAGTTGGTGTACAAATCTGTAACTTAAAGGGATTCTGTCATCAGAAATGAGCCCTATAAGCTAAACATATGGTGATGTCCCTTGTAAAACACAGAATCCTAAAGTGAGTTTATCAAATGCCCCTGTGGCTCTATATTCATAAAAAAGCGGTTTATATCACCTGTCAATCACTTAAAAATGTGTCCAAGGGGACGTCTCATGGTGAAAGGTGCCCGGCTGCAGCCATGTCGTTTAGGTGCCCAGCGCCGCCTTCTGAGCTGAAATCGCCGCCCTCCCTTTCATGCGATCCGCCTACCTCACGTCATCACTGCCTCTCTAACCACCGCTCGCTTCATCCAGATCCTGCGCGTGTGCACTAGGTATATCCTGATTCGCCCGTGCGCACTACTGGCAGCGGCCTCGTATAGCGAAGTGCGCATGCGCCGGCCGCCGCACTTCGCTCGAACCTCCACTGACTGCCCTATTACAGCCCATCCCAGCCATCCAACCTCCTACAGCCTGGTTCAAAGCTCGCGGGATCTGGATGAAGCGAGCGGTGATTAGAGAGGCAGTGATGACGTGAGGTAGGCGGATCGCATGAAAGGGAGGGCGGCGATTTCAGCTCAGAAGGGGCGCTGGGCACCTAAACTACATGGCTGCAGCCGGGCACCTTTCACCATGAGACGTCCCCTTGGACACATTTTTAAGTGATTGACAGGTGATATAAACCGCTTTTTTATGAATATAGAGCCACAGGGGCATTTGATAAACTCACTTTAGGATTCTGTGTTTTACAAGGGACATCACCATATGTTTAGCTTATAGGGCTCATTTCTGATGACAGAATCCCTTTAAGTGATCAGTATTAAAGGGGTATTCCAGTAAATAAAAATTGCCTGTATAGGGCATAACTAACGTTCGTGGGGGTCTGGACCGCCACCAGTACCAAGAACGGGTGTCCCATACCCTCATGATGACAAAGCGTCAGGCTGTTCATGCGCCCAGCCTCTTCATTCATTCATCCTGTAGAATGTACAGTTCTCTGACAACACTCCCATAGAGAGTGATCGGAGAGGCAGGGTCATGCTTGTCCTGCTGTTCCATCAGGATGGAGGGATGGGACCCCCACTCTGTCTGTGGGGTCCCTGCAGTCAGATTCTCACTGATCACTTTTTGTCTCCTGTCCAGTAGATAGGAGATAACTTTAAATTACTGGAAAACCCCTTTAACATCAGGAAGAAAATCTTCCAGTATCTGGTCTCATTTTTACATAGAATGCCTAATAGCAGTTAAATATTACAAGAAAGTTTAGACTGGTATATTCTTATTCATAATCATAGTCATGGATGCACATCCATAAGGCAAACATAATAAATAAAAAAAATAATGGCTGCACACACATATATTCACTGCCCTGATAATGTGGACTTGGATAAGTCCAAGAAAGGCGGTATATTAGTGATAGGGACCCGTCCGCGGAAGCCACCTTGACGCGTGGTGGATGGGCCCGACACAAGTTTGATCAAAATGTGCGCTAACAGCTTCCATTGATTCCAACAGTAGGTATAGTACCACTTGAATTTAGAATGATCCCCATTTCTCAGCTTTACTGCTTATATGTGTGTGCAGCCATTATCTTTTTAATTTATTTTAATTTATTTAATAGCAGTTAAAGATACATTGACGGCTGCGTGTATATATTTACTTTTATAGGAATCTTCCAGCGAAATCCGTCCATGAAACCATGCGCCACAGACAGGAGTATGATGAGATGGTAGCCGAAGCTAAAAAACGAGGTGGGGAATATTTCCTGCAACTTGCAATTTATATAGCCCAGATTTACTAATCCTGTAAGACAGACTGTCTAGACCTGCACCAGATTTATCACGTGGGGTGCAGGGGGCAGACACCCTTCTCTAGCTCTACCAGCTATTGGTCGGCTGACTTTGAAGTAGAATTTTACTCCAAAATTTGATGCATAATTTTAGTGCAAAATGTTGCATTTAGACTTGTCCCTTGTCCACTGTGCCCCACCCTTTCCTGCTAAGCTCCACCTACTTGTCGAACAAGTCCAGAAAAATTTGGAAACCCTAATTGAGCAAATTGAGGCCATTTGGACAACTTCTTGGTGTAGACACATTAGTGAATCTGGGCCTATGTTTTTATGAAAAATGTGCCTAATATAATCTCTCTGCACTGCATATAAGGCATGTATAAACTGTGCATATACCTGGGAGGAAGTAGGAAAATAGAATTACTGTTCTGATAATGTGCCATCTTTCTTGGTCTGCTGTAATCGTCCCAGGGTCAGACCTATCTATAGGCACAGTAGGCCAAGTAGTGACCCTGGAAAAAGGCTGACTGCCAATGAGAAAACGTACAGATGAGCACAAGGAATGCTGTGTTAGCCATGTGTGTCTAGATGCTCTGCTTTCTTGTTTAAGAGCAGAGAAACACTTTAAAACATGGCCTACTTGATGGGCCCAGTGTAAGGACTTATTTACATGACTGTATTTGTGTCCACCATTTTGTGGAACGGATGCGGACCCATTCATTTCAATGGGGCCGCAAAAGATGCGGAAAGAGTACCAGGTGCTGTCCATGTCCATACTTCCGTTCCGTGGCTGTGCCAAAAAGATAGAGCAGACAAGAATAGGCATTTCTGTCATAGGACTGGCCGTGTGCGTTTCGCAAAATGCGCAGTGCACGTGGCAAGTATCCTTGTTTTGCGGACCACAAAACACATGTCATCTTAATGAGGCCTAAGCTGCCAATCACATGAGCTACTCTGCTGCTCCATTCAAAGCAAGAGATATAGGCCTGTTCTTGGATGCTGACAATCCAATCTAAGCTTTAAAACAAGACCAGGATTGCAGCATTAGCACGTCTACATCGAGAGATATATTGTTTAGCAATCGGATTGGGAGTGATGGACATAAATTCTAAATCTATAATAAAAAAGTTAATGGGGAGTAAATTTTGCTACTCTCCAGGGCTGCCCAGTAGGAAATCAGACACCACATGTGGTGGCCATTGTGGCGTAAATGATTCAGATCCATTACAGCTGGGTGACCACCGGGGGGTGGGGGGCACTTCAACAAGTCTTGGAAACCACTGCATCCAGACTAGGGGTGTGCTGTTCTCACTTTCAGCACAGTGTCCCGCCACACTGCTAGGAACCCGTCTCTGTGCAAAATGGGAGGGTTTACAAAGTCGAGACTAATAAATTAATGCAAACGCGATGACCAATAGGTGGAGTGCAGTTATGTCATGTGACCAGAGGGTGTGGTTTAGATGTGGACTACCTGTTATTACAATTGTATATAACTAATGTAATGTCTATACAGATGGGAAGCAGTACTAATGGTACCACACCGTGTACTGGCTTATGGGTCTTCAAGGGAATCAGTCACCTCAGACCATCCCCATATATTGAGCTCAAATAGTAATTCTCGCCTTAACCACTTACCGCTACGCTAACGCCGAAAGGCGTCATCTCTGCGGCGCTCCCAGGCTACACTAATGCCGATTGGCGTCATCTCGCGTTAGCCGAGATTTCCTGTGAACGCGCGCACACAGGAGCGCGCGTTCACAGGATCGCGTACTGCACAAGTTCTTCTACAGCCTGCCGGCCGCGATCATTGGCTGGCAGGCTGTGGATTTTTGAATCGACTAATGAAATGGTTATGTCAGACGCTATTTTGAAAATAGCGTCTGATATACCTGCTACCTGCTCCTCTGGTGGTCCCCTTCGCTTGGATCGACCACCAGAGGACACAGGCAGCTCTGTAAGTAGCACCAAATCACCACACTACACATTACACCCCCCCCTGTCATTTATTAACCCCTTATTTCGCACCTGATCACCCATATTAGACTCCCTGATCACCCCCTTGTCCACCCCCCTGTCACTGATCACTCCCCCTGTAAGGGTCCCTCATCCCTGCCAGTTAGTTAGCTACTTGCTAGGTAGTTTAGCGCCCAGCCCACCGCACCGCAGTCACTTTTTAGTCGCTGATTAGCGTCATCGCTGTCGCTAATCAGCACTAGTACTAAATAGTATTTGTAAGTGATCAAGACTGATCGCATTCAGATCTATAAGTACATTAGGGTCACCTTAGGCTCTACAAAAAACGCAGTGTTCGCCTGATCAGGCCTGATCTTGTGCACACACTTGCGTTCAGTCCGCCCCGCCGCAGTGACAGAATTATTTTTATTCTGATCACTGCAAAAACACTGTAAAATCGCTGTGCCGCTATAAAGATCACTTTTGAGCTTTTTGGATCTTTATTAGCGATCGCAGCTTTACTTCGCAAGCACTCCTTTTTACTCGGTAGGTTTGCTCAAAATTTTTCCCGGGTAGTCTCAGAGGAATACCCCCTAAATTTAGTGAACCCAAAATTTCAAACAAGGGGTATTCCGCTGAAGAGGCCTACAGGATTCTGTCCGTGATGGATGAAAGCGATGGGGACGCCTCATCTGCTGAATCCAGTGGTTCAGAATATGAACCTGTAGACAGCAGTGGCACTCTAACCGCTAGCGAAGATGACGAGGTAGAGGTCCCTGCTACGGCCAGACGTACTCGATCCCATGTCAGGGTTCTGCCTACCCTGCATGATGATCCTCATTTGCAGCAGAGTGGTGCTAGCGCTGATCTTGTTTATAGTGCGGCATACACCAGCAGCGCAGCACATCCTGGACCTTCTACCAGCACTGCCGTATTCCCTGGTGAAGTGGCGAGCACCAGAAGGGCAGTTCCAGCTGGTACGGTGGCACGTGCAATAACTCCCCTGTCGCAGCCACCGCGTTCACAGGCCCGTAGAGCCCTTAGTCTCCCAGAGGTGCTGGCAAATCCTAATTGGCAATCCCCTGATTCCGCCGCACCCGTATTGCCCCCTTTCACCGCCCAGTCTGGAGTTCGCGTGGAGACGGCTCATTTAGGATCGGCCCTTCAGTTTTTTGAGCTGTTCTTCACCGCGGATCTCTATGACCTAGTTGTGGCAGAAACCAACCGCTACGCCACACAGTTTATTACCGCCAATCCGGAAAGCTTCTATGCCCAGCCTTTTCGGTGGAAACCAGTAACCGTTTCCGAGTTTAACATTTTTTTGGGCCTTCTCCTCAGCATGGGTCTAACTAAAAAAAAATGTATTGCGGTCATATTGGTCTAAAGACCCAATACATTACATGCCCATGTTCTCTGCTGCAGTGTCTAGGGCACGTTTTGAGGCCATCATGTGCTTTTATGCATTTTACGGACAATAGCACCTGTCATCCAAGAGGCCACCCTGCTTATGACCGGCTCCATAAAATTCGGCCCCTCATAGACCATTTGTCATCCAGATTTGCAGATGCGTATACCCCTAATCAAAACATCTGCATAGACGAGTCCCTAGTACATTTTACCGGGCGCCTTGGCATAAAACAGTACATCCCCAGCAAGCGCGCCCGGTATGGGGTCAAACTGTATAAGCTCTGTGAAAGGGCCACAGGCTATACATATCGTTTTAGGGTCTATGAGGGAAAAGACTCAAAACTGGAGCCGGTCGGATGTCCTGACTACCTGGGGAGCAGTGGCAAGATTGTCTGGGACTTGGTGTCACCCTTACTCCACAAGGCGTACCACTTATACGTGGACAATTTTTACTCGAGCGTGGCCCTCTTTCGGGATTTACATCTAGTCGGAATTCAATGCTGTGGCACCGCGCGACCTAGTCGCCGGGGCTTCCCCCAACGGCTTGTTAGTACCCGACTTGCACGGGGGGAGAGGGCTGCCTTGTGTGACCAAGAACTGCTCGCGGTAAAGTGGAGGGACAAGAGGGACGTTTACCTTCTGTCCACCATTCACGCAGACACGACTGTCCAAATTGAACGGGCAACTGGAGTCATTGTGAAACCCCTCTCTGTCCACGACTATAACCTTCACATGAGAGGGGTGGACTTCAATGACCAGATGTTGGCTCCCTATTTAGTTTCCCGACGCATCAGACGCTGGTATAAGAAGGTGTCTGTTTATTTAATTTAATTGGCGATGTATAATAGTTTTGTTCTCTACATAAGGCTGGGAGAACAGGATCCTTCCTAAAATTCCAGGAAGAGATCATTTCGGAACTCCTGTATCCAGGAGGGTCCGTGCCCCAAGGCCCTGATGTAGTGAGCAGGCTACATGGCAGACACTTCCCGTCTGTCTATCCTGGTACCCCAACTCAACGTTCCCTAAGAAAAAGATGTCGTGTCTGTAGCAGGGGTGGAATAAGGCGTGACACCACCGTTTTTTGTCCTGACTGTCCTGACCAGCCTGCCCTATGCATAGGGGAGTGTTTCCGCAAGTTCCACACTCAGGTACACTATTAGTGTAGGGATTGCGTCACACAGGACATGCACACAGGGGTCTTAGGGCCCTTTCACACAGAGCTGCCACAAACCTCTCCTTTCACCTGGGACAAAGTGCATAATGTACTTCGCCACATCTCTGGGCGATTTGCGCTTTGCAAATTGTCCCATGGGGAAGGAGAGGTTTTTCCTATAAAGGTAAAAAAACAAAAAAATAAATAAAAAATCACCAGTAAGCAAAAAAGTTATTGTTCTGTTTCAAAAGTTTATAAAAGTTAATGTTCTCTAAAGTTAATGTTAATAAATTTATTGCGTTGCGGCCTGTTTTTTTTTTTAATCTTCTAGGTGGACCAAGCGATCGACTAGCTGCAGCACTGATGTGCATTCTGACAGAAGCATTGCGCTGCTGTCAGATTACACACAAGTCGGTGTATGCGGCGCTGCAAGACGAGATTTCTCCTCTGCAGTAAAATATATGTTTGCCGAGGCATATGAGCTGAGGAGGTGGCGGTGTTCATATACTTTGGCAAACACTTTGTATATATAAAAAAAAATAAAAAATCCCGGCAATGATTTATTCATCCACATCGATTGATGTGAATGGATAAATCTGGTTTGCCAGGGCATACGAGCTAAGTGGGTATGGATGTTGGGCGGAGCTCCTATGGCAGACGCCTTTCCCCTCCTTTTTCTTTTTGGCAGAGATTTTTTCATCCACATTGATCGATGCGAATGAAGAAATCTGTGCCGTTCATTTTTTCTTTCAGCCCAGAGGCTGAACGGAAAAAAAAAAATCTCATTACCCGTATGCTCAATATAAGGAGAATAGCAGAAACTCCTAATGCTGGCCATACATGTAATGACTGCGGAGACCCTCAAATGCCAGGGCAGTACAAACACCCCACAAATAACACCATTTTGGAAAGAAGACACCCCAAGGTATTCGCTGAGGGGCATATTGAGTCCATGAAAGATTGAAATTTTTGTCCCAAGTTAGCAGAAAGGGAGACTTAGTGAGAAAAAACTAAAAAAAATCAATTTCCGCTAACTTGTGCCAAAAAAAAACAAAATCTTTGAACTCTCCATGCCCCTCATTGAATACCTTGGGGTGTCTTCTTTCCAAAATGGGGTCACACGTGGGGTATTTATACTGCCCTGGCATTTTAGGGGCCCTAAAGCGTGCGAAGAAGTCTGGGATCCAAATGTCTAAAAATGCCCTCCTAAAAGGAATGTGGGCCCCTTTGCGCATCTAGGCTGCAAAAAAGTGTCACACATGTGGTATCGCCGTACTCAGGAGAAGTTGGGGAATGTGTTTTGGGGTGTCATTTTACATATACCCATGCTGGGTGAGATAAATATCTTGGTCAAATGCCAACTTTGTATAAAAAAAATGGGAAAAGCCCGTTATCTGTGTGCGCCAGGAATACTCTGTACATCTCACTTTCATTTTTTTTATAAATTTTGTTTGCAAATTACCCTTAACAACAAGGAAATCCCCCGATTGATTTGATTTTGATTTGATTCAACTTTGTCATTACACATGTAAAGTACAGGGTAACAAAATACAGTTTGCATCTAATCAGACGTGCAAAGAGCAGCAGTGCGATAAAAACAAGTTCTATATAAATATATATATATATAGATAGTGTAGAAAGTAGGAATAGTTACGTACAGATTCTGTACAAATAAGAAAAGTATACAGGTTTTTATATTGCTATATAAAGAGCAGATGTACTGATGTATACATATATACAGATGTACGATGTATACATATATACAGATATGCTGATGTATACAGATGTGCTGATATACAGATGTACTATGGACAGATATACAGATGTACTATGGACAGATATACAGATGAACTGCTCTATATTGCTATACAGATTGTAATCTAATGCGCCCACTGTTACCTAATACACATATCCATGGATTCATATTTAGTGTAACTTTATTCATCAATAATTTGCCTCCAAAACGGGTGTCCAATCTGCCCTGGCATCACTACATTTTATACAATTGGCATTATCTTTATATCCAGTTCTGTACAAAAATAAAACCATGAGAACTGAATAGTTGTGTTGGGGCGGCCGACCTCATGCCGTTGCAATCCAACCAGGCCACCAGGATTTCTCCCTGTAGATTCCAGGACTAATCCACAAGAGATTAGAGTCCATGTCTTGATGGTTTCAGTCAGTCCCATAGAGAAAGAGGCCGTGTACATTTTCAACCACTGCTCCATTGGAATGGGGTCATGAGACTTCCCTTCTTGTGATCCATGAGGGTCCTGGTGGTGGGACCCCAAGTGATGAGACACTTATCAACTATCGGTTGATAACTGTTAGTTATGGGACAACCTGCAATTACATAACAAAGCTGGGTATGAATGGAGGCAGTGAAGGACAACAGGCAGACTAGCCGTATACATGACTGACGAGGCTGCAAGTTCTAAAATGACATTTATTATACATATTTTATTGCCACTGTCCTTTAAAAACCTAATATATTCCAGGCTATTCACTTTTATGCAAGGTTGTAGGGGAGTCATAAGATAAAATTGGCTTGGCAGAATTCGCTGTCCAGTCTTACTTTATGGCTTTCTCTTTAGTATATGAAGGCGACATCGCAGCTATGGGCTGTCATTTTGGATTATACAATAGGCTGTTATAGCTCTATTGTCATCCATTTTGGAATTGACTATTTTATCCACCCGCTCTTGTAAGTCCTCTGTTATCTCGAGCAGATCGATAGGGAAACATTACTAACAAGCCTGACGGGGTCACCGGGCCAGAGCCGGTAATAAATACTGTGTGGACTGCTAGGCAGAGAGTATATAATTATACAGCCCCTGACGAGACCCCTCGGAGATGCATTACAGGGAACTAATGTACCAGGCTTTCCGAGACCAAAGGCCGTCTAGCAAATCTCTGCTTATCTCTTTGCGGCAAACGGGGTAATTGCTCTCATTTCATGGCGAGGTTGTTTCAGCATAGTTATCCGGTGCATTGTTTGTGGACCTCCGAGCGCAGAGGATAGGGTATTTACTGGCTGGCCAGACATTGCTGCATCTTTCTTTAAACCTGTTTGCCAGGTGTTTTGAGGCAGTGTATTTAAGGGATTAATGTAAAAAATGAAAATCATACATAATCTAGTACATGACAACCTCTTTCTAATAAAGCTAGAACCAGCCCTGTACCTCACATGGATCCAGAGATCTCCCCATTCATTGCTCCTATTGCTCTGCTAGATTTATTTCAAACTGTACTTTGTCCGGGGCGTGTCCTTTGTCGGGGGCGTGTCCTTTCTGCTGCAGCTGGTGGAAGTTGAAAGATGGCACTGAGCACGTGCCTCAGTGAGCAGGACAGAGAAATTAGAAAAAAGAGAAAACAGCAGGTGGCGCTATACAGATGGATTTCAGTGAATAGTTCAGTAGTAGGGAGGAGCGAACTTGTGTTTCAAGTTCGGCGTATAAGGTTCGGGTTTTCTAAGGATTCCGCTCCCACAGACCATAACTTATGGTCTGTGATAGCGGAATCCATAACAGAATTCTTAAATAACCTGAACCTTATACGCCGAACTTGAAACGCAAATTCGCTCATCCCTACTCGGTAACTATCGTAAATTAATTACATGAAATTACAAAAAATTTCAGATCCAGCTGCTGGTTTGGAAACTGTAGAATATTTTTCGTAGGCCAACCCCCTTTAACTATTTTTGCAGTGTCTTGGGTTTCTCCATATTCCTTACCTACTCTTGACAACATTGATTTACTGTATCTGTTTTACTTCACCATCAAGCTGCAGCCCTTTTCTAGAGATGAATTTGGAGGATACCTTCTAAACACCATGCATGGCGCCATGAGACATTAAAGAGGACCTTTCACCGATTCTTACCCTATGAACTAACTATACAGTCGTGTGGAGCGGCGCCCGGGGATCTCACTGCACTTACTATTATCCTTGGGCGCCGCTCCGTTCTCCTGCTATGTCCTCCGGTATCTCCGTTCCCTAAGTTATGGTAGGCGGAGTCTGCTCTTGTTCTTCTGTAGCGCTGGCCAATCGCATTGCAGAGCTCACAGCCTGGGAGAAAATTAACTCCCAGGCTGTGAGCTCTGCGCTGCGATTGGCCAGCGCTACAGAAGAACAAGAGCAGACTCCACCTACCATAACTTAGGGACTGGAATCTCCGCCTACTATAACTTAGTGAGCGGACATACCGGAGGGCATATCAGGAGAACGGAGCGGCGCCCGGGGATAATAGTAAGTGCAGTGAGATCCCCGGGTGCCGCTCTACATGTCTGTATAGTTAGTTCATAGGGTAAGAATCGGTGAAAGGTCCTCTTTAAAGTAAATACAGATGGAAATAAGAACCCATCATTGGGACTGTTTCCAGCGCACAGACGAAGATTCCATCGGAACGGATATAAATCCTCTCAGCCCCATGTGGCTTTTCATTGACGGCCTCTGCTGGGAGCGATGTCTCGTTCGATATAGTTCATCATCCTTCCCCAGCGGTAGTGCGTCTTGCAGACAGAGTTCATAAAAAACGCATTGATGGGGAGCAGTAAAAAAGGAGGTGAATAAATCATAATCTGTAAAGATTCACAGAGCTTTCCGTTTTCTGGATCGCTCAGAGGTGCAATCACTTAACAGAGAAATGTATTGTGATTAAAAGTCCCAGTCGCAGCAAACGCGCTCTGCCCACGCGCCGAATGTAAAGTCTTTCTTCATAGAGCTGTCAAGGGGCTCCCTCACGATGGGAAATAATGTCATTTACAGAAAGCTCACGTCTCGGCTTTATGTATTCCCAGCCACGTAGAGACGCCCGCGCTTACGAGTCAGTGCTGGAGATGGAATTTGCTTTAGCTGAATATACAGATCATTTTTTATGGATCTTGTTGCAAAGGAACTTGATAAATGATCTTCATTTAAGTACTTTATAAAAGAAAATTCATCCAAAACATTAAAAAAAAGGTTGTGATGAAAGGGGTCCCATTGAGATATCGGAGTCACCAGAAGGAGGGTTGTTGGTATGTGTATATATGTATGTGTGTATATATGTATGTGTGTATATATATATATAACACAAATAGTGCAGCAGCACAGTCAGATAGAGTGTACCGGGTGCAAAATCCCCACAGAGGTCGGCTCTTCCTCCACGAAGTATATCAAACGAATGATGAGGCAGCACTTCCAGTATAGCGTAAACGGGTGAGGACCCCAAATTTATTAAAGCGACGTTTCGGCCTGCTCAATGAGGCCTTTCTCAAGCTACATAACAGTGCAAATCACAAAGTATATATACCCACAATCCAATACAACTCAATTACAGAATGTGGTAGGGCGTATCTCTAATCAGGTCACATGATCGTTAACCATATCTTCACATGACAAAGTGCATAGTAAACATTCTCATATAGAAAACATCAAAATTACATACGTGATCATAGTAGTATCAAAATAATTCATAAAAATACAATTACTGTGCCTCCATTACACTTAAGTAGGATATGTCTATCCTTTCCATACATAATTATACAAAGCAACCACAGTGCATAAAGTGACAAGTGCATAAAGGGTTAAAATCACAGTCGCTGGTACAGCTGTACCTTATCTTAAGTTAAAAACATCAGGACGGAGCTCACCATACTTAGACTCTTGAAACACGCCGGCATTGGCGTCTCCTCGTTGACGATGCGCCTGCGCCGAACCAGATGTCACTGGCCACGCCCCCGGCACAGCCGCGCTCCCACGTGACCACTCCATGGACCGCAGCGTCGTCCTCTGGAACGCATCACAAGGGAGACGGCCGTGAGGGGAGGGAGGCCAGAACATGTGACTCAGCGTCACGCGCACCACACACGGGGGTGTGTACAAGTAACCATAGTGATATAAACATTGAGGAGAAGTGCGGACATACGCTCTGATTCCAGAAAGCATAACTCTGCACACAGTCCAAATATCAGTATGCCATGAGGTGCATAAGAAAACCCAAAGGGGGGTAATGGTGCTATGGTTGCACGCAAAAGGGGTTACTTATTCAACAGTGATCATCACAAAACCACCTTGTGTATGTGATTTCACCTCCCATCTGTCTAGACCCATGGCATTGATGTATGTGTGTCACCACCTGCCCTCAAAGGTGTAGCAGGTGAAGAGACACCCACCATCAATACTCTTAAAACCTCTCACAGGCAGATTCAGCAAAGTGTGCATCACGCTATCAATCCGGACCATCAGTCGCAGTCCCGCAGATCTCCACACTACGGTCACACTAATGTTCAAGTGTTCAAGTTCTGTAGGCGGCTCAATCCAGTGCATAGACAAAAGCTCATCAAGTTCATCCAAAGTCATCTAGAGTAAGAATAAGAAATACATATCATTATACATTGTTTGTTTTGTCAAAAACATTAACACTGTTAGGTGTCTCATACACCACACCGGGTGGTCGAAGACCCCCCATGTCCGCAAGCACTACACACTTCTATCATCCACATAGTTCCCATCTACATTCAGCATTAAGGCCATCGGGCTTCAATGTCTGTAACTTGTGTATCCACATAATCTCACGTTGTTTAAGTAATCTCTCCCTGTTCCCTCCCCGTTTAAGTGGGGGAATGTGATCTATTACCCTAAACTTGAGATCCTTCTCTCTGTGCCCAGCCTCAGCAAAGTGCTTCGGCACAGGGAGATCTCTCCTCTTTTGACGAATCGAATACCTGTGATAGTTCATTCTGGTCTTGACCTCACAAGTAGTCTCCCCTACATATAGAAGGTTGCAGGGGCAAGACAACAGATAGATCACAAATGAACTATCACAGGTTAAATGATGTCGTATCTCAAATTGCGTCTTCAGTGTCGGGTGTATGAATTTCTCACCTTTTAGCATGTAACTGCAATTCACGCAGCCTAAACACGGATAACATCCGTATTTCCTGCGACCGATGTAGGTCTGGACTTGAGCCTTACTACCAGCCACTTCAGCCCTAACTAACTTATCCCTCACGGCCGTCTCCCTTGTGATGCGTTCCAAAGGACGACGCTGCGGTCCATGGAGCGGTCACGTGGGAGCGCGGCTGTGCCGGGGGCGTGGCCAGTGACGTCTGGCTCGGCGCAGGCGCATCGTCAACGAAGAGACGCCAATGCCGGCGTGTTTCAAGAGTCTAAGTATGGTGAGCTCCGTCCTGATGTTTTTAACTTAAGATAAGGTACAGCTGTACCAGCGACTGTGATTTTAACCCTTTATGCACTTGTCACTTTATGCACTGTGGTTGCTTTGTATAATTATGTATGGAAAGGATAGACATATCCTACTTAAGTGTAATGGAGGCACAGTAATTGTATTTTTATGAATTATTTTGATACTACTATGATCACGTATGTAATTTTGATGTTTTCTATATGAGAATGTTTACTATGCACTTTGTCATGTGAAGATATGGTTAACGATCATGTGACCTGATTAGAGATACGCCCTACCACATTCTGTAATTGAGTTGTATTGGATTGTGGGTATATATACTTTGTGATTTGCACTGTTATGTAGCTTGAGAAAGGCCTCATTGAGCAGGCCGAAACGTCTCTTTAATAAATTTGGGGTCCTCACCCGTTTACGCTATACTGGAAGTGCTGCCTCATCATTCGTTTGATATATATATAAGTAACAATATATACAGTACAGACCAAAAGTTTGGACACACCTTCTCATTCAAAGAGTTTTCTTTATTTTCATGACTATGAAGGCATCAAAACTATGAATTAACACATGTGGAATTATATATATAACAAACAAGTGTGAAGCAACTGAAAATATGTCATATTCTAGGTTCTTCAAAGTAGCCACCTTTTGCTTTGATTACTGCTTTGCACACTCTTGGCATTCTCTTGATGAGCTTCAAGAGGTAGTCCCCTGAAATGGTCTTCCAACAGTCTTGAAGGAGTTCCCAGAGATGCTTAGCACTTGTTGGCCCTTTTGCCTTCACTTTGCGGTCCAGCTCACCCCAAACCATCTCGATTGGGTTCAGGTCCGGTGACTGTGGAGGCCAGGTGATCTGGCGCAGCACCCCATCACTCTCCTTCATGGTCAAATAGCCCTTACTTTCAAAGTTTTCCCAATTTTTTGGCTGGCTGACTGACTGACCTTAATTTCTTAAAGTAATGATGGCCACTCGTTTTTCTTTACTTAGCTGCTTTTTTCTTGCCATAATACAAATTCTAACAGTCTATTCATTAGGACTATTAGCTGTGTATCCACCTGACTTCTCCTCAACGCCACTGATGGTCCCAACCCCATTTATGAGGCAAGAAATCCCACTTATTAAACCTGACAGGGCACACCTGTGAAGTGAAAACCATTTCAGGGGACTACCTCTTGAAGCTCATCAAGAGAATGCCAAGAGTGTGCAAAGCAGTAATCAAAGCAAAAGGTGGCTACTTTGAAGAACCTAGAATATGACATATTTTCAGTTGTTTCACACTTGTTTGTTATGTATACAATTCCACATGTGTTAATTCATAGTTTTGATGCCTTCATAGTCACGAAAATAAAGAAAACTCTTTGAATGAGAAGGTGTGTCCAAACTTTTGGTCTGTACTGTAGGTGAATAAAATAACTTTTTGTTTTTATTTTTGGAGAATGCTGCCTGATTTTGTCCTTGAGTCAGATTCCAAATATGCACATTTAATAGGACTGGCATTTTCGACGCCGGTCTTAATTCTTTTCTTTCTTCTTCTTTTTCTTCCTTCAGTCTTAATAAAGCCCTAGGCTGACGGTGGATTCACCGAATTTATGAAGAGTTTCAGGCCTCCCCCTAACTTCGGCGCATCCAGCCACCTTCCCCGCCCATACAGGACACAGGAAATGCCTGCTCGGCCGATCAATGTCCGGAGTAGAGACCCAACTCCGCCAGTGATGGGCTGAGCGACATTTCCTATTTGTCCACAGGGAACATGAAAAAGCAGACGAGTGTTAGAACGAGGGTGGCAATGGATCGGTGAAAGCATTGGTGTCAAGGTTGGGCATCCAAAGTTTGAGGAAAACACTTATTTTGACTTGTTGCTTAAAGGAACACCTTCGTCGAAAAAGGGGATTTTCTTTAAACACATTATTCATACAAAAATCAAAGTACCGTAAAAGTAACTTATTATTGGTTATTACTTTTTAGAATTTTGAAGCGTTGCCTCAGTTTATGACTGCTATTCAGGTTGGAGATTACAAGGTGATCCTCATTATAATGGTATGTGGAGGGCTGGAATGATTGACAAAAGGACGGGTCCATTGTTCTTTTAATAGACCTAGATAAAAGTAGACTAGGCAAACAAGGAGCAGACCATGAAGTGAACTGCCCGGCCAGAATATTATAATGACATTAATCTTCTAACCAAAAAATGAAAAACCCTTCTATAACTACAAAATGAAGATTGTATGAAAACTGATCTCTTTATTAGTGTACAAGCGATACACCGGTACCTTTTGTTGCTCCAAGGCTCTGTTCCCAAGTTATACATTTGTTATTATGCAAATTACGCCTTTGGTGCACTGAGGGCGTCACCATTGCTCTTGCACCCAAGCTCCGCTCCTTTCTGTGGCCAGCCCTTCCTTTGTTGCTTTGATTGACAGGGCCGGGCAGTAGCAAAGTGGTGAGGGAGGGGCTTGCCCCAGAAAGGAGTGCAGCTCAGGTGTGACGAGCAATGGTGACGCCCTCATTGCACCAAAGACCTAGTTTGCATATTAAGAAAAATAATCGTAACTCTGGAACGCAGTCTCGGATCAACAAAAGAAAAAAGGTGTTTTAATCGGGTAAACCACAGCTATGTGTCTATGCAAACAGCTGCATAGGGGAGGTCGCTGGGGACAGATTTCCTTTAAGTGCTTAAATCCTAGAGAGAGAAGAGGCGCTGCCTCCCTGCTGATCTCACACGTAGTTCTTGTAGTATGTGGTAGCGCGTACCCTGCGGTACTGATGACCTAACGGCACTGCGTTCTTTCTGCAGAGGTTAAAGAGGCACAAAGAAGAAAGAAGCTGATGAAGGAAAGATTCAAGCAAGAGGAAAATATTGCAAGTGCTATGGTCGTCTGGAACACTGAAATCTTGCCAAACTGGGATGCTATGTAAGTTTTCTCAGTACATCAGCAGAGCGGCCGGCCTTGGATAAGGGATGTAGATAGTCACGGTTAGTTAGCATCTTGGCAGCCCGTGAAAACGACACCTCGCACGCTCTGCTAACGGTTTATCATCTGTTGGCTGATTTTAGAAGGTGCCTGTGTTCTGGTTTCCTCTGGAGCAGTAACCCCTTACATGAGAAGGCTTCCTTCAATGCTCTGTCACTGCAGCAGACATCATCTGGTCAGTTATAGAAATAATTGTATATTAAACTGGTCATGCTTATGCCAAACTTGCTTGACCATAGAAAGGTCAGAACTGATGGTTAGGCATAATGATGATGAAAGGGATTTTCCTGGACTTTTATATTGATGACCAGTCCATAGTGGGGGTCGTAGTCCCGAAACACCTCGCCAATCATCTGATTGCCGAGCACACAGCTGATCGGGGCCAGGCGCTGTTGCTTACACTATGTATATGTAGTGCCTGGTTTCTGCAGCTCAGTCCTATAGAAGTAATTGGGGTAGAGAGCTGCAGTAACCATGCGTGGCCACTACACCGTGTACAGAGCCGAGCCTGGGTCCGGGAGGGAGCAGAGGTCGTAACCAAGACAATCAATTTTATTATGAAAAAATAGTTTATCTTGATCAGAGCTTTGAAACCGGTGATAAAGTTATGATTTTTAACACTTAAAATACCTCTAAACCTCGAAATGAAAGATTAGGGTGAAGTATAGCTGCCCTCACTGTCTGTCTACAGCATTTTCTGCATGTTAGGCTACTTTCACACTTGCGGCAGAGGATTCCGGCAGGCAGTTCTGTCTCCGGAACTGCCTGCCGGATCCGGCAATCTGGAAGCAAACGGATGTGTATCCGTCTCACAAATGCATTGCAATACCGGATCCGTCTCTCCGGTGTCATCTGGAAAAACGGATCCGGTATACGTATTTTTTTTTTTTTTTTTTTCATTTTTAAAGGTCTGCCGGAATACTTAATGCCGGATTCCGCACTAATAGACTTCAATGTAAATTAATGCCGAATCCGGCATTCCGGCAAGTGTTCAGTATTTTTGGCCGGAGAGAAAACTGCAGCATGCTGCGGTATTTTCTCCGTCCAAAGAACGTAAGAGGGACTGAACTGAGGCATCCTGAGCGGAATGCTCTCCATTCAGAATGCATTAGGATAAAACTGGTATGGAGTCCCTAGGACGGAATTCAATAATGGAAAAGTTTAACGCAAGTGTGAAAGTACCCTTACTGAAACAGTCTTCAGAAATCCTGCAGGTAACACAGGGGTTAATCCCTGACTGAAAGTGGAGCTTAACAGTCTTTTTGCCCCAATGCAGACAGGACAGAGGAGAAGGCTCCTGTTTCAGTCAGTTGTCTTATGGTGCATTCACACAGCCATGTCCATTTTGCGGACTGCAAACCGGGGATCCCCAAAACACGGATACCGGCTGTATGAACCCCACATCGTGGTGAGGTCCCATTGACTTCAAGTTGCAGCCAAAGATAGGACATGATAGGGCTTTCGTGTGCGTCCAGGTCCGTGCCTCTGCGCTGCAAAAGATAGGGCATGTCCTATCTTTGGCCACAATATGTGGATCCTGGACCCATTGAAGTTGAAGGGTCTTCACCGATATGCGGGGTGCACACAACCGGTGTCCATGGTTTGCTGTCCATAAAGCTGACATGGCCTTGTGAATACACCCTTAAAGACACAGGATAGTACAGAGGAGGAAGGAGTGACATGGCTGAGCTCCTGGGACACACAGGCAATATTTTTTATATATCAGTTTGTTAAAATATAAAACCGGATAAAAGTAAGCTTATATACACCTTCTTAAATGGGTTTGGCATAATTTCAGAATATTTTCATATCCATATCTATATACTTTTGCATGACATGGTTTATAGCGGATTCTATGGATGCCTGTAAGTTGTAGTACTAGCACCTTCTAAACTATAACCATCAGCCACACACCCCTTCCACAGTGTTATTTGGGGGTCAAACATTGGTTTTTGGTTGGTTTTGTTTTGGCGGATGTTCCTTTGTATGGACTATTAATACCAGCAGATGAAGACAGATTTGTATGGAAACTTGACTCGCTGCAAATTGTGGGTTTCTGCTTGTTCAGATCTTTGGGAAACCACATCTCTGATGGAAACATTCATGGACGTAGAATTAATGCTTGCTTCAGCATTAAACAGAAAGTGGGGTTTAATGAGCATTCTCTCTCCTATTTCCCCTTTTCTTCCAGGAGAAATACAAGGAAAGTTCGAGACCTTTGGTGGCAAGGCTTACCACCCAGTGTACGTGGCAAGGTGTGGAGCCTAGCTGTAGGGAATGAACTTAATATCACATCAGGTGAGCGTACTCAGCCTTATGGTCCAATGTGTTACTCCTCTGGGGTACTGAAGGAGCCGTTCTCCGAAGGACGCTTATTTTCTTTTTACATTTCCAGAGCTTTATGACATCTTCCTCTCTAGAGCTAAGGAGCGCTGGAAAAGCTTCAGTGAGACAACCTCCGAAAATGAATCGGAAGGTAAATATATACGTTTGTCATCTCATTATGCAAGACTTTAAACAGGTGGGGATTATTGAAGTGTCTTCTTTTTTTAAAGGTTTTATCACCAATCTTCGCCACTTTAATCAAAGTGTATGGCACACAGACAGCCAAGTGTTCACAGCCTTTATGGATAGGTGATCGATGCTTTTGGCTGGAATGCCCTTTAAGGTTACGGCCACACATATCTACAGCGCATATCAATTCTAAAGTGAACAGGTTTTGTAGTGGAATTCAACACACAAATGCTGCAGGTGTGGGGACGATTTCACCTTCAGCATTGGAAATGGATGGCGGACAGCGTCAACAGAAATAGATCTCCTGCTTATTTAAAGGGGTTGTGCCAGGCCAGGCACCCCTGCCAGTCAGCTGTTTGAAGAAGAGGCGGTGGTGCTCCATATGAGCGCTGTTTAGTGTTCATTGCACTTCGTGTCCTCTCCTCTGGAGCAGCGGTGTAGTGTAAGGACAAGTACTCACTCCATTCAAGTGAACGGATCGAGTACTTGTAATTATACCTCACCGCCAAAACCACCTAGATGACGGGCAGCACAATGAACAGGAAGCAGAGCTCGCATGGAGTGCCACCGCCTCCTTTTCAGACAGCTGATCATGCAGGGGTGCCTGGTGCCAAACCCACGCTGATCTGATATTGGTGACTTATCCTGACAGTAGGTCATCTACAGTTGCAAGAAAAAGTATGTGAACCCTTTGGAATGATATGGATTTCTGCACAAATTGGTCATAAAATGTGATCTGATCTTCATCAAAGTCACGACAATAGACAATCACAGTCTGCTTAAACTAATAACACACAAAGAATTAGATGTTACCATGTTTTTATTGAACACACCATGAAAACATTCACAGTGCAGGTGGAAAAAGTATGTGAACCCCTAGACTAATGACCTCTCCACGAGCTAATTGGAGTGAGGTGCCAGCCAACTGGAGTCCAATCAATGAGATGAGATTGGAGGTGTTGGTTACAGCTGCCCTGCCCTATAGAATTGTTGACTTGCATAAAGCTGGAAAGGGTTATTAAAGTATCTCCAAAAGCCTTGCTGTTCATCAGTCCACGGTAAGACAAATTGTCTATAAATGGAGAAAGTTCAGCACTGCTGCTACTCTCCCTAGGAGTGGCCGTCCTGTAAAGATGACTGCAAGAGCACAGCCCAGACTGCACAATGAGGTGAAGAAGAATCATAGAGAGTCAGCTAAAGACTTACAAAAGTCTCTGGCATATGCTAACATCCCTGTTAGCGAATCTACGATACGTAAAACACTAAACAAGAATGGATTTCATGGGAGGATACCACAGAGGAATCCACTGCTGTCCAAAAAAAACATTTCTGCACGTTTTTGCACAAGAGCACCTGGATGTTCCACAGCAGTACTGGCAAAATATTCTGTGGACAGATGAAACCAAAGTTGAGTTGTTTGAAAGAAACACACAACACTATGTGTGGAGAAAAAGAGGCACAGCACACCACCATCAAAACCTCATCCCAACTGAGCAGTATGGTGGTGGGGGCATCATGGTTTGGGGCTGCTTTGCTGCGTCAGGGCCTGGACGGATTGCTATCATCGAAGGAAAAAGGATTTCTCAAGTTTATCAAGACATTTTGCAGGAGAACTTAAAGGGAACCTGTCACCAGTTTTATGGTGTCCTAACTAAGGGCAACATAAATAAGTGACACATTCTCTTAGCAAAATGCTGGGTCACTTTCTTTAATTGACCCAGTCAATCTGCCAACATCTTGTATTGAAAAGCTCCAGCTGATAATGATGAGTCCTGAATATTCATGAGCTCCTGACTCTCCCCGCCCACCTGCTGCTGAAAGACAGTTATTTTCCATATGAATCAGCAGCAGGTGGGCAGGGGAGTGGCTATAGCTCTGAATTAAATATACGCTGGACTCAATGACATCACGCTGGACTCAAAAATGCGGCATCTTTGTGTGTATATTATGAGGTAACCATCTGTCACACCAGTAAGTGAATACATCTAAGGCACTTTTTAGTAGTTAATGATTGTATATAATTATTTAGCTTATAATCAAATATCCATATGACAGGTTCCCTTTAAGGCCATCTGTCCACCAGCAGAAGCTCAACAGAAGATGGATGTTGCAACAGGACAACGACCCAAAGCATAGAAGTAAATCAACAACAGAATGGCTTAAACAGGAGAAAATACACCTTCTGGAGTGGCCCAGTCAGAGTCCTGACCTCAACCCGATTGAGATGCTGTGGCATGACCTCAAGAAAGCGATTCACACCAGACATCCCAAGAATATTGCTGAACTGAAACAGTTCTGTAAAGAGAAATGGTCAAGAATTACTCCTGAGGGGGGCGGAGCCTAGCGGCGCATGGAGTAGGACGCATGCCGCACTAGCTCCGGCAAGTATCCTGTCTATAATACCTAAAACGGTGGAGATATATCCTTACAACACCTGAAGGAGCGGGGGACATAGCCAGCAAGCGGTCCGGTGCTGAGAAAAATCATTATGCCTGCAAAGAGAGGCAAAACGCCGAGCCGGCAGGACAGAGAGGCAAAATCCCAAGATGGCGCTGAGGAGGAAGAGTGGCCTGATCTGAGGGCGGCGGTGAGTCAGGGAGCGGCAGCGCGGCTAGAGCGCTTCGCTCACAAGTCACACCAGTCCCCCAGTCAGGTATGGGGAGAAGGAGAGGACACCCTGGCACAAGTGGAGGAAGGCTTAGGGGAGCAAGATGGCCCCTGTAATGACGACCAGCAATTCCCAGCTCAGCATGAGGGGGGGGCGAGTGTCAGCGGGTGCAGCACTGAAAAGGGTCTGCCAGTGATCAATGCCCCTGAGCCCACCTTGAAAGATGTGATGGCAGCTATTGCTTGCTGCAACGCCACCCTCCAGAACATGAATATTAATATTGGAAGTCTAAAAGCGGACATGTCCATTATCCGTCATGACCTGCATAAAGTGGCTGAACGCACCTCAGAGGTAGAGAGGAGGGTCTCGGATCTGGAAGATGGGGCTGTTACCCTACAGAGAGAGAGCCGGGCTGCGTCAAAGGATATAGCGGCACTCTATGCTAAAACAGACGACCTAGAAAACCGCTCTCGCCGCAACAATATAAGGCTGGTGGGCATTCCTGAGAAATCTGAGGGCCCAGAGGCTACTGATTTTATTGAAAAATGGCTTGCGGAAAAATTCCGTGATAGAGGACTCTCTGCACTTTATGCTGTGGAACGAGCACATAGGGTCCCCACCAGGCCTTTGCCGCCAGGACGTCCGCCACGTCCAATACTGGCCAAAATCCTGCACTATCGAGACAGAGACACTATACTGAGGGCTGCAAGGTCTCATCCTGATTTAAAAATTAATGGAGTTCAGGTGTCTCTGTTCCCTGACTATTCGTCGGATGTACAGAAAAAAAGAGCTCGCTTTGTGGAGATTAAACGGGGGCTGAGAGATTTGCAAGTACAGTACTCCATGATGTTCCCGGCCAGGCTCAGGGTGGTGGCGTTTGGATCCGCGGTGTTCTTTGAGGACTCGGACGCTGCGGTCAAGTGGCTGGATCAAAATGAGCGTCGCCTTAGGATTCCATCAACAGACACCTGAGACTGTTGGACATTCCTGCTCCTGATTGAAGTTCTGATGTCCACTGGACCGTCCACCCACCGTTGTGGACATTTTCTTTTTTCTTTAGCCGGTTGCTGAAGAAATTTGTGGGTAGAGCATACGCCCGAGGTTGCTCCCCACCTTTCTAATGTGCCTGCGTACGGTATCGTGCTGGATGCTGTGCTGCTTCAGGCGCTGTTGGGCCAGGTTCACAATGTTGGCCCCAAGTTCATTACTGAATCTAATTATGCTGTATATGTTCATTGCCTGGGGAGGGATAGTTGGGTGGGGGGAGGGAGGGGGGATGGGAATAGCGGGGGTTATTATCGTTAAAGGTGCTTATGATGGCAATTCTAAAATGCTGAAACGTACAGTCCTGGTATATTTTGTCCGGGGGGGAAAAAGAGAAGAGATGGGAATCTGTAATCTGGTATTTAACATTGTTTTTCCCCGCGGCTGCTGGGAGGTGGAAAGTTGTAGATCTCAAATGTACTTTTATATATGTATGCATTCTTATGGGACCTGCTACGAGAATACTTAGCTGGAATGTGAGGGGAATGGCGGATGCTACAAAGAGACACGGTCTGTTCCGTTACCTGTCTAGATATCAGCCGGCAATAATATGCTTGCAAGAAACGCATATGACCAAACAATCTATACATGTCATGCAAAAGCCGTGGTTGGGTTATTCGGTGCATTCCGTCTTCTCCTCGCATTCCAGGGGGGTTAGTATCTTTGTTCATAAGAATATCATATTTGAATGCCTGAGGGTATGTGTGGATGAAGAGGGAAGGTTTATAGGAATGCATTGTGTGGTCCAAGGGATGAGAATGGTGTTAGCAACAATCTATATACCCCCACCATTTTCCTCGGTGCCTTTAAGGAAGCTTATAGAATTCATGGCAGAGTTTCCTGAACTTCCAATGTTAATAGTGGGAGATTTTAATAATGTACTCGACAGTTCGCTTGATAGATGCCAGATCACACCTAGTGGTAGTAGTACGGGTGAAACCTCGTTTGCAAGAATACTGAGGGAAGTAGGTCTGATGGATGTATGGAGAGAGACCCACCCCCTGGACAGGAAGTACTCGTGTTGCTCCTCGACATATGGCTCCCTGTCGCGTATAGACCTGGGTCTGGTAAATGCTCATATGTTCCCGTTTGTACAGACCTCAGAGTATCTTTCTAGGACCCTATCTGACCATTCCTTATTTAGCATCGCCCTTGATATCTCTGTGACAGCCAGGCCGGGGGTTAGATACTGGCGACTTAATGCCTTTTGGTTAAAACTGATGGGGGACCCGTCCGATATGCTTCAATCCCTTAGGGAATATTTTTGTATAAACGAAGGGACTGCGTCTTCGTTAGTCGTCTGGGATGCGATGAAGGCCTTCCTCAGAGGATCCTTTATTAAAACAGTCAGTCGGATTAAATCTAAATCTAGAGAGCTTGATCGGCAGAAACATGACAATATGAAGATAGCGGAGGAAGCTTTTGTGTTAAATCCTTCTATCATGACAAGCAATACCTTGAAGACTAGGCAGGAGGAGTTGAGGTGTCACCTTTTGGAGGTAGCAGAGAGGAAACGACTGTTTTACAAGCAGCAATTTTTTACTGAAGGTGAGAGTGTAGGCCATATGCTCTCTGTTATCGCAAAAGCGCAGCAAGGATCACAATGTATATCTGGCCTGTTAGATGCTGGCGGCGTCCTCAGGCGTGATACGGATAACATTCTGAATATACTAAATAATTTTTATTCCTCTCTGTATGCTTCCAGGGTGACATGCTCAGATGAGGAGATCGACACCTTTTTGGCCACTTTAGATCTTCCTAAGCTTTCTAGGGAAGACAGTATGCGGTTAGAGGAGCCGATTGAGCTAGAAGAATTGAAGGCGGCATTGGCTGCTATGGCTAATGACAAGGCTCCGGGTTTGGATGGGCTTCCGGCGGAAGTTTATAAGTCCTTTGCGGAAGTGTTGCTCCCGGAACTTCTGAAGGTATTCAATTGTTCCAAGGAGAGGGGGGTGCTACCTCCGTCTATGCAGGAGGCGGTAATAGTAGTCATTCCTAAGTCGGACAAGGATCACTCTCTCCCTGACTCATATAGACCGATATCGTTACTCTCCACTGATGTTAAGTTGCTTGCAAAGGTCTTGGCCATGCGTCTGTCTAAAGTGATTCTGTCTATCATACACTCTGACCAGACTGGCTTCATGCCTCAGAAATCAACGTCAATTAATATTAGAAGAGTGTTTGCCAGTATTCAACTTCCAGCTGATAATGTTGGAGATAGAGCTATCCTTTCATTAGATGCGGCCAAGGCCTTTGACAGCATTGAGTGGCGATTCCTGTGGAGAGTTATGGCATATATGGGGTTCGGAGATGAGTATATATCCTGGGTCCGGGTGCTATACTCTAAACCCGAGGCATGTATCAGGGCGAATGGAGGGGTGTCCCCCAAGTTCTGTTTGGGCCGGGGTACTAGACAGGGGTGCCCGCTGTCGCCTCTGCTATTTGCAGTTGCGATTGAGCCATTAGCCGCAGCAATTCGTAAATCAATGGACATCCGGGGGTTCCAATATGGGACAGTTAATAATAAAGTGGCGATGTATGCAGATGACACCTTGCTTTTTCTGGGAGATACTGGTCCATCGTTGGAAGCGGCTATGAAAATCATTGATTGCTTCGGGGATCTGTCGGGTCTGACTATTAACTGGAGTAAGTCGGCGATTATGCTGCTCGACGGGCAAGTGCAATCACAGACAGTGAGAGACAGAAATATTCCATGTGTAGCGACCTTTAAGTATTTGGGTATTCATATATCTCCGAAAATCCGAGACTTTGGGCGCCTTAATTTTGACCCGTTGGTTATCAAATTTCGTAATAAGACTAAGGCATGGTGTAAACTATATCTGTCGGTGGCGGGAAGAGCTAATCTCATTAAAATGGTGTTGATGCCCCAGCTACTCTATGTTCTACATAACTCCCCGGTCTGGCTGTCAAAATCCAAATTTGTTCCTATCAATGCTACTTTCAGGGAGCTCATATGGCGGAAGGGGCAACCGAGAATTAAGCTTGAAACGTTGCAATATCCTAAAACAAAAGGGGGCCTTGCAGTCCCAAACCCCTGGGTGTACTTCCTGGCTGCACAAAGCCAACATTTTAAGGGGTGGATGGAACTGGAGTCAAGTGAGATGTCGTGTCAGTTGTTTAAACATTGCTTGTCTTCTAATGACCTAATGATGATCCTGGAGACTAGGGGGGCTGGAAAGAGTGGTCCGATGGGCGATTTGGGACACTTGATGCAGTCCGTATGGAATAAGGTCAAGCTCCTGAGGGGGGTTTTCGGCAATACGGAATATACTCCACTGTGGGGCAATCCTGTGCTGCCGGAATTCCTCTCCCTGTCTGAGTTTGGGGCATGGAAAAGGAAGGGTATTCTGAGGTTGGGCCATCTTTTGAAGGAAAAGAAGTTCATGTCATTTGCCAGATTTCAAGAGAAGTATGATCTGCCTAGAACTCACTTTTATAAGTACCTTCAGGTGAGACATGCATACAACTCCACATTCAAAGGTACGACTGTGGTGGCTGGGAGAGATGCTGCACTGCACCAGATTCTGTCCAGGGGGGCGAGGAGAGGTATGATATCCTGTATATACAAGCTGCTGCTTGAGAAGTTTCTAATGTCACATCCTCTTACGGCTAAAAGTAAATGGGAGAAAGATGTTGGCGAATTAACTGATGACCAATGGTCTGACATACTGGAGGCGATACCTCTCTCTTCGTTGAGTGAAGGACGTAAACTCTCGCAACTGTTTATTGTCCATAGGGTCTACAAAACACCAGTTTTTTTGTTTCGTATAGGGTTCAGACCCACGGATGAATGTCCAAGATGTTCTGTGGTGTCTGCAGATCTGTTGCATATGATGTGGACGTGTGAGAGGTTAGGGAGATACTGGGAGTTGGTACGTCAGACAATACAGGATGTATACAAGGTACGGATACCCTCTGACCCGAAAGTGTGTGTGTTAGGATATGTCTCTGAATTGGCCACTAGGCAGGTGAATAAAATAGCTATAGGGAGAATGTTATATGTCGCTAGGAAGTTAATAGCCCTACATTGGATACAGACAGCGCCGCCAATCCTAGGCGAATTCCTAAGTGCGGTTGACACAATGCTGAGTTATGAACGGATGGTGTACCAGAAGCGTGGATGTCCAGCGAAATTTGAAAAATTGTGGGATCCATGGCTGTCGTTTCGATGTCTGAATAGAAATGTTTAAAAATGTGCCTTTGTATTTTGTAGGTTAGGGTGGGATGGGGAGGGGGGGTTGGATTGGAACTGGATTAATACACATAATTTGGTGCCCTTTTTGTTATTAGTCCTATGGACAATATGTCTCTATGTCATCCTTGTATGTATTGTGGAAAAACGTGTATTTACACTGTAAAATGTTCAATAAAAATGATCTGATTTAAAAAAAAAAAGAATTACTCCTGACCGTTGTGCACGTCTGATCTACAACTACAGGAAACGTTTGGTTGAAGTTATTGCTGCCAAAGGAGGTTCAGCCAGTTATTAAATCCAAGGGTTCACATACTTTTTCCACCTGCACTGTGAATCTTTACATGGTGTGTTTAATAAAAACATGGTAACATTTAATTCTTTGTGTTTTATTAGTTTATGCAGACTGTGATTGTCTATTGTTGTGACTTAGATGAAGATCAGATCACATTTTATGACCAATTTGTGCAGAAATCCATATCATTCCAAAGGGTTCACATACTTTTTCCACCTGCACTGTGAATCTTTACATGGTGTGTTTAATAAAAACATGGTAACATTTAATTCTTTGTGTGTTATTAGTTTAAGAAGACTGTGATTGTCTATTGTTGTGACTTAGATGAAGATCAGATCACATTTTATGACCAATTTGTGCAGAAATCCATATCATTCCAAAGGGTTCACATACTTTTTCTTGCAACTGTATATACATGGCCTGCACAACCCCTTTAAGATCCACATGCTATGTACATATATTGTTCCAATAATTGTCAGCAGCATGTAGATGACATCCACTTTGCTGCTACTTCACTGTGTGGCAGTGCCCTAAAGTCATTTTCTGGGAGTGTAGAAGTTTATAGTAAGCATGGGATGGCAAAGTACTTCAGTAAAGACCGACAGATGTTTAACTCACAAATACATTTTTTTCCTTTGTTTTAATTCCCCTTCCACCTGCTGTATCCGATTTCATTTCTTCTGGAAGTTCATAGTTTTGGGTGCGTTGACGCTCTTGCCGTGAGCCCCAAAGTACATTTCACTCAGTTCTGTGTGCCCACTCCCCATGGAGGTGCGCAGGAGCTGCTGAGGCAGTGTCTTGGACTGTGCATGTGCAGTCACATGACCTTTTGGAGATGCAGCACCAGGTCCGTGTACATGGTGTCATTAGTGGCGGTGTGTACATGGCCGGAAGAGATGTATGTATATGTTAGAAAAGGATGCAGATTGATAGGGTCATGTGAGGAGCTTTAGAATCGCCCCATCGGGCGTATATATTACAATGGTTCTTATTATATTGGGTTACTAATACAAAATTAGGGTATTCCCAGAGAACCCCAGTAATTATTATTTTTAATCCAAGAGGGCAGTCCACAGCGAGGGCCCCTGACACTAGACCCGGAGCACTTAACCACCCCTGCCAAATAGATAGAAACTTATTGGGACACTTCCTTTTCAAGTATATTCCCCTTTCATACCTTAGGATGGTGTTCATTCTATTAAGGTATTCCCGAGAGGTGGGCGGGTCATGATCGGTCCAGTGTTTAGCTATTACTATTCGGGCCTGGAACAGCATTCTCTGTATACATAAAGATAAGTTAGTATCCCCCTCATCAACTTCTAGCAGTCCCAGAAGACAAAACCTAGGGTCTCCACGAACGTCCACTTGGGTAGCATCTCTGATAATCCTGGCAATATCCGTCCAGTATGTATCTAACTTAGAGCAATCCCAGAACATATGTACCAGAGGCGTTCTCGGCCCTGCAGCGAGGGCATAGGAGTCAGGGCGAAGACCAATTTTATAGAGGAAAGCAGGGGTCCTATAAACCCTATGTAGTAGATACAGCTGAGACGAGCGCTGCGCTTCATTAAGAGTCAAGCTGGGTATTAAGGCTAAGGTATCATTCCATTGCTCTTGGGAGATAGCACCCAGATCTCTTTCCCATTTATCTTTAACCGGAAGGGATCCACCAGGAGTAACCCCCCATGCAATTGGCGATATAGTAATGAAATCACCCCTTTTGTGCTCCCAGGGCTCAATAATTGTTGCATTAAGAATGGGGTAGATGAAACTAATCCACTTCCCGGAAATTGTGCCTGGTACGCATGTCTCAACTGTAAATACTGGTAAAATGCAGTGTTTGGGAGGTTAAATTCCTCCTTCAAACAGGCAAAGGTCTTCAAGATGCCTCCGTCCTGTATGTGCTGCAGGCAGCGAACACCCATCTTTTCCCATGGGGAGAAACCCTCCAATCGAAACATTTTGGGCAGGTGTGGATTTCGCCACAAGGGGGTATACCCATGAAATCCTGTGAGACCAAGTACAGCCTTAAATTTTGACCAGACTTTGTGAATTAGAGATAGCGTGGGAGTATCTCCAACTCCCTGTATCTTTCCAATTTCCGCCATATGAAAGGGGACATCATGTCCCGATAAGAAAGATATTGTCCTTGCCGACGGTCTGGCGCCCATAACCTGTCCCAGCCTTTCAAGTGCTGCAACTGCGCCGCCATAAAATAGTGCCATGGGCTCGGAACAGCAAGTCCTCCCTCATCCTTGCTTTTCTGGAGAGTTTTCAAATAAGGGAGCGAAAGAGACCCTGAATTTTGTAAAACACTCTCTGGGTAATTCAAACAGGGGAGTTGTGGAGAACATACAGCAGTTGAGGCATCAAGATCATTTTAATCAAATTGCAGCGTCCCACTACAGACATAGGAAGTTTAGACCAGGTCAGCACCTTTTCCGCAAATTTACCGATCAGGGGGTCTATATTGACCTTAACGTAATCTGTAACCCTTGGCGTGATCGTCACCCCTAGATATTTAAAGCTGTCCACTATCTGCAGCGGGATCTGTGACCTATCCAACTGAGGAGAACCCCTGTAATTAGAGCCTTCCTGATCTAGCCTGTCGATGGGTTTCCATTCCCTGGGTTTTTAGTCTACCTAAAAATAAAAATAAATGGCACCAGATGAATGCTTGACTTTCTGTTCAAAGCATCATGTAAAAGCAATGGTTTGCATATAAGGATTTGGAAGCTTAAAGGGAACCTGTCACCGGGATTTTGTGTATGGAGCTGAGGACATGGGTTGCTAGATGGCCGCTAGCACTTCTGCTATATTCAGTCCCCATAGCTCTGTGTGCTTTTATTGTGTAAAAAAAAACGATTTGATACATATGCAAATTAACCTGAGATGAGTCCTGTACATGAGATGAGTCAGGGACAGGACTCATCTCAGGTTAATTAGCATATGTATCAAATCGTTTTTTTTACACAGTGAAGGCACACAGAGCTATGGGGACTGTGCTAGCGGCCATCTAGCAGCCCATGTCTTCAGCTCTATACACAAAATCCCGGTGACAGGTTCCCTTTAAAGGGCTTGTCTCACTGCAGCAAATGGCATTGATCATGGTGATGAAGTGATTGTCCATATTGCCTCCTTTGCTGGCTGGATTCATTTTTCCATCACATTATATACAGCTCGTTTCATGGTTACGACCATCCTGCAATCCATCAGCTGTGCCCGTGCTTACACACTGTAGGAAAACTCGCCGTCCTGTGCACACTCCCGCAGTCCTAGTCACTAGGGAAGCTGGCACCTTTTCCTATAGTGTACAAGCACGGCCACTGCTGCAGGATTGTAGGGTGGTCGTAAGCCCTGGAAAAGCGTGATGGAAAAATGAATCCAGCCAGCAAAGGAGACAATATGGACAATCACAATACATTAGTAAGTGTCTTGTATTAACTTTGTCTACATGATAATTGCCATTTGCTGAAGTGACACAACCTCTTTAATATTAACCTATAATCCTACGGACATTTCATTAAGGTGCAGGTGAAATAATGCATCCTTGGCGTGAGACATTAGGAGCACTTTTTGGTATGTGTTTCAGTTCATTCTTATTCTGACTACAGAGCCATCAGTCTCTGCTCCGACGGCGCAGTCCGAGCCTTTTACCCTTGGAATGAATTAGTTGTGTCTTTGGCATTATTGATTTAACTAGCAGTAAAGAAGAGAAGTCTAGTGATATTGGCCCTGATGTATGGGCCGTCGTAGCTATTGATTTATTTAGCATTTAATAATCTGCACTGATCGCTCCTTTAGAGTCCGATGTGTTTTCCAGTGACGTGTCTTTCTTTGCTTCATTTAGATGCAGGGGTGTCGGTCGCTGACAGAGAAGCCAGTCTAGAGCTAATTAAACTAGACATATCCCGAACATTCCCTTCACTGTATATTTTCCAGAAGGTAAAAGTTTCCTTTGAAGTAAAAAGCCTTTTTATCATTATTATTTAAGCCTGGTTAATAGGAGACAGTCTTATCAGTAGAATATATACAATTATATGCTTATCATTTACAGTGAGGGATATGCTTTGGGAGGATCCATCGGTATGTGTGAAATATGAACAGAGCCTTTTTTCTTAAAGAGAATGTGATCTATTGTTTAAATCACGTTTAAAGGGAGTCTGTCACCACATTTGAGCATATTAGACTGATCAAATAGCGTTATATGTGCCACCCGGAACTTAAAAACGGTACCTTTGTTGTATCTAATGGAGTTTTCTTTCAGCCAAAAATGAACTTTTAAGATTCTGTAAATGTGCCCTCTCAAGTGCCCAGGGCGGCGTCTCAATTGTCCGAGCCCCAGGCAGCACCTCCTTAACGGCTCATAACCCTCAGTGTGCCTCTGCCCGCCCGTTTACTCTCCTCCTCTCTCCTTTTCCACTGCGCTACGAATTTGACCGCGCAGCCACAGTGGAAAAGGAGAGAGGAGGAGAGTAAACGGGCGGGCAAAGGCACACGGAGGGTGGGGTTATGAGCCGTTGAGGAGGTGCTGCCTGGGGCTCGGACGATTGAGAGGGCGCATTTACAGAATCTTAAAAGTTCATTTTTGGCTGAAAGAAAACTCCATTAGATACAACAAAGGTACCGTTTTTAAGTTCTGGGTGGCACATAACGTTAATTGATCAGTCTAATATGCTTAAATGTGGTGACAGACTCCCTTTAAAAACCTATTTTGAAATAATTTTCACATTGGCCCCTAAGCCTAATAATAAGCGCCACTTCTTGGTCTGTACGGATCACTTTACTGCAGTTATCTGCTTATTACAGACAGGATTAGAATGACAGATATCACCTCTGTGTATACAGTCTGGTCCATAAATATTGGGACATCGACACAATTCTAACATTTTGGGCTCTATACACCACCACAATGGATTTGAAATTAAGTAAACAAGATGTGCTTTAACTGCAGACGGTCAGCTTTAATTTGAGGGTATTTACATCCAAATCAGGTGAACGGTGTAGGAATAACAACAGTTTTCATATGTGCCTCCCACTTGTTACGGGACCAAAAGTAATGGGACAATTGGCTTCTCGGCTGTTCCATGGCCAGGTGTGTGTTATTCCCTCATTATCCCAATTACAATGAGCAGATAAAAGGTCCAGAGTTCATTTCAAGTCTGCTATTTGCATTTGGAATCTGTTGCTGTCAACTCTCAAAATGAGATCCAAAGAGCTGTCACCATCAGTGAAGCAAGCCATCATTAGGCTGAAAAAACAAAACAAACCCATCAGAGATATAGCAAAAACATTTGGCGTGGCCAAAACAAGTGTTTGGAACATTCTTAAAAAGAAGGAACGCACCGGTGAACTCAGCAACACCAAAAGACCCGGAAGACCGCGGAAAACAGCCGTGGTGGATGACCGAATAATTCTTTCCCTGGTGAAGAAAACACCCTTCACAACAGTTGGCCAGACCAAGAACACTCTCCAGGAGGTAGGTTTGTGTGTGTCAAAGTCAACAATCAAGAGAAGACTTCACCAGAGTGAATACAGAGGGTTCACCACAAGATGTAAACTATTGGTGGGCCTCAAAAACAGGAGGGCCAGATTAGAGTTTGTCAAATGACATCTAAAAAAGCCTTCACAGTTCTGGAACAACATCCTATAGACAGATGAGACCAAGATCAACTTGTACCAGAGTGATGGGAAGAGAAGAGTATGGAGAAGGAAAGGAACTGCTCATGATCCTAAGAATGCCACCTCATCAGTGAAGCATGGTGGTGGTAGTGTCATGGCGTGGGCATTTATGGCTGCCAATGGAACTGGTTCTCTTGTATTTATGGATGATGTGACTGCTGACAAAAGCAGCAGGATGAATTCTGAAGTGTTTCGGGCAATATTATCTGCTCATATTCAGCCAAATGCTTCAGAACTCATTGGACGGCGCTTCACAGTGCAGATGGACAATGACCCAAAGCATACTGCAAAAGCAACCAAAGAGTTTTTTAAGGGAAAGAAGGGGAATGTTATGCAATGGCCAAGTCAATCACCGGACCTGAATCCGATTGAGCATGCATTTCACTTGCTGAAGACAAAACTGAAGGGAAAATGCCCCAAGAACAAGCAGGAACTGAAGACAGTTGCAGTAGAGGCCTGGCAGAGCATCACCAGGGATGAAACCCAGCGTCTGGTGATGTCTGTGCGTTCCACACTTCAGGCTGTAATTGACTGCAAAGGATTTGCAACCAAGTATTAAAAAGTGAAAGTTTGATTTATGAATATTATTATGTCCCATTACTTTTGGTCCCTTAACAAGTGGGAGGCACATATGCAAACTGTTGTAATTCCTACACCGTTCACCTGATTTGGATGTAAATACCCTCAAATTAAAGCTGACAGTCTGCAGTTAAAGCACATCTTGTTCCTTTCATTTTGAATCCATTGTGGTGGTTTATAGAGCAAAAAATGTTAGCATTGTGTCGACGTCCCAATATTTATAGACCTCACTGTAGTTAACACAGGATCCACCATTCACAATGGATGACGCTCAAAGCTTATCAGCTCGCCTCTGATCACGGAGCATGCCTAGAAAACTCTCCTATGAGGATCCATTCACACGTCAGTAGTGTATTGCGGATCTGCAATACACCCGGCCGGCACCCTCCATGGAACTGCCCATGTTCTATTTTTTTGCGGAACCGCGGCCCGAAAGTTCGGGGCTGCGCTCCGGAAATGCACATAGTTTGCTCTCCGCATCCATTCCTGCCCCATTGAGAATAAATGGGTCCGCACCGGTTCCCAATATTGCGGAACGGATGTGGACCCGTTTGCGGACGTGTGAATGGACCCTTAAAATGAGTGGGCCCCCTCCTGTCCATTGTGTCTATGGGCCATTTGGCTCCTGTAAAGAAATTCAGCTCAGGCAAGATGGCCGCCGCATAATCATGTTAAAAAGAATTTAAAAAAAATAAAAACCGATTAGAACAAAAGGCTATTTGTTGCTGTCTGGCTTTACCTGCTCTTGGGAAGGCTGGTGGAGATCCAGCTAGTGTAGGGATAAAGCATGCCAATTGGCTCTCCTCCAGAAAGAAGAAAACGCTGCCGGGTGCCAGCTGTAGGTAGGTACTCTTTAAGTCCTATGTGGCCCAGTACAGAGCCTTGAAGCATGACAAGAGGCATCAGCCAGGTCATGACTTCTACTTCTGTAATGGGTCGGACATGACCTGGCACTAGACAGAAAGCTTTCTTTATTCCGGAGAAGAGCGAATTTGCTTACATAATTATAAAGACTGTAAAATGTCACATTAAAGGGCTTGTCCAAAGTTTTAAACTTACCCCATTAATAGGATAAGGGATAAGAGTCTAATCAGTGGGGATCCGACCACTGGGCCCCCTCGATCATGAGAATGGAGGTCCTTTAGCGTGAACAAAATGGCAGTTGAGCATGTGCACTACTGCGCCATTTATCTCTGTAGGAATATGAAACGGCAGAGTGCTGTTCTTGGCTTCTTTGGCAGTTCCATAGAGACGAGTGGAGCAGCAGCACTCGTGTTTGATTGCCTCTCTGTTCATAAGGGGGTGGGAACGGTACTTGTGAACAGTGGCGGCCATAGTATTCGGATCCCCAATGATCACTTGTTATGTGGATCTAGACTATGTTTAAACCTTGAAACAACACCTTTAAAGGTAGTAGTGTAGTTACCTTACACCATTTTCAGTCTCCGTTTACACATCGCCCCCAGTCTGGAGGGTTGGGAAAATGAGGCATTGTGCCAGTCTACCAAAAGGAATAGTGTGGTGCGGGCACCCACCTCCCTATTGTAAAGAATGATAGATTGTTCAGGAGGGTCCATCAGACCCTGTATGTTTTAGGGCTGATTTTCCCTATCAGTAGGTTTATGGAGTGTGGGAGGAAGCCTACACAAACATACAAACTCCATGCAGATGTTGTCCTTGGTCGGATTTGAACCCAGGGCCCCGGCGCTGCAGGTCACCAGTGCTAACCACTGAGCCACCCTGCCTTCACCAACCTATACTTTTTAATCTGGAGATTTTTATTTTTTTACTCCAACACTTCAAAAATTTGTAAATCATCTTAAATAGAAAGAAAAGCCAGAGCACCACACAATCCTATATTCAAAGGGGTTGTCCAGGATTAAAAGAGAACCCCACCACATCTGTCCATGGGTTAGGTCTGGTATTGTACTTTTCTGCACTGAAGTGAATAGGGCAGAGCTGCAGTATCGCACGTAACCTGTGGGGAGATGTGCTGCGCTGCTACAGTATTTATTTTATTTTTATTTTTTTGGTATTTTTGGAAGAAAGACAGGTTTTCCTAAACCACGGGAACCCTTTTAATTCTTAGGTTCTTGTGTTTATTCAGTGTTACTGGCAGACAAAAGGTAAATTCACTGTGTAAGGTTATCTGCGCCATGCAGCCTCATGCGGCAGCTGTAACGAGAGCTGACCTTTATCAGCGTGTAAACCCATTTTGCCAAGTTCTTTGTATTCAGGCGCTGAGAACAGACGTATTCCCGCTGACAAATCCACACCCATCCTGAGGATGTCTCAGTAGTCAGTTTTTGTGTAGTGCTTTGTGTTTATGCTTCTGCACTTCTATATATACCAAAAAAGGAAAATGGCGTACTGACCGTTTTTTTTATTTCTGGCTGCAGGGGGGACCGTATCATGACTTGCTGCACAGCGTGCTGGGGGCCTACACGTGTTACAGACCAGATGTTGGCTATGTATGTCGAACTGTCTACTATTATGCATTGCGTTAGTCTTCACTCTTTTGGCTCTGCTGCCATTAATTTATCCCTGTGCTGGAGCTCCACAGCCCCATACATTGTGGATTGGACTGACTCTGTCCACTACATAATGGATGGAGTTGTATAGTTCCAGTTCTAGACCTACTCTGGAACGGCTGATCAGCTGGGGGTGCACCACCAATCTGATATTGCTGGCCTATCCTGAGGATAAGTAATATCAGAATACTGGACAACACCTTTAATTCTGAACTTTTTGGCTGTTTCATTTGACTTTACAAGCATCCCTCTTGTTGGCCTTCGTTGTTTTTTTTTGCTGGATTTTGCAGGATGGAATAGCGTGCTACACTATGCTTTCCCGTCCTGCAAAATAAATATAATTATTATTTTTTTTCTTTACAATGGAACTGTATAGTGACAGATGCCACAGTATGGCATCTGTCTGAGACGTCCATTAATGTATACGTTTTTTGTGTACATTGAACTTATGACAAAAACTCACCCTTACGTGCCCGATCCAGCACTTCCATTATTTTTGTTGCTCTGCTCATCTAACAGAGTAGACCAACAGCAATAAATAGTGGTGGTGTGAACGTGGCCTAAGAGGTGGGTATTTTTGCAGGGAACCATTACTAATCTAAATAACATGAGACAATTATAGCCAAGTGATAAAGTCCAGGTCAGTATGGCGGATCCTCCCTGTACTTTATCACTTTGCTATAATAGCCTGCCTGCTGTCACTACACACTGCACTACCTACATCACGGTGAGATGTGTGTGTGGTGCATGTAGCGCAGTGTGTGGTGCATGTAGCGCAGTGTGTGGTGCATGTAGCGCAGTGTGTGGTGCATGTAACGCAGTGTGTGGTGCATGTAACGCAGTGTGTGGTGATCACACACTGCTGTCACCTTGATGTCCGGGGCTGTAGTTTTACGCCACTGAGGAGTCCTCTTCAGCTCCACCGCTGCCATGTTTACCATGGTCTTCACATTGCTCCTGGCTCTCCAGGGAGCTTGCACCTCCTCTTTCCAGCTCCCCCTGCTGCAGGGGCACTGTATCCCTCTGGCAGCCACCCAAATTAACCAAAAACAAAGCTCCTTGCTGTAAGGAGCTTTGTTATTGGTTATTGCGGGCACAGGCCGCATCGCAGCGCTGCCCGTGCTGTTCACAGCACCGCCCTACGCTGCTAAATGTCAGGAAAAATTCTAAGGCGTATTGGCACACCTTGGATTTTTTCCAGGGAGTAAAATGGCCTTAACAAGCGTCTATGAGGCTTGTACAGGTGTTATTGCGACCATTGGTCTTGCCATATGTATTCCCCACTCCAGGTGATACCTTCTTCACCCAGTTTTCTTACTCCTATTAACTCATTCCCATGTAACCAATGTTCTGTTGAATTGGTCACTCCCAAGGTTTTTGATCCCAGCATAGTGCTCTAACTAATTCACATAGATGTCACTCCTGTATAGTACCCAACAGATTTGATTCATTTTGGATAATTAAAGGGGTTATTCCATGATTAATGTAAAACAAAGAAAGAGGGAAGAGCTGCAGTGAGAGAGACAGTAATTATTTTACTATCTCACAACAGTGCTGGCTTCACAAGTACACTGCTCACTATCCATGTATAGTGTCCTTCATGCTCCCATAAGGGTTCAGGATCTCTTCTTTGTGGGCAGTGTATGGGAAACATCATAGCAGCTAGTCCCTACCTCTGAGCTCAGGGAAAACTGACAAATAGAGATGGAGCCTGCAGAAGGCAAACACTGGTGCTAAATGCCACATGCAAGTAAGCAGATATAGTGTTACTCCTCATGTACACAAATGACAGCTTATTCTGAAAAATTATTTGTGATGACAAATATGCTTTAATGTTACATTTACAGTCAGCCTAAGCCTGAAATGGCTGATAACAGCAGGTGGTAGTTTGCAGTGAACTACATAAGTATTGTGGATGAGACCGTCTAGGCAGTATCTCTAACGTGAATAAACCACACTTATTCATTCAGTTGGGGGTGGCATGGAGCACATTTTTATAATTGCACACTTAGGCCCTTTTCAGTCGCGCGAGTTCCACGCATCAGACTCGCAGGGTGAGTATAAGACCGCTCCCGTCCTGATCTCCCAGCAGTGACGGGGCCACATTGTGTTATATTGATTCATGAGGCTATGTAACCCTTACAGTTCCGAAATGTATTGGATAACACTGACAACATTATGTCAGTGTTATCTAGTACATCTTAGAACCCTAAGGGTTACATAGCATCATAAATCGATATAATGCTATGTGACCCTATCAGTGCTGGGAGGTCAGGACGGGTGCTGCTGCATACTTGCGCTGCGAGTCCGATGCGTAGATAGTTAAAACCATTGGATTCGCTATGAGTTACGTGGCAATTAGGTGGTTCAAAATCCTAGTCTACAGTCACTGGGTGCGGATATTATTCCTGGACCAGCATATTTCTACCGGAAGCTGTCCCCGATGAAAACTTTTATGGGGAAGATAATTGCTTCTTTAATTTCATGCTTCAGACTCAACCCTCTAGACTGCAATGAATGGAGCCTCCACTATATTAAGCAGCACCCCTTGGCCCATTACAGTTTAGTGCTGTCATCCTGATAGGCAGCCGGCAGTGCGTTTGCTGCACAGATGTTACTGGTGCTGGGTTATATTAAGCAGTTTCTCATGAGTGTCGATGGGACACATGCATCCACAGCATCATTTCCGTCCATTGGGGAGGTTACATAATCCCTGTGCAGCTGTACTCTTGGGCTAGTATGACGTAGTAGTTTATTAATGGACCTGTTCTGTTCATTTCTCCCCTGTGCAGGTCCAGGGCATGTCCTTCATCGCAGCAGTGCTCATTCTGAACTTGGAAGAAGCTGATGCATTCATAGCCTTTGCAAATCTTCTCAATAAGCCATGCCAGCTGGCCTTCTTCCGGGTAGATCACAGCATGGTACGCCATACCGATATCTCCATCATGTGATACAGGCTCACAGGGCCATTCTTCATAGCGGGCTTTTTGGCTTCCTGAGTTGGCAGCGTTAATAAGAGCCTTTTACTAGGCTACAATGTGATTCCGAGGAACTTTTTTTTTTTTTTTCTCTAATTGCCAATACGTTTTTAATCTGAATGAAGCTTGTGACACATTTATCAATAGTCCAACTACAACATTTGAAATATTATTTTCATTTTATGTATTTGTGCCTCATGGAGTAAAGGGGTTGTTTCACTTCAGTGAATGGCATTCATCATGTAGAGAAAGTTAATACAAGGCACTTACTAATGTATTGTGATTATACATATTGCCTCCTTTGATGCCTTGATTCATTTTTCCATCACATTATCCGCTGCTCGTTTCCAGTAGTAACAACCACCCTGTAATCCAGCAGCGGTGGCCGCGCTTGCACACTATAGGAGAAAGCGCCATCCTCTCTGCCCCGCTGCAGCACAGATATGAGGTGGCTGGATAGGGATCTGCTGCACATGTGTCCCTCCGAGAGCTCCCATGGTCCCACATACTAGGAAGGTTGGCTCTTTTTTCCTATAATGTGCAAGCACGGCCTCCACTGCTGGATTGCAGGGTGGTAGTAACCCCTGGAAACCAGCAGTGTATAATGTGATGGAAACATGAATCCAGCCAGCAAAGGAGGCAATATGGACAATTACAATACATTAGTAAGTGTCTTGTATTAACTTTGTTTACATGATAAATGCCATTTACTGAAGTGAGAGAACCCCTTTAAGTGCCAGCGATATAACGTCAGGTTTAATTCCATGCGTTGTGGTTTGTGAATTGAACTGCAGTAGTATACTGCACACTTATTTAAATTTTATTTGCTCTTTAGAAACTTAAAGGGGTCCGTTCGTTTATTTTTATTTATTTTATGCATTTATATAGCACTGCCATATTCCGCAAAGCTTTACAGACATTTGCATCAAGTGGTCACCAGAGGGGCTCACAGTCTAAGGCTACTTTCACACTTGCATTGTTGTTTTCCGTTATTAAGATCCTCTGCGACGTTTCCGTTTAGTCCTCATGCATTCTGAATGGAAAGTGATCCGTTCAGGACGTCTTCCGTTCGGACAGCATTCCGTTTTGTGACCGGACACACAACCGCTGCAAGCTGCGGGTTTGTGTCTGGTCATAAAAAACGGGGGGATGGGGGGGAAATGATCCAGCACTGAAAACAATGTAAGTCAATGGTGACTGGTCCATTTTTTATGGAACCTAAAAAAACTGGATCCGTAACCTATTGACTTTTAATGGATCCATTTATTTCCGTTTTGATTTCACACAACCGCATCCTGATGTGCAAAATCAAAACGGATCCGTTTAATTCCAGTATTGAGGTCCTCTGCCGGATCTCAAAACCGGAATTAACAAAGCAAGTATGAAAGTAGCCTAAGTTCCCTCTCAGTATGTAGGTGTGTGGGAGGAAACTGGAGGAAACCCACACATCTGTAATCCATTATTAAAAGGGGAACTCGTCAATGCTGGCATTTCCAGAAAACGTAACTCCCTCCTCAAAAATGCTCGCTTGGATTCTGCAGCCCTGCATGGGTCTCTGCTCTACTAAGGTTCTCAACGTCTTGTTGAGTACAGGGAACAATTCGGCATCGCTGGTACTGGCTGCCAACTAACGTTAATCTCTACAGCAGAGTCTAGCAGCATCCTTAATATTTTATTTTATAGCACCAATATATTCCAAGAAATAATGGGAGTGAGAGTAATTGACGAAGATAAACTTTAGAGTAAAAAGTAATTTCTGGCACAACCACTTCAATAAGGCACAATAACAGTTTCTTGACAGCTCTCCCGGGTATATAATTTCTCCTTCATCTCTCCTTCTTTTCTAGATGCTGAAATACTTTGCAGCCTTTGAAGTATTCTTTGAAGAGAATCTCCCCAAGCTTTTCCAGCACTTCAATTCCTATAGTCTTACACCAGACCTCTACCTGATAGACTGGTAAGTTACATGGAGACCAGAAAGCCCTTTTCACCCGCAAGACTTTATTCTTTTACTCTTATTTCACCACGAGGGTAGTTTTCTATGTGTCACATGACGCTGCTTGTAAATTTTATACTTTGCTCCTGTATCATAAGGCCGCTTATACGTCTGTCAAGATGATCCGGCATAAATACCGGCTACCAGCGAGACCAAAAACCACTGCATGCAACAGTTTTTGTCCGGCCGAAACCCAACATTTATGCCGGAAAGCAGCTGGATCACCGCCATTGAGTTCCGTCCTAGGGGCTCAATACCGGAAATGAACTGATCAGTTTTATCCTAATGCATTCTGAATGGAGAGCAATCCGTTCAGGATGCATCAGGATGTCTGAAGTTCAGTCTTTTTGACTTTCCAGGACGGAGATAATACCGCAGCATGCTGCGGTTTTAACTCCGTCCAAAATTCCGGAGCACCTGCCGTCCCCAAGTGTCCCGGCAAAACGGATCCGGCATTGCGGTCAGCGCATGCTCAGACCGCAAAATATATGCAAAAAATAAATGCCGGTTCCGTTTTTCCGGATGACACTGGAGAGACAGATGCCATCAGTTTGCATACGTTTTGACGGATCCGGCAGGCAGTTCCGGTGACTTAAGTGCCTGCCGGAATGCTCTGCCACAAGTGTGAAAGTACTCATAGTCCATAGGGATCCGGTGGTGATCTGTTGAATCCACCATAGCTGGATCTGGTGAGCTCCAATAGGCTGTTTTCTGCCTGAAACATTAAAGGGATTGTCTCATCATGGACAATAAGGGCATATAACTAGGATATGCCCCCATTGTCTTATAGGTGCGGGTCCTATATCGAGAACGAAGCCCCGCAAGGTGGTGGCTGGAGGACTCCGGTCCGGCCACCACCAAGCCGGCTCCCCATAGAAGTGAATGGGAGCGTACTGCGTGCTCGCCTATTTTCGCCGGCCCCATAGAAAATGAATGGAGGGCAGCTTTTTTTTTTACATGCATAGATAAAACCTAAATGTAGAATTAAAAATAGGATATCCCCACACACACAACCAGATAATTTCAGTAAGTGCCCACCATTTTAACCAGTCACCTTTCATTTTGCACATGTTTGCGGCTAAAAGTATGATCCAAGCAGAGCTTGGACACGGTACACCTCCTAAAAGTAAAAAGGAGGTCTACCTTTGCACGTATCTCAGTGAAATCCTCAAAACCGAGGAAAACAAAAACGTCTGTCATCCAGACGTCAGTAAATATCTCACAGGGACGGCAAATGGTCTGATAAGGTGCGAGCTGTGATTAAACGTAACTTTTCATCTGCTCGCTTCTTAGCGGGAAAAAGCCCTAAAGGTGACATTCAGAGGCACATACCCTCAGTTATACGTAAAGAAAAACGTCTTTCTTCCAAATCCAGGCCCCCCACTCCCCAGGATCACTGATGTGATCTTCCTTTCTGATATCACTTTCAGCTTCCCTTCCCCCTATTCCTCTCTCAATAAAATACAGAACCAATGACTGTAAAGCTCCATTTATACGGACTGATAATCAGGCCAATTATCGGGGATGAGAGTTTGTATAAGGGGCTCATACACACGAGTGTGTGCGCCCCATGCCCGTATTGCAGCCCGCAAACAGCATGTCGGATAATACACAGGCATTTTTAGTGCACAGGCGATTGTCGGAAACGGGCTGAACATGCCTTATAATTGCCTGATTGTTGAGTGGAGGTGATCAGCGGCACATTTACATGGGGCAATTATCTGGAAGAAGCATTCGTACGAATACTCCTTCCAGATTATTACCCCAGTTTTTAGCCGATGTAAAAGGGCCCTTACTCGCCGTTTCTTACTACAGCCTATCCTTGTCTAATAAATCTGTGTGATGGCTTCATACGGTAGTTGCTAGTCTTTATAGATAGGTTTTTCGGACATCGTGGTTTGAATGTATGTGCTTGACTTCTTTGTGCCTGCAGGATATTCACTCTGTACAGTAAATCGCTACCACTTGATCTTGCCTGTCGAGTGTGGGACGTGTTCTGCAGGGACGGCGAGGAGTTCTTGTTTCGAACTGCGCTGGGAATCTTGCGACTGTATGAAGAGATCCTTTTACAGATGGACTTTATTCACATAGCACAGTTCCTCACAAAACTGCCTGATGACATTACATCCGAGAAGCTCTTCAGCTGCATTGCAGCTATTCAGATGCAAAACAGTAATAAAAAGTGGACCCAGGTGAGTGGGGGAGTTTTTTTTTTCTTTCGAGAATGTGTTTTCCCTGTGAGGAGTTCTATGATTTAAGATGCCGATCAGTTTTCTTAAAGGATTTGTACAGTTTCCCAAAATTGTATTCATGTGTGTCCTTATGTGAGCAGAGCAGATCTGTAATCGTTACCACATGGTTATATGTAGACCAACCTGGTCTTACTGCTTCTACACCCATGAATATCTCTCTAAGTTTAGCACACAGTATTCTTAAAGGGGTCATCCGTTTTTGTTTTTTTACTATTGATGACCTATTCTAAGGATAGGTCATCAATATCAGATCGTCAGGGGCCTGACTCCTGGCACCCCCGCCAATCAGCCCTCGTACAAGCGCTGCCTTCTCTGTTCTGTTTATCTGCTCACCGCAGCAATTGCAGTGGTGAGCAGTGTAATTACAAGTATGGCGTCCCCATTCACTTCTATGAGCAGATAAACCGAGCAGAGAAGGCAGCGCTACTTTTTCTTCAACCAGCTGATCGGCGGGGGTGCCGGGAGTCAGACCCCCGCCAATCTCATATTGATGACCTATTCTGAGGATAGGTCATCAATAGTAAACAGCTGAGAACCCCTTTAAAGCTTACAGGGTTTTTCCAATATATAACTTACATAGCTTTTCTGCTCAGATCTGCCATAGGAGTAGAATCTGTGGAACATAAACTGATGCAGACTATGCCTGAGGTATATGAAGATATTAGCATTATTATTAATGGGGTTATCACAGAATGACCACTTAGCACGTCTCCACAGGATAGGAAATAAGTGATTGGGATGGGGTGTCTGACCACTGGGACCCTCACCGATCAGAAGAACAGGGGTTCAGTGTCCCCTATGTGAATAGTGTGCCAGTTGAGCATTGGACATTGCCATACTACTATTACTCATGTAGATATCAGTGTACAGCACTCGGCTCTCTCCTGCAGTTCCACAGAGATGGAATGCAGCAATGAGTATGCTCGACTGGAACTCCATTCAAACGGAGGACATGGGATCCCCTGTTCTTGAGATTCCAGCAGTCCGCTTATATGCTGTTGTGTGGATAGGTAATAAGTTGTCATTCTGGGACATCCCCTTTAAGGGGTCCCTACAATGTAAAATCTGTGCATAGAGGATTCCCCACCTTTAGGCCTCATGCAGACGAACGTATTTTGTTTCCGCGTCCGTTCCGTTTATTTTTGCGGATAGGATGCGGACGCATTCACTTCTATGGAGCTGTTAAAAATGCGGATAGTCAACAGTTGGTTCTCCGCGTCCGTTGTCCATGGTTCCATTCTGCAAAAAAAAAATAGAGCATGTCCTATCCTTGTCCGTTTTGCGGAGAAGGATAGGCATATACAATGGATCCGCCCCCCAAAAAAACGGATGCCATAAGGACATAATCCGTTTTCATTTTTTTGCAGATCCGCAATTTGCGGACTGCAAAACACGTACGATCGTGTGCATGTAGCCTTAAAATTAATGAAAATGACATGACGGACACCTTAAGGGTGAGAGTTTTCTTAGACTTCCATGACTCCTGTTCTTTGTAATGCTGAGGGACTTGACGTTGCAGCTTCAAGTCCATGAATAACATCATACTCTAAATCTGAGTGTCCTAGCTTCCAGGCCTGCATAAATCTAACTTTTCACACGGTATAAAAGTTACTTACTGGGAAAACTCCTATAACAATCGTTTCTAAAAATAAAATGTTTAATTGTTTTGTATGTTTTTCTGATTTCTGTCTTGCGGCCTGTATAGCTCCTAAATGTCCATAGTTTTTGATAGTGCTTGTCATCAGTGCGGCTAATATTAGGCATACACAGTAGAGACTGGAATATCCATGGGAGAATATACAGGCGGCCCATGTGTTGTAAGACAGTACTACCCACTAAGCCACCATATTTTTACAGTGTTCCTATGGCAGATTTGTCTAAGATCCTCTAGTTTATTGCTTAAATCCCAACCTATATAAAAAAGTGAGTACTAAAATAGCCAACAATTCACAAATACAAACTAAATCATTATTAAAGGGGTTGTCCGGGATTGGGGACATTGTTGTAAGGGTACAACAAGCACATAAATATTACATACATTCCTGTCCTACCTTTGCCAGAGTTTTCTGATGCCCTGTATTTCTTTCAGAAATTCTCAGCCGGAAGTTCAGATTTTCAAAGATTCAGTGACGTACCGACTTCTTACTGGTGTGCTAAGCCTCTTCCTTCCGCTTAGCAAGGAGCCCGGTGACGTCACCAGCACACAGGATCGTTCTGCACTGCAGCTAGCAAGGAGGCTGTCAGTAGGAGGGAAATGTCAGAGCTAAACCACGCCCCTCTGTGACATCACCGTTAGGAAGGAGGCAGTATTGGAGGAGGGAACTCGCCTCACTAAGGAACGCCCCCCTCTGCCGATGATGTCACCGGCCATAGAGGAGTGTTATTAGGAGTAGAAGGAGGCTCTATTGGAGGCAGCAAACTATGCTATTTAGCATAGTGCACGCCTCCCATGGTCAGTTGCAATGAATGGGATATGCTACAGCTCCCTGCCACTATTGTCTTTTATGCAATGCTAGCAGAGAGCAGATACATGGAAGCAGGGAGGGATTCAGTTTGTAGGCTTAGAAAAAGGTGGTTTTAGGGGAGGAATACTGATGAGGAGTATGAGTGGCAGGAGGCGGAATACTGATTAGGGGGAGTGGAAAGGCTTGTGAGATCCAGCTGCAGAGTCACGCAGCCTTGTGGGACCCATAAGGCAGTGTGGCAGGAAATGACATAGCACAGGAGCTGCTATGTAAACAATACTGACAGCAGTATTAGAGACTCATAGGAGCAAAGAGGATGAAAAAAAAAATACACAGAGCATCAGAATGACTTTACTGCGTAATATCAAGGTGATTATTAACATTTTTAAAAATTACTTTGATCCCGGACAACCCCTTTAAAGAGTATTCGTCAGTAAATACCGCTCAATAAAACCAGCTGACATGGGAGATGTGCTCTTGTAAGCTGAATCTAGTGGCGTTGGTTCCACTCGCTCTCCTACAGCCAGACCCCGAAGTCTCACACCTGTGCCTTCACTTTAGTATTTGGCACAGGCACAGTACATATGCTTCCCGGTCGATGGATTCTGTTCTGCGCCAAACATGGGCGAAAGCGCAGGTGCAAGACTTAAGAGCTAGGCGTGATTACGTCTTCGCTGCCTGGCCCTGTCAGTCAAAGTGGTGGGGCCTGTAGGAGTGAACAGAGTCTCTAGGTGCAATGAAGAGCAATAGCAACACCCTCATTGCACCAGGGGACTAATTTGCATATTAATAAAGTGCTGTTTTCTCTGCAATGCAACCACAGAGCGAGATGAGACCAGCACCGTTAGATTCAGCTGACAAGGGCGCACACCTCCCATGGCAGCTGGTTTTAATTACTGTAGAGGGGTTTATAAATGACAGGTTAAAAGTGGGGCCCCACAAACGATAACGGAACGACCTCCATAAGTCATGTAACCATCATACTGCGATATGATTAAATTCTTCACCTGATTTTCCATATCAAATATATTACAATGATAAAATGCAGCAGTGCAAGCGAATAACAGAACATACAGCGTGCCAATGTATAAAGAAGGTAATATGCCTTCCTTGTGGAAGTGTGTCACTAGGGTTGTCACGATACCAAAATTTTGATTTGCTTTCAATACCATAAAAAATTATTGCAATATTCGATACCACACGAAAAAAAATAAAACCTCAAAAAAGCCATCTGCATTCCGCATTTTCTGAAACGTTCGGCCCATAATAGAGCAATCCTATCCTGTTTTTGGGGAGAACAAGGTGACAAAAAAATGGCGAATCGCACGGTTTTTATTTTTTTATGCTATGGCGTTCACCACATAGGAGATATTTTTTAAATATTTTAATAGTTTGCACTTTTTCGGGCATGGCGATATGTAATATATATATATTTTTACTGTTTATATATTTTATATATAGAACTGGGAAACGATTTCAACTTTTTTTTTTACTTTTTACTTACCCCCTTAGGAGCTAGAATCCTTGTACTATTCACCCTAATAAAGATCTATAAAGGTGAATAGGACTTTACTCTGTCCCTGCTGCCGTGGGCTGCTGGGGCTCCGGCACCTGAGGGGTTAATTGTTGTAGTTTGCAGGATCAGTGTGCCCTGTTATTGAGGCCGGGTATGTGATACAGCCGCTGGCACCCACTGCCTACACTTAAATTAATGGGTTCATTATATTCATTGGTAGCGCAATGGCCACAGTCCCTCCCCTTCTCCTCAGCACTAAGTTCCCATTTGTGGCAGCGGCACAGTAGAAAGGGAGGGACTGACTCCTCCGCTGTGCTGCTGAGGAGAACATGGCACGTGCTGAGAGCGGCGCGTGCCATGTTCTCTAATTGATACTAGGCTGCGCAGCCTACTCTCGTTAAATAGTAAAACCCGGTATCGAAACTATCCGGGTCTAAAAGTATTGATTGGGTTTCGATACTTCGATACCCGGTGCAACTCTAGTCCCTATGAGTAGTGTTGAGCGAACTTCTGTTTTCAAGTTCGGCATACAAGGTTCGGGATATTGGTACCGGAATCCATAACTGAATTCTTAGATAACCCGAACCTTGTGCGCCAAACTTGAAAATAGAAATTCGCTCATCCCTACCTATGAGTGAAGGTCTGACTTTTTAACAAGCCTTGGAACATAAGGGGTAAAGCCGACTTTCCATCTGTAGACAACTGCTTTGGGGTGCTTGCTCCTCATTGGTATGGAGTAGTAGTCTAGCTGGCTGAGTGTAATGCCTTGAATGCAGTTAAGGCAGTGTGCTAGGTCTCCTTAAAATGTTTTCATGTCATGTTGTCATCAAAAAATGTATTTTAGCATATGTTACTATCGCTGCAGCATTATGCATAAAGAAGTCTTTAGTTTCTTTCTTCACATACCACCGTTTTCTTTGATTTTTTCCCTTAGTAACAGCTGTTTTAACCCATACAATATGAGGATCTCCTCAAGATGGCTCCTTTGCCAGTTCTCTGAGGACAAAACTGCTTTCCCTCACATCCCATATACACTTGCTGTAGCCCCCAGCTTCCTGGCAGCCAATCAGATTGGATTACTGAGAGACACGCCTCCTCACTCTGAAGCCTAATGCAGGCATGCAGTGTGGAGGAATGGGTTTATTTTCACTATTTCACAAATAGATCATAAGATACAGGTAGAATTGCCCACAGTGATTAAAATTTAACAGTGTCTCTAGATGGGAAAAGGATTTGGGTAACATGACACTGAATTGGAAATAATATACAAAAATATAAAAGAATCCTCCATCTCCAGTAAATGCCGCCTAATACAATTTAAGATCATACATCGGTTATACTATACTCCTTTATCCCTATCTAAGATGTATAGAGAAAAACATGATAGATGTTTGAAGTGCCATGGAGAAGCGGCAATGCCATCTTCTCTGGAACTGTCCACACATTCAGAGTTTCTGGCAACAGGTATATGTAGAACTAGGAAACATTATGTCGCAAAGATGGACACCATGTATAGAACAAGTAATATTTGGCTTATTTGCTTATAGTTTTGAATCTAAAGATAATTGTAGATGGTTGGCGGGTCTTCAATTAGCAAGAGTCCTGATAGTAAATAAATGGGGCTCGGAAAGTAGCCCCGAGATTGCGGAGTGGAGAGCTCTGATGAATAGGTTGGTGATATATGAACGTATGGCCCAATTGGAGTAGCTGTCTGGTTGGGAGGCCCACCGACAATGACCTAGGGTTGGGATATTGGGGTTTATTGGGAAGGGGGGGGGGGGGGGGGATTTAACTGAAAAATTGACGTGATATTATACTGTATAATTGTGAGATGTAATATTCTTAACTGAAATTGCCTAGTTTTGTATCTCCTTTTATATCTTGAATATATAAAAAGGAAGAGACCAGTGGAAAGGAACAGGAGACATTAATGAAAGCGGTTATTGTAAGGTAATTACAGATATTTTGGCAATCATTGACAGACTAAGGGCTCTTGCACACGACCGTATGCCCTCCGAGACATACGGTCCGTGAGCAGGCCATATGTCCCGGAGCGGTATTGATCCTGCGCACAGGACAATTGAGTGCGGGCGGCCTGACGTGAAGAGCATCATTGTAATCCATTATGCTGTGTGCTCCCGTGCGCACGATCAATGCCGCACCGGGACATATGGCCCGCTCACGGACCGTATGTCTCGGAGGGCATACGGTCATGTGCAAGAGCCCTTAGTCTGTCAATGATTGCCAAAATATCTGTAATTACCTTACAATTATTATATTATCATGATTAATTTTTATCATTATTAATTCTGATAATTTATTTTATTAACCCCTTAGCGCAGAACGCCGTACATGTACGACGGGGGATGCATTGCCAGAATGCATTCCGCCGTACATGCACGGCGGGATGATCGGGCGGTCACCGGAGCGGTGCGCGCCCGATCACTGCAGGGGTCTGGTAGCCCGGCCCCTGCTGTATCCGCCGGCATCGCTGTTTACAGCGATGCCGGCGGATTAAACTCTTCTATGCCGCGGTCAGCGCTGACCGCGACATAGAAGTGGTTTGCGGCAGGTGAGTAATCGCATCGGGGACCCGATGCGTGACAAGGCAGCCAGATGCCGTGCAGAGGCTGCCCAATGCCCTGCACGGCATCGGGAACTGCCTTCTACGGGAGCCAAGGAGATCCAGCCTCAGGCTGGGTCTCCTAGGCAACCTGTTAGTGTATGACTCAGTGTCATACACTAACAGGCAATGCATTACAATACAGATGTATTGTAATGCATTGCAGAGGGGATCAGACCCCCAAAAGAGTGGGACAGAAATAAAGTAAAAAAAAAAAAAGTGTTTAGAATAAAAAAATAATCATAATCACGCCCCATTCCCCTGATTTTCTAATAAAAAATGTAAAAAAAAAATTGCACATATTAGGTATCGCCGTGTCCTTAACGAACGGCTCTATAAATATATCGCATGATCCACCCCATCCGATAGACACCATAAAAAATAAAAACTGTGTAAAAAAAAAAAAGCAATTTTTGGCAACTTACATCACTAAAAGTGCAACAGCAAGTTGATAAGTCATACGTACCCCAAAATAGTACCAATCAAACAGTCATCTCATCCCGCAAAAATCGTACCCTACCCAAGATAATCTCCCAAAAACTGAAAAAACTATGGCTCTCAGACTATGGAGACACTAAAACATGATTTTTTTTTGTTTCAAAAATGAAATCCTTGTGTAAAACTTACATAAATAAAAAAAAAAGTATATATGTTGGGTATCGCCGCGTCCGTAATAACCTGCTCTATAAAAATATCACATGGCCTGACCCCTCAGGTGAATATTGTAAAAAAAGCCATTTTTTTGTCACCTTAGATCACAAAAAGTGTAATAGCAAGCGATCAAAAAGTCATACGCACCCCAAAATCAAACTGTCATCTCATCCCGAAAAAAATGAGCCCCTACACAAATGGGGTCACTTTTTTGGAGTTTCTACTCTAGGGGTGCATCAAGGGGGCTTCAAATGGGACATGGTGTCAAAAAACCAGTCCAGCAAAATCTGCCTTCCAAAAACCGTATGGCATTCCTTTCCTTCTGCGACCTGCCGTGTGCCGGTACAGCAGTTTACGGCCACATATGTGGTGTTTCTGCAAACTACAGAATCGGAGCCATAAATATTGAGTTTTGTTTGGCTGTTAACCCTTGCTTTGTAACTGGAAAAAAATTATTAGATGGAAAATCTGCCAAAAAAGTGAAATTTTAAAATTTTATCTCTATTTTCCATTAAGTCTTGTGGAACACCTAAAGGGTTAACAAAGTTTTTAAAACCAGTTTTGAATACCTTAAGGGGTGTAGTTTCTTAGATGGGGGTCACTTTTATGGAGTTTCTACTCTAGGGGTGGATCAGGGGGGCTTCAAATGGGACATGGTGTAAATAAACCAGTCCAGCAAAATCTGCCTTCCAAAAACCACACGGCGCACCTTTCCCTCTATGCCCTACCGTGTGCCCATACAGTAGTTTACAACCACATATGGGTTGTTTCTGCAAACTACAGCATCAGGGCAATAAATATAGAGTTTTGTTTGGCTGTTAACCCTTGCTTTGTTACTGGAAAAAAATGATTAAAATTGAAAATTTGCCAAAAAATTGAAATTCTCAAATTTCATCTCAATTTGCCAATAACTCTTGTGGAACACCTAAAGGGTTAACAAAGTTTGTAAAACCAATTTTGAATACCTTAAGGGGGGTAGTTTCTAGAATGGGGTCATTTTTGGGTGGTTTCTATTGTGTAAGCCTCACAAAGTGACTTCAGACCTGAACTGGTCCTTAAAATGTGGGTTTTTGAAGGTTTCTGAAAAATTTCAAGATTTACTTCTAAACTTCTAAGCCTTGTAACGTCCCAAAAAAATAAAATGTCATTCCCAAAATGATCCAAACACAAATTGGACATGGGGAATGTAAAGTAATAACTATTTTTGGCGGTATTACTATGTATTATAGAAGTAGAGAAATTGAAACTTTGAAATTTGCTAATTTTTCCAAATTTTTGGTAAATTTGGTATTTTTTTTATAAATAATAAAAAAATAAAAATTTAACTCCATTTTACCAGTGTCATGAAGTACAATATGTGACAAAAAAGCTATCTCAGAATGGCCTGGATAAGAAAAAGCGTTTTAAAGTTATTCACACATAAAGTGACAGATTTGCAAAAAATGGCCTGGTCCTTAAGGTGAAAATGAGCCCGGTCCTTAAGGGGAGTATAGAGTAGGATTTTGGCTGGCTGAGTGCGATGCACACCCATGTCAGGAAGACTACTAGGATAACATTCACCCCAACCTGCGTTTCGACTAAAACCTTTTGTCTGGGGGTAGCACTCTACTGTAGCACACCTTTTGTTTAAACAGGTCATCAAGTTTCTGACCCATCTGCTCAATTCATGGATAGTAGTAAGTTATTAAAACACCTGGCACTTATGGCACCATGTGTGTACAGCCCCCCACCTCCCAGTCAGGGGTCAGATGCTAGCATGTGTGAGCACCACGTGATGTGGATATATTCTGAAGTCTCAGCTGAATGAAGGCAAGTGTTTTATGTCAAGGCTGTCTACACATTTATTCCACTGCCAACAGTAAAGTACGGTATATTGCATTTTATATGGCCACATCATTTCAAGAGGCCCTTTTCAGTTAATTCTGTAAACTACTACCTATGTTAGATTTTGACTTGATGACTTCCTTTATTATATTATCATGATTAATTTTTATCATTATTAATTCTGTTTTTTTAATTTTTTTTTATTTAATTGTTTTGATTTAAAAAAAAATTAATTGATTAATTTTAATGTAGTCATAATTATTTTTATACTTTATCATTAATTATCATTAATATGGAAGATCTACCGTTTGTCACGTAAGTATGGCATGAGGTTGAATTACTGCATGTCCGTCCAGTCTCATTTGTCTCACTTGTGTATTGCAGGTATTCGCATCACTAATGAAGGATTACAAAGAGGGCGATAAAAATAGTCCCGCATCCAAAACTTAACTAATGAGATCTTTCTGACGGCATGAAAACACTCTAACGAGCAGAGGGACCCACTGTGTGTCCTAGGATTGAGAACCACTACAGACGAGTATGATCTGAGGATCCCTCCCAGGGGATTGCACATTGACTTCAATAAAAGCAGAGCAGCCCTTCTCTAGTCAGTATTAAGAATAAAACACAGATCTCTGCATTTGTTTTCTGGAGGACACTAAGATTTTTTTTATTTTTTATTTTGCAACTACATGGGTAATATTTAATATACGTACAAAATATTTAATGCAATAAACCTTTGTAATGGAACTTTTACTAGGTACACTAAGTTTTCAAGTATACATAGAAAAAAAAAAGATGCACTTTTTGTTCCCCTTTTGGTAACTGTGCAAACGTTTCTACCAGACATCAAACTGCAGCCTGAACCAAACGTACTGGTACCAAGAGACGGCAGACAGGTCAATGTTCAACTCTGCAGAGGACCAAATGCATGTCGCTGCGTGGGAATAGTGGCAGTGCCATAACAGCAGCCGGATACAGGAGGAACAATACTGATTGTCATATTGAATGCAGTTATATATTATTATATTTTTTTTTGGGGGGGGGGGGGGGTTATATGCACTACTCTCACCAACAGTCACTCCCAGAACACTACTCCTGACAATGATATGACTCCGTAGTGGGTGATGGTTTTAGTTGTATTTTGTCAGATATCTATTTTATTAGTCCATATTGTACAGTCAAATTCTTTGTAATGGAAAAGAAAGCACATTGACTGAACACTCCAGGTAAAATGAGTACATTAAAGGAGATGTATAAAAACCTTCTTCATGGCCCATAGCCCCACAGCATAGCTTTTATTTCCTTTTTTTTTTATGGGTTTGGGACCCATAACTGCCCATTGCAAACCTATCCACCCCCCCCAACCAAAATTATTGAATGAAAATTAAACTTACCGATAGTCTAGGACTCTTCTCCAGTGGCATCAGGCATGTACGCATTACACTGACGAGGCCAAGGCTGATACCACTCAGCAGTGAAGGGATGTGAACTGTCGTTTTCTTCATCAGCGCAGTGCACATGCATTCCATGGCCGTGGATAAGAGTCCCGGTAAGTTTTATTTACTGTTTGCGGGTAGGGATGAGCGAACTGAACTTGTGTTTTCAAGTTCGGCGTACAAGGTTCGGGTTCTCTAAGGATTCCATTATGGATTCCGCTACCACGGACCATAGCTTATGGTCCATGGTAGTGGAATCCATAATGGAATTCTTAGAGAACCCGAACCTTTGTACGTCGAACTTGAAAACACAGGTTCAATCAACACTATCTGCGGGAATAGATAGGCAGGGTAAACCCGGCTGCATGGCGGCATGCTGGTGTTGTACCGGCCCCAAACCAGGTGACTCATTCCCATGAACTGAAAACTGCACTGTTGCTATGGGCAATAAAGACAGTTCTTCTTTTAGACTTTTTTCTAACTCTTCCCATTGTGTTTTGTGCAGGGTCTGAGGGGGTAGTGACTTTTTTTTTTTTTCTTTTGCTGTTCTTTGAAGCCCACCTAGTCACACCCTGCACTAGGCATAATCCGGAGCACTCCTCAACAGAGCCGCATGGTATAACTTGCTGTATTTCCATTGTCTTTTTTTCCCATGCTTTTAGTGTGTTACTTTTAGTCTTACATTACAAGGTCCATAGGATGTGGTACATACTGGAATATCTCTTTCCAAGAAGCCATGATTGTTGTTTTCAGTATATCAAGCTTTCTTCACAAACCTGGTCTCAAAAGTCTGATAAGAAATACAGATTGCACAACAACATCACTTCTAAGGGGGTCTATGGGTTTAGTCAGGCATAAAGATAGAAATCTTACTTAGTACTTTGTGTTCCAGATCGGCACGTTCCTCGGCACCTCTTCAGGTGGTTACCAAAGTCTTTTATTTGGTACCACATCTGTGGACGCCCTGACCAGAGAGGGCACTTTGCTTGATCCTAGGTCTGGAGATAATCGCACGCCCCGTCAGCATTGACACACAGGGATATATATGTACGGTTGGGGAAATATTTTCCAGCTCGGACGATGGTTTATAATCAGTGTCCCTTTCCCTTACAAGTCTGTTTCCGGCACTATACTGTATGGACCGGTGCTAACCTTGCTGTGTCCTAAGCTTGGGAAGATGTCATCCACCGGTAGATGCTGCTTTACTACCGCTGTGCTAAGAGTGGCTGGCCAGGGGCCACGCGGAGACAACATTTGCCATAGGCCTCATGCACACGACCGTTGTTGTGTTCCGTTCCGCAAAATGGGGTTCCGTTGTTTTTGTTTCCGTGTGTCACCAGACATGAAGGAAAGTTAAAAAAAAAACGTCTAAGTCAAGTTTGCCATGCAATTGATAGGGAAAAAACGGACGCGGATGACAATCTTGTGTGCCTCCGCATTTTTTCACGGTCCCATTGACTTGAATGGGTCCGCGAACCGTTTTCCGTGAAAAAAATAGGACAGGTTATATTTTTTTGACGGACTGGAACCACGGATCACGGACGCGGATGACAAACTGTGCATCAGCCTAGTTTTCAACAGACCCATTGAAAGTCAATGGATCCGCAGAAAAACGGAACAACTGACACAGAATAAAACAACGGTCGTGTGCATGAGGCCATATACTTATGGCATCCGTGAATGGAAAATGTGAATTCCAGCATTCCTTCTTACTTTCATCCCGACCAGATGTTACCGCCTTTTAGGCTTGTGTCTGACTGCTCAGTAACACTAAGCCAATCTGCTTTTAGTGCTGTGCTTCCTTGTGTAGTTTGTGCAGATATATTGCTAATATTACATATGTATACGTCGCTCGATGCTACTTGTAAGGTGATCTGAAGGAGCTGAATCTGAATAGTGGTTTTAAGATGTGCAATACTGAATTCTCCTATTATGTCCTTAGCCCTTTTTCAGGACTTGTCTGTAATCTTCTTTGCTTTGCAGCCTGCTGAAAATGGGCGGGGGGGGGGGGGGTCATTTTATTAGGGGCTTCACTTGTTGGTGAAGTGTAAATGTAAGCCTTTTTTGTGTGGAGCGTATGCTGGCCTTTCTGCTCAATATTTTATTATAGGTGTCTTGTATTTGTAATAAGGCTGTGTTCACATTTCCTTCCGACAGCTACCAGTGTATACGTCAAATGTAGCTATACACTCCTGGTCCTGACGAAGGCCAAAAGAGTGTCCGGCTGGGATACGTTGGCAGAGATTTTTTTTTTTTCACTATATAGGAAAGTAGGGTCTACTGAGCTTTCCTATATAGTGGTCCAACACACAAATAGTATTTATTTCATTATTAGGTCCTACGTGTGATGTATGACACTCTGACACACGCTGGCATGTCGGGCATTTAAAGTAGGCACGTACTCTGGGAGATTTGACTTGTGTATACGCTGGCTGTAAAGGAAAAATGTGATGTGAACACAGCCTTAAAGGTGTTGACCACTTTATATTAACTTTTACAAATGTGCTAGAGCATCTACCTCATTGTTCCCCGCTGTGCAGTGCTGTCACCTTGTGTAGTACTGCCGGCTCCGATGTAAGCATGGCTGCCGATGGAGGGGCATGTGATTGACCCGTCCATTATTGGACCCCTTTGAGTAACACTGTGCACGGCAGTACTACACAAAGGGTTGGCGCTGCTGCACAGCATGGGACAATGATGCAAATGCCCAGATAACTATATTAGTAATGCCTCATTCACACCTCCAGTGTTTTGGACAGTGACTTCGAGCCAAAACCAGGTGCTGCTCTAAACGCAGAACAGTTGCAGATCTTTCCCTTATACCTTATGTCTGTGGAGGCTCCAATCATGGTTTTGGCTCACAATCACTGAAGGAAATCGCTGACCGAAATACTGATGTGTGAATGAGTCTTAAGTCGGTAAAGCCAGACACAGACGAGCAAGTTCAATGCAAGAAACTCCGCTCCGCTGACAGGATCTGAGAGAGCTGGAAACTACTGAATTACACTGACAGCATTATGCCAGTGTAATTCAGGTCCAGGTCTAGCAGGGACACACAACATTCTAAATCCTTATAAGGCCCCTTTCACACGAGCGAGTTTTCCGCGCGGGTGCAATGCGTGACGTGAACACATTGCACCCGCACTGAATCCGGACCCATTCATTTCTATGGGGATGTGTACACAAGCTGTGATTTTCACACATCACTTGTGCGTAAAAAAAAATCGCAGCATGTTCTATATTCTGCGTTTTTCACGCAACGCAGGCCCCATAGAAGTGAATGGGGCTGCGTGAAAATCTCAAGCAAGTGGATTAAGGTGAGTTAAATTTTATTTTATTTATTTTTTTAACCCCTCCAGCCCTATTTTACTATGCATTCTGTATTTAGAATGCTATTATTTTCCCTTATAACCATGTTAAAAGGGAAAATAATAAAATCTACACACCTAACCCAAACCCGAACTTCTGTGAAGAGGTTCGGGTCTGGGTACCAAACATGCCAATTTTTCTCACACGCGTGCAAAACGCATTACAAAGTTTTGCACCCGCGTTGGGGAAAAAAGGAAACATGGAATGCAATCGCAGTAAAAACTGACTTGTTTTAGTGTCAAAATCGCACCATTTTCCCTGAACGTATCCGGCCCCAATCCGCAACGCCCGTGTGAAAGAGGCCTAATGCTGTGCGATCCTGTCAGAAGCAGATTTCAGACCAAGAACTCACACTGCCACACGCAGCAAGTTTCTCGCATTGAACTCACTCGTCTGTTTCTGGCCTTATATTTGTGAAAGTTACTAAAAAGTGGCCAATCCTGTGGTATACAGTGATTCTAGAGAAACTCCATCAGCAATATGAACTTCTACTGACCACCTTCATGCCCAAAGACGGTCAAACAGTCAACTGAAGGGGAGAGCATAGAGGACTATGGTGATAGGCGCAACTCATATGCAGAAGATGGAGTGGCCTGTTGTCACCTGATGCTAGGGATATTGCAGTGGACTAATCACGACTTAAGCTGGCCCAACATATTTTTCCAAAAGCTGTCTCTCCTGACACCATCATCAACATGCAAGCTTGACCTGATCAATCGTGCATGTTTATTTCAGTATGGAGAACAGACATCCAGCATGTTCAATCCTCATGTCTCCTCATTTCTACTGGGGTGGGGTTAGTTGGTTGGTGTCCTCCAGTCCCACTGAAATTGACGGGTTGGGCATAGGTTTATCTAATGTGTATGTGGCCAGCTTTTAAATAAGCATAAAAATCACTGCCTTAAATCAGCAAGATGACCATTCGCAAGGGATGGTGCTTTTCACTAGTTTTTATGGAATACAAAATATCACCTTTTAATAAAGTTCTTGCATAAAAAATGTAAACTAAAATGAAAGTCTAGTGAAGCTCATTTACTTCTCCACTAGTGACACACACGAGCAGAAGTAGGAAAATGACGGAAGTGCCAGATACGGCACATAGGGGCAACCACCAGCGCCCAATGCACCCCATTGACTGTCATGGGGTCCGTTGTGTTTCTGGCACGGTGTCTGTTATTTTAAGAGACTATAACAATGTGTGCTGTTTTTTTAAGCAGAATTTGTGATTGAGCCTCCAAGGCAGATTGTTTTACTGTTTTAAAGTGTCAACTGTTAAATTGGTTGTCCTGGACTTGACTATTGATGACCCATCCTCAGGATAGGTAATCATTATCAGATCCGGACATCTCCTTCATTGATCAGCTGTAAGAAAGGGCCTTTGCTTTCCTTGGAAATTTTCAAAATAGTATACCACTGAAATTAGTTTTGAAAAACACTCCAGTTATTGCCCTCTAGGGGGCACTCGTGTCCAGTTCTACAAAAGCCGCAATAGGCTAATAAAAGCTACTGACCAAAAAAAGTTTGAAGAATTGGTTGGCACAGATTGGTGCCATAGATGTGAATTATTACGAGGCAGTGGTCTATTTCCACTTTTTGATGTTCCCAACTAGATGATATATATATACAGTATATGACTGTCCCATTTATTGGTAATGTTTTAAAGTTCCCATTATATTAATATTTCTTGTTGCATTGGAAATGGTAAAATTTTCATTTATGTGACTTGCAATTATATTTTTCATGCAGAATTTAATTATTTTTAATGGTGGTTTCTGTAAAACCTCAACCTTTCCAGGTCTCCCGAGACAACTACAGTTTAATGGTATTGTGCGTCTGTCGCTTATTTGTGGTTTAATAGTTTCTCCCTTTTGTAGAGATTCCTTTTCTATGTATGTGTGACCAAAATATAAAGATGCAAATGTAACCCGTTCAGTGTATTACCAGGCCTGGGCAGCAATGACGCCGTGGAGGACCCACACTAGACTGGCTCACATTTCCTGTTTTGTGTTGCTGCTCTATGACTCTACACGTGTAAACTCGAATGTTACATATAATTTATGTATTGCTTTTATGTCATTCAAAGTATTTCTAATTTTTTGTGGCTATTGTACAGTTTTCTTACTTTTCAAGTATAAACCTGTATATAGAACATGTACATAGAAGGGACTTAGCCTTCATTTGAGACCACTAGATGAACAATTCCTATGTAAATAAAACTTGGAAGCTGAAGCTTTTACTCTGCGTTGTTTGGCTTTGTCACAAAAGAGACTACTTCTGGTCCTATAGGTTGTTCCCCTGTCTTTTTGGGGATCTCGCATACATGTATGACAGCAGAAAAGGGCACCACCATTAATGGTCAATTCACACGTTGTGGATTGGCACCTCTCTGGGAAAAGTAGGGAAACTTTTCCCAGAGGTTTTGTAAGTGGAAGGTTACATGCTTTGTCCCTCCTCATCTTGCCACTGTATATAAGGCTGCAATAATTTGGTGCACTACAATAGTAAATGCAATTGACAATATATGGCTAAACCCTCACTCTGATATTGAAACTTTCACCAATATATTCTTATATCAAGGACATACTAGAGCCCACGCACCTCGTTAAGGTCTGTCATACTGGCACGGGACATAACGCTAACCTACCTGCACCGTATGACACACAGCAATCGACTCCCAGTTACCTCTAGCGTGAAATCACACATACAATGGGAGGAGGGAAGCAGATATAGGTCCCAGGTTACCTCCAGCGTGATGTTGAAGTCACACATACAGAGGGAGGAGGCTGTGAGTCCCACCTATCACTGAGTCATGTGACACAGGTGCACCTAAATAATACTCAAACTGGATTTTCCACACCTCCAGGTACACATACAAACAAACTGACAAAGCAAAGTGGTCTCAAGAGGCAGAGAAATGCTTAAAACCCCAAATGCTATTGCGCATTTATAACCGGAGAAGCAGATCCTGCCCATGTGATCTGTTGCTAACAGCAATCCCCAGCAAAAATGCATACAATGGAGGATGCCTGCAACGGATCACATGTGCCACAAGAACATCCTACACAGGATAGCTAAATGTGTGGATGTGATTGATTATGTAAAACAAAACACTGCAATAATTCGGTGCACTACAATGGTAAATGCAATTGACAATATATGGCTAAACCTTCACTCTGATATTAAAAATGAGACTTTCGCCAATACATTATATCAAGAACATACCGGAGCCCGCGCACCTCGTCAAGGTCTCTCATAGTGGCACAGGACTTAAAGCTAACCTACCTGCGCCGTATGGGCAATTACCATTGTAGTGCACCAAATTTTTGCAGTGTTTTGTTTTACTTAATCACATCCACACATTTAGCTATCCTGTGTAGGATGTTCTTGTGGCACATTTGATCCGTTGCAGGCATCCTCCATTGTATGCATTTTTGCTGGGGATTGCTGTTAGCAACGGATCACGTGGGCAGGATCTGCTCCCCCAGTTATAAATGCACTATAGCATTTGGGGTTTTGAGCATTTCTCTGTCTCTTGAGACCACTTTGCTTTGTCAGTTTGTTTGTATATAAGGCTCTCATACCAAGTTGTCTGAACGCAGCCTCGCTCCTAAGGCCTCACTGGGCATTCATCGTACCTGTGTTTTACTATTCTGGATGTAGCACCCAAATCTATTATGCTACTCCTGGACCGACTTTATTTTCCACAGTGGAATCACATGTGAACATGTGGCAGCATTTTACAGTAGAAGCAAAGTAGATGAGGGAAACAAATCTCACCCACACACTGTAAGAAACTTTAACATGTCAACGTTTGCTGCAGATTTCAACCTCTGCCAGTTAGTTGCTGGAATCCTAGAATTTTGCGGTTACCACCAAAATCTTTTTTGAACCAATGTACTGCACCCACTGAGGGGCCAACACCTGGACTCTGTAACAAGAGCAACTCTGACTGATTGTAAGTAGTATGAGGGAAACTACATCTGAATGTCACTAGTGTTGAGCAAATCAAACTGTCCGAAGTGGACTTAGATCCGATTTTCAGGGAACATTCGATACGCCACAAAGCCGCATTTCCTTGTGCTTCGTGGTAACTAATCGATTTTCCCCGAAATGGGGTAAAATAAAAAACATACCTCATCTATTTGAGCGCAAAGAGCCTGCCGACGCCATCTTGATTAAAGATCCTGTGCAAAATCTCGTCCGCAGTCATGTATGATGCTGATATCGCTCTGGATCTTCAATCAGCTCTTCACTATCAGATTGATGAGGTACGTATGATTTTATTTATTTTATTACAGATCTTAATATCAATGTCAGATACCGCGATCAGTGATGAACACGGCTTCTGAGTGGTACAATGATAGGGAGCGGCGCAATCACCATTCCCTGTCATTGCACCCACTACTTACAAAGAAGTGCACTTCATGGCAAAGTAATTCGTCACTACACTAATTTGTTTTTCTAAAATTCTGCAAAGCTGTTAAATCGAATTTTCCTTAACTTCGCTCATCTCTAGCCACAATCATGTCTTCCCATAGAAAAGGATTGGGAAACTTTTTCTAGAATTCCTTTTTCAAGAAAATTCTTTGTGCCACTGCTTGGCTGTTCCTGTATTTGATGAACATATTTAAAAAAAAAAAAAATAATAAAATGTAAGAAAAGCTGGCCATAAATAGATTAAAGGTCTTGTCAGCAGTGTTTACTACGCTAAACTACTGACAACACTAGGAAAGAAGAGCAGGGTGATTATCAGGAGTATTGTGAATGAGTGTTTATTCTGCCTGGTTCTGATTCTGCAAGTGATCAGAAGGGGGCGCTTCACTGTGAAGTGCTCTCTGCATTGAGCTGTTTCACTGCCCCTCCCCTCTGCTTTGAGAGACAGCTGTAGCAACCAACCAGGAGACCACTACAGCTGACGTGCAGGGGGGAGGGGCTGTGAAGTAGCTCAGCACAGAGAGCACTTCACAGTGAAGCTCTGCCTCCTGAGCACTTGCAGGAGCAGAATCTGGCAGAATAAAACTCTATATTTGCACTTCTCCTGACAATAACATTTTCATAAAAGGTATGATAATCCACTACCTAGTACTGTCAGCAGTTCAGTAAGGTGAAAACACATGACACTTAAAAAATGCAAGGGCAGAAAATCCATGGAAATGGCCTTAAAAACGCCAATACAAAATAGTGTTTGTAGGGTGTTTTCTTGGTCTATAAAAGAACGCAGACATTTTCTGAACCCACTCTAACGGTATAAGCATCAAGTCATCCTTTCTGCTACTAATACCATTTACTATCAGTGCCATCAGCTATTACACGCTTACTAATTAAAATCAACCACAGGAATCGCTTAATGATCTTTCCTCAATGTACAAAACTAATTATGTGTAAGCAATGCAGATTTCATTGTGGCTGCACCCATATTCTGTAATCATGAGCCTCACCCCTATTAACCCCTGAGCCTAGGGAATGTGTCTTCAGAAAATAACTAGAGATAGGCGAATTGAAATTGACGAAGTGGAATTCGATCCAAATTTCAGGAAAAAATTGATTTGCATCGAATCCGAATTTCCTCACGGTTCATGGTAACGAATCGCATTTTTTCCTAAAATGGCTGCTGTACATGTTAGGACATGGAGCAAAGAACTCTGGGAACGAGGGATCACCCACAATGCCATGCATGCAGCCAATCAGCAGCCAGCCAGCCAGCCCTGTGATGTCACAGCCCTATAAATAGCCTCAGCCATCTTGGATTCAGCCATTTTCCAGTGTACTTAGTGCAGGGAGAGACGTCAGCAGGCGCTAGGGACAGTGATAGGAGAGACTTGAAAACTTTTATTTTGCTGAATAGAAGTTCAGGGAAAGATCATTAGAAGTGTAGGAAAAGGATAGGGAGGAATTATTCCACAGTATTGAAGCAGAACAGGGTTCAGTAGGGGTGTTTACAACCTGGGTAATAGGAACAATCCTATTACACCTTGCTGCACAGACTGGGGATCCAAATTGCCCTTATACTGCTGCTTTCAGGTTTGTAATGGATGATACCTCTGTAATTCCAACAAACCTTGCTTGTTATTGGGGTTCAAGTGCTGTGTGATACGGCCATTAACAGGGTTTATTACTAGGAAATATTGTACATCTTATTAGCCCTTGTGCGGTGCAGTTATATGTTCTAAAGCATTTTTTGGGGTGTAGAACATGGCGCAGAGACCGTTGAGGAGGACATCAGTGTTGTGCGGACAGTAACTCGATGATGATGTAGCTGATCACAATTGGGAGCTGGGTGATGAAGGGGCTTCATTATCATCTCATCATCGGGAGAAGAGGGTGGCAGCTTGCGTGTGAGGCAGCGGAGGAGCCAACAAGTCGGTAGCGTGGCCGGGAGTCAGCAGGGTGGCAGCAGTGGGAGCCAAACGTGCCAGGTGTAGACCACCCACTTCGCAGGAGCCTACCTGCCCGGAAAATAGTGGTGCAGAGGTTCACGGAGGCAGCAGCGGTAGCAGTCAGTGCAGAGTGTTGGGGGTAAAATCACCTACCTGGCAGTGTGGCAGTATTTTGTTAAGTCGCCGGAGGAGGTGAAAATGGCCATTTGCCGAATCTGTGGGCAGAAGGTGAAGCGTGGCCAGGGTACCACGTTGGCACCACGGTCCTGCGTCAACATATGCAGCGTCACCATGAAGTGGTCTGGGGAAACCATTGTTCTGATGTGGTGGTCCAGCCTGCTACATCACCCAGTGGCACACACCCGATTTCAGGCAGTCAAGGCTCCACCACCTCAGCCAAAGGGAGCTGTCTGTCCTTCCCATCATCTACCGGTCCTGATGCTCCTGCTCCTCCTACTCCTAGTCACTCATTTCAACCACATTCGATCACCAAAGCCATTGCCAAGAGACAGCAATACGTGTATGGTCATCCTATGGCACAGAAGCTGAACGTTCTCCTGGCCAAGTTGCTGGTACTGCAGTCCCTCCCTTTCCAAGTGGTGGACGCTACACATTTCAGAGAACTGATGGCTTGTGCCGAGCTTAGGTGGAGGGTCCCAAGCCGTCATTTCTTTGCGAAAAAGGCAGTACCAGCCTTGCACACATATGTAAAATAGAAGGTGGGCAGGTCCTTGAGCCTGTCGGTGTCTGCCAAAGTGCACAGCAGCGCCGACGTGTGAAGCTGTAACTACAGACAGGGACAATACATGTCCTTTACGGCCCACTGCGTAAATGTGGTTCCTGCCCAGCCACACCAGCAACTTGGCCAGGTGATGCCACTTCCGCCTCCACATTCTCACGCCGTTGGTCCTGCAACAATGTACGCCTCTGCCTCCTCATCCTCCACCGTGTCCTCAACCTCCACTGCAGGGACAATTCACAGTGCCCCTCCAGCATACCACATGTTCAGGGCATGGTGGTGTTACGCTGTTCTGCACCTAGTTTGTCTGGGGAGGAACTGTACCACGTCCTTTATCAAGAAATCAAATCCTGGCTTTCTCCACGACAACACAAAATCGGAACCATGGTGACCGACAACGGGAAGAACATGGTGTCAGCGCTGCATCAAGGTGGGCTGAACCATGCGCCCTGCATGGCAAACGTGTTCAATCTGGTTGTCAAGTGGTTCCTGAAGTCTTCACCCCATCTACAAGACATCCTGAAACTGGCCAGGAAACTTTGCATGCACTTCAGCCACTCGAACACTGCCAAACATACCCTCCTTGAGCTGCAGCGGCAGAACGGCGTCCCCCAACATAGTCTGATATGTGATGTTTCCACCCATTGGAATTCCACCCTCCATATGTTGGACCGACTATACGAACAGAGAAATGCCATAAACGATTTCTTGATGATACAGGCGGACAGAGGTCCCCCTTTGTAACTTCAATGTTAGCCAGTGAAAGCTCATGCGTGACACCTGCCATTTGCTCGGGCCCTTTGAGGAGGCGCCTTTATTTGTCTAAGGGATGAACAACGTCATTCCCCTGCTTTATGTCCTGGAACAGACGCTGGTAAATCTGGCAGGTCAGGGTACTCGAGACGTGGCGCCTACATCTCATAGCCACATGAGCCCTGTGTGGGCTGAACTGGAGGAGGAGGACATTGGAGCACAAGCAATGTGTAGCGAAATGGGTGGTTTTTCTACACAGGTGACAGGAGAGGAGGAGCAGCCGGAGGAGCAAGAGGGAGATGAGGAGGATGAGTCAAATGACTCAGGCACACCGTGAGTGTATGCAGTGGAGATGGAGGCAGGGAGTTCCTGCGAGTCACTTGGCCCGATGCATGCTCACTTGCTTGCGTAGTGACAGACGAATTGTCACCATTTGGCAGAGGGATGACTACTGGCTCTCCGCCATGTTAGATCCTTGCTACCGGTCCAAAATAGGGGCCTTTTTTACACCCGCTGAGAGGAAGGACAAACTGAACTACTATTGAGACATCCTATGTAGTTAGTTGGCCGCTGCCTATGTGCGCCGTCGTCCATCTTCTCGCAGGTCTGACTGGGATGGCCCTTTACGCTCACGTTACACTGCCATGGCTGCAGGAGGGAGGGGGGCAGGAGAAGAACCAGCTCCATCAGCAGCAACTAGAGTCGCTGATGAGCAGCTTTCTTAACCCACCTAGTGAAGAAACTACTCAGCAGCAGCTAGATATGGAGCAGAACCTGAACCAGCAGGTGGTGGCATACTTTGACAGCACCCTGCCACCCAACATTGAAGATCCGCTGGACTACTGGGCAGCCAAACTGGATTTGTGGCAACTGGCCGAGTTTGCCCTGGAAAAGCTGTCCTGCCCGGGCAGTAGTGTGGCATCAGAGTGGTTGTTTAGTACGGCAGGGGCCATAGTTACCCCAAGGAGATTTTGCCAGACCTTTGTCAAGATAAATCAGGCGTGAATCAGCCAGGATTTCCACCCAATGCCTGATGCATCAGATTAGATCATCCATGCTGCCTCACCCAAACCTTGACAAAAGAGACCGGTTTCTTCTGGCTACCTGCCTCAGCTACTATTCTGATGCCTGATGCCACACATCTGATGTCAAGTACTCCTTCTTACACCCACTATCATCAGCGGGTACTGTTATTGCCACCCACCTCCCCACTCTGTCACCGGGTCACTCTGTGGTCTCTTGATTCTGCTGCCACCTCACCACTCAGGTCTCCTCATGCTGCTGCTACCTCAGCACTATGTCAGTGGGCCTCCTCATGCTGCTGCTGCCACCTCCACACTATGTCAGCTTGCCAGTCTGTGGTCTCCTCATGCTGCTGCCACATCACTACTCTGCGGTCTCCTCATACTGCTGCCACCTCAACACTATGTAAATGGGCCACTCTGTGGCCTCCTCATGCTGAGCTGCTGCCACCTCCCCACTATGTCACTTTGCCACTCTGTGGTCTCCTCATGCTGCTGCTACCTCAACACTATGTAAATGGGCCACTGTGATCTCCTCATGCTGCTGCCACATCACTACTGTGTGGTCCCCTCATGCTGCTGCTACCTCAACACTTTGTAAATGGGCCACTCTGTGGTCTCCTCATGCTGCTGCTGCTGTCACCTCCCCACTCTCACTGGGGCACTCTGTGGTCTTCTCATGCTGCTGCTACCTCAACACTATGTCATTGGGCCTCTCTGTGGACTTCGCATGCTGTTTTCCCAACCTCACCACTCCATGACTGGGCCACCATTTTGGCCTGGTTGACATCATTATTTATTTGACCCTACTTCTTATCTGTCAGAAGGAAGGAAAAATGAGCCGCACAATGGATCCTGTCTGTGTAGCAGCTGTAAGGCCTGTATGGTCCCATCAGAATTGGCTTGTGATTTGGTAGCCAAAAGCAGGAGTGGATACAAAACACAGAAGACATGCAAATATTCCATTCAAGTGTTATCTCCTGTTTTTTCGGGTTTTGCAATACTGATGGATTACTGACCAAATGCTGATCGAGTAAAGGCGGATGCTCAACAGAAAGAATCAGTTTTTTGGAGGGTTATTGTTCTGACAGATCAGAGGAAGGGCAAAATAATCAGTGACGTCAACACAAACTTACTGCTGACACCCTCTCCACTCTGTCAGGGGGCTCTACTTGTATAAGCGTTTATTAGAACAGGTTCTGTAGACATCTATGTGGAATCAGCTGGCAACGGTGTAAAAGGAGTGCGCTCTTTCACGCTACAGTAGGATCTTGGGCCTCTGCACAGTTCTTTATACCTGGCGCTAACATCGACCTGTAAGGCTGAATTCGTTCACATTTGAGTTATTTGGTCAGTTTTGGCCCCATAACTCTCCAAATAAGTGAAGTGTGCAGTAATTCTAAGAGCTACGCCTGTCATGCGCATGCGCATACTGACACACAGTATTGTTTCACTACCACAGCAGACTCTATGCGTGTTGCTGCAAGGCACAGTGTTCTACACTACTATACAGTCTCTCTGCAGCCATGAAATAGCAGGTTTTTTTAAAGGGGTTGTCTCACTTAAGCAAATAGCATTTATCATGTAGAGGAAGTTAATACAAGGTATTTACTAATGTACTGTTATTATCCATACTACTTCCTTTGCCAGCTGGAATTATTTTTTCCCATCACATCATACACTGCTCGTTTCCATGGTTTCGACCACCCTGTAATCCATCAGTGGTGGTCGTGCTTGCACAATATAGGAAAATTCACTAGCCTATTTGACCTCCCATGGTCCCAGCCACCAGAGAGGCCAGAACTTTTTCCTAAAGTGTGCAAGCACGACCACCGCTGCTGGATAACAGGGTGGTCGTAACCATGGAAACAAGCAGTGTATGATGTGATGGGAAAAATTAATCCAGCAAGCAAAGGAGGCAACATGGACAATCACAGTACATAAGTAAGTGTCTTGTATTAACTTTCTCTACATAATAAATGCCACTTGCTGAAGTGGTACAACCCCTTTAATGCGATTTGCCACAAATAAATTCGGATGAAATCAAATCTTTTCGGAAAATTTGCCGAACCGACCGAATCAAATTTTTGAGAAATTTGCTCATCTCTAAAAATAACCTTTTCTTTTAATTAATTTTATTTTTATTTTTTGAATTTCTGCTGATTTTTATAAACCTTTCTATGTGACTATATTTAAAAGGGTTATCCCACAAACTAATCTGGAGTAATGTGCACACAGCAATTATCCCATGAATGAGTATTACTATGCAATATTTAGAGCATGTTAAATTAAAGGGGTTATCCCATCTTAGACAATGGGGGCATATCGCTAGGATATGCCCCCATTGTCTGATAGGTGCGGGTCCCACCCGGGGGGAGTTGTGGCTGGAGGACCCCGGGTTTCCCGAAGTCCGTCCACCACCAGGCGCAGCTCCCCGCCTCTCCCATTGAAGTGAATGGGAGCGCACCGCGCATGCGCGGCCACCGCTCCCATTGATTTCTATTGGGCCGACGGAAATAGCCGAGCCAGCGCTCGCCTATTTTCGGCGGCTCCATAGAAATGAATGGAGGGCGGCTGCGCATGTGCAGTGCGCCCTCCTCCACTTTCTCCGCTCCGTTCTCCTTGTAGGTGTGGGTCCCAGCGGTGGGACCCGCACCTATCGGACAATGGGGGCATATCCTAGCGATATGCTGCCATTGTCTAAGATGGGATAACCCCTTTAAGTATTATTGCAATATACATGTACTAAAAATATTGCTTGGTTTTTTTCATGCACATTTTCCTCTCTGGTAGCGCCCCCTGCTGTTTATCCTTCTCTTTTATTCAGTAGCTGCTGTTCAGTAGCTTCCCTGCTCTTTTCCGCCCCTCAGTGCCATAGTGATGTCATACAGTGGCGTCTCTAGCTTTCAAATTTTGGGGGGGCACACTGGGGGCCAGGACAAAAGTAGGGGGGGCAGCTATAACAACGATACATTTACACAAGTACGCTTAGAAATGCTGCGATACTTTAGCCAATACCTAAAACCGCAACAGGGAAGAAAAGTCCTGCTGTCTGTGGTTTAAAAAAATATAAAAAAATCACTCAGATTTCAACATGTCCTAGTTGACTGTGGATGACACTTTTATAGGGAGGGGGATCTGTGGATGACACTGCTATGGGGGGGATCTGTGGATGACACTTTTATAGGGAGGGGGATCTGTGGATGACACTGTTATGGAGGGGGATCTGTGGATGACACATACCATATATAGCATCTTATGCTATATGTGTCATCCACAGATCCACCCCATGACAGTGTCATCCCCATTTCCCCCTCCATAACAGTGTCATTCACAGATCCCCCTCCCTATAACAGTGTCATCCACAGATCTTCCTCCCCGCCTCTCACAGGAGTGTACATTTGACATTTCTAAACTGTAATCCATATCCTGCAATAACTTTAACTTTAAAATCCGGATTCAGTGGCCGCTCATCTCTACTAGTACCTTAACCTTACACCACTCAGCTAGCTTCGGTAACAGGGCCAGGCTACAGCCTACAGGCACTGCCTGTTAGTTGTTACCGAGCGAGTGCTGATTTCTGCAGGTCAGAGGATACGGATTACAGTTTAGAAGAAATGTACACTCCTGTGAGTGGTCCAGACCAGTGGCGGATCCAGAGCCTGGTCTCAGGAGGGGCACTTCCAGATTATTTTCTGTCCGCCGCCACAGAACAAGGGTGCTTATAGAACAGACTCCACAGTGTAGCGGTATACTGTACATTGTGTGGCACAGTGTAGCGGTATACTGTACATTGTGTGGCACAGTGTATGCTATATGTGTATAACAAACATATTCCACATTAAAACTTACAATTACTTGGCTTGGCCCTTGGGGATCTCGGACACCACTTCAGCACTTTGGCCGGGGGGCTCGGCGGAGCTGATGTATTTTATCCTAATGAGAAAGATTTCATAATAAGGATTTGGAGAAGGGGCAGAGGGATAGCAGAGCAGGGAGAGGCTGGTGCTGCTACTAGGGGGTCATACCATGGGGGAGTAATAAAGCCCACTATAATACCCCCCCCCCCCCAGTAGTAATAATTCTCCTTATAATGTGACAGTGCAAAAAATACACCCTTGTAATGCCTCCAGTTGAGCTAATGTCCCCATAATGTGCCAGTATAAAATACCCCTATATAGTGCCCCCCATAGATTACTCCATAGTACTCCTCTCCCCCTTCCCCATAGTACCCACCATAATGTGTCCCAGTATAAAATGCTATTGTACAGAGCCCCCCATATAAAATACCCCTTCTTTGTGGCCTCAGTAGATGCCCCTATAGTGCCCACCAATAATGTGCCAGTAATATATGCCCCCAATAATGTGCCAGTAATAAGTGCCCCCAATAACAAGTGCCCGCAATATTGTGCCAGTAATAAGAGCCCCCAATAACGTGCCAGTAATAAGTGCCCCCAATTACGTGCCAGTAACAAGAGCCCCCCATCACGTGCCAGTAACAAGAGCGCCCCCATCACGTGCCAGTAACAAGAGCGCCCCAATGTGCCAGTAATAAGAGCCCAGCTCGCCATCACGTGCCAGTAATAAGAGCCCCCCCAATGTTCCAGTAACGAGAACCCCCCATCATGTGCCAGTAATAAGCCCCCCCATCATGTGCCAGTAATAAGCCCCCCCCATCATGTGCCAGTAATAAGCCCCCCCATCATGTGCCAGTAATAAGCCTTCCATCATGTGCCAGTAATAAGACCCCCATCATGTGCCAGTAATAAGCCCCCCATCATGTGCCAGTAACAAGAACCCCCCTAATGTGCCTGTAAAACTATTGTAAAAAAAAAAAAAAAAACACTTATACTTACCTCCATGTCAGCGATGCGATGCAGGCCTCTTCCGGCCTGTGTCCCGCGCTGTATCGCTCAGGCGGCGCCGGCCTAGTGCCTGCAGCCTATCAGAGGAAGTGGAAGGGACACGCCTCTCCCTCCCCTGCCCCGCCGCAGCACAGGCAGATGACTATGGACATCTTCCTATGCCCGGCTGCAGACTCTCAGTTGGGGGGGCATTTTAGTTGGGGGGGCACAGCGTGATGTAGGGGGGGCCGTGGCCCCCTCTGGCCCCCCCTTGGCGACGCCACTGATGTCATAGTGAAGCAGATGAGGTGCTCCAGATACCATTCATTCATCCCTTATTCAAATTTCATAGAAATATTTAGCTTTACGTCTCTCTAGACAGTGGAGAAGAGTATCAATGGGCCTTTATGTGAGGGCCTATTTTCTATGCAGGTTAACATGAGCGAATTGCAATGCATCCTGGGAACGTATGGTAAGAAAGGAAAGAAAGACTTCCAGGTAAGCAGACGTAAAAAAAAAAAGTTTTAAAGGATTTTTCCGAGATGTTGAAACTGATGCCCTATCCATCAGTATCTGATCAGTGGAGGTCCGACACCCGCCGATCAGCTGTTCGAGAAGGCTCCTGTGAGCACCCTGGCATTCTCTCAGCTTTCCCTATGCTGTGTGACAAGAGGTTCATCAGTCACGTGGCCTAGGCACTGAATGGGGCTGAACGCAATACCAAGCACAGCCGCTATACAATGCACAGTGCTATGTTTGGTAAGCACAGAGAAGGGGCAGTGTCCTGGGTGTCGGACTCCCACTGATCAGACACTGATGACCTGTCCTGGGGATAGGTCATTTATTGTAAATCCTCAGAAAACCCTTTTGAATTCGTAAGATGACCCCTTTAAAATAACACTGTAAAAACTGTTCTCCAGTGTACTTTCCATCCTTCTTTTACTCACCTCTCTGCAGATCTGGTCTCTTTAGTTTTTGTGGGTGGTCAGACACCTACATCTCCCAGGAGTGCAATCCAATCAGTTCTTGTTAATCACTTCCTTCCCTGCATGGAAATTAGCCCCAGCAATCCCACTAATAGATAGTACTATGGCATAACCTACTAACCTCCCCCCCTCCCATTTCTTTCTCCACTGTCTAGAGAGAAATAAAGCTATATATATATACACTCACCTAAAGAATTATTAGGAACACCTGTTCTATTTCTCATTAATGCAATTATCTAGTCAACCAATCACATGGCAGTTGCTTCAATGCATTTAGGGGGGTGGTCCTGGTCAAGACAATCTCCTGAACTCCAAACTGAATGTCAGAATGGGAAAGAAAGGTGATTTAAGCAATTTTGAGCGTGGCATGGTTGTTGGTGCCAGACGGGCCGGTCTGAGTATTTCACAATCTGCTCAGTTACTGGGATTTTCACGCACAACCATTTCTAGGGTTTACAAAGAATGGTGTGAAAAGGGAAAAACATCCAGTATGTGGCAGTCCTGTGGGCAAAAATGCCTTGTGGATGCTAGAGGTCAGAGGAGAATGGGCCGACTGATTCAAGCTGATAGAAGAGCAACGTTGACTGAAATAACCACTAGTTACAACCGAGGTATGCAGCAAAGCATTTGTGAAGCCACAACACGCACAACCTTGCGGCGGATGGGCTACAACAGCAGAAGACCCCACCGGGTACCACTCATCTCCACTACAAATAGGAAAAAGAGGCTACAATTTGCAGGAGCTCACCAAAATTGGACTGTTGAAGACTGGAAAAATGTTGCCTGGCCTGATGAGTCTCGATTTCTGTTGAGACATTCAAATGGTAGAGTCCGAATTTGGCGTAAACAGAATGAGAACATGCATCCATCAAGCCTTGTTACCACTGTGCAGGCTGGTGGTGGTGGTGTAATGGTGTGGGGGATGTTTTCTGGGCACACTTTAGGCCCCTTAGTGCCAATTGGGCATCGTTTAAATGCCACGGGCTACCTGAGCATTGTTTCTGACCATGTCCATCCCTTCATGACCACCATGTACCCATCCTCTGATGGCTACTTCCAGCAGGATAATGCACCATGTCACAAAGCTCGAATCATTTCAAATTGGTTTCTTGAACATGACAATGAGTTCACTGTACTAAAATGGCCCCCACAGTCACCAGATCTCAACCCAATAGAGCATCTTTGGGATGTGGTGGAACGGGAGCTTCGTGCCCTGGATGTGCATCCCTCAAATCTCCATCAACTGCAAGATGCTATCCTATCAATATGGGCCAACATTTCTAAAGAATGCTATCAGCACTTTGTTGAATCAATGCCACATAGAATTAAGGCAGTTCTGAAGGCAAAAAAGGGGTCCAACACCGTATTAGTATGGTGTTCCTAATAATTATTTAGGTGAGTGTATATATATTTGGTGTCTGGGCTGGTTGGTGTCTGGGCTGCTTCACTATGAGGTCCCTATGCCAGCACTGAGAGGAGGAAGAAATTAGGGAAGGTACCCAGTATGTCTGCCCATGATACAGGAGAAGGATGGACGGCAGGTGGTGCTACTCGAGAAGAAAATGTAATCTACATAAAAAACTAATGACATTGTTATTGCACGTACATTCATTAATTTCATGTTAATAATTTTTTGTGGGATCACCTTATAAGAAAAAAAAAACTAACATATTTTATGCAATTTTTAGAGAGCGCCAGAATGGATCCAGCAGTCCTTCCTTATACTTCCTATTGATGCTTCATAAAAAATACCACAAAAAGTATAGAGTTGTAACGAGCGTGGCGACATATAAGCTGCACAGACAATACCCGAAAAGTCCCAGTATGCTGCAGTTCTGGTTAAACTAAAGGTTTAAAAATATAGACCAAGCAAATAATTGAAATCAATTAAAGGGGTATTTCACAAGATAGGTGATAGATTGGTGGGCGTCCAGTGGTAGGATCAAAAGAATGGGGACCCATTCCCCTGGGGGGCCCACAACATGAACCGAGTGGCAGGCCGAGCATGCCCACTGCCGCTTCATTTATCTCTATGAGAGTTTCAAAGATTGGTGAGCACTGCGCTTGACTATTTCTGGAACTCCCATAGAGGTGCATGCCTGACCTGTAGCTTCGCTCATTTCACGCTGGAACGCAGGTCCTGTCCTGAGCTTCCAGTCAGCAGTGAGCGTTCACCCGGCACGAGATCAAATGGATGAGGTGAGTTCTTTTTTTTTTTTGCAGAGAGAAGGGAGCATTATTAATTTTGGGGGGTACTAATGGGTCATTACTATTACTGGGGGGCATTATTAATTCTGTGGGCACTAATGGGAGCATGATTAATTCTGGCGGAACTAATTAGGGCATTGTTATTACTGAGGGGCACTAATGGAGGCATTACTATTACTGGGGGGCACTACTAATTCTGGGAGGAACTAATGGCATTACTATTACTGGGTGAACGAATGGGGACATTAATATTACAGGGGGCGCTAATGGGGGCATTATTAATTTTGGGAAGCACTAACTGGGGCATTAATATTTCTGAGGGGCACTAAGGGGGCATTATTCATTCTGGGGGAACTAATGGAGGAATTATTAGGTCTGGGGGCACTAATGGGGGCATTGTTAATATTGGGAGACACAATATGACATTGCGACACCTCATGTTAAGCCACTCCCCCACAAACCCTTTGGGATGTGTTTTAACTTGGTCAGTATTTTTTGTTGGGAATGGTGGCACCTCTACCTCCCCCCAAATCTAATAGTTAGATAGGGGCTCTAGGCTCTCTGCTTCATCATTCCTGCCCCCTCTCTGCGCTCTACACTGCAGGTCTGGGCAGGGGGTGTGACAGCGGGTGGGGCCAGTCTGGAGCTCCATGTGTGGACTGCTGTTGCTGCTGGGGAACAAGGTAAGTATGTGAAGTTTATATATTTTTTTTACTGCTTGTGAAGGGGGCACAGCACTGGGCATTTCACTGGGAAGGGGCACAGCACTGGGCATATCAATGTGAGGGGGCACAGCACTGGGCATTTCACTGGGAAGGGGCACAGCACTGGGCATATCACTTGGAGGGGGCACAGCACTGGGCATATCAGTGGGAGGGGGCACAGCACTGGGCATATCAGTGGGAGGGGGCACAGCACTGGGCATATCACTGGGAGGGGGCACAGCACTGGGCATATCAGTGGGAGGGGGCACAGCACTGGGCATATCAGTGTGAGGGGACACAGCTGGGCATATTACTGTTAGGGGGCACATATCAGGTATAACTACTGTGAGGGGGCACATAGCTGGCCATAACTACTGTGAGGGACAGATATCTGGTATAACTACTGTGAGGGACACATATCTGGGTATAAGTACTGTGAGGGACACATATCTGGGTATAACTACTGTGAGGGGCACATATCTGGGTATAACTACTGTAAGGGGGTACATATCTGGTATAACTACTGTGAGGGGCACATATCTGGGTGTAACTACTGTGAGAGGGCACATATCTGGGCGTAACTACTGTGAGGGGGCACATATCTGGGCATAACTACTGTAAGGTGGCACATATCTGGGCATAACTACTGTGAGGGGCACATATCTGGTATAACTACTGTGAGGGGCACATATCTGGTATAACTACTGTGACGGACACATATCTGGGTATAACTACTGTGAGGGGCACATATCTGGTATAACTACTGTGACGGACACATATCTGGGTATAACTACTGTGACGGAGACATATCTGGGTATAACTACTGTGAGGGGCACATATCTGGACATAACTACTGTGAGGGGCACATATCTGGTATAACTATTGTGAGGGGCACATATCTGGTATAACTACTGTGAGGGGCACATATCTGGTATAACTACTGTGAGGGGCACATATCTGGACATAACTACTGTGAGGGGCACATATCTGGTATAACTACTTTGAGGGGCACATATCTGGACATAACTACTGTGAGGGGCACATATCTGGTATAACTACTATGAGTGGGCACATATCTGGTATAACTACTGTGAGGGGGCACAATGTGGGCACATCTAGGGGGCATAAAGGGGGAATAACTAGTATGTGAGGGCATTTAGGGGGGATTAGGGCTATAGTTATATATTTGTGCGCCACATATTTTGTCCCTCTTCCTTCTTTTCAAAAGTTGGGGGGTATGGAATTATATCACATTCGTTACCACCCTGGGAAAGATCTTCCACGTTCACTCCCAGCACAATACACTGCGCTCCGAATGAAGGAAGTTCAGTGTCTGTCGTTACAATCTCGCCCCCTGCAGACGACAAAACAAAGTGGCGCAATTCAGTATGTCACCGGCAGATGGCGCGCTTACAAATCCGCTATGCTAGGTCTTCTCTAGCCGGCGCTTACTTTCTATGAGCGGCTGCACTTCCTGTGTTCACACGTGTGTAGTGGAGCTGCGGGCTCGGTCCCCGGAGTGTAGGCACCATGAAGCCGGTGAGTGCGTGCGCTGGGGCGAGCCTCACTGCGTCTTTGCTCCCTGTTATCAGCCATTCCACACTGGGTCCGGACTGTCGGGGTTACTGATGAGAATGCCGCATGTCTCAGAGCTGTGGGGTCAGATTATTACAACTGAGCTCCGCTTACTACAATTCCCAGCATATCCTGGCAGCTTTAGGCTTTCAGGGCATGTTGGGAGTCGTAGTTATGCATCAACTTGAGAGCAACAGGTAGGAGGCTGCTACAGTAAACCTAAAGCAGGCATTAAAGGGGTACTCCAGCACAATGACCACAATGTTCTGTGCGGATGGTTGTTATACTGCCCTCTGCTGTTCTGATGCTGCCCCCACTCTTTGCTTCTGTCCCCGACATGGCTGGGAATGCAGCTCGGCCAATCGCTGATTGCAATAGATCGTCCCTGCTGCCCCGCATTGGTTGAGCTAGCCTTTAAAGGGCATCTGTCAGCAGATTTGTACCTATGACACTGTCTGACCTGTTACATGTGCGCTTGGCAGCTGAAGACATCTGTGTTGGTCCCATGTTCATATGTGCCTGCATTGCTGAGAAAAATTATGGTTTATTATATGCAAATGAGCCTCTAGGAGCAATGGGGGCGTTGTCATTACACCTAGAGGCTCTGCTCTCTCTGCAACTGCCGCACTCTCTGCACTTTGACAGTGAACACACCATAACTCCTGACCCTGTCAAAGTGCGGAGGATGCGGCAGTTGCAGAGCCTCTAGGTGTAATGACAACGCCCCCATTGCTCCTAGAGACTCATTTGTATATATTAAAACCTCATTTTTCTCAGCAATGCGGGCACATATGAACATGGGACCAACACAGATGTCTTCAGCTGCCAAGAACACATCTAACAGGTCAGCCGGTGTCATAGGTACAGATCTGCTGACAGATGGGCTTTAGGGTCCATTTACATGTCCGTAAGTGTTCTGCGGATCCCCAAAACACGGACATTGGCAATGTGCACATCGCTGGCACTACAATAGAAAATGCCTAATCTTGTCCACAATTGCGGACAAGAATAGGACATGTTCTATTTTTTTGCGGAAGTGCGGATCCGCAAATGCGGACAGCACATTCCGGCCTTATTGAAAATGAATGGGTCTGCACCCGTTCCGCAGAATTCCGGAACGGATGTGGACCCGTTTTGCGGACGTGTGAATGGACCCTTAAGGCGATTTCCTGTATGTTGAGATGGGACCAGGACATGGAGACCTTGTAAGCATCGGAATGGGAGCAGTGGGGATCGATTCTTTTTATTACTTTTTTAACCCATTCTAAGCCCCTTCAAATAAATGTGGCTGCTGGACCAGCACTTTAAGGAGTCCTACTCGCAGCATGTGTTATTCATCCCGCTATGTGCGTTTTTTCGAGGATAGCACCCCGAGCCATTTATCTCTACGGGGCTGTGCGCACATCCGTATCTTTAGCAGATCCTCATGGACGTTTCACAAATTCTATAACGTGGCCCAATCTGGTCCATATTGTAGACGAAAATAGTGCTCTCTATGGATGGGAGTAAAAAAATACAGACTGCACAGGGAAGGTGTTCAAATTTTTAAGGGTCATTTGTCTGAGGACCAAAATACGGCCATTTGTGTGAGCATGAAGCCTTATAAGAATAAAGGGGTATGCCTCCACATTGTGATGCCCAGTGTCAGGTGCCTCTGGGACCCGCTTCAGAACGGAACCCCCGAAGTGAGCGCAGAGCAGGCATGTATGTGAGGCCGCCCTCCGTTCATTTCTGTGTGACTGCTTACAGTGACCAAGCGCTTGCTCAGCCGCACAAGGGAGTGAAGCCTTGGCAGATACTGCTCGGTGAGCTCTGCTATTTTCAGAACTCGCATAAAAATGAATGGACAGAACGACACTTGTGACTGGCGTGCTCTCCTTCACTTTTGGGCACTGGTTCTGGAGATATGTTTGTCCCAGGGGTGGGACCTGCCCCTATCTGACATTGGTGGAATTTCCCAGCAATATGCCACCAGTGTCTGAGGTGACACAACCCCTTTAAATCGCCAACAGAGGTGGCTGGCAGCAGCTTTCTTCTCTCTTGACATTGAAAACTTAGGCTTGGCCTAACCAAGCATGCATGTGTAAGGAACAGTTGGGAAAAATGCAGGTGGCTCAGCTTTTGGCCGCTTCAGATCTGTCACATTCCCGTGTTCCTCTTGTAAGGCTGTGTTCACATTGGGCAAATATGCTGCAGATTTTCCATCTGGATTTGTGCCCAGAAAGTTGCAGCAAAGTTGTTGAGATTCTAACACATGCTGCTGGAAATAAAAATCTGCACACAAGTGGTGCGGGTTTTTACATCTTTCGGCGGTGGATTTGCATCTCGTGTGGACCTTGTCTAACTTGTGCTCCACTCTCCGTTTCTAGAAAAGAAATCGAAAGCAAGCTCCAAGCTTCCGCAAGCTCCTGAAGACCAGCAAGATAAAGCTTGACAACAAGTTGAAGAACAAGCAGTTTAAGCAGGAGAGCTCAGCGAAGAAGCACAGGAAAGAGCAGAAGAAGCTCCGTGAAGCCGTGCGAGATGTTGGCTCCAAAGCCCATGTACCCCTGGAGAGGGTTAAGAGGAAACCGCCAGGTAGTAATATGTCTTGTGTAGGGAAGCCCCTCTCAATGATGTGCATATAACCTAATGGGGCGTGTGGACAGTTTGCTTTAAAGGTTGCCCTAATAGGACATTTACACAGAGTTTGCACTTATTGGACAACCCCTTTAAAATATCTTAAAGGAGTATTCCAATCTTTGTCATTTATGGCATATCCAGAAGATATACCATAAATCTGACAGATGCGGGACCAGTACCTATTTTCAGTTCAGTCCCAGAACCCTGTCACTCCTTTGCTTCATCCAAGTGAAGAATGAATGGAAAGGCGGTCACTCTCCATTCACTACTATTGGAGTTAGGCTGGTTTCACACGGACGTTGCGGGTGATGCGCAATTTTTTCCCCGCGAGTGCAAAGCGTTTTCATGCGTTTTGCACGTGCGTGAAAAAAATCTGCATGTTTGGTACCCAGACCCGAACCCGGACTTCTTCACAGAAGTTCGGGTTTGGGTTCAGTATTCTGTAAATTTTTATTATTTTCCCTTTATAACATGGTTATAAGGGGAAATAATAGCATTCTTAATACAGAATGCTTAGTAGAAGGTCGATTGAGGGTTACAAAATAAAATAAAAAAATTAACTCACCTCCTCCAATTGATCGCGTAGCTGCCGGTCTCCTGTTCTTTCTTCAGGACCTGTCAAAGGACCTGTGGTGATGTCACTGAGCTCATCACATGGTCCATCACCATCGTAATGGATCATGTGATGAGCACAGTGATGTCACCACAGGTCCTGAAGAAAGAACAGGAGACCGGCAGCTACGCGATCAATTGGAGGAGGTGAGTTAATTTTATTTTTTAACCCTCAATTGATTTTCTACTAAGCATTCTGTATTAAAAAATGCTATTTTCTCGCCCAGTTTCCTTGGGGGACACAGAAGACCTTGGGTATAGCTCATCTCCATAGGAGGCGTGACACTAAGTGAAAGCTGTTAAGCCCCTCCTCCACAGCTATACCCTCAGCCTGGAGAGAGAGACTGCCAGTTTTTTGCTTAGTGTCCAAGGAGGCAAGACACTCCCTGCTCTGCAGGGCTGGTTTCTCCTTGTTTAAATTTTAGTTTTTTAGTTTTTTCTTTTCTTTTTGTTCCAGATCATCAGGGATAACAGAGACGCACTAGACCTCTCTGTTCTCCCGGGGTTGAGCTGCGCCAGTGCCGGTCACCCGCACTGCTGCCTCCCCCACAGAAGACAAGGTGGATCAGGGCAGCCCAGCTCCCCTACATCCCGCCAGCGCAAGGGTCGCCCGCACGCCAAGTCCCTCTTCCAGCGTCCTGCCACTACGGTGCCAGTAGCTGAAGGGGCGACCCTGCTGGAATGGACCGAGGGTGAAGACGGCTGTGGTAAGAGATTGGCTTCTCCAGCCCTACGTCTCCCACCCCCCCACCCTGGTCTCCTGCGTGCCTGACCCCCATATTGGGCCTCTAGTCCCCTGCTGGATCTATGCTGGCCCCTGGGGTGCCGCAGAGCGGCAATCTCCTTCTGCCCCCTTCCTGCCTGGGACATGCAGCCAGTGGCTGTCTCCACAGCCAGCTACAGAAGCGGCAACATAGTTTATTTCTTTATCAGCACAGGCACCCGGTCTCTGGGTCCCTACATCTCCTACCGGAGTGTTGCTCCAGGCCTGAGGCTCCTGACGGCTGTGGAGTAAGGCCTCGCCTCCGGCCGACATTGGTATTCCGGTGCGGCCGGGCGCCGCAAAAATCTTAGCCCAGGCTCCGCGGCCTGCCAGGCCGCCATTCCGGGTCCCTGACTTTTCCGGCCGGCGGGGTGGGCTCCCGCGGCCGGCAAGCCGCCATTCCGAGCAAGCCGCCATTCTGGGCCCCTGACTCTTCCGGCCGGCGGGGTGGGCTCCCGCGGCCGGCAAGCCGCCATTCTGGGCCCCTGACTCCTCCGGCCGGCGGGGTGGGCTCCCGCGGCCGGCTTTGGGCTTGACTTCTAGGCCCAGCAGGCCCCGGCCGACCGTTGTGCCGGTCGGTGGGGCTCCGCAAATTTTGGCCCAGGCTTCGCGGCCTGCTGGGCCGCAATTCCGACCGGCCCGCGGGGTGGGCACCCGCGGCCGGTTTGATGCGCCACTCCGCCTCAGGTCCTGGCGGTACATACCGGGCGCCGCAAATTTAGTCCCCGGCTTCACGGCCTACTAGGCCGCAAAATTCCGGCCTCTGGTGGAGGGGGCGGGAACTTCTCCAGGCGCAAATTTTTCCCGCCGGGAGGTTCCTCCGCCCCCAGGGGATCGCAGCGCCGCCCTCCAGGCCGGATCCATGTTAACCCTTTGGGTACAGGCCGGATCCCAATGGGCCGGTATGGCTGGCCCCCCTTTTTCCTTTTCCTAACTATCTGTGCCCCTATATGGTGGCACCCTTTAGCCTCAGAGAGGCTGTGTTTTTAATAAAAAAAAAAAAATAAAAAAAAAAAAAGAAATAATAATAAATATATATATATAATAATAATAACAGATTTCTTTTGGACTGCGCAGGACGCTGCAGCCTCATCAGTAGTGCTGCATGTCTGCATGCCCTCTTTCCACAGGCGGCATAGTGTTGCGCTCCCAACCTGCGTCGCTGCTAGGGCATTTCCCCTTTTAGGCGGTTTTCCTGCCCTCTTCCAGGATACGGCGCTGGCCAAGTGCATGCGGCCCTTCCGTAGGCAGCATTCATCATCTCTCCAGTTATGGTGCCTGCCATGTGCATCCCCCCCCTCCTAGGCGGGATACTGCACTCTCCCTGGCTCCCGGCTGGCCATGTGCATGACCCCCTTTTAGGCGGAATACTGCACCTTCACCGGATACGGTGCTGGCCATGTGCACGACCCCCTTCCATAGGCGGAATGCTGCACTCTCTCTATGGATTTGCTGCCGGCCATGTGCACGACCCCCTTCTCTAGGCGGAACGCTGCACTCTCGCTGGATTCACTGCCGGCCATGTGCGTCACCCCCTTCCATGGGCGGAACGCAGCGCTCTCACTGGATTCGTTGTCGGCCATGCGCGTGACCCCCTTCCATGGGCGGAAGGCAGCGCTCTCACTGGATTAGTTGCCGATCATGTGCATGACCCCCCCTTTTTAGGCGGAATACTGCACTCTCACCGGATACGGTACTGGCTATGTGCACGACCCCCTTCCATAGGCGGAACGCTGCACTCTCTCTGATGGGCTATGATGTACTTATGTACTATGTTACTATGCTGCACTCTCACTGGTTTCGCTGCCAGCCATAGGCATGACTCAGGCAGCATACATACATCCCTCTGTCTGTGGTGTTTTCTCGCAGGTACGTTACTGGCCATGTGCATGTACCCCATACATGGCAGGGTGCTTGCACTCTCGCTGGATCCGCTGTCGGCCATATGCATGACCCCTCTTCCGTGGGCGGTGTACGCACTCTCGCTGGATTCGCTGCCTGCCATGGGCATGCCTTCCTTCCTCAGGTGACATACATACATTCTCACTGACTGTGTTTGTCTCTCACCAGTACGTTGCTGGCCATGTGTATGACTCCCATACATGGCGGGTGCACGCACTCTCCCTGGATGAGATGCTGGCCATGTGCATTACCCCCCCTTTTTGTCTGGGCGGCATGCTACACTCTCACCGGATACCTTGCTGGCCATGAGCATGGCCCTCTAACATGGGTGGAACGCTTGCACTCCCATTGGATACGGTGCTGGCCTTGTGCGTGACCACCCCACATTCCATGGGCAGAATTTGGCACGCTCATGAGATTCACGGCTGTCCTTGTATGGCTGTGCTGGACTTGTACATGTCCCCCTTCATTGGCAGAGTAGTTGCACTCTCGCTAAGTCAGTGTTGGGTGTATTATTGCACACTCACTTAATGCTAGGATAACCCTGTGCATGTTCCCCTTTCACTAGGTGGACCTCCTGCGTTCCTGCTGGATTATATGGTATGTCCTGCTTCTCTGAAGTAGGTACGGCCTTAGGCATCACTCCCTTTTGGGACCGGCCTTTGCACTCTTGCCGACTGCAGTTTGCCAGATACAATTTCCCCCCTTTCGGGGCGGACTGCTTGCGTTCCATCGCATGCTATACTAGGCTTGTGCATAACTCCCTTGCAGGTTGCACTTTGCAATTACGTACATGCTGTGGCACTCTGTGGCGAGCCCCCTTTTTCGCTGAATTAACCTTTTGCAGTGAGCGGACGTTCTTGTGCGTTGTTTGGGCCGTGTATGCCTTCTCCTCCTGTAGGTGGGTTGGCCTTCTCACTGCTTACGAGCTGCTCGTACGTATGCCTCATCTGCTTCCTGCGGCATACTTTTGTTTTCTTGGGATACGATGCTTGCCGCAAGCCTTGCACTCGTCTCTAAGGAGTTCATTCTGTCCACCTGACCCGGACGGGCTCTACTTGCTCTATGCTGCACGGAGCTGGGTGGTACTCATTCATTTAGTTGGCCCTTCATCCCAGGGAGTGTTCGTGGTTCCTAGATGCGTGCCCATTCGTCCTTCCGCGGTATTGCTTCCCTGCGCTAGTGGTCACATGGTCGAGAGTGCTGTTGTCTGGAGCGCCCCTCGAATTCTTCGTTGGCTCTGGCAGGACTGCGGTTCCCTTGCCTGCTCAAATTTCCTCCTCTTCGGATGTAGTGTGGTATGAGTCCTTCCTCTTGGCGCCTCTACGCTTCAGTCTGATCTGCTACCAAGTGCGGGCTGCTTTTCTCGGGAAGGTCACCCAAATTCTCTTGGGTGCTCGATTACCCAGGTCGGAGGACCTCCACCTTGGGTTCTTCAGGGTATTCGCCTTCTGCGAGGCGGTGAACCGGGCATCTCGCAGTGTAGCAGGGTTCTGCTTTTGAGCTGTCCTATGGCTTCCCTGTTGCCCACTCCTCCGTTCGGTTGGAGGGTGTTATGCCGGCCTCTGTCTCGACTACCTTATCTCGCTGGCTCTGTTTGGCTCCCGCTCGGTACAGATCACTCCGATGTGGCTTCTGTCCCGCCAGACTTCAGAGGCTGTTCCTTCACTGTCCTCCCCTCTGGGAAGAGCATGGTTGTTCATGTGGATGGTTCCGGTGTTCCTTTTGGCCTCGTTCTGTCTCCCTTGTTCACACTGGCTGTATTGGCTGTGCCTATTTACCGAGTCTACCGCGTTCTGTCCTCCCGCTGAGTGCAGATTGCGTGGTCCATTCTAAGACAATGGTCCTGCTGTAGACTTACCTTCTCGGTAACTTGGGGGGACTACCTTTCGGTCCAGATTGTCCTTTGATCTCCCACACCGGGACTGTAGAACATGGCTACATCAGCATGGACTTTAGCCTGTCTTGTCCTGGCATCTGGCGGATACTGGGCGGACCCTTTGGTTCCGTTCCATCTGTCCTTCTGCTCCCCCACTGGGTGGATACGGGACAACGTTGCTCGGGGGCCGACTGGACCAGTTTTGTCGACTTCTGCCCGTGTTACTGGTCTGCGCCTGATCACATTGGGTTTTCGCCCGCTTGCCAGGCGACTCCAGCGGGTTCGCTATTGTCCGCTCCTGGCTGTATTTTCGTCCAGGATCTGTCGTAAGACTTATGGTTTTTTTGTCTGGGGTTCTGTGGGAAGCTGTGCATTCCCCACTCTGACTTTTTCTCTCCCCATGGTTCTGTCTTTTTTCCAGTCCGGCCTGGACCTGGGACTGAGATTCCTTTACTTGAGGTGTCAAGTGTCAGCGCTGTTCTTCCTCTTCCAGCGTTCCCCGGCCCTCTGGGCCTGTCAAGACCTTCTTACTTGAAATGGCTCTTGGGTTCCTCTGTACTGCCCTTCGGTACCGCCCTGGGAACTACATACTGAGCTCTCGGCGCTCCAATCTTTTCCTTGGAGCCGTTACAGAAGTTCTCTCTACCCCGCCTGTCCTGTACGGTTGTGTTTCCGTATCAGTCGTGTCTCTGACGGGTGCCTGAATGGCCCCTTTTTTTGTTCTGAGCCTTCTGTCTTTTCCCAGGACAGGGCTGTTTCTACATCCCGTTCCTTCCTTCTGAAGGTGGTGTTGCCTTTCGCTTCAACACTTCACCGATTTGGACGTTGTTTGGGCCTTGCCGGTTTTACTTGGAGATCTCCGACTCTTGTCGACGTTCGGTCTCTTGGGTTTCCTGGAGGTCCGCGCTTAGAGTTGACGGACTCCAGGGTCGTTTTCCTCCGCTTTATCAGATTGGCTATTGCTGAGGTTACCGCACCGAGGGCAGGATTCTGCCTTTACTGTCACCGTTCATTTCACCAGAGCGGTCGGTGCCTCCTGGGCCGGAGGTATTGGGCTTCGGCCATGCATTTGAGCAAGGCGGCCACAGGTCTTCCTTGCACGCTTTACAGAGTTCTACAGGGTGCATACTCTGGCTTCGGCGTATGCTGCTTTGGTCCGCCTGGGTCTGCAGGCGGCGGTTCCTTGATGCCTTCGGGTGCTTCGCCTTGGAGCTGTGGTCCCTCCCCTTTTGGACTGCTTTTGAACGTCCCAAGGTCTTCTGTGTCCCCCAAGGAAACTGGGCGAGAAAACGAGATTTTTGTATAACTTACCAGTAAAATCTCTTTCTCGCTCTTTCCTTGGGGGACACAGCACCCACCCATTCATTGTTTTTCTCTACACGGTTTCCGAGTTTGTGTTACCCGTTGGGTAGTTGGCTTGTTGGTTCTTTGTTGGACTTTGCCTTTTCTCACTGCTTGGACACGCAACTGGCAGTCTCTCTCTCCAGGCTGAGGGTATAGCTGTGGAGGAGGGGCTTAACAGCTTTCACTTAGTGTCACGCCTCCTATGGAGATGAGCTATACCCAAGGTCTTCTGTGTCCCCCAAGGAAAGAGCGAGAAAGAGATTTTACTGGTAAGTTATACAAAAATCTCGTTATTTTCCCTTATAACCATGTTATAAGGGAAAATAATACAGTGAATTGAGCAACCATGCGTGAAAATCGCACCGCATCCGCACTTGCTTGCGGATGCTTGCGATTTTCACGCAGCCCCATTCACTGCGTTGCGTGATAAACGCACAATATAGAGCTTGCTGCGATTTTCACGTAACGCACAAGTGATGCGTGAAAATCACCGCTCATGTGCACAGCCCCATAGAAGTGAATGGGTCCGGACTCAGTGCGGGTGCAATGCGTTCACCTCACGCATTGCACCCGCACGGAAAACTCGCTTGTGTGAAAGGGGCCTTAGGATACTTTCACACTAGCATTAAAGTGTTCCGGTATTGAGTTCCGTCCTCGGGGCTCAATACAGGGAAAAAACGCTTCAGTATTGTCCTAATGCATTCTGAATGGAGAGCATTCCGTTCAGGATGCATCAGGATGTCTTCAGTTCAGTCACTTTTACGGTATTTGGCCCGGAGAAAATACCACCGCATGCTGCACTATTTTCTCCGGCCAAAATTCCAGAATACTTGCCGGAATGCGTAAGAGGGGCTGAACTGATGCATCCTGAACGGATTGCTCTCCATTCAGAATGCATTAGGATAAAACACAGTTATTTTCCGGTATTGAGCCCCCTAGGACGCAACTCAATGCCGGGAAAAAAAAAACGCTATTGTGAAAGTACCCTTAGCCAAGCAAGCATGCTTGGCTGTTTTCTTAAGTCCCATAGAAGTGACAGGAGAGAAACGCCACTCCACCTCTCCATTCATTTTCTGCTTGGATGCAGTTCCTGCTTCACTAGGGACTGCCATTATGTAGAAAAATGCGAGTTCCAAATGTATGGCATAGCCCGTAGACTAGCCATAAGTGTCTTAACACCGCTGACATGTCAGGGAAGTATGGGTTCCAGGGGGCTGCACGGCTGATCATCATCACTTCTCCTGTCTGTACCAGTCCCACTCTCCTAAATCCTGGCATAGACGTGCCAGGCTTTAAAGGGGTTATCAAATTCTAAAAATGCCCCCCACAAGGCCCGGGCCCCTGTTGTTGATCATACTTGCCCCGCTCCCCGGCATCCGGGTCACTCTGGATCCCCTGCACAGCTTCCCCTGTATCTTCCCGTCACACGGCTCAAAACTTCCGGTATTTGGGGGGTTGTTCCGTGTTGCAGCCAATAGGCCACGACAGTGACCAGCCTCCCTAGCATCATGGGTGATGTCACCCGTGATGCAAGGGGGCTGCTCTCCATTGTTGCTTGCTGTTGGCTGCACCGTCCATTGCCGGATCAAACGGCAACAGGGAGATGCAGCGGAGGCCGTGCAGGGATCCGGAGTGACGTGGCTGCCGGAAAGCAGGGCAAGTGTGATCTGTAGGAGGTGCCCGGGCATTTTGTAGAATTGGATAACCCCTTTACCAGTGAGCACAAGCAGGAGGAGCGATGTGCTATGTGAGCTCTTGCCTGTTCATAGAGGAAAAAAAGACTGCAGCAGCACCCTGCAAATCAGATAAAGTACAACAATGCCATAGTCACAAAAATTAGTGCTAATGCTACGCTTATTTATAAAGTGAGATGCTTGGCCAATGCATTTTGTACAAAACCATCTGAGCCCGTCTGCCGAACGTCAAGGCGATCTCTGTAAGACGGGTCCTAACACTAAATACTACCTGTTATGCGCCATAATGGCCGCCATAAAATTCAGGGAGTGTTGGATCCACATGCATGCTGGGTCCACTCTGCCTTTTACCGTTTTTGGTGCCATAATGGCCTCCATTACAAGGGATGCAGGTACCAACATGCATGCCGAGCCCACTCCTATACCTTTCCTTGTGCCAGACAGCTTCCAATGAATGTAGTGAGAGCAGGCCACAGCTTTATTCTGAAACTAATTAAAATCAGGAACAATGAAAGGTATGGAGTGTGCTCGGCATGCATGTTGGTACCTGCATCCCTTGGAAGTAATGGAGACCATTATGGCACCAAAAATGGTAAAAGGCAGAGTGGACCCAGCATGCATGTGGAACCAACACTTCCTGAACTTTATGGCGGCCATTATGGCGCATAACAGGTAATATCTAGTGTTAGGTTCCCGTCTTACAGAGATCGCCTTGACGTTTGGCTGACGGGCTCAGATGGTTTTGTACAAAATGTGCATTGGCCGAGCATCTCACTTTATAAATAAGCGTAGCATTACCACCATCATTTTTGTGACTATGGAATTGTTGTACTTTATCTGGTTTGCAGGGTGCTGCTGCATTGTCTTTTTCCCCTCTAGGTCTTTGCCATGGCGGCGTGCACCTGCGCACTGGGAGGTGCTGACTAACCCCCCCTTTTTTTTTTTTGCACTCTTGCCTGTTTATGCTCCGGTAAAGGCCCTCACTGATGCGGTATGCATAGCACATCTATCCTAGGCTTTAGGAGAGCGGGGCTGGTGCAGTAAGGAGTGTATAAAAAGTGCCTGTTTCGCAAGGGAAAGTACATTTTCAGTTGCATTATACACGTCGCCCATGCTTGAACACTACACTGCGTGCAGAATTATTAGGCAAATGAGTATTTTGACCACATCATCCTCTTTATGCATGTTGTCTTACTCCAAGCTGTATAGGCTCGAAAGCCTACTACCAATTAAGCATATTAGGTGATGTGCATCTCTGTAATGAGAAGGGGTGTGGTCTAATGACATCAACACCCTATATTAGGTGTGCATAATTATTAGGCAACTTCCTTTCCTTTGGCAAAATGGGTCAAAAGAAGGACTTGACAGGCTCAGAAAAGTCAAAAATAGTGAGATATCTTGCAGAGGGATGCAGCACTCTTAAAATTGCAAAGCTTCTGAAGCGTGATCATCGAACAATCAAGCGTTTCATTCAAAATAGTCAACAGGGTCGCAAGAAGCGTGTGGAAAAACCAAGGCGCAAAATAACTGCCCATGAACTGAGAAAAGTCAAGCGTGCAGCTGCCAAGATGCCACTTGCCACCAGTTTGGCCATATTTCAGAGCTGCAACATCACTGGAGTGCCCAAAAGCACAAGGTGTGCAATACTCAGAGATATGGCCAAGGTAAGAAAGGCTGAAAAACGACCACCACTGAACAAGACACACAAGCTGAAACGTCAAGACTGGGCCAAGAAATATCTCAAGACTGATTTTTCTAAGGTTTTATGGACTGATGAAATGAGAGTGAGTCTTGATGGGCCAGATCGATGGGCCCGTGGCTGGATTGGTAAAGGGCAGAGAGCTCCAGTCCAACTCAGACACCAGCAAGGTGGAGGTGGAGTACTGGTTTGGGCTGGTATCATCAAAGATGAGCTTGTGGGGCCTTTTCGGGTTGAGGATGGAGTCAAGCTCAACTCCCAGTCCTACTGCCAGTTTCTGGAAGACACCTTCTTCAAGCAGTGGTACAGGAAGAAGTCTGCATCCTTCAAGAAAAACATGATTTTCATGCAGGACAATGCTCCATCACACGCGTCCAAGTACTCCACAGCGTGGCTGGCAAGAAAGGGTATAAAAGAAGAAAATCTAATGACATGGCCTCCTTGTTCACCTGATCTGAACCCCATTGAGAACCTGTGGTCCATCATCAAATGTGAGATTTACAAGGAGGGAAAACAGTACACCTCTCTGAACAGTGTCTGGGAGGCTGTGGTTGCTGCTGCACGCAATGTTGATGGTGAACAGATCAAAACACTGACAGAATCCATGGATGGCAGGCTTTTGAGTGTCCTTGCAAAGAAAGGTGGCTATATTGGTCACTGATTTGTTTTTGTTTTGTTTTTGAATGTCAGAAATGTATATTTGTGAATGTTGAGATGTTATATTGGTTTCACTGGTAAAAATAAATAATTGAAATGGGTATATATTTGTTTTTTGTTAAGTTGCCTAATAATTATGCACAGTAATAGTCACCTGCACACACAGATATCCCCCTAAAATAGCTAAAACTAAAAACAAACTAAAAACTACTTCCAAAAATATTCAGCTTTGATATTAATGAGTTTTTTGGGTTCATTGAGAACATGGTTGTTGTTCAATAATAAAATTAATCCTCAAAAATACAACTTGCCTAATAATTCTGCACTCCCTGTATAGGAATAAGCATCTGCCTCTCTGGTGGCCGGGACCATGGAAGCATGCATAGGCACACATGCACAGAGCTTCTGTGCTGCAGCGGTGGCCGTAGCTCCTGGAAACAAGCAGTATATAATGCCATGGAAAAATGAATCAAGCCAGCAAAGGAAGCAATATGGGCAATTACAATACATTAGAAAGTGCCCTCTAGTAAAAGGGTTTTCTATGATGATTTTTACTGATGACCGATCATCTGGATAGGTCATCAGTATCTGATTGGCAGGGGTCAGACACCCTGGACCCCCACTAATCAGCTATTTTGAGAAGGCATTGCTGTGAGCGCCGCGTCCTTTTCACAGCTCACCAAGCACAGCGTCGTACATTGTATAGCAGCTCTGCTTGGTATCGCAGCTCAGCTCCATTCACTGCTCCTAGGCCACATGAACGTGTCGTCGCTGGCCTAAGAAAAACTGTGAGAAGGTTGAGGCACTCACAGGAGCGCCGCTGCCTTCCGGAACAGCTGATCGGCGGGGGTCCCGGGTGTCGGACCCCCATCGATGAGATACTGATGACCTTTCCTTAGGATAGATCATCAGTAAAAAAAAAATAATAATAATCTTGGAAAACTCCTTTAACTTTGTCTACTTGATGAATGCCATTTGCTGACGTGAGACATCCCCTTTAAGTGAGTGATATATTTTATAATAAACTTAATTAGGAAATGGGGAAAAGTCCATTTTGGAAGTTTTGTTCTTACACTCTGCTTGATCCAGCAGTTAATGAAGATCATGAATTGGAGGAGGAATCAATGCCCCTGGACATGATAGATGAAGATGACTTACAGCTAATGCGAGAAATGGCTCAAAGAGCATCCTTTTTAACCAGGGACCTCTCCTCCAGGTATGAGACCGTGGTGGCTGTTGTCATTTTGACTTTCTTCCATTGGATATGTTAAGAAATGGCAAGCAATGCTGTCACTTAAACAGTAGAAAAATATATTTTAAACGCTATGAACCCCTTCGGAGACAGTTTTTTATTTTTGCATTTTACTTATTTTGTTCTAAAAAAATGTTTTTGCCAATTGGTCTTTATTATAAACGTTTAAAGAATGTAGCTATAAGTGTTGATGAGCTCTCAGGAGTTCAGAGATAAGGGCTACACATCGAGTCATCACAGCATCTGCCTGATGGATGCTCTGTAAAACAGGAAGGAAGACAGTCTGCAGATACAATGAAGGTGAAGGATGTATAACGAGCTTGAATGGTTTTTAATAAACATCAGGGATTTGCTGATACTGCAGTGACGCTTCAGGAAAAGTTTAGTCTCTAGACATATCATGTGTGTAAACCAATGTCAGCTAGACTGAACGTAGAGATAATGAACATCCATCATGAGAACGGACTTCACCCAGTTTCCATGTTGATGGAGCGGCAGAGCACGTGCTTGACCACCGCTCCCATTCATTTCTGTAGGACTGAAGTGCTCTGCTGCTCATTTCCCATGGAGACTCGGGGACCTCCAATCTGGTGATCAATTGGGGTCTGAGCAGTCGAGACCTCATTGATCAGACACTTGTACCCATCCTGTAGATAGGAGATACGTTTTCTCAGACTTATCTACCCTATGTAAGGACTGCGGAAAATAACTAAAAAAATCAGGAAAAGGAATTCCAGGGATTCGAGGATAAATGGAGCGAATTCTATTCATTTATCCTGAAACCCCTGGATTTCCGTTTGCCAGCAGTGCACGTTCATTTGCACATTTTTTTCTATATCGCTTTCATTGACATCGGACTGCTTGGGCTAAGGTGAGATTCTCCTACCGTGCATGCGCTGATCAGAGTAGTGCACAACTCAGAAAGGTGAGCACGTTGCCTTTAGCAGCTACTGCGCCTTGGTTTTTGGGTTTACTGCGCTATGTGGTGCTGTTCTTTCTGGAGTGACGTATTACTTGTTATAGTGATTGACAGGTACTGAGAGGGGTGGAGGGAGCGCGCATAAATACTCCAGACTCACAAACTATGTGCCTTGTGTTTTCTGTCAGTGCCCCTGTTAGCCAGATGACACAACATTTTTTTGTGCCGTTTTGGCTAAAAGTAGAGTGGGCCCGTCGCCGTACTAATCTGACAGATCTGTCGCAGCTTATTCTGATAGATCCGCCTAAGCTAAACTTTCATAATATAACCTTATGGAGAATATCTCTTCTCGTTTATAAGCGAGCCAGTCCATGCCGCAAAACGGAAAGGGGACAGTGTGATGGAGAAGTACGAGAAGATGCCCAGACGAATGAATTTCGAACCTGAGAAAGAAGTTATTCACCTCCTGCCCATAAAAGATAAAAGTGGCATTATCCCCCAGAGTATGGAGAAGCCAGGTAAGCGAGGGCTGCTGTCCATTGAATTATTTTGCCTGGTGTTATAAGAGAGGAACTTGCTTCTTCAGTCATTGCTGCATCACTCGGAGCTGCAGTGAAATGGTGGGATTACTGCTTGCAGCTGCTTAGGCGTTGCCTTGGACCCTAACCAGTACCTCATATAACAGCTTGTCTGTCTTCTGCAGTTGTCCAGACCGAGGACCAGGGTGAGGAAGAGATGGAAGCAGAAGAGTCTGAAGGTGAGTGCTTTGCCTCTTTAGCTCTGTATATTATTGTTCTTCATTTTTAGCTGTTGCATACTGTAGGTGAACATTAGATGAGACAGAAATATAGATATTTTAGAAATGATAGAATCCGTTTTTCTCCATTACTGATTCTTGTATTCCCTTTGGAAATATTTGACATTTTGTACAGATGTCTGAGATGCATTTTATGTGTATTGAGCCACATCAGTGTGTGTGTCATGTCCGCATACACTTTTCGGGTATGTTCATATTGTTTGCCTATGGCAAATCCACTGTGTGTTTGCAAGCTGGTCTGCGGCAGAAACCCAAGCTCGGCACACAGATGTCTGATCCAGATGTTCAGTTGATGGGACTAATCTGCAGCTTTTCTTCGCACAATCTGTGGAAATAAGTTTCATGCTACTTATTAAAAATTTTTTTCCTGTGGTGCAGCTCTGTGTCAGAAATTCGATCTTAAAGGGGTTATCCAAGTTTTAATAACACTTCATCAAATCCTTTAATCCCTTCCCAACCAGCGCCGTAATAGTACACGCGCAGCGGGACGTGACTTACCGCCCAGTGCCGTACTATTATGGCAGGCTGATCGGGTGGGTGCAGGAGCTGGGCCCGCCCGATCAGCGGCAGGGGTCCGGCAGTGACTGATAGCCGGACACCTGCTGTATGCGCCGACATCAGTGAAAGGAGGAGGGAGAGAGCTCCCATCGGGTCCCCGCGCTGCTGTGATGGGGACCCGATGGCAGTTAAGCCTTACTTAGGCATCGTGGCTGACTTCCGTGACAGCCTGTAAGTTCCAGCCCCCTGGATCTCACAGGCAAGCAGGCTGTAGGTGTATTACCCTTAAGTGTATACACTTACAGCCAATGCTTTACAATACAGAAGTATTGTAAAGGGGATCAGACCCCCAAAAGTTGAAGTCCCTGAGTGGGACTAAAAATAAAGTGAAAAAAAAAAGTAAAAAAATAAAGTTTTGCCCAAAAATAAAAAGTTTAAAGTAAAAAAAAAAAAATTTTTAAAAAAGGGAAAAAAAGAACAGTAGACATTAGGTACCTCCGCATGCATATCGACTGGCTCTATAAAAATATCACATGACCTAACCCCAAATTTTTTGGTCACCTTACATCACTAAAAGTGCAACACCAAGCTATCAAAAAGGCGTATGCCCCCCAAAATTGTACCAATCTGTCACCTCATCCCGCAAAAAATGAGCCCTTACCTAAGACAATCGAGATACTAAAACATGATTTTTTTTTTTGTTTCCCAAATGCTTTTATTGTGTTAAATGTAAAAAAAAAAAAGTAGACATATAATAGGTATTGCCACGTCCGTAACAACCTGCTCTATAAAAATACCACATGACCTAACCCCTCAGGTGAACACCGTAAAAAATAAAAACTGTCAAAAAAGCAATTTTTTGTCACCTTACATCACAAAAAGTGTAATAGCAAGCGATCAAAAAGTCATACGAACCCCAAAACCATACCAATCAAACCGTCATCTCATCCTTCAAAAAATGAGACCCTACAGTTGCCCAAAAAATTAAAATAAACTGTGGCTTTCAGAATATTCTGACACAAAAAAAAATTTGTTTTCAAAAATGCTTTATTATGTAAAACTGAAACAACCCCAAAAATTCATCATATTTGTTTTTGTCGCGTCCGTAACAACCTGCTCTATAAAAATACCACATGATCTAACCTGTCAGATGAACATTGTAAATAACAAAAAATAAAAATGGTGCAAAAACAGCTATTTCTCGCCCATATTCATTGGGGGTCACAGAGACCGTCAATATAGCTATGTCCTCTAGGAGGTGTTGACACTAGTAAAAGCTGTTAGCTCCACCCCTGGCAGCTATACCCCCTCCAGCCTGGAGAGAAAGCTTCAGTTTTTTCTAGTGTCAATAGGAGGAAAGACCTCCCTGCTCTGCAGGGAATCTCCTGAAGATATTTTATTTTAGTTTATTTTTTTCCTTCTTTTTCAGATGGGAAAACAGGGGACGCCTCGCCTCCCTGTTCTCCCGGGGTCGAGTTGCGCCAGTGCCGGTCATCCGCACTGCTGCCTCCCCCACAGAAGACCAGGTGGACCAGGGCAGCCTTGCTCCCCTGCATCCCACCAGCCAGGGGGTCACCCATCCAAGCCCCCCTTTTCCAGCGTCCTGCCACTACGGTGCCAGTAGCTGAAGGGGTGACCCTGCTGTACCAGAGGAGGGGTGAAGATGGTGGCAGGAAAGTGAAGAGAGGTGAGTACGCGGCACTAGGTAAGTATGTCCCTCCTGGGTCGCCCCCCCTACCTCCCTCTCTACCTGGTGGCAGTAATGCAGAGGTTAACAAGGCAATCCAGCTCTTATAGCTGTGTGGTTAAATGCCTTGCCTCTGATACAGAAGGTCGTGGGTCGAGTGGCAGCAGAAACAGGGCTTTAGTATAGCCCTGCACCCTGCAGCCATTCCCTTATTCCCCCTCTGGCAGGTTTTTATTTATAGCAGGGCGGCACATAGGGGGTTAATGTCAGTGGAACCCCTGGCAGGCTTTTTACATGAATAGGTGGAGTGTCGCAAAGCGATGAGCAGGAAGTCAGATCGCACGGCCAGACAGATAATCTCTGCCTGTGTTGGAGCGCCATGACCAGAGATCCGGAGTGGACGCCGAGCGCGCCGCTCAGGAAAGGGTTAAACTTTGCAGGAAACTCGGCCGTGCACCGCACATGTTTTTTTTGCCCGGACAAGCCGGTGTCTGGCCGGCCCGCAGAGTGGAGCCTCAGTCCATTGCCAGGCGGGCTCATATTGCGGTGCTTGGTCCCTCTGCGGTCCAGCCGATGCACTAATCGGCTGTGCGCAGGGGCCTTGGATTGAAAACTTTGCGCCCTTCTCCCCCCTCCCCCAGTAACCTACTAGCTCCGCCCCCAGTCATGAAGATGACCTTAACCCTTCGTGGCCTGCATATCTGGCGAGGAGTAGAGTTCTAAGGGGGCGTGGCACTACCAGTACAATGTTCCTCATGATGGAGGAATTTAACCCTTTCCTGCCTCTTGTGCTTGAGGCCGTCATTTGAGTTAAAAAAAAATAAAAAAACAATAATAAAATAAAGAGATGTGCGTCCATACGGCCCCCCTCCCCACCCTCATTACCGACTGTGCGGTACCACACTGGGCCCGTGTTCTATCTCGGATAAGGAGCACCTCTCTTAGTTCCCAATCCGCCCTCCGAGCCGTTTGGTTGATAATTTTCCTCCTCTGCAAATCCCGTGGAGGACAGCTGATGTATTCCCAATCCACCCTCCGTGTCATTTGGTTGATAATTCCCTGCACAATTTAGTGATGGACCTCTGAAGAATTCCAATCCGTCCCCTGGGGCCGTTGATGATTCTCCACCTCCACAATACAGTGGAGAGCCTCTGGAATTCCCAATCCACCCTCCGGGTCGTTTGGTTGCTAATTCCACCTGCGCAATTTAGTGATGGACCTCTGAGAAATTCCCAATCCGCCCTCCGGGTTGTTTGGTTGATAATCCTCCACCTATGAAATTCAATAGAGGACCTCTGACATTCCCAATCCACCCTCCGGGTCGTTTGGTTGATAATTCCCCACCTGCGCAATCCAGTAGGGGTCCGGTGGAACTCCCAGTCCACCCTCTGGGGTCGTTTGGTTGATAATTCTTCGCCGGCACCATTCAATTAGGGACCTCTGACCTTCCCAATCCGCCCCTCCCGGGTTGTTTGGGGGATAATTCCCCACCTATGCAATCCACCTCCGAAGTCGCTTGATTGATTCTGCACCGCCTGCACAATCCGGTAGATGTACCTCTACAAGCTCCCATCCCACCTCCTGGGTAGTTTGGTTGAGAAGTCCCCACCTGCGCAGTCCACAACTGCCAGGGGCGAGATTCTGAGGAGTAGACCTATGCGCGAGTGGAACACAGCACATCTTTTTTCCTCGCAACCCCACCCTTCCTCCCTGGGTCACGGTTAGACAAGGACTCGCCGTATACATGAGTCCGAAGCAATCTCCTAAGATTGCTTCTAAGGTGACCAGTGGTACTTGTCATATGCATTAACCCTTCCTCAGGTGGAGTAATTGCACTACTTCAGGATACAGTACCTGTCTTATACATTATCCTGCCATGGGTGGACTAAGTACAATGACATGGGTTTCGGGACCTGCTATATGCATATCCATTGCACTCCCACGGGGTACAGGACTCGCCATATGCACTAGTTCTAGCTGTGGGCATTCGCCCCCACCCCCACCCTCATAGGTAGGGTATTCTCCCTACCACTGACTTCAACTTGCCGTATGCATCCACCTTCCTCGGGTAGCTAATTACGCTACCATTGAATATTGTTCCGACTGTCGCACTAGCCTTTCATAGGTGGAGTGTTGCACATCACCGTGCTTCTGTTGCATTACCCCCTTCAAGTGCAAGTGATCAATAGCGGGGAATACCTAAACATCTTCGGATGCTGCAATTCTGCGGCACCACGGCTCTAGGTGCCTTCGCTTATTTCCAAGGGGGTGTGACAACAGTCGGTTCTTGCAGGTGCCCTGCATTCTTACCCTAGTGCTATATGGGTGCCACCAGTGGACACTGGCTATTCCTTCCTTTGGTGCTGGTTTTGCGCATGGTTATAACATCCTCTGTCTTCTCAGGGGGTTCCTAGCATCACTTATGTGTCCCAGAGAGCCACCCCCCCCCCCCCCCCCATCTCCATGGGCCTTCGTTGTTCCAGTTGGTCATGATATTGTCCGCATCAATACATAGTGCGTACTCCATTGCACATATATGGTGAGTACGTTCCAGCGAGTCGAGAGTTTCACTGACTCTGTATTCTCTATCCATCACTCCCCCTTCTCTGAGAAAGTGGTTATGCTGGCACTCTGGTTTAGCTACTACAGCGTGCTCTACTCCACAGGTGCAGCTTTTTCACTAATGCTTGAGTTCGTGGTCACTCCAGTGGGACATCCCCCTCAGGTAGGGGTCCTACCCTGGAGCTAGCTTGGCAGTTGCGCCAGTTCTGCGCTCTTCCAGGTAGTTTTCAGGTTAGCTCTCCTTCACTGGGGCAGTATGGTACGTGGCTTCTACGGATAGTCTCAGGCCTCCCCCTCAGTTTTGCGCTGGCTTCTACCGTGGGACCGGTGTTGCTTACTACTACATGCTTGGGTTCTTATTGTACAGCTCTGCACAGCTCTTTCGTCAGGCGGTGGACTCTGTTAGCACTGAATTCGGTGGCCTCTACGGGTGACCCCCTCCTCTGCTGGGGTATGGGGCTGGCAATACAGTGTGGCTCCCCTTGTCTGACTTCCTCCTCAGGTGATGTTTTTGCACAGCCATTTAGTCCTTGGCTACTTTTGTATAGCGCCGGTCTCAGACGGGGAATGGGCTTAAACCTAGCCTATTCTCCTGTCTTTTCCACCTCTGGCTCAGGGTTCATTGCCATCCCGCATGCCTTTGTAGTTCCTACGTTGCTACCTTCCCTCATCTGCATTTGCAAAGGGTATTAGTTTGGTGGCCTTCCATTCCAGGTACGATCCGGTCCCGACTGGTGGGCTGTGGCACCCTCCACATTCCTCCTTCTACAGGGATTCTTCCGGGTGTGCTAATGGTATAAACACAAAGCTTCCCACCTTTCTCGCCAGAGTTTCGGAAGCATGCGACGTGGACGCCCTGATTCTTCTTGGCGGGAGTTCTCCCTCCTTACGTGTTTCTTCCCCCTCCTTCCCAGGGTTCTACGGAGGATCCAGATGGAGGACATTCCGACAAATACTAGTCGCTCTGAGTTGACCCCGTCGCGCGTGGTATGCTGACCTCGTTCTCCTTCCTGGAGACATCACTTGGTCACTGCCACTCAGAGACGACCTTCTTTCCCGGGGTCTGGTCTTACATCAGCATTTCGGTAACGGCGTGGCTATTAAGACCACCATTCTGACGTGGAAAGGTTTTCAGCGGATGTCTTCCGCACTGTGATTCAGGCCAGGAAGCCTGCATCGCCCAGGTTCTGTTGTGGGACCTGGAGGTCCTTCCTGGGCTTCTGTGAACGCCGGGACATCTCCTCACTTCCTGTTTTTTCTCTCCCCACGGTCCTATGCTTCTACATTCAGGGTTGGACCTTGGTTTAGCCCTTAGTTCCTTGATGGGTCAGGTGTTGGCGCTTCTGTCCTGGGGCAGCTTCAAGCGTACTCTGGTTTCCCTGGTGCCCATGGAAACCTTCCTTCTGGGAAGGGCACATACGGTTCCTCTGTACCATCCTTACAGCCTTGGGATCTGTATATAGTTCTCTCAGCCTTCCAGTCTTCTCCACTTGAGCCCTTGCGGGAGTTCTTACTCCGGCTCCTGTCTTAGAAGGTATTTTTTTCTTGTGGCTATCACATCCATCAGGCAGGTGTCTAAATTGGGGGTGCTCTCTTGCAAGATCCCCTTCCTGGTTCTTCACAAGGATACAGCAGTTCTCCGGCCCATTCCTTCTTCTCCCGAAGGTGGTCTCTGACTTCCATATCAGTGAAGGGATTGTCCTTCCTTCACTGTCTTTCCTTCGCACCCTACGGAAGGGAGCTACATTATTGGACGTTGTCAGAGCTCTTCTTCTTGTTAGCAGCCTCCAGTCCCTCTCGGCGTACGGATCTCCTTTTCTCTCCGGTGGGTCCTCGCTAGGGATTGGTGGCCTCCAAAGGGCAATTGCACATTGGATTCGGTCGGCATGTGCTGACGCATGCCGTGCTCGGAGCAGGGTTCAACCCTTAGGTGTCACGGCTCACAAAGCGGTGAGCGCTTCTTGGGCTAAGAGGAATCTCGCTTTGGCTGCACAGTTGTGTCAGGTGGCTCCCGGTCCGCCTTACACATGTTCGCAAGAAATTACCAGGTGCATACTTATGCATCGACGGTCGCGGCGTGGGCCGCGTGGTCTTGCAGGCGACAGTTCTTAGATGCCTGCAGGGATGCTTGCTACCATGGGTCTGTGGTTTTCCCTCCCTGTGGACTGCTCTCGGACGTCCCACGGTCTCTGTGTCCCCCAATAAAAATGGGTGAGAAAAAGGAAATTTTTGTATAACTTACCAGTAAAATCTTTCTCGCTCTTCATTGGGAAACACAGAGACCGTGGGTATAGCTATGTCCTCTAGGAGGCGTTGACACTAGTAAAAGCTGTTAGCTCCTCCCCTGGCAGCTATACCCCCTCCAGCCTGGAGAGAGAGCTTCAGTTTGTGAGAAGCAGTAGGAGAAGCAAGCCAACCAAAGAGAAAACAAGTGGAAAACCAACTATGTCAAAGGACCCAACAGGGTCCAAACCAGCAACTGCCCAACAGTGGCTGGACAACAATACTGGGTGGGTGCTGTGTCCCCCAATGAAGAGCGAGAAAGAGATTTTACTGGTAAGTTATACAAAAATCTCCTTTTTTGTTACCTTGCCTCACAAAAAGTGTAATATAGAGCAACCAAAAATATGTACCCTAAAATAGTACCAACAAAACTGCCACCTTATCCCGTAGTTTCCAAAATGGGGTCTTTTTGGAGTTTCTACTCTAGGGGAATGCCTCAGCGGGTCTTCAAATGTGACATGGCAGCTTAAAATTATCCCAGTGAAATCTGCCCTCCAAAAACCATATGGCGTTCCTTTCCTTCTGTGCCCTGCCATCTGCCCGTACAGCAGTTTAAGACCACATATGGGGTGTTTCAGTAAACTACAGAATCAAGGCAATAAATATTGAGTTTTGTTTGGCTGTTAACCCTTGCTTTGTTAGCGAAAAAAATGATTAAAATGGAAAATCTGCCAAAAAAGTGAAATTCTGAAATTTCATCTCCGTTTTCCATTAATTCTTGTGAAACACCTAAAGAGTTACCAAAGTTTGTAAAATCAGTTTTGAATACTTTGAGCAGTGTTAGTTTCTAAAATGGGGTTATTTTTGGGTGGTTTCTATTATGTAAGCCTCACAAAGTGACTTCACACCTGAACTGGTCCTTAATAAGTGGGTTTTGGAAATTTTCAGAAAAATTTCAAGATTTGCTTCTAAGCCTTCTAACGTCCCCAAAAAATAAAATTGCATTCACAAAATTATCCAAACATGAAGTAGACATATGGGGAATATGTAGTAACTATTTTTGGAGTTATTACTATCTATTATAAAAGTAGAGAAATTAAAATTTGCTAATTTTTCCAAATTTCTGGTAAATTTGGTGTATGTATGTGTGTATGTATATATATATGTATGTATATATATATATATATATATATATATATATATATATATATATAATTAATATTGAAATGCAATATACTGGGCACTCACACTATATATAGAACCATGAGATAGAAACAATAATTTTCAAATCGATAAATTTATTGATATACCCATAAGTTGATAATGATAAAATATACAATATACTGAGACTGCCTAAAAGTTAATGGAATATATAAAATTTACTGGATTATTGGACGATGTAACCACAATAAATTAATTAATATGCGGCTAAAACCCATACAGTCATAACTAATAACATATAATACCATAAAAAGACATAAATTAGTAGCCAATGAAGGCTAAATGAAGGATTCGCTAATTGGAGCAAAGTCTATGAGTGTTGAAGAGTCCAATGTTACAATGAGTGTTTGATGCGGCGTCCCGCTTATACTCACTGTTCGGTGATTACTTTTGTGGTATTCCACTGCTGCAGTTCCGGTTCACTGTATCACCCAAAAACTTGCTCTCAGGTTGTATCTGCCATCGGTCTGTATGGCTCTGGGCACCGCTCCGTATAGCTGAAGAGCCGGTGTCCTCCAAGCCTGTAGTTTGCCTGCTTCCACGCTGAATTATCTCTACGGTCACGATGTTAGATATACTCGTGCTGTGGTCTTGAGAAATCAACGCTCTTAATGAGTCAGCGTGCCAGGACCTCTTGACTTACTAGATATTCCGGTTTTTTAGCATCAGCCTGGAATAGTTTCAGCAATATGTTCAGCATAAATTCATATAGGTGGACTGGGGGTCTTGGATCAATCGCGTTTCGGGGCTTCACGTTGCCCCTTCCTCAGTGATGAACAATCCCCCTTGAAAAAGATCTTTTTATGCGAAATGCCATGCTGGTTCCAATTATTCAATTAGATGTTACTCCTCCTATTTTTCACATTGTGATGCAAATCATGAATTGTGGATTTGAAAGTCTTTGTTATTCCACCAGAATATATCTTTTTGTCTTAATCACATTCCTTAGTTTATATTCAGATTCTATCTACGTGTATGACAAAGAATATTAATAAATAAAGAACAAATAATTAGTACTATAGAAAATTTGAAATTTGAGGAAGAATGGTGGATGGGCACTCTGGATGTCCAATCACTATATACGATTTTAAGACATGAACAAGGAAAACAGGCAGTGGATACACAACTGAGGAAAGAAGGAAGATTGCAAGAGGGACAAATAGATTTTTTAATTCAGAGTGTGGATTTTATATTAACCCATAACTATTTTAGTTTTGAATCAGATTTTTATTTACAGACACGGGGTACGGCCATGGGTACCAGGTTCGCCCCTAGTTATGCTAATCTTTTTATGGCAGATTGGGAGGAACGCAATATTACCCCCCGACTAGGGGTGGACCTGGTACTATGGCAAAGGTACATAGATGACGTGTTTTTTATTTGGAGATCAGGCAGGGAGTCATTGGACAACTTTTTATCAGAGATTAATCTTAACAATTTTAATTTAAATTTAACTCAAAATATTTATAAAGAAGTAGTGGAGTTTTTAGATTTAAATTTTTTTGTAAAAGACAAAGCATTACAAAGTTGCACTTATATAAAACCCACAACTAGGAATAGTTACATTTTATACAGCAGCTGTCATTTACCAAGCTGGCTGATTAATATACCGCAGGGACAATTCCATAGAATAAAGCGTAATTGCACAGCAGAAGACCATTTTGAGGAAGAAGCTAGGAAAATGAAAAAGGCATTTTTGGAGAAGGATTATCCTGAGGAATTAGTAAATAGATCCTTAAATAAAGTGAGGAGTATGAAAAGAGAGGAATTCTTCTTAGAAGGGAAAAAGGATAAGGAAGGAGAGAAAGAAGAATTGAGGATTATTTTACCTTTCAATGAAGAATACAGAAAGATACAGAAAATAATAGGCAAACACTGGCACTTACTCCAAAAGGATAAAGTAATAGGATCCTTAATTCCAAATAAACCACAGATCTCCTTCACTAAGGCTCCTAGCTTAGGCACCTTAGTAGCCCCAACGATAAAAAGAAAAGATATAAATAATAAAAGTATACAAAAATGGCTAAATATGGAAGGTTTTCATAGATGTGGTAAATGTGGGAACTGTAGGGAAACCACATTTCCTCGCAAAACCAAAGAAATCACATCCAGGACAAATAAACATAAACACATAATAAAAGAATTTCTTACTTGCAATTCGGATAATGTTATATATATTATTGAATGCCCATGCGGACGTCGGTATGTGGGAAGAACAAAAAGAACTTTAAAAAAGCGCATTTCTGAACATGTTACGAATATTAAAAAAGGTTTGGAAACACATGCTTTGTCTAAACATTTTAAATTAAAACATGATAAGAATCCAAAAGGGATGACATTCGCAGCAATCGATAAAGTGGAGAAAGGATGGAGGTGAGGGGACCATTTAAGTAAGATGTCAAGGCTAGAAACGGAAAGAATCTATGAATTGAATACATTAATGCCGGGTGGATTGAATGCAGAATTCGAATTGTTCGGGTTTCTGTAAAATTGGGTGGATGTCCCCCGCGGATGGCAAAACCCTTCCCAGTGTATATATTCTGGGGGGGTTCGGCCCTTCGCGGGGCACTTCCACCTACACACCACATCTTCAGATCAAAAAGATCAACAAGTCCCCCATCTTCACTGTTGGTACGGAGTTATATAGAAGAATGGAATAACAAATTCATCTAAGTTTTTTTTTAATCAATTTTAATAATAATACATTTTTTTTAACTTAAATGGTTTAATAAAAGATTTTGCATATTTGCTCTGTTTTTTATATACAACGGAATATAGTATTTTTGACTAAGGATTTTAATAAATTATTTTTTCAATATTTTCAATATTTTTTCAACATTTTTAGGAGAAATAATTTATCAGCTATATGGTCATTATAATAATTATAAAGATAAAATCTAGAGGAGACTCCCATAATACTGGGCGAAATATAGAAATACTAAAATCGCCTAGATGATATAGAAATAGGGGATGCTCTTTTTTTCAGGTATTCATTTATATATATATATATATATATATATATATATTATATGTTTATAGAGACATCTATTATTATTCGTTTTAGGTATTTACTTTGTATTTATATTTAGATATGTTCTTTATTTATTAATATTGTTTGTCATACACGTAGATAGAATCTGAATATAAACTAAGGAATGTGATTAAGACAAAAAGATATATTCTGGTGGAATAACAAAGACTTTCAAATCCACAATTCATGATTTGTATCACAATGTGAAAAATAGGAGTAACATCTAATTGAATAATTGGAACCAGCATGGCATTTCTGCAGCAGTGGAATACCACAAAAGTAATCACCGAACAGCGAGTATAAGCGGGACGCCGCATCAAACCCTCATTGTAACAGAGGACTTAAATTCATTGTAACATTGGACTCTTCAACACTCATAGACTTTGCTCCAATTAGCGAATCCTTCATTTAGCTTTCATTGGCTACTAATTTATGTCTTTTTATGGTATTATATGTTATTAGTTATGACTGTATGGGTTTTAGCCGCATATTAATTAATTTATTGTGGTTACATTGTCCAATAATCCAGTAAATTTTATATATTCCATTAACTTTTAGGCAGTCTCAGTATATTGTATATTTTATCATTATCAACTTATGGGTATATCAATAAATTTATCGATTTGAAAATTATTGTTTCTATCTCATGGTTCTATATATAGTGTGAGTGCCCAGTATACTGTATTTCACTGTTAATTTTGTAAAGGAGGGGCGAATCCTTTTTTACTGTGAGCACCTCCTTCTGTGGTTTCATCCACTCCTGTGCGTCTCATAATTGTTAGAATATATATAATATTGTTACTCAAATTTACCGCTCTCATGAAGTAGAATATGTGACGAGAAAATGGCTCAGAATGGCTTGGATAAGTAAAAGCGTTTTAAAGTTATCACCACATAAAGTGACATGTCAGATTTTCAAAAAATGGCCTGGGCAGGTAGGTGAAAACTGGCCTGGGGTTGAAAGGGTAAATACTGCCTCCAATGCAAATAAATGCATTATGGAGAAAGAAGAAAGTAGCAAGATACGTAGTTTCACTGATCCTGCATGGAAAAGCCGTGGATTAGCCACATTTAAAGAAACAGATTGTCATAGTGACGCAAACCTTGCACATCTGCAGCAGAAAGCAGAGGTTAAAGGGGTTATCCAAGTTTGAATGACCCCCTCTAGGATGCCCGGCCTGTGACCTTGCACATACTTACCTGGTCCCTGACGCCGGCTTCCTCCAAGCAGTGGCTGCATCTCTCCTACATCCATCCAGACAACTTACGTCACGTGTGATGCAAGATGGCTGGTCACCGTCACGGCCTATTTGCTGCACCCCCGCCCTCCCCCATCGACAGATGTTGATTTCTGCCGGCAGAGGAGATGCAGCCAGTGCTGTGGAGCGTCGGGCACCAGGTATGTATGTGCAGGGTCACAGGCTGGGCATCCTAGAGGGGGTATATTCAGACTTCAATAACCCCTTTAACCTCTGCTTTCTGCTGCAGATGTGCAGTGTTTGCTGATCAGCTCTGGTCAGCATTGCAGCCTTTTCCTAGGCAAGTGACGTTGTTTGGTCTAGGTGCAGCTCAGGCTCATGCAAGTGAATGGGGCTGAGCTGCAATACCAAGCACAGCCACTATACGATGTACGGCACTGTGCTCTTACCTGCGAGAAGGCTGTCGGAGTGCATCTTCAAACAGCTGAACGGTGGTGGTGCCAGGTATCGGACCCCTGCCGAACTGATATTGATGACCGAACCGGAGGAAAGGCCATCAATATTAAACATCCCAAAAACCCCTTTAACCCTTTGTTTGTGTGGTTAAACATCCATGTATATCATTTACATGTTGATTTTGCTGACCATGGATTTACCTGTCTTCCCAGTAGTGCCTGCAGAGCCCCTCCGTGTACTCAGCACAGAGGAACTCATTGAACATAGGAGAGCCACGCTGGAGCAGAAGAAAGTTCACATTGCATCCTTGGCCTCGGCTATACTGGCAGATCCAGAGAACAGTGTGTGTGGTTTGTATGGTTTAATAAAAGTAGTGTTTTAGCTCACTTTTATTTTTTATTTTTTGGGCTAATTATGGACAGAAAGCGGAGGATTATGTGTTCCCTTCCAAGCAAACATAAGTCATTACTATAAAAGAGTCCAGCTATATGGGCAGTCATTCATTTTACCTCTCATTAGACCTAATGATAAAAGGCAGAGATACAATCCTAGATTTTTTTCTTTAAATAATGGTTGACGTCTATATCCGTTTTAAATGTGGTCTTTCCTTTGCATTTATAAGGAATCTGTTCTGAAAAGTAGTTTAAACTGAATTAAAGGAGTATTTCTGTCGTATTTGAAGGATAAGGTTAGTTTCACACTAGCGGCAGGGGAGACCGGCAGGCTGTTCCGGCGGGTGAACAGCCTGTCAGATCCGTCCTGACGCTAGTTCATGTGTGCCCCCGGACTGCCGCTCCGTACCCATTGACTATAATGGGGGCGGGGGTGGAGTTTCGGCGGCAGCGCGGTGAGAGGCAGCCGAACTAAAAGTACTGCATGTCCTACTTTTTGTCTGGCTGCCTCTCGCCGTGCGCTGCCGCTGGAACTCCGACCCCATTATAGTCAAAGGGGTCGGAGCAGCAGACCGGGGGCACACGTGAACTAGCGGCAGGACGGATCCGACAGGCTGTTCACCCGCCGGAACAGCCTGCCGGTCTCCCCTGCTGCTAATGTGAAAGTACCCTAAGCCACCGTCAAGTCAATAGAACAAAGGGCGAACTGCAGCAATGCTCCATTCAGGTGTGCAGAGCTGTGCTGCGCAGGCCCCTGAGCGCTGCTGTGCAGGAAGGAGCCACAGGAACAGTCAGGGTCCAGAGCTTATGGGAATACCCCTTTAATAGTAGCGCACAAGGATTTCTAGTCTGTTTGCTAAAGTTGTTTTGCACCTTTTTACCATTGTTATTTTTTTGCTCCTAGATTCGGTGCTGATTAGTTTCTTAATATATCTTTCTAGCCGTCTGAGCTCTGATTTTATTTCCTATTAATACAGAGCATCTCATCCCTGGTAGACAAAGACTTAAAGGGGTTCTCTGAGATGGCCTATTCCTAGGATAGATCCTAAGTATCAGATTAGCAGGGGTCTGACTCCCAGCAATCAGAGTTTGTGCCAGATCTACACAACTCTGGAGAGAGCAGGTTACTACAGCGCTGCTTTCATTGAAGTAAATTGAAGTAAAGGACATCTATATGTAAAAATCTTGGAGAATCTCTTTAAAAGATAACATGCCGGCTGCTTGCACTACCTAATTGCCTGCTGGGTTCCATGTATTACAGTGTGCAGTGTGGGGATTTGTTTGTCTGTATCAGTAACTGAGCTCAGACCACTAGACAGATATATTAATTTATCAGACTAACATTTTTTACAGGGTGGATATTCACTGTAACGTCAATGAGCATGTACAAGGCTTTCTAGGATATCACGTTGGTCAGCTGTGTGTGTGATCTCTGGGGTACATCAGTCAGCAGAACCAGTGGTCCCGGTCCCTGTGTCTGGGGCCGTTCATTCTCATTCACTTTGAGTCATAGAGTACTGTGAGGGGACTGAGCTTGGCTGTTGCATGTAGTCAAAGGGAATCTCTGGGCATTTTAGGAAATCCAGCCTTTCTTCTGACCTTTGGATGAAAGCCCGTTTAGTCAGTACATACCCTTGTATTGCACCGCTGTCTCCACTGCTCTCCCACAGGCTGTGGGCTCCTCTGCTGCTTGGGTCGTGTGTCCCGTTCAGCTCACATCTGGTCAGGCCCTGAGCAGCGGAGGCCACAGCCTGTGGGAGTGCAGTGGAGATGGCGGCGATGAAGGGTTAGTACTAACTAAACTACCTTTCTTCCACAGGACAGAGGAAAAACTGGATTTCCTTAAAAACCCGGAGAACTCCCTTGACCTTCTCACCGCTGCCTACCGTGATTTGTATGTATACAACTAGTAGAATGTGGAATTTTGAGTTTCTGCATCGCTGGCTCATTAGGGCCACAGAGCATGGGATGTTAGGAAATTACTTTGAAAAGTGTAGCTCCAAGATGGAGAAAGCTGTGCCGCAGCTTTGTCTCGTTACGATAGCCCCTTTTTAAATAAAAACAGGCATGATAATCAGACTGGGTCCATCTGTAATACCGTTCTCATCAAAGGTGGCTGTGTCTAACCAGACCAGTTGGCAATTATAGTGGTTGTCCACTTTTGACCTATCCTCAGCATCCTGTGATGGCTAACCTCCAGCACTCCAGCTGTGGTGAAACTGCGACAGAGAACAGCTAAGCAAGTGTACATCTTGGGAGTTGTAGTTTTACCATAGCTGGAGTGCCGGAGGTTTGCCATCACTAGTTGATTGACGGCGGTTTTACCAATCAGCTGTTCGGCAATATCCAGAGGCAGATGGTTATGTCTACTTTGTAGAGGACTGAGCTCAGGACTGCAGCTCTGCTCTTTTTGAAGTCGATTGCCGACCAGCAGATTGTCGGGGGTGTGGTGTGTCAGACCCCCCCATCAGCGAATGATGGCCTGTCCTGAGGATAGGCCATCATTTAATAAAAGGTAGACATCCCCTTTAAATCAGTGCATGCACAGAGCAGCTACACCAGACCAGCTTTCCATTCTGGCTGTTTGCTTAGGGTCCTAAACAGAAAGCCCCCTCTATGACATCCCTATACACTTGAAGAGTGTCCGCTGTAGAGGAATACAGGTCTTTTATAGGAAATGAGCGTTCTGATTTACTTCCCCATATAAAAATGAAAAATAGTTCATGATTAGGCCAAATTACACTTACATATTTCTTGGTGTCCCCTGTTTCATTGGCTAATGTTAGTAGAGAAATCAGATGGAAAAAGATTTGTATAAAAGTGAAAAAAAAAATTTGGGGACATTTCTGCTAAAAAAAAAAAATTGGGGTAATTCACCTGGAGTCCAGCATGATTATGATCGGGAGCTGCAGTAGCATTTACTCAGGACTAATTTTTATATGCTTTACCCCAATAGATAAAAAAACTGAAGGAGCTGCGTGTCATGGTGATGGAACAGGACTCTACGGTAGCAGTGACCATCCGGAAGCTCGTGCTGATTTCATTAATGGAAATATTCAAGGATATCGTCCCTTCCTATAAGATTCGCCCCCTGACCGAAGAAGAAAAGGCTTCTAGGGTGAGAGATTACTATATTTGAATCTAAACCTAAAAGGAAAAGCGGGCTGTACCTGCAGAAGGCTTGTAGGGGCTGCATGTGTGAAAATAATCATTTGTGGGATTTGCTATGTAGTTTTGCACTTTGCATATTTGTCGTGGAATTTCATTTGCGGAATCTGCATCGAAATTCTTCGACACAGTCCAGTATTAGAGAATGGGGGTTTCACAAACCCCTTTCACTCACAGCTTAAAAAAATAATCTGCTGTGTACACAATGCAAATATGTGATGCAGAAAGGTGGTGGATTTTCACCTTGGATTTCATTCATTGCAATGCAGTAAGTGAAATCTGTGGCAAAATCTGAACTGATAATCTCATGTGACACCAGCAGGTTTTCATTGCAGATTTTGATGCGTGTGTATCTACAGAAAAATGTTAGGCCACACGAGGAGCATGCTGCTGATTTAAAAACCCATACAGACTTTTTTTTTTCTCCTGTGTGTAAATCGCATTCTGCAATGCTCCGCTGCTGCTATATAAATCTGCACTTGTGTTGATGCCCAGGTGTTTTAAGTAAATTCTGTAGGACCTTAAGGGGGTTTTCCGAGATTCAGATATTGATGACCTGTCCTCAGTATCAGATCGGCAGGGACATTTGCTTGATAGTACATAGGTAAGTATTAGGGCTGCACGATATATCGCAAAAGTAATCGAATCGCGATAATCGGCAAATGCGGTTTGGCGATTCGGCCGAGCCGAAAATGCCGCGATTATTATATATGAAGGGGCCCCTATTGATAAAAAAAAAGTCCTCTGTCCTATTACAGCCTCTGTACTTACTTTCACAATGAATGCATGCACTGCAGCGACGAGCGGGAGCGAGCGAGGCAGCCGGCCGGCGCGGGACTGACGTCACTTAGTCACGCTCCTGCTTCCTGAATTAAGTGGGAGGAGCGTGCCAGTGACGTCAGTCACGCGCCGGCCGGCTCGCTCTCTGCAGTGTGAGTGCATTCATAGTGAAAGTACAGAGGCTGGCCATTTTATGAATAGGAGAGTTAACACATGAAGGGACACATGGGGCCATGAGGGGGACCAGCATAAGATGCTATATGTGTGTCTTATGCTGGCCCCCCTCGTGGCCCCATGTGTCATAGCACACATCCCCCATAACAGTGCCCTCCGCAGGTCCCCCATAACAGTGCCCTCCGCAGGTCCCCCATAACAGTGCCCTCCGCAGGTCCCCCATAACAGTGCCCTCCGCAGGTCCCCCATAACAGCGCCCTCCGCAGGTCCCCCATAACAGCGCCCTCCGCAGGTCCCCCATAACAGCGCCCTCCGCAGGTCCCCCATAACAGCGCCCTCCGCAGGTCCCCCATAACAGCGCCCTCCGCAGGTCCCCCATAACAGCGCCCTCCGCAGGTCCCCCATAACAGCGCCCTCCGCAGGTCCCCCATAACAGCGCCCTCCGCAGGTCCCCCATAACAGCGCCCTCCGCAGGTCCCCCATAACAGCGCCCTCCGCAGGTCCCCCATAACAGCGCCCTCCGCAGGTCCCCCATAACAGCGCCCTCCGCAGGTCCCCCATAACAGCGCCCTCCGCAGGTCCCCCATAACAGCGCCCTCCGCAGGTCCCCCATAACAGCGCCCTCCGCAGGTCCCCCATAACAGCGCCCTCCGCAGGTCCCCCATAACAGCGCCCTCCGCAGGTCCCCCATAACAGCGCCCTCCGCAGGTCCCCCATAACAGCGCCCTCCGCAGGTCCCCCATAACAGCGCCCTCCGCAGGTCCCCCATAACAGCGCCCTCCGCAGGTCCCCCATAACAGCGCCCTCCGCAGGTCCCCCATAACAGCGCCCTCCGCAGGTCCCCCATAACAGCGCCCTCCGCAGGTCCCCCATAACAGCGCCCTCCGCAGGTCCCCCATAACAGCGCCCTCCGCAGGTCCCCCATAACAGCGCCCTCCGCAGGTCCCCCATAACAGCGCCCTCCGCAGGTCCCCCATAACAGCGCCCTCCGCAGGTCCCCCATAACAGCGCCCTCCGCAGGTCCCCCATAACAGCGCCCTCCGCAGGTCCCCCATAACAGCGCCCTCCGCAGGTCCCCCATAACAGCGCCCTCCGCAGGTCCCCCATAACAGCGCCCTCCGCAGGTCCCCCATAACAGCGCCCTCCGCAGGTCCCCCATAACAGCGCCCTCCGCAGGTCCCCCATAACAGCGCCCTCCGCAGGTCCCCCATAACAGCGCCCTCCGCAGGTCCCCCATAACAGCGCCCTCCGCAGGTCCCCCATAACAGCGCCCTCCGCAGGTCCCCCATAACAGCGCCCTCCGCAGGTCCCCCATAACAGCGCCCTCCGCAGGTCCCCCATAACAGCGCCCTCCGCAGGTCCCCCATAACAGCGCCCTCCGCAGGTCCCCCATAACAGCGCCCTCCGCAGGTCCCCCATAACAGCGCCCTCCGCAGGTCCCCCATAACAGCGCCCTCCGCAGGTCCCCCATAACAGCGCCCTCCGCAGGTCCCCCATAACAGCGCCCTCCGCAGGTCCCCCATAACAGCGCCCTCCGCAGGTCCCCCATAACAGCGCCCTCCGCAGGTCCCCCATAACAGCGCCCTCCGCAGGTCCCCCATAACAGCGCCCTCCGCAGGTCCCCCATAACAGCGCCCTCCGCAGGTCCCCCATAACAGCGCCCTCCGCAGGTCCCCCATAACAGCGCCCTCCGCAGGTCCCCCATAACAGCGTCCTCCGCAGATCTCCCACATAACAGCGTCCTCCGCAGATCTCCCACATAACAGCATCCTCCACAGATCCCCCACATAACAGTGCGTCATCCACAGATCCCCCACATAACAGTGCGTCATCCACAGATCCCCCACATAACAGTGCGTCATCCACAGATCCCCCATAACAGCATCATCCACAGATCTACACCTCCACAGATCTCCCACATAACAGCGTCATCCACAGATCCCCCACATAACAGCGTCCTCCACAGATCCCCCACATAACAGTGCGTCATCCACAGATCCCCCACATAACAGCGCCATCCACAGATCCCCCACATAACAGCGTCCTCCACAAATCCCCCATAACAGCATCATCCACAGATCTACACCTCCACAGATCTCCCACATAACAGCGTCATCCACAGATCCCCCACATAACAGTGCGTCATCCACAGATCCCCCACATAACAGTGCGTCATCCACAGATCCCCCACATAACAGTGCGTCATCCACAGATCCCCCACATAACAGTGCGTCATCCACAGATCCCCCACATAACAGCGTCCTCCACAAATCCCCCATAACAGCATCATCCACAGATCTACACCTCCACAGATCTCCCACATAACAGCGTCATCCACAGATCCCCCACATAACAGCGTCCTCCACAGATCCCCCACATAACAGTGCGTCATCCACAGATCCCCCACATAACAGCGCCATCCACAGATCCCCCACATAACAGCGTCCTCCACAAATCCCCCATAACAGCATCATCCACAGATCTACACCTCCACAGATCTCCCACATAACAGCGTCCTCCACAGATCCCCCACATAACAGCGTCCTCCACAGATCCCCCACATAACAGCGTCCTCCACAGATCCCCCACATAACAGCGTCCTCCACAGATCCCCCACATAACAGCGTCCTCCACAGATCCCCCACATAACAGCGTCCTCCACAGATCCCCCACATAACAGCGTCCTCCACAGATCCCCCACATTACAGCGTTCTCCACAGATCCCCCACATTACAGCGTCCTCCACAGATCCCCCACATAACAGCGTCCTCCACAGATCCCCCACATAACAGCGTCCTCCACAGATCCCCCACATAACAGCGTCATCCACAGATCCCCCACATAACAGCGTCCTCCACAGATCCCCCACATAACAGCGTCCTCCACAGATCCCCCACATAACAGCGTCATCCACAGATCCCCCACATAACAGCGCCAACCACAGATCCCCCACATAACAGCGCCATCCACAGATACCCCATAACTATGTCATACCCAGCCGCGTCAGCGGCTCTTATGGGAAAATCCAAGCAAATAGACCTCTAGCACAATTCCCTTAAAATATCGCATCGCACATCGTTATCGCAATTTTTAGGGCCCTAATCGCAATCGCACAAAATTCCCATATCGTGCAGCCCTAGTAAGTATGCAATGGTAGTTAAGAACTATTAAAATCCAAACATTTAACAATGATTCATTAAGAGTCATCTAAAAGACAGATCTAGCACCAGGTATCCAGGGCATCACACACATGCAACGGGATACTCGGTGGTAGGTCCTGTGTGGCACAACAGTGTACAGGGTGTGCTATTGGTTAACTTAACCCTTCACACTTTAACAAACTTAAGTAGCAGGTAATGAACTTGTACCCTAACTTCATAGTATGTAAATACACCTATCTAAGGGAAGAGCCCCCCATCCCTATACCAACAATCGTATTTCTGCCCTTCTATAGCAGTAAGTCTGCAGAGTATCACAGGTTACGCTTATCATAGATGCTGCTTTACAACAGCTTATGCAGAACAACAACATTGTGCAACAATGCAATACTGGAAAACAAATGCTATGCTTTGAACAATAAAGATCAGGTTCTAGGAGGACAAAACATGAGTGGCACCGAACTATAAGATGAGTAAGGCACACACTTGGCATAACCTATCTTCATTAAACCCCCTGAGAACAGCGGAGAAAACCTTGACAGGTAATAACATCTAGAGGTTGCAACGAGTGTTCATCTCGGGGATCTCGCTGGACGCGGCTTGCCCTCCAGCCAGGCCGCAGCTTCCGCAGGAGTGTTGAAGGACTCAATGGACTCTCCGCCTACTACCTGTACCCTGGCTGGGTAGGCCATTGAGTATGGGAGGTTTAAGTCCTGAAGACGTCTCTTTCACTGTCAACGTCGCTCTGCGCTTCTGAAGCTCTGCGGAGAAATCCGGGAAGAGCATGATGTTTGCATTTTCAAAGCGAAGCTCTTGCTTGCGACGGGCCAGTTGTAGAATGAGGTCTCGATCTGCAGACGTCAGTAGTCGCGACAATAACGGCCGCAGTGGCGCTCCAGGGGGCATCGGTTTGGCCGGTCCACGGTGTGCCCTCTCAACAATAAAGGCAGAGGAGAAGGTGGCATCAGGGAAAGTGGCTCGCAGCCATGTAGACACAAAATCACACGGGTTATTACCCTCTGCATGCTCAGGAAGTCCCACTATACGTAGGTTGTTGCGACGTGTGCGATTTTCATAGTCGTCGCACTTTTGCTGCCAATCTACTTTCTTTTCCAAATCAGCCAAGCGGGCCTGTAATGGGTTCAGTTGGTCTTCCACCGTGGACACACGGTTTTCCACCTCCGCAATACGGTCACGCATGTTTTGCATGTCATGCCTCAGGAGACCGATATCTATCTTAACCTCCTCCATCTTCCCAGTTTGAGGGAGGGTTCGATGTCTGGCGCGCTGTCCTTACTGGGAGAAGGAGAGGCACTCCGGGAGGCCGCGGCTTGCGCGAGCGGCAAAGGGCCTGCGCCATCTTGGAATTCAGACCGGGCAAACTCTCTGAGCTTCTCAGCCGCCGACAGCGCCTTGTTTCGTGCCATCCTGGTTCTGCACGAACGTCCCGGTCTTCTCTCCTCCGTGGATGTTATGATTGCGGTTGGTAAGTTCAGGATAACGGCGAAGTTAGGGCAACAATGACGGAGCTCAGCTAGACACGTCCGTCCATCTTGCGCTCAGGCCATGCCCCCCCCTTCCCCTGTAACACTGCATCTTACTGAATGTCAGGGTGTAAAGAGTGTCACATGACTGATGCCATGTTTCTTTTTTAAATCAGATCATTTTTATTAAACATTTTACAGTGTAAATACACGTTTTTTCACAATACATACAAGGATGACATAGAGACATATTGTCCATAGGACTAATAACAAAAAGGACACCAAACTATGTGTATTAATCCAGTTTCAATCCAACCTCCCCACCATCCCATCCCACCCTAACCTACAAAATACAAAGGCACATTGTTAAACATTTCTATTCAGACGTCGAAACGACAGCCATGGATCCCACAATTTTTCAAATTTCGCTGGGCATCCACGCTTCTGGTACACCATCCGTTCATAACTCAGCATTGTGTCAACCGCACTTAGGAATTCGCCTAGGGTTGGCGGCGCTGTCTGTATCCAATGTAGGGCTATTAACTTCCTAGCGACATATAACATTCTACCTATAGCTATTTTATGTACCTGACCTGTGGCCAGTTCAGAGACATATCCTAACACACACACTTTCAGGTCAGAGGTTATTCGTACCTTGTAAACTTCCTGTGTTGTCTGAGATACCAACTCCCAGTATCTCCCTAACCTCTCGCACGTCCACATCATATGCAACAAATCTGCAGACACCACAGAGCATCTTGGACACTCATCCGTAGGTCTGAACCCTATACGGAACAAAAAAAACGGTGTTTTGTAGACCCTATGGACAATAAACAGCTGCGAAAGTTTACGTCCTTCACTCAAGGAAGAGAGAGGTATCGCCTCCAGTATGTCAGACCATTGGTCATCAGTTAATTCGCCAACATCTTTCTCCCATTTACTTTTAGCCGTAAGCGGATGCGACATTAGAAACTTATCAAGCAGCAGCTTGTATATACAGGAAATCATACCTCTCCTCGCCCCCCTGGACAGAATCTGGTGCAATGCAGCATCTCTCCCTGCCACCATAGTCGTACCTTTAAATGTGGAGTTGTATGCGTGTCTCACCTGAAGGTACTTATAAAAGTGAGTTCTAGGCAGATCATACTTCTCCTGAAATCTGGCAAATGACATGAACTTCTTTTCCTCCAAAAGATGTCCCAACCTCAGAATACCCTTCCTTTTCCATGCCCCAAAATCAGACAGGGAGAGGAATTCCGGCAGCACAGGATTGCCCCACAGTGGAGTGTATTCCGTATTGCCGAAAACCCCCCTCAGGAGCTTGACCTTATTCCACACGGACTGCATCAAGTGTCCCAAATCACCCATCGGACCACTCTTCCCGGCCCCCTTAGTCTCAAGGATCAGCAGTAGGTCATTAGAGGACAAGCAATGTTTAAACAACTGACACGACATCTCACTCGACTCCAGTTCCATCCACCCCTTAAAATGTTGGCATTGTGCAGCCAGGAAGTACACCCAGGGGTTTGGGACTGCAAGGCCCCCTTCTGTTTTAGGATATTGCAACGTTTCAAGCTTAATTCTCGGTTGCCCCTTCCGCCATATGAGCTCCCTGAAAGTAGCATTGATAGGAACAAATTTGGACTTTGACAGCCAGACCGGGGAGTTATGTAGAACATAGAGTAGCTGAGGCATCAACACCATTTTAATGAGATTAGCTCTTCCCGCCACCGACAGATATAGTTTACACCATGCCTTAGTCTTATTACGAAATTTGATAACCAACGGGTCAAAGTTAAGGCGCCCAAAGTCTCGGATTCTCGGAGATATATGGATACCCAAATACTTAAAGGTCGCTACACATGGAATATTTCTGTCTCGCACTGTCTGTGATTGCACTTGCCCGTCGAGCAGCATAATCGCTGACTTACTCCAGTTAATAGTCAGACCCGACAGATCCCCGAAGCAATCAATGATTTTCATAGCCGCTTCCAACGATGGACCAGTATCTCCCAGAAAAAGCAAGGTGTCATCTGCATACATCACCACTTTATTATTAACTGTCCCATATTGGAACCCCCGGATGTCCATTGATTTACGAATTGCTGCGGCTAATGGCTCAATCGCAACTGCAAATAGCAGAGGCGACAACGGGCACCCCTGTCTAGTACCCCGGCCCAGACAGAACTTGGGGGACACCCCTCCATTCGCCCTGATACATGCCTCGGGTTTAGAGTATAGCACCCGGACCCAGGATATATACTCATCTCCGAACCCCATATATGCCATAACTCTCCACAGGAATCGCCACTCAATGCTGTCAAAGGCCTTGGCCGCGTCTAAGGAAAGGATAGCTCTATCTCCAACATTATCAGCTGGAAGTTGAATACTGGCAAACACTCTTCTAATATTAATTGACGTTGATTTCTGAGGCATGAAGCCAGTCTGGTCAGAGTGTATGATAGACAGAATCACTTTAGACAGACGCATGGCCAAGACCTTTGCAAGCAACTTAACATCATTGGAGAGTAATGATATCGGTCTATATGAGTCAGGGAGAGAGTGATCCTTGTCCGGCTTAGGAATGACTACTATTACCGCCTCCTGCATAGACGGAGGTAGCACCCCCCTCTCCTTGGAATAATTGAATACCTTCAGAAGTTCCGGGAGCAACACTTCCGCAAAGGACTTTTATATACTTCCGCCGGAAGCCCATCCAAACCCGGAGCCTTGTCATTAGCCATAGCAGCCAGTGCCGCCTTCAATTCTTCTAACTCAATCGGCTCCTCTAACCGCATACTGACTTCCCTGGAAAGCTTAGGAAGATCTAATGTGGCTAAAAAGGCGTCAATCTCTTCATCCGAGCATGTCACCCTGGAAGCATACAGCGAGGAATAAAAATTATTTAGTATATTCAAAATGTTGTCAGTATCACGCCTGAGGACGCCGCCAGCATCTAACAGGCCAGATATACATTGTGACCCTTGTTGCGCTTTCGCGATAACCGAGAGCATATGGCCTACACTCTCGCCTTCAGTAAAAAAATTGCTGCTTGTAAAACAGTCGTTTCCTCTCTGCTACCTCCAAAAGGTGACACCTCAACTCATCCTGCCTAGTCTTTAAGGTATTGCTTGTTAGGATAGAAGGATTTAACACAAAAGCTTCCTCCGCTAGCTTCATGTTATCATGTTTCTGCAGATCAAGTTCTCTAGATTTAGATTTAATCCGACTGACTGTTTTAATAAAGGATCCTCTGAGGAAGGCCTTAATCGCTTCCCAGGCGACTAACGGAGACGCAGTCCCTTCATTTATACAAAAATATTCCCTAAGGGATTGAAGCATATCGGACGGGTCACCCATCAGTTTTAACCAAAAGGCATTTAATCGCCAGTATCTAACCCCCGGCCTGGCTGTCTCAGAAATATCAAGGGTGATGCTAAAGAAGGAATGGTCAGATAGGGTCCTAGAGAGATATTCTGAGTTCTGTACAAACGGAAACATATGAGCATTTACCAGACCCAGATCTATACGCGACAGGGAGCCATAGGTCGAGGAGCAACACGAGTATTTCCTGTCCAGGGGGTGGGTCTCTCCATACATCCATCAGACCTACTTCCCTCAGTATTCTTGCAAACAAGGTTTCACCCGTACTACTACCACTAGGTGTGATCTGGCATCTATCAAGCGAGCTGTCAAGTACATTGTTGAAATCTCCCACTATTAACACTGGAAGTTCAGAAAATTCTGCCATAAACTCCATAAGCTTCCTTAAAGGCACCGAGGAAAATGGTGGGGGTTTATAGATTGTCGCTAACACCATTCTCATCCCTTGGACCACACAATGCATTCCTATAAACCTTCCCTCTTCATCCACACATACCCTGAGGCATTCAAATATGATATTCTTATGAACTAGGATACTAACCCCCCTTGAATGCGAGGAGAAGACGGAATGCACCAAATAACCCAGCCACAGCTTTTGCATAACATGTATAGATTGTTTGGTCATATGCGTTTCTTGCAAGCATATTATTGCCGGCTGATATCTAGATAGGTAACGGAACAGACCGTGTCTCTTTGTAGCATCCGCCATTCCCCTCACATTCCAGCTAAGTATTCTCGTAGCAGGTCCCATAAGAATGCATACATACATAAAAGTACATTTGAGATTCACACCTCCGCCTCCCAGCAGCTGCAAGGAAAAACAACGTTAATCACCAGATTACAGACTCCCATCTCTTCTCCATTTCCGCCGACAAGGTATAAAAGGACTGTACGTTTCAGCATTTTAGAATTGCCATCAATAGCACCTTTGACAGTATTAACCCCCGCTAATCCCTTCCCCCCTCCCTCCCCCCACCCAACTATCCCTTCCCAGGCAATGAACATATGCAGCATAGTTAGATTCGGTAATGAACTCGGGGCCAACATTGTGAACCTGGCCCAACAGCGCCTGAAGCAGCACAGCATCCAGCACGATACCGTACTCAGGCACATTAAGAAGGTGGGGCGCAACCGAGGGCGTATGCTTTACCCACAGAGTGTCTCCAGCAACCGGCTAAAGACAGAAGAAAATGTCCACAACGGTGGGTGGACAGTCCAGGGGACATCAAAACTTCAATCCGGAGCAGGAATGTCCAACAGTCTCAGGTGTCTGTTGATGGAATCCTAAGGCGACGCTCATTTTGATCCAACCACTTGACCGCAGCGTCCGAGTCTTCAAAGAACACAGCAGATCCAAACGCCACCACTCTGAGCCTGGCCGGGAACATCATGGAGTACTGTACTTGCAAATCTCTCAGCCTCTGTTTAATCTCCACAAAACGAGCTCTCTTTTTCTGTACATCCGACGAATAGTCTGGGAACAGAGACACCTGTACCCCATTGATTTTTAAATCGGGATGAGATCTTGCAGCCCTCAGTATAGTGTCTCTGTCTCGATAGTGCAGGATTTTAGCCAGTATTGGACGTGGCGGACGTCCTGGCGGCAAAGGCCTGGTGGGGACCCTATGTGCTCGTTCCACAGCGTAAAGTGCAGAGAGTCCTCTATCACGGAATTTTTCCGCGAGCCATTTTTCAATAAAATCAGTAGCCTCTGGGCCCTCAGATTTCTCAGGAATGCCCACCAGCCTTATATTATTGCGGCGAGAGCGGTTTTGTAGGTCGTCTGTTTTAGCATAGAGCGCCGCTATATCCTTTGACGCAGCCTGGCTCTCTCTCTGTAGGGTAACAGCCCCATCTTCCAGATCTGAGACCCTCCTCTCTACTTCTGAGGTGCGTTCAGCCACCTTATGCAGGTCATGACTGATAATGGATATGTCCGCTTTTAGACTTCCAATATTAATATTCATGTTCTGGAGGGTGGCGTTGCATCACATCACAGCTGCCATCACATCTTTCAAGGTGGGCTCAGGGGCATTGATCACTGGCAGACACTTCCCACTGCTGCACAGGCTGGCACTCGCCCCCCCCCCCCCCCCCCAATGCTGAACTGGGGATTGCTGGTCGTCATTACAGGGGCCATCTTGCTCCCCTAAGCCTTCCTCCACTTGTGCCAGGGTGCCCTCTCCTTCTCCCCATACATGACTGGGGGACTGGTGTGACTTGTGAGCACATTAAGAAGGTGGGGCGCAACCGAGGGCGTATGCTTTACCCACAGAGTGTCTCCAGCAACCGGCTAAAGACAGAAGAAAATGTCCACAACGGTGGGTGGACAGTCCAGGGGACATCAAAACTTCAATCCGGAGCAGGAATGTCCAACAGTCTCAGGTGTCTGTTGATGGAATCCTAAGGCGACGCTCATTTTGATCCAACCACTTGACCGCAGCGTCCGAGTCTTCAAAGAACACAGCAGATCCAAACGCCACCACTCTGAGCCTGGCCGGGAACATCATGGAGTACTGTACTTGCAAATCTCTCAGCCTCTGTTTAATCTCCACAAAACGAGCTCTCTTTCTCGCCCAATTCCTTGGGGGACACAGGAAACCTTGGGTATAGCTCATCTCCATAGGAGGCGTGACACTAAGTGAAAGACTGTTAAGCCCCTCCTCCAGCAGCTATACCCTCAGCCTGGAGCGAGCGACTACCAGTTTTTTGCTTAGTGTCAAGGAGGCAAGACACTCTCTGCACTGCAGAGCTGTCTTTGCTAAAGATTTTATTTTTTCTCTTTTATTATTTTCAACTTTTTTTCCTTTTTTCAACAGGGACAACAGAGTCGCATTAGACCTCTCTGTTTTCCCGGGGTTGAGCTGCGCCAGTGCCGGTTATCCGCACTGCTGCCTCCCCCACAGAAGAAAAGGAGGACCAGGGCAGCCCAGCTCCCCTGCATCCCGCCAGCACAAGGGTCGCCCACCTGCAAGCCCCTCTCCAGCTCCCTGCCACTTCGGTGCCAGTGGCTGAAGGGGCGTCCCTGCTGGATGGACAGAGGGTGAAAACGTCGATGGTGAGGTGGCTGTGCAGCCGTTCTACCCCCTCCCCCCCCCCGTTAAGGCCTGATGCTGCTGTCCCCTCTGCCTGACCTTCATGTCAGTTACAAGTTACAGCTCTCTTAGCTGTGAGTCCTGCGGCTCCTTTGTGTGTGGGGCAAAAGCGGAGCGATGCTCGTGGGGGAGGGTTACAGCGCAGTTTTACCTCAGGTGCGGCGGCCGTGGGCCGCCTTTCGTTATCAGCTGCTGGATAGCAGGCACACGTGTACTGCGGCTGTGTTCAACTGTCGGCTGATATTCTGACAAGCGCACGCTCTTGTCCGGCCACTGGTGTGCGTTCGCCTCCACTTATATGGAAGTGAACGGGGGACATTATTCTGTGGGGTTTCGGCGGCATGTAATATTTTGAATCACGCGCGCGCGCGAGAAGTTTTATCGGTGGGCGGAGCTTCGTTCCGTTCCACTGTACATGTTAGGCTTCAGTCAAGGGGCGGACGTCTTTCTTCCCGCTCCTCACTAGCCCCGCCTCCTCTTCGTGCCTGCCTGCTCTCAGGACAGATTACCTCAGGGCTCTGAGGACCGCTGCTGTTGCCGCTGCTGTTGCCGCTGCTGTGCCGTCTGCTCCCACTGTGACCTGGTAGGACTGTTGACCCCTTCCAGCACTGCAGCCCTCTGGCCTGGACGTTTTTGTATATTACTTCCAGCCAACATGTCTGACCCCTCAGTGCCTGCTGGTCCTTGGTATCATACCTGCACCGCATGTAAGGCACCCCTTCCTCAAGGGCAGCCTGACCCGCATTGCTCGGCTTGCAAAGCCCCATTACAGGGTCCGCCATCTGCTGTGTCACCCCCTGGCCTCTTGGATCCCCCTGACTGGGCTAGATCCCTTTCCCAGGCTGTGGTCAGTCTCACTAATGTTGTGGGCCGCCTTGCAGATACATTGCCCTTACCGCAGCTGGATAATTCCCCTGCTGGGCCCTCCGGGTCCGCTACCTTAGCTGACCCGTCTGAGTCTCTCTCTCCAGGCGACACCTCCAGAGTCCGTCAACTCCAGAAGCGGTCCAGGGCGGAGCACCTATCATCCTCGGATGCTTCGGTATCACCCCCAAGGGTGCGCCCTCAGTCGGGTCCTTCCTCATTACAGGATATGCCCTCTGAAGGGGAACTAGCCGATTCTGATTGGGATATGGACTCGGCCTTGCCTTCAAAGCTGGCTTCTGCTGTGGGCCATCTTATTAACAATATCCGTGATACCTTTAAGATTCACGATGACCCTCCTAATTCTGAAAAGGCCAGTGTTTCCTTTTTTCGCCAAAAACAGGCGTCTGCGGTTTTTCCCCTCCACGCTGACTTCTCGTCGGTGGTTTCTAAGGCCTGGGCCCGTCCTGATGCCCGTTTTACCCCGCCTAAGAAGTTGGATATCTGTTATCCATTCCCGGCGGATTGCATTACAAACTGGGCGTCACCACCTAAAGTCGACCCCCCTGTGGCCCGTTTGTCCAAAAGCACGGCTATTCCCGTTGCAGATGGTTCTTCCTTACAATCCACGGAAGATCGCCGGATAGAGGCCATTACAAAGGGTATCTTTGCAGCCTCCGGTTCCGCCCTCAGGCCGGTCTTTGCCTCCGCTTGGGCTGGAAAAGCGGTTTCAGAATGGGCGTCTCAGCTGGATCAGGAGCTTGAATCCGACGTCCCTATTCAGGACCTCCGCGCTCTGGCCCAACTTATCGTTCAAGCCGGAAAATTTGTCTGTGAGGCATCCCTGGATGCGGGGGCTCTTATAGCCCGTTCATCTGCCCTGGCCGTTTCGGCTAGAAGGGAGCTTTGGTTAAAGGTTTGGACGGCGGACGCCACGTCAAAGCGGTCTCTTACTGGCCTTCCCTTCACTGGTTCTCGATTGTTCGGGGCCCGCTTGGATGAAATCATCTCTGAAGCCACGGGAGGGAAGAGTACACATCTTCCCCAATCAAGGACTAGGAGCACCACTCGAGGCCGTCCCACCTTTTCTCGCTTCAGGTCTTCCCGCAGAGCTCCCACACCTCGCACCACTTCAGGTCCATCCTCTAACCCTGTCCAAGACAGACGTAAGAAGCCTTTTTTTCGGACCCAGCCCTCCTGGCGCAAGTCACAGCCTGCTCGTCCTCCCGCGACCAAGCAGAACCCTACCTGAAGGTGCGCCCCCACCCACCCGGGTGGGGGGACGTCTCCTCCTGTTCAGGGACTTCTGGCAGACGCACGTCTCCGACGCCTGGGCTCTCGAGGTGGTGTCTTCCGGGTACAAACTCGAGTTTGCGTCCCTCCCCCCAGTTCGGTTCTTTCGCTCCCGGGTTCCTCGAGATCCCCAAAGGGCGGCCGATTTCTTTACTGCCACTCGTACCCTTCTGGACAAGGGGGTCATCACTCCGGTTCCTATGGAGGAAAGATTCAAAGGGTTCTATTCGAACCTTTTTGTGGTCCCCAAAAAGGAAGGCTCGGTTCGTCCCATTCTGGATTTAAAACGGTTAAACCGTTTCCTTCGTCTTCAGCGGTTCCGGATGGAGTCTCTCAGGTCAGTGGTGGCCTCTCTGGAAAAAGGGGAGTTCCTGGCCTCTATCGACATCCAGGACGCCTACCTTCATATTCCAATCGCTCGGTGTCATCAGTGCTTTCTGCGCTTTGCAGTGGGGTCCGACCACTACCAGTTCGTTGCCCTCCCCTTCGGGCTGGCGACAGCCCCTCGCGTTTTCACAAAGGTCCTAGCCCCTGTCCTCGCCTTACTTCGTTCCAGGGGAGTTTTTCTTCTTCCATATTTGGACGATCTCCTTATCAAGGCACCCTCTCTGTCACTGACATCTGCCAGTGTGGACCTCTCGCTACAAACCTTACGCCGGTTCGGTTGGATTATCAATCTTCCCAAATCCGCTCTTGTTCCATCCAGGCAACTGATCTTTCTAGGGATGCTGCTGGATACAGATGCAGCGGAGGTTCGGCTTCCGTCAGAGAAGCGCCAGCTCCTTCATTGGTCGGTTCAGAGCCTTCTGAACCACCGCCGTCCTTCCTTCCGGTTCAGCATGCGGGTCTTGGGACAGATGGTATCCTGTTTCGAAGCAATCCCCTACGCGCAGTATCACTCCCGCACCTTTCAGACTGCCATTCTGTCCGCATGGGACAAGTCCCAGGAAAGTCTGGATCAGCACTTTCCCCTTCCCCCCCAGGTTCGCTCCTCTCTACTCTGGTGGTTACGGACCCCTCTCCAAGGGAAGTCCTTCCTACCGATAACTTGGTTGGTGATTACCACCGATGCCAGTCTGCGGGGTTGGGGGGGGGTGTTTCCTCCTCGGTCCGTACAAGGCACTTGGTCTCCATCGGAGTCCAAACTGCCGATCAACGTTCTGGAGCTGAGGGCGATTCTCCTCTCACTCCGGCATTGGACTTCGCTGCTTCAGGGTCTCCCTGTTCGTGTCCAATCGGACAATGCCACGGCTGTGGCATACATAAATCATCAAGGGGGCACTCGCAGCGCGGCAGCAATGAGGGAGGTGTCTCTAATCCTTTGCTGGGCGGAAGTTCATGTTCCAGCCATTTCGGCCATTTACATCCCGGGGGTGGACAATTGGGCGGCGGATTTCCTCAGCCGGACGACGATCGACCCGGGCGAGTGGTCTCTGCACCCCGACGTCTTCGAGTCTCTTTGCCTCCGTTGGGGTCGTCCGGACGTGGATCTCATGGCCTCCAGATTCAACCACAAGCTCCCCACCTTCATGGCCAGAACCAAGGATCCGGACGCTTACGGCGCGGACGCGCTCGTCCTTCCCTGGACGGAGTTCTCTCTCCTCTACGTTTTTCCGCCCCTGCCTCTTCTTCCACGAGTCCTTCGGAAGATCGCGGCGGAGGGCACGCCTGCGATCCTAATAGCCCCGGATTGGCCTCGTCGTCCTTGGTACGCCGACCTTATGTTGCTCCTGGCAGACGCCCCCTTGCCTCTGCCTCTAAGAGAAGACCTCCTCTCTCAAGGGCCGATCTTCCACCAGCATTTAGGGTCACTACGTTTAGCGGCGTGGCTATTGAGACCGCGGTCCTAACGCGGCGGGGGTTTTCTGCTGACGTGGTCCGTACCATGATTCGTGCGCGTAAACCGGCATCGTCCAGGATTTATTACCGAACCTGGCGGGCCTATTTGAACTTCTGCGAGACCTTAGATGTTCATCCCCTTCGGTTTTCTCTCCCCACGATTTTATCCTTCTTGCAGTCTGGTCTGGACTTGGGTTTGGGTCTCAGTACCCTAAAGGGTCAGATCTCAGCGCTTTCGATCCTTTTTCAGCGACCTCTGGCTTCGCTCGGTCCAGTTAAGACTTTTCTGCAGGGGGTTGCTCACTATGCTCCCCCGTATCGCGCTCCCGTTCCATCTTGGGATCTTAATGTTGTGCTGACGGCTCTCCAATCTTCTCCTTTCGAGCCTTTGCGCAGGGTTTCCCTTCGCTTGTTGTCTTGCAAAGTTTTTTTCCTCGTAGCCATCACGTCTCTTCGGCGTGTGTCTGAATTGGCGGCACTTTCTTGCGTAGAACCCCTCTTAGTTTTTCACCAGGACAAGGTGGTTCTCCGCCCGGTTCCGGATTTCCTTCCGAAGGTGGTGTCCGCTTTTCACCTGAATGAAGATATTATCCTTCCTTCTCTGTGCCCGTCCCCGTCTCATCCTCGGGAACGGGATCTTCACCGTCTGGATGTTGTTAGGGCTCTGAGGATCTACTTGGATGTAACTAGACCCTTTCGGCGCTCGGATTCTCTATTTGTGGTTCCGGAGGGTCCGCGCAGGGGGCTGGCGGCATCTAAAGTGGTTATTGCCCGCTTCATCAAGATGGCTATTGCTGAGGCTTACAGTGCTAAGGGCAGGGAACCGCCCTTTGGTGTTACCGCTCATTCTACCAGAGCGGTCGGGGCTTCCTGGGCTCAGCGAAATAGAGCTTCGGCTGAACAATTGTGTAAGGCGGCCACCTGGTCTTCTTTGCACACTTTCACCAAGTTCTACAAGGTGAACACTTATGCATCGGCGGATGCTGCTTTGGGCCGCCTGGTCTTGCAGGCGGCGGTGCCTTAATGCCTATGGTGCTTTAATTCACTTTGGGTTGTGGTCCCTCCCTATTTGTGGACTGCTTTTGAACGTCCCAAGGTTTCCTGTGTCCCCCAAGGAATTGGGCGAGAAAACGAGATTTTTGTATAACTTACCAGTAAAATCTCTTTCTCGCTCTTCCTTGTGGGACACAGCACCCACCCATTGTTTTGGTTGCCCTGACGGGAGTTTTGACTTGTTGGTGTTAATTTGGTTGATCCTTGCCTTTGTTTTAACTACTTGGGCACATAACTGGTAGTCGCTCGCTCCAGGCTGAGGGTATAGCTGCTGGAGGAGGGGCTTAACAGTCTTTCACTTAGTGTCACGCCTCCTAGGGAGATGAGCTATACCCAAGGTTTCCTGTGTCCCCCAAGGAAGAGCGAGAAAGAGATTTTACTGGTAAGTTATACAAAAATCTCGTTTTTTCTGTACATCCGACGAATAGTCTGGGAACAGAGACACCTGTACCCCATTGATTTTTAAATCGGGATGAGATCTTGCAGCCCTCAGTATAGTGTCTCTGTCTCGATAGTGCAGGATTTTAGCCAGTATTGGACGTGGCGGACGTCCTGGCGGCAAAGGCCTGGTGGGGACCCTATGTGCTCGTTCCACAGCGTAAAGTGCAGAGAGTCCTCTATCACGGAATTTTTCCGCGAGCCATTTTTCAATAAAATCAGTAGCCTCTGGGCCCTCAGATTTCTCAGGAATGCCCACCAGCCTTATATTATTGCGGCGAGAGCGGTTTTGTAGGTCGTCTGTTTTAGCATAGAGCGCCGCTATATCCTTTGACGCAGCCTGGCTCTCTCTCTGTAGGGTAACAGCCCCATCTTCCAGATCTGAGACCCTCCTCTCTACTTCTGAGGTGCGTTCAGCCACCTTATGCAGGTCATGACTGATAATGGATATGTCCGCTTTTAGACTTCCAATATTAATATTCATGTTCTGGAGGGTGGCGTTGCATCACATCACAGCTGCCATCACATCTTTCAAGGTGGGCTCAGGGGCATTGATCACTGGCAGACACTTCCCACTGCTGCACAGGCTGGCACTCGCCCCCCCCCCCCCCCCCCCCCAATGCTGAACTGGGGATTGCTGGTCGTCATTACAGGGGCCATCTTGCTCCCCTAAGCCTTCCTCCACTTGTGCCAGGGTGCCCTCTCCTTCTCCCCATACATGACTGGGGGACTGGTGTGACTTGTGAGCGAAGCGCTCTAGCCGCGCTGCCGCTCCCTGACTCACCGCCGCCCTCAGGTCAGGCCACTCTTCCTCCTCAGCGCCATCTTGGGATCTTGCCTCTCTGTCCTGCCGGCTCGGCGTTTTGCCTCTCTTTGCAGGCATAATGATTTTCCTCAGCACCGGACCGCTTGCTGGCTATGTCCCCCGCTCCTACGGCTGTTTTTAAGGAATATCTCCACCGTTGTAGGTATTTTAGTCAGGATTCTTGCCGGAGCTAGTGCGGCGTGCGTCCTACTCCATGCGCCGCTAGGCTCCGCCCCCCCCCCCCCCCCTGATGCCATGTTTCAGTTAGGCCATAGATGCATTACATAGAACTGATACATATACCATTCTTCTGCATATAGGGGTCAACTGCCTGATATAAGTAAGGTATGTATGCCGAATTTTTTAGACGTGTATATTAGAATATTGTATGATTTCCTATTATATAAACCAAAAAATTAAAAATATATAAAAAAAAAAAAGCTGCTCCTTTAATTTTAATGAAATGGGTCCATTCAACTACTTTTCAGCATCCAGTGGAAGGAAGTTGTCTAAGGGTCCATTCACACGTCCGCAAGTGTTTTGTGCAAATTAAATGCAAATTACGGACAACGGCTGCGGAGAAAAATAGGACATGCTCTTTTTTGCAGGTCCGCGGAACGGAACTATGGATGTGGACAGCACTCTGTGTGCTATCCCCACCTTTTGTGGCCCCATTGAAATGAATGGGTCTGCACCCGTTCCGCAAATTTGCAGAACGGATGCGTACCCATTCATACGGACGTGTGAATGAACCCTAGAGCAAAGAGTGAGCAAAATAATCTGAAATTCAGGAACAATTCAGTCCTTGTTGTAAGATATATACAATAAACATAGAAGATGTGCACATATTCAGATAAAAGAAATGACTCCCAGATGTTGGGCGTCAGCAGTTCTGTACACTCTCTCGATGAGAAGCTTACTGGACCTAGTCCAGCTTTGTACTGAGCGGACATATCACCACATGGTTATCTCATTGAATCACATATCGCAAGAGTCGGACATGGTTGAGATTTCAGTCTGACATTGTGAGGTTGGGTTGTGCTGGTGTGGTCTGTTATCACGGCACCGCGTTAAAACGTCTTTCCCGGCCACGTAGATCAGAGTTGAAGATGAAGGATTGTTATTGGCATTGAGCACTTTTCTACCGTATCTCTCCCCAAATTACAGTACTGTCGAGGGAGCATAAAATGTCCAAACTGTCTTGACTTTTGCCAGGTTTGAAGATAGTCTTACAGGATCATTTTGGATTCACTCTTTGATCTCCACAGTCAGCAGGGGTCTCCTTTAATGGAGGTCTGATGAACTTCACGGCTTCTCGTAGAGGTCTTTACTGTATGGATACCAATGGCTAATTAGCAATTAACGTTTTTCTTTTTCACAACTTTCATTTGAATGTTCTTAAACAGGTCAAGAAAGACACTCAGAAACTCCGAGAATTTGAAGAAGGTCTCGTCAGTCAGTACAAGTTTTATCTGGAAAACCTGGAGCAAACAATAAAAGGTAATGTAATCTGTATATACATCTTTTTATTAGCGTATGTTTTAGGCTCTGCTCACTTCTTATTTAAGGTATACACAGAGAGTGTACGTGTTCATCCCATTGTATGCCATATAGTCACATAATTTGCCCATTGACTTTTATTGTATGATAATAAATAAAAAAAATGCTTGGTAGTGTCTTCCACTCTTAGTGTTGTGTCATCCATTTGGCTATAGGCGTGTTGATAAGGGCATTCCTGATTGAATAACCCCTTAAGGGTCCGTTCACACGTCAGTAGTGCATTGCGCATCCGCAATACACCCGTCCGGTACCCCCACAGAAATGCCTATTCTTGTCCGCAATTGCGGACAAGAACAGGACATGCTCTATTTTTTTTTCCAGAGCTGCGGACCGGAAGATTGGGGCCGCGCTCCGGAAATGCGGATGGTGTGCTCTCCGCATCCATTCAGTCCCCATAGAAAATGAATGGGTCAGCACAATTGCGGAACGGGTGCGGACAACACTTGCGGACGTGTGAATGGAGCCTAAAGGGGTTGGCGTGTTTCCTATATTGATGACCTATCCCCCAGGAGGAGCTGTGCAGATTCATGTATAGTTTTGTGGGAAAAGACTCGGTAGAACTTGTAATTTATTCATTCAAACCTCTGCTCTTTGTATGTATCAGGCAGCAGAGGTTTAAAGGTGGAAATTTCAACTTTTACTGACTCTTTTCCCATGTCAGTCTGCTCAGCTCCTCCTGCTCTATGACATGCTGCCTGTAGATTGCACTTTATTTTGTGGCGGCTGGTTGCCTTTAAATGGGTTTTCCAGCAAGTTGTTTGTTTGTTTTTTTTTGTTTTTTTTTATGCGGGAGTTTAAGAGGGTTCTCAGAGACCTGGAACACCCTTCTGATATTGGCAGGCAGGATGCCGGGTTTAAAAATAAGATCCACCGGCGCTCTTTTCCAGTGCTGATCTTCCTTCTCCTCTTTTGCTGGTCCCCAATAGACCGGAAGTGTCAGGGACATTTATTTTTTATTTTTTATATATATATATATATTTTGTCTGCATTTTATAATAAAAGGGGTTTCTGGTCTCGGGGAACATTAAGTGACGCTGTTAGGTCTTGTATGATACACTGATGTTGGCAAAGGATAGAGAAGAAAATGCTGAGTGTGTATGGTTTTCTATGATTTCTTTCAGTATTTTCATATAAAAGAATGTTTAGATGTTGAGAGGAGTTGTAGAGCAGAAGCCAGGAGAGCTGTCAGCAGTGGGAGTGCGCAGCCGTCACATTGGTGTCTACACAGTTGTTTTGTTACTCGATTGGTCGTCGGAGGGGAACGCTTAGAAAGCTCATGAGCCCCCACTGTTGCCACCCTGATTATATAATTTCCATAGCTTTTTTTTCTCTTGACACCTGCTCTGATCCCTGACTGAAGAAATTTTGTATCTCTCAGATTGGAAGCAAATGAAAACCAAGAGGAACGAAGTGGTGTCATTGAAGGCATACCGAGGCCTGGCGGAGGTGGCGGTGATGTGCCTGTGTGAGCTCATGCTCGCTCTCTCCCACTTCAACTTCCACAACAACATCATCGTCCTCATCGTACCACTTATTGACGACAAGTACAAAAAGGTCAGCAGTTTTCACACCCAGTGCTTTTCTTAGTGTTTCTTTCAGTAAATTTAGTGGATATTAAAAGGTTTATCCCATGAAAATGTTTTAGCCCTATCCATGAGAATGAGGGGGTCCCTCAAACCCCTCTCAGAATTGAGCAGTAACACTAATAGTTTATAAGGCTGAAAAAAGACATTTGTCCATCCAGTTCGTCCTGTCATCCTGCAAGTTGATCCGAGGAAGGCAAAAAAAAAACTGAAGTAGAAGCCAATTTTCCCCACTTAAGGGGAAAAAAATTCCTTCCCGACTCCAATCAGAATAACTCCCTGGATCAACGACCCCTCTCTAGTAACTAATAGTAACACAGTTTATAATTTCACTTCCTTGGGACTCACGGAGCACTGTACCCACCCTACTTGGTTCTCTGTATTGCCTCGGGGGCTACCAGCCACCCGACACCCCTCCTGCAATCCGTTAGTTATCACCTGTCCTGTGGATGGGTGATAATTTTTGTGGCTTTGCTATTTTAAAGGTTGGTTTATGAAAAGTACATGTTGTGTGGAGTTCATGTGGGAGGGCGGCTCTTTCCCCTGATCAGCCATTGCCGGGGTAAGTTGCTGTAACATCTTCTTGTCAATGGTGTAGAAAATACCTCATAATTAGCTGGCATTGTATAATTTAATATGGTATATATTCTACAATATATTACCTGCGCAGTGGGTGGCTAGGTCGCTTCTACGAAGGGGGTGCAGCCCTAAACCAGGGCAACACTCCTTCATTCTCAGGGTCAGCGTAGGTCCCAGAAGTCCGACCTCCACTGATCATAAAGTGGTGGCATATTTTAGCAATCTGCTATCACTTTTTCTCATCCGTATTATTGGGGGACACAGGCTTGACCGTGGGTATAGCTGCTGCCACTAGGAGGCAACACAAAAGTGTGATCTCCTCACTCCAGCTATACCCTTCCTACAGGGACTAAGCTAAAACAGTTTTAGCTTTGCAGGTCTGCCAACGGGATTACTGGCAGTCCTAGCTGCCTGCACTCCCACCCAAGAGACGGGAGACCAGGGGGTCCCCAAGCCCGCTGCTTCTTCCCGGTCTCCAGAAGAAAAGGAGGACCAGAGGTTCCTAAAACCTCTGCATCCCGCCAGCCTTCGGGTCACCACGGCCTCCCACGATAAGTCCCCTCTGTTCCGGTGTAGCGAGCCTCCCTAAGGGGCAGCACACCGAAGATGGTGACCCAGCTGGAACCAGGAGGCAGAACAATCCAGACGGGTAAGTATTCCTGGCTCCAAACCCCCCTCTGCCCCCCTCCACCTTCTCAGGTTACTTGCTAGGATGGCCCCTTCCTGTGGGGGTCGGGTGAAGGGAAGCCCTCTGTACTTGCCAAGCTGCTTTCTGGGCCCTGCCCGCCCACCTGTTTCTCACGGAGTTCCGCTATTCTCCTCTGCCGCTTGTAAATTGAGGCCCAGACTCCGGACTTCTACTTCTGATCCGCTCGCCGCGGGTACTTCTCACCCTGTCGTCATCTCCGCGGAGATGTCGGCCGGGGCTCCTTGTGGCAGCACCACTGTGGGGGAGAGTCCTGGGGAGTCAGTTGGTGCGCCATCAGGAGGACCTGCTCTCCTTTTACATTATCGCGCTGGTTTCTCTGACTCCGCCCATCTCCTGCTCAGGAGGACCTCTGTGGACCCTGGCACCAGGTTTTCTCCGAACAGGCTGCAGTAAGGGACACAGGCCGTGTAAGCTCTTTCCCCTCCTTCCTACAGGGTCTAGCTTTACCCTCCTTTCACTACAGGTACTCACTATGTCCAAACCCAGATCCCGGGCCCCAAAGTCGCTCAAAATTCCCATCCAGTCAGTTGGACCCTCTCTGCTCCACCATCAAGTGGCTCTGACCCAGGGTAATATTAGTGATTCCGTACTTGGACGATATCCTGATCAAGGATCTGTCATTCCAGGCAACGGCGGACAGCCTGCGCATCGTCCGGGACACCCTGGAACACTTTGGATGGGTTCTGAACCTATCAAAGTCATGTCTTCATCCATCTCGGCAGCTGATGTTTCTGGGCATGCTGTTCAACACCGATCGGGCCAATATTCTTGCTCTGGACAAACTCTCCACTCTCCGTCGTCAGATCCTCTTTGTTTCGGCCTCATCCTCTTCGCATTCGCCATTGCATGAGGGCTCTGGGCCACATGGTCTCTTCCTTCGAAGCAGTGCCCTATGCTGAGTTCCATACCAGGGCTCTTCATCGGTGCATTTTGACCATTTGGGACTGTTCCCCAGCCTCCCTGGATCGGCTCATCCGTCTCCCTGCCCCGACGCGCCGAGACCTTTGGTGGTGGTTGATGTCTCCGATGCTGACGTCGGGCCGATCCTTCCTTCCCCTCCGCTGGATAGTGTTGATGACGGACGCTAGTCTCCGGGGCTGGGGGGGGGGAGTTCTGGACAATCTCTCGGTCCAGGGCTCCTGGTCCCGCAAGGAACGCCAACTTCCGATCAATATTCTGGAATTGCGGGCGATTCGTCTCTCTTTGGTTCATTGGACGGACCGCCACAGGAGGTATTCAGTTCGGTTCAATCCAACAACTCCAAGGCAGTCGCATACTCAAACCAACAGGGTGGCGCCCGGAGCCCCGCACCCATGTCGGAAGCAGCGCTCATCCCCTCCTGGGCGGAAAGCCATGTCCCAGCTCTGTCGGCGGTTCATATCCCTGGCGTCAACAGCTGGATCGCTGATTTTCTCAGCCAAGAGAGACTCGATCCTGACAAATGGGCTCTGCAATCCACAGGCCTTTCTCTAGATTTGCGAATGATGGGGTCGGCCGGATGTGGATCTCATCGGATGTGGATCGCAAGGTAGAGAACTCCGTGGCGAGGTCCAAGGATCCTCTGGCTGGGGCGTCGGACGCCCTTGTGATCCCGTGGACGCAGTTCACGTTTCCTTATGTGTTCCCTCCTCTTCCGCTCATTCCGCGTCTTCTCCGAAAAATCAGGTCAAAAGGTCTGCCAGTCATTCTCGTGGCCACGCAGAGTATGACACGCATCCCTAGTCTACCTCCTCGCCGACTAACCCTGGCGTCTTCCCCTTCGGGAGGCCCTCTTGTAGCGGGGACCGATCTTCCACCCGAATTTAGGGTCTCTACATTTAACAGCATGGCTGCTGAAGCCTCCGTACTAAGGGCTCAGGGTTTCTCGGATGTGGTTGTCCAGACCATGATTCGTGCTAGGAAGCCGCCATCCTCCCGGATCTATCACCGGACCTGGAAGTCTTACTTCAGTTGATGCGAACGCCACCAGTTGTCTCCCATTCGGTTGTCGTTGCCTCGACTCTTCTTTCCTGCAGTCAGGCATGGACTTGGGACTGACTCTCAGTTCCCTCAAAGGGCAAGTTTCAGCCCTTTCCATTCTTTTTAAACGAAACTCTGCTTTGATTTCTGCGGTTTGGACTTTTCTGCAGAGGGTGGCGCACGCTGCCCCCCCCCCCCCCTTACCGTTCTCCGTTGAATCCGTGGGACCTTAATCTGGTGCTCAGCGCTCTCCAGTCCTCTCTGTTTGAGCCTTTGCAGCAGGTGTCCCTTCGATTCCTGTCCTACAAGGTGGCCTTTTTGGTGGCAATAACTTCCATCTGTCGGGTGTCGGATCTAGCGGCTCTTTTCCTGTCGGTCCCCCTTCCTTATCCTCCACCAGGACAAAGTAGTCCTTCGCCCTGTCCAGTCCTTCCTTCCATGACTGCATTCCATTCCAATGATGAGATCATTCTCCCTTCCTTTTGTCCTGCCCCGTCTCATCCTCGTAAGTAGTTGCTCCACACTCTGGAATTTGGTTCGGGCTGTTCGCATCTGTCTGTTTCAGACGTTCTCTTTCCGACGGACGGATTCTCTATTCGTCATTCCAGAGGGGCTGGACGAGGGCTGGCTGCATCCAAAGTTTCCATTTCCCGATGGATTTGTTTGGCCATTGTGGAAGCGTACTGCATCAGTGACAGGGCCCCACCCTTCCAGGTTACTGCTCATTCTGCTCGGGCAGTGGGGGCCTCTTGAGCAGTACATCATGGGGCTTCGGCCCTTCAGGTGTGCAAGGCGGCTACCTGGTCGTCTTTGCACACCTTTTCCAAATTTTACAGAGTGCACACTTTTGCATCTTCTCATGCTTCTCTGGGGCGTAGATTTCTGCAAACTGTGATTCTCTGATTGGCCGCAGGGCTTTTCCGTTTATGGCCCACCCCTGGGACTGCTCTGTGTCTGTGTCCCCCAATGATACGGATGAGAAAACCTAGATTTTTGTACTTACCGTAAAATCTGTTTCTCTTCCGTTCATTGGGGGACAGCAATGCGGCTCTCCAGCTGTTGCAAAACTACAATTCCCAGCATGCAAAGACTGCCTACAGCTATTAGCCTACAGCAGGGCATGGTGGGAATTGTAGTTTTAAAACAGCTGGAGAGCCGTAGGTTGGCCATCCCTGGTATAGCTGAAGGGAGGAGATCACACTTTTGTGCTTAGTGTCGCCTCCTAGTGGCAGCAGCTATACCCACGGTCAAGCCTGTGTCCCCAAATGAACGGAAGAGAAACAGATTTTACGGTAAGTACAAAAATCTAGTTATTAGATGGGAAAACCCTTTGTCCCAGCGCAGTGCTCTGCTATTCCTCACCGGCTTGTTTACTATATTCAGCGCTGACCTGCTTATCTCTGAAGCACATGTTCTCAGACATAACTCACGGCAGAGTAGCTGTCAGACGTGATAGTGGGCGGGAGGAGGGCCCCTGGCTCATGAAAGTGTCTTCCAGCTTTCTTGTGCCATAAATCTCCCACCGTTCCTCCGTTACCTGTAGTTTCTGCTGCTGCCCACAGGAGGGCAGCAGAGTGCCAGCTCTTAGCATTCCATATAGCAGGCAGGATTAGCGTCTGAGAAGAAACATGTGTGACATTGCTCAGGAATGTGGACCATACAGCAGATCCGGAAGCTGAGGGCTGCATACATTGTTGAAAACCAGTGCTCCTCTTCACTTGTGACTCCATCTTAGAGATGCGTCATATGGAGCCATGGGTTTTCTTCCAGCATTTACGGCAAGTGCATGTAGTTTGCACATTAGCCTAATGTTTTTATGTTTTACGTTGCTCTTGGGATATCAGGAAGCACTTTTCTGGAGGAGTAGGAGAAATATGACCGTGTACAGAGAGCAGATCATAAAGACAACTTTTACCTGCACGCTCTGGCCTGTTTTTACCATCAGCTACCGCTATAAGTGTCCCTCGTTCCGCTGTATGTCGCCACGTGGCCTGCCATTCACTGCATTAGGCTGTGTTCACTTCTGCTTTGGAGTCGTTGTTGCATGTTCCGCAGGTTTGGAACCAAAGCGGCTCTATTTTTATTAATTTTTTTCAAACTGACCCCCATTATAAGTCAGTGCGGCCTGTTCACTGGACCCAGCTCTGCATCAGAGTTTCCGTTCAGAAAACCACAACACAGATGTGAACAGAGCCGAAAATATTAAAAGAAGTGACCACTTTCTTCAATTTCCCCCGTGTGCACAGTCACCTAGATATATAATCCTATTAGACGGTCTACGCTGATTTGTTTTGTAGCGATTCCCAGTTCTTTACTTCCAGTCTTACTCACTTGCCAGTACAGGACTCCAGTCATGGAGGCCAAACACACCAGTCAGCGGCCTCCATTGAGTAACTGTGCATGTGCTAGTTTTCCTCGTCTTGCGCAGTGTTATTCAGTGGAGGGCCCTGGTGGATGTACCAGTTCGCATGCCCCTCCGTGAGCGGGACCGTGGCCCTGCCTAGTAATTTCTCTTTGTACATCAAAGTGTATATGGTTAAAGGGTTTCTGTCACCAAAATTAACCCTCTTAAACCGTCTGACATTAGCGATGTTCTAATGTCAGCAGAATCCAACTCTGCTATTTTTATGTTTATTGATGCCCCCCATACTGCGCAATTCTTACTTTTGTAATATGCAAATTAGCCTCGAGGAGCAGGGGGAATGTTGCTCCTGCTCCTAGAGGCTCCGTTGTCCCACCTTATTCCACGCCTTGCAGTTCTTGATTGACAGTCCAGCGTTCGTCTTCTCCTGCCGGTGCTGTGTGCTGGGTAAGTCTTGCGCCTGCGCAGTGCCGTTTAACCAGCACACCGGGCCGGCAGAAGACAAACGCTGTCCTGTCAATCAAGAACAGCAGGGCGTGGAATGAGATGGGAAAACGGAGGCTCTAGGGGCAGGAGCAACGTTCCCCCTGCTCCAAATGGCTAATTTGCATATTACAAAAGTAAGAATTGTGCCGTAAGGGGGCATCAATAAACATAAAAATAGCAGAGTTAGGCCCCTTGCAGTAGAGCGTTTCCCCCACAGCGAGTCCGCATCGCAGCACCCGGCCTGACCTCCCAGCGCTGCCAGGGGGTCACATAGCATTATATTGATTTATGATGCTATGTAACCCTTACAGTTCTGCAATGTATTGGATAAGACTGGCACAATACATTCCATAAATCAATATAATGCTATGTGACCCCTGGCAGCACTGGGAGGTCAGGTTGGGTGCTGCGATGCGGACTCGCTGCGGGAGGAACGCTCGTCTTCAAGGGGCCTTAGATTCTGCTGACATTAGCACATCGCTAATGTCAGACAGTTTAAGAGGGTTAATTCTGGTGACAGAAACCCTTTATTCCAAGATACTTAGTTAATGCTAGCAGCCAAAAGTAATCCCCTCCGTAAAACAGAACTGATATGCATAGTAATATTCCAACACCATCATAATGCCTAAAAATAAAGATTATAAATTAGAGCGAAGAGCTCCGCGCTGTGCTGTTTTTTTGTTTTTCCCCCTGGAAATCTATAAATAAATTGACAAGTAGGCGTTTGCATTCATTGACAGTGCATGTCCCTAGACAGTCTGACCCACTGTAGGTAGCGATGACGGTGTCAGGAAGGGTAGGATCAAGCCTTTTGACAATAGAAAGGGTAGCAGCAGGTCGTCAATTTGTTTAGCGTCAGGGTCTCATGCACGTAGCTGTGTCTGATTTTTGGTTGGCGAAAAACACATACCTACCATGTGTACAGAGCTATTCTCATCCGCAGAAACGGACAAGAATAAGACCTTCATTGCGATTTGCAGATCGGGCAAACGGAGTCATGATAAAAACGGATGTGTGCGTGGCCCCATAATGGATGGGTCAGTGTGCTGTCCATAAAAATTTACACGTTGAAGAAAAACAGTTGTATGAAAGAGCCCTTAAAGGGCTTTCCAGTTTTTGGGGAGCTGGAACGGAGCGCTGGAGCGCAGGTGGCTATGGGCTTTCCCATGAGTACAGCTGCTTTTGGTGCAACTTTAAATAAAAAATCTGGACGACCCCCAAGTATATTTTTGAACATACCTCTATAAGGGTACTTTCACACTAGCGGCAGGCAGTTCAGGCAAACTTTATGCAAACGCATGTTATTTTTTCTGACTGATCAGGCATTTTTCAGACTGATCATGATCCTGATCAGTCTGAAAAATGCCTGATCAGTCAGAAAAATGCATTGCAATACCGGATCCGTTTTTTTCCGGTGTCATCAGGCAAAACGGATCCGGTATTTATTTTTTTCACATTTTTAAAGGTCTGCGCATGCGCAGACTGGAATACCGGATCCGGCAATGCAGCAATTTGAATGCCGCATCCGGTACTCAGGCAAGTGTTCAGTTTTTTGGGCCGGAGATAAAACCACAGCATGCTGCGGTGTTATCTCCGTCCTGAAAAGTCAAAAAGACTGAACTGAAGACATCCTGATGCATCCTGAACTGATTAGGGCTGTTTCACACGAGCGAGTCCATTGCGGAAATCGCGCTCAGTGTGAGTGTGATCCTCCGCTCTGGACTTGCAGGAGCGCACGGCATTATCATGATTTATAATGCTATGTGCCTCTGCTTGACCTTATTTCTTCAGAATCATACTGACAGCTTTATGTTACTATGATTCTGTGGAAAAAAGGGCCATGCAGAGACACACAGCATTATAAATCATGATAATGCCGTGCGCTCCTGCAAGTCCAGAGCGGAGGATCACACTCACACACGGAGCGTGATTCCCGCAATGGACTCGCTCGTGTGAAACAGCCCTTACACTCCATTCAGAATGCATGGGGATAAAACTGATCAGTTCTTTTCCGGTATTGAGCCCCTAGGACCGAACTCTATGCCGGAAAAGAAAACCGCTAGTGTGAAAGTACCCTAACCTTGTAACATTTTGATGTTGTGAATGTCCGTGACCATTGTATGTACGTTAGTCCGGCTATTAGTAACTTGCTGTCTTCCCGTCCTGCAGATTGCCGATATCTGCACAGAAGCTGTAAAGAAACTTTTCCGGCAGGATAAATTGGGCTATTCCTCTTTAGCAGCTGTAAAGATAATCTCTGGATTGGTGAAGAGTAGAAATTACTGTGTCCGCCCTGAGGTAAATGACTCCAGACTCCTGTGATCAGCCTTTCACGTGCATGGTATTGATAAGAACACTTTCCAGCTGTTTCTCGGTTATATCAGCCTCTGGGAAAGCTGGGGGCAACTATGTGGCTTCCAGTAGCACCCACAGGGATTGCCAACCAAGTTCCTGAGTGGTAGACTGGATTACGGAGGATGTATCATGCTTATTGTGGCATTGCGTTGTCAGGACAACCCTATTAAAATCTGTACTGTCAGCGGGGTGACTCGCCTGTCTATAAGATGCACCCCAGGTTTAGACAGTAAATTAGAAATATTCAACTTCTTAAACCTTCCCTGGTAGTTAATGAAGTACACAGCAGACAGATAATATGCACACACAGGACATCTCTGCTACATGTACATCTCTGCTACATGTACATCTCTGCTACATGTACATCTCTGCTACATGTACATCTCTGCTACATGTACATCTCTGCTACATGTACATCTCTGCTACATGTACATCTCTGCTACATGTACATCTCTGCTACATGTACATCTCTGCTACATGTACATCTCTGCTACATGTACATCTCTGCTACATGTACATCTCTGCTACATGTACATCTCTGCTACATGTACATCTCTGCTACATGTACATCTCTGCTACATGTACATCTCTGCTCTCGCACACACTATTATCTTGATTAAAAGATCACGTTTCTGTACACTTCCTGTGATCGGAGTTTTCATCTCCTTTCACTGCATCTTTGGACCTTTCAGCATGGAGATGGCTGTGATCCTCTCCAAGGTCTCGCACCCTCCTACCTGCTCCAGTCACACAGATCGATGTCAGGTATGCAGACGCACACCTCTCTCATTGATCCAGCAGAGCACTGTATGAGAAAGAAGTCAGTGGGGTCTGGCACTTCTGGACCACCCTGACTGCGGACTATAAGACGGAGGCACTTTTTAGAAAGATATTTTTTTTATTGCTAAAAAAGTGTGTCTGATAGTCATCTGACTTTCCCAGAAACCGTTAACTAAAACAATTAATGACTTTAATGTAAAGATCCAATATTTCTGTATATCTTCTATATATTGTGTAGTGTGTGTTCTGCAGATGTCCGTTGTTTGGAGCAGCCATGTTGCTTCTCACCGTTATGTGAGTTGAGACTGTGTGCCAGACAAATATGCTGGATGTGAGCGTGTTATGGCTCTCGGCTGTGTGGTTTCTTCTGTGCCAGACTCTCTTGTCATACGTGATCCTCTCTGACTCCAGGTGCTCAACATTTTGCTCCATCTAAGAATTAAAGAAGTTGATGTGAAAAAAGATGTAGAAGACCTCGCCCCTAAGCAAAAGATTATGACTAACAAAGACAAGAGGAAGAATCTGTCAAGGATGCGAAGAAAGGTAAAAACTGGTGGTGAGAAGTATACGGCCTGTTGAATGTAAAGTAAGCTACTGTAACGCTAAAGAAAGCGGTCAACAGAGTAGTAGCAGAAATTTCTGCAACTGAAAAACCCATTCCATGTGTGCGGTTGGGGTTCTCTCTGCAGCATGTGCATGGACTTCTGCCAACCACATGAAGAGAAGTGGAGGAGAAAAACCGTACATTTCTTTTATATATTTGTCCAAGGTGGCAATTCCTCCATGTAATCTCCCCTCAATTGCTACTGCATGGGAAAAGGTGTGGAGCCTAGTCTACTACACTGCAATAAAGACCAGTAAGTAAATCCACACCCATTTAGATACATACCCGCCCCTTAAAAGGGTTTTTGGGAGTTTAATATTGGTGGCCTATCTTCAAGATAGGTCATCAGTGTCTGATAGATGGGGGTCCGACTCCAGCACTCCAACTGCTCAGCTGTTTAAGATGGCTGCAGCATTCACATGAGCATCGCATCCCCCTCAACTCCTCGCAGCTTACCAAGTGCAGTGCTGTACATTGTATAGTGGCTGTGCTTGGTATGGCAGCTCGGGCCTATTCAGTTGAATGGGACTGAGCTGCGCCTAGGCCTTGTGACCAATGAATGTGACGTCACTGGCCTAGGAAGAGGCCATGGCACCAACTGGAGTGCCCCTTCAAATAGCTGATTGGGGGGGGGGGGGATCTGATATTTCTTGACCTTTCCTGAGGATAGGACATATAGGACATTAGTATCAAACTCCTATAACTCCCCTTTAAAGTGTGTCATTTCAGGTTTTTTTTTTCCATAAGACTACCCTGTGTGTGTATGAGGAGTAACACTAGTTCTGAGCCGTCTAGATGTGAATCCAGCAGTGAAATAAGACAGTAAATGACTTACAAGTCTCTCTTCAGTCTGTCAGTGAGCGCAAAAACTGAACATTGTAAATGTAAGGAAGATCCACAGCCACTATGATGGCCATCTTCACTTTCCCTGCAGACTAATGAGACCTTGTAATTATGCCTTTATTATATAAATATTCCTTTACCCAATTCAAATAGTCTAATAAAAGTACCAAGAGAAGCTCTCGATGGTGTGCTTATATATTATACTGTATGGTGCCGATGAAGTTGTACAGTTTGTCTTAACCTTCTCCCTACATTCATCTTCTGGTCGTTATTCTACTCGCAGTGGAAGAAAGCTGAGGAGAAGCTGGAGAGAGAACTGCTAGAAGCTGAAGCATCAGAAAGCAAAGAGAAAAAACTGAAGCTGGTGAGCTGATGTTTGTCATTTTTTTGGATATGACCATACACTTCAGAGAGCTTGGCTGAACCTGCTGATTCTGGTGTGACCGGACAGCTATCTCATGTTTATGATGTTGGGAGGGGAAGGATCAGGCTTGTTGAATTTCAACTGCCTATCCTTTTGTTCTTGCAGGAGATAAGTCTTCTCTAGAATTGTCTGGCAGCAGCTTTCGCCCCTTTCCCCTTTGACAGCATTGTATAAACATCAGACAGCTACTGAAAATGTATGGACGTCTTTAGGATTCCACATTTGGGGCATGCATCAGATGAGCCTGCAACGTGGAACTCGCTTGTGTCTTCTTCTTAAAAGGCTGCCAGAGTGAAATTATCCAAACCTTGTTCACACAGTCAGTGTTCGGTCAGTGATTTCCATCAGTGATGGAAAAACCAGGTGGAGGTCTGTGGAGGCTCAAATCCTGGTTTTGGCTCACAATCGCTGATGTAAATCACTGATCGAACACTGACTGTGTGAATAGGGCAGGGCTAACTGTGGTACCTTCTGGCTATTATACAAAGTGGTATTCCAGCGCAAAAAAAGGATCTCCATGGGCCACACATGCTTTGCGAAAAGTAGCAGAACCTACCGATCCCCCGCCAATGCCATTCCAATTATGCCAGGGGTCCCCACTGCTCCCCACAGATGGCTGTGAACGCCTCTCAGGCAGTCGGTGGCTGCAGCATGACCCCCCTCAGCCAGCTAGTGGCCGAGTGGCAATCCTAGCAGTTTGCTGCCATGTAGAGACAGGAAGTGCCTCGGGGCCCCAGCCATGTTGGAATAGCGGCAGGAGGGATCAGGGAGTGTACGTTTTTATTTTTTTTATAGCGTTTGCAGCTGTGGGAATACTTTTTCTTTGTCCTAAAATACCCCTTTAACTTCAGAGCTGCAAAAAATATTATTGCTTCTTAAAATAATTGTCTGTTTTTCTCTTTTCCCACAGCATACGGAAACACTGAACATTGTTTTCTTAACCTACTTCAGAATCCTAAAAAGATCGCAGAAATCTGTCCTCCTTCCTGCCGTCTTGGAAGGCCTGGCAAAGTGAGTGTTTTTTTTTTTTTTATCGCGAGGAGTCGTTCGGATGTGTGCCGATTATCTAGCGCTGTGTCACCAGGTTGTTGTCACATAGCAGATGCTGGTGCCTTGGTGAGACGTCTTCTTGGGCTAGCTTTATGTACCGTATATAATGCACCGGAGATGTGCTGCCGATATGTACAGAGGTTCACGGCTGGATCGCTACTAGTTTTTACCACTGATGGTTTATGCTCCGCAGCTCTGGTGTAATTGCTGTTCTCGGCAGTGTTTTGCGCTTGTGTCTTCAGCATGAGGTGGTTACACAGAACCAGTTCTAGGAATATTTCCTAGAATATTGTCATCCAGTTGCACTTTACGCAGTGTGGCATTGGAGTCTGTAAATATGTGTTGCGTGATGGTTTTCGCCATGCAGTTTTGTATTAATTAATGTACATTAGAAATGGCACATTGACCTTGGTTAGACTAGAAACTAGATGGCTACAGACATACCGCCGCGTCCACTGCTGTTCATTCTGTCCGCATCAGTGCTCCTTAAACTCACCGCCCTGTGGTTACATGGTATGGACAGGATGGCCTCTAATGATTACTTCAAGGGAAGCTGTCGTCAGTGTGTGGTAGGGCTGCAGGGCAGGCTTGAACTGATATGTAACTATACCTTTTATTAGGTGATTGCTGAGAAATATGTGTTTCATTCATATGCAAATGAGTTGTTAAGTGCACTGAGGGCGGACCCTAGCCCTTTGGCGCACCCTAGCTCCTCAGTTTTTCTCTGCCATCCTGGCAGAGGAAAGCGGAGGAGCTAGGGTGCACCGAGGGGCTGAGACCTGCCCTAGGTGCACTTAATAGCTCATTTGTATATGTGTAAAAAGTGTTGCTCCTCAGTGTTGCTGCATCAAATTGCTAAATGAAAGGTATGATTGCATTAGGCTGACCCTGACCTGTACCTAATTGAAAGCAGTTTTTCTGATGCGGGGTTCCCTTTTAATACTGGGAATACAGTTTGATAGTGCACCATTAACACAACTCATGATTCTTTCAGGTTCGCTCATCTAATAAATCTGGAATTTTTTGATGATCTCCTTGTGGTGCTAAATAAGCTCATTGAATCTGGTGTAAGTATGATTCTTATGTACCTTTTTTTTATTTATTATTATTATTATTATTATTTTTTTATTCTGTTTACTCATATTGCTCTTTCAGACATTATCTAAGTTCCCTATCAGTATGTCTGATGTGTCTGTGGGAGGAAACCCACGTAAACACGGGGAGAACATACAAACTCCATGCAGATGTCGTCCTTGGTCAGATTTGACCCCAGTGCTAACCACTGAGCCACCGTGCTGGCCGCACCCATCTTCCTTGCTTATGTCAGTCTTACTAACCTGCTTAGTAAGGTTTCAGGAGCTAATAGGGAGTTAGGATAGGACATTAACAGTAGGTCGGTGGGAGTCTGATTCTTGGCACCCCCACCAATCAGCAGTTTGTTTCCTGAGAATCAATTGTATAGTTTTGGACAAAACGCTTTAAAGTTCAACTCCTTTACATTCCTTCTGACTCCAGTATAACGATCAGAATAAATCCTTGGATCATCGTCCCAATCTATCACCCATAACACGCCATATTTTTTGTTTCACTAAAGACATCCAGGACCCACGTTAAAGGGGTTGTCCGGGTTCAGAGCTGAACCCGGACATACCCTTATTTTCACCCAGGCAGCCCCCCCTGAGGCTAGCATCGGAGCATCTCATGCTCCCATGCGCTCCCTTGCCCTGCGCTAAATCGCTCAGGGCACACGGGCTCTTTTGTTTTCAATAACTCATGGCTGGGCGGAAACGTCTGCCCGGCAGTGTGTTCGGTGACGTCGCCATCTCTGATGGGCGGGCTTTAGCGCTGCCCTAGCCGTTTTACTGGCTAGGGCACTGCTAGATCCCGCCCATCAGTGCCGGTGACGTCACCGGGGTTCCTGGCAGCCCCATGGAGAGCCCGGTACATCACCGGATCTCCAAAAAATGCCTTTGCCCTGCGCGATTTAGCACAGGGCAAAGGATAGCATCGGAGCATGAACTGCTCCGATGCTCAAGTCAGGGGGGCTGCCGGGGTGAAGATGGAGGTATGTCCCTTTAGGTCATCCCCCTAGATAATGGCAGATCTCCGCATTCAGCAGTTCGAGAGACTGTTGGTTACTTTTTTCTTTTTTGTTATCTTCATCTGTGGGGCTTATCTTATTATTTCTACAGCATCATATTAGTTATTGTTAGGGCCATTTCAGGCCACTGATTTTGGAAAACACCCTTAAAAAAATCTGTGCAGAATCCCCATGAATGTGGGGGCTTTTTTAGCGTAAAAAAACATGCTTTTTCGTGCGGTTTTTAAAACGTTTTTGATGCAGGTTTTTTTAAGCGTCTTTTTTTATTTTTATAAACCAATAGGTGTTCACTTCAGTACAGAGCTGCATTTTCAGCTTGAGGTTTGTGAAGCAGATCTGTTCCAAAAAAGTGCGAAAAACACACCAAAAACGCATGGACTTACCGGGAGCTGTTTTTTTATGCTTCTCATTCATTTCAGTGGGAGATTTAGCCCTGATTCTGTCCCAAGATAGGGAGTACTACTTCTTTTTAGAAGTTTTTCTTTCAGGAGGTCCCGCCGCTCGCCCAAATGTTACCCTAACCACCAGGATTTTGATTCCTCTCTTTCCAAGGAGTGGATTTTTCCTGACAGACGTTTTGCCTAAGCAAAACACTTAGACGTACTTTATCCCTTCCCGGAGGAATTGACAAAAAAGTGGTTGTCCTCACCTATCGTTGACCCTCCAGTATCCCGCTTGGCTAATCATACCACTTTGCCTATGGTGGATGGGGCTTCCTTTTCTGACCACAGGGATAAAAAAAATTGGAATCTTTTGCAAATTCATCCTTTGAAGCGGTGGGCACAGCAATGCGCGGCTGCGCCCACTAGTCAGCCATTTTGGTGGTTATTCGCCGTACCCTATGGCTCTCCAGCTGGGTGGCAGATAATGCCTCAAAGCGGGCCTTGACGGCTCTTACCTTCACCGGCAGCAGACTTTTTGGCAAATGCCTGGATGAAATAATTTCTGATGCTACAGGCAGTAAGAGCACTCATTTACCGCAGAACAGGGTGCGTTTCAACAAGTCGAAAAAACGTAGGCCTCTTTTTCACCCCTTTTGGAGTTTTTCCAGCCCCAAGCGGCCAACCGACAAGTCTACCCCGGATTAGAAGCGCAAGCCTTCCTTCAAACCTCGCCCTTTCTGGCGTCCCCACCAACAGGGCTCCAAGCCCTATATCCCCAAGACCTATTCTGCATGACATGCGGCTTTCAGCGCCTTCCGATCGGGTGGGCGGCCGTCTTCATCTGTTTCGTCATGTCTGGCTGGCTCACGTCTCGGATGCCTGGGTGAGAGAGGTCATCTCAGAGGTTTGCAAACTGGAATTCAGGTCGTCGCTCATCTCCTCTGCCGCTCCCTCCTCCGCAAATGCCTTTTTTCAGGCGATCCTCACTCTTCTGTGGCAGGAAGTGATCGTTCCGTTCTGTGTTTTTGTGGGTTCTACTCCAATCTCTTTGTGGTCCTCGATAGACATCAAGGATGCTTATCTCCATGTCCCCATTTGCATTGGTCACCAAAAATGTTGCTGCGCCCCCTTACCGCCCTCCGTTGAATCCTTGGGACCTTAATCTGGTACTCGGCGCTCTCCAGTCCTCATCGTTTGAGTCTTTGCAGCAGGTGTCCCTTCGCTTTCTGTCCTACAAGGTAGCCCTTTTAGTGGCAATCACTTTCATACGTAGGATGTCGGATCTCGCGGCTCTTTCCTATTGGTCGCCCTTCCTCAGGACAAAGTAGTACTTCATAATAAGCAAAAAAACACAGAAAAGACGAAGATAAAAACATCCTGCACGATATAATAACTAAATATGCGGATGTCCCTGGCTGCATTTATGAACAAATCACAGAAAAAAAGATAATAATAATGCACTAACAAAATAATAGATGCAAGCATTATATATGGACTAAGCCCTAACTCTGATATGATAAAATCTGAGACCTTAGCTAATATATTTTGATCAAAACACATCTGTGCCCACCTACCCCCGCCAAGGTGGTCTCAGGTCAGGCAGGTCCTACGCTAAACCTACCTATGCCATTGGGCATCTATGTTCAGGAGCGCAGACTCTGCACATACGGTGTGCTGCTCCTAGTCACCTCCATGTGCATCCAGCAAACAATGGGGGGAGGAGGAGCAAGCAGACCCATATGTACCACCTAATCAAGGCGGTGTGTTTGATAGGAAGGACAAAAGTGCACAGGAATGCTACTCCCAAGATAAAATAGGAGCAGATTCACACAGATTTTTGTTTATTATGTAGTATATGCTTGAGGGAGTGGCACCTTCAAGTGTGAACTCGCTCCTATTCTTATCTTGGGCGTAGCATTCCTCTGCACACCTTTGTGCTTAGTGTCGGCCTCCTAGCGGCAGCAGCTATTCCCGTAGTCAAGCCTGTGTCCCCGAATGAACGGAAGAGAATAAGATTTTACGCTAAGTACAAAAATCTAGTTTTCTAGTGCAAAGGTTATTTGCTGCATAATCGGTGACGTTTCCCGGCTCATGTCAGGTCAAAAAAGTGGGAGCGGCATGAGGCGATGAAGGGGACGGACCGGCGCAGAAAATGCTCTAAATTTAAACCAGCAAGGAAGCTGGCTTACATTTAGACCGCTGGTTGATGCGCCAAAGTTATGTAGAGGCCGGCGCCACTGTATAACTTCTGCAGATCCAGCGCAGGGGTTTGTTAAGCCAGCGGCTTTCTCCACTCTCCCTATATAATACATAGACACATTTGTCCGAGCTGGAAGTGTATGGGGAGACGGGAGAGAGAATTGAATGTGTATGGGCAGCCTTACTTTGCATATATTCTGGGTACTCCTGCAAACATGCATCACAATAGGGGTTAGCAAGGATTTAAAATTAGGGTCTGTTTTGTTTTTCTAGAAACTGTGACCAGTCTGTCTATGGGTTGTGTCTGGTACGGCAGCTCATCCCCCGTTCTATTGGATGGGGCTGCAGTACCAGACACAGCCCATTATATCATCATTTGCCCAGTTCCAGGATATTTAATTTTCCAGCACAGATGGGAACCTGTCTTTTTTATTCAATTTTAATAAAATGCATACATAATGCTTTACAGGAACATAATGTATAGTCCCCCCCCCCCCCCCCCCCCCCCCCCGTCTCCTTCATTAGCTTGTGGCCTGAAGCCTTGTCCTTTCTATGATTGTGCGCCTAGTCTGCCTTTCATGGCCATTTATAATTCACCGCGTAGAGCTCTGGTGACGTGAGTTAATTTCCTCCGTTTAGATTTACTGCTATTTCTCTAGTAATTGGCTTTCCCTGTATTGTGTTTTATTGCTGAATTGAGGTTATTTATTAACCAAGATATTAATAGGGAGCAGTCATTTTTTATGTTTATGGACACTTGTTTGATTCGTGGTCCTAGCTAGATGGAGACTGCTGATAGGATTCGTCCCCCACGGGAACGAGTACAGTCACGGCACTATATGTCTGCGGTTCTTTTCTAGAAGAGGCTCGTATCCTGCTGTTACTAGAACAAGGACTGGGTGCACTACATGACGCCGTCTAAGGCTACTTTCACACTTGCGTTTTTGCCCAATCAGGAAGGATTCAGCAAAAATGCTTCCGTTTCTGATAATACAACCGGCTGCATCCGTTATGAACGGATCCAGTTGTATAATCTCTAAAATAACAATGACGGATCCAGCTTTAAAACCATTGTAAGTCAATGGGGGACGGATCAGTTTTCCATTGTGTCCAAGAAAACGGATCTGGCACTATTGACTCACATTGTGTGTCATGGATCCGTTTTGCTCCGCAACCCATGGCGTACAGAAAACCGCAGCATGCTGTGGTAAGGGAACACATCCAAACGGAATGGAATGCATTTTGGAGCACTCTGTTCTGTTCTGTTCAGTTTTGTACCCATTGACAACGAATCGGGGCAAAACTGAAGCATTTTTCTGCCGGATCTTAATACCGGAAAAGTTAAACGCAAGTGTGAAAGTATTCTTCAAATATGGGGATCCTCCTAGTACCTAGGGGTAGTATACTGCTGTGTTGGGGGAAGTTCACTTGCATGTAGAGGATTATTATTTCAGTATTTAAAGTGATAGAAGTGTGAACACTGCCTTACGTCTTGCACTCTGCACAGTAATCTGAATGCTCGGGGTCTTGGATCTTGTTTGAAGGAATTTGCTTTATTTCTTCAGGATCTCACCTACAGAGAGGGTCTTCACTGCGTGCAGACTGCATTCAATATACTTTCTGGGCAAGGTAAGTTCATTTCTAAAGGCCCCTTTACATGGCCCGATTTAGCAAGCAATTATCGGGAAGGAAGCGTTCCTTCTTGACGATCACCTGCTTGTCAGTGAGCGCTGCAGCGACCTCCTCCATACAGAATCATTGTTTGCCGGCAGCAGATCGTGATTAGCATGATCTGCTGCCGGCAAACAACGATTTAGGTGACCGCAAGAAAGATCCAGTTACCCGATGGACGAGCGGGGTGGGGGTTCAAGACTTCTGTCACCCCCTGCGGAGGAGCAGCATTGTGCAGAGGCTGTGTTGTGAGAACAAAGCACCTGAAGTGCACCACCCCCTAGCTGCTGTGCCTGGTTACTACAGCGCTGCTTCCAGTTAAGTGAATGCAGTAATCGGGATCGGTCACTGCACAGTGAACGGCGTGTTGTAGTTCCGGTGCCTGGTTCTGACAACAAAGCTCCGGCGACCAGCTGATTGGATGGTCATTGAACCCTTCTCGATCTGATAGTGAAGACCTATCCTAAGGACTGGTCATAAATATTTGAGTTCTGGTGAACTCCTTTAAAATGTATTGTTTCCCAAATGTTCAGATCTAGAAGATAGACAGGAAATTAGAGAAATCACAGCTGATGGGAGTCGACTACTGAACAAAGGATTTCTAATAAGTCAGTTATTGGGGATATGGAGGTGGACTTCTATGAAAATCCTTGATCCCATGTTTTGGAATCTGGGAAACGGAGGTCTCGCTTGTAATAAGATCTAAAGATATAGCAAAGCAGTGGTCTGTAGCTTACGGCTCTCATGATGTTGTTGGACTACAATTCCTAGCATGTTGTAGTCTTTAGCCGGCCGATTTCCATACATGGTACAGCAGCTGTGCTCTGTATTGCAGCTCTGTCCCATTCACTTCAATGAGGCTGAGCTGCAACTAGGCCGGGGGTCTCGGGTGATCTCTACCTTTACTCAGGTAAAGCCAGCTACTCTGATGTGATAACATGACGCAATAATACATAATAGATAGTTAATATACATATTATAATAATTTTTTTCTTCAACAGGAGATGTCCTCAATATTGATCCTTTAAATTTCTACACTCACCTCTACAAAACATTGTTTGGCTTAAGTGCAGGTAATCCATGTATTCATGTTGCTATCCTTGTTCTTCAGACCAGTTCAGCGTATTTTCAGCTCTGTCCGCGTGGTACTGAGAAGGGAACGCTCGGGCATTCCAGCTGTTGTGAAACTACGACCCATTCATTTCTAGGGAGTTCTGAGAGCAGCCAAGGGGTTTGTAGTTTTACCACAGCTGGTGTGCCATCGCAGGTATAGAAGATCACCCAGTTAAAGGGTTGTCCTATGACACACTCATCTCCTTTCCATAGGTTAAAGGGTAAGTGTCTGATCGGTGGGGGTCCGACCACTCTGCCTCCTGTCGATCACAAGTACGGAGTTCATATGAGTGCAGGGGCGGTTACACCTGCGCACCACTGTTCCATTCATCTCTGTTACAGATCTCGGCTCACCCTGGGCCTGCATTCATCTTACCTGTATGATGAGCAGAGTTTTCCTGCTAGTGGATGTGGCATATTCAGGAGCTGGGGTGACGGGGTGTTCGGCGATGCCAAAGAGATAAGAGAACAGAACCCTCGAAGGGGCGTCAGAAGGGGCACTTTGAGGCTGTGGCTACAATGTGACGCACAATATTGGATCTAATGATCGTTAATGGTGTCGCAGAAGATCCAAACCTGATAGAGTATGTCTCACAAGTTGCATGTGATTTTTACTTCAATGACTTTAATGTAAGTCGCGTGGCACAGGCGACTCGCTGGGTCAGCACCGATCGCGTGACCGCAAATTGCAGAAAAGTCGCACATATTTGTTTTCCTGCACGATTTTTCGGTAACTTATGTCGGTTTACCCCAGCCTAATTGTAAATCATCCACACCCCTCATCGTGTCAGTGTATCACTTGCTTCTAGGGGAGTGGATGGTTTAGTGCCAGTGCATTGCTTGCCAGGGTTTGTCCCCAGGAGTTAGGAGGCCATTTTGTATTGCTGACCACTAAGACTTCCTGCTGGTTCTGACGGCCAATAGTCTGTAATATCTTGTCCTTCCCTCTCATAAATCCAAGGTGCCATTTTTTTCTGGCCTGTGATGTCATTGGTCACTACTCTGATGTATCTGTGTCTTTGAATAGCTGAGATACTGTGAGAGGGCTGAAATGCCCTCGAGTGGTTTGATCACAGGAGTACACCGGTATCATAGAGCCCGATAGCAAAACTTAGTTTGTGCCACCTAGTGATACGGGTGCTTTCTAAATACGGCGCTCTGTCTGAACACCATAATATACTAACTGGACATCTGGCTTAAATGCATTCAAACACGATGTACTAAAGCTGACTGCCACCACTAGGGGGAGCTTAGTGCATATTATTATATACAGCTTCCATTGAATGCAATGTAAGCTGTAAAACCTTCTTTGCACTGAGATCCCCCTAGTGGTGGCTGCAGGTAGTTAGCAAGCAACTCATTAGTGGAAGATGAGTTGTGAAACGGTGTTACCTTCGGGTCTCTAATTAGCTGTTTGTGGACTGTCCTCTGTTATCAGTTCACGTATATACACGCTAGTTTTTTGCAGTCACCCCCCCTCCCATATTTTATAACATTAGTTGATGTAATGTACAGCCCAGGTTACACCACATTTTTCAAGTCTGTGCCGCACTTATCTCATGGGTTTTAACCCTGTATATCCCAGTTAGATGAGATGATATTTCTTTCCATTTGTGTTCTGTGAATGTCTCATAATTGATGACTCTGTTCTAAAAAATTCTCAGGACTTCTGACGTTATTTGCTAAGCCCTTTTGCAGGTTTATTCCCGGAGCTTTTTTTAGTTTGCTAGTCCACCCCCTGTGCCGCAAACAGGATGGGCTGCTTTCTAGAGCTCAGTCCTAGAAGTCTGCCCTGTCTCCTCCTCTGTGGTTTCTTGGAATTTTTATCTGGGATTTCCCATTTGTTGAGCCTGGTTACTTCAACTCGAGATCCCTCGGACGCCAAAGCAATACAGCCAAGCCATTTCTCATGACCTTTCCCTTTAGTAAGATCGCGCAGGTCAAGGCTATATCCTCTCCATACCCTGCGGGCTGTACATCTAATGCTGTGAATCCCGTCCAGAGTGCTGTGTGATACCAGAGAGGACACAAGACGAGTAGCGTTCTCCTGAGCGTCTCAGTCCTCCTTTGGCATGGCCTGTAAAAGTGGTAGAATTCTCCAGCACTACTACTCTGCTCGGCGTGTTCTTCCAGAACAGAATGTACTCAGTTTACATTCATGAGGGAGATGCTGAAGAAGTAACGTTATGGGGCTTGTCTGAGACTTCTCTGCAGAATGTTTCTTTTATTCTCTGTCTGATCCTTTCTGTCTGGAACGCAGATTTTAGCTTTTCCCAAGTTACAAGGTTGTTGTTTTTTTTTTTCATTAATAACATTGATGTCATGAATTATGGCAAACCTATTACAGAATTTTTTCCATCGAGGTGAACACAAAAATGTTCTATAGTCATTGCAGTCTAATGTGTAGATTTTTTATATTTGGTATAGGCTGATGCTGCCTTCTGAATATGTTAGAGAATTGCTGGCATAACGCTGCTGCTGAAAATAACCGGCAGAATATTCTGGGAATTCAGATTGCTGCAAGTCATCCCGTCCGTCATCCTGCGGCTGCTAATGAGCTCCACAATGTAGATAGAAGGGTCCGTTCACATGGCTGTATTTTCGGTCTGCGTTTTTTGTGGATCGGATGTGGTCCCATTGATTTGGGGTCTCATCTCTATGTAACCAATGCCTATTCTTGGCCCTTTTTGCAGGCAGGAATAGTCATTTGTTACATAGTGCGGGACCTGCGGAAGAGGAAAAGGCTGAACGCACACGGCCGGTATCCATGTTTTGTGGATCCACAACTTGTGGACCGCAAACCGGATACGGTTGTGTGATGCCCCTTTAGGAACGAGCCTGTGACGGCTCCCAGGTGACGGTGTAGGTTGTCTTGGACTGCTGAGAGCACCCCATTGGTTTTCCAGTTTCGCCTCTAGTTATCCACAACCGAAGGCTTTGTATAGTAAGGATTGTGATTGGAGTGCACTATACGTGAGGTTTATTCACAGGCGGATTCTAGAAAGAACAAACCAAATTAAATTCTGCATCTAGCATCTCCCGGCTTGAGAGGAACTGTTGAGTCTGTTCATAGGTGGTGGATACACTGAGATATTTGCAGCTTAAAATCCCCAGCATATTACAATAGCCCCAAAGTAGATTTGAAAATCTCATCTGCATGCTGCTAAAAATTGACATGCGGTGCAGATATTAAGTATTTCTGTAGATTTCCTCCACAGATTTAATCCTTTGCATGCAGATGCGGATTCGCTGCATAATCTGCTGTATCCGAGTGGATGATCCTTGCATGATTCGATGCTGTGCCACCTCTACAGCTGTTTAAGGGAAGGGCACTGTGCTGTAATAAAGGCCAGCGCCACTTTCTCTCTTATAAATTATAATGCATATGTCAGCAGATTTGTATCTATGAAACCCACTCAGTAATTATGCCCAGTTTGTGCCCCACACTGTAGATGTGCTCGCTTAGTGCCCACTTTACAGTAGAATGTCCCTTTAGTCCCCCCCCCCGCACAGTAATGTTCCCCTTAAAGGGAATCTGTCAGCAGATTTGTAACTATAGAACTGGCTGACCTGTTACATGTGCACTTGGCAGCTGAAGGCATCTGTGTTGGTCCCATGTTCATATGTGCCCGCATTGCTGAGATAAATAATGGCCTAATATATGCAAATGAGCCACTAGGAGCAATGGGGGCGTTGTCGTTACTCCTAGAGGCTGTGCTCTCTCTGCACCTTGATTGATAGGACCAGGCAGTGAGAACGCTATCACTCCTGACCATGTCAAAGTGCAGAGGGTGAGGCAGTTGCAGAGAGAGCAGAGCCTCTCGGTGTAACGACGACACCCCCTTTGCACCTAAAGACTAATTTATTAAAATGTAATTTATCTCAGCATTGTGGGCTCATATGAACATGGGACCAACACAGATGTCTTCAGGGCCAAGCGCACATGTAACAGGTCAGACAGTTTTATAGGTTTAAATCTACAGATGCCCTTTAAGGTGGACGGTACCCACTTTCCAGGGCAACTATACATTGGGTTTCTCCTTGGAGCCCACCAAGCTTTGGTGGGTCAGTGCCTTCCCTAGTGCTGAATATGTGGAGCCAGGCTTTCATTAGCAACATTAGGCACCTTTTTTTGGGCTGCAACTTCCCTTGTTTGTATGGAGCACGGTCAAATCTTGGCACATCCCGTTTAGGTTTTGTATTTGAGAAACGTAATGCTTAGTCTTCTGATCTGTGGTGGAAACAAGGTTTTAGACTTTCTTAGATGTCAGATTAATAAAATGTTAGTGTATTGGAGGATACTACTTATCAGAAGGAAGAATATGGACTACTAGTTGCACATTTTCAGCATTCTGTACATGTTCCTGTATAAATGACCAACCTCTCTGCTTCCAGGGTCTGCAAATGACGATACCGTGATCGCTCTTCAGTGTCTGGAGGTGATGCTCACCAAGCGTAGGAAGCAAGTCTCCCCACAGAGGGCTCTGGCTTTTATAAAGAGACTTTCTATTTTGGCGCTACATGTCCTACCCAACTCATGCATCGGCATCCTGTCCACCAACAGGGGACTCCTGCAAGTAAGTAAATCTGAGCTATAAGCTTCTGTGGACGGGTCATCACTGATTTGTAGGGGCAGAATGAATCGGCCATTGGGTTTGAGCATATTGAATAGTCCGTTATGCTGCCTCTGTGACTGCCAGTCAGGGTCTGCTCCTTTGTGTAAGTGAGAGCTGCATCTTTTGGGAGGAAACGTTTAACTGATGAGCCTAAAAGAAGCCGTGATGCGTAAAGGAGCTAAACATTACAAATTTCCGACAAGGACCCCCAGAGGTTCCTGCCTGTTATGCCCATTCCACTGAGCCTCTTAGGCTGGTTTCACACGAGCGAGTGTCACGTTCCGGACTCGCAGCACAGCTCCCGTCCTGAACTTCCAGCACTGCCGGGGTCACGTAGCATTATATTGAGGTATTGATGCATTATGTCAGTGTTAGCCAATTCATTCCAGACCTCTAAGGGTTACATAGCATCATAAATCAATATAATGTTATGTGACCCCGGCAGTTCTGGAAGGTCAGGTCCCGTGCTGAGCCGCGAGTCCGGAGAGTGACACTCGCTCGTATGAAACCAGCCTTATTCTGTTCTGGGTGGGGATAGCCCTCGAAGGTGGTTATTTAGTGGGAGAACCGCTCTTCTTGCAGGAACAGAGGTTTATCAGTGCAGTTATGCCAGTTTCAGTGGAAGAAACGCTTTATTATACAGTTGACAGTGCTGTATAGTTCTAGTGCCGAATTCTGGCATCGGAGCTGCACCTGAATAGCTGATCAGCTAGTGATTTCCTATCCTGAGAATAGGCCATCACTTAAAGGTTTTTTTATTTTATTTTATTTTTTTTACTTGATGACCTATCCTTGGGTCATTAGTATCTGAGCAGTGGGGCACCGACACCTGGGACCACTGCCGATCAGCTGTTTGAGAAGGCACCAGCACTCACAGTAGCTCCGCAGACTTATCGCAGCTTTTCCAAGGCCATGTGATGTCATGTTCATCAGTCACGTGGCCTAGGCGCAGTTCAGCCCCATTGAAGTGAATGCGGTTGAGCTGCGATGCCAGACACAGCCGCTATACAATGTACGGCGCTGTGCTTGGTGAGCAGAGTGAAGGCCGCGGCTCTGCTGTGAAAGCCGGTGCCTTCTCAAACAGCTGATTGGGCTCCGCAGTGTCGGATCCCCACCGATAAAACCCCTTTAATAAAAGCCGGACATCCCCTTTAAGTCTTTTTTTTTTTTCTGGAAAGTGGCAGTGAACAACACAGAACCTGATGCTCAGTAACCTACAACCTATTCCCTAAGGTACGCAGTCTTGGAAAATACGTCGGGCACTGACGTGCGAATCTGTAAAACTAAATGGGCCCCAGTAGAATTAGTTTTTACTCACATTTCTGCTCAACTGATTCTTCATTCAGACTTTAAAGAAATAAAAGATTTATTAGGTATTCGCTTATCTGGAAATCTAAATAGCAATAGTCTAAGAAGTGCTGATTTTACAGTTAGAGAGCCACAAGTAGAGCACGACGTGCGGCTGCGCTGGAAATGAGCTCCTTTAGTAGTAATAATAAAACTGAACCGTTTGTCTCTAGGGAAGATGCTAAATAGGGGATGACAAATGCTACATTTGCTTTAATGTGCGCCTTCTCTCTGGAGCCATAACAGGGACTCGAAATATTCCCACCAGTTGGGGGGGGAGCAAAACCGGTCGTCTTCTCTAATGCATTATGCAGATGAATATGTGCCACAAATGAAAATTCAGATATTTTCCCTCTAATCTCTGGGGACGTGACCGCTCGACGTCCCTTCTGCGTTGTCGTAAGCAGTCCTCCTGCTTTCTTGCTACTTTCTTGCTTCCATTTTAATTCACAGAAAGGGATGAAGATACAGCACACAATATCCCATAAGACATGGCATGAAAACTAACTGCATAACCTGATCCATCGTCCTCATCCGATCGACCTTCTGCTGGGAAAACAGTGACCGAAACGCCAGGACAGATTTGTCAAAACGACCACCAAAACTGGCCTTGTTGCCCATAGCAACCAATCACAGCCCAGCTTTCATGTCTCAGACTACTCTGAGGAAAAAATGGAAGCTGCGCTGAGTTGCTAAGGGCAACATGGCTTATGTTTGTGTTAGAGGGATGGACGCAGCAGGATACTTCTAGCAGATGTGGAAGGCTGACAACCTGTAATCGGGTGTAACTAGATAAGGCTTGAGCCCATAGCACATTTTTTAACAGGGCCCTTTCCACTAAGCAACTTCCCCCTCGAATGGTCAAGACCGCCCACACTTGCCATAGAACCCACCCACTCAGTAATTATGCCCTGTTAGTGCCCCGCACTGTAGTTATGCTCTTTACAGTAGAATGACCCCTTAGTCCCCCCCGCACAGTAATGCTCCCCCTTAAAGCCCATCTGTCAGCAGATTTGTACCTATGACACCGGCTGACCTGTTACATGTGCACTTGGCAGCTGAAGGCATCTGTGTTGGTCCCATGTTCATATGTGCCCGCATTGCTGAGAAATAGGATGTTTTAATATATGTAAATGAGCCACTAAGAGCAACGGGGGCGTTGCCGTTACACCTAGAGGCTCTGCTCTCTCTGCAACTGCCGCGCCCTCTGCACATTGATTTTACAGGGCTAGGCAGTGAAAATTTCATCACACCTGGCCCTTTCAATCAAAGTGCAGTTACAGAGAGAGCGGAGCCTCTAGGTGTAATGACAACGCCCCCGTTGCTCCTAGAGGCTCATTTGCATATATTAAAACTTAATTTTCCTCAGCAATGCGGGCACATATGAACATGGGACCAACACAGATGCCTTCAGCTGCCAAGTGCACATGTAACAGGTCAGCCGGTGTCATAGGTACAAAACTGCTGACAGATGCTCTTTAATGCCCCCACACAGTAGTGTCAGGATAGGCCATCACTAGCTGATTAGCAGGGGTCTGGAACTCCCACGGATAAGCGGTTTGTAAAGTTGGTGTCAGAACTATACTGCACTGTAGTGGACATCTCTCGTCACTGGAGGGCTGCTCCCATTAGCCTCTGGCCTTCTCAGAACAGCAGACTTACCAGATGATGGATCATACCACCAGCCAGAGGGAGACTGGAGAGAGCGTCTGTGTTCCAGCAGTGCTGCCCACTGGGAATCTACCCCATAGGACAGATTATCAGTCCAGGCCTGCACACACTAATCATTATTACTGTCTGTGTACTGGCAGGGGGGGCCCGGACCTAAGGGCGATTGTTTCTCCCCTACCTATAGTCCATTACCGGCTGTATAACTTTTATTAGTACATTTTGCATGGAGGCAGCCAATGCAACTGCTAACAAGGCCTATGGAGGAAGGGGCACCCAGCACTGAGATGTTTTCACTCTTTCCTTAGTTTTCCGCAGCTACCATTGCAAAGAGATTTTTACAGCTCCTGCTGAGTTCTTCTGGAGCTGTACAAATTCCTATGTACTGAGCTCCCCCTAGTGGTGGCTACAGCCACAGTTTTATCAGTGAGATGGCGCTCACTGGAGGAGATAAATCACTGCAATACAAAATTAGAACATATAGGATGAACGCCATACATTTGTCTGACCTGAAACCGACATCTTTTTGCTGAATTTTTTTCCATTTTCTTTAAATAAATAACTTGGTAGGTGTTAGCTTAAAGTGAATAGTGAAAAATAAAATGCAATGCAAACTGTTTGAGGTGATTTTTGTCACCTTTGCATTTTTTTGCATGGTCTAGGTGTGGCCCAAAGAAACACCTATGAAGAAAGCCTTAGAAAAGTTACAGTAAACCGCGTCAAACTATGCCCTACTAACATTAAAGGGATACACACATTTTCACCCAGGCAGGCCCAGTGATATGAGTATCGGAGCATTTCATGCTCTCCCTCGCCCTCTGCAGGGCATGAAATGCTCCGATGCTCAGATTAGGGGGGCTGCTTGGGTGAAAATATGGGTATGTTTGGGTTCAGCTCCGAACCCGGACAACCCCTTTAAATTATGTGCTATATTCAGAATTTTGCTATGGAGGTCCTATGATTTCTCTATACACCCCTGTTGGCATTAGATGATGTCGTTTAGCGATTTATCCTTGTGAGTATAAAACTAGAGGAAACGGCACAATATTTACATCCCCTGCATGTTAAATGAACTATAACCTCTCCTGTGTACCCCCAGTGTCCTTGCCAAATACCCCTCAAGCACCTGTAAAATAGCACTGCCATCGTATTCCACCCTGTTGTGGTTACTATTGCTGTACTACGTCTGTAGGTAACTGCTGCTACTGCCATAATTCCAGAGTTAATCCTATAAAGGGGGCGGGCACATACGTTTTGGAGATGGCAAAAATATGTGGCACTGTGCGCCCACTACAGTGACCAGAAGCAGCCTGAACCAGCCTGTAGGCCAGGGAGGACGTCTGTGACCAAAGGTGGAGAATCTGCTGTAGGATCTAGTGTGTAGACGTCCTGCATAATTTCTGTCCCCTGCGGTCACCATCTGCTGGTTTTCACATGGCTTCTGTGTTATTCCAGACATTCCCAAAGACTGACATTCTGCTTGACAATGAATCTCAAGGCAGCGGCCTCTATCTACCGGAGCTCGATGAGCCGGAGTATTGTAACGCCCAGAATTCCGCCCTATGGGAGCTGCACATGTTACAGGTAATTTATCAGTAAACGCCACTCAATGTCTGTACGGGAAATCTCTTGGACTGTAGGAAGTGGAGGCTTCGGTATTTTAAGAGAAATAGCCGTTCGTCCCAGAGATAGCATTAGGGCAGGCATCCTCCAGCTGTTGTAAAACTACAACTCCCACAATGCCCTGCGGTAGGCTGTTCGGGCATGCTGGGAGTTGTAGTTTTGCAACAGTTGGAGGGCCGCAGTTTGAGGATGCCTGCATTAGGGGCTGGCCATATAATATTGAGCATACAACGTGTGCCAGGGTTTATAAAGGCTTTAGTAATTTGATATAAAGGGAACACCAGTTCGGACCGGCATCGTATGCGCTGGTATTCATAAATTTCCCTCTGTATCTGTAATGCAGTGCTGACAGCTTATCCTGAGCGGGCAGGCTGCCATACCGAAGCCTCTACTGGAATAACTTGTGAAGAGCTGATTTATTAAGATTTGCGCGCTGTCGGGTGGGAATGATCTGTGGAGCTGACAGTGTTGTGTGAAAGCTGTGACCTTGCAAGGAATCAGTGTGACGATATCCAAAATCATCACTGAGAAGTCCATTTTATCTCTTGTCCTCCAGTTTTATGTAGAACTGCAGATATATTCGGATAACATTTGCAGATAAGAGACTTTGCGACGTGAGAATGAGATGTCCAGACTCGGGGACGGTCTAGATGGCGTATGCATCTGCACCTATGTATCCAGTATCCATGTGGGAATCGCTGTAGTAACTTTAATTTGAGCTCTCTACAGCAGTTATTCTTTACGTCTGTGGGGGGATGCACACTTACCTGCTCCCCCCACTTGGTTCCCTGTTTGTCAACTTCTGGACTGGGCAAGGGTCACGTGTCATGTCCCCAAAGTAGGGCTTGTTTTTTGTGGTATAAATTGTATTGCTCAGTGGCACCGTTTTGAGGTACATATAACTTATCGATAAACTTTTATTAAAGGGGTTGTGTCATCTCAGAGCATTGGGGGTGTATCTCTAGGACATGATCAGACATTGGTCTCATATCCTAGTGATATGCTTGAGATGACCCAACCCCTTTAAAGGAACCCAGATATAACCTCTTCTTTACTCATTTACTATGTATGAATGGAGCATCAGAGTATTTCCTTGCTCCGATGATCGCCTTGCACTGCAAGGTCTGTTTGTGACGTACCAGACTTCTCCTCACTATGCCAGGCGGAGACTTTCCTTTAGCAGTGAGCCCGATGACGTCATCGGCACAAATGGGCATTCTGTAATTCTGCCCTAGGCTGTTTAGAGGTGGATACCACTATTACCCGCCTTTAAAACCAGAACAGCGCTATACACCGCCCATTTGTGCCATTGATGTCACCGGGCTCTCAACCAACAGACCTTGCCCTGCGCTATGGAGTGCAAGGCAAGGGGCGCATTGGAGCAAGGAAATGCTCCACGCATGCACAGTAAATGAGTAAAGTAGAGGATGTCTCTGGGTTCCACCTCTTTAAGGGCCCTTGCACCGCACGCGACCGTATGCCCTCAAAGACATACGGTCTGTGAGCGGGCTATATGTTCCGGAGCGGCATTGATGGTGTGCAGGGGAGATATGATCACAACCTGCTGGTTATCAGAAGACTCCTGCACCTAGGGGTTCACATGGGCAGTTTCTACAAAACCACAGCAAAATCCACGTTGCATGCAGATTTGACGCCAGGCATTGCAAAGGGTCACATCTGCAGTAAAAATCTACAGAAAGAATTGACATGCTGTGGATTTAACTAGTAATGTTTTGAAGTTCGGGTTTTCTAGCAATTCTGTTATGGATTCCGTTACCATGGGCCATAGTGGAATTATTTGACTGAATGCATAACGGAAGGCCTTGCATTCCATCATAATAGAAGTCTATGGGCGGCATAACGGATCCGCCTGGCTTCCATTATGCAGGAGTCCTCTTAAAGGCATTCCGTCATAGAATTCCGCTATGGCCCGTGGTAACTAAATCGCCAGAAAACTCGAACCCGAAGGCTGAACTTCAAAATATGAAGTTCGCTTATCACTAGAGTTAACATCTGCATCACACGTCAGTATCCATTTTGCTGATACTGTAATACACCTGCAGACCAGGGCATATCTGCCACATGTGAATGTACAGTACCTAAAGGGAGCAGTTTGTATACTATATGTATATTTAGGAATTATAGCTCTCGCCCTAATCGCTGCTCATTAAAGGTGTATTCCCATCTTAGACATTGGGGGCATATCGCTAGGATATGCCCCCGTTGTCTGATAGGTGCGGGTCCCACCTATATCGAGAACGGAGCGGGGAGCGCTGTGGCTGGAGGACCCCAGATTTCCCGGGGTCCGTCCACCACCAAACTCTAATCCCCGCCTCTCCCATAGAAGTGAATGGGAGCGTGCCGCGCATGCACGTCCCATGCTCCCGTTCATTTCTATGGGGCAGACGGCAATAGCAGAGCCAGTGCTTGGCTATTTTCGGCGGCCCCATAGAAATGGGGCCTTCACTTTCTGGTCTCCGTTCTCGATCGGTGGGACCCGCACCTATAAGACAATGGGGGCATATCCTAGGGATATGCCCCCATTGTCTGAGATGAGAAAACCCCTTTAATACGTGTATGCCTGTCCTGAACGTAAGCTGTAAATACTGTTACTATCTTGTCTGCATGTACTGCTATGTATTTGCTCCTCTTTTCAGAGACATTATCACCCTGTAGTCCGGGTTTTCGCTGCTCACCTTTTTGCTGGGGCGCCCTCTGAAGGCTCATCAGCTCTTGGAGCTTCATTAAGCCGAAGGTAGGACCATTATGTTGATATTCTGTTAAAATGACATGTCAAATCCAAATAAATGAAATCCCAGCCACAGTGTTAATAGGAACCTTCTGCATAAGAACATGAGGAGGTGTGCCCAGATGAAACCTAGTAGAAGCCATAGTTGGCAAGAACATTAGAAGTTGGGAGTAGGATGGAGGAAGGCACAGGACAGGCTGCGCCCTGTGAAGCAGCATGCATGTCACAGGCTGCAAATTATAGCCATGAAGACGATTGGCTATATTCACAATAAAATCATGGCTTCTAATTAAAGCCATGACACGGATGGAGTCTTTGTCTGACAGATCCAAACAGTCACCTTGACTTTAATGGGTTCCTTCTGGGTATAGTGTTAGAATAGTTTTGGATGCTGCACTATTTTTGCCATCAAAATGAACAGAAACGCTGATGGAACACAAGAGTGAATGGAGCACTAGAAACACTTCCCACGTGTGAAAACATTGACACGGAAAGGAATAAGTAAGAAAATAGAAGCTTGACCGGTGAGAATCTAGGAGATCTAAGCTACATTTCATTATTGCGATTAGAGATGTTCTGCTTTAGATTTGCTCTATGTTCTTCCGTGTACGGCTGTGCTTGTGACATAACAAGAATCCACAGTCTAATACGGGGTTCCTTAACCCCAGAGCTTGTATCTTAAGGTCTCTTCCTCAGGGACCCCTAATGAGGTTAAACTTGAAATGAAAAGAAAATGGACCTCAGTTTCATGGGAACCTCTGTGCTGTAAGTCTTCAGCTAGTGTGCTGGATTTTAGGATGTAATGGAAATGTTCTTGATATATTTATAATGACTGATTGTGGGTTTTCTCCATTTGGAGGAATAATCCGTGAAGAACTGGGAATTGTACATACACAAAGCAGTAGTTAGGGGCCATAGGACTACCTATAGGTTTATACAGATTTATAGTAATATGACATTTTAGAAGTTACTGATAAATCTACAGAATAAGGCCTTTTTCATGCATCCGTGACAAAATGGTCAGTGGTTCATCCATAAAGATGTCCACGAAGGATCCATGTTTGGTCCATATGTTTGTATATTTGCCCTGCATGTTTCATCCATATTCCACATACACTGCTAGGCTGAAAATTCGTTTCCAGAGCATCTCCTACCAGTGATCTATGGCAGCCATGGCCAAGCTCAGATGGCATCTGTGGTGGGAATAACCTTGCCACTGGGTTTTAGAGGGGCCTGTTTGCCAGCCTTTTGCCTCAGGATTATGGCCCATATGCTAAAACTTTGAAGGAGAAGGTAGACCAGCCGCACAGCCTAAGGCTACTTTCACACCTGCGTTAGGAGCGGATCCGTCTGGTATCTGCACAGACGGATCCGCACCTATAATGCAAACGCTTGTATCCGTTCAGAACGGATCCGTTTGCATAACCATGAACAAAAAAAAAAAATAATATATATATATTTTTATTTTTTTATTTTTTTTTGTTCATGATAATGCAAACGGATCCGTTTTGACTTTACATTGAAAGTCAATGGGGGACGGATCCGTTTGAAAATTGAGCCATATTGTGTCAACTTCAAACGGATCCGTCCCCATTGACTTACATTGTAAGTCTGGACGGATCCGTTTGCCTCAGCACGGCCAGGCGGACACCCGAACGCTGCAAGCTGCGTTCAGGTGTCCGCCTGCTGAGCGGAGCAGAGGCTGAACGGAGCCAGACTGATGCATTCTGAGCGGATCCGCATCCACTCAGAATGCATTAGGGCTGGACGGATCCGTTCGGGGCCGCTTGTGGGAGCCTTTAAACGGAACTCACAAGCGGAGCCCCGAACGCTAGTGTGAAAGTAGCCTAAATCTGTGGAACTTTTTTGGGCTGGAAAGCCATGCTTGCGGTCAGTCAAATGTGACTTCCATGGAATTCGGGAACCCCTGCTCGGATCTGGGTGATTTCTGGATAGGTTGTTCGCCCAGATCAGAGCTATCCAGTGATGTATAATTTATGGGGATATGTGGGGCTTTGGGGGTGTTTACTGCCTGTGAGTGATTAAGAGCCCATTGTGTTTGTTAATTGTATCACAGGCAAAGCCCATTGTGTTTGTTAATTGTATCACAGGCAGAGGGGGGTTGTGTACAATTGCTGGAAGTGTTTCCATACTGTAAATGCATGTGATTGGCTAATGTAAAAACTGTCTCAGTCTTCCACAAGGTCCCCAGTCGGGGTGCCAGGAGATTCGTTACAGCATCTGTGCGGTGTCTGGTTTTCATGGACAAAATAGGGCTTTCTTCCATGGTGTCACCACAGACCCAGGATTTGTGGAACACCACTGATGTGTGAATACACACATCAAAGTCAGTGGGTACAGTACATGTGCTGTCTGTAATTCACTGAAATTGCCCTGTCTCCGGGCCAGATCTATAGGAAGCAGTTAACCAATCCATCCTTGATATGTGTGAGGAAACACATGAGGAGGAACCACATGAACTCTATGCAGAGGTGTCAGCCATTTTATACACCTTTCAAGTATTACAGCTGTCTGTGTCTTTACGTACATGTGTTCATATTTTGCAGATCTGCTGTGGAATTATTTAGTGATTATTCTATGAATGAAATGAACTTCAATCCACCAGTTCCTGAAACTTTTCCCAGAATTAAGGTATTTACTGACACGTTCACAGTTGAGTGGAATTGTTGCCCATAAGAACCAGAAGAGATATTTTCGGGGGGGGGGGGGGGGGGGGGGATTAATCAAGCCCTGCACTCCATAATTGTCATAAAATAGGGCTTTTGCGACAATTATGCAACTTTTTGGGATGGTTATACTACTCATTCCAGTTTTGAAAATGGTCAAGGTGAGCTACATTATATTAGTACCAAAGCCACTGCAATAGGGAATTGCTGCAGAATACCGGAGTAGAGTAGCATTTCTAGACAAGAGGTTTAAAGATGCAGCAGATTTAACGAACAGTGTCCACAGAGTCCTCTGACACAGACTCCAGCAAAAATGACTTCAACTATTATTGATGATAAATTCCCCTCATTGTTTGGATGCTGGATTTTGGTTCTTTACACCTCCAGCTCTTGTCGGCATAGAGTTTCATACATTAGCATGAATGCTGCAATTTGTTTTGGGTTTTTTGACCACAAAATAAAGTTTCATAGAGGCTGCTTTTTATGTTTTTTTTTTAGTTTTACAAATGTGTTGAAGGTGTTTTTGTTCTCTTCTTCCTATAGAGGAGATGAAAAAACACCATAGCTTCAACATGCTGCATTTGAGAGCAAACCACTAGGCAAATACAAATGTGTGTCCTGCATTTCATATTTCCCATAGACTGCAGCGGTTTATATTGATGACCTATCATCAGGATAGGATATCATTATCTGATCTGTGGGGGTCTGACCCCCGGTACCCCCATCGATCAGCTGTTTGAAGAGGAGTCAGCGTTTCCATACGAGCGCTGCTTCCTGTTCATTACGCGTCGCCTCATCTTGGAAGTGCAGTGTAATCACAAGTACTCGCTCCATTCACTTGAACGGAGCGAGTACTTGGAATTATACTACACCGTCGCTCCACAGGAGATGACGAGCAGTGTAATGACTAGGAAGCTACGTTCGCATGAAGTGTCGCCGCCTCTTGAAACAGCTGATTGGCTGGTGTGCCGAACTCCCACCGATCTGATATTCATGACCTATCCTGTGGATAGGCCATCAATATAAATTGCTGCACAACCCCTTTAGGCCGAGTTCTGGAGCTGGCAATGTGCAGCAAAAAAAATGCCACTTAAAATGTAAAAGTCCACAAAAAGTAGTATAAAATACCTATATGTGGGTCACGTGCTGAGCAAGTGGAAAGGTTGATGTCAGATGCTGAGGAGTAACTAATGCTTCACTTCAAAGCTAGGAGGTGGCAATCATTGAAGAATACTGTGATTTACGTCCCGAATAAGGCTGAAAAGTGTCTTCCTTCTCGCTCATCCATTGCTACTTACAGTGAAAATGTATTCACGTCCTTACTGATTATTTTAAATATCAGCCCTGCTGTACTTCACATATGTACTGACCTGCAAGAAGTAAATCCACCGCATGTGATTAGACGATGACCTAAATGGAACTCTCCTCGGCCTGGTTAATGAGAGCCTCGAGCACTAGTTGTGAGATAACCAGGAAGAAATGCTTGTTTTTATTTTAAAGGGAATAAAAAAAAAAAAAGTCATTTAAAGGGAGAAAAGGAAATGTCTAATTTTCTGTGGTTTTGTGTTGCAGAATAAAGGTGGAGCGTATGTGCTTAGTGAAGACTTGCAGGAGATGATTGAGGCACAGCTTTCCAAGGTACCATCGGCTGACCTGGACTTTGCATCTCAAGTGAAAGCTTCAAGCTCATGACTGTGGTCATAGAAAAGTGACAATGAACATCTTAAGGACTTGCGGCTATTTATTGAGGACTGTATTTTCCTGCTCCTTTTGTATATACAGAGCTTCAAGCGTGCCAGAAAAACTGTGACAAATAAAAGGTGTTTTTTAAATCTGCTTTTCCTTAATCACATTAGGTGGTCACCGTACCCTTCAAGAAACCTCGTCGACCCAAGTCGTGAAGCAAACCATCTTTATTCTCAACATATACATATACAACAGTGTTTCAAGTCTGTATATATTAAGTAGTCCAAATGGAATAAAAGTAATTTTACAAAACCAACACCTTTCAAAACTGGCACAAAAAAAGTCAAGATACCGTCACACTTCATAACATGCACAAATCAGACACAGTCGAGACATTATACCAGAAGTTACAATTATTACACACACGAAAAATGCTTCAGTGCCCTTTACATAGTAAGTGATACTCCGCCGGGACAGTAGAGTACATTAAATGTCCAGAGGCTTGTAGTACATTGAGCGTTACCAGTGGTTGCTCTAATACAGGTGTAAATGTCTGATCATTTACATCCATTTCATACATTACAAAGTTATGCAGAATCCATCTCTATTTCTCTTCTGGAAGCCGTGTCTTATGGAGGCTTCAGCATTTCAAGTTGCTTTGCAACCACCAATGCTTTGTCTGGGAGACCACTGAGCACAAGCAGCCTGAAGAAGTTTAATCTGCTGTCCCTCTATTACCTAAACATCAAATTTCACCAGAAATTATACCAAATAAGGGTACGGGTGTGGTATCATTTGATGGAGGCTATAGGTCTATATTATGTAGCAACTCTAGAGAGCCTGACATGTTGTTACCAGCGATGTGTATACAGTGCCGATTCTGCCTTTAACGGAGAAGCGATTCAGTATGACTACACTTCGTTTGAAATCTTAAATATCAGTTTGTAAAGAGCAAGACACTCCACACAACATGTTCAACTGTCACACTTACAAGCAAGTGAAAAAGCACAAAACCACAAGTATGCCAGTCCTCTGTGGCGCCTCTCTAGGCCCCCGCGAACTTGTCTGGCTTCTAGTGTCACATGTCACCATGTTTAATCCTATGACATCAGTACGAAGGAAAATAAATAGTACAGAAAGGTTTCTGAAATGTACGACCAGGCGCAAACTAAAGAAACCACCTGCTACAGCGGAACTAGAGGTCCATAAAGCCCTGCCAGCTACAGTAGCCTTGGCATAAAACTCTACTTCGACCTTAGCATAAAGGCAAGCACATCTGTAATCTACAAGCCACTGTTTCCGCTCACAAGTCTAAATATGCGTAATAGGATAATTACACTTCCATCCGCCATTAGGCGGAACGCATCAAACTATTTACATTTAAGGACGTGATCCGATTGTCCGTGATGAAATCCAGGTTACCGATGAATGCCACTACTCTGCCCAGTTTTCTTCATTTTCCTGGCTCATGTCGTTAGATACTGTACAATGGAAGGCAATGTGCCAGTCGTGTTCCATGCTCTGCATAAATACTAAGCTTGGATAAATTAAAAGTACCACAACTACAGTAGTACCCAGCTCGTTGTGGCACTGCCCACACATTGACCAAGTAAATACTATAGAACTTGTAGGCAGGATCTATATAAAAAATAAATAGTAGTAAAATTTGCTAATATCCAAGTAATGCATACAAGCATGGCATTAACTCAACCATCTCTAAAATAAAAACAAGTCTTCACCCGATAACATATTCTGTATTGAGTGCTTGGTCAAGCTTGATTTCTCTATATAGATATGCAGTCGATAAGTTAAAAAGGGTTGTCCCACAAATATTGAAAATTTTTTGAACCAGATCCTGGATCTGAGTACTTTTGTAATTTCATGTAATTAAAAACTTGTATAGCCACTGAATTATTCACTGAAAGCCATCTGTATAGCGCCACCGGCTGTTTGCTCTTTTTTCTAATTTCTCTGTCCTGCTCACTGAGGTGGAAGCACAGGCTCAGTTCCATCCTTCAATTGCCACCAGCTGCAGCAGAAAGCACCCCCCCCCCCGAGCTGTGATAGGGAGAGCATGGACACGCCCCCTGAGCTGTGATAGGGAGAGCATGGGCACGCCCCCTGAGCTGTGATAGGGAGAGCATGGACACGCCCCCTGAGCTGTGATAGGGAGAGCATGGACACGCTGCCTGAGCTGTCAGCTTGAAATAAATGTAGCAGAGCAATGAATGGGGACAGCTCTGGATCCATGTGAGGTACAGGGCTGGTTCTAAGTGTGTTACTATATGACATTGGATATTCATTTTTTACATTAATCATGGGATAACCCCTTTAGGCTGATCTTTGGCCATCATCAGTGCCCAAGTAATAGTGTGCACCACGGCCAGAAGCACAAAAAAGATACCTAGCTCAAAAGGCTAAATTTGTGATAGCAATATAAATAGAATTTCCCTTTAACGGCCGGTCTCACAAAACAATAAAAAGCATAATATACACACAGAACTACAAGTATGGCTTCAGTAAAAGTGTACAGCAGAACGGGTTCATGCTGAAGATGAATCCATCCATCTCCAATGTCCTATGTGTTGACCTCTCGTTAAGCGTCATTGAAAGTAGCTTAGAGATAGAGGCGCTATATAATGTATCTGTGGTAAGTGACAGCGGTGCCAATGCTGCAAGAAACTAGGGCAGTGTCACCCTTCTAGTCCATGCTGGGTACAGCTGTCCGTCCATTGGGTTAAGCCATTTATCGAGTACATCATTAAAAAATAAAAATAAAACTTTTTTTGAATTCAGTTGTCTGTAAACCCATAAAACATAAATCTTAAATAAAGAGTAGTGTCTGACACCAACAAGTACTAAATTCATAAGGTGCTACATACGTAGAATAAAAGATGTATGAACACAACTATTAAATAAAATAAAAATATGAAACACTGCGGGAAGCCTTGACTCCTCATAGAGCGAAGAGCGCAGGAAATTGCAGCGCGCTGCAGAACCTGCGCTCCTCTGCTCCATACCGCCTCTACCATCACTGTCTTGCAGTGCTTCCATTTAAGACTATTATGGATCATCACATCTGGGATGTCATTTCACTGGGGTTTCTATGTACAGTAATATACATGCCCCCAAATATTCCTTAGCAATGCCCTGAAGTCAATAGACTTCACCTCCAAATCTGAGTTCCTGTGTTCTTTCTGTCCACCAGGCTTCACATTCAGGTCAAGAACGACTAAGACGCTGATAACGCTATTCTTCAGCCTCCGCTCCACCCAAAAGCTCCTGCCATGCAGTGAGCGCCACAGGAAATCGGCTGTGGCCACCGATAAAGGCAATGTGCTCGTGAATTCCACTACAATTGTCTTATTTGCGTCATTTTGGCAGTTTCCAATTTTTCAGTAACTGAAGGTACCAAGGTGCAGTTAATCTCCTACAGCGGGATAGATGTCCTCCAGCTTGTCTGTCCCCTGCTGAAGCCATTTCTTCTGCTTTTCTTCTCACTACGTCATAGCATGAACAGAACCCTGTAAAAATAAACAGATAAAATGGATGTGTGACATGGCAGATTGTCCTGCACTCGAGACAACAAGCTCTCTGAACATATTCAGATACAGTAATGGCCTCAACCTGCGGCTCGTCCTTGTTTGCAAAACTGCAACTCCCAGCATGTCCTGACAGCCGCCAGCCACAGATTTGAGACCATTGGTATAAAGTGTCAGATTGGGTCAAATGTGTGTCAAGATGGGGCAGATTTCTCAATGAATGGGAGAGCTCTTGTATATGGCGGAGTATGTGTCTTTCCTATTCCACCTGTGCTAATGAAATGTCACTACTAGGGATGAGCGAATCGACTTTGGATGAAACATCTGAAGTCGATTTGCATAAAACTTTGTTTCAATACTGTACGTTGCTCCGCACAGTATAAGGGTCCATTAATGGATCCAGATCCGTCCTGCAACGTTGCGGAACGGATCCGGACCCTTCATTTTCAATGGGGCTGGTAAAAATGCGGACAGAACGCGGTGTGCTGTCCGCACTTCCATTCATCAAAAGATAGAACATGTCCTATTCTTATCCGCAGACACGGACAAGAAAAGGCATTTCTATTCAAGTGCCGGCCGTGTTTTGCGGACGTGGACCCTTAGAATGTATTGGTTCCAATGAGCCGAAGTTATTACTTGTGGTACCTTGGAACTGAACACGAGTTCGGGAAATATTTTTTTACAGTATAAATCAATCAATTTCTGAAGTTATTATGTGAAGTTTCGCGAGACTTCGCAAAGTAATAACTTCGGCTCATCGGAGCCAATACATTCTAATACTGGCACACTGGAGGGTGACCACACATCCACAGCTGCTCTTCCTTCACTTCAGGGACTCCATTCTGGAGATAGCAGTGGATCCCAGATGTGGGACCCGCACCTATCTGACATTGATGGCATATAATAGCAATATGCCATCAATATCTCAGATGGGAACACCCCTTTAATGCAGCACTTCATTCATTCTTGATTGACCGGGCCAGTGGAGAGGACTATGCAGGGACCTGACCCTGTCAGTCAAGAAGGAGAGGCAGAGGAAGCAGGAGAAGCGAGGGTGCACCGAGTGGCTCGGGCCTGGCTTCTGTGCAATTAACGGCTCATTTGCGAATGGATTAGAAGTAGTGTTGAGCGAACTTCTGTTTTAAGTTCGGCGTCTAAAGTTCGGCTTCCAGTTAGCGGAGAATCCCGATATGGATTCCGAATTCCGTTGTAGTCCGTGGTAGCGGAATCAATAATCGACCATAATTGATTCCGCTACCACGGACCACAACGGAATTCGGAATCCATATCGGGATTCTCCGCTAACCGGAAGCCGAACTTTAGACGCCGAACTTAAAACAGAAGTTCACTCAACACTAATTAGAAGTGCTCTTTCTCCAGAACAAAGAAACAGATCACTAAGTGAAAGGTCTTATTCCATTCATCTGAGCTAGCCCTACAGCCATAGTGCCTGGTTTAACAGCAAATTCCTGCTCAACTCCCTTTAACCCTTCCCAGTACCGACCAAACATACTCAAAAATGTACACTTGTTTTTCTTATGATGGGTCCATAGAAATCAATGGACACCATTGTCAGATATGATGGGAGCATTTCCCAATGGTTAGGTTAAAGGTGCAATGCAAACTAACCTATCACGACCACGAGTGATGAGCGAAGTTTTGAAAAATTTGATTCGGCAGCTTCACCGAAGCTTGACAAAAAATTAAATTCCTTCGGATTAATTAGTCCCGAATCATCAATGGGACAGTTTTTAAAAACGGTAATAGGCTAGTGCAATATGGGCTTTTGGGTTTAAAAAAATAAAAATCGCCGCATGAAGGGGCAGTCTGCTCCTCTCTGGATGGAAAAAGACCTGCCAAAGGACTTGCACTGAGCGCGATGACGTCACCACGAGCTCCCAGCGTAGTTGACATCATCACGCTCAGCGCAGGTCCTTCGGCAAGTATTTTTCAATCAAGAGAGGAGCGGACTGCCTGTACGCAAGCAAGTGGATGACTTTTTTTTTTTTCAGTTCTTTCTAAGACAACTCCAGCCGCCATTTTAGGAAAAATGATTAGTTACCACGAAGAACGAGGAAATTTGGCTTTGTTTAGAACAGGCTTCCATGTGCTTCCGGGACTGTGCTACAAAAAATAGGACATGTCCTATCTTTCGACGCATCTTGCAGATCGCGGACCCATTTATGTCAATCGGTCTGCACCTCAATGCCCAGTGGCTTGCAACACAGGCATGGCCATCCCTCATAGATTGTACGTTCTTGAGAGCAGGGCCCTCATTCCTCTTGTTGCAATTGTTGACTTGTTTGTACATGAACCTCCTGATTGTAAAGCGCTGCAGAATATGTTGGCGCCATATAAATAAATACTGCACAAATGACTGTGGATCACTACAGCTGGGTCATCAGGAGGCAATACAATAATAAATATAGGACCAGGCACTCAAATATGGAGTCAAACCAAGATATTTTTATTAAAAAATACACCTAAAATGACAGAAAAATAAATAATTGTTAAAATATACAACTCTAAAATCAATTAAGCACACAAATAGCAGCAATGGATGTATATCGTGAAAAAACCCGCAGTCAGTCAATACTCCTCATTATGAGACCACAATATAAGACCGCAAGTTATAATAACAATAGTCACCAACTTTCTTGAAGATCCTTTCACACCGTTATATTCAGCTTTTACAAAAGCAAACAGTCTCATAGAATGATCCTGTCAGAGGCATCAAGCGGACAGCATATGTAACCAGTCACAAGGTAAATGTATCAAGGTGGCGTCCCACCTACTATACGCAACTGTGCCACTGTTACCTGTTGTCCGACCGGTGTCTCCTTGTCCTTGCGGAGACTCGTTGTCTTTTGATTTTAAGATAGACGCCACATGAATGTTCGCTCACGTGTCTTGCTGAAGCTCATATGACCCGGAGCTTTTAAAACGGAGGATCCTTTAGAGATTGCCGGTATCTAACACGGCCATTTAAACTTTGGAGTTTGGGGGAACCACTATGCCAGCATGCCGGAACAAGGTATAGACCATACGCGTTTTGGGGTTTCTAAATGACCCCTTCCTCAGCGGATGATGAGTATTGACGGACTGCGTTTTTTTTTCACGATATACATCCATTGCTGCTATTTGTGGAGTTAATGCTTCTTAATTGATTTTAGAGTTGTATATTTTAACAATTATTTATTTTTCTGTCATTTTAGGTGTATTTTTAATAAATAGATATCTTGGTTTGATTCCATATTTGAGTGCCTGGTCCTATATTTATTATTGTGTGCTATAGAAATAAAGATTATTATCGTCATCCTCTGGGAAAGGCAAGGCAGCATTAATAATGTATCTACGAGTTATGCCAGTCACTATTCCGTATCCGTATCTCCTTATACATGACTGTCATGTTCTGCATATACCATGATAATATGTTAGTAGGAGTTGAAGAAAACCAAGTGGTAGCACAAACGTATAACAAAAGTCATCATTTTTCTGACATGGTTAGTAGTTCATCTTCACATATACAGTTCATTCAGGAGTAAAAGAAGGGACAGGTAAATCACCCATACCTGCATGGAACAGGACGCACACAAATATAGCTGCTATTCACTGATGTCATTGAAGGACAAACTGCATGCAGGTTTTTCATCTCTATTCTGGGTACCTTCTGGTGACATGATCTGAGGCGACGGCGTGAAGTTCCGAGACTGCCGGCTTGATTTCGCTAGTTTCTTCAGTTCACTAGCAATAGAAATGCCTTTTCTCTTATCATCTCTTGCTGCCTACAGAGAAACATCTGTGTATGAGACGTACATTCACCTTATCAAGCTCTCCGTTCCTTTTCTGGCTATCTACATTCTTTACTCCGCTGGGTTTGAAATCCCTTGAGATGCAGCACTTGATGCGAAACGTTTTTCGCTGCTGCTGAATTTACATTTTGTGTCTGGTTGTATCAGCGGCGATTAAACTAACGTCCTAAACCACAGAACATCCAGGTGATATCGGATTATGTCAACAGAACATCCACTTACAAAAACGCTTACGTGCTTTTTATTTTATTTTTATTTTATATATTTTTCCTCTTCACTTTTTACATTCTATGAGTTCACGGTGGTAATATGCAAGAACAGCCTAGCAGATGAGCGTCTACTTTTGTTAAGTAACCAAGTTATTTTGGTCACTTGGTGACACCGATTCACATTTCAACCTTCACACAGTTATATTTGCCAGAGTAATACTATCTTCAAAGGAAAAGGCAGAAGAGAGTGATAAGGCAGGGCAGGTGCCTGGCAGGTTGTGCAGAAAATGTTCTAGTCTGCAAAGCAGACATAGAATCCCGTAAATGACGACCTACCGGAAATGATACAGACATCCTCTCTGAAATGTAAGAAGGTGGTAAAATCTCAACCAACGTCACCGGGTGCCTGTAGGAGGATATCACAACAGATCGCTTTCGCACGCTTCCTGAAGTTTACTGTACCTGGACCTGCTCCTTTAATTTAAGGATGAATTTCCCCGCTCCTTTCCATTTGCTTTGTGCCTGGAATACACACTCGTGGTCAGAAAGGACCCTCTGGGTTGTTTTTGTGGTCGACGACTTCTTGGTTGAGGAGTCTTTTGTCACTTCCTCCAGAAGCACATAGTCACTTGGGTTAGGATTGTTCAGAATGGTGTAGGAATATTTGGCTTTGATGAGAGCCTGTGATAACAAATTTAAATATAGCGTAGAATCAATATATTCACAGCTTACCAATACACAACAAGCTGCCTCTATGTGCAAGAACAGTTCTTAAAAGGTTAAAGGAGTTATCCGGGAAAAGATATTGATGAACTATCCTCAGGATAGGTCATCATCATCAGATCGGTGTGGGTACAGCTTTTAGATGAGGCCGGTGCTCTGTCAGTGCTATGGCCTCTTCCTAGGCCATGTGACATCATCGTACATTGGTCACGTGGCCCCATTGAAGTGAATGAGGCTGGCCTCCAATACCAAGCACAGCTGCTTTACAATGTACGGTGCTGTGCTTGGTCAGCTGCTGGGATGTCACAGAGCTCACCGGAGCTCCAGTGAGCGTCGTGGCTTCCCAAGACAACTTATTGGCAGGGGTGCCAGGACTCGGATTCCCGCCAATGTGATAGTGATGACCTATCCTAAGGATAGGTCATCATTATCTTTTTCAGGATAACCCCTTTAAGACATTTTGGAGTTGATAGCCGCTATAGCTCTTTGGGGGACTCAGCACCATGCAATGCTTTATTTATCCTGTGGAGGCGCTGCAGGGAAATGAATCAGTACAAAATACACGATTATATGTTATTTGGGTGAAAAATTGTAGATTCCTTACTGAAAGCTTGTAAACCTAGTACTTTATTACAATACAGACCAACGTCCTGCATACACAAAGGTGCGTCATATAAACCATTTTTCAGTAGGGAGGTCTGACTGTGCATGAGATAGTCAAGATGACCACCTGTGTGTACGGTTTGTGATGCATTAAAGATACAGAGGGTTGAGTAATGGCGAGGATCTCCTGGAACCTTAGTAGCATTCAGTGCTGGAGGCGATTCGGTTACCTGCTGAATAACATCCTGTGCTGTACTGAAGCGTAAAGCCCGTATAACTGTGCGCGGCTGTTCTGGAGACACATCATGCACCTGGACAAAGAAGCTCTCGTCATCTGAGGTGACCGCTGGCTCCTTTTCTTCCTTTTCCTCCACACATACATTTTTATCATTTAGGTTCTAAAGAAACATCAAAATATCATTGTGTTGCAGGCATCCATCAACATCACATATAAAAACAGAGTATAATACTTGTAATATAATACAGTCTTTGCTTTTATTGGCGCATAGCCCCATGATTGACATTAAAGGAGTCTTCCAAGAGTCTGGTATTGAAGTTCCGTTCCATTCACTTGCTGAATGTGTTTTTTCTTTTTAATAAAATTATAGACAATCCCTTTAGAAGGGTTTCTCACCATGGCGTCCACCATCCCTATTCTGTTTGGACATGTGGACAGTATAGATGGGGATCCCTACCCATCAGGACACCCCATGTCAGTGTAAGGATCTCCTGACACTCAGGACCCCTGCAGATCAGCTTTTTGAGAAGACCTTCTTGCAGCCTACCCTAGGCTAGTGCCTCTGCCGATCAGATACGGATAACCTATCTTGAGGAAAAGTCATCAGTATAAAAAAAAGTTGGAAAGCCCCTTCAACATAATAATGAAAAGAAAAACAATCCAGGTAAAACGGGTAGGCTGTGTTGTGCCTAGTGCAAGGTCTGAGCAATTGCTGCACGGACAAAGGGATTCAAAGATCACCAAAGAGAGAATCCCCACGTCAAGCACCAGGACTCTGCACCCGGCATCGTACCGTATAAAAGTTTTGTCTGGGGGGATCCTTTAAAGGGGTTTTCCAGTTAAAGAAAGTTATCCCCATCTACAGAATTGCTGACCACTGGAACCCCCACCGATCACTAGGGTGGGAGTCCGATGACCCCGTATGGATGAAGTGTCAGATCGAACAGGTTCATTGCTGCTCAATTCGTTTCTTTGGGACTGCCAGAAATACCGTAGTACAGGGCTTGGTTCTTTTGGTCTGTCCCGTAGACTGTGAATGGATTGGTGGTGCGTATCCTCGTCCATCGCTCCATTCAAATGTGGCATACAGGGATATTTTTACATTTATGATTTTTCTACACCAAACACATCAACATATTAATAATTTTCTTAAGCCAACATACTTCTTCTTGAGTTTTAAGTATAATTCTTCCAACATAGCCTTCTTCTGGAAACCAGCTATTCAGGATCTGCAAGATGTCTTCTTCTGGGCCCAGCACCCTTTGAAATGGAAGTTTCCTGCATTCATTTTTGTCTTTTGATATAAAACACTTTTCTTCCAATAAGAAATAGTCCTTGCATGTTTCAGGTCTGTTTTTAGTAGCCAGAATCTGTATAAACCACAAGACAGGGCACTGTTAACACACACTATATTGTGACGAAGCTTTATTAACATTTAGTTAAAGGAAATGTTATCAGAACAGATATTTTTTTTTTGGAATTTTTGCAGATTTTTGTTTAAATCTTCTTTTAATTTTCAATGTTACTATATTTTAAACAATATCTAAAATATTGTGTAGTCTTCACATTGGCCAATAGGCCTATTAATATGCTGGCTTTTCGGTAGCCATCACATTATCATCACAGGCAGGATTTCAATGACAGAGCATGATATCACAGCTTATCTACTCCCTCTTGACCTCTGTACAGGTCACAAAGCATGCCTAGAAAACTCTCCCATAGAAGTCAACGAGGTCCCCTCCTGACCATTGTGTCTATGGCCCATGGGGCTGCCGTAAAGCAATTTTCTTAATGCTTTCTAAATGCTGTTAAGAGCCCAGGCAAGAAATAAAAAAAGTGTGTTACTATCTGGTTTTAACTGGAAAATAAAACTTTTGGTGACACATTTCCTTTAAAGGGGTTGCCCCACAAAAAATATTTAACAGTTTTTAAACCAGCACCAGAGTTAGTATAGGGGCCTTCTGTACCTCATCTCTTGGCCAGAATAGAGATCAGTCACAAAAAAGTCTCCGGCTCTGGAGGACCTGTCCTGTCCTACATTAAGGCTCCATTCACACCTCCGTGGTGTGGCAAATTGCGGATCCGCAACACACCCGTCCGGCACCCCTATAGAAATGCCTATTCTTGTCCGCAGCTGCGGACATGTTCTATCTTTTGCGGAGCTGCGGACCCGAAGATCGAGGCCGCGCTCCGCAAATTCCGTCCCCATAGAAAATGAATGGGTCCGCACCCGTTCCGCAAAATTGCGGACGTGTGAATGGAGCCTAAATAGACAACCCATTGATTTGAATATACCCTGTTTAATGCTTAATTTCTCCTGTGATGGCGCTGCAGGATTATTTGAACACTTACTGCCAGTTTTCCCTACAAATCAAAGCAGATTGCTGGGGGTCCCAGTAGGAGGCATATTTTGTAATATATTGTCAAGCGAGCCTTCTAAGTAAGGACTATCGAAAGCAGATAACCAAGGGTTATGCCGTGGTTGATGCAAACAATGAAAATCAGACATCATACAGTACAGGAATCCCTCTTTCTAACAAAGCTAGAACCAGCCCTGTACCTAACATGCATCCAGAGATCTCCCCATTTATTGCTCCAGTTGCCCTGCTACATTTATTTCTGTCAGCTCAGGGGGCGTGTCCTTCCTGCTGCAGCTCTCTCCCTGTAACTGACATGGCTTCTAACAGAAGATATGACTGGTGACAGTTGAAGATTTAAACTGAGTGTGTGTGACCACCAAAGTGAGGTGGACAAGAAATAAGGAAAACAACAAACAGCAGGTGGCGCTATACAGATGCATTTCATTGAATTACTCAGTGGCTGTACTCATTTTTTTATGACATGCAATTAGAAAAGTATTGAGTTGCAGGTGCTGGTTTGAAAATGTATAATATTACTCATGGCGCACTGCCTTCAAGTACTAAAATGTTTGACTAATGCAGAACAGCTGGGTTTCAAAATGTGAAGGCAAAAATTGTGCCCTCTTTGAATCTAGCAATTTGTGTTCGACAGGTTTCGAACTTCTCGTTGCTTAGACTTCATGTTACCGTTACCATGATGACAACCACAGGCATGAAATCCTTGGCATGAGGATCAGGAATGCTGGAGGCACTGCTGGACGTCCTTCTATCTCAAAGCTAATGAAAACTCTCCATTTTTGACATAGCAAAGATTACGTCTGAAAGGTTTCGGCCGAAAAATAAAGATCTGTTGTACTTTTGGCTATAGTCAGTGGAGAGACCTCTGCCCACCTGACTCTCTACTCTCATGTCTTGCTTGCAGCAGGCACTTCTTGCCGGGCACCGGTGCCAATGTGCCTTAACAACAAAGCAAACAAAGCAGAGAGAGATCTCGGAGAGGATCTCGTTTTATGCTTCAAAGTGACCATCTGCAAGGCTCTTGCTGGACCAGAACGTTAAAAAAAAGCAGACCCTACTACTAACACCCTATTATTTTTAAATCTCAAAACTAATTTAAAAAAAAAACATTAAAAGGTCATGCACTAAAATAGACGTAATTAGTTATTTCTTTACGACTGTGCTGCAGCTACTGAGCCGGATCACAAATGAAATCCAGGACTGCGATAGGCAACAGACTCCGTTCTTCACAGAGACATAAACCTCTTCAGTGCAGATAGTGGATGTGGTTTTAGTCTTAGTCTATCTTCTGCAACTATCCATGAAGAATCCAAAGTCTAATCCACACAGCAAAAACAGAAGTCCCAGATCTCACTGAGGAACTAATACATGACTTACATCATACCAGAACATGCCGTGTAATAGAACTGCTGAAAATGATTTTATTGTGTAACGTCCCTGTCTGCATCGGTCAATCGTATGACATCACTTCTGGTCTCAGAGATCTGTCTTTACAGGAAGCCTTCGGACGTCAGGTCTATCAGAGCTAATTACAGCTATGAGTATACAAAAAATACCCTTAGGGCTCATGAACACGACCGTTGTTTTGGTCCGCATCCGAGCCGCAGTTTTTGCGGCTCGGATGCGGACCCATTCACTTCAATGGGGCCGCAAAAGATGCGGACAGCACTCCGTGTGCTGTCCGCATCCGTTGCTCCGTTCCGTGGTCCGCCAAAAAAATTATAACCTGTCCTATTCTTGTCTGTTTTGCGGACAAGAATAGGCACTTATATCAATGGCTGTCCGTGCCGTTCTGCAAATTGCGGAACGCACACCATCCGCGTTTTGCAGATCCGCAATTTGCGAACCGCGAAACACACAACGGTCGTGTGCATGAGGCCTTAAGGCCACCTTCATACACAAATTTGTTCTGGCAGATTATTAGCACTGAAAAACGAGCCACAGTAATCATTTCTGTATTTTTTTTTCCACACTATGCATTTTTTATGGCTTTTTTTTTTTTTTTTTTTTTAAATGTGTGGATTTTTTTTATTATTATATTTTTTTCCCAATGGGAGAAGGAGATGGCAAACTGCTTGAAAAAAATGTCATTGCTTCAACATGCTGCATTTAAAAAAAAAAAAAATATGTCACGAAATGTAAATAAATAAACACAAAAACCACTATTAGGCAAAGAAATGCTTGTATGTCCTGCATGTTTTCTGGTAGACTGCCAACATCTGGAACAGGTTTTCTTTCCCAGCAAAAACACTGCAGGTGCAAAAAAGCCACAAAAAAGCCTTTTTTTAAAATTTTAAAACGCCATAATAAAAGTATTTTCATTAGGCTACATGCACACGACCGTGCCGTTTTTTGCGGTCCGCAAACCGCGGATCCGCAAAAAACTGAAGCCGACCGTATGCCTTCCGCAATTTGCAGAACGGAACAGGCGGCCCATTGTAGATAAATATCTTGGTCAAATGCCAACTTTGTATAAAAAAATGGGAAAAGTTGTCTTTTGCCAAGATATTTCTCTCACCCAGCATGGGTATATGTAAAATGACACCCCAAAACACATTCCCCACCTTCTCCTGAGTACGGAGATACCAGATGTGTGACACTTTTTTGCAGCCTAGGTGGGCAAAGGGGCCCATATTCCAAAGAGCACCTTTCGGATTTCACAGGTCATTTTTTACAGAATTTGATTTCAAACTCCTTACCACACATTTGGGCCCCTAGAATGCCAGGGCAGTATAACTACCCCACAAGTGACCCCATTTTGGAAAGAAGAGACCCCAAGGTATTCGCTGATGGGCATAGTGAGTTCATGGAAGTTTTTATTTTTTGTCACAAGTTAGTGGAATATGAGACTTTGTATGAAAAAAATAAAAATAAAAAAAAAATCAGCATTTTCCACTAACTTGTGACAAAAAATAAAAAATTCTAGGAACTCGCCATGCCCCTCACGGAATACCTTGGGGTGTCTTCTTTCCAAAATGGGGTCACTTGTGGGGTAGTTATACTGCCCTGGCATTTTCCAGGGGCCCTAATGTGTGGTAAGTAGGTAAATGACCTGTGAAATCCTAAAGGTGCTCTTTGGAATATGGGCCCCTTTGCCCACCTAGGCTGCAAAAAAGTGTCACACATGTGGTATCGCCGTATTCAGGAGAAGTTGGGGAATGTGTTTTGGGCTGTCATTTTACATATACCCTTGCTGGGTGAGAGAAATATCTTGGCAAAAGACAACTTTTCCCATTTTTTTATACAAAGTTGGCATTTGACCAAGATATTTATCTCACCCAGCATGGGTATATGTAAAATGACACCCCAAAACACATTCCCCAACTTCTCCTGAGTACGGCGATACCAGATGTGTGACACTTTTTTGCAGCCTAGATGCGCAAAGGGGCCCATATTCCTTTTAGGAGGGCATTTTTAGATATTTGGATACCAGACTTCTTCTCACGCTTTGGGGCCCCTAGAATGCCAGGGCAGTATAAATACCCCACATGTGACCCCATTTTGGAAAGAAGACACCCCAAGGTATTCAATGAGGGGCATGGCGAGTTCATAGAAATTTTTTTTTTTTGGCACAAGTTAGCGGAAATTGATATTTTTAATTTTTTTCTCACAAAGTCTCCCGTTCCGCTAACTTGGGACAAAAATTTCAATCTTTCATGGACTCAATATGCCCCTCACGGAATACCTGGGGGTGTCTTCTTTCCGAAATGGGGTCACATGTGGGGTATTTATACTGCCCTGGCATTCTAGGGGCCCTAAAGCGTGAGAAGAAGTCTGGAATATAAATGTCTAAAAAATTTTACGCATTTGGTTTCCGTGAGGGGTATGGTGAGTTCAAGTGAGATTTTATTTTTTGACACAAGTTAGTGGAATATGAGACTTTGTAAGAAAAAAAAAAAATAATTCCGCTAACTTGGGCCAAAAAAATGTCTGAATGGAGCCTTACAGGGGGGTGATCAATGACAGGGGGGTGATCAATGACAGGGGGGTGATCAGGGAGTCTATATGGGGTGATCACCACAGTCATTGATCACGCCCCTGTAAAGCTTCATTCAGACGTCCGGATGCGTTTTGCGGATCCGATCCATCTATCAGTGCATCCGTAAAAATCATGCGGACATCTGAATGGAGCTTTACAGGGGGGTGATCAATGACAGGGGGGTGATCAGGGAGTCTATATGGGGTGATCACCACAGTCATTGATCATGCCCCTGTAAGGCTTCATTCAGACATCCGGATGCGTTTTGCGGATCGGATCCATCTATCAGTGCATCCGTAAAAATCATGCGGACATCTGAATGGAGCTTTACAGGGGGGTAATCAATGACAGGGGGGGTGATCACCACAGTCATTGATCATGCCCCTGTAAGGCTTCATTCAGACGTCCGGATGCGTTTTGCGGATCGGATCCATCTATCAGTGCATCCGTAAAAATCATGCGGACATCTGAATGGAGCTTTACAGGGGGGTGATCAGGGAGTCTATATGGGGTGATCACCACAGTCATTGATCATGCCCCTGTAAGGCTTCATTCAGACGTCCGGATGCGTTTTGCGGATCGGATCCATCTATCAGTGCATCCGTAAAAATCATGCGGACATCTGAATGGAGCTTTACAGGGGGGTGATCAGGGAGTCTATATGGGGTGATCACCACAGTCATTGATCATGCCCCTGTAAGGCTTCATTCAGACGTCCGGATGCGTTTTGCGAATCGGATCCATCTATCAGTGCATCCGTAAAAATCATGCGGACATCTGAATGGAGCTTTACAGGGGGGTGATCAGGGAGTCTATATGGGGTGATCACCACAGTCATTGATCACGCCCCTGTAAGGCTTCATTCAGACGTCCGGATGCGTTTTGCGGATCCGATCCATCTATCAGTGGATCCGTAAAAATCATGCGGACGTCTGAATGGAGCTTTACAGGGGGGTAATCAATGACAGGGGTGTAATCAATGACAGGGGGGGTGATCAGGGAGTCTATATGGGGTGATCACCACAGTCATTGATCATGCCCCTGTAAGGCTCCATTCAGACGTCCGTGTGCGTTTTGCGGATCCGATCCATGTATCAGTGGATCCGTAAAAATCATGCGGACGTCTGAATGGAGCTTTACAGGGGGTTGATCAATGACAGGGGGGTAATCAATGACAGGGGGGTGATCAGGGAGTCTATATGGGGTGATCAGGGGTGATCAGGGGCTAATAAGGGGTTAATAAGTGACGGGGGGTGGGGGGGTGTAGTGTAGTGTAGTGGTGCTTGGTGCTACTTTACTGAGCTACCTGTGTCCTCTGGTGGTCGATCCAAACAAAGGGGACCACCAGAGGACCAGGTAGCAGGTATATTAGACGCTGTTATCAAAACAGCATCTAATATACCTGTTAGGGGTTAAAAAAAACACATCTCCAGCCTGCCAGCGAACGATCGCCGCTGGCAGGCTGGAGATCAACTCTCTTACCTTCCGTTCCTGTGAGCGCGCGCGCCTGTGTGCACGCGTTCACAGGAAATCTCGGCCATCGCGAGATGACGCATATATGCGTGACTCTGCGCAGGGCTGCCACCTCCGGAACGCGATCCTGCGTTAGGCGGTCCGGAGGTGGTTAAAGTGAATGGGTCCGCACCCGAGCCGCCAAAACTGCGGCTAGGATGCGGACCCGAAAATCGGTCGTGTGCATGATGCCTTATCCTTTCCCTAACTTTTGAATTCACTTCTGGTTTTAGCTCAAAGAAGTGCCACAAAAAAAAGTTTTTAAAGCCATCCATAATGGAGTTCTGATTGATGTAAAAAATTAAAACAGACATCATATGGTACAGGACAATTAGTGTTGGGCGCGAATATTCGAATCGCAAATTTTAATCGCGAATATCGCTACTTCGAAAATTCGCGAAGATTTAGGATAAAGTGCTATATGTTCGTATTCTCGAATATTCTAGATTTCTTTTTCATCAGTAACCTCCCTTCTTGCTTATCGGCCAATGAGAAGGCTGCGATATCTCTGTCACAGCTTAGCAACATCCCTAGCAACCAATAGGAAAGTTGCCTACCCCTTACTATATAAGATCCTGCCCAGCAGCCTTTGTATGCAGTATTTTGCAGATCTGAGACAGAGAGCAGTGACATTGCTGTGCTCTGTGCTTTCATCTCGATCCTATTCCTTATCCAATTACATTAGATAGTTAGCTCATATATACTGTATAATACAGATATTTAGTGGGAGATAGTTAGTGTAGGTTATATCCTGATATAGTGTAGGTTCCAGTGCAGGGTGTTAGGTAGTGTGATAGGAATTACTGTTTCTCTGCCGTTCATACTTACATGCTACAGACATAGTGCTGTGATGTCACAACAATACTTAGTGCACCAATCAGTAATATGTAGTCAGACCTGATAAAATGTGAAGTTGCACGTATTGCGCCAAAATAGTCGCATCATTATTTGGAGATTTGCGCAATCGCGAATATATTGGAGCACTCTATCTGCATATAAAGCTATTGTGATGTTCTTCCGTGCCAACCATTTTCTCCAGTATCAGGAAACTTCTGGCAGCTTGACGAATGTAGCAACAGTGACCCACATCTGTATTGTGCGCGCAAAAAGCGCATATTACATTGCCGATTTTTGCAATCAAGAAAATAATCGCTAATTCTCAAATTTGTGAATATATGATGAATATTCGCGAAATATCGCAAATTCGAATATTGCCCCTGCCTCTCATCACTAATGACAATCTCTTTCTATCAAAGCTGGAACACATTGATCCAGATCATTCTTATTCAATGGCAAATTGCTCTGCTAGAATCTCTTCAGGCTGGAAGCTCAGGGGGTGTATCCTTTCGGAAGCAGCGCTCTCCCTGTAACTGTCAATGCTTCTAACAGTAGACATGACTGGTGGCAGTTGAAGGATGCAACTGACCATGTGCGACCACCTCAGTAGATGGTCGTACACATTACTATACAGAGTAAACAGTAGGGGGTGTCATTAAAATGAAATAAAGAGAATATCTCACAACTGGAACATTTTTGTAAGAGAAAGTAAATTAGAAAAGTAAGTAGATTTTCATGCAGAATTATATTAACATAACATTTAATGGCGGCACAACCCCTTTAAGAGTCATGTTCCATTTTGTTTGATACATTATTGAAAGTCTCAGACAACATAAAAAATTTCACAATTTTTAAGCACAAGAACAGGTGAATATGAACACCCTCAGCCCCCTTGCACACGGGCGTCACAGATTTTGCCTGGATGCATTGTGGGTGCATTACGGCAAACCCACGAGAGTAGGCAAGCAATTTCAGTCAGTTTCGTATGCGATTGCGTTCCGTTGTTCCAGCGCAAGTGCAATGCATTTTGCACGCGTGTGATAAAAAACTGAATGTGGTATCCAGACCCAAACCCGGACTTCTATCTTCATTCAGCAGGACCTGCGCTGACGTGGTGAGCGCAGGTGGTGAGCGCGATGACGTCAGCGCAGGTTCTTTTGCAGGTCCTGCAGGGAGAAGAAAGAAGAGGATACCAGCTGCGCGATCAAGTGGATGAGGCCAGTTTATTTTATTTTTTTACCCCTCAATGGACATTTTAGTAAGCATTCTGTATTAAGAATGCTATTATTTTCCCTTATAACCATGTTAGAAGGGAAAATAATAAAAATCAACGGAAAACATAAACCAAACCCGAACTTCAGTGAAGAAGTCAGGGTTCGGGTCTGGGTACCACATTCAGTTTTTTCTCACGCGCGTGCAAAACGCATTGCACTCGCGTGGAAAACACTTAACAACGGAACGCAATCGCATAGAAAACTGACTAAAAATGCATGCCTACTCGCGCGGGTTTGCCGCAATGCACCCGCAACGCATCCGGACAAAATCCGTGACGCCCGTCTACGGCTATATTGTTCAAGCAGCATTTGACATTTGCTGTCAGATGACGAGACAGCCATGTCCCACAATTCTCACCAAAATACTGACCGTAAAAATGGAAACTTACTTGATCTAGCAGTTGCTTTGCAGTTGTCCCACTATTTATAGAGAATACGGAGAACGGCTCTGGACCAGGTAACCCATGCACCGTGACTTTAAATGTTGATGCTTCTCTCCTTTCTTCTGAACTAAAAACCTTTAGAAGAAAAGATACCATGTAACAAGCCTTGATTTATAAAATACTAAAAACGAAATGCAAGCGATTTCTGACGCCTTGTCCAGCAGATTAATATTTTTTAACAGGTTCAGAACTATGAAATACTATGAAATAAAATATATCATACTCGTCGATACCTGATGGACCCTGGTCCCTCCTGACACACTGAAAAAGACCACTCAGCCAATTACCGCTGAGGCCACTGATTGGCTAAGAGTTCACATTTCCTGAGTCAAGAGAACCAGAAAGTGCTGGAACGGGAAATGATAGAGGATAATTAAGGATAATATGACTTATTTGATTACCTCTTACATTTAAAAAAAGTGATTGGTTGGACGGCCTGCTTAAAGGGGTTCTCTGAGAATTAAGAAAATGAAAATACTTAAATATTACTTTATTATAAATATATTCTCAAATACATTTAATTAGCTATAATGGCTTGTTTTGTCTGGGGAGCAATCATCAGGGGAAACAAAATGGCCGCTGTCCCATTAGTTCACACAAAACCTGTCCTGATCACACATGAGGACAAGTTACTTTTCAACACTGAGGTAAAGAGCTGCCTCATCCTCCTCCTCCTTTCAACTTGTCAGAGATTATGATCCTGAATACAGATGATAAGAACTTTAGCTGAATCTCTGGGGAATTTAGTTCATGAGGAGACATGAATTACAGAGAGGAAGGGCAGGACAGACTGTGGTAATGGAGACTGTAAACAAGTGCTGCTGCTCATTAGCCACACCTCACCCTCCTCTCATGTCTCCTCATCATCTCCATTCCCACAGAGATTCACCTGTATTCAGGATCATGATTCCTGACAAGCAGAGCAGAGAGGATGAGGTAGCACTATAGCTCATTGTGCTGAAGTAACTTGTCCTGTCAGCATTACAAAAATCCCGCGCCTGTCTTCATTCGGCGCAGGCGCTCTGAGGGAAGGAGGCTCGCCTCCTCAGCACTCCCTCAGTGCGCCTGTGCCGATGACGTCACAGAAAGAGAAGACGTCATTGGCGCAGGCGCACTGAGGGAGTGCTGAGGAGGCGAGCCTCCTTCTCTCAGAGCGCCTGCGCCGAATGAAGACAGGCGCGGGATTTTTGAAATGCTGACAGACCAGCCGGAGGAGGAGAGCACTGCTGGCCCTGTCAATCAACAAGAGGAGGGGGCGTTTTTTTGCGGCGGCTACCAGCAAGTAGACGCCCTACTTGCTGGTAGTGAAGGGATTTGCATATTTTAAAAGATCGTTTTTTAATGAAAAGAAGCCACAGACAAAGGTAAGATCCCTATATAGGGAATAGTCGTTAAATAACAAGCCCAAAAAAAAACCCGAATAGTCACATGTTAAATGTTCTTTAACTTGGAGGGAATGGGTATTGTGTGTTGAACTTATTTTTGTGTTTTTTTTTAGGAAAATTCGTAGTTTTGCAACTAATGCACCTCCGACACCTATAAAAGCCTTTTAACGTTAGCCAACTGGTTTGGATTTTGCTTGACCTATTTTTTATTGATGGAGCAATTTTTAAGCCCAAATCTCGAGCTCTAGTATATGTTATTAATGGGTTTATGGGTAGGTGCGAACCTATTACCTTATCTTTCATAAGATGATGCCAGTGTTTTCGGATGATTTTCTCTATTGTTTTATATTATGTATTGAATGGTAGAATGATACGTATATTTTCATCTTTTTTTATTTCTTATTGGTGGCTATAAAGAATTATTTTCGATCCATGGCCCTTTCTTTCTGTAGGGAAGTTTCTATTATTTCATTTAGGTAGTTTTTAATTTGGAATTGTTCTTTCCCCATTTTGGCTTCATTTTTGAATTGTTCTTCATTCGTACAGTTTCTTTTATGCCTTCTAAATTGATTTGTAGGAATGTTTATTAGCCAGGGTGGGAGATGGCAGCTGGAATATAAAATATAATTATTTCTCCTTACCGGTTTGTGAAATGTACTACATCCCAATACTATTCCCATCGATTTTTACTGTTAGATCAAGAAATTCAACATGTGTTTTACTTATATTTGTTTATTGTTTATATTGATCTCTTTCAAAAATGTATGTAAATTTGTTTCAAATAAAGATGATGTTGTCTATCTTTGGTTGTATCAAGTCAACACCAGGTCGGCGTTCACAGCACAGAGTGCACACGGCTGATTCCCGTATATTGCAGACCGGCCGTTTATACGGGCACGGAGCCCTTATGTTCGTCTGCATGAGCCCTTAGAGAGATGCATGGATGCTTCTGCTTGAGCTCCCTTGACAAAAGAGATGCTCACAAAGCTGAGATGCTCACAAAGAGGGAAGGTGAGAGCATCGGACATCAGGTGGCCTATTTATTGCTGGGGAAGGGTTATGGAGCCAGACCCCCAGTGATTGGCTGACTATTGTTAAAGGGGTTGACGGGTTCATATCTGAACCTGGACACACCGATAATTTCACTTAGGCAGGCCGCCTGATGTCCGATGCTCTCACTTGCCCTCTTTTATTTACAATAACACACTGACGAGCGTCATAACCCCTGGAAACAAGCGGCGTATAATGTGATGGAAAAATGAATCCAGCCAGCAAAGGAAGCAACATGGATAATAACAATACATTAGTAAGAGCCTTGTATTAACTTTCTCTACATGATCAATGCCATTTGCTGAAGTGACACAGCCCCTTTAAAGCCTATGGATATGAGCACCTACCACAGAGGCTGGCAGACTACCACTGGGGATCTCTTCCATCCTTCTGCTGTTAATGAACAGGGTGGAGATCTCCAAAGACTCATTATGTAAGTTGCGAAGCTGTAAATGTCTGTAGCCTGCAGATAAATGTAAAAGGAGGGGAACACGTCACTGGAAGGAGCAGAACATTATCGCTACTTGGAGAGACATCAGCTAAGAAATATGAAACCATAAACCACTTTACTGACAGACACCAGTATACTTCTATATGTGTCAGAGTAAAAGGCAATACCAGCAGTTTTAACTCCTTCAGGACCGATCTTTAAAGGGGTTGGCCACTTTCTGGATAGTGTTGACCATTATGTTAGTTAGATGACTTATATGGCAGTTACTAATATAGCCTTCACCACTTTCTATATTTCATAAGATATTCCCCTTGTTTGCTAAATCTTTTGTGCTGTCCACACAGAGGTCTTATCCATAAAATGGCTGCTGATGGAGGGTCATGTGACCAGGCAGGTCCCCTCCATGTGATGTCTCCTCCATTCAGATACACTGCACAGTGTATTTTAATAGAGAAGACATCACATGGAGGTGATTTGCCTGGTCACATGACCCTCCATCAGCAGCCATCTTGTGGACAGCACAGAACATTTGCCTAACAAGGAGACATGGCTTATGAAATATAGCAAACGGGACAGAATATAAACAAAGGTTATATTAGTAAGTGCCACATAGACACACTGGTCACAAGTAGCCAGAAAGTGGCCAACCCCTTTTTTCATCGTCACATAGAGCCACAACACTCTGATTTTTCTTTTTCTTTTTTTTTTTTACCTAGCTGTACGAGGGCTAGTTTTTTGTGGGACGACTATAACTTATTGATTAACTTTTGTAAATGCTTTCTGAGGAAAAATGAAAAAAAAACAAAAAAAAAAACCAGCAATTCCATTATCGCGTTATACATTGAGCTGTGTCCACCATGGCATAAATAACTTATTCTTATTCTGTGGGTCAGGGTGATTATGTCAATCTACCAATTTTATAGATTTTTTATTGTTTTACCACTTTTGCACAATAAATACATTTTAATAAAGCCTATGGAGTCATTTATTAAACTGGTGTAAAGTGGAACTGGCTTAGTGGCCCATAGCAACCAATCAGATTCCACCTTTCATTTTCCAAAGGAGCTCTGAAAAATGAAAAGTGGAATCTGATTGGTTGCTTTGGGCCACTAAGCCAGTTTTCCTTTTTTTGTCTTTGTATCACCATATTCTGAGAGCCATAACATTTAAATCTTTTCACCAACATGGCATTTTTCTTTAATAATATATTAGAATATTTAATATTAGAATATTTAATTAATTTTTGTGGTCCGACCTTGTACATGTTGCCATTTTCTTTTTCTCTTCTGTAGAAATGTCCTATGCTTATAGGACACGCTCTATATATATATATATATATATATATATATATATATATATATTGGTATTTTTGTTGAATAAAATTATGGACTCTGGATTCTAATGGAGCCCATTATAAATCAATACAGTCCATTCGATTTCACTGCTTTGTCAAATTTTACGAAATAATTTGTTTCTTGATGAATTACTTTGTCACGAAGCGCATTCCGTTGTAAGTAGTGGGTGCAATGATAGGGAGCGGCGATGGCGCCCCCTTCCCCCCGTCATTGTAGCCCTCAGATGCCATCAGCTGATCGCAGCATTTGACAACAATAATACAGTGTAAAATAATAAAAATAAAATATAATCATACTTACCTCATCCATTTGATCGCAAAGAACTGGCCGCCACCATCTTTATTGAATATCTAGCGCAAAATCTCGGGCGGCCTGTGATGACGTCATCACATCCGCCGGTGTGGTGATGTCATATGTCACCGCACGCGGAATTTCGTGCGAGATCTTCAATCAAGATGGCGGTGGCCGGCTCTTTGCGCTCAAACGGATGAGGTAAGTATGATTTTTTAATTTTTTACAGCCATTCAGGGAAAAAATTTTTGATACCACGAAGTATGAGGAAATTCAGCTTTGCGGTGAATAAAATTTTCCCTGAAATTCAGATCAAAGTCCTTTGATTCGCTCAACACTAGCGTCTGTTGTCCGGGCGGATTGGCCATAGACCTTACAGGGAAACTTCCCAGTGGGCCGATGCCCAGGGGGGCGCCTGGGCCCTCCTCACAGCTGGCCAGTGGAAGTTTTTGGGGATGTATTTTGTGCTGCTGGCAGTATTATGTGATGGGCTGTGGTATTTGGCTCTGTTGGGGTGGTATAATGTGCCACAATATGGTATTGCTGGTCCTGCCTTCCATCAATTTGGACCCAACTACAAAACTGGGCCACTGTTAGTATTTTTTCCAGGACCACTTTAAGTTTCCAGCCCGCCCTTGCTGTTGTCTGACTGTTACGGCTTTCTGGGATGGAACAGAAAACTGAAAATGATAGCATGGATGGGTAACCCAACCTTACTCTGACTCACTAGTGAATGCTGCAAAGGGAGGCAGAGGAACAAACTGAGAAAATATCTTTCCTATAGCTCTTGAGGTGGAAAAGTGGACAAGTTCCCATGGAGAAGCTCTGTGATACTCCTGGTCATGGTGCATAGTACAGCTTCACTCCTGAATCCTGTCCTCCTAAAGTTTTATTTCATGGATATAAGACATATACAACATGATCCATTTTCCTACACTGCCACCAAGTAATACATATCAATAAATTGCACTCTAGATTCTCATCACCGTTTTGTTTTCCGTTCATATGAAAAAAATCAATCCTTTATTTTGAGCATCTTTTATGCTCATTTTGCATCCATTTTAGCTACTTTCATCTGAGATCCGTTACTTGAGATGGGAAAAAAAAAGTCCTTTGTACCACAGAGGACTTTTCTTCGTCTAAAATAATGGATCTCAAATGGAAATGGTTAAAATGGAGGCAAAATGAGCATAACAAATGCTCAAAATAAAAGATCCATTTTTTTTAAATGTTGTTTTCTGTTTCTGATGGATCAGAAGAACGGAAAACTAAACGTTGATGTGAATCTGCCCTTAGTGAAGTCCTACGGTGCTGATCGCATGAGCAAACTTTTGCCTACATAAACATGAGTGAGATCACGCTACACATCACGGTGAATGACTATCCCACAATGAAAGATTACCTCTCTTCAGAACTTTAAGAGGAATAATTCTTTGGGCAGTCACGGCAGAGCTGTTGTTTTCAACCACGGCAAATCGGAGAAATACAAGATCTTCGAAGTAGACGCGAAACATAAACTGTTCATTCCACATTGGGTTTAAAGTATTGCGATGGATTGGTTTAGTTCTGAAGTGACAGCTGTCCACCGGCATCCCCAGCACATCAATCTCAATGCAAGGACTTCCTGTACTGTTACTTGGACAGACATTCTGTCCTGAGACAATCTGTAAGACAAGCACAGTTTCAGATTTACGGCACACTGAAGGTCAGGACTACCTAATATAGATAAAGGAGACAGATGCTGTTCTTTGAAGATCTTCTCATAATGGCTAGTCCCCAATTAACTCGTTTATAGAAATAAAAATGATAAATCTAGTTGAATATATTGCATTCAGTAGGCAGTAACTCAGCTCATAGCGCCAAACATTATATAACAGCCATTAGACCCTAAAGTGGTTCTCTCCATCTCACCTCTTATCATTATTTCATTTTTAGGACCAAAGTCTTGTTCTGAAAAATCTGGTGCAGATGTAGACAGTCTTTCAAAGCCTACATCATCCATAGGATCAGTAAATCTGTCCCATTATAGTAACCTTCCTTTGGGGGTGCATGAAGACAGCTGATGTGTTCTCTGTCTATGCAGGGATCTGGAGCTTTACATAGCAATGTCTATATCATGAAGTTAGACCCCTTTCAAACGGGCGAAAATTCCGCACAAGTGCAATGCATGAGGTGAACGCATTGCACCCGCACTGAATCTGGACCCATTCACTTCAATGGGGCTGTGCAGATGAGCAGTGATTTTCACACATCACTTGTACGTTGCGTAAAAATTGCAGCATGTCCTATATTCTAAAATGAATGGGGCTGCGTGAAAAAGCAAGTGCGGTTGCGGTGCGATTTTCACGCATGGTTGCTAGGAGATGATAGGGATGAGCAACCCCAGACCCCATTAAAGTAAATTCACTGTATTATTTTCCCTTATAACATGGTCGTCTTCTTTCTTCTTCTTCAAGGACCTGCAAAAGGACCTTTGATGATGTACTAGCGCTCACCACGTGGTGAGCGCTGTGACTTCAGCGCAGGTCCTGCTAAATGAAGATAGCAGCAGGACCTGCGCTGACATCACCGCGCTCACCACGTGGTGAGCGCTAGTACATCATCAAAGGTCCTTTTGCAGGTCCTTGAAGAATAAGAAAAGACGATGCCGGCTGCGCGATCAAGTGGATGAGGTGAGTTCGTTTTTATTTATTTTTTAACCCCTCAATCGACATTTTAGTAAGCATTCTGTATTAAAGAATGGTATTATTTTCCCTTATAAGGGAAAATCTAAAATCTACAGAACACCTAACCCAAACGCGAACTTCAGTGAAGAAGTCCAGGTTCGGGTCTGGGTACCACATTCAGTTTTTTATCACGCGTGTGCAAAACGCATTGCACTCGCGCAATAAAAACTTAACAACGCAATGCAATTGCAGTCAAAACTGACTGAAATTGCGTGTGCACTCGCGCGGGTTTTTCGCAATGCACACGCGACGCATCCAGAGCAAATCCGGGACGCCGGTGTGAAAGAGGCCTTAGTGTATCAACCATTTGAAAGAGATAAAATAACCCAAGAAGTAATGTTAGAATAGAAAGCACATGACTACAAGGTCCATCTCCAAACATCACATACATACAGTACATACAATATCAGGAATTAGCAAGACCCAGTTTTGGTCAGTGCTCATTCATTATGGCAACCCAGCCAGGTTAAAGGGGTTTTCTGGCTGTTTAATATTGATGATCTATCCTCAGGATAAGGTCATCAATATCAGATTGGTGGGGATTCGACACCCGGCACCCCGCTGATCAGCTGTATGAAGAGGCTGCGGGCCTGCTGTGAGCGCTGCAGCCTCCTTACCAAGTGCAGCGCCATCTATTGGACAGCCACTGTGCTTGGTACTGCAGCTCAGCCTCATTCACTCCATCTATGTGATGCAACCAATGGATGTGATGTCATCGGCCTATGAAGAGGCCGCAGCACTCACCAGAGTGGTGCGGCCTCTTCAAACAGCTGATCGGTGGGGGTACCTGCTGATCTGATATTGATGACCTATCTTGAGGATAATGTCAGGCAACCCCTCTAACCTAATGGACAGCAATCATGTTCAGATCAAGCAGTGGATGGCGGTATTTTGGTGGTTTTTAGAGTTTGTGCCATCTGAATAAATTCCATCCATGTGCTCTATTGGGGTGTATGGACTCTCCTCTATAGCCAAGGTGGAGAATATCAGAACCAGTCTGTCCATATACTACGTTTCACATACAGAAGCGGCAGGTTTCAGATCCGTACCAGTGATAACAAGTCGATTTACAAAAAGAGACATAAAAATTGTATGACTTTCAGATAAAAAAAACATTCAAACTATTACAAGCAATTAGCTTAAAAGGCGTCATTTGCATAAATTTGCCTTTATAGTTGTAGTATAAAAACTAGGCTTCATTCCATGTCGCATCATATGGAAGTTTGCTGACAAGTGTCTGCTAGGGATATGTCCCGACTTTTCATCACTAATCCCTCCCAAGCTTCTCCCTTTTCATCTTGCGCCTAGACGCCGGCGTCTTCTCTTACGGGTGTATGCGATGACGTCATCGACGCAGGCGCATTGAGGATGGAGCGGTCGAGCAGAGCGGCCGCCTCTCAGTGCGCCTGCGCCGATTGAAGCCAGGTACGGCGCAGGCGCGAGATTTCAAATTCTAACAGCGCCAGCAGAGAAGGATTACCTTCCCTGGCCCTGTCAATCAGCATGCCGAGGGGGCGTCATTACCATCGGAGGATGCGGCTGCTACCAGCAAGTAGCCGCCCTACTTGCTGGTAGCAAGGTAATTAGCATATTTTAAAAATCGTTTTTTAGCAAAATCTACTGAACCAAAATTATTAATTTGATTATGTATCATGAGATCGCACTATAGGGATTATTATTAAAGAAAAAAAAAAAAAAACGGTTTAATGGGGTGACAGAAACCCTTTAAGTTAAGGGTATAACTTGATTTCATGTCAGCAGTCCGGCAATGATAATGGTTTCTTAGGGTAATTTTGCTGACAGAAAAAAACCTGCTACACCAATGAAAACCGGCATTTGTCCTTCAAGAGCCCATGCGGTTTGATGCAGGTTTCCACAAATTAAAGGGGTTGTGTCACTTCAGCAAATGAAATTTATTGTGTAGAGAAAGTTATTACGAGGTACTTACTAATGTATTGTGATTGTCCATATTGCTTCCTTTGCTGGCTGGATTCATTTTTCCATCACATTATACACTGCTTTCCAGGGTTATGACCACCCTGCAATCCATCAGTGGTGGTCGTGCTTGCACACTATAGAAAAAAGCACCAGCCTATATGAGCTCTAACGGTCCTGGCCACCAGTGAGGCTGGCACTTTTTCCTATAGTGTCCAGGCTCGACCACCGCTGATGGATTGCAGAGTGGTCATAACCATGGAAAGCAGTGTATAATGTGTGGAAAAATGAATGAAGCCAGCAAAGGAAGCAATATAGACAATCACAATACATTAGTAAGTGCCTTGTAATAACATTCTCTACATGATAAATGCCATTTGCTAAAGTGAGACTGCCCCTTTAATAAAAAAAAAATGAAAATCTACATAAAGTCTCAAATGATAAAAGATAAAGAGTAGAAAGATCTGGTCGCTGAATGCATCCAACATAAAGACAATGGGGGTCATTTATTTAAATGTGAGACAGCTTCCTTGTTATCTTACATTTAGGCTCCATTCACACGTCCGCAATGTGTTTTGCGGATACACGGAGACACGGATCCGCAAAACACGGAAAGCGGCAATGTGCATTCCGCATTTTGCGGACCGCACATTGCCGACATAATAGAATATGCCTGTTCTTGTCCGCAATTGCGGACAAGAATAGGACATGTTCTATTTTTTTGCGGAAACGGAAGCACGGATGCGGAAGTGCGGATCCGCAAATGTGGATGCGGACAGCACATTCCGTCCCCATAGAGAATGAATGGGTCCGCACCCTTTCCGCAAAATTGCGGAAAGGATGCGGACACATTTTGCGGACGTGTGAATGGAGCCTAAGACCGTTTTCTACTCCTAAAACAGGCGTAGAAAATGATGAATGAGACAGATCTGCCGGCCTGTCCCCTTCCCCTCCCCCTCCCACGCCTCCTTTTTTTAGACCTGGCGCGAGCGAGCAAATGTCGCAGATAATCTTAGGCGTATTTCTGGATGATAATAAATGACCCCCATAACATTTCAGTGCATTGGACATAAGATTGGAACATGGGTAAGAAGCAGGATTTCGGGTCCACAATTTTGTTCACGAATGTAATTTTTATTTTTTGTTACAAATGTGTTCCATGTGACGGAATATTAACTTTGAATTGTTAATGAAGCCAATATGCGTAGATGAGCGGTTTTTATCCCTGCTAGGTATTTAGCACATTGCTGTCTGCGCAGAGCATTGGGGGGGGGGGGGGGGGGGGGGAGGGGGGGCTGAATCTCTCCGTGACATTAATGTCAACAGCAAGTGAAAGTTACTGGAGGAAAATACTTAGGAGAGCAAAATAATTACATTAAAACGCCTGCAGTGAAAACATCATTCCCTCCAAGCACAATGTATAGATTCAGATCTATAAAACATGGCAGCTGTTTAGGCAGACTAAGCTGTGTGTGAAGTGTTTAGAGCCGAGGGGGACGAGTCACAGATGTGTTCTGTTACAGTATCATGTCGGCAATTTTCATACGTGATAGCACATGACCCTCGGTTTAACACGGTGCCCATATATAGTACATATGAAAATAGTTCTTACAGATAGTGAGTATATTGCTGGTTCCATGCCTTCTATATCGCGATCGAGCGGTGAGAATGACTGGTGCATGGGGCAGCCCTTATCCCATAATACTGGTGGCTTTAACACATAGCCGCACCCTCCGTTGGCTTCAAACATGGCGGCATTCAACTGCAGAGGGAGGTCTGGAAGAGAAAGTGAGAGTCTTAGTGCCAAACCATGCCTGCAATTCATCAGAACATCAATTATGTACAACAATATACAACTCTGCATGATCCTGTAGTTATGGCCTTTCTTTTTACTTGACAAAGGTTTTCTAAATTAATATTCATATAATTATATGTTTTAATGCCAAAATTGATGGTACTGGAGATGGTACATAGAGAGCGGATTAGGCAGGTCATATACTTTAGATAAATGTTGGCTGAACCCACCCATTTAGGCAGGACCAGATGACCATCTAATGTGTATGGGGGGCCCTCAACTCTACCTTCACAGTAAATGTCATGGGGGAAAAGAATCGGGCTGTTGGATCGAGTTCAACTACTAGATCCTTTTATTCTCATGGAGATAGATTCCTCTGGCAGAGGCTCTCTCCCCTTTCCCCGTTCATGACATATGCTTACTTGTTCGACCTGAGTTTGTATGTGTATGGAGGGGTTGGGAGAGACCGCTATCTAATGGGTATGGCCAGCCCCCTTACATATTAGTGTATTGTCAGCTGAACCCGCCATTTTCATGGATGGGGACCTCCTAACTCTTCCCTCAACAGATGATCAGGAGAAGGTTCAGATGAATGGAATGTTTTTTGCCGATCCTTTTGTTCTCGCAGATGATCAGCGATGGGGACGGCGGCTGCGGGTCCTGTGTCGTCTGCGGCGCCAGGTCCTGTGTCGGCTTCCGTGCGGCGGCGGTGTTCCGTGAAATTTCCCTACCCTCGTCACTTCCTGTTGCGACGTGGCCACACCGGACATGACGTTCCCAGCTTTGGAAGGAGGGGGCAGGCGCACAACGACGGGGTAGGGAAATTTCACACCAGAGTTGGGGAGAAGGGGCCACCTAATGCACTTGCGCCTTACCTCTCAGCGGGCTCCAGATGATCGTGTCCCAGCGTGAGGGCGGGACTTCTGTGCGGCGGCTCCCAAGTCCCATGCGGTTGCCTAGCACTGGGAGGAAGTTAAAACCACTTCCTCCCAGTACTCTGGTGCATCCGCATGGGAAGGATTACAGCAGGACAGGTGGGTATGGTGCATGAAATGGAGGAGAAATTCAGTTAATTTCTCTCCATTTCATGTTCAAACAGTGAATATAAAATAAGGTGGGGGGGAGTGGGCATATAATAGTGATTCCCAACCAGTGTGCCTCCAGCTGTTGCAAAACTACACCTCCCAGCATGCCCGGACAGCCAAAGGCTGTCCGGGCATGCTGGGAGCTGTAATTTTGTAACAGCTGGAGGCACGCTGGTTAGGAAACACTGTTTTATGCCCGTTCTCTCCCTCCATATGCTCATTCCTCTCCTTATCTGCCAGTGTTTCCCAACCAGTGTGCCTCCAGATGTTGCAAAACTACATAAAACTGTTATAATTGGTATCGGTAATTGGTATCGGTGAGCAGTGATGGCCAGTTCGCATTGTTCGCCCGCGAACATATGCTGGCTGCCATACTTTTTCACAAGTCCGGCGAGGCACAGGTAAGCCCTTACCTGTGCCTGTGCGCAAGCCGGTCTGAAAACAAGTGCGGTCAGCGGGAGCAGGCAGTTCAGAGAACAGCCACCGATGAAGGACCCCTTCATCGGGCTGTTCTCGGAACTGACTGCTCCCGGTGACCGCACTTGTTTTCAGACCGGCTCGCGGCACAGGCACAGGAAGGGGCTTACCTGTGCCTCGCTGGACTTGCAAAAAAAGATGGCAGCCCGCATATGTTCGCGGGTGAACAATGTGAACTGGCCATCACTGTCGGTGAGTACTTAAATAAAAGTATCGGTACTCGTACGCGGTCTTAAAAAAATGGTATCGGGACATCCCTAGAAAACACATAGACTCAGCCGAAGCGACCCTGTTTGTGTATAGGGGAGCCGGGAGAGATGGCTGTTGCCTAAATGATCATTAGACCAACATCTACTGCAGGTGTGTGGACACCTTTTGTGTTTTCTTTGATAAGAAGGGTGTAGGCTTCCAAACAGTTCTTATCTCCATTATTCCTCAGTTTTTCAGTTTCTGTGGAAGCCGGGCACTGAGAAGGCACAAGACTCCACATCTCGGAAGGTCTTGTAGTGACTGCATATACACCACTGGTGTATTTACTGTACATCCATACACATCCATTTACTGTACAACACTTACACGTGGGTATTTGTACATAGTATGAAACTAACATACGTCTATATTATGGATGATATGCATTTTTTCCCCTGCAAAATGAATGAAAGTAGTACAAAATTCCTGGCCACTGTGGAGTTAAACCCCAGCACACAGAGCTACGGTATTGTGATGGCGGTTTTAAGCTAAATTGGGCCATTTTCTGCATGTGTGCCATTTGCTACCGCTTGTTTTCGCGTGACTGATTCAACAATGAATACAACCTGCCAAGTGTATGTGGTCAGAGGACAAGTATAACATGTGGTTCCTAGAAGAACACGTTTTATAACCTTAGTGCTGGATCGGTCTACTTTACTTGTACAAGGTAAGACCAAATGTAGGTCATGACTAATCTGTAAAGCTCTTGGATAAAGATGTCAGATATACAGTGATGATATTTTGCATAACGATCACTCGGTTATATAATCCTCTCTTTTTTCAGTCACATAGCACCATTTTTGAGTGAAGGGTCCCCTGTGCTAATTATATTCATTCGGCAAGACAATGGCTTAAATAGGATTGCTGTAAAAAAACACCTATTAAAGTCAATGGGATCCGTTTCGATTGATAGCATTATAAAACCTGAGGTACACTTCAAGCTTGCAGAAATAAAGTATGTGGCCATATTTATCATATGGAGATGGGCTGGAAGCATGGTGGGCTTTTAAACCACAAGAACAAGGGATTAGTGTTGAGCGAACTTGTGTTTTAAGTTCGGCGTTTAAAGTTCGGGTTCGGGTTATCGAAGTATCCCGTTATGGATTCCACTACCATGGACCATAACGGAATTTAGAATCCATAACGGGATACTTCGATAACCTGAACTCGAACTTTAGACGCCGAACTTAAAACACAAGTTCGCTCAACACTAATCCCTTGTTCTTGTGGTTTAAAAGCCCACCATGCTTCCAGCCCATCTCCATATGATAAATATGGCCACATACTTTATTTCTGCAGGCTTGAAGTGTACCTCAGGTTTTATAATAGTGTGAAAATCTACAAATAAGAGTACTTGTACTCCCATTCCCCTGATTAGAGATAAGTGAATCTCCAATTTTTTTAGACACCAAATCGATCCAGAATCAATTCGTACAAATCTTGTAAAACAGCGCCCAGCGCATAAGCAATTAATAGTGTTCTGTCACCACCAGGTAGGAGATAATTGCAGTCAGTTGCGGCCAACAATAACCGCAGTTTGTGGCAGCAATGATAAAAGTAGATACAGTTACACCTGACACTGTATCAGACGGAGGGGAGGGGCGAGGAAAAATGAAAACATTCGTAAAGAATTAACAAAATGAGATAAGAGCTTTTCATTTTAAAAAAACCTGTGTTTTAGAGGACTAAAGGGGGTTATATACAAATTTCCAGGGCAATTGGAGCAACTTTGGTTCCAAACCAATAGATTTGGACCCGAAAAAAAATTGACGAATCCGAAACCAACCGAACCTTGGAAGATTCACTTATCTCTAATCAGGAGAATGGGAGTACAAGTACTCTTATTTGTAGATTTTCACAATACCCATTAAAGGTGTTGTCTAGGATTACAAAAACATGGCTGGCTCGCTTCCAGGAGCAGGGTGGGTTGTGTCTGATATCGCAAATCCACTCCATTGAAGTGAAAGGGGCTGAGCTTCAATACTACACACCACCTGTGGACAGGTGTGGGGCTTTTTGTGGAAGAAATCAGCCCTTTTTTTTTCTAATCCTGGATAAACCCTTTAAGGGTTTTTCCCACAATCAATACTTGTCCCCTATCCACAGGACAGCCAATAAAGTCTAAGGCTACTTTCACACTTGCGGCATGTTCCGTCGGGTGAACAGCCTGTCAGATCCGTCCTGCTGCTAGTGACCGTGTGCCCCCATTGACTGCCGCATCGTCCCCATTGACTATAATCCGGGGGCGGAATTTCGGCGGAGGCACGGCAGCGCACGGCGAGAGGCTGCCGGAATAAAACTACGACATGTCCAACATTTATTACGGCAGCCTCTCGCCGTGCGCTGCTGTGCCTCTGGCGGAACTCTGCACCGCCCCCATTATAGTCAATGGGGACAAAGCGGCAGTCTGGGGGCACATGGTCACTAGCGGCAGGACGACTCCGACAGGCTGTTCACCCGACGGAACAGCCTGCCGGAGGTCCGTGCCGCTAGTGTGAAAGTAGCCTAATAAAAGTTGAAAGGAACATCAGTAGACGTGAATGACTTCTGCTCTATTCAAATGGAGAAATTTGGGAACCATGTTCTTGTGAGTGGTGGAGGACCCAGCGGTCGGATCCACCACACTGTTAGGAGATAATTATTGTTCATGGGAAAAACTCTTTTTTCAATTAAAGGGGTTTTCCAATAGTTCTATAGTCACGGCCTATCTTCAGGGCATCACTATCCGATTGGTGGGGGTCCAACTTCCAGCACCCCCGCCAATCAGCTGTTTAAAAATGTTGCGGCACTCCGATGTGTGCTGTAACCCCTTCCTAGGACAGTGGTGTCACATTCATTGGTCACATGGGCTAGGGGCAGCTCAGTCCCATTCAAGTGAATACCAAGCACAGCCGCTATATAGTGTATGGCACTGTGCTTGGTAAGTTGTGAGGACGCCGAAGCGTTCACAGGAGCACCGCGGCCTCTTCAAACAGCTGATTGGCGGGGGGGGTTGGGAGTTGGACCCTCACCAATCAGATACTGATGACCTATCCTGAGGATACACCATCAATACTGAACTTCCAGAAAGCCCATTTAAGGTGAAAATGTACATTTGCATAGTTTTCTAGAAAAATGTAAACCTTTAAATCTTCAAGCTTTATGAATGTGATATTTCCCATAAAATGCTACAATTTTAACTAAACACACGTTAGAATCATCAGCTTGATCATGTTTATAGACCAGGCTATAAGATAGAGTAACACAGAGAAGGAGACGGCACCTGTGGGGTTCAAAAAGAGAAAAGTTTACATTCAAAAGAAAAGCACTGTGAAACCATGTCTGACTATTAAAACAAGCAGTGAGAACAGCTCCAGTCCACAGAGAATTCCAAGAATGGGGATCAAAGCTCAACCGCACCATTCACACAAATGAGGATCCAGATGTGAACATATACAAAGGTTAGCCATATACTAGAGGCACAGCTCACGTGCCATGAATGCATAAATAATATGGAAAAATAAATCATGGGAAAAAGAGTCATTCTACCTCGGATAGAGATTCTGACATCACTAGGCCACTTGGAAGCAGGCCACAGAAATCAAACATGAGAACTTCTTATTTATAAGGTTTAAGAAGGCTACTTAATGTAAATGCACCTTGTAAAGCACACCTCACATATTGTCATATCAAAATCTTTCTAAAATCTCAGAAAGGAGATTGTATGTCAGCTGTCTGATAGGTAGGTTTTCCAAAATTGCTATATACAGTAATCTATCAGGGGAAGATATGTAGCCTGGGCAGATGTGCCTGAAATGGGGATTCTTGATCTATTCTGTATAGTAAACTGCCCCTCTCATATCCTTCTCCTGCTTACACAGAAAGTTAAAGGGTTCAGTGTCAGACTGGAGTTCCTTGGGACCACCAGAAAAAATTATTATTGGGGCCCAACCTCTATATCAATAATAAAGTTTAACTTTGCATCGAAGAAATTGACCCTAGTGGCAAGGTATTGGCTCCAAAGGCATCTCCAAATGTTTTTTTTTTCTGCTGGATTTTTTAGACCCACTACGGCCTCTTATACTGGGCCTACCGTCCGACCCGCTGAAATCTTGGTGGGCCAGTTCGACCCTAAGAGGTTATCCTGTGATAGAAGATGTGTCAGATCAATGGATGTCACAAGAATGGGGACCCCATGTTACCCCATTGGAATGCAGCAGCAGACTTACATGTGTGCTGCCACTTCATTCAACTCTGAGAGACCTCTGAAGCCACGTACTTGTACTCAGCTAATTCCAGCAGTCCAACAGAGTTAAATGGACCAGTAGTGCACATGCGTTAGTGCCGCTCCATTCAAATGGAGGCTGTGCCCCCATTGTTGTGATAGGTGGGGGCCCCAATGGTCGAACCTGCAGGCATATCAAGTGGATAGGGGATAATTGTTTGTCATAGAAGAAACCCTTTAACTACTTTTTTTTGTATATTTTTCCTTATTTCTTTCGACACCTACACAATCGATCCTAAGTAAATGTTTTAATTGCATAACAACAAACTCCCTACCAGGAAGACTGGGTCCAGCCATATGGCAAACAAACTTCTAAGGGCAACTATTAACCTCACATGTAGAATTCTGTGATACTTGACCTTATCGGATGTGTTCATTTTGGGGGTGGGCTACGTTGGTGAAACAAAAGTGTCTGAGGAGTAAGGGGGGGTGACATGCCAGAACTGTTGTATGTAGCTTATAATGTCCCACTATAAAAAGGCAGTTTGTATGCAACTCCACTCTCCATGCCACAAATCCATGTGCGGCAACTGGCATTAGGAGCAGGCTACAAATCTATCAGGAAAATGTGGGCATGAGCTTAAAAGAAGTTTCCCTCTACCTTTCATTAACTATATTACTGTATCATTTTTCTTAAATTAGTTTTAGTGGTTACCTAGAGTTAAAAAAAAAATGGTGCGATAGTTTTCTGGTTGCAATCTCCATTTCTAAACTCATTTTTAGACTCCCTTATATTCAGTTTACAACCTGCTACCTTTTTTAAAAAAACTTTTCTCTTGTGGATGTGTCTCCCCCATCAATACATGCTTGATGCGAGGTTTGTAACTCTAGGATGCTGCTGCCTTTACTAGCTCATTTCTTCACTGATTTCTCCTTCTACAGTTGATGAGGGATCTCCTCTTGTTATGGTAACAGAAAATAAAGTACAATCTTTGTGACATTCCCCCTCCTTAAAGAGATAGAGTACGGTCAGAAGATAAGGCCACATGTTGCCAAGCTACACCCATCAGCAGGAGCCAATAGGTGCAGGATTTTAACTCAGAATTGTTTGGTCGTTGGCTGCCGCAAATAGGTGTGGCTTGACCGTGCATGGCCAGCCGCACCAACTGGTCATACCCTTAGGTGCTTTTTCCTCCTCTACATATTCTGATATGGGGTGAACAGCTTCCTCCCCCTCACTCCTGATATATCTATCACTGTGAATGACAACAGCCAGGAGCAGTGTGCTGTCTGATCTAGGCCGGAAGCAGCAGCACCACAACCAGCTATATACAGGAGCTGCATGTATGTACATAAGACAACCAGGAGTTTTCACTGAAGCTGCCCCAATGATCCAATATTGTCTGGAGTACTTCTATATCCAACTTTTTAGAGTGTAAATAAACCATCATGTTTCTAGCTAAGAACATTGTGGAAGAGTTGCATGGACTCAACAGCAACACAATGGTAGGAAATTTGAAATTATTTTCTTTCAATTTAGAAAGTTGCAGAATTTTGACCGTGGAAAGTAAATGATTAAAGAACAAAAATTTCAAAACAAAGGTGAGAATAGACTTTAAACCCTTCAAAGGCCTAGATCCCCAGTGATGTTATAATGAAACCCTTTACTGTCTTAGCCCACAGGGGTGTGAACATTAACCCTTTCACTGCCCTAAACCACAAGGGACGTAGCCAATAACCTTCACTACTGTAGACAACTAGGAATGTTACTCACTTCAGGGTAAATTAAGATTACCTTATCATTTTTGTTATTTGAGACATAATATTGTCAATAATTATTTTAAGATGGTGTACTGTAATTTGTGGGTATGCTAGAGGAATGGCCCAGGCCCTGTGTTTGCGTACATTTAATTTAGATTAAATACACTAACAGAGACTTCTGCTGTATAGGAATACTTACTAGTCTTAAGTATTTCTTTATAGCAGAAGTGTCATATTTTATTTCATTATTTTTTTTTTTATTTTTTTTTTAGTAACTGGCCATGCAGCTCTATAGTGTAATGGTTAACATAATGGGCTGTAATGTAGAAGGTTGTGAGTTCGAATCCCACCGGAAACTTTTCAGAAATAGAGGCTAAATTAGATTTAAATACACTGGGGTGTCCCCAAGCACTGGCTCCATATATGGACATAGCTATATATGGAGTCAGAGCAGGGACTCCTAAGACGAAATAGAGTCCTGACACCCTCACCTATTCAGAGCAGGGGGTGCCTGGTTTAATGCTCAGGTTCTCCCATTGACTTCCATTGTGCTCGGGTGCTCTGTAGAGCACCTGAGCATCGGGCAGTGTTCTACTCGAGCACCAGAGCACTCAAGCACTTTTGTGCTCGACCAACACTAGTTGGCATCCATTTTCAGGTGCACAAAATTTGGCAGCTTTTGGCCTCCTGCTCCACCCCTCGTCACTTTCAAAAGTGGAGTGGGACTTAGGCCAAGTTTGTTGTGTAGATCAATTTAATATCTCATTTATCTTTTACAATTTTTTTAAAAGTCACAACTCCACGCCAGGCATAGTTTTACTGATATAGGCGTAAACCACATCACTCTTGCGCCCAAATAATTACTGTGTGCTGATTTTATAAATTTGCAGAAAGTGCACACAGCAACTTCAACTTCAATATAAAAACTGACCTCAAATATACCTACAGTGATAACACCCCCCCCCCCCCCCCCCCCCCCAAGTGATGAAACAATGTCTGACAACATTTGAAAGGATTTTTGTACTTCCTGGATGTTTCCCAAATAACAGAATCGTCTTAAATCTAATGCCAAAAAGTGAGGGAATATCTCTATAAGGAGGTAGAGATGACCTAATACTGTGCAGTGTGCAAAGCTGCCAGCAAGACAATCATATAGAGCAGATGGTATTTACACTTACACTAAAGCAAGAAGCATAAAAAATCCCGCCAAATAATGATGATAATGTGTGTACACAGTCAGTATATATACCTGATTTTGAGATATTACCTTCCACACCTATCTGCGCAGCTGCCATGCTCAACATTAAAGGGATTATCCCATAACTAATGTAAAAAATTAAAATCAGACATCACATAGTACATCTATAATAAACAATTTAATAGAAATACTAAACGAATAATAAAACAATCATATATGTTGAAATGTAAGAAGATATGAAGTACATCAATACATCTAATATATAAATAATTGATTGCAGAAACATAAATGTTACAAGGACAAATATTATCGATCATATGGGATAAAAATTAATAAAAACAAACGATAAATTATTCGATATTAAATGAGAAATTCGCCAGATGAAATAATCGATATTTAGGAAAATAAATTATATTCGTATTTGATAAAGTCAGTTCAATTATTCAGAATCAGTTTGATCATATAGACCGGATCGGCAAGAAAATAAATTATATTCCTATTTGATAAAGTCAGTTCAATTGTTCAGGATCAGTTCGGTCATATAGACCGGATCGCATAGAATCAATTGGTAAAATGCACCTGTTAAGTATAGTTCAGTTGCCGTCTGATATGAGTACACCGTGGCGTCCCACGTGGCTCACAGTATCAGATCTGGCGGTACCTGGTTCCAGTCGCTTGTTTGGAGTAGTTCGGGCAATCGCATGGCCCCCAATATAGGCAGTCTCCTGATGGTATTCACCGGTATTACAAGCCTGGACCTGGTTTAAAGTCAACATGGTGTTCCCTCCACATTGGAAAAGTCGCAATTTCGACAAAGTTGGGGTCCAATTATCGGAGTGTTAGGGTCTCGTAAATGTTCATCAGCTGATGTCCGAGTCTTACAGCAACCAGTCAACTCGGACATCAGCTGATGAACATTTACGAGACCCCAACACTCCGATAATTGGACCCCAACTTTGTCGAAATTGCGACTTTTCCAATCTGGAGGGAACACCATGTTGACTTTAAACCAGGTCCAGGCTTGTAATACCGGTGAATACCATCAGGAGACTGCCTATATTGGGGGCCATACGATTGCCCGAACTACTCCAAACAAGCGACTGGAACCAGGTACCGCCAGATCTGATACTGTGAGCCACGTGGGACGCCACGGTGTACTCATATCAGACGGCAACTGAACTATACTTAACAGGTGCATTTTACCAATTGATTCTATGCCGATCCGGTCTATATGACCGAACTGATCCTGAACAATTGAACTGACTTTATCAAATAGGAATATAATTTATTTTCTTGCCGATCCGGTCTATATGATCAAACTGATCCTGAATAATTGAACTGACTTTATCAAATACGAATATAATTTATTTTCCTAAATATCGATTATTTCATCTGGCGAATTTCTCATTTAATATCGAATAATTTATCGATTGTTTTTATTAATTTTTATCCCATATGATCGATAATATTTGTCCTTGTAACATTTATGTTTCTGCAATCAATTATTTATATATTAGATGTATTGATGTACTTCATATCTTCTTACATTTCAACATATATGATTGTTTTATTATTCGTTTAGTATTTCTATTAAATTGTTTATTATAGATTTTAACTTGTTTAGATTATAAATAGGGCTATTAAATAATATTATTGCCATATATCATCTGCTTTAAGTCTCTGTTTGGTCCAGGTGGTGAGTGCTCAGCCTTTCCATATTTTTCACATTTGTTTTCATTTATGACTGTGTGAGTCATTCCAGGCTTAGTAGCACCCATTCCACAACTATAAACAGAGTGAGCCACCATATTTCCATTTAATCACATAGTACATGACAATCTCTTTCTAACAAAGCTAGAACCAGCCCTGTGCCTCACATGGATCCAGAGATCTCCCCATTAATGCTCCGCTAGGTTTATATCAAGCTGACAGTTCAAGGGGAGTGTCTTTTCTGCTGCAGCTCAGGGGGCGTGTCCATGGCTGACCCTATCACAGCTCAGGAGGCAGTTGAAAGATGAAACTGAGCATGTGCGGCCATCTCAGTGAGCAGGACAAAGAAATGAGGAACAGACTGTAGGTGGCACTAAACAGATACATTTTATTGAATAACTCAGTGGCTATGCTAAATTTTTAATTACGTGCAATTACTAAAGTATTCAGATCCAGGTGCTGGATTAAAAACTGTAAAATATTTTTTTGTGGGACAACCCCTTAAAAGGAAATGTGTCACCAAAATTTTTATTTGCCAGTTAAAACCAGATAGTAACACACATCTTTTTTTCTTGCCTGGGCTGTTAACAGTATTTAGAAAGCATTAAGAAAATTGCTTTACGGCAGCCCCATGGGCCATAGACACAATGGTCAGGAGGGGACCTCATTGACGTTTTTGGGAGAGTTTTCTAGGCATGCTCTGTGACCTGTGCAGATATCATTCTACAAGGAAAGAATAGATAAGCTCTAACAATCACCTATTGTGAATGGTGGATCCTGTCTTATCTGTACACAGAGGTGATATCATTACGGGCAGGATTAGAATGACAGATAAGCAGATAACTGCAGTAAAGAGATCTGTACAGACCAAGAAGTGGTGCCTATTATCAGGCTAGTTCAAAAACTGTAGAATTTTACGATTTTTGTTTAAATATAGATACTGACATCTAAAATAAAAAATAAGAATCAAAAGTTCTTTACAAATATGATAAAAACATGATTTAAACAATAGCTCATTTTCTGATTCCCTTTCATGTACAACTCATCATTATTGTATTAATATATATATATATATATATAGAGTCAGGTCCATAAATATTGGGACATCGACACAATTCTAACATTTTTGGCTCTATACACCACCACAATGGATTTGAAATGAAACAAACAAGATGTGCTTTAACTGCAGACTGTCAGCTTTAATTTGAGGGTATTTACATCCAAATCAGGTGAATGGTGTAGGAATTACAACAGTTTGCATATGTGCCTCCCACTTGTTAAGGGACCGAAAGTAATGGGACAGAATAATAATCATAAATCAAACGTTCACTTTTTAATACTTGGTTGAAAATTCTTTGCAGTCGATTGGAGCCTGAAGTTTGGAACGCATAGACATCACCAGACGCTGGGTTTCATCCCTGGTGATGCTCTGCCAGGCCTCTACTGCAACTGTCTTCAGTTCCTGCTTGTTCTTGGGGCATTTTCCCTTCAGTTTTGTCTTCAGCAAGTGAAATGCATGCTCAATCGGATTCAAGTCCGGTGATTGACTTGGCCATTGCAGAACATTCCACTTCTTTCCCTTAAAAAACTCTTTGGTTGCTTTTGCAGTATGCTTTCGGTCATTGTCCATCTGCACTGTGAAGCGCAGTCCAATGAGTTCTGAAGCATTTGGCTGAATATGAGCAGATAATATTGCCCGAAACACTTCAGAATTCATCCTGCTGCTTTTGTCAGCAGTCACATCATCAATAAATACAAGAGAACCAGTTCCATTGGGAGCAATACATACCCACGCCATGACACTACCACCACCATGCTTCACTGATGAGGTGGTATGCTTAGGATCATGAGCAGTTCCTTTCCTTCTCCATACTCTTCTCTTCCCATCACTCTGGTACAAGTTGATCTTGGTCTCATCTGTCCATAGGATGTTGTTCCAGAACTGTGAAGGCTTTTTTAGATGTCGTTTGGCAAACTCTAATCTGGCCCTCCTGTTTTTGAGGCTCACCAATGGTTTACATCTTGTGGTGAACCCTCTGTATTCACTCTGGTGAAGTCTTCTCTTGATTGTTGACTTTGACACACATACACCTACCTCCTGGAGAGTGTTCTTGATCTGGCCAACTGTTGTGAAGGGTGTTTTCTTCACCAGGGAAAGAATTCATCGGTCATCCACCACAGTTGTTTTCCGTGGTCTTCAGGGTCTTTTGGTGTAGCTGAGCTCACCGGTGCGTTCCATTTTTTTAGGAATGTTCCAAACAGTTGTTTTGGCCACGCCTAATGTTTTTGCTATCTCTCTGATGGGTTTGTTTTGTTTTTTCAGCCTAATGATGGCTTGCTTCACTGATAGTGACAGTTCTTTGGATCTAATCTTGAGAGTTGACAGCAACAGATTCCAAATGCAAATAGCACACTTGAAATTAACTCTGGACCTTTTATCTGCTCATTGCAATTGGGATAATGAGGGAATAACGCACACCTGGCCATGGAACAGCTGAGAAGCCAATTGTCCCATTACTTTTGGTCCCTTAACAATTGGGAGGCACATATAGAAACTGTTGTAATTCCTACACCGTTCACCTGATTTGGATGTAAATACCCTCAAATTAAAGCTGACAGTCTGCAGTTAAAGCACATCTTGTTTGTTTCATTTCAAATCCATTGTGGTGGTGTATAGAGCCAAAAATGATAGAATTGTTTCAATGTCCCAATATTTATGGACCTGGCTGTATATATATATATAGCAATAGTTACATACAGTAAGTTGACTGCTTACTTACCATCAGTTTGATAGTTAAGTGCAACCAATTGTACTCCATGAAGCCAAAAAATAAGCGGATGGGGATTGGAGGAGTCAATGCGTGTAGCCGCTGGATATGTTCTTAGTAGCTGATAGGAAGTATGCTGAATCAGTTTCTGAGAATAGCGCCTGCACAGACGCTTGGCAGCGTTTTCATTCAGTGACGAGATGTGATAGCACCTGGGTGTTCGAATGATGGCGCTTAATGAAGTGCTTGGGTTGAAAGGAGGTGAACATGGCTCCTCCGGGCTCTGCCGCGTTTCAGCCGTCCCTACAGACAATACACGCTGCTATTAAAATGCTCATCTTATGGACACAAATATAAAGCAATAACTAATACAAAGAATTTATATCATTGAATAAAATAATAAAATGTCATACTACTGTATGGATTATGGGATACGATTAAGCAGGAATGGAATATGCATATATTACCTTTTCCAGATGTTTTGGCCAGTGTTGTTGGTTCCCCGGGGCTTGTTCTACCAGGATTGTTGCCAAAAATGGACTTCCTGACTCTTCTGTCCTTTCCTCTGCCAGATCCACTTGGGTTTAATGTTGAAAGGCCTGTTCCCATAAAATTAAGACTAATGAACCAAACAAGCAGACCAAGAGGGCACGACATTTTCCGTGGCCTTTGTAGAGTACGTTTTATGGAACTGAACCAGCTCGTCCTGCTCTACACTACATCTCTAAAGCTCCCATCCACATCTCCTAAATGCAGTTTACATCTCCAGCAGTCCAAGACAAATAGACACTTTTCAGCAGACTACAGTGAATAAACGGATGATGTTAAGATGAGGATTCTCAAGCGTGGAAGTCCAGATTAACAGACGCATGGGAATATTTGTAAAAAATAATCACTAATGATGGTAGTAAAAAGAAAAAAAAAACTGTCTCAAAATGGGGGAATGTTTATAAACTGCACTAAAACATCAAAAACATTAGTCTAAAAAGAAAGAAAAAAAATCATATGGAATAAAATTCTATTTGTCAAAATATTTCAGTCCTCGATTTCTCTTTTTTCCTCAAGTGTAATCGTCTATACCAGGGATCAGCAACCTCCAGCACTCCGGCTGTTCAGAAACTACAACTCCCAGAATGCTTCCTTCGCTTCTGTGGGAGTTAGAAGAACAGCTGAGCATGTTTGCATGCTGGGAGTTGTAGTCTATACTGTTGCACATATTTTTTTTTGTCATCTCTACCAACATGTCAGTTTTAGTAAATACTTGAATTCCCCATGAAATATGAAATTTGTACTGTGCTGTCCCTCGGTTACTCCTCGAAAAAAAAAATCATAAAATAGTTGACAACTGGGGATTACCATTCCCATAAGGGTTTCTTCCTACATAGTCCTCATATTGTCAGTTCAGATTAGACGGTGTCATTCTGTGTTGGGTCACACCCCTAAATAGTTGTACTCAGTTGTCTAGTTATTCATAGGAATAACAGAGGAATGGCATCATGGACACTAGATGTTCTGGAATTGGCACTTTATGGAGAATGTATTCTTTTTATTAAAACACAGATCCACATTAGAGCTTTAGAACATTAGTTATTATTCAAGGCAATTTTTTCATGAACACATTTTTGTGTAAATGTTTTTTTATTATGTTGTTTATTATTTGTTTATTTTATGAACTTATATAGCATTGCTATATTCCGCAGCACTTTACAGACAGCATCACACTGTCCCCAGTGTGGCTCACAATCTGAGTTCCCTATCAGTGTGTCTTTACGTTATATTTGACTTTTTTGCTTTGTTGTGCAGATTTGGACAGAGTCAGCAGAATTATCTATCATTACGGGGGAGGGAAATAAAATGACAGGTAACCTTTGCTTGGCCAGAAGCCTGAGTAAGGAAGGAACGATAGTAACATGATACAGACAGATAAGGCTCTATATGCATGGCCCCCGTCACTGTTCAGGCTCTGGGGATGGAGGCTTTACTCCATCAACTCCTGGAGACTGTATTAGTCTAATAACATTTCCCTGACAACTCCCATTCATTATAGCAAAGTAGTAATTGTAAAGCCTTTAAATGACTATATTCATACAGTCATACTCTTATTATTTATATTCAAATCTAATTCAGTTGAACTTCTACAGCAAGTCCTACAGACACTGTATACCGTAGACTCAATGTTTCACATCCACTTGGCAAGATAGAATATGTAGTCCCAGTTCCAGCACAGCCCTTTCCCTCAAAGGCCTCATGCACACGACTATATTTTTGGCCGTGTCTGATCTGCATTTTTGTGGATTGAAAATGGGCCCTGCAACAGAAAAAAACGGGACAGGACATGGAAGTAATCCGTGTACCATCCACATCCGTGAGGCTGAGCCGCAAATTTTAGAACATTTCCTATTCTCGTCCATTATGCAGACAAGAATAGGCTTTTTACAGCGGGTCCTGCTAAAATTGTGGGACGCACAAGGACAGCTTCCGCATTTTGTGGATCCGCGATTTGCAGGAAGCCTAAGGTTTCTTTCACACAGTCAGTGTTTGATAAGTGATTTTGTAAGCCAAAACCAGGTGCAGGTGAAAAGTATAGAACAGGTGCTCCGCTTCTTGTTTTGGCTCACAATCGCTGATGGAAATCACTGACGTGTTAAAGCGACATAATGGGGTCTTCAGTGTCAGCTCCAGTTCCAGTTATGCCCTTATTCGTAAAGAATAATAGAGGAACAGCACAGGATATAAGAATATAAATGCTCGGAGAATTGTCATTTCATGTGGAGCACAATTATTTACTAAATCATCCATGTCGAGAGCGACAACCTTTCCTCTCTAAGCTTTCTTGTGTTAATATGATCTTCTAACAGTTTAACTGCCTAAAGAGCTAATAAAATGGCTCATACCTAAATGTGAATCTAATCAAAACTAATCGTCCAGCGTTTTAAACACTTCAAAAGAAGATGTTCAGAGGAAATATTTATTGATTTGGCCGAGAGCCGGACAAAATACACTCTGCAGTCAGCATCGAAAAATGCTGCCAAGGAATGACAAGACAGATCATTGAACCTACCAGGAAATTTCACAGCTTGGCAATAGATGATAAGGTCTGATAGTTCTGGGGCAATTTGTCTACTTTCCTTCTTGTTTTGAGGGAGATAAAACTCTTCATCTAGTTCCATGTCATAGACCTGTATAAAACAATGAATGCCTCAGGTCAAAGGATAACATTGATTGGATCCCTCCAGAGATGCCCACTAGAGCTTACCCGCAGCTACGGAGATGGGATGTGCAGACTAATACAAAATACTACGGCACGTCTAATGTCTGTAATTTACCTTTCTGACCCTCGTTACCTTGACTTATTCAGGAAGAAACAACTACCTTTCCTTTATTGCCAACAATGCTGCCATCTGTTTTCTTGATTCTCTTGGGAGCTTCCTCATTATATTCAAACTGCAGCTTATCACTGCACAGTTTCATTTCAGGACGATCATCGAGTATATTATCTGCAATGAAATCAATATGCGGGTGAGGAGAGCAACACCAACATTACCTGACACTGCAGATGCTATGGGCAGCCTGGTTTGCGAAGTCTAATATACTGACATGACCAGAATCAAGTAATGCCAGAAAAGTTTAATGATCCCCTATCCTTTGATAAGATATTGATGGGCGGATTGACAAAAAAGCAACAGTCTAATTATTTTCCCAACATGATCCTTCAATGCCTGCAGATTCCATAAATCTCTCATATACCGGAGACCATTGTTTATATTTCATTGAGCAATGGCTGGTTCTATAATTGCCTGCCATCATGTAAAGGTTGCCACATGTAGTTAATCCGCCTCTCTCTCTCGTTTCTCCTCTGCTTCCCCGCTCTGCCAATAGCTTCACTGGCTCCGCATTGTCCAGTAAATTAATTTTGAGATGCTAGTAACTACACATAAGGCCGTCTGACCTGCTTTCCCAATACATCCCCACATGTAAGATCTGATCCTCACATGACCTTCTTTGTTCTCTTCTTGTCTGTTCCTCACACAATCGTCTACAAGATTTCTCGAATGCATGCCCCATACCCGAACTCACTAACTCAGCACATCAGACTTTCCCCCAACATCCAAACCTTCAAGAGTACTCTGAAAACTCACCTATTCAGGAAAGCCTACCACCTGCAGTAAGCATGCTGCCACCAGATGAGCAGCTTTTGCCCTCACCTGTTAGGTCCTTCCCTTTCCCTTGTAGGTTCTAAGCTCTCATGGGCAGGATACTCTACACCTCTGTACCAGTCTGTTACTAAGTTAATTCCTATTATACTTGTGTTGTTTTATATTTTGTATTATATATGTGAACCCCTCTTAGATGCCAATGAGTACGCATGGAATTAATGGCATGCTCAGATAATAATACTAAAAAAACAACACATTGGGGCAGATATACTAATTATGTCTAATAGCAGGACAGTGTAAACTTAGACTAGACAATCTTAAATTGAGCCAGATTTATCATAGTGGTTGATGCTGGATAATAAATCTGACGTGTCTTTACACTTTCCAGTTTAACTTTAAACCACCTATTTGTTGGCTTAGTTGACTGCAAAAAATGTGGCAAATTTTCGCTGCATTTCCGGCACACATTGTTACATTTCATCAATGCTCTTTCTTGTGAAACAACACCGCATTTCCTCCAAGCTATGCCACCTTGTTGGCCAAGATGTAAAAAATGATTAATAAATGTGGTGCAAGGTATGTGCACCAGTTTTTTGGAGCAAATTGTGCCAAAATTCTGGCACACTTTTAATTGAAAATTTGGAAATACAAGCAGAATTTCTGTTCACCAATTAGTGGTCAACAACTCCATGCAAGAATTCCAACTGGAGCACAACTTAAAACTTAGGGACAGTTTATAGAGGCACATATATTTACTGTCTTTACTGTAAAGTTCAAGCTCAAAGAAAAGGGATCAATGGGACTAATATTATAAAATTATACAAAAAATCTTTATTCCTAAAAATCCATAGTATTGATCAGATATTAGAAGGAAAGAGAGCACGATGGAAATACAATACAGAAAATATACATGGGGCACATTACCAGACAGCGTAATAATCATCCATCAAAGATCATACAATATAGCCTTAACACTGCACTATCAATGAAAAAAACATATCATCCACATAAAGGAGTTATCCCTCACTACAAATCCACCTTAATTCTAATGGATAGTACCAGAAGGTCATAAACATCGACAGCTGCCCAAATTGTAGACAAATGACAAGCAGGTGTGCCCTTTTAATAGCAAAAATACACGCACTAAATCGCACCTGGATATATATCTAGTGCGATAAATAAATATAATATCAATAGGCACATATGCTTGTCTCTCCAATTCCACAGCACAAATACACTTCATGCCCCTATATGTCCATCCATAAATATAAAGCTAACCATAATAGGTCTAAAACATACCCAGGGACGTGGTTTGCAGAAACTGGAATGTCACCCCACGTACTGACACTTCGACACGTGTTTCGCCTCACCAGGGCCTGAGCGCCTCCTGACGAAGCCTGGTGAGGCGAAACACGTGTCAAGGTATCAGTATGTACTTAAAAACATATTTTGCAATGCTCCTTAAGGTTTTAAACTAGAGTAAAAAAAATATATATTATGTTGCATGTTGTATTAGTTTCAGTCCACGGCAGGCACAATCTATTCATTTTAATATGAGGTAGGGAGAAAGTTGGTGCAACCTTTTACTTCCTCCCATGTTGGGTGAGATGTCAGCTGCAGGAGTAGATAGATGGCACACTAAAATAACATGAATATCTCACTCAAACATGGAATTACAAACTGTTAGTTTTACTGTAGATGTAGCTTGCTAGTTAATAAAGCCCTGTGATTATAGCAGCCTCTGCACTGATTTAAGCAATGTGTAGAAGTATGCTAACAGGAGAGAAGGAAAGGGTGGGATGGAAGTTCAATGTCAACTAGCAGGCTTGTTGAAACAGTGACCAAAAACAGGATGCACCATATCTCCAACCTGGTAGATATTTAAAACGACTTCCTGTTAGAGAAATAGGAAGATGACTTAAATTGTGTCTGAGTGCTTAGTGTGTTCTCTCTCCTCACTGTAGGATATGAAGTAAGATGGAGTCAATGGAAAGTCTATGAACCCCGGAAGAGCTTGATAAGCACATGCTTTTCTCACCTCGTTCTAGAGATCATGGGGGTCTCAGTGCTCAGACCCCCTACGGATCTAAACTTTTGATATGTCCCTATCACATGTCAAATATTTGCGAAAAGTACAGTGCCACTTTAAAAGGCTCCTGAAAAGACATTGCACACGAGAACCATAGAATACCGTCCATTTTGAATTTCTCAATGAAAGTAAGCTTGAACAGCTCTGACCATTAAAGAGATTTTCTAAGACCCAAAAGTCACCTTAATTACACAGAACACACCTAAAGGAGAAAGTTTGTAATATACATACCATTCCAAACCCAGTCATTTGACGTTCCCTTTCTGAAAATCCTGATGTCATGTCATGTATCAGGTTTCTGGCCTGGGCTATGGAAGGCACATCACCTCCACTGGCGCAAATGAGGTGGGTTTAGGAATTTGCACATGAGCCAGGAAGAGGAAGGGTTCTGGCCACGGCCACGTTCACGTTCCTAGTGATGGACATGATGTTGACAGAAGCTGGATTTTCAGAAGAGGAGAGTCGCATGGCCAGGTTTCCAGGAGGCCAATCCCTGCAACTTTGGATCAGTAAGTATTTCCTACACACGTGTACTGGGTTATTAAGGTGGGTTTGCAGGAAACCCCTTTAATTAATGCACATGGGACAAAACTTTTGTGAAATTGCTCATAACTTACGAGCAACAGGTATATAGCATTGATTTTATTCTAGCATGCATGAAGCAACCAAAACACAGTGAACCCCATCCTTATACGATAGATATTGTGGTAGCCAAGTCATGCAGCAAATCATACACGGCAGAATGCATTATGGATAAAAAATAATAATGATCACGAACACTGTGAACAGATATACACCGAGTAAAGCGAGCACTTGGTTAATTAACACAAGAGGAGCTCTAATAAATCCATGCAGTTAGAACATCCATTCACATGGCTTTTACCTTCCTGGCTGTTAGGCGCAGGGGAAGCATTAAGACCATCAGCTACAGGAAGAGAGTCAAACAGGCAATCAGAAAAGGAAACGATGAATTACCAGGCAATACCAGTCATTATCATTTGATAATTTACAGGAAAAAATATCTAAGAAATAAAGCTCACTGGCTAAATCTGTAAAATGGAAATTAAAGCTAGAAGAGGAGGAGATCCATGCAAGTCAATTAGTGTGTTAGTAATGAGAAGGATGAATCAGTGCAACCCAACAATCATCTCATGACTCAAGCCTGTGAGTATGATATTTAATATTCAGCAGCACTCACACACACATTGATATTACAGATTCAGACTGCTGGACAGCATGCAGATATGCAGATGACGGTGGCTGTGTGCAAGCACCTTGTGCAAGTTTTGTACAACTCCAGAAAATTTTCCAGTTTTTTTTTAATTAAAAAGAACAGGGTAAAAATCAAGTGAAAGATTTCCTGGTATAACTGGCTACTACAAGTTCTTCAGGGTCAAAAATGAAGAAGAAAAAGGATTTCTACTACTCAAGCAATAAAGCAATACACTTTTGGTGAAAATAGCCGGGATATTAGAAGCATTAATATGACTTTCTAATAGCAGGGCGGGTATTTTTGTTCAGACTTCTCCCCTTTTGACAAGCCAGTGTAAATCTAGTTCTTAGGTCCCATGCACACAACCGTATCCAGTTTGCGGTCCATGTTGCATCTGCATTTTTTTTATTGACTTCAATAGGTCCACGGTCCACGTTTTCGGCACAAGTATAGGACATGTTCTATTTCTTTTCAGAAAGGACAAACGGATGTGGAAAGCATATGGCTCATCTGTGTGCTTTCCTCATCCATGTGTCCGTTCTGCAAAAAGACAGAATACGTCAGCAAAATGAGGACCACGGACCCATTGAAGTTGGGGTCCACCAAAAAATTGCGGATGGCACACAGACCGCATCTGTATTTTGCAGACCACAGAATGGACACGGTGGTGTGCATGGGGCCTTAGGATGCTTAGAAAATTGCATGTGCTGAAATATACAGCCATTATGTTAGAAGCAGGCCATGGGTTACAGGGCAGACCCCGTAAATTATATATACACAAGTATGTCATGTCTACGTCCACGAAAGCAACAGGGATGAGGATGGCATAGGATTCTAAACGTCTTTCTGGTCTAGTGTAGAAAGTGAATGAAGAATACCTTGGAAAGTGTGCATGGAATGTAAATAAGGAAAAGTATATGATATGCTTGTTGTAGGTATGCACGCTCACCATCCGAAAGGGATTCATAGTCATAATCGTAGTCGTCCTCATCATCCTCTTCCTCTTCATTGTTGGCGCTGGTATTCATCATTTGGTTACCATTGCTTGCTTGTGCCTGCATGCTGGCAAGCTGATGTGCCTGAAAGGAAGAGAGTGATACGGTTTTCCTCGGCACTGAATATCTATAAAATACAAATAGCTTCCAGGACAAGTCTCGTGTATCACGAAAAAAAAAAAATAAGAACACACATGCATTAAACATTCATATATCAGGCTGTTCTTGCAGTTCCATGGCATCGTTAACGGTGTCCTCGTACTGTAAGCAACATAAATAGTGCTGTAAATATTTGAAATATCTATCTGGCATCATCATTTACATATGCCGTATAGTTAGGAAGTATCTATTGTTTGATTCAAGGCAGGGGTGTGCACAGATCTTATAGGGCTCCACAGCAAAACCTATATGGCGTACCCCCAACCCCAGTATGTGTGCTTCAATCACTCCCAGGCAGTGCAGAATACAAAGCACAACACTGCGGATTTCTGATGAATTTACATTTTTTGTTAAGGATTCACAGCTAAGACAATAACCTGTCAGAGGGAAAGTATTTATGGGCGGTATGTATATATCATTTGATCACAGAGTACCACCTATTATAAAACGTAGCCTTTAATAAATTAGGTATAAAAAACAACCTCACAAATAACACAAAAAGAAAAAAAGAAAAGAACAACAATGCATTAAGAGGATTAGCATTGGATACACTGTGGACCCTAGTGTTCCTGAATGCTCCAAGATGCTGGAGGAGACCGTTCTCTGGGTAGGGTTATAGCATTCGATTTGGGACCTGTCCCTAATGCTGACCATTTTCTTGATAGTCCCTGCCTAAAGAACAGAATGGCCGCCCCAATAGGGGCGATCCCGTATTCAGGAACCTCCTGTATGCCCTAGAATGGCCCTGAGGACAGGTGACACAGGCAGAGCCATATGGAATGCCCAATATTGATGTATTGTGGCCTAATCTAGGTACAGAAAAATAATAAATGCTCAGTACACATAGTTGTTATAGTAGATATTAAATAATGCCATCTTATGGACAGGACCTCTGTGTGGACAGCACAAAAAACTTTGCAAACAAGGGGGCATATAGAAAATGGCGCAGAATTTCAACAAATGCTATTTTAGTAAATGTCTTATAATCATCTTACAAGCAAATAGGTCAACAGTAACCAGAAAGTGGCTAACCCCTTTAACCATGCCCACAATATGTCCTCTTTTGCAGCTTGCCACAAAGCAGATACTGACCTTCTGTTTCAGAATATCTACAGGCGTCTGATGTGCTTTAAGTTTCTTGTTTTTCAAAAGCACTTTTTTCCTGAGCTGCCACGGAGAAGGTAACATTGGGTCATCAGAAAAATCGCTCTCAAATAGGAACTTGGTCACCAGCTTTTCTCCAAATACAGTCTAAAAAGATATAATTTTTTTTTTAGTGGAAACCAAGCACCATACACAATATACAGAAAAGTAAATGGAGAAATTGACTGTGTGATCACCTTGAATATATCCGCCATCTTGCGCTGCTGCGGTAGAGAGCAGTGATTCTCTATGGACAGTACAATCGGCATTTCAGAGTTGATGAATGCGTTACGATCAATGGCCTCTATAACATCCTGTTAAATAAAGCCGAGGAAGACGTTGAAGTCAAGTTTAGTCTGCATGAATTGTAATGACTTCTTAGCCAATGATTCCGGTCTTCAGATCTGATACCAGTCTGTCTGCGTTTTCAGGGCCTGACTACCAGAACAGCGCAGTCTGCGCCTCTATCCTTGCCACTAAAATATCGTATCCTCGACTGAGAGGATTAGTTCCCGACCATTGCACTCAAGCCAGATACTATAATGCCAGATCACTATTACTACCAGCCAGGTTACAGCTCACCGCCATAATGCTTACATGTACGATACTGTAGTCTATATGTCTGTAGATTCCTATAGTCTTGGTAGTAAATCACAATAACAATTCCCGAATATCAAATCAATATATATATATAATTAGAGAGGAACGAATTTCTCAAAATTCAATGCTGATGCAATTCAGTTCAGGTCAGAATAAATTCCACCCAAAATGATTTCCTGGAAAAGTCTCTCCTTTTTGCTACCAGTCTCCCTCTCCCTCTCCCTCTCTCAGGCTCTTTCTCTCACTCTCAATTTCTCTCTCACTCTCTCTCTCCATCCCAGTCTCCTTCCCTCTCATTCTCTGTGCCAGTCTATCTCCGTCTCATTCTCCCTCCGTCCCAGTCTCCCTCCATCCCAGTCTCTCTGTCCCAGTCTCCCTCCATCCCAGTCTCTCTGTCCCAGTCTCTCTCTGTCCCAGTCTCTCTCTGTCCCAGTCTCTCTACGTCTCATTCTCCCTCTGTCCCAGTCTCCCTATGTCCCTATCTCTCTCCGCCCCAGTCTCTCTCCGTCTCATTCTCCCTCCGTCCCAGTCTCCCTCCATCCCAGTATCTCTGTCCCAGTCTCTCTCCTTCTCATTCTTCCTCCGTCCCAGTCTCTCTTCGTCCCAGTCTATCTCCGTCTCATTCTCCCTCTGTCCCAGTCTCCCTCCATCCCAGTCTCTCTGTCCCAGTCTCTCTCTGTCCCAGTCTCTCTACGTCTCATTCTCCCTCTGTCCCAGTCTCCCTATGTCCCTATCTCTCTCCGCCCCAGTCTCTCTCCGTCTCATTCTCCCTCCATCCCAGTCTCCCTCCATCCCAGTATCCCTGTCCCAGTCTCTCTCCTTCTCATTCTTCCTCCGTCCCAGTCTCTCTTCGTCCCAGTCTCTCTTCGTCCCAGTCTATCTCCGTCTCATTCTCCCTCCATACCAGTCTCCCTCCATCCCAGTCTCTCTGTCCCAGTCTCTCTCCGTCTCATTCTTCCTACGTCCCAGTCTATCTCCGTCTCATTCTCCCTCCGTCCCAGTCTCCCTCCATCCCAGTCTATCTCCGTGTCCGTCTCCCTCTCTCTTATCTATAGAACATGAATTTTTCCAATAATGTGGGTCAAATTCTGATTCGATACAATCAATTTGCTCATCTCTATATGTGACACATGAATTACTTCTGATGCATATGAAAAAATAAATTTCTCCTGCTTAATATCACTGATTAACCCCTAATTGAAACAAACGGCGCTGTGCTCACTGACGTGATCTTACCTTAAAGGGGATTTTAGTTGTAAGTGTGTGGCCATGATAAATAATAGGCATGCCGTCATCTCCATCCCAGCAATCTAATTCCACACTTCTGCAGCCTTGTAAAAGAACCTGAAATATTTAAACCCATTTCTCATTACCAGAACAGGTTTCATTAAGCACATGCACCAATTCAGAGCCCGAGAGTTGTCCTGAAATTGACAGCTCTGTGGGCATGTGGAAGCGATGGTTCCTATGGGAAGCTTTCAATTTAAATTAATAGATCATGCATGGAATGAGAAATGTTCTACCTTACACAAAACGTGCAGATAAAAAGTGTGTTTTGGATGCCAGTATCTCCTATTCTCCAGTGACTTCATCACAACTTTAATGCAGAAATAAAACACTGCCTTAAAAAATATTTTGGACAAATGAATATTTACATACGGCAGAAGAAATGGTGAGACGGGTGCAGCAGGTAGGGAGCGACATGGCAACTATAGCATATTTCCAACTGCTTAGCAGTTATAAATTAATTCAATCAGCACCCCAGTATAATATCAAATATTAAAGGGGTTTTCTGGGAATAGAGTATTGATGGCCAATTTTCAGGATAGGTTATCAATATCTGATCGGTGGGCGTCTTACTCCTAGCACCCCTAAGAGGCCGAGGCGCTCCGGTGATCGATGTGGCCAGTGATGGCAAACCTTTAAGAGACCGAGTGCTCAAACTGCACCCCAAAACCCACTTATTTATCGCAAAGTGCCAACACGGCAATTCAACCTGAATACCAGTGCAGTATATCTTCCATGTACTTTATCAGTTAGCTGTAATAGCCTGCCTACATTCAGTGCCCTGCCTGTGCTGTTCATAGTGCGCCCTGCGCTGATGAATGGCAGGAAAAGTCTGAGGCATATTAGTACGTCATAGGCTTATTCCAGGGTGCGGGTGTCCACAGAGAGGGCTCTGAGTGCTGCCTCTGACACCCGTGCCATAGGTTCACCATCACTGCTCTAGGACATTGATGTCTTAATCATCCATCACATGGCCTATGTACAGCTCAGTCCCATTCAATTGAAAAGGACTGGGCTGCAGTATCAGGCACAGCCGCCATACAATGTACAGTATGTATTGGTATGCTGAGAGGAGGCCACAGTGGTCTGATCAGCAACTTCCAGCACTCCAGCTGCTGTGCAACTACAACTCCCAACATGCTCCTTTCATTTCTAAGAAGCAAGTTTACATAACAGGAATTTTAGCTAGAATATCAAAGTTTGCCGACACCTGGTCTAGATAGACTTGAGTCTCCTAATACAGGTTAGACCAAGTTCACACTGCAGTTATTTGGTCAGTTATTGTGACAGAACAGGTGCAGATCTTTCCATTACATCGGATCTCTGTGTAGGCTTCACTACTGGTGGAAATAACTGACCAAATAACTAAAGTGGGAACTTGGCCTTGGCAGATATCTACTCTTCTATTGTAATCCACACTGGATAGTGTGATAGTGTTGCAGTAACGCAGTGGTACCGCTCCCACTGCTCGATACACAATATAAACTGCTAAAACACTGGATGTACAGCGCTAACTATCTGAGCTACGCTGCACTGACCCGCTGCCTTGGCACTGTCACCAAAGTTATTGTCAGGTCTTGTGCGGTCCGCATTCGTAGGTTGGTTCCGCGGCCCCGCAAAAAAGATAGAACATGACAAGGATGGAATATTTCTACAGGAGTTGGAAAAAATGGTGGCATGCAAATGTTTTGCAGATCAGTGATTTGTGGACTCCAAAACGTATGCGCTCGTGTGCATGAGGCCTTATCCACACACAATTAGTAGTGTTACAGGCACATGGTCAGCTTGTAGTAGCACGCTATCTCAGAGTCTGCCCCAGATGGCGGCACTACTCCTAAACCAGAAGCTTGCTCTTTGATGACTTCACTGCTTGAGCTACGGCTACTATTGTAAGGCCAGACGATCCTACACTCTTTGGAAAAAAGCATTTTCTTTCATAAGGGATGTTGTGTGATCAACATAGTGGCGTATTAGAGGCGCAGATTTTTTCGGTTTTGCAGGAAAATTTGCTACTTTTTCCTATTTTGTGCAGGGTAAAAATCCTTTTGGGAATGATTTTACACTGAGACAATTGTCTGAATTAATTGTGCACTTGTTTGTAGGAGCTATCATGTTCCCCAGATATTGGGCTTTGGCACACATCATGAGGTCATGCAGTGGAAGGGTTTGGGGTGGCCCCAGCGCCAGTTGCGTACATAGAGAAGTAAGGGCCCCATAGCAAGGATCAAACTAGCCCCCCCTCCCCACACAGGACAGAAGGGTTTCTGCCTAAACCCTTTTTAATGACCTTTGGGCCATTTTTCTACTGCTTCATTTACTAAAAGTTGTTCCTTTAGAGGGTAGAGTCCTGAACAAGGTTTCACCTCCAGTAGAAGAGGAGATATTCCCAACTAAGACTGGGCCTCCTCTTGCCCTGAGCCCCATAGCAATCACATGGTCTGCCGCTATGGTAGTTACACCCCTGCCCAGCGCTATGCTGGATCCCTCGGACACCGTCAAGGTGTCACCACGTGTTGCTGCTCTCTGGAAGGGATGGTAAGGCGTGGTGCACCCCAATGGGAAATAAGTCCAGAGAGTCAGGGTCTGCAGTAAACCAGTGTGCTTTTTTACTGGAGGAATTCAAGTGCAAAACAATAGAAGCGAGGCACTGAGCTAGCTTCTCTAGTCTCTGCCCGGGCACAAGAAAGTTTCCTGCTGAGGAAAGGCCTGAACTTATTAGATTTACTCGTGCAGGATACAAAATAGACATGAATATTTTCCAGACCTCTTACCTGACTGTAGAGCTCCACAGAGGATTCGCCTTTCAGCTGATGACCAGTAAGGTATGTATTGTGCGAAGATTCAATGAAGTAATAAGACAGAGGAAAGTGCAGATCATCTACATTTATCTGTGACTCGTCATTTCTGGAGGCAAAGTTGTCTTTATCCATAAGATACCTGAAATATGCAGGAATATCAACTTACAACAATTGAGTGTGGCTTAAAGAGGTTTCCAGGATTACTATGACTTTTACCATTTCTGCTCATGTAGTTCCTAATCTCATTAACATCTTCGTTGTGCTTTTTTTTCACTTTGGATTTGTAAACTGATCCCTTTGGTTTGCTTCCATCCTGTATCTAGCACTTCCTGTTCCTGTATCCAACCAAACCCATGATGCACTTCTCATTTCTCTGCCACAGCCCCAGCACCGCCCCTAACAACGTCCAGCTAGTTTATAGCCCCTCCCATCCAGATATTTACATAAACACTCCCCTATAACTGCCCCGCCCCTAGACATAGCACAGGAAATAAGAAAGAGCTGCATGGACATGGTCATGTGACCACAGTCCAGAACAGACGATAGAGGCAATAAAAGGTAAAATAAATACATTACAAAATTACAGCTTCACAAAGTTTAAAAAAAATTATACCTGTGGTATAATGTCTACTTAAAATAAATGTTTTCTTTACTTCAGAATGCATTTGTATGTAATATACTAATTTCATTTTTTTCCCTTGCATTTAATTTTTCTTTTTGGTGGTGGTGGTGGTGGGGTATTAGGGGGATACATTACACCACAGGATTAGAATACATTTAGTGATTAATATAGAAAATAAATAGAACTACAGAAACAACTTTACAGCTACAAGGCCCCTTTTACACGGGCGAGAATTCCGTGCGGGTGCAATGCGTGATGTGAACGCATAGCACCCGCACTGAATCCTGACCCATTCATTTCAAGGTCTGTGTACATGAGCATTTGTTTTCACGCATCAGTTCTGCGTTGTGTGAAAAACGCAGCATGTTCTATATTCTGCGTTATTCACGCAGCCCTGGCCCCATATAAGTGAATGGGGCTTCAGTGAAAACTGCATTGCATCCAGAAGCAAGTGCGAATGAAATGCGTTTTTCACTGATTGTTGCTAGGAGATGTTGTTTGTAAACCTTCAGTTTATCACGCGCGTGAAAAACGCATCAAAACGCATTGCACCCGCGCGGAAAAAACTGAACAACCGAACGCAATTGCAGATAAAACTGACTGAACTTGCTTGCAAAATGGTGCGAGTTTCTCTGAACGCATCTGGAGCCAATCAGTCACGCTCGTGTGAAAGAGGCCTAAGGCCTCTTTCACACGGGCGTTGCGGAAAAATGTGCGGGTGCGTTGCGGGAACACCCGCGATTTTTCCGCGCGAGTGCAAAACATTGTAATGCGTTTTGCACTCGCGTGAGAAAAATCGCGCGTGTTTGGTACCCAAACCCGAACTTCTTCACAGAAGTTCGGGCTTGGGATCGGTGTTCTGTAAATAGTATTATTTTCCCTTATAACATGGTTATAAGGGAAAATAATAGCATTCTGAATACAGAATGCTAAGTAAAACAGGGCTGGAGGGGGTTTAAAAAAAAAAAAAATCATTTAACTCACCTTAATCCACTTGCTCGCGATGCCGGGCATATCCGTCTGACTCTTTTACTGTATAGGACCTGTGGAGAGCATTAACTATAGTTTAAGGACCTGGGATGATGTCACTCTGGTCATCACATGGTACGTCACATGATCTTTTACCATGGTGAATCACCATGGTAAAAGATCATGTGACGTACCATGTGATGACCGGAGTGACGTCATCCCAGGTCCTTAAACTATAGTTAATGCTCTCCACAGGTCCTATACAGTAAAAGAGTCAGACGGAGATGCCCGGCATCGCGAGCAAGTGGATTAAGGTGAGTTAAATGATTTTTTATTTTTTTAAACCCCCTCCAGCCCTGTTTTACTTAGCATTCTGTATTCAGAATGCTATTATTTTCCCTTATAACCATGTTATAAGGGAAAATAATAAGGTTCGGGTCTCCATCCCGATCGTCTCCTAGCAACCGTGCGTGAAAATCGCACCGCATCCGCACTTGCTTGCGGATGCTTGCGATTTTCACGCAACCCCATTCATTTCTATGGGGCCTGCGTTACGTGAAAAACGCACAAAGAGGAGCATGCTGCGATTTTCACGCAACGCAAAAGTGATGCGTGAAAATCACCGCTCGTGTGCACAGCCCCATAGAAATGAATGGGTCAGTATTCAGTGCGGGTGCAATGCGTTCACCTCCCGCATCGCATCCGCGCGGAATACTCGCTCGTGTGAAAGGGGCCTAAGGGTGCCTTGACACACACCAAATTTTTTGTGGTTAAAAATCTGTTCCATCCATCTGAATGGGATTGTTTTGGCAGCAAACACATAGATTTCTGCAAGCCACATTCAGATCAATGGAACTGATTTTCAGTAGCAGGAATTTCTTAAACAAAATCTTATACATATATATATATATATATATATATATATACACACACTCACATACATACATTAAAACAGAAACTACAAAACACAAATCAAACTATCTTAATACCTTGCAAACCCTTCAAATGACATAAGTCCTTGCTGCCGCATGCTAATGCTTGGCTCAAATTTCTTAAGAAAAAAAAAGGAAACAAATAGATATGTAATTAAACTATGTATATTATAATATTTTTACATAATATAATCTATATTTATATTATGGCAGAAAGAAATATAAATATCCACATATGACACATCACTTCCAATATCAATGCAATGCTTTTGTATGAATGGACATGATATTTCACAGCAAGGTTAATCAGATGTCTATATAAATAATACGGCTTTTACAAATCTGATATAACTCTGAGAAGTGAATGCATTTACTGTATATTTGGTTCTAACCGTCTCTTCCAAAAATGTAATACATCATTTTTTTTATTGTAAAAAAAATATTCTAACCTGAATGATGCTGAGGACCTCATCGTAACTGTAGTGTTCACCTTGGCAATTGACTAAGAAGTCATTAAACTGCAGTATCCCCATCGCAAATATTCCAAGGGAAGTGCTTTCCACTCCAGTGCCATTGGTTACGATGCTGGCGGCAGCAATTGCGTCAGAAATTTGCCTCTGATTTTCGGACAAATGTTGCCTACTCCGAATGAATAAACCTAAGTCTGATACGTTTCTGGTCAATAAATCTAGAAAATTAAAAAAATACACATAAAGCGACCATCTCACAAGACGGACTGTAAAGTGTTTGTATTGCTCCCATTAAGAGAAACAGTAAGAGTCTTGCAGATTTGATATCCCACAGGATAGGGGCTGAGTGTCTTACCACTAGGGCCTCTGCAGATCATGAGAATAAAGGATCGTACTCCCCAGTTGGAATGGAGCGGTAGTCACGAATGTGCACTACTGTTCCATTCCACTCTGTGGGGCTTCCAGAGATGGCCGAGCGCTTATACTTGGCTCTCTCCAGCAGACTCATAGAGTTGAATGCAGTGGTGGACGCGCATGCATGTCTGCAGCTTCATTTAAATGCGGAACATGGGCCTCCATTCTCATGATCGGTGGGGGTCAGAGACAAATTCACTATACTGTGGAGATAGGCTATAAGTTGTCTTAATGGGACAATCCCTTTAACAGCTAACAGAAATAAAAGATATTATCTTACATAGAAACTTAGGTCTCTTCATCAGGCATACACAAAGTGTCTGAAGGTCAAAGAAACGGTGCAATAAATAGACATATAGAAAAACAACAGAAAAACAATATGAGCTTGGAGAGTGAAGATCCCTTTACACCAATTATCGGGAACAAATGTTCGACACATGCTTGTTCCCAGTTATCAGACCGTGTAAAGGTGTACGATGGATGAGCAAATGCACGTTCTTTGGATGAACCCATCGCTGATGTGGACACCTAAATCATCATTTCTGGGCAGCAGATTGTGCTGCGTAAACAGGTATCTGCCCCCCAGAAACAATGAATCTGTATGGGGACCAGTAATCGCAGTAGCGATTGTTCGTCCCCCTACAGCTGAGGTCACAGTGGCATGTAAATGCAACTCTCACTTCCTCTAATTAGCAGGTAATTATAAGAAACAAAAGGTTTGTCTGCCCAGATGGCATGTGAAAATGAGCCGTGTGAAAGTTTCATTGTATATAAACTGATTTTAGTTGAGAAACCTGGTGCCTCCACTAACTCAGATTCTTTAGACATACTCTAAATCCTTGGTATAAATTTGGTCCCATGTTCATTGTCAAAGAGTATTAATATTCCCACATTCTTTTGGCTGTGAGATTTATAATTATCTTTTAATATGATTACTTTTATAGGTTCTTCATTGTGCCCTAGGGAACAAAAATTACCTCATCCTTACTTTGAGTTTTTGTCCCATTTCTAAAACAGAGAGACCCCCAATAGGACATTTAGTGCACAAAATCTTATATTCCTGCTGTGTATCCTGTTCGCGGTCATTAGATGGGAACAGAGGCGTAGCTAACGGCTCATGGGCCCTGGTGCAAGAGTTCATCTTGGGCCCCCTTCCCTCAATGCTTTGTGGCCAGGGGGAGGGAAGCACATAGCTCTCGTACTGCCTGAGGAAAAAATTGTAATGGCAAAAGATAAATTCTTGACCTAACTCCTTACCTCCAGCCAGAGGTGTAACTTGACCAGCATGCACTTTCTGTAGAACTGGTGTGTTCTTATGTGGCACAAGGGTGTTTGGGTCCCGTCAGGCTCCTGGGCCCGGTAGCGACTGCTACCTCTGCACCCCCTATAGCTATGCCCCTGCATGGGAACAGGTTTTGCATCTCCTTACATAGCAGGGATAGGCTCCTTTTTGTGTGTCAGGGGGCAATTCTTTATCAGATTTGGTTCACACAGCAGGGAAGGGTCTGGGAACATTGTCATCAGACCGTCGGTCATCCCTGGCTACAAATGATTAAACTTTTTTGCCATATTCCTTGGTTGTAGGTCACTACCAGAGTTCCACAATGGTTTTCTTCTTTTTTATTATATTGAAGAAGCTCTGGGTATCCTGCTGGCGTTGGTGATTTCATCATAAATTGAAGCAGGGTGGTAGCCCTGATGTACAAATCTTTTTATCCATGTCTGATGGGCTGACACAGACGTGATTGATGGTCTGACTGTAGATGACTTGAATTTTTAATGTGTTTGGGGTGGAAGCCACCCCATTTGAGGAATGTAGGCCAATCCATAGGTTCTCGATACAGGGATGTCTGTATTGAGCAGCTTTGGAATTTTTATTGTGGCTTCAAGAATGTTGATATCTGTATCTGAATAGTTTAGTGTCAGGTTTATGATAGGATGAAATTAAGTGCCTCTTTCAAGACATTTTACTAGTTTATGTTTAAAGTCCATCCAGATCATTGGGAAAGAAATGATGAAACAAAAGTAGGCCAAGGATTTGATGGAGCAGTATACTAAGAAGTCATTATCCAGTTTTGTCATGAAAAGGTTTGCATATTGTGGTGCCATTTTGCTGCCCATGCTGGTTCCAATGCATTGTACATGTATTTCCTTGTCAACATAGAAATAACTAACTGTGGGTGAGGACAAATTTAGTGAGTTTCAGCACAGACTCGGAAACGGTCTCATTAGCCTCTAGGTACATTTGGAACGTGGTTAAAGGGGTGGCCTGGTCATAAACTCTATATTGATCAATATCAGGATAGGTCATCAATATCTGATTGCTGGGGGCCTGACACCCAGAACCCTGTCGAACAGCTGTTTGACAAGGAGACGGCGCTCCATATGAGCTGGTCTTTGCGCTACACGTCGTCTCCTGTGGAGCAGTGGCGTAGTATAATACCAAGTACTGAATGGAGCAAGTACTTGTATTACACTGCACTTCCGAGACGAAGAAGCGGTGCTTCCTCTAGTCTCAATTGTGTTTGGCTGCTTAAAATTTCTCTATCCTCTTTGTCATCGAAGAACCCGTATAACACTAGCAGACCAGGCAGGCGATTGTTGCAGGGAAGCGTTCCTTCCCAGCAATCGCCTGCTTGTCAGCAGAGGAGACCGCTGCTATTACATACAGCAATCTTCTCCACAGTATGGGCAGGAGCGATCGCTAATGCCATCACTCGTCCTCATTGTTTGCTGGCAGCAGATCCTGATTAGACAGCACAATCTGCCACCGGCAAACAATAATTTTTAAGCATGCAGAATCATTCTGATTGCCAGATGAACGAGCTCGTTCATCAGGTAATCGGTGGCAGAATTACACAGCCAGATCATCACTACAGAGCATTGATAGGATGATCTGAACAACCAGCAGCCAATGTAATATAAGCTTTAATCTCCTGAAATATTCCTCCATGTCACTACAGAGTTATGTTTTATCTAGTTGTATAGCAGAACAGACTGAGTCCTGTGCAGATCACACGTAGTTCCACATTAGGGGTTTGTGAGACAACAAAGTAAAGGAGGACGGAGTTTTAGATGAGGGAGGACGGAGTTTTGGCTGATGTCTGAGGGAGGACGGAGTTTTGGGTGATGTCTGAGGGAGGACAGAGTTTTGAATGAGGGAGGACGGAGTTTTGAATGAGGGAGGACGGAGTTTTGGATGAGGGAGGACGGAGTTTTGTCTGAGGTCTGATGGATTTTTGGATGAGGGAGGACGGAGTTTTGTCTAAAGTCTGAGGTAGGAGGGAGTTTTGCCTGACAGAGGATGGAGTTGTGGATGATGTCTGACGATGCCCTAATATTTATGCCGTAGTAAAGGGGTCTTCTGGAAGTAGAACATTGATTGACCTACCCTAAGGATAGGTCATCAGTATTAGATCAATGGGCATCCAACTCTTGGGACTCCCAACGATCAACTGTTTGAAGAGGCCACAGCCTCTTCCTAGGCCAGTGACAGCACATTCATTGGTCATGTGGCCTATGTGCAACTCAGTGTAGTTCAAATAAATGGGCCTGGGCTGCAATACCAAGAACAGTCACTATACCATGTACAGTGCTGTGCTTGAGGCTGCAGCTCTCACCAGAGTGCCATGGCCTCTACAAACAGCTCATAAGTGGCGGTGGCAGCAGTTGGACGATGATGCAGCTTTACCATGGTCCTGTTGGGAGTTCCATACTTCCAGATTTGGGGTGTACTTAATGTTTGTTTGAATACTGCCCCACTTTAAGTCAAGTTCTGTGGAGTTTCTTTTTCTCGCAGTCTGGTAAACATCTCTGTAGTCTTAACTAATATTATTGCATTTTCTGTTTCAAAGTCTCTGTCAGCGTGCCCTTGACTTTGTATCTCCATTTGGGCCTTCTTCTTGGAGATGTAGATAATGTGAATCTGGTGGTTCTGCAATAACCTGTCTCACAGTATTCATCTTATTACGTATACAGCAGCATGTTATGTTAGATGATGCGCGTGTAGACATACATTTCATACACCCTTTTTAAGGCACAATACCTCATTAGTTTCATAATGAATATTTGAAAATGCTTTGCATCCATTAACTACCAGCAGATAAATTACTATGACACTTGGTGATCTGAATGCACTTTGTGGTTAAAATCAAATATACCAATGAGTCAGAATGTCTCCTATGGGGCCCTTGGTGAGGTATCTATTCTAGTTGGTCCTGTCACCTTTAATCCTATGCAGGTCCCCTATTTCCAGATGAACTAGGTACATTGTTAACAAACCTGAGGGTAGGAAATTGGCCAGAAGGTCATAGAAATGTGTAGAGAGGAAAACAAACCTCAGGACATTCTGTCCTGGGTGACAAAACTTGGCTGCAAAACAAAAGCCAAATTTAATCTTTACTTCGAGCTCCTCTCTATTTCATGTTTGAGGAAATAGTTCGTTATACTGGAGGAACAGAGCCTGAAATTTAAAGAGATCTTAGCCAAATTGAACCCCCCAAACACTGTAAATATATTATTTTGAAAGCCTATCACATACAAACCTAAATCTGGCTGAACACCGGAGACATTTTCATCAATTGTCAAATTAGTGTAAAGAGGAATGTGCTCTGAACCCAAACGGCTGCAAGCAACGGCATAGATATCAAAAAGGTCTTTGAGGTCTTTGCGGCTTCGTACACTGAAAACACAGAAAATTTGGATTAAAATTGTAAGCTCCTCATTGCCCTCACTGCATTCATCACAAGCTCTGTCTGCAATCTTACCTGAAGGATTTGAAAAGTTCTACAAACTCAACGAAATTCATGTTGCTATCCGAAACCATAAATGATTGAAAGCCTTTCATCCCACCCTTGACACGTCCATGCCAACTAGAACTGCTCCATGTGCTGAAAAAGAATGATGTTCAGTTTACTGCAAAGTGCACCAGTTTGTGCATTTAAACATTTTTCCAGTAAATTAAAACACTTTAATGAAGTTTAATTCCTTGATTTATGACTTAAAGTATACAACTCAATGGGGCTTTTGGCAGAAGCATTACACAGACACAAGGTAAAACTATTTACTGCCAAGAAGGGGCTTAAATAAAAATCCCATGATGATTTTTACAGCTCTTGAAGAAATGCAAGAGATTTACGACCAATGAGCTAGGAAAGTCCATTTCGTACCATAAATATGAACACTATATAAAATATAACGCAGTTATTTCCATCATTCTGCTGTAAAAGGGTGAATTAAGGTGAGTAAACCTACGCAGATGGGGGCTTTATGGAGCTGGACAAGATGGGTGAAGATGCAGGCCTGATAGGTATAGGTGTTGTGGACCAAGGGTTTAAATTCGGAGATCCAGAAGCAGACACTGAGTGAGCTCTTCTTGACGGAAGAGTGTGAGACGAGTGAAAAGCGGCTACGGTATTCTGATCTGTCAATAAAATAAGTCAAGAGAATGTGGAATCATTCTTTAAATGAAATCTGTATGACATAAATCAGTGGTGCCCAACCATTTTTCATCTAAAGGCCGCACTAGACATGGTATAAGTTTTGCGGGCCAAAACCAGGTAGCTTTGCCAGAAGGAAATGCAAACACTGTGAGGGGCCACGTGTGAGAATTACTAAAATACATAATACGTAGGCGTTCAAATCTGCGTTGGAGGCTGAGTTTGGAGCCCCTGTTGCAGATTCTGTCGAAAGACCAGACAAAAAAGCCTTGTATGCAGCACTTTTGTGTCCGGTAAAAAGACCGGATCCTGAACGGAAACTGAACGGATCCCATCATAGTCGGTGGAGTCTTTTCAGCCTTCTCCCTGTGGGGGTGACAGGAGGAGGGGGGAGCAGGGTCACTAGTGGGGTGACAGGAGGAGGGGGGGAGCAGGGTCACCGGGGACCAGTCACATGAGTCCACGCTCCTTACCTCTCCAGCGGCCCTGTCATGTTGCCCAAGGTCCTCAGGCAGCGTGCTCCGCTCTACTTACTACAGCCACCATGGGAGTCGGTACCCTCCTCCTTCCAGCTCCCGCCGGCTTCCCCTGCCAGACCTGACTTGTATTGCTCTGGTGCGCTCATACCAACCAATAACAAAGCTCCTTGCTGTAAGGAGCTTTGTTATTGGTTATTTGGGGCACAGGCAGCATCGCTGCGCTGCCTGTGCCGTTCACAGCGCTCACTGCGCTGATGAATGTGGGGAAAAAGTCTAAGGCTTATTGGTACGCCTTAGGCCCCTTTTACACGGGCGAGTTTTCCACGCGGGTGCGATGCGTGAGGTGAACGCATTGCACCCGCACTGAATCCGGACCCATTTATTTCTATGGGGCTGTTCACATGAGCGGTGATTTTCATGCATCACTTGTGCGTTGCGTGAAAATCGCAGCATGCTCCTCTTTGTGCGTTTTCCATGCAACGCAGGCCCCATAGAAGTGAATGGGGCTGCGTGAAAATCGCAAGCATCCGCAAGCAAGTGCGGATGCGGTGCGATTTTCACGCACGGTTGCTAGGATACATGGTTATAAGGGAATTATAACATGGTTATAAGGGAAAATAATAGCATTCTTAATACAGAATGCATAGTACAATAGGGCTGGAGGGGTTAAGGACAAGAAAAGGACCTGTGGTAACGTCACTGCGGTCATCACATGGTCCGTCACATGATCCATCACCATGGTGATGGATCATGTGATGGACCATGTGATGAGCGCAGTGACGTCATCAAAGGTCCTATTCCTCAAAGAAGAAGACAGAAGAGATGCCGGCTGAGCGAGCAAATAGATTAAGGTGAGTTCAATTATATCTTATTTTTTTTACCCCTCCAGCCCTATTGTACTATGCATTATGTATTAAGAATGCTATTATTTTCCCTTATAACCATGTTATAAGGGAAAATAATAAAATCTACACAACACCTAACCCAAACCCGAACTTCTGTGAAGAAGTCCGGGTTCGGGTCTGGGTACCAAACATGCCGATTTTTCTCACGCGCGTGCAAAACGCATTACAATGTTTTGCACTCGCACGGGAAAATCGCGCATTTTCCCGCAACGCACCCACATCTTATCCGGGCCAAAAACATGACGCCCGTGTGAAAGTGGCCTTAGACTTTTTCCAGGGAGTCCCACGGGCTGTAAGACACAGGTTGGGCATCACTGACATAAATGATCCCGTATTCACCAATTACCCCACTTAGCTATATATTCAGCTATCAAAGCGGCGTAAAGTGGTAGATACTCTAGGGCCCTTACAACTCTCCTTTATTCACTATAGTTCTGTGGGTGATTTACAGAAATCAGAAGTTTTGCTTCTTCTTTTTTATGCCACCTAAGATTTTATTTGCTTTTTGGCATTGATTGTCACTGCTTAGTTTGCTCTAAGGCTTTACATTCAGTGTTTGGTCAGTGATTTCCATCAGTGATTTTGAGCCAAAACCAGGAGTTGCGCCTACACGGTATAAGATATAATGGAAGGATTTCCATCTCGCCTGTGTCTTTGATCTGAACCTGGTTTTGGATCGCAATCACTGATGGAAATCACCAACCAAAGACTGACCGTGTTATGAAGGCCTTAACCAGGACTGCCATGATATTCTTCTTCAGCGTTGTTTACAATGTGTAGAAAAATTTATATATTTCTTTGTATTTATTGTAAGGGTAATTTATGTGTTTGTTATAGTAAAGGCATGGTTTATACTTGAAAGTAAAAAATATAATAATAACTGTAGGACTCTGTTCACATTGTCATTGTGGCTTCCAGTTATAAGTCACCAAACTGTGCATGATCCCTTGCATGAAAAAACAGCACAGCATGCAGCACTGTTTTTCCCATCAAAAAATTATGGAATCTGTCCCAAGGCTTTGACACAGATGTGAACAGAGCCTTACTCATTTGTCAGCATGATCAACCATATTAAACCAGACATGCTGCATGGTAGGTTTGATCATGCTGATTAAAACAATACGGTTATTACGTCTGTAAGTAGAACCATTGCCGAGATAACTGTCTTTTTAGTATCATGCAAGTGAACTGGTTCCAGCACCAAGGAGCCGGCCAGAGCCCTTGGAGCACTGCTTTTTTAACACCCCTCCAATCTGGGCACTCCTCTTTCCCCTTGATTGAGAGAGCTAGACAATCAGTGTAAACAAAGCTAAAAAAAACAGCAAAAAAGCTGCACATCCAAAAAGAGCTAGACAATCATGCAAGAGGAGGGGAGAGCCCACTGATCAGAGGTTATTACAAAACCAGTGCTCCGACCAGCCCCTTGGTGCTCAAACCAACTAATTTAGCTTTAACTAAAAACACAGATAACTCAGCAACAGTTCTACCTACAGACTGCATCATGCCTGGTTTAAATGGGGCTGATCATCTCACAGATGCTCTTTAAGCTCTTGAAAAAGATTAGAAAGTAGTAGTAATAGTGTGATTGTTAGTTTTTTCCTTTCCCTCTAAAGTTTCTTTAGAAACTAAGATTTGAAAATATATTAATATTTTCAAGTACAAAATTAAATAATTTTTCATACATATTAATTTGCATTATTATAATGCTCCCAAATACCACAGCTAGGACAAAAAAAGCCTAATTCAAACCTTGCTCTTCCTGCTCATCAGTTTCCGGTGGATCTGAACCACTTCTGCTTCGACTTTCTTTGCAGCTTTTACTTTTCCTTGTTGCCATCTCATCGTCCGCAGCATCCCCGCTTTCACCCTGGTAAATAATTAATAACAGCCTCAGCATCTGCCCAGCCTTTACCAAGACCGTGGTGGATAATACCGTACTCGGGCAGCTGCATGTTAAAAATAATACATCCATACTGAAAAATGTAATGGCTGTGTTCCTACTCCTGTGTTCATACTCCTCCATGATTGCACTCCTGACAGAATCTGCTACCATTCTGACAACAATGCAAATTAATGGGATATCTTATCCCTCATTTACCGTACACGCTCAAGAAAATATCTGTGCAAATATGAATCATGTGATCACTCCCTAAATGTCCAGAGATTTTACAAAGCCAACATAGATCTAGAAAATAGATGTATTACTGCCCTGTACGCCAATAGGCACATAAGGGAAATTGAATATAACTTTGGCTAGGTCATCAATATCAGATTGGTGGGGGTGCAACTTCGGGTACCTCCACTGATCTGCTGTTTGAAGGGGTAGCGGCACTCGCACTTGAATGGAACGGATTGGTTGTAATGACACTGCATGTACTCGAGCGCAATGGTCGAGTCTCCTACATGCACATTTGTTGGCTGCTAAGCAGCCAATAAACATGCAGGTAAGTACTGCCCTTCACTGTAATGCCGTAGCCATGTTGGTTACTGGCATTACAGTGATTGGCTGGCCGGAACGCGTCATAACACGTGTAGTCAGGGAGAGCTGTGCTGAAGAAGGCAAAGATAGTGTAGGGAGTGAAATATATATTTTTTTAAGTTGAAAAACTTGGCAGAGACCCAAAAGTCCTTTTAAGGACTATTGTTGTGTGTGGCAGCAATCTATATTTTTAGTGCAACCTGCGCTAAATTGCTAAAACTTTACAGACCCAAAAGTCCTTTTAAGGACTATTGTGTGTGGCAGCAATATCTATTTTTAGCGCATCCTGCATTAAATAGCATCCAATAGTTAGGCCGCTGCGGACAGCGACATTTTCTGCGCTACATTTCCTGTGTAACGTGTGCGCATCCCAAAAATATCTGTGACATCCAGTGTACTTTTACCATAGACGGTGTCCGCTGCGGACAGTGACATTACCTGGGGTAAATCTCCTGTACAACGTTTTCACATCCTAAATACCTGTGACGTTGCCTGTAATTTTTTATTAGCCGCTGGTGACATCAGCGACATTATCTGTGGTATTTCTCCTGTGTAACGTTTCCACATCCCAAATACCTGTGACATTCCCTGTAATTTTATATTAGCCGCTGATGACATCAGCAACATTATCTGCGGTATTTCTCCTGTGTAACTTGTGCGCATCCCAAAAATATCTGTGACATCCAGTGTATTTTTCCCGTAGACGGTGTCTGCTGCAGACAGTGACATTACCTGGGGTACATCTCCTGTATAACGTTTCCACATCCCAAATACCTCTGACATTCCCTGTAATTTTTTATTAGCCGTTAGTGACATCAGAGACATTATCTGCGTTATATCTCCTGTGTGATGTTTCCACATCCCAAATACCTTTTTTAATTTTTTTGCGCATACACTTACAAATCCTACATTACTGTACTTGTGACATACTTTCAAGCATATATAACATTTAATATGAAGAAGGCGAGCAGTAAGGTACAGGGAAGTGGCCGTGATGCTGATGGTGTACGCAGAGGTCGTGGCCCTGGGTGCGTTGAAACTGTGCCTGCTGCCAGAGCACAAAAAAAACAATCATCCATGATACCTAGCTTCATGTCCCAGTTTGCAGGGCAGCACAGGACAACACTCTCGAAGTCAGACCAGTGCGACCAGGTGGTCGGTTGGATTGCAGCAGATAATGCTTCCAGTCGGCTAAGCACCACCCTTTCTTCCACCAAGTCCAGTCTCAGTAGCCAAGCGTCTGGTCAACACAATCCTCACCCTGATCCTCCTTCCTCCCATCATGGAAAGTCTAGGCAAACAAGTGATCCCACACTCAGATATTCTGAGGAGCTCTTTTCAACACCATTCCTTCATTTGGGCCTCTCGATAAGCTCCCTTGAAGAGGGACATGAGATCTTGTGCCCTGATTCCCAAACTCTAGAGCATCCACAGTCATAAGAAGATGACGATGGGGAACGGCAATTAGTGCTTTACGAGGTGAATGATGATGATGAGACACAGTTGCCAATAAGTCAACGGCAATTAGTGTCTCAAGAGGTTAATGATGAGGATGAGACCCAGTTATCAATAAGTGAGGTTGTTGTTAGGTCAACAAGTCAGGAGGATGTGCAGAGTGAGGAAGTGGAAGAGGAGGTGGTGGACAATGAAGTCACTGACCCAACCTGGGAAGGTGGCAAGCCAAACGAGGACAGCAGTACAGAGGGGGAGGGATCCGCAGCACCGCAACAGGCTGGAAGAGGCAGTGGAGTGGCAAACTGGAGAAGGTGGGCCACACCAAAAAGGCCCGCAACTGTTCCCCGGAGCACCCCCTTGCGGCAATCTCCCTTGACAAGGGCTAGGTGTTCTGCAGTTTGGCGCTTTTTTGAGGAAAGTGCAGACGATAAAAGAATTGTAATTTGCAATCTGTGCCATACGAAAATGAGCAGGGGCATGAGCATTAGCAACCTCACCACCACCAGCATGATCTGCCACATGGCATCAAAGCACCGTAATAGGTGGGATGAACGCCTGGATCCACAATCTGTGTCTGCGGGTCACATCACTCCCTCCTCTTTCCCTGTGTTACGTGCTGACCAATCCCCTGTCGAAGGCGCAGGCCCGGATGCCTCCCGCCCCCTGCATCTGGACCTTCTCAAGCACATTCAGCGACCATATCCACTTCCGTGTCCCAGCGCAGCATACAAATGTCCTTACCCCAGGCATTTGAACGCAAGCGCAAATACCCAGCCACCCACAGGCCATAGCACTAAATGCGCAACTTTCCAAAATACTGGTCCTGGAAATGCCATTTAGGCTGCCAGCAGTCTGATGCCCAATAGTCAAGCTAATACCTTATTGTGTGGATTGGGGATAAGTTGTAATAGGACAATCCTTTTAACCACCTCCGGACCGCCTAACGCAGGATCGCGTTCCGGAGGTGGCAGCCCTGCGCACAGTCACGCATATACGCGTCATCTCGCGAGACGCGAGATTTCCTGTGAACGCGCGCACACAGGCGCGCGCGCTCACAGGAACGGAAGGTAAGAGAGTTGATCTCCAGCCTGCCAGCGGCGATCGTTCGCTGGCAGGCTGGAGATGTGTTTTTTTTAACCCCTAACAGGTATATTAGACGCTGTTTTTATAACAGCGTCTAATATACCTGCTACCTGGTCCTCTGGTGGTCCCCTTTGTTTGGATCGACCACCAGAGGACACAGGTAGCTCAGTAAAGTAGCACCAAGCACCACTACACTACACTACACCCCCCCCCCCGTCACTTATTAACCCCTTATTAGCCCCTGATCACCCCTAATCACCCCTGATCACCCCATATAGACTCCCTGATCACCCCCCTGTCATTGATTACCCCCCCTGTCATTGATCAACCCCCTGTAAAGCTCCATTCAGACGTCCGCATGATTTTTACGGATCCACTGATAGATGGATCGGATCCGCAAAACGCATCCGGACGTCTGAATGAAGCCTTACAGGGGCGTGATCAATGACTGTGGTGATCACCCCATATAGACTCCCTGATCACCCCCCTGTCATTGATTACCCCCCTGTCATTGATTACCCCCCTGTAAAGCTCCATTCAGACGTCCGCATGATTTTTACGGATCCACTGATAGATGGATCGGATCCGCAAAACGCATCCGGACGTCTGAATGAAGCCTTACAGGGGCATGATCAATGACTGTGGTGATCACCCCATATAGACTCCCTGATCACCCCCCTGTAAAGCTCCATTCAGATGTCCGCATGATTTTTACGGATGCACTGATACATGGATCGGATCCGCAAAACGCATCCGGTCGTCTGAATGAAGCCTTACAGGGGCATGATCAATGACTGTGGTGATCACCCCCCTGTCATTGATTACCCCCCTGTACAGCTCCATTCAGACGTCCGCATGATTTTTACGGATGCACTGATAGATGGATCGGATCCGCAAAACGCATCCGGACGTCTGAATGAAGCCTTACAGGGGCATGATCAATGACTGTGGTGATCACCCCATATAGACTCCCTGATCACCCCCCTGTCATTGATTACCCCCCTGTCATTGATTACCCCCCTGTAAAGCTCCATTCAGACGTCCGCATGATTTTTACGGATGCACTGATAGATGGATCGGATCCGCAAAACGCATCCGGACGTCTGAATGAAGCCTTACAGGGGCGTGATCAATGACTGTGGTGATCACCCCATATAGACTCCCTGATCACCCCCCTGTCATTGATTACCCCCCTGTAAAGCTCCATTCAGACGTCCGCATGATTTTTACGGATGCACTGATAGATGGATCGGATCCGCAAAACGCATCCGGACGTCTGAATGAAGCCTTACAGGGGCGTGATCAATGACTGTGGTGATCACCCCATATAGACTCCCTGATCACCCCCCTGTCATTGATTACCCCCCTGTCATTGATTACCCCCCTGTAAAGCTCCATTCACATGTCCGCATGATTTTTACGGATGCACTGATAGATGGATCGGATCCGCAAAACGCATCCGGACGTCTGAATGAAGCCTTACACGGGCGTGATCAATGACTGTGGTTATCACCCCATATAGACTCCCTGATCACCCCCCTGTCATTGATCACCCCCCTGTCATTGATCACCCCCCTGTCATTGATCAACCCCCCTGTCATTGATCAACCCCCCTGTCATTGATCACCCCTCTGTAAGGCTCCATTCAGATATTTTTTTGGCCCAAGTTAGCGGAATTTTTTTTTTTTTTTTCTTACAAAGTCTCATATTCCACTAACTTGTGTCAAAAAATAAAATCTCACATGAACTCACCATACCCCTCACGGAATCCAAATGCGTAAAATTTTTTAGACATTTATATTCCAGACTTCTTCTCACGCTTTAGGGCCCCTAGAATGCCAGGGCAGTATAAATACCCCACATGTGACCCCATTTCGGAAAGAAGACACCCCCAGGTATTCCGTGAGGGGCATATTGAGTCCATGAAAGATTGAAATTTTTGTCCCAAGTTAGCGGAACGGGAGACTTTGTGAGAAAAAAATAAAAAATATCAATTTCCGCTAACTTGTGCCAAAAAAAAAAAATTTCTATGAACTCGCCATGCCCCTCATTGAATACCTTGGGGTGTCTTCTTTCCAAAATGGGGTCACATGTGGGGTATTTATACTGCCCTGGCATTCTAGGGGCCCCAAAGCGTGAGAAGAAGTCTGGTATCCAAATGTCTAAAAATGCCCTCCTAAAAGGAATTTGGGCACCTTTGCCCACCTAGGCTGCAAAAAAGTGTCACACATGTGGTATCTCCGTATTCAGGAGACGTTGGGGAATGTGTTTTGGGGTGTCATTTTACATATACCCATGCTGGGTGAGAGAAATATCTTGGTCAAATGCCAACTTTGTATAAAAAAATGGGAAAAGTTGTCTTTTGCCAAGATATTTCTCTCACCCAGCATGGGTATATGTAAAATGACACCCCAAAACACATTCCCCAACTTCTCCTGAATACGGCGATACCACATGTGTGACACTTTTTTGCAGCCTAGGTGGGCAAAGGGGCCCATATTCCAAAGAGCACCTTTAGGATTTCACAGGTCATTTACCTACTTACCACACATTAGGGCCCCTGGAAAATGCCAGGGCAGTATAACTACCCCACAAGTGACCCCATTTTGGAAAGAAGACACCCCAAGGTATTCCGTGAGGGGCATGGCGAGTTCCTAGAATTTTTTATTTTTTGTCACAAGTTAGTGGAAAATGCTTATTTTTTTTTTTTTTTTTTCATACAAAGTCTCATATTCCACTAACTTGTGACAAAAAATAAAAAGTTCCATGAACTCACTATGCCCATCAGCGAATACCTTGGGGTCTCTTCTTTCCAAAATGGGGTCACTTGTGGGGTAGTTATACTGCCCTGGCATTCTAGGGGCCCAAATGTGTGGTAAGGAGTTTGAAATCAAATTCTGTAAAAAATGACCTTTGAAATCCGAAAGGTGCTCTTTTGAATATGGGCCCCTTTGCCCACCTAGGCTGCAAAAAAGTGTCACACATCTGGTATCTCCGTAATCGGGAGAAGTTGGGGAATGTGTTTTGGGGTGTCATTTTACATATACCCATGCTGGGTGAGAGAAATATCTTGGCAAAAGACAACTTTTCCCATTTTTTTATACAAAGTTGGCATTTGACCAAGATATTTATCTCACCCAGCATGGGTATATGTAAAAAGACACCCCAAAACACATTCCTCAACTTCTCCTGAGTACGGAGATACCAGATGTGTGACACTTTTTTGCAGCCTAGGGGGGCAAAGGGGCCCACATTCCAAAGAGCACCTTTCGGATTTCACAGGTCATTTACCTACTTACCACACATTTGGGCCCCTAGAATGCCAGGGCAGTATAACTACCCCACAAGTGACCCCATTTTGGAAAGAAGAGACCCCAAGGTATTCGCTGATGGGCATAGTGAGTTCATGGAAGTTTTTATTTTTTGTCACAAGTTTGTGGAATATGAGACTTTGTATGAAAAAAAAAAAAAAAAAAAAAAATCATCATTTTCCACTAACTTGTGAAAAAAAATAAAAAATTCTAGGAACTCGCCATGCCCCTCACGGAATACCTTGGGGTGTCTTCTTTCCAAAATGGGGTCACTTGTGGGGTAGTTATACTGCCCTGGTATTCTAGGGGCCCAAATGTGTGGTAAGGAGTTTGAAATCAAATTCAGGAAAAAATGAGGAGTGAAATCCGAAAGGTGCTCTTTGGAATATGGGCCCCTTTGCCCACCTAGGCTGCAAAAAAGCGTCACACATCTGGTATCCCCGTACTCAGGAGAAGTTGAGGAATGTGTTTTGGGGTGTCTTTTTACATATACCCATACTGGGTGAGATAAATATCTTGGTCAAATGACAACTTTGTATAAAAAAATGGGAAAAGTTGTCTTTTGCCAAGATATTTCTCTCACCCAGCATGGGTATATATAAAATGACACCCCAAAACACATTCCCCACCTTCTCCTGAGTACGGAGATACCAGATGTGTGACACTTTTTTGCAGCCTAGGTGGGCAAAGGGGCCCATATTCCAAAGAGCACCTTTCGGATTTCACAGGTCATTTTTTACTGAATTTGATTTCAAACTCCTTACCACACATTTGGGCCCCTAGAATGCCAGGGCAGTATAACTACCCCACAAGTGACCCCATTTTGGAAAGAAGAGACCCCAAGGTATTCGCTGATGGGCATAGTGAGTTCATAGAACTTTTTATTTTTTGTCACAAGTTAGTGGAATATGAGACTTTGTAAGAAAAAAAAAAAAAAAAAATCATCATTTTCCGCTAACTTGTGACAAAAAATAAAAAGTTCTATGAACTCACTATGCCCATCAGCGAATACCTTAGGGTGTGTACTTTCAGAAATGGGGTCATTTGTGGGGTGTTTGTACTGTCTGGGCATTGTAGAACCTCAGGAAACATGACAGGTGCTCAGAAAGTCAGAGCGGCTTCAAAAAGCGGAAATTCACATTTTTGTACCATAGTTTGTAAACGCTATAACTTTTACCCAAACCATTTTTTTTTTACCCAAACATTTTTTTTTTATCAAAGACATGTAGAACTATAAATTTAGAGCAAAATTTCTATATGGATCTCGTTTTTTTTTGCAAAATTTTACAACTGAAAGTGAAAAATGTCATTTTTTTGCAAAAAAATCGTTAAATTTCGATTAATAACAAAAAAAGTAAAAATGTCAGCAGCAATGAAATACCACCAAATGAAAGCTCTATTAGTGAGAAGAAAAGGAGGTAAAATTCATTTGGGTGGTAAGTTGCATGACCGAGCAATAAACGGTGAAAGTAGTGTAGGTCAGAAGTGTAAAAAGTGGCCTGGTCTTTCAGGGTGTTTAAGCACTGGGGGCTGAGGTGGTTAAGGGGACCATGATAAATTGCTAACAGCACTGTGAAGTGCTCTCTGCATTGACCAGGTCTCCTGGTTGGATGATACAGCTGCCATTCAGGGCATAGGGGAGAGTCTGTGACGCCTCTCTCGAGAACTCTTCACAGTGAAGCTCTCTTCAAGTGCACTTGCAAAAGTAATTTCTGGCAGAAAAAAAAATTCATATTAACATTGAGGCCTCATGCACACGACTGTGTCTGTTTCGCGGGATGCCAGCCGTGTATGTTCCGCATTTTGCGGAATGGAACGTCTGGCCTTCATTAGAACAGTCCTACCCTTGTCCATGATACGGACAAGAATAGGACAATTCAATTTTTTTGCAGGGCTGCAAAACGGATGTGCAGATGTGGACAGCACACAAGAGTGCTGTTCGCATCTTTTGTGGCCCAACGGTCATGTGCATGAGTCCTAATCCTGATAACAAAGCTCCAAAAAAAAAAGAAGTATATCTGTCCTGCTCTCCCTAGCCCCTATGTAGTGCTATCAGCCATTTAGCATGGTCAAAACTACTGATAGACTGCCTTTAAAGAAGAGGTTTCATCCTTTGAGAGTTGAGTCAAAGAAGAATTGCGTGAAGTCTCTCTCCCTAATTATACTCTCTGAGGGCAATCTATAGTCAGGGGTAGATGATACATGCCAATTCCACTCTATGCCATGTGAAAACTTAAACGGCATCTGTCAGCAGATTTGCACCTATGAAACTGGCTGACCAGTTGCATGTGCGCTTGGAAGCTAAAGGCATCTGTGTTGGTCCCATGTTCATATGTGCCTGCCTTGATTAGAAAAATTATGTTTTGATATATGCAAATGAGCCTTTAGGAGCAACGGAGGCGTTGCCATTACACTTAGAGGCTCTTTGCAACTGCTGCACCTTCTGCACTTTGATTGACAAGGCCAGGCAGTAAAAACATCATCATGCCTGGCCCTGTCTATCAAAATGGAGAGGGCGAGGCAGTTGCAGAGAGAGCAGAGCCTCTAAGAGTAACAGCAACGCCACTGTTATACCTATATATTTTCATTTGCATATGTTAAAACATGATTTATTTATTTTTTGCGATGCGGGCTCATATGAACATGGGACCAATACAGATGCACATGTAACATGTCAGCTAGTTTCCTGGGTACAATTCTGCTGACAAGTTTTCCTTTAACATAATAATCAATACAAGTAAAGTTACACTCTTGAAAACAATTGACTGTGTTTAGTGTATGAGGATGAAACAAAAAGTTCAGCCTAAAAAAGAATCTGCTGCCATATAAATAAAACAGAAATGAAAAGTTAGAAGAAAAACAGCGCACTGCAATACAGAAATACTAATAGGATGAAACAGCAGAGCATTCTACCCGCATAAGTACTTTCTTCTTCTTCTTGGCTGCATTGATCCCCAGAGTATTGTTGCGCTGCACGTTGGGTTTCTCAGTGCTTTTAGTTAGTGTTCCCGTGCTTGTGTTCTTTGCGCTCCAGCGTCTGCCTCCAAACAGCTCAATAGCTTGTGCCAACGTTGGTCCTTCAAATCTGTTATCCTCCTAAATTTATGACATTGAAATAAGAATGTGCACAATGTGTTAGAAAAGAACGCGTCCGAGATAACAGCCATTTATTCGACTGCATTCCATGGGCTTCATTATCTGAGAAAGAAACAAGGGCTTCATTCTCAGCATATTGGTTCCATGGCTGAAACTGGCTATAGTGTCAATGTCATTATTTCTTCTCCTATATGCTTCCTGATGAAACTGGCAAATTACAGACAATGCTTTATGTTGATTAGGATGCAGTAAAAATCATGCTGGCCTCCATTACCATAGGACATGTCAAAGTGCTCTTCTTGATTTACGGTCATTTGCATGAAATAATACAGAACTCATAAAAACATAAATTTTCTGACTTAATAAGTGCATTTTTCCTTCTACCTAAATGACAGACCCAGAAACGAACCAGAAGAAAGACAAAAATCCCTATGGCTCCTCTGCTATGTGTAATATACTGGTTGACAGACTTCAAAAATATCCATATACTGGGCAAAAAAATAAATACATTTAAGTGCCTGCCTAAAAAACCATGTGACCAGTGGTGCATACTACAATTTGGGACACTCAATATATGGACAAGATGGCTTTGTAGGCTCTTTCCATGTTAACCATTGGTGCTCCACACCATAGGGACTGAATCTAGTAGGTATCTGGCATCTCAGCACATAGGCTTTCAATGAATGTCTTGCATCATAAATATGAAAGAAAATACACCCACAGGATGTATAAACTTGTGACGGGACAGATTTGTGTGGTTGCCCTTTTCAGGGCAGGTGAACAGTCAGCAGGTGTGACACTATAGAGAGTAACATGGTAAGTTCGTACAACTGGTGGGTATATTTCCTTTCATAGTAAAGGTCCAAGAAATGTATTGGAACCAGACCGTATGGTTTTGGAGCACTGTGTGGTAAGATGCTAGATTTCTACTGGCTTTGATCCTTATGATGTGGTTCACCAATGTAATATGGTAAAAGGCTACAAATCCCTTGTTTTATCCATATACAAGTTGTGTCCTTCTGGATTTTCATATGGACCCACTGATGACCACACCGTTTTCTACGTGGGTGATTTATACACGTATTTATGTTATCTGAATGTGTTGTATAGTTTTAGATGTTAAACTCCCAAAAGTCATTCTATAAACCTTCTAATTGGGATCTCAGGACAACCGCATGGAGATGAAAAATGATCTCAAGCACACATTCTGCTCTTACACCAGAGCAACATAGATGGTTTTTGTTGGTATCCCAGTAGGCCTTTGAAGGCCAGTATTCATGTATCTCCTGCCCATGGAAACAAACTAAGAACATAGGGAAAGATTTATCAAAGACAGGCACTTTACGTCTGTCTTTGAAATCTCCTGTGCTGCCAGAGGATGCGCCCAATTTATGGCGAGGCGCAGGCCTGGTCATAAATTAGATGAATCTCCTGGCAGTCCGTGCACCTAAACAAAAATCTATGGACGTTCAGAGCTGTCATAGATTTGTTTCTTCATTAATTCCAGAAAACTGGCATAAATGAAGATAACTGTGGTGGACCTACTATCCCCACCCACTCCCACCCCTTGCCATTAGTGTTGAACGAATTGAAGTCCAGGGAAAATTAGATTCGCCACAAAGCCGAATTTCCTTGTGCTTCATGGTAACTAATCGATTTTCCCTAAATGGCAGTAAAAAAATAAAAATAAAAAATAAAATCTGCCGGCTGCTGACATCTTGGTTGAAGATTCTGAGCGAAATCACGTGCGCGGTGACGTTATGATGTAATCACGGCCAAACGAGATTTTGCGCTGGATCTACAATCAAATCAAGATGGCGGCGGCTGACTCTTCACGATCAAATGGATAAGGGTAAGTATGATTGTATTAATATTTTTTATTTTACACTGTAATATTAATGATCAGCTATGAACGCGGCATCTGAGGGGTACATGACAGGGAGCGGCACAATCGCCATTCCTTGTCATTGCTCCTACTACTTACAAAGAAATATGCCTCGTAACAAAGCCAATTTTTTTGTAAAATCCGTCGAGGCACTTCGCTCAGCTCTACTCACCATACCCCCTTTTCAGAAAGCGGAGGGGGCAGCGTAAAAACGCAACTTGCAACAATATTTTGTCCCAATGGCGTTTTAGGGACCATTCACACGTCCGTTGAATGGGTCCGGATCCGTTCCGAAATTATGCGGAACGGATGCTGAACCATTCATTTTCAATGGGGCCGGAAAAGATGCGGACAGCACAACTTGCGGTCCGCAGCTCCGGAAAAAACTAGAGCATGTCCTATTCTTGCCCGCAGTTGCGGACAAGAATAGACATTTTAATTGGGGTGCCGGCCCGGTATTTTGCGGATCCGCAAAACACTGTGGACGTGTAAATGGACCTTAAAAAGTCACAAACACAGTGTTTGCAACTTTATCCTGCCTTCTCTTCTGCAGGTAGATGATAAATCCCCCATACTGTGTAAACCATTATGTTGCTATGCTTGGACCCTGGTTATAAAAATGTGCACGGAAGTTACAAGATCTTTAGCTGCCAACTGTTCACGGTTTTTTTCTCTCTGAACATAAACAGAAGATTTCACAGCTAAGAATTGAAAGTGGAATGTAGTGACAAATGACCATGCAGTATGGAATTTACCAGTACAGGACTGGGATTTCATGCTACCAATGACACAATGGCTATTCATATCACCATCTTTAGGACAAAAGTTTTTAGAATAATTAGTTGAGCTTGTTGAGGCCACGTGCACAGTTTTATGCAGAGATCATTATTTTAAGGGTAATTTATCACGATTGGCATTTCTTACTCCAGTCCTAGTAATAATTTTGGCGCATTTGATGACAACATATTTTTGAAGAGGCATGCGACTTAATAATTGTGTGCGTTCTGTGCAGCGGTGTAATATATATTTTCTGGTGCAAGCACTGTCACATTTGTAGGCCCGGTCCTCTCCCATCCACACTCCTCCTACTTTTAAAAAAGGTGGTCAGTGAGGAGTAAAAGGGGAAAAAGTCAAACATTTATGCGCTAAATTTTCCTAAAAATTTGTAACTTTTCAAATAAAAAAAAATCCCCCCTCTTATTTTAATTATTGCAGCTCCTGCAGAGGAAATGTAGTTTTACATGCCAGCCATTGAAAGCAAGGCTGGCCACACAAAACAGCGGGTCCGCAATACACGGGCACTGGCCGTGTGCACCCCACACCACGGATACGGACCCATCCGGGAGATGCGGCGTGGAACGGAGGCACGGATCAGAAGCCCACAAAAGCTTTACAGGGCCATGAGCCCTAAAAGATCATTTGGTGGTCAATTAAAGGGCCCTTACACAGCCTAATGCAAACTGCATAGGGAAAACAACTGTTCATCACGTATACAGTTTGCATATTGTCGGCAGCACATTCCCTGTTTGCACGGGGAGATTTTACTGCGACAAAACATTTAGCGGCTGTCTAAATGATCCAGCATTTGCTGATTGGTGGGGTGTTTAGACCTGAATGTTACTATGTACATTTGTTTCCCATCATTAGACTGCCTAAAAAAGCCTTTAAACATCCCTGTTGAATTTCCTGATATGCATTTAAACGGATTGTGTCACCGTGTTATTTTAATATAATTCAGCATGAAAAACTACCAAGTTTCTTTTGTACTTTCTGGTGCAAAAATGCTCCAGTTGTAAGGTAGTCTCTTTATTATCATGGCGCCCCCTGGTGTTTACTCTGTGTAGTAACGGGCATGTCCACCTACTGAGGTGGTCGCACAGGCTCAGTTTCATCCTTCACCAACCAGCCATATCTACTGTTAGAAATTGTGAAAGTTACACGGTGAGGGCTGTAGCACACACCAGAATTTAAACAGAAAAACAGGAAATGACATCATTACATCAAATGATATAATTTCCTGTTTTCCCATTTTTCTGTTTAAATTCTGGTGTGTGACACCCCTCTGGGTCAGCCTGAAGAAGACGACAGGGCGTCGCTGAAACGCGTAGCTAGTTTACACTAACATAAAGTGTAGCTATATCTTAGCGCCCCAGCAATACTGCAATTTTTTCCCCCCAAACTTACTCTTATCATTGGGACCTATTCTGGATGACCGCGGCAGAAGGGAGCTGCTTTGATATTGCACCAGTTATTCTACACACGTGTCCCAACGTTGGTGTGCACAACCTTATCTGGTGAGTTGTGATCCCTGACACTTAGGGACAAAAAACTGTTCACATACAGGGGGCACAGTCCTTCTCTACTCTCTTCTAGCTTTGTTAGAAAGTGACTGTCATGTATTACTTGGCGTCTCATTGTGTAACCCATTTGACTTGAATTTTACTTGTATGTCAAACACAGCTAAAAGTAAAATAATAATAAAGCACATAGTTTGGCCACGACAACCTTATAGGGCTCTTTCAGCTGTTTTTATTTCCATTGTTCTGCGGCACATAACTGACAGAAACTGAGCCAAACAGATCCCATTAACGATAATTCGGTTCCTGTTTTCAAAAATGTTTTTTTTAGGGGAGAAAAAAAGACCTGCCTGCCCTTAAACATAAATAGTTGCTTTAGTTATAGATGATTGATTTTGGTTATAAGCATTTCATATATAACAGCCCCCAACGGTCTTCCTATCGAAGCAGGGAAATAACCAGATTGAATTGATAAATATTTTTAAAACATTTAAAAAATCCTCTATACCAGACATATAAACTACATGCAGGAAAGTTGCACAAGCATATAACAAATAATAGAGCACAAAATGTGGTGACAAAAAAAAAATATCAAGGTTACTATATAAGGAAAAAAAAAAAATCGCCAGTCTAGGAACAATGTACATTTCACCACTGGATGTTTTTATATGTCTAGGGTTGTGTTTAAGTCTTTGTGTAAAATTTAAGTAGAAAACTCCAGACTTTAAGGCATTGTTATAAAATACCATTTTTTGTCTATGTAGGAATTTTGCCAAGTTATCTTTATGGAGTCGGGAATATCTGCAGCCTAAATCGAGAAAATAACTACAAAGATATCAGTAGTACATTTCTAAACAGTAAGATGTATATATTGTTCTTTCAGGATGTAAAATAATTGTAACTGCAACATACAGATGTACGTGCATTCTATTATAGTTGGTATCCATTGGTGTCCACCAATAGTGATGGACGAACATCGGCCGGGGCGGTTCGCGAACGCGATCAAATGTTCGCGAACCGCAAGTTCGCGGCGGGCCCCGTTCACTTTAATGGCAGGTGAACCTGAAAAATCTTCAGCTCATATTTTCAGTCACCAAATACTTACAGTAGTAGAAGTGTACAAATAGTCCCACAACATGGACAGTGACATACCAGAGGGGGATCAATGGCAAAAATTGCAACAAAAAATATGTATCTTAATCAGGGGACATTTTTATGCATCTTAAAGGGAAATTCTCTGAAATGTGTCCTGTTGGAGCCTAGAAATTTTTTAGTTTAGGCCACGGGAGTACGTTGTTCCAATGTCGTTTGTCACTATCTGTAGCTGAGGTAACGCAGCAAAACCGCAAACAAATGCTGCACTACCCAACTGCACTATATAGAAAGTACAGGGAGTGCAGAATTATTAGGCAAGTTGTATTTTTGAGGATTAATTTTATTATTGAACAACAACTATGTTCTCAATGAACCCAAAAAACTCATTAATATCAAAGCTGAATATTTTTGGAAGTAGTTTTGTCACTACCAGAGCTTTGGGACGTTCTCACAGCTCTGTTTCTCCACCCCTGTGATGATGTCACTACTAGAGCTGGGAGGAGTTCTCACTACTCTGTTTACTTTTGGTTTCTTTCACCACAGCTGTCCTTCATGTGTTTGATTTTCCTCTCTTTATATCACCCCTCCTCCTATGATAGGATGTGGATTATAGTTCTCACTTCAGTTGTAGCTCTGGCTTTAGTTTCTTCACTTGTAGCTATCAGTTCACTGGACCTGTGTTCTGCTGCAGCTAGCACTCCGGATATTGCCAGCCTGTCCTTGGATCCGTCTTCTCAGCGGCTGCAACACCGTCAGCTAAGTGTGCAGACATTGTTGTGTTCCTGTTTATTTTCTGACTGGATCTGAGGTGGCCACGGTTCCCTCCATATACTGAGTAGGGCACTGGTGGCCGTGCCCCTTCCACTATTGTAGGGGTTACAGTGGTCATTAGTCTTAGGCACGTGGGCATGCCTCTTTCCGCCATTTGGATCCGGGCATGTGCTTTAGCAGAATAGGGAGAGCGTTGAGGGTCGGACAGGGGTCACCCGTTATCCTCCCTAGTTCTGGGTCCAGTCAGTAGCTCTGTACTGTGTATAACTATTGTTGCCCACATACAGCCGTGACAAGTTTTTAGTTTGTTTTTAGTTTTAGCTATTTTAGGGGGATATCTGTGTGTGCAGGTGACTATTACTGTGCATAATTAGTAGGCAACTTAACAAAAAACAAATATATACCCATTTCAATTATTTATTTTTACCAGTGAAACCAATATAACATCTCAACATTCACAAATATACATTTCTGACATTCAAAAACAAAACAAAAACAAATCAGTGACTAATATAGCCACCTTTCTTTGCAAGGACACTCAAAAGCCTGCCATCCATGGATTCTGTCAGTGTTTTGATCTGTTCACCATCAACATTGCGTGCAGCAGCAACCACAGCCTCCCAGACACTGTTCAGAGAGGTGTACTGTTTTCCCTCCTTGTAAATCTCACATTTGATGATGGACCACAGGTTCTCAATGGGGTTCAGATCAGATGAACAAGGAGGCCATGTCATTAGATTTTCTTCTTTTATACCCTTTCTTGCCAGCCACGCTGTGGAGTACTTGGACGCGTGTGATGGAGCATTGTCCTGCATGAAAATCATGTTTTTCTTGAAGGATGCAGACTTCTTCCTGTACCACTGCTTGAAGAAGGTGTCTTCCAGAAACTGGCAGTAGGACTGGGAGTTGAGCTTGACTCCATCCTCAACCCAAAAAGGCCCCACAAGCTCATCTTTGATGATACCAGCCCAAACCAGTACTCCACCTCCACCTTGCTGGCGTCTGAGTCGGACTGGAGCTCTCTGCCCTTTACCAATCCAGCCACGGGCCCATCCATCTGGCCCATCAAGACTCACTCTCATTTCATCAGTCCATAAAACCTTAGAAAAATCAGTCTTGAGATATTTCTTGGCCCAGTCTTGACGTTTCAGCTTGTGTGTCTTGTTCAGTGGTGGTCGTCTTTCAGCCTTTCTTACCTTGGCCATGTCTCTGAGTATTGCACACCTTGTGCTTTTGGGCACTCCAGTGATGTTGCAGCTCTAAATTATAGCCAAACTGGTGGCAAGTGGTATCTTGGCAGCTGCACGCTTGACTTTTCTCAGTTCATGGGCAGTTATTTTGCGCCTTGGTTTTTCCACACGCTTCTTGCGACCCTGTTGACTATTTTGAATGAAACGCTTGATTGTTCGATGATCACGCTTCAGAAGCTTTGCAATTTTAAGAGTGCTGCATCCCTCTGCAAGATATCTCACTATTTTAGACTTTTCTGAGCCTGTCAAGTCAAAAGAAGTTTGACCCATTTTGCCAAAGGAAAGGAAAGTTGCCTAATAATTATGCACACCTGATATAGGGGGTTGATGTCATTAGACCACACCCCTTCTCATTACAGAGATGCACATCACCTAATATGCTTAATTGGTAGTAGGCTTTCGAGCCTATACAGCTTGGAGTAAGACAACATGCATAAAGAGGATGATGTGGTCAATATACTCATTTGCCTAATAATTCTGCACTCCCTGTATATTATAGGTATATAACACCCCTGCTTCAATCAGTTTTTTTGTGGGGCAACTGGTATATCACACCAGTAGAAATTATTTGTTCCAATGGCATTTGTCACTATCTGTAGCTGCGGTAATGCAGCAAAACCGCAAACAAATGCTGCACTACCCAAATGCACAATATAGAAAGTATATTATTGGTATATAACACCCCTGCTTCAATCTGTTTTTTTGGGGGGGCAACTGGTATATCCCACCAGTAAAAATTATTTGCTCCAATAGCGTTTGGCACTCTGTGTAGCTGCGGTATCGCAGCAGAACCGCACACAACTGCTGCACAATACAAATGCACTATAATATACTTTCTATGTTAGAAAGTATATTATAGGTATATTACACCCCTCAGTAAGTCACACCTATCGATAGCACACCTATACCAGTCCTTAAAAGGACTTTTGTGGCCCTATTAGCTAGTGTTTGGTGTCCCTAACAGCCTGTCCCTGCTCCACACAGCAACCTCTCCCTACACTGGCAAAAGACTGAATGTAAAATGGCGCCCAGATCAGGTTTATTTATAAGGTAGGGGGTGTGTCCATGTGCTGAAGCGTCTCAATTGGCTGTCCTGTACCACCTGTCATGGGTCAAAATTCTTCACAATGTTAAAGAATATGGCGCCGGCGGACATCTTCATATGTTCGTATGTTCGGCGAATCGCGAACGAGCAAAGTTTGCCACAAAACGACCGCTGGGCGAACCGCAAGGCCATCTCTAGCCACCAATGCTGAGTTGGTTTTAGTCCCTCTTTAACCTCCTAAGGGCTCATTCATACAGCCGTATGCTATCCGCAAAAATGCAGATCCGTTTTTTTGCGGATTAGATGCGGACCCATTCACTTCTATGGGGCCCTTTTCTATTCCACGGTTCCGCAAAACAAATGAAACATGTCCTATACTTGTCCGTGAAATCAGGACATGGCCCCATTGAAGTCTATGGGTCCGCAAAAATACTGAATACAGTATTTTTGCGGACAGCATACGGCCGTCTGAATGAGCCCTAACAGTCACATTAAAATTGGAAAAACCCTCCCAAAAATTTCACATTTTTTTATCGTAGATTTTTAATGTGTGCCTGCAGCGAATCTTGTTGGCGCACAACTCAACGGACACAATCACATTTTTAACCCCTTAGTGACATAATTAAGTGACATAATTAATTTTAGTCTTAAGGACCAATAATATTTTCTGAGTTCTAGCATTCATAACTTTGAATTTTTATTTTTTATTTTGCAGAATTAGTTGTAGGTTTTTAAGGACCATTTTGAGGTATATACAGTATAGTAAATAACTATTATTTTATTTTTAGGGGGAAAATAAAAAAAATAGCAATTTTAACATTATTTTTTTTAATTTATATATGGCGGTAAAAATAACTTTATTATGTGGGTCACTACAGTGATGATAATGTCACATTTCTATATATTTTTTTAAACTATTTTTCCTTTCCTCCTGCAGCCTGTCAGCTCTGCAACTGCTCTCCCTCCTCCTCCAGACTAAAGTGAGGGGGGGGGGGGGGGGGGGTTTGGTAGCTAGTGATTTTTTATTTGTATTGTTTTAAAGATGACATTCCAACAATAAAAACCATATTAGAATGACAGCAATATCTTCACTACATGGGAAGATATCATTGATAGAAATCGGGATGCAGTGAAAAGAGCTGAAAGTGAAAGTAAAAGCAGGTTTTACCCACTATCCTGACTTCATTTCTAACAGTGATACGTCCTCTTTAGATTAGACTAATGCTGTCATTTTGGTCTTGTATGAAAGCATTCCAGGCTTTCATACAAGACCAGGCCCATGCTTCTAGCTGAGACCAAGCAGGAGATATCAGCAGCTAAAGCACCCCTTCGCCTTCTGCCTCAGCCCAGCCGGGGCAGAACTGTTAAGTACTTTTCCCACAGCCCAGCTGTTGTTGGCAGAGCAGTTAGTGGTTAAAGGGGTTGCACAGTTTTATCAAATTTGTTGTTTAGTTGGACAGATTAGGTCAATATAATTTCTCAAGGTCAATTTTATAGGGATTGTTCGGTTTCAGCACAGATAAAGAATTAAGCTGTACTTACCTAGCAGATGCAGTGCCACCGCTCTGGTCCTCCCGGCCAGGTTATATTTACCAGGCTGCAACAGTGATATCATGTTGACAACAAGCAACTACTACAGCCAATCAGTGATCTCAGTGGTGCACCAAAGAGGTCAGTGATTGGCTTCAGTTGGCATATGTTGTTGATGTGATGTCACTGCTGCAGGCAGGTAAATAGAGCCTGGCTGGCAGAAACAGATTGGTGGTGTTGGATCTGCAAGGTAAATACTGCTCAATTCTTTATATTAGGCTATTTTCCAGTGTTGTCTGCTTTCTACCGAAATTGGATAACCGCTTTAACAAGCAATTCCTGTTAGATAGGAAGATTATACAAAGCAGAGACAAAATACCAGTCCTTCTTTCATGCTTTTCCTTCTTTTTGCATCCACTCCTAGCTCTGACTCCAAATCTACAGTGTATTTCCAGGTTTAAAAGGGTTTTCAGATTTTTTTTACTGATAACCTATCCTCAGGATAGGTCATCAGTATGTGATCAGTGGGGGTCCGACACCCGACAACCCTGCCGATCAGCTGTTCTGAGAATGCATCCTGAAGAATCCTAAAGATAGGTCATCAGTAAAAAAAATAAAAATCACCTTTCAACTATGTCTAATCTCTGCTTTTATTAAAGGTGTATTCCAAGTTTAACAATGTGGTCCCATCTTGTAGGCCAATGACATCATCAAAGTGCTGCTTGACTGTTCTATCGGTCTGTTCATAGGACGCACAATCTCGCTCCCTCTGGCTCTTACAGGACCAGAGTGTGCATGTCCTAATCTGCCTAGTCTTTGGCTAGCCTTTGTATTTAAGGCACCTTGCCCTGTGGGAGGGTGCATGAGCAATAGGTATTCTAGCTTTCTGGTCCCTGTGAGGATGTTCTACATTTAATTCTGATTTCCCATGCTCGACCTCTGCCGGTTTACCGTATTTGACCCTTAGTTGCCTGTCCTGACCTCTGCTTCACTCTTTTGACCCACCTGGCTCAGCTGTCAATGAACAGACACTACTTTAAGGGGTAGTGGTCTGGTGGTTCTCCTGCAGTGGAGATCCAGATCACTGAATAGGGGTTAAATGAACCAATTTGCAGGCCAATTGGAGCATATTTGATTTGCGTACTACTGTTTCTGACCCAAATTTATTTATTTTTTTTAAATTGGACAGGAAAAAAATGTCAAGATATTCTCTCAGCCTTATACTAGACCTTATGTCAAAATATAATAAAATAAAAATTCTGCTTTTCATTGAAAGACTCTCTTTAGGTAAAAAATATACATATATTTTAGGATGAAAACAATGATCATATACATAATTTGCAAAAATACATAGGAATTCATTTATGAACAGATATACACCACCTTTGTGGTGTATATCTGGCGCAGATTCTGTCGCATGCCATGGTGCAGCAGAATTTGCGACTTCTTTCCCGCTTACTCCAGGTCTAAAAAGTGGGCGTGGGAAGGGGGCATGCCGGCAAGCTCATCTCATTCATCATTTCTATGCCTATTTTAGGTGTAGAAAATGGTCTAAATGTAAGACAGCTGGGAAGCTCTCTTACATTTAGAATCGGCGCGGAAAGTTACGTAGAGGCCAGACCTCTACATAACTTCGGCGATCCACTGCCAGCTTTAGGGCTTACGAAGACCGGCATCTAAAACACCGGTCTTAATAAATTTGCCCCATAATATATAAAAAAACATAAGATTACTAGTGGCCATTTATGAAATAAACTAACATTATCAATGGAAATGGCAGGAGCTTACCTGGTAGAGACTGACATACTGCTTCCTCAGCCACTGCAGTCTCTGATCGGGAAAGTTCTTTATCTTCCTTACAGCCCTAGTTAGCTCCAGCAGTCCATCATACATAGTCTTAGCTGTGTATTTTGGAGCGACAAAATGCAACAACTTGTTCTCAGTAGTGTGAAGTCCAAAAAGCAGCGTGACACCATTTTCTTCCAGGTTCATGTTACATAGTTTGTTTTGAACACACACAGTGTGCATATCAATGCCCGGATGCCCCATGTAAACAGCCTTCACCGAGAACAAGTCCAAGACGCCTTCTGCAAGTCCATTCATTCCAGCATTAGCAAGGAACTGAAATTTCACCTCTGCAGCGCTACCAGGGGCACCCAATTTATTTTTATTACTTGCAAGGCAAGTGGTGGAAGGTTTTATCCAAGTCAGAGTGCTATTATCTGGCTGAAGCTGGAGAAAGCAGCGAACAGAAATGTGCGTCTCCTGGTCGTACCGGATGACAGTGACTCCTTGCTGAAGGAATTGGTAGACGTCGGCTCTAATCGATAACACGTACCAGGGAATGAGTTCCGTACCGTGGCTAAATGCTTTCTGCTGCTCCTCAGAACCATGCAAATCATATTCCTTGGACTGATCGAAAATATCCGTTTCAGAATCTGATAAGTCTCCCATTATAAATCTACGGATGGGAAAAAGAATTCCGTTATTAGTCGACTGACACACTGTGATAAAATTATCCAATAACTTTTCATTTTAACATTTTCTTTGCATTCATTATATTCTCATATATCAATTAATTTATTACTGTAGGCTGGTCCCCCAATGAGAAATATAGGAATTTTGTGGCAACATGCTGCAGGAGGGGCTCAATGCAAAACCATTGTTTGTCCTATTTTAAAGTGGTCCTTGAGTCACGGTTCAGGGGCCCACTGGGAGAAGTACCAGCTCCCCAGTGAGCCAGGTTGGGGCTGCGAGTACCCATTCCTGTTCTGTAGGGCTGTGGCTACACAAGCTCAAACCACCATCACTGTAGCTACCAATCAGGACAACCTTCAAGGAGGACAAAGGACTTTAGTTTGTTATTGCCATTTCCTTAAAGGAGTATTCCAGTTGTTAGATGTTATCACTTATCCAAAGGATAGGGGATTACTATCAGATCGGTGGGGGTCCTATCACTGGGACCCCCACCGATCACGAGAACCCTGTATCCCATGCAGCCACATGAGCATGGCCTCTCCATTAATTTTTATGGGAGTTCCGGAGATAGCTGAGTACAGCACTTGGCACCCATGTCCGACTGGCCGTTCTGTTAAGCGCAGGGGGGGGTACGGGGCCCCTGTTCTCATGATCGGTAGGCGTCCCAGCAGTAGAACCCCCACCGATATAACTTCAAACAACTGGAATACCCCTTTAATTGCTGTGTACCTCTTGTAGGGTACATCTACAGAGTGATGGGACATATTTTGGTGTGCAAAATCCACAGCAAAACCAGCATGATTGCAGGGTGGTCTTAACCATGGAAACGAGCAGTGTATAATGTGATTGAGAAATGAATCCAGCCAGCAAAGGAGGCAATATGGACAATCACGATACATTAGTAAGTGCCTTATATTAACTTTCTCTACGTAATAAATGCTATTTGCTGAAGTGACACAACCTCTTTAAGGGGTCACAGAGTTTTCATAAAACTTTTGATATGTCATAGAGACATATCAAATGTTTTGATTTGTGGGGGTCTGAGTGCTGAGACCCCACCGATTGCTGAAACAGAGAGAGAGAAGTGCTCGTCCATCACGCTCTCTCTCCTCACTGCAGGAGAGGACGCGAGATGGACTCAATATGAACCCATTTCAATTCCATCCTCTGCAGTGAGGAGAGGACAATATGCGAGGGCTTCTCTCTCCTCGTTCTAGAGACCGGTGGGGGTCTCACCACTCAGACCCCCAAGGATTTAAACTTTTGTTATGTCTCTACGACATATCAAGAGTTTTATGAAAACTCTGTGACCCCTTAAAGATAAGTTGGTCCCTCTTACATTTAATTGATGGATTATTTTTCCACAGTACCTGGTCTGGCTCCTCAGAACATGTGTTCAGTATTGGGAACTGTGTTGAACCCAATCAACAGTGTGTATTTCATATTGGATATTCATTTGTTAATGAGGATTGCGTTGGTGGTATTAAAGGAAACCTATTACCCAGTTTGGTGATCGCCCATACCAGACTGCATAAAATACTTTCAGGTTCCCTCATTACAAAGAACGGACACACTCTGAAAAGCCGCAGAGTTTCAGAGAAAACAGTTCTAAAAAAAAAAGGGCACGAGGAAAAGAATCCACCGGTCACCCCGACCCCCCACCCCCCGCCCTCCGACTTCTCCCCATCTGGCTTGGCTTGATTGATAATGGTTAGGTCAGCATTAAACTGAGGAGGGATTCCTTTTATGGGGTTTATGAGCCCCAATCGGAAGCACAGCTTATTCACAGGAGGACACTTTTTTTTTACACTCAGATTACTATGATATGACTGTAAAAAAGCCATATATTTGGGGCAAAGAACTGATCCTATCAGAGCAAAGCAGTGAAACCTTCCCCCCAACAATAATACAGCAATCAACATTGGCTTGTTTATTGCTACTAGGTAGCAAAATGGGTAAAATAAACTGAAAAATAAGCTAAAACTAAACAGCAATATTTAAGGCTTTAAAGAGCCCTCTCAACAGGATTAACATACTGCTTAGTAAAAATGATACCAGTCTTGTGAAAATCGGTTGGGGCGTTCCTGAGAAAAAAAAATGTTTATGATGTTTATTCTTTATGCAAATAATGACTTCAGTGCTCCCTCACAACTGAGATGGGGGTATCGGGGTCCCAAACCATTCACACTCTCACAATAGTGCTACTCTCACACACTATACATCTCAAAATCCCCAATGTTCCCCATTAACCATCAACTCTTTGGAACCCTTCCAGCATCTCAGCCTTCAACTTCGAGACCACTATTGCATCATTCACTAAGAGTATGGTATGAGTTTGATTCTGTGGTAAACTCATTTGTCATCACCTTCTCCTCTGTCACAAGAATGCTTTTTTTTCTCAGGTCTCCTCTCGTTTGAGCCACTAATAGAAAAGTACTTAATATATGCAAGCTTGGCTCAGTTGTTATCTTCCACCATTTGAATATTTGCATCCCCTTACATTTTTGGAACATATTTGCCAAACGTCCCCACACTCCTAAGGCCTTATTTCTGTTGTTTATTAAAGTGTTGTCCACCTCATCACCCATATTTATGCTTGCTGTATAAATACTCTGAGGGTCATTTATTAAAACCAGCGTTTTAGACCCCTGTGCTGGTGGTGGATCCGGTAAAGATGTGGAGAGGTGCCGGCCTCTGCATAACTTTGGCTCATCCACTGCTGGTCTAAATGTAAGCCGTCTTCCTTGCTTCCTTAAATTTAGACCATTTTCTACGCCTAAAACAGGGGTAGAAAATGATAGATGAGCCGTGCCCCTACAGTCCTGTCCACGCCACACACACTTTTTAGACCTGGTGTGAGTGGGGAGAAGTCCCAGATTGCAGCGTTCATCTGATAGTAAATGACTCCCTATGTTTCAGATTATCCAGCCAACTGCTTTAGAGAATGTGTACCTTTATTGACACGTGCATGTGGTCAACCGGCCCATGCTTGTCTTGCTTCTGCTCCTGTGTATACTGCTTGTACCGGGCCATATTTCTTACATCTCACAATAAAGATTGATGGGAAGTTTACAACACCAAATCATTATTCTGCCTCGAGCACAATATTGACTCCTCACCTATATCTTTCTGACAGGCAAATGGTAGCTCATGTTTGGTAGAAGCCACATATTCCACACTCAGAGTTCCTCACGTGGACAATTTGATCACTAATTAGCAGCTTACAAGCATCCTGACCAGTGCTCAGAAAAAATCCTCAAGTACTTTGAACCATGGATAGCTCATACCCATCCGCACCTTTTGCCCACTGGCCTATCATCCTTGTATTAGGTCCCATGCACAGTACTATATTTTTTTCCACATCCAATCCCAATACACATTCTGCTTTCCCCTTTCCCTCTGTAGCACAGTATACGAGTCTTTCTGCCAGGAATTTATCCAGCAATGGCTATTCTAGGAGGGCTGTTATGCCTAGCCAAGCCCCAGATGGTCTACCTATCTATGAGCCTGGATGCCAAGCCAAAGAGGTCACTGACTCAGCATCCAATCCCAAAACTAGCTGGGGTATTTAAGTCTTGTGCTGACTGTTTGCTTTACCGGTGAATTCGTCTTGGCTCCTGTTAGTTTGGTGTGCTCAGAACAGTGCTGCATTTTTGTTGGACCTTTCTGTGTATTGACCTCGGTTTGTTTCTGGATTAACCCCTTGTCTACTGAATAGGCTTTAACTGTTTCTGCTGGCTTTGAATGCCCAGATTTTTTTATGGTTTAACCCCTTATCTGCTGTTTTGGCTTCTATTGACTCTCCTGGCTCAGACTATGGCTTGTGTTGTGTTACTCTACTGCTACTCTTTGGCACCTGATAGATCTGCACCCTGTGAGCTTGCACCTGCCACCTTACTCTGCAGACATAGCCTGTGTCTCTAGCAGCCAAGTGCAACCAACCTTGCGGTGGGCTCTGATGAAAACCTAGGGGTAGCCTTAGATCTACTAACCAAAGTGGTAAAGGAACTTTAAAAGGTTAGATTGCCAGTTGTTTATACAGGTAGAGAGTGAGAACTCAACTAACAGGTACATATAGATGCAATATGTCCAGTAAACATGCAACTTATTTGCCACTGCCCCTAGATTCCCCACCCCACGTCATCAGTCAGGGAATACATTTTTTACATTACAATTGTAGATATTAGAAAGTAAGTGCACACATGATACTTATCTATTTAGATTATTAATTAAATTACAATTATAGGCCATTTGAAAGGAACACCAGACCTAGAAAATAATAATAAAAATAAAAAGTAGAAAGGTAGTCCAGTGATAGTCATACAGCAGGATGTTCAGATGGTTTCTAAAAATGTAAAATTTTGAAATCCTGCAGAGAACATGAATTATTTCCTCCTGATAGTTGGTGGAAGGGCAGTGGGGGAGAGCACCTGCTTTAGCCAGCTGCCTTACAGACAGACAGATAGATATATTCCAAGGCTTTTGGAAAGGCAGAAAGAGAATGGCTGATTTTGTTGGGCACATATAGAAGAATGATATATATATATATACACACACATACAGTATATTTCTTCGTTTTGCTGTAAGAGATAGAACAGCATCAAAAGGGTGAGGATATTAAAAGGAATCTGTCACCAGGAAATTCTCTGATAAAGCAGGCACAATTCTTTGTAGGGCTAGCTCAGCTAAATGTAATGATACCTTTCACTTTGTGATCCATTACCTTGTTCTGGAGAAAAAATGCTTTTAATCAAATGCAATTGAGGAGTTAAGTGCACCGAAGGCAGATTCCCTTAAAAGGAGAAATTCTGGGATTTCTTGTGTATTTTCTATATTTAGTGTTCCTTTAATTGTAGTACGATATAGGGATTTTTGGATATCTAGAATTGTGATCAAATCAGGATCTACTACAGTTCAGTAATTATGTAGCCATGCTCTATATGGTAGATAGGTTGCAACACTCCATCTTCTATAGCAGGGATGCTCAACCTGCGTCTCTCCAGCTGTTGTAAAACTACAACTCCCACCATGCCCTGGTTCAGGCATGCTGGGAGTTGTAGTTTTGCAACAGCTGGAGAGCCGCAGGTTGAGCATGCCGGTTTTATAGGATTACAACACAAGACAAAACGTTTGGTAAGAAACTATTGCATGACCGACTAAGTTAATCAACAGTGAGTGAAAGAAGATTCAACACAAACTGTTCAGACAAGCACATGGATATTCATGCACTGAATCAAAATTTCATAAAAATTTTCAGTAGAGCTTTAGATCAAACACAAAACAATTAGTCAATATCGGCAAACGCAAACAGTTAACTTACAGAACTCTGTTTGACTCATGACTTTTCTTTGAGCTATGAATAAAAAAATCAAATGAGGACACGCTTGTTAGAGGGCATACTTCTCTAAGCTAAAAATACCAGCCTCATTCACACGTCCGTGCTCAAATCCGTGAGCAGGTGGTCAGTGATGCATCCGTGAAGCTGTCCGTGAAGGATCCGTGTTTTTGCTGTCCGTGTGCCATCCGTGTTTCACTGACACTGAACAGCTGAAAAATAATTTTCAAAGCATCTCTTCTTAATGATCCGTGGTTTTCACGGACCCATAGACTATAATGGACGCGATGGAGAAAATAGAGCATGCATCCGTGCTGAAAACACGGACCACAGACCATTCTAAAACACTGATGTCTGAAAAGACACATTAAAATGAATGGGGACCTGTGCTGTCCGTGGAGAACGCGTACAGCACACATCCGTGAAATGCTGACTTGTGAATGAGGCTTTACACTGCATTAATATAATATACAACCTGTTGTCAATGGAAAATCACCCTGTTAAGCAAGTGCTGCTATTAAACACCAAGCCTGAGACCAAATGATAGCAAATAGTGTTGATGGAAAATTAACCGTGGTGGTAACAGAATACAATAATGAAACATAGCAACAAATACACAATCTGTGCCCAGAAATATAACAAAAAAGGGTTTTATGAGATGCCACAAAGGAAACTGAGAGACGGAGATGATTACTAGGAACACGATGGATAGATACTACATGATGGATATGTCTGAAGATCCAAGCAGAAGATTCAGGAAAAAAAAACTATTTATGCAGGTAACATGAGCCAAAAAATATAAAAATGTATCTTTTTATTAAAGAAAACTTACAGGATAAGAATATTAAAAAATAATAATATAATGGTCTTTAATTAATTCAATATTAAATGAAAAATCAATTAAATAAATGATATATATTGCTTTGTTTGGCTTCCACAGCTGATATGTACAGTATATACGCTACGCAGCCATCATCAGAAAGTCAGTCTATGATAAATCCCTCAGATTGATCATAAATCAGCTTATCTTAAAGGAAATGTGTCACCAAAAAATGTATTTGCCAGTTAAAATCTGATAGCAACGCTTCTCCTTTTTTTCTAATCTGTTTTTATTTTCTGATTGTAGATTTTTTAAATTCTATTCCCTGAACATGATTATGGGGGCGGCCATCTTGCCTGAGCCGTTCTTAACAGCATTTAGAAAGCATAAAAAAAATACGACAGCCCCATAGACACAATGGTCAGGAGGGGACCTCAGTGACTTCTTTGGGAGAGTCTTCTAGGCATCTGTGACCTGTGCAGATGTCATTGTACAAGCAAATAATAGATAAGTTGTGAATGGTGGATCCTGCCTTATCTACACACAGAGGTGATATCATTACAGGCAGGATTGGAATGACAGATAAGCAGGTAACTGCAGTAAAGTGATCTGTACAGACCAAGAAGTGGTGACTATTATTAGAATTAGTGGCCAGTGCCAAAAATGCAGGATTTTTGGTTTCAGTTTAAATATAAAATTTGCCATGGAAAATTAAAAATAACCTAAAAAATAGGTTAAATATAAAGTGATTTAAACAGCAGGTCATTTTTCGATGACATATTCTCTTTAAGATCATTTACAAGAGGTCGGAGAGGGACTGGAGACCCAAGCCATCAGACAGCCAGTCCTACAGATGTATCATAGAACAGCTTCCTGCAGCTACACACACACTGTATATGACAAAACAAAGCTAAATGTTTCATGAACAAAATGTTTTGTTTTACACAAAATACATGCAACTGAATAATAACAAAAGTAAAGAAAAGTAAAAACTAATATAGGAGTATAAAGTGAAGGCTAGAATATGTGGAAGGAGAGGTCAAGTGGTGATGGAGTCTAGAGACAGTGGGGAGAACTGAACTAACCTAAAAGATTGAACACATAAAAGGTTAGTATATAAAATGAGAATGCTCGGACTGGGAGAAAACATCTGTATGTGGGTAACTAACTGGCTCAATGATAGAAAACAGAGGGTGGTTATTAACGGTACATACTCAGATTGGGTCACTGTCACTAGTGGGGTACCTCAGGGGTCAGTATTGGGCCCTATTCTCTTCAATATATTTATTAATGATCTTGTAGAAGGCTTGCATAGTAAAGTATCAATTTTCGCAGATGACACTAAACTGTGTAAAGTAATTAACACTGAAGAGGACAGTATACTATACTACTACAGAGGGATCTGGATAGAATGGAGGCTTGGGCAGATAAGTGGCAGATGAGGTTTAACACTGATAAATGTAAAGTTATGCACATGGGAAGGAATAATGCAAGTCACCCGTACATACTAAATGGTAAAACACTCGGTAACACTGACATGGAAAAGGATCTAGGAATTTTAATAAACAGCAAACTAAGCTGCAAAAACCAGTGTCAGGCAGCTGCTGCCAAGGCCAATAAGATAATGGGTTGCATCAGAAGGGGCATAGATGCCCGTGATGAGAACATAGTCCTACCACTTTACAAATCATTAGTCAGACCACACATGGAGTACTGTGTACAGTTCTGGGCTCCTGTAAACAAGGCAGACATAGCAGAGCTGGAGAGGGTCCAGAGGAGGGCAACTAAAGTAATAACTGTAATGGGTGGACTACAGTACCCTGAAAGATTATCAAAATTAGGGTTATTCACTTTAGAAAAAAGACGACTGAGGGGAGATCTAATTACTATGTATAAATATATCAGGGGGCAGTACAGAGATATATCCCATCATCTATTTATCCCCAGGACTGTGACTGTGATGAGGGGGCATCCTCTGTGTTTGGAGGAAAGAAGGTTTGTACACAAACATAGAAGAGGATTCTTTACGGTAAGAGCAGTGAGACTATGGAACTCTCTGGCTGAGGAGGTGGTGATGGTGAGTACAATAAAGGAATTCAAGAGGGGCCTGGAGGTATTTCTGGAGTGTAATAATATTACAGGCTATAGCTACTAGAGAGGGGTCGTTGATCCAGGGAGTTATTCTGATTGCCTGATTGGAGTCGGGAAGGAATTTTTTATTCCCCTAAAGAGAAGAAATATGGCTTCTACCTCACAGGGTTTTTTGCCTTCCTCTGGATCAACTTGCAGGATAACAGGCCGAACTGGATGGACAAATGTCTTTTTTCGGCCTTATGTACTATGTTACTATGTTACTATGTTACTATGTTACTATGTTTCATTGCATTTCATTGTAATTTACATTTTAGCTTTTCATGTCTAGGAAGTCATATTAAACAGTAGGGACTTCTTTTAATCAATGTTTACCAGAGGTTTAGCTATCTTTAATAATACGGTGGAAGGTTATTATTGTATGGTATTATTTGGTTATCCCAACAAGCCCAGATGCTAATACCAATCAATGTGCAGTACCTCAGTGGAATAGACTTTCATGTTATATCTCTGTTCTCCGGGGTCACATTAAAGAGTACGGACATGGTTACCCAATGGGCTAGTGCAGAAAATCTGAGGTGGTCACCGTGGTATTCTATGGATCGGTCCTCAGATTCGATACAGGTACCAATAAATTCAAATCAAATCGAAAATGCTCAGATTGCCCTGAAAAGTCATGTATGACAGTCTCTGAGGACTGTATCCAACCACTCCAATCTCTTTAACCCCTTCGAGACAAAGCCCATTTTGGTTTTTGCATTTTTGTTTTTTCCTCCTCACATTCCAAGACCCATAACTTTTTTATTTTTCCATTCACATAGCCATATGAGGGCTTATTTTTTGCGGAACAAGTATTTTTTTTTTTTATTAGCACCATTTAATTTACCATGTCTTGTATTGGAAAATGGCAAAAAAAAATAATTGTGGGGTGAAATTGAAAAAAATCCACAATCCCACCACGTTTTTTTGGGGTTTTGATATTAGAGCATTCATTATGCTCTAAAAATGACATGACATCCCAGGGGTATACATAGAAATCACTGGGCCACATAGCAAGAATATAAATTGAGCCCCCATACCCCATTCATAGTCATAGTCCCACTACTCGCTCCTGGCCAGTATATACAGCAATGTACTAATATGTGAGGTATAATAGATGCAGAGTGTACATATACATATATATATATACAGCAGTATACTGATATGTGAGGTATGAGGTATAAATGACAGCTCGTACCTCACATACCAGTACACTCTTGTATATACTATATATCTTAACACACTGCATCTATTATACCTTGTACCTGATGTCAGTACACCTCTGTATATTTTATATATATATATATATATATATATATATATATAGAGAGAGAGAGAGAGAGAGAGCAGTATACTGATCTGAGAAGTACGAAGTAGACACACTGTGTACAGATATATGTGGTCAGTTATATATTATAACTAAATATTAGGAAATAGTGGTTGTAACTGTCTGCAGTACTATATATATATATGAGTTAGAATAGTGAAACGGGTGCAAATGAAGACAAAGGAGGAGGACCTCCTTTTACCACTACATTCTAGGCCTAGTGGAGGCTCATAGTGCAGTTATCCTTGCTGGGGGGGGGGGGTTGAAGGACCTGTGATGATGCTCTGTGCAGTTCATTTACTAGATGTACAGGGCCTGTGATGCTGAAGAAGATGTCATCACAGGTTCTGGCAGATGCTCCTAACCAACCAGGGAACTACACCATTCTTTGAGCAGTTCCTTTACCAGATGTACAGGACCTGTGATGATATCATCACAGGTCCTTTAGCTTTCTCAACTGATGATAGGGATAATAGGGGGCAGGGCCTTTGGGTCACTGCAGGCCCCTTTTCTCCACTGGCTCCACAGCAGCTGCGTGGTCTGCCTCTATTGGAGGTACGCCACTGTGACATCCTTTTTCTGTGGGTCAATAAGATTACAATGATACCAGATTTGTATAGTTTTTATATTGTGTTACCTCTTTTAAAAAAAAAATAGAAATCTTTGAAAATAAATCTACATTTTCTCTACCTCCTGACCTGTAAAATGGTTCATTTTGAGAAATGCAATTGAACTGCCAAAGATGCAGATTTGGCTGGAATCAGAATTTTTGGAAAATTACAGACAAATTTGATTGGTTTTGAATCAATTCTCTCATCTCTAATCATTAGCCTTTACTCAAACTCACGGGGTAACATTCAACACCACTGGAATTAGAATAAAGATCCGATTCAGGTAACATAAAGGTAAAATGTATTGCATCTTTATGGTAAAGTACAATACTGTACAACAATCCTTCTTCAGCTAAAAATCTAGTGAAGTAACACAGTAGTAATTGCTTAGACATCAAAATACAAAAATGTTTGGACTTTGGCTAAGAGACACTGTCTGAATATTGGATATATGCACAAAAAATCCATACGGCCCACAGTACTGGCAGGAAAACAAAAGCCCACAGAAACACATGCGGAAAACATCAAAGTAATGCAAAATATGGGACCAGAAATCTGGCACCATTTCACAACACCTCATCCAGATGCTTTTAATGATATTAAGAAAATTATTCCCCAAAACAAATTATTCCACTAAAATGAGATTTACCACTGCAGGTAAATGAAATCAGCAGACTTGTACAGGAAACCACAGGATTAGTTCAGAAATGAAAATAAATGACTTCCCAATATTCTCAGTGACAAAGGTCTTTGGTTGTCCTTCAACATGTCATTATTCATCTGCATGAAATCTTAAAGGAATTGGTCAAAGCAAACGATTTTCTCCATACTGAGCAGGGATAGACGGTAATTCAGTAATTGCGCTCATTTTAGAAAACATTATTATCCAGCCTAACAGACATGAATTCTGCATATTTAAAAACAAAAACAAAAAACGGTGCTGGCTTCTGGTGAATTGTATGTATGACGTTCTCAGTATGCCTCCAGGTTTAGAAGAAATACTCCATTAAAGGGGGTTATCCCTTGAAAAGTATTAGTATGAAATGAATAGACATTTGAAAGTAAGTATTACTGAAATATACATTAAATAAAAATATTTTAATTTTTTTTTTTTTTTTATGTACATTACATTTTCCCTCTGCTACCAAAATTCTAGTCCACCTTCTCCTGCATTCCGTGGTGGACCCACAAGTGCAGTAGCTTCCCTGCTCCCTTCCTCCTCTCAGTGCAGATGTAGTGATCTTACAGTGAAGTGGTTCAAACCTCTTTCATTCATTCGTCCCTACTTCTAAATTTATAGTAATATGTAGCTATATTTTTCCCTAGACAGTGGAGAAGGAAATTGGTCATGGTAGTGCATACCGTAGTGCCATTTATTAGGGCACTCATTGGTGAGGGACTATTTTCTGTGCAGAGGAGGAAGACAGGACAAGAGAGCTTCAGCAACTGTGGGAGAGTTAGCGAGAGCTGACTGCAATGCACCGTTGGGAGATGCAGTTGACTGTCACATGGGACGAGCTGCAGCCTGCACCCAGAAAGTGAAGAGACCAGAGCTGCAGAGGGGGGTGAAAATTACATTGGAGGATATATTTTTTTTTCAATTCATGGGATAACCTCTTTAATGAAGGGGATTCTATGCATCTTTTTTAGAGAAAATTTATAAAATACGTTTAAAACGTCAAAATAGAAGAGGCTCCAAACTGTAGAAGAGGCTCCAAACTGAGCATCCCCCTCTATCATATAATGTATCCAAAAATCATGGACAGCCAATATTTTTTAAGGAGTGGTTGCCCTCATTTTTATATTATGCTCAATTATTTCATATTTTCAATTCTTTTAAAGCGCCAACTCTTCTGACATTATTACTAAAGAGGACTTGTCACCACAAAGTGCAGTGCAATTCATAGGCAGCATGTTATAGAGCAGGAGGAGCTGAGCAGATTGATACATATATCTAAAAGAGAGAAAAGCTGCGCCACTCACCAATCCTTAAAACCTGTCACTTTATAGCTTTTTCCAATACAAACAAGAACGGGTGACGGTGTAATAAAGCAATGTTTTTAACATATGGTGAGGACGTGAGGAGCGGCATATAAGTGCACCCTGAATATATAGCATGGAATGCATGGAAGCATGGATATAGTTGAATAGACTACATTGGCTGAGCACCATCTTGAATCACAAGTCCTGGCTACCACTCCAGAATAGATGAGACATTGTCCAAAGGCAGTCGCTAACTAATTCTCTTTAAAGGGGTTCTGCAGTTTGTTTAAACTGATGATCTATCCTCTGGATAGATCATCAGCATCTGATCGCGGGGGTCAGCCACGGCCTTCTCACTGTTTACCGCAGGCCCAGTGACGTCACGACTAGTATCCACTGGTCTGGGCGCGGCTAAGCTCTGTTCACTTGAATGGAGCTCAGCCGCGTCCAGGCCAGTTGATACAAGTCGCGACGTCACTGGGCCTGCGGTAAACAGTGAGAAGGCCACGGCACTCCTGGAGCGCCACTGCCTTCTCAAACAGCTGATCATCAGTTTAAAGAAACTACAGAACCCCTTTAATTATATGGTTTTGCTGAAAAAAATTCTGTAAAACCTGCAATTTATACATTTATATCTGAATTTCAGACCTTCCCATGTACAACTATCAGTGACAGTTTCTCTGTATACACACTTACACAGAGAATGCTATCAATCATTGATAACACCTCCCCTGTGTACAGCTATCAGTGACAGCTATCTCTGTATACACACTAAGGCCTCCTGCACACGACCGTATGGTTTTGCGGTCCGTTTTAAACGGATCGGTTTTTCCATTTCAGTAGTGTTTCTGTTCCGCTTCTGTTCCGTTTTGCCGTTCCATTTGGTTTCCATTTTTGATCCGTTTTTTGCGAAATGGAAACGGAAGCATACAATAATGTTTAAACAGTAAGTACATACAATTTTCAATAGATGGTTCCGCAAAAATGGAACGGATATGGAAGACATACGGATGCATTCCGTATGCATTCCGTTTTTTTTGCGGAACCATTGACTTGAATGGAACCACGGAACGTTATTTGTGGGCAATAACAGAACATGGTCTATCTTTGAACGGAACGGAAATACGGAAATGGAATGCATACGGAGTACCTTCCATTGTTTTTGCGGACCCAAAACATACGGACCGCAAACGGAACACAAAAAAACCGGAACGGAAACGGAAAAAAGAAACATTCGTGTGCAGGGGGCCTTACACAGAGAATGCTATCAATCACTGATAACTACTCCCCATGTACAATTATCAGTGACTGTCAGCTATCTCTGTATACACACTTACACAGGGAATGCTATCAATCACTGATAACACCTCCCCCGTGTACATCTATAAGTGACTGACAGCTATCTCTGTATACACACTTACACAGAGCATGCTATCAATCACTGATAACACCTCCCCATGTACAATTATCAGTGACAGCTATCTATGTATACACACTTACACAGATAATGCTATCAATCACTGATAACACCTCCCCATGTACAATTATCAGTGACAGCTATCTATGTATACACACTTACACAGATAATGCTATCAATCCCTGATAACGCTCTGTGTACAGCGACACAGTGACTGACAGATATATCTGCTCAGCTCCTCCTGCTCTATAAAATGCTGCCTATAGATTGCATTGTATTTCATGGTGACAAGTTTTCTTTAAATACTTTTGTTCCTCATAAAATAACAATATAGTGAATAAATCTTTGATTAAATTTAGAATCAGGAAATGATCACAGATTTTGTCAGTACATAGTCTGATACAGGGAGTCTATTGCCAACTGCCAATTTATTCACAGGATTCTAGGAAGAACAACAGAGGACCAGCACAACGCGTTGTTCTAATAAAAGATGTTCCAGCATTGCCATTCCATGGGGAATACAAGTATTTACTTCATAAAAACTGTCAGAAAAGCTGACATGTCCTCTTTATGAAAAACGTTCACCCAAACTATGAAACGCAAGAGTTGGTCTGGCAGCAGCATGTCTTACTTTCCTGGGATTCACAATGCGAAGAAAAAGAAATAAAAAACTCCATTAGGTGTTTCATAGATAAAGGTCCCTTTACACAGGAAGAGATAGCAGGCGATTATCAGGAAGAAAGCGTTCCTTCCCGACAAGCGCCTGCTTGTCAGTGGAGGAGACTGCTGTATTTATATGCAGTGATCTCCTCCACAGTATGGTGAGGAGCAATCGCTAATGCCATCACCTGTCCCCATACTAACTCGTCGTTTTTCTTGTTCATCGGAGGCACTTTTACAGCGGCAGATAGTCGCTAACAAGCTTTCCAATGAACTCTCGTTAGCTTTTATCTGCCAGATTCTCGGTCCATGTAAAGGGTCCTTAAAGGGGTTACCCATAATTTCACCCAGGCAGCCCCCCCTTGCCCTGCGCTGGATAGTGCTCTTTTTTTTTACAATAACACACTGCCAGGCCGAGGCTTTCGCCCATCAGTGTGTTCGGTGACGTCACCGGCTCTGGTGGGCCGGCTTTAGCGCTGCCCTAGCCGTTTTACAGGCTAGGGCAGCGCTAAAGCCTGCCCATCAGTGCCGGTGATGTCACCCCTCCGCCTGGCAGCCCTAACTCCAGAAAATGCCGCGCAGGGCAAAGGAAAGCATTGGAGCATGAACTGCGCCGATGCTCAAGTCAGGGGGACTGCCTGGGTGAAAACGGGGATATGTCCGGGTTCAGCTCTGAACCCGGACAACCCCTTTAAGGTTCATGTGCATTGTATTAACTCAACAATACTCAACAATACATGTATGATTCCAAAACACAACAAATAAAAAGAAAGGTACTTGACTCACTGAAATCGGCTTCTGTCCATGATAGAGTTTTTTCTCAGGGTGCCGTTTTCGCTACCATTGTCTTCACCTTCTTCAGATTCCAGGCTGCGGTTGCAGCTACGAATGGTCTGCATGATATTATTGACGGTAGATTCTTTCTCGGTACTGTTTAAGCCATCTTTTCCTACTCGCTGAATAAAGTTGTCTTGCCCATTGTAGTCAGACACAAACTGCAAAATATACCAACGATTTCATGTTACCTTTTCATGGTTCTGGCTCAGTGTGGGTCAAAGATAGATTTTATGTGCATAGACACTGCGTGCAAGTGGAGTTTATATGTTCTCAGAGTGTCTGCGTGGGTTTCCTCTGGGTCCTCCGGTTTCTTCCCACACTCCAAAGACTTACCGATAGGGATCTTAGATTGTGAGCCCCATTGGGGACAGTGTGATGCTAATGTCTGTAAAGCGCTGCGGAATATGTTAGCGCTATATAAGTGGGGATAATAAATAAATAAATCTCTGGAAGCACCCACTATATCCAGAATACCACACAGTAAGACAACTACCTGTACAGGGATACCCCAGCTGATTGCACGGTGACCCATTCAGCTGGCTGCAGTGGGACTTGCAATCTGAGGTGGGCCAATTCACATCAAGCAACTCCTTTAAAGATTATCTATGTGCCATACCATAGTACATCTGATGTACTGAAATCATTCAATGTCTATTAAATATCTAATAAAACATCAAGTTTTTTTTTATGTGGCATTATATCCCAGGTCTCCACTTCAACAAAATAGCAAGATCGTATTTCTCTTAAAGGAGTCATCCTACGAAATGTTTTGCTACGCAATGAATAGGGCAGGCATGGCCGACCTGTGGCCCTCCAGCTGTTGCAAAACTACAACTCCCATCATGCCCGGACAGCCTACAGCAGGGCATGGTGGGAGTTGTAGTTTTACAACAGCTGGAGAGCCGCAGGTTGGCCATGCCTGGAATAGGGCATTGAAAATCAAGTATTATTGCAATATAAATATATAAGAAGAGAAAGGGAGCAGCAAAGCTACGGAGCTTGTTAGTCCACTACTGAACATTGGAGAAGGTGAACCAGAAGGATAAACCGCAGGGGTCGCTACCACTATTTTTATTTTATTTTTTTATTGTATTTTTATTTATTTTTTATTATTATTAAACAGTTTATAAATAGCTGTTTATATACATGACATTTTCTTCTCTGGTAGCTCCTCCTGCTGTTTATCCTTCTGGTCCAAAGGCTCAGTAGCTTTGCTGCTCTCTTTCTCTTCGCAGTGTCAGCACAGTGATATTATAGTTAAAAGGGGTTGTCTCACTTCAGCAAATGGCATTTATCATGTAGAAAAAGTTAATACAAGGCACTTACTAATGTACTGTGATTGTCCATATTGCCTCCTTTGCTGGCTGGATTCATCTTTCCATCACATTATACACTACTCGTTTCCATGGTATTACCACCATGCAATCCATCAGTGGTGGTCGTGCTTGCACACTGTAGGAAAATGTGCCGGCCTTTCTCGTGGCTTGGACCGTGGGAGGGCACATAGTCTGGTGCTTTTTCCTATAGTGTGCAAGCACGACCACCACTGCTGGATTGCAGGGTGGTCATAGTCATGGAAATTATCAGTGTATAATGTGATGGAAAAATGAATCCAACTGGCAAAGAAAGCAATATGGATAATAACAATACATTAGTAAGTGCCTTGTATTAACTTTTTTTACATAATAAATGCCATTTTCTGAAGTAAGACAACCCCTTTAAGCAAGTGAAGCTGCCCAGACATCCTTCATCTCTCGAGACAGTGGAGAAGGAAATTGTGGTGCATTACATACCATGTGTATCTCTAGGACTATAGTGAAGGACTATTTTCTATGCAAGGGAGAAAGAATTAAGAGCTGATTGCCATGAGAGATGCAGGTGCTTGGTTGTCACATGTGATGAGCTGCTGTTCACCCACAGAAAGGGAAGAAAGTCCTGTCCCACTGGATCTCTCTCTATTATTATTATGAGCGCTTCCTAGTCGCTGGCCTTAGCCTAGCTACGCATTACGTGGTTACCCATTCTCTTGAAGTTCTTTTTCTATGCAATCTCTAATATTGTATTTATTGTAATACCTTCTCTAATGTGGTGTATCTCAGGAGCTTACTATAATATATTTAGCTAAACTCATCAACTGCGGATCAAGTGACCACTAACCACTGCAGGGGTGCAGACCAATCTTTATGCCCACTCACTGATGGTATAATATTACATTTTGTACATATACAGAGACCGTATATTATTTCATTATCCAATGATCCCACTCCATGTCAGAACAACAAGCTGGATTCACAGAGAGCAGCATGGCGTTAGGGGTTGCAGCGGTCACAGTTGTGTCCAGGCCCCTAAGCCAAGAAGTCTCACAGGTCCCCCTCACCACACTAATGATGATCAAGCAGAGCCCTCCTGCATCACTCTGCCTGATCATAGAAGAAACTGTGCAGAAGTACAGTTACAGCTGGATGTCTCTCTCTCTGTTCCCTCCCTGCACTTTCCCCTCCTTGCACTGATGATAGAGGTAAGTCAATTATGGCCTGGGCCATGCTGGAGCCTAATGTAGGTGGAGGACTCAGTGCTGGGCCAAAGCTCTACATCTGATTTGCAACATCTCGGAGATGTTAAAAAAAATCATATCTGGAGCTTGAGTTCAGCACTCAATCCTCCACATACGTTCTTTCCTGCCCTACTACTGGTTGGCACCTGACCATTGAGGACCACAACCTTAGCAGTGGCAGCAACGAGCAGTCAATTGACTCCTACAGGCTATACGCTAGTGTTGTGTCTATCTGCACAACCATAGAAGATGAGCAATACTCTATCTAGCGAAGTCACAATTACTGTACTTTTTCAACCTATGAGCACCTTTCTCATGTCACCCCCATCAGTGCTGGATACTGGAGAAGTGAGTAACCACTGAACCCCACGTATGCAGTATTTACCCTTCCACTGCTTCCTACCCTTTACTGCCCTAGGCCACCAAGGTTTTCATATTAACCCTGTCACTGACCTAGAGCACCAGGTAAAAACCCATTCATAGTTCTAAACCACCAGGTATATTGGCATTAACCCCCTTACTACCCTAGACCACAGGTATACTGATATTAACCTGTCCATTGCCCTAGAGCACAAGGTAGACTGATAGGTATTAATCATCACTGCCTTTGACCACCATATATTGGTAGTGGTCCCAGGCTGAACTTTTGCGCCAGGACTCATGAGCCTTTAGCTATTCCCCCATTCACAGATATGTTTGCAAAAGACAGCACAGAAATTAAAAGTAAGTACACAGTTATCACAAGATGTAACTGCCAAGGTTACCTCCAGTGTTTCATTCTGAGAATTGTAGCGAGGACACAGTTTTATTAAACTTGAGGCTCCATCGAGAACTTCACACAGTTCTTTTAAAAAGACTCCACAGAAAGGAACAACCTTGCAACCTGGGATATTTAAGGCTCTGTTCACCACTTTTCTGTATTCTGAGGAAGATTCGTGGTGAGCCATGGCATCTTTCAAGCTTCTCATCGTTTCGATATCACTTTGATCCATAAACTGCCACATTTTCAACACTTTCCTTGACCTAAGGCAAAGCATAACAGCATTTACATTACATTAAAATTTGACATCAGCCAACAAGTGGTCCACCTCAGGACCTTACAAATCTCTTTTTACAGTAAGTTCTCTCATGCTGTCACACGACTGTGGAGAGCCATTTAGGCTGCAGATATCCAGACTTATCTTAACGCTTTGTAAAGTATATTTCATGCCAATTTATAAAGCTAAGAGAAATGATATGTCGTGCAGAAGAGCGCTGTTTAGACCTGCAAACTCTAAACGCCATCTTCAATGTTTTCCATTCTTTCAACTACTTCACTGGCATTAGAATTTACTTTAACTATACTTAATATTTTAACAGATTAAACATGACTGCTTTAAGCATGTAAACATTATGACCTCTTCAGGTTAGTTCCAAACAGTCCGCAAAAGTTTGTAATTGTAGCGCTATTTAAAACCAAATCTGACGTTGTGCCAATTGATGTTTATAACAGCGGCTTTCACCTCTTTTCAGTTAAGTAGTACCTGAGTCCTGCCAGAAACTCCATCACAGCGTTGTAATTGCCCATATTCCAACAACACTTTGCGATATGCACCAAATGGGAGAACACTTCCCGCTTCTCCTCCATGGACCCCGCAGCAAGGATCAGCCAGGTCACCCATGAGCTAACCTGAAAAAAAAAAAAAAATATATATATATAAAATAATTTGTATATTCATTTTTCAAAAGGTTAACAAAAGTATCAAAACATATAAAGATAAGTAAACACACGTAACACAAAGCATAATTCCAGTGGGTCTCTAGCATAGGAAAGAGGAATGCTGATGACAGACCTCCCAAGTGTCCCTTTTTTGGAGAGACAGGACCTATTTTTGAGCCAAGTCCCTCTGTGTCCCTCTTTTCTCCTTAACAGATTTTCAATTTTACAATTACAATACTGATCCAGAAAATGTTCATCTGGTTCCTCTCTGTATATTAGACCCAGTGTTGTATATTATTTTATTATTTGATGCAATTTGGATTTTAGAAATTTCAATGTTCAGATGATTTTGCTCTATTGTGCGCTAAGACAACAATTAGGCCTCTTTCCCAAGGGCATGTGCGCCCCATTTCCGTATTGCGGACCGCATTTGCGGAACGGAACCCTACAGAAGCACTACGGAGTGCTTCCGTGGGGTTTCGTCCCGTACCTCCGTTCCGCAAAAAGATAGAATATGTCCTATCTTTTTGCGGAACGGCCGGATCGCGGACCCATTCAAGTGAATGGGTCCGCGATCCACTGCGGCTGCCCCACGGACTGTGCTCGTGCAAAATGCAGGCCGCAGCATGACCACTGGGTGCACACGCCCGTGGGAAATAGGCCTTAAAGTGTATAAATATACAGGAAAATAGACTTCCATACAATGAACAATAAGTGTCCCTCTTTGACAGTGATGAGTTTAGAGGTGCATACAATCTTTTTCCATGATTTGATTCCATATTTTCTTGTAAAAAGCTTTTTAACCCCTTAAAAAATCTTACCTTTCAAAAGGTAAGTCCACATTATGTAAGTACAATTCCTTACAGACGATGTCGGGCGGGAACACACTGCATTATAAATCATTAAAATGCCGTAAGGTTCTGCCACAGGAGCAGAGTTCACGACAGGAAATAATGCTACCACACAGAGCGTGTTTCCCGGAGTGAACATGTACCCTTAAAACTAACTACAGTATAATGCAATTTTATATAATGTATTCCCTACGAGGGACTTATATACTGGACAGCTCTGGGAAGCTTTTTTTAACCCTCATGATGTCAATATACAACAGCGATCACAATTCTGGGGCTGGAGTTGATAAGTGGAAGATAATGCACCTGGGGCGTAAAAACCCAAGAGCAGAATATAAGATCAGTGATACAGTCCTAACCTCAGTATCTGAGGAGAGGGATTTAGGGGTCATTATTTCAGAAGACTTAAAGGTAGGCAGACCATGTCATAGAGCAGCAGGAAATGCTAGCAGAATGGGAGAGGAATTACCAGTAGAAAGAGGGAGGTGCTCATGCCGCTGTACAGAGCACTAGTGAGACCTCATTTGGAGTATTGTGCTCAGTACTGGAGACCATATCTCCAGAAGGATATTGATACTTTGGAGAGAGTTCAGAGGAGAGCTACTAAACTGGTACATGGATTGCAGGATAAAACTTACCCGGAAAGATTAAAGGACCTTAACATGTATAGCTTGGAAGAAAGATGAGACAGAGGGGATATGATAGAAACTTTTAAATACATAAAGGGAATCAACAAGGTAAAAGAGGAGAGAATATTTAAAAGAAGAAAAACTGCTACAAGAGGACATCGTTTTAAATTGGAGGGGCAAAGGTTTAAAAGTAATATCAGGAAGTATTACTTTACTGAGAGAGTAGTGGATGCATGGAATAGCCTTCCTGCAGAAGTGGTAGCTGCAGATACAGTGAAGGAGTTTAAGCATGCATGGGATAGGCATAAGGCCATCCTTCATATAAGATAGGGCCAGGGGCTATCCATAGTACTCAGTATATTGGGCAGACTAGATGGGCCAAATGGTTCTTATCTGCCGACACATTCTGTGTTTCTATGTTTCTATGAGTTGAGGTAACAAAAGGAACGCCTTCCTCCCTTTGTCATTACCGCAATCTGATTTGATTGACGAGCAAAAATGGTGAAACACCAGGATCAAAGCTTCCTCCTATTTTTGCTGGAGCACAGCTGTCACAGCTTCGGTGCAACATACCGTACATGTAAGTGATGATATAATGTGTAAGAAGGAGACTACTCAAAAACAGCCAGTAAGTCCTGCTTCCTCCAGAAACTACAGCTCACCCTACAGTATATACAAAATTTCAGGGAAAGCTGCCAATAACGTATGTGCAGTGGCAGCAATTTAAAAGTTATCTTTTTTCAAGATAACACATATAAACTATATATACTTGAGCGTAACATCTTTTCCTCTATCCTGTGCTGCACTCTGATACAGTAGCACCCATAGGAGACGTGACATATCTGCTTTAACAGCAATATATGCCTAACCACTTGTTCGCATATTACCATTGCACCGTGGGTACAGAGTACAGTACAGAATTCTCAAATTGCTTGGCACTAACTGATCATTACTTGAAAACAGCATGAGGAAATAATAAGAGCAATGTGTTTGCAGAACAAAGCAAGTATCATCGGGATAAATCGGAAACAAAAGAAAACCCCAATTCACAGGCACTAAACATGATTTGAATGCTTAGAATTATTTTTTCCAGAAAAACCATTTTATCCATTTAAGGAAAGCCAGTCTCTTCCTTCACTTTCAAAGGCAGCCGTAAAATAGCCGTCATGCCCTTTTTTATGATTTTGCAAACAAAGTAAAATACAAACATAATGATGTTCATCAGAAAACCCAAAGAGCGAACCAAAAGAATGCTTCCAGATCCCCTCTTTGTTCCCTTTCCAACTGTCATGTTCTAGGGTCACTAAAACTCCTGAGCATATCGCATACAGAAAACAAACAGACCTAGTGTAGGCCAAAAAGAAACGCTTTATTAAACAAGTGACCAGACCCAAATAATCCTGGACAACCAGGTAGGAAACAGTGGCAGATGTAGGACCACTGGGCCAAGTGACCAGTTTGACTTAGGGCCAAATCCTAAAGGCGTTATTCCACTGCTCCCCTTGTCTTCACCCTTTAATCCCTATACAGGGATCTGGTCATCACCACAGGGGATTGACTGGACCGCTACCTCCTGGGATGGTTCCAGTACACTCGGCAGAAACCTGCAAGGAAACAGACGCCAGTGTATACCGCCAGAGGTCCAAGCACAACATAAAACCAGGAACACAGGCAAACCAGCGGGAACCCAAACAAACAAGCAACATAGGACACTGTTCAGACACAGACCAAGTAACAGGTACACAGCCGGGCCACGTCGTCAAGAACCGATGTGGAACTGGATATAAGGAGTGTGGCACCCACTGACAGACAGGACAAACTCAGAGACATACAGACATATGTAGCCAGGACCCCATGCTGATATGGACACAGGGAGCATAGAAACATGAAGAGGTCAGAGAAACATGCCTGGACCCCATGTGGAACTAGGTGCATGGTGGTCACAGATGAACATACCAAACATGAAGACATAGTAACATGCCTGGACCCCATGTGGAACTAGGGGCATCGTGATCACAGACGAGACATGTTAACATGCCTGGACCCCATGCGGAACTGGGTGCATGGCAATCACAGACAGACATACAAAATTCTGAGACAAAGTAACATAGTAGAAACTTGCAGACAGACTAAGGCCTCATGCACACGACCGTTGTGTGTTTTGTGGTCAGCAAATTGCAGATCCGCAAAACACGGATGGCGTCCGCGTGCGTTCCGCATTTTGCAGAACGGCACAGACAGCCATTGATATAACTGCCTATTCTTGTCCGCAAAACGGACAAGAATAGGACAGGTTATACTTTTTTTACATCAGAAAACAGTGTCTGTATTGCAGATTCCAATAAACTTGGCCTAATCTGTGGTTTTCTGTTACCAATACTGTACTGCATCAGAAAACGGTGTCTGTATTGCAGATTCCAATGCTCTGGGCCTTATATAGTGTCTATAATCTGTGATGTTCTGTTTGCGGACCACGGAACGAAGCAACGGATGCGGACAGCACACAGAGTGCTGTCGGCATCTTTTGCGGCCCCATTAAAGTGAATGGGTCCACATCCAAGCTGCGGCTTGGATGAGGACCAAATCAATGGTCGTGTGCATGAGGCCTAAGACATGGAGACGTTAATGAAATATCAGGGTGACCACATAAGTCAGGGTAAGGCTAGGACTACACGGTGACATATGTCATGCGACTTCTTGTCACCGAAAAGTTGGCCAACATTTTTTAGAATCAAAGTCAATTGTGTCACAGTGTGACTTGCGACATGCTGCGACTGCGACACAACAGTTGCCAAAAAAATCCTTCCAAGTTGGACTTTTGTGCGACTGTCGCATTGCAGTCGTAGCATGTCACAGTGCAACACAATTGACTATCATTCTTAAAAATGTTGTTGCCCAACACATGTCGCCGTGTAGTCCTAGCCTAAGATCACAAACACACTGGTCAGTAGAATGCACACACCATTCCTGGAGAAAGACTGATCTCCAGGTATGCAGCACACAGGTCAATTAAGGCCCCTGATCACCTGATAATCAGATGCAAACACATTGAAACATTAACCCTACTTAGACACAGGGAACACACACTTCACAGGGTACAGTTCACATTGTAGAAGAGCGCAGCCAGCACGCACCACACAAGTAACCAGCATACATGGAAATGAGAACCGCAGTCTGTACGCATGTGCACAGGCAGCCAGCCTTCGCGGCAGCACAGTGTCACAATAACTGCACTGTGAAACATACAAGACAGAGGGAGTACACAAATCCACAGGTCACACGCTAGAAAGCCGCAGCCAGCACGCAGCACCCAAGCAACCAGCACAGTACACAAGAGCGTATGCAGCCAGCCTGCATGGTAACAATGCAGACACTGCTTATATTACACGTCTGCATCCTTAGGCTTCATGCACACGACCGTTGTTCTGGTTCGCATCCAAGCCGCAGTTTTTGCAGCTCGGGTGCGGACCTATTAACTTCAATGGGGCAGCAAAAGATGCAGACAGCACTCCGTGTGCTGTCCGCGTCTGTTGCTCCCTTCCGTGGCCCAGCAAAAAAAATAAAACATGTCCTATTCTTGTCCGTTTTGCGGACAAGAATAGGCATTTCTACAATGGGCCGCCTGTTCCGTTCTGCAAATTGCGGAAGGCACACGGGCGGCTTCCGTGTTTTTGAGGCCTTAAAAAGATGAATTATTTGCCGTGAATTTTTGCACTGTGCTTCAACATAGTACATTTTAGTTTACCACAGGCAAATTAAAAAATAAAAACCATATGTCATCCACCACACCCTCAGGCCATCAAATAGGGGAGAAAAAAAATCATAGAAAAAACTAAGATAAAAACATCCTGCAGGGTATGATATACAAATCTGCGGATGTCACTGGCCATATTATTGAAGAAAATCACAGAAATAAGATAATACTGCACTTAGTAAAGTAGATGCAAGCATTATATATGGACAAAGTCCTCACTCTGATATGATAATATCTGAGACACTTAGCCAATATATTTTGATCAAAACACATCTGAGCCCGCCTACCAAGCGCCCTTCCTATCCAATAGAGCGCCTTGATTAGGTGGTACATATGGATGTGTTGCTCCTCCTCCCCCCATTGTTTGCTTGATGCACATGGAGGTGACTAGGAGCAGCACACCATATGTGTGGCGTCTGCGCTCCTGAACATAGAAGCCCAATGGCTTAGGTAGGTTTAGCGTAGGACCCGCCTGACCTGAGACCACCTTGGCGCTTGGTAGGCGGGCTCAGATGTGTTTTGATCAAAATATATTGGCTAAGTGTCTCAGATATTATCATATCAGAGTGAGGACTTTGTCCATATATAATGCTTGCATCTACTTTACTAAGTGCATTATTATCTTATTTCTGTGATTTTCATCAAATAGGGGAGAACTTACTCCCAAAGGGAATCTTTCAGTAGATTCATGTTCCCTAAGTACTGGCAGTGACGGCCTATCCTCAAATAGCCCATCAATAACTGATGGCCAGTTCACTGACATCCCGCACCCTCACTTATCAGCCGTTTCAGAGGAGATTTTCGGAGCTGGAACTACACAGCCCTGTCCACTACATTGTGGATGAAGTTCTGTAGTTTTGTCAGACCCCGCCAATCAGACATTGATGGCCTACCCTGAGGATAGACCTTCAATTGTAAAATCCTGGACAACCCATTACGTTTAGAATTAAGTTTAGAATTACTACTACCGAGGGACTAATGGGAACATGATTACTAGTATGGACACAATGGGGCCATTATTACTATTGGGGACACTGTTAACACAATGCACTCTAACAGATAACTATTACTATTGGTGGGGAGCATTATTACTGTGGGGGGCACCCAGGCATCAGCTTAGCACAATTATTTTTGGGGGACATTATGTTTACACTATTATTGTCAGGGCAACAGTTATTCTTTTGGGAACTGTATGCCAATAATTTTTGAAGAGGGCACTATCTTGTAGATTGTAAGCCCTCATGGGCAGGGCCTTCTCTCCTTCCGTACCAGTTTGTAACTAGTCTTGTTCATGCTTAGAGCAATTGTCTGTATTATGTATGTATACACCTTTTGATATGTACAGCGCTATGGAATGAATGGCGCTTTAATAATAAATAAGAATAATAATTATCTGTGTGGTGCTAGTATTTTCAGGGGGGACTGTTTCTGAATGGAGAAGATGAGGAAAGAAAATGTCTACATCAGAGGAGACGTCACTAGATGTAAGAGGTATGTGGCATTGTATTACCCTGTATGTTTGTATCACTGTATGTAATGTTTCCCAAGTAGGGCTGAAGGGAAGGGGTTAGGTTGAGAATTTGACATGGGGCGTGCCATTTAAATTTTTCCTCAGGCAGCAGAAAGGCTAGGTGGACCTCTGCCCTTTGCCACAAAGCATTGAGGGAAGGGGGGCCCAAACTCAACTCTTGCACCAGGGCCCATGAGCCTTTAGCTATGCCCCTGACCCAGGAGACAAGTGCCCCGGGGAGATTTATCAAAAGTGGCATTGCTACGGATATAAAGATATTAGCCAAAGTATTAGCAACACGGTCCCAAGTTGTCACATCAGTGGTTCATCCAGATCAATCCAGATTTATGCCGGCGAAGTCAACGGCTATTAATCTGAAAAGGCTATTTCTTAATCTTCAGGCGTTTCCGGGCGACTTGCCAGATAAAGCAGTTTTATCGCTGGACACTGCCAAGGCGTTCGACAGTGTAGAATGGAGATACTTGTGGGCGGTTCTGGAAAGAATGGGCTTTGGGCCATCCTTTATATCCTGGGTAAAACTTTTATATGTTACTCCCATGGCCAGGATTAAAGTTAATAATGAACTATGAAACAACTTTAGTCTAGAGAGAGGTACCAGACAGGGGTGCCCACTATCACTGCTATTATTTGCAATGGCAATTGAACCATTGGCGGCCCTGTTGCGGGGGTCCCCGGAGATTCAAGGGTTCAAATATAGCCATGGTGTGGCTTTATATGCGCTGACGATCTCCTTTTGTTCATTGACGATGTATTAGCATCCCTGCCCGTAGTAATGAGCATTATTGATGGTTTGGGAAGTTTTCAGGATTATCCATTAACTGGTCTAGGTTGGCCATAATGCCTATGGACCTTCGAGAGACTCCAGGTAGCCTGGTAGGGGTTCCCATACTATGGGTGGCTAAATTCAAATATCTGGGAGTGGGGATCACTAGGGATGTCAAGGAGTATATCGAGCTCAATCTGCTGCCCCTACTGGATAGGATGAAACGTAAAACTGAGGCCTGGATTAAGCTACCGCTATCCATGATAGGAAGAGCAAACCTGATTAAAATTATACTAATGCCCCAATTGCCATACATTCTACACAACGCTCCAGTTTGGATCCCCAGGCACTTTTTAGGAGAATTGACGGGATATTTAGGGACTTTGTGTGGAAGAGAGGGGTGCCTAGAATTAAACTGTCTAAGCTACAGCTGGCTAAAGATAGTGGTGGAGTGGCATTGCCGCATCCTTGGATGTATTTTCTTGCCGCACAACTTCAACATTTACAGGGATGGAATCAGGAAACAATACTACTAGGAACGACTAGGAAATCCATTATTTAGTCCCTTATAGTGGATCATACCCCACTTGGGGCGCTGGAGGCGCATGCCTTTAAAGTACATTCCCCTAGTTTGACTACTTTCCAGGTAATGCATAAAGTATGGTGCACTGTTAGGGATCTGTTGGACATTAAGGGCTGCACTAAATACGGTATACTCTGCTGTGGCACAATGCCTATTTATGGGAATTGTACAAACTGGAGGGTTTTGAGGGATGGCCACAGAAATGGATTAGATATGTTCACCAGGTTTTTGAGAATATATTTAAACCCTTTCAACAACTCCAAACGGAATTTGGCCTAGATAAGTCAGTTTTTTATGCATATTTGGAGCTAAGACATGCTATTCAATGTGAAGGGAAGGAAATCCTTGCAACTATTTCTACTACAGCGCTGTTTGACCAGGTGGTACAGGCATCAGCCTCTTATAAGTAGTGAATTTGCGATATTTCGTGAATATTCGTCATAAATTTGCGAGTTCAACATTATTTTCTTGATTGCGAAAATCGGCAATGTAATATGCGCGTATTGCGCGCGCAATACAGGCGTGAGTCACTTTTGCTACATTTTTCAAGCTGCTAGAAGTTTCCTGAGACTGGAGAAAATTGTTGGCACGGCAGAACATTACAATAGCTTGATAGAGTGCTCCAATATATTCGCGATTGCGCAAATCGGCAATTAATGATGCGCATATTTTGGCGCAATACGTGCAACTTCACATTTTAGCAGTTCAATGCATTTTGGTAGACCGCGCGTGTTTCAGGTAACCACTCCAGAATCAGAGTATCCACTTCTGCACGTATGGGTTAATCATTAATCTCCACAGGAATCCCTTTTCCTCCACTGACTCCTATGGAATACCAAAATCACACTGGTGGTGAAGTACTGCTACTGTCGATTGCAAGCACACCTGATATTATACTCACAAGCGCACAGTAGTATACAGACACTTCAAATAGACGCTATAGAAGCGAGTCCATCAAGGTCCTCCTTCCTGATGGTAATCCTGCGGAGAGCTGTGGTAAAAATCCTCAACACTTGATAGGGATCTGATCGAATGCCCTCGTTGTGAAGAGGTGCAGGCAAACCTTATACATATGATGTGGTCCTGCAGAGGATTGGGTACTTTTTGGCCGGAAGTGTTTGAGATGGTAGATACCGTGTATGACACTGAGATTCCCAGGACGCCAACTGTTGGGGTGTCAGGGCACACACAAGATCTCGCAGTGTCGGAAGGGCATAGATTGGCAATAGCGAAAAACTCTGTAATGCACTAGGAAACGGATTGCGAAATATTGGATTCTATCGATTAGTCCCAAATAGCAAGAGCTGGTAGGAGTCATAAACCAAATGTTACGTTTGGAGAGAGGTGTTTATTTGAAAAGAGGGGCGCTTAACAAATTTCAGAAACAGTGGGAGTTCTGGATTGTGCGATCCGGATTAGATTCCCAGGAACTAACAAGGATATGGGTATTAGATGGTATGAGAATATCTAGCTACTGTCGTAGAGGCAGAATTATCAACAGATGACCAAAGGATGTGATGGTTGAGAGAGGAGGGTTTGAATTCTGGTAGGATTGTGGTAGGGTCAAGGGCATAGCTAAAGGCTCATGGGCCCTGGTGCAAGAGTTCAGCTTGGGCCCCCCTTCCCTCAGTGCTTTGTGGCCAGGGGCAGGGAAGCACATAGCCTTCGTGCTGCCTCAGGCAAAAATTGAAACGGCGCCTCCCCAATGCCAAATTCTTGACCTAAACCCTTCCCTCCAGCCAGGGGTATAACTGCTGAACCAGTATGCACTTTCTATAATACTGGTGTCTTCTTATGCGGCACAAGGGTCTTTGGGCCCCTCAGGCTCCTGGGCCCGGTAGCGACTGCTACCTCTGCACCCTCTAACGCTACGCCCCTGGGTAGGGTTACTGTTGGAGGCGGTGTGGACACCGCATTGAGATGGGTGGGAGGGGGGGGGGGGTGTTATTTTATTTGTTCTATGTATTTTATGTTTTGTATCATTGTTGCAATTGTCAAATAAAAATAATCAGATTTAAAAAAAAAGTCAGTCTTGATCCGCTGTGTGCTGGAGTAAGATGTACCTTTTAATAAGTTAGACCCAAAGAGTAGATGAAAAATGAGCACTTACAGGTATGGGTCTGCAGTCCAGGGCTAGACATGCTGAATGGACAAAGGCTCCCCTTTACACATAACATGGGAGTGTAAAGCTTTAGGGCAAGTAGCCATTTTTGGGTACAATCAGGTCTGTTTGCATTATATAAAGTACAACCTGAAATGGTCTGACCTTTAAGTTCATAGGGCTCCTTCTTTATTTATCTTTTTGCACAGCCTGTCTCATTAGAAGACTACAACTTTTCCATGATTAAATGTCTTAATTACCTAAAAAAACATTAAGGGGAGTCCATCCAGCATTCTGCATCCCATTTATAGCATAGAAAAGTCAGACATCATGGTGCACACCATTTTCGCACTATTATTTGCGACTTTTATCGCCTTTTTCTACCTTTGAAACAGATTAGTCTGGCGGCAGAGAACAAACTGTTTGTACAGCCAAGCAGCCATTTGTATGATGGGATCTGTAGTGATCACTTCGGTCACCGGTTATCTAATATGTATGGCTGGCCTTAATGACGGATTATAATTAGGGCTGTTTGGGTGGCTGCCCGGGGCCCCCCATTTACTAGGTGGCCCATGGGCGCCCAAACCACCCACTATCTTATACAGTGCTCCTCAGTGGGTAGCCGCCTGTGAAGGAGGCAGGCAGGCTAGTTTCACTAATCTCCTTATTCAGGCAAGTGAAGTAGTAAAGCGGTCCCCTCCACTGCTACTGTCCCTCTGTTGTCTTGAGGACTGTGAGTGATGAGGTCACCTTGTCCTTTGACACAAGGAGCATCAGCCAGGCAGCACAGCAGAAGATTGTCTTCTCACATTACCACAGCGTAACCTCTTCACTCCTGGTATCCTGGCCCCAAGGTTTTATATATATATATATATATATAAAAAAATATATATATTACTGCCGCACAGTCATTGGCCACCTCCTCTGGCAACAAGCATATTGTAATTATGTAGCATTAGATCATTTTTAAACTTTGGACTAGTGACGGGGCCACATTCCTCACACCGCCTAGGTCCCATGGTAGCCTTAATCTGCCCCGATCTGGCCTAAACATGCCACTACTTTGTAAGATGGGCGAACTTTAGTTAAAGCGAACCTTTCACCTGGATTTCACTTAATAAACTATCAAAAGTACCTTATAGATCATCCTCATTGTGTTATCATACGGTCTTGTCCTGCTTTTCTGGCATGTATATGCATGGAAAAATCGCTTTATAAAGTACTCTTCTCCAGCTCCACAAGTCACGGTAGAAGTCAAGGGGGTAGTCCTTCCCTCACTCCAGGCTGTAACTCCCCTGCCCTAACCCCGCCTCTATGCAGTCTAATTGACACCCGGCTCAGTCGCCGGGACCGCGCTTGTACAGGAGGCGCATGCGCCGTCGGACTCGAGTTCGATCCTGTAACTGAATCGCGCGTGAGGAAGAAAAACAGGCAGGCATCGGGGACGGCGCATGCGCGATTCAGTTACAGGATTGCGCTTGAGTCCGACGGCGCATGCGCCGCCTGTACAACTCGGTCCCGGCGACTGAGCCGGCTGTCAGTTACACTACATAGAGGAGGGGTTAGGGCAGGGGAGTTACAGCCTGGAGTGAGGGAAGGACTACCCCCTTGACTTCTAGCGTGACTTGTGGAGCTGGAGAAGAGTACTTTATAAGGCGATTTTTCCATGCATATACATGACAGAAAAGCGGGACAAGACCGCGTGCTAACACAATGAGGATGATCTATAAGGTACTTTTGATAGTTTATTAAGTGAAATCCAGGTGAAAGGTTCGCTTTAAGTTAGCAGACATAAAAGGTAATTGAGTCATGTCAGAAGGAGCTCTATACAATGTTTTTGCTCAGAATAGCAAAGATGAGAAAAGAACACTACAGATTTATGGAGAGAGGTGCGTGCTATATACGTCTTTGCTAGTGTTAAGTGCTCTTCAACATGTTCCATAGTTAAGTATGTAGGAGTGTGGTGAATTAGGGCTGCGAGTATGCACCGGTCTGCTGGGGTTTCACAATTGGAAAAAGTTGAGAACAGATGACCGAAATGATCATGTATAGGTTGCATTTTCTTAACACTCAATAAACCTTACTAACTACCAAGAAGACACGTTGCTATTCCGATCATACTCCTATTTGGAATGATTGATAACGGGAAGGGACTTGTGTAAGGAAACAGAGTCGTGTGTATGCTCTGGACGACCCACAGCATTTCCGAAAAAAAATTATGACCGTGGATAAGAGTGTATTACTAGGCAACGAGATATTTCCATAATTGCACTTAGAGAAGGCATGAAATGGATCACCCCACGCTCTCTACATTGAGCAAAGGCAAGATGAAACACTTTCATTGAAACCACAGTAATCCCTGCCATCCAACAGCCAATGTTTAACTGCAAACTCAATTACTTTTATGATACTCAGATACCATAATCTGTGTCACATTCGTTTAGGACTTGAATCCTAATTAGAAACCAGATGGACAATTTATGTAAGAAAGTAAAAAAGATAAATGATATGACAGTGTAAATATGCGTAAACACTATAGTAATCTCATTTACCTCCAGGATCTTCTCTGCAAAGAGATAATCGAATTTCTCTTGTTTAATGCATTACGTAATTTCATTTCTGAAATTGGAGCAATTGTAGAAATGTTACCACCCAGAGATCAGTATGGATAATTTATAGGAATCAGATATTTTACATATTGCCATGAAGGAGAAAACGCACTCCAAGTAGTAACTTTAGTACGTCTGGGAGCACTCTATGCAGGTACAACTTGTGAAGATTTATTCAAGATGCGATGTTTCATCAACATTGCCTTTCTCAAGCATACTATGAGCAGTACTACAAGTAATACCTAATTTCATAGTGCTTCGATGTCTCTGACTCTCGTGGGTAAGTTGCCAACTTCACCAGATCTATTCCAAGAGGTATTAGGTTCCCTGTATAGGGAGTTAAAGGGTGAAACCCAGGGGCTCGTCTGGATAATTAGGTCTAGCCAAAGTCAAACTGGATAGTTGGCACAGTGTCTCCACGCCCACTGTCCGTTACAGTGTCTGTTGTGTGACGGATTGGAACAAGCATCATGGTTTTCGATATATAAGATGTGAACAAAGCCTCTTTGAAATGAGAGTTTCAAGTACAGCATATGCAGCTCTCATTTCAACCTGCCCTAGATAGATCACCAGGAGACATGTGCTTGGTCTTCTTCTAAAGCCAAGGTTCTTTTGGTTCTAGCTTTGGGACAATCCATTTTTGTTTGAAGGGCCTTCTGAGATGCTCAACACAATGACCGGCTGTAGGCACATGCTTAGCTGTAATCTGTGGGGAACTTTGCAACAAATGCTTAATTTCCCAATGCCACCAGAAGGAAAATTAAGTATTGAAGTATATAAATCAATCAAAGCCATAACAGAGAAACCCTTTTAAAATTCTTTATTAGGACATCTAGACTAAGCATAGACTCTACAGGGAGATTTTCCGATGGGCTGATTCCCAAGGAGACGCCAGAGCCCTCCTCACAGCTGCCGGATGGGTACACAATGATTTAATGCTCTCAGTATTAATTAATGCTAGAAGCATCAGGTACTTATGCACTTAGATGGCGGCCATAGGTCCCCTTCTGAATTCAACCATATCGCCATCCTCAGGACAGTAATACAGTTGAATTCTGTGGTGGGGGCGGCAATATTTTGTGCTGCACTGTGGCATTTTGTTTTGTTGGGGTGGTATTTTGTGCTGCACTAAGGTGTTGCTGGTCCTCCCTACTTATGTTGCTCTGCCTTCTTGGACCCGTCTACAACATTGGGCCACTTTTAGTTTTTTTTCCAGGGCCACTTTAAATTCCCAGTATGTCCTATGTTGATATCTAATTAAAGAATTATACTAAATATTCATAGGTTTACAAGAGCTGCCATTGAGAAGAATGGCAACAGTAATCCCAGTTGTAGTAAATAATAATAACTAAGAAGCAAAAAAAAGCAAGCAAGCGGATGCGGTGCGATTTTCACGCACGGTTGCTAGGAGACGATCGGGATGGAGACCCGATCATTATTATTTTCCCTTATAACATGGTTATAAGGGAAAATAATAGCATTCTGAATACAGAATGCATAGTAAAATAGCGCTGGAGGGGTTAAAAAAAATAAAATAATAATTTAACTCACCTTAATCCACTTGATCGCGAAGCCCGGCATCTCCTTCTGTCTTCATCTTAGCTGTGTGCAGCAACAGGACCTGTGGTGACGTCACTCCCGTCATCACATGATCCATCACATGATCTTTTACCATGGTGATGGATCATGTGATGACCGGAGTGACGTCACCACAGGTCCTGTAGCTGCACACAGCTAAGATGAAGACAGAAGGAGATGCCGGGCTTCGCGATCAAGTGGATTAAGGTGAGTTAAATTATTATTTTATTTTTTTTAACCCCTCCAGCAGTATTTTACTATGCATTCTGTATTCAGAATGCTATTATTTTCCCTTATAACCATGTTATAAGGGAAAATAATACAATCTACAGAAGATTCTTCTGTGAAGAAGTTCCGGTTTGGGTACCAAACATGCGCGATTTTTCTCACGCGAGTGCAAAACGCATTACAATGTTTTGCACTTGCGCGGAAAAATCGACAAAGTTCCCGCAACGCACCCGCACATTTTCCCACAACGCCCGTGTGAAAGAGGCCTATTAGTTTAAACATTGCACCTGTACAAGTGCTAAATCTGAGTAAAATATAGGTTTCAGTTCCAGGTTTGCTTACCATCTAACAGCCAGGACTGTTTACATATACTGTGTAATGGAGAATGGTCTTCTGCTGCTGAGAAGCAAAATCTGAAAGCGCTTATTGATATGTCTTCACATATTTCAAGAAGCTTGCAATGGAATCTCTCAGAGAAGTGGCATCACACGGCACATTAACAGTAAGAGACAGTCCCTGGAAAACTTTCTCTGTGCTATAGTATAATAAAAAAAAATTAAAAAATGGAAACCTGTTCGTGTTTACCATTCTGTGTGCTGACAGAGGTTATGCATACGCTGTACCGGGTTAAACGTAAGCAAGGACCTACACTGTTTCCTTATTAAGTCAAATAGTACTACTCCTATATTAACAATAAATTTGGTCACAAGGTTTGTGTAAACTTTGCCTCTCCTTTCTTGTTATAAGATTATTATTTTTTTATCTGGTTAATCTGTGTGTGCATGTACTCAAGACTGAGTGCACTCCTCAGGGGCGGGATGAGATCTCTTGTTGCCCACAACAGGAGTTTTAGAATGTGTCTCCCCCTACTCATAAACTACTCTCACTCCCTAAAATTCTATATTATAGCCTGATGCACACATTCATTTATTTATCCCTCCCCCATCTATCCCAAACTTTCGTATTACTAGATTATAAAATAATAATGTGTAATATAGAATATTTATAATATATAGTCAACATTTCCCCATTTTCAAACTGTGCGTCCCAAGTCAATGGTGCGCTGTGCACCTTCCCACTTTGCCAGCCTGTTGTCCCTGTTGTGCCGACAAGCATGCTTTATAATTTAGGTCACTTGAGCAGGAAAAAAAATAAAACTATTTAATCAAATACATCAATGAAATCTTTGAACAGTACATCACTGCTATGATGTCACTACTGAGGCCTGTGGTTGGCTGCAGCGGTAATGGGACCAAGCCACTTGATGGTCCAGGAGCAGGGCTCGGCAGGACAGAGGAGTGGCAAGTGTTTTTTTTTTTTTTTTTTTTAACGGGGTACACATTAGAACCATTGGTGTTGTTTGCTCCAAGGCCAGACAAACCCTTTGAATATTATAATATTCAAATCTTATATTTTTGGATACTTGTGCCCGCCCACCAAAAATGATTGGTTTCAATTACATTATATAATTAGAAGCAGTAAAAATTCAGCGATATCCTTTGGGTACAGCTTGTACTGAAGATGTTGCAGACAGATTCACTAAACTTCAATTATAATGAAAAAATATTCTTTCCTCATAGAGAAATAACGAACAATACTGAACTCGACTAACTCACTGAGATGTCAGGAACGTGATGGACTCGCAATCACGGCTCTGGTTATATGTAGATGCTAAAGAAACTGCGTGTGTCTATGGTTTTTCAAACAAAATCTTTTTAATGTATTTATAATTGCAATCTTGACAGTTTTTAAGGCGTTTTCTAGGTAAAAACTTGATTTAGTTCTGTAAATTTCGAACAACATGTAGATGGACGCTCCAGCAATCAGATCCACCTTTCGGCACTCCATACCCGACAGGCCAATTATTCCTTGCATTTAGAGATGAGCGACTCGAATCCCACGAAGTGGAATTCGATCCGAATTAATCCTGAAATTCAAACTTACCGCCTCCATTTGCGCATGAAGGGCCGCCAGCCTCCCTCTTGCTTGAAGATCTCGGCCGAAATCCCGTGCGGCGCGAGATTACATCATCATGCCGGCTGGCGTGATGATGTCATACGTCACTACGCCAGCTGACGTGATGACGTAATCTCTCGCTGCACAGGCCGAGATCTTCAAGCAAGATGGCGGCGGCCGGCCCGTCACGCGCAAATGGACGCTTTAAGTTTGATGTAATGTTTTTTTTAATGTTAATTTCGCACTGTTTGTACACTCAGATGCCGCGATCATGTATGCGACATAAGTGTTGGCTGCAGTGGTCTCTTGGTTGGATGATACAGCTGTCACTCAGAGCAGAGGGGAGGGGCTGTGAAGCAGCTCAATGCAGAGAGCACTTTGCAGTGAAGCCCTGCTTTGGGCACTTGCTGGGGAAAAATCCAGCAGAATAAAACTTCACATTCATAAAGCTCCTGATAATAAAAGCTCCACAAAAGTTATGCTTGTTTTGCTCTTCCTAGTCCCTACCTAGTGCTGGTAGCAGTTTAGAATGGACAAAACTGCTGACAGAGTCCCTTCAATTAACACTTATTGTTGAACCTTAAAACAACATGGTGTTAAAAAGATGAGAATTCAGTATAAAACTTTTGCAAACAGACAGGCATTTATCCTGTACTGGCAGGAGGATGTGCCTAACTTATGATGAGCATGCCTCATTCATTATTTACTCCAGAAAACTGGTGTAAATGATAGTAAATCTGCCGGGGTCGAGGACCCTGCCCATTCCCTCCCTCAGGAAGTGTCGAAGGCGGAGTAGAAACACTAATTGCAACTAAGTTTAGTAACAAAGTCGTATAAAAAGTCGTAAACCCACAGTTTGCGACTTTTTTGCATCAGTTTTTGGCAAAGGGGGAATAGTAAATGACCCCCAATATGCTTTTATCTGCATCATTACATGAACAATTAAAAGATACATTTTCTTCCATGACCTGGGTGTACGCTTTTGTGGCCCTGTCTTCATTTTAAACATCCAATATCGTCTGTGTAAGTTATAAAATAAGTAATTTTTGTAATAATATTTAGTTTGAAAGCACGCAGTCTCCATTTCAGTCAAACGCACTTAAGTATGATATATTGAATGGAAAATGTCATGAAATGCAATTTTTCCTGGTAACATAGGAAGCTCTGTAATGTTATTAGATGGCGTGTTTCCGACTCTGCTCAATTAAAATGTCACAATTCTGGTCGACTCTCGGACGTCCATGACCTAAAATGATATACATCCTTATGTATCAGGAAGAAAGTAACATGCAAAGTTCTGTCCTTTCATAGTCATCTTCCTCTGAAAGTCTGCATTGACATTCCCCATGGAGCTCGAAAATACGAAGCTGAAGGTCTCTGACTTTTTTTTTTTGTTCTTTTTTTTTAGTTAAACACGTTATTGTCAACATCAAGAACCAAGTTAATTCTCTACCTCCGACTATGTATCTGAGTTCTGTCGTCCCAAAATTCACCCTGGCTCCTTCAACGTAAATACAGTACAGACCTTTTTTTTCATAGAATAGCCAGAAAAATCATCAAGCACTCACTAGCTGGGGCCAAAAAAAAGCATGACTCTATGTTTAAGAATTCTCCAGCAAGTTTATACACAAGGACATTAAGGAACACCACTCCTTTCAGAAAGAAGGGAACACTGATAGGCACTTAATTCTTTAGATATTAAAAAAATGCAGATCTTCACCTTAATGATTTTCATATGGGGAAGGAAAGTAGAAAAAAAGTCAGTGAACATCACGATCAAAGGAAATACTTCTCATAGTGAAAAAAGCTTGCTCTCAGATAGCGCCCTGACATCACATTTTGGAAACGGTACAATTCGTTTGAGCCCCAAAGAGTGTCAAGGGTTATATATAAAAGACAGCAGTCTGGGCGAGACCAGATGGTGCGTCTGGCTGGATGCGGCAACCTGCTGGAGCCAATCGCTGCCCGATTCGGAGGCTAGTTCAAAAAATTCAGATCAAAAAATAAATGGGTACTGGCAGCCTACTTGTAAAAGTTCAGCCCTGAGTGGATTGCCGAGGGACTATATTCTCACTGAGAAAAAAATATATATTTTCTATGCAAGATGATGGGGGCAGCCTTGAGCTGTTGTTAGCAGCATTCAGAGAAACGCTTTACAGCAGCGCAGACACAACCGACTGAAGGGGACTCATTGATGTCCATGTGAGAGTTTTTTAGGCATGCTCTGTGACCTGTGCAGAAGACACTGTACAGGGAGGGGGAGTAGATAAGCTGTGACGTCACCTATTGGCAATGGTGGATTCTGCATTATCTATATATATAGCTGTTACCATCCATTGTAATCCTGCCTGTGATGATGAGGAGATGAATGCTGAAAAGTGATCTTTACAGAACCTAAAGTGTCTGCCTATTATAAGACTTAGGGAGTCATTTATCAACTAGTTGCACTGCAATCTGCGACTTCTCCCCGCTTATGCCAGGTCTAAAATTGTGGGCATGACGTGGGCGGCCCATCTCATTTACCATTTTCTACATCTGTTTCAGGCGTAGAGAAAGGTCTAAATGTAAGACAGCAAGGAAGCTGTCTTAGGCTACTTTCACACTAGCGTTTTTCTTTTCCGGCATAGAGTTCCATCACAGGGGCTCAATACCGGAAAAGAACTGATCAGGCATATCACCATGCATTCTGAATGGAGAGTAATCCGTTCAGGATGCATTTAGGATGTCTTCAGTTCAGTCGCTTTGACTGATCAGGCAAAAGATGAAACCGTAGCATGCTACGGTTTTATCGCCGGCGAAAAAAACTGAAGACTTGCCATAGGAATGCATTAGTGCCGGATCCGTCCTTCCAGCCTGCGCATGCAGTAGCCTTAGGCTCCATTCAGACGTCCGTAGTGCATTGCGGATCCGCAATACACCCGGCCGGCACCCCCATAAAAATGCCTATTCTTGTCCGCAATTGCGGACAAGAATAGGACATGCTCTATTTTCTTGCAGTGCTGCAGACCGGAAGATCGTGGGCGCGCTCCGGGAATGCGGATGCGGAGAGCACATAGTGTGCTCTCCGCATTTCTTCAGGCCCCATAGAGAATGAATGGGTCCTCACCCGTTCCGGATAAAAGACCCTTAGGCCTCTTGCACACAAAAGTTTTTTTTCCGTTTACGTTCTGTTTTTTGCGTTCCGTATACGGAACCATTCATTTCAATGGATCTGCAAAAAAAACTGAAGGTACTCAGTATGCCAGTATGTATTTACGTTTTTACGTTCAAAGATAGAACATGTCTTATTATTGTCCGTATAACGGACAAGGATAGTATTGTTGTATCAGGGGCCGGCTGTTCCGTTCCCGCAAAAAACGGAATGCCCACGGACGTCATCCGTATTTTTTGCTGATCCGTTCTTTGCAGACCGCAAAATACTGAAAAAGCCATATGGTCGTGTGCAAGAGGCCTAACTCCGATGGATCCACCGCCAGCTTAGGTGTTTATAAAGACCGGCGTATAAATGTGTCCCTTAGTGACTAATGCAAAAACTCCAGGATGTAAAGATTTTTTTAAACATAATGTAAGTGATATGGAAAATTTTAAAAAACACAGAAAACTGTAATAAAATATGTTTATGGTAAATACTTAATTTACACAATAGGTAAATTTTTGATGACACATTCCCTTTAAACGACTGAAATCTGCTAGTAGGAGATGTACCATACAAATGCTCCAAAAAAGGAATAAGAGCAATAATAGGGGTGCTATATCCTCAGCAGTGGAGATAGAAAGGGTATCGGACAATAGTTACAGGGAGTGATTTAGTGTAACCCCTTGTCTTCCTGTATTAAATGGGTTTCCATAAATGTCTGATAGGTGTGGATCCCACCTTTGAGAGACCCACTCCTATCTAACGAATAAGGCCCCTCCATGAATGGAGATCCCGCTGCTCATTCACGGCCACAACTTTATTCGTTGCTATGGGACTTCTGAAAATAGGAGCATACAGCTATTTTCAGAAGCCCCATGCAAGTAAATTGAGAAATCAGTGCATATGCGGCTTGCTCTCCAGTCATGGTGGGACCCTGTTCTTGACATAGGAGATGGTCCCAGAGGCATTTATATTATGACTGTCCAGATGGGACAACACCTTTAAGTTCTAGATATACAGGTGAAACTCCAAAAATTTGAATATCGTGCAAAAGTCAATTTATTTCAGTAATGCAACTTAAAAGGAATTGCATTAATGCAGCTTAAAATTAGAATATTGTGAAAAGGTTCAATATTCTAGGCTCAAAGTTTCACACTCTAGTCAGCTAATTAATCCATACCCCCTGAGCAAAGGGGACCTGAGATTGTGACTTTGGGGTTTCATAAGCTGTAAGCCATAATCATCCAAATTATACCAAATAAAGGCTTGAAATATCTCGCTTTGCATGTAATGAGTCTATCTCATATGTTAGTTTCACCTTTTAAGTTGCATTACTGAAATAAATGAACTTTTGCACAATATTCTAAGTTTTCGTGCATACCACTCGTATTTAGAATGAAGAAATCTAATTTATCGCCAACAAATCCCACGTAGAATGGAATGCATTTACATTGAAGCCTATACAGGGCAGATGTGTTATGTAGAGTGAAGTCATCAATTCAGAATGACTTGCCCATATTCACAGGTGGCCAACGTCTGTGTTCTACTTACATTCACAATAGCTAAAATGTAGCCAATCTGATTATGTACAGTGAAGATTGGAGGGGGGTCTGGTGAAGACCACACACAAAAAGAAATTGCAAGTCTGTCCCTGAAATTGGCAACCGTCACCCGCTGCTGTAGCCTTTGCACATAACAGCATTGCCTCAAATAAAGAAATCTCCTACAGCGCAGAAAACTGTCCATACGTGATGTAACATCGGGATCAAAACGAGAATCCTCAGCCGACCAAGACACGTCAAGCTGGAAGCGCAATACAAATAAAGCAAGGTTTACTTTTCAACACTACTTCTTGACATAACCTTCATGTTGAGTAACTTTGCAAATGTATTGTCTGATCCTGAGTAACACTGCGTACGAGGACATTGACATGCAGCATTGTAGAGAATGGACCTTTACTATAAAAAGAAAAAGTGCTCAAGCAATGCGGCTGGAAAAACCTAGGCCATACCGAGTTCTCCTGCAGTTTTCTTACATATTTGTTGTGCTTTTATCCCCCGACTCTGATTCTCTTTTATACTTTTCTTTTGAACCTCTGTTGGAGGGGGTGCCAACAAGTTTACCACAATTCTGCAAGAAGAGTCAGTCTGTAACACCGTCAAAATTACCAGGATCCTAACGCCGAAGTGTGGTCAATCAGAAAACGGATACTGAGAGTGTCATGGCTTCCATTATAGGCTACTTTCACACTAGCGTTTTTTGTGGATCCGTCATGGATCTGCAAAAACGATTCGGTTACAATAATACGACCACATGCATCCGTCATGATCCGGTTGAATTATGTCTTCTATAGCCATGACGCATCCGTCTTGTACTCCATTGAAAGTCAATGGGGGACAGATCCGTTTTCTATTGTGTCAGAGAAAACCGATCCGTCCCCATTGACTTACATTGTGTGCCAGGATCCGTCTTGCTCCGCACCACATCGCGGACAGAAAAACGCTGCAGGCAGAGTTTTGGTGTCCGCCTCCAGAGCGGAATGGAGACTGGACGGAGGCAAACTGATGCATTCTGAGCGGATCCTTTTCCATTCAGAATGCATTAGGGCAAAACTGATCCGTTTTGGACCGCTTGTGAGAGCCCTGAACGGATCTCACAAACGGAAAGCCAAAACGCCAGTGTGAAAATAGCCTTAAAGGGAATTGGTCACCTCGATTTAGCACCATTATCTACAGTCATACATGAGAAGTACTGCAGGTAAGGAGTCCAGAATACTATTTTTTATTTTCCTACTGCCCCCCCCCCCACTGTAAGGGCTCAGACTATGTTGAAATACATCCTCAGCACTACCATGCATGCACACATGAGTCCTCTCCATTATGTTAGAACTACCCCGCAGTCCGGACTGTGTATTTCAGTTGAGTTTTGAGTGCTGACAGCGGGAAAACAAAAAATAGAGATCTGGACTCCTTATCTGCAGTACTAATCATGTATTACTGTAGATAATACACCAAAATCAGGGTGACAGATTCCCGTTATTGTAACCATACAACTTATATGGCTATTGGCAGAAACCTTGTTCTGCCAACATCTATATCTGCCGACCGCCCCATAACATGTACAGTACACTCAGCTAAATATACATGTGTTCTCAATGGGCAGGAGGGAATAAGTTACTGCCAGATACTTCTGCTGGCTTATCACCAGTGAGAGCAAATCCAACAAGTCTGATCTTTCTTTACCACAACATCTGTGCTCGGTGAAAAGTTAGGGCAACTCTCGTTCCTCCCCAATACACATTAGATGCTTAGACAGTCCCACCAAAATCGGTGGAGCTTGACCGACATTCATCTAATGTGTATGAGCTCCTTTAGCCAGACCTACACTATCAGCTGTGAACCCATGTTGATCCAGAGACTGTAGAGAGAATTTCACACAAGGCACATGCAGTCATGGTGACCAATCTCATAAAGAAAATGTGAGGTTTCTCAGACATGAAAGACATTAAAACGCAGATAACGACTAACCTCATTAAATCTTGCCACAAGTCCTTCTACAGTCTTATGTTCTCCATTCTTCATCTCCAACAGAGATGCAGGTAAAGATGTTTTAATGTCTGAAAAGTTGGTCAAACATAAAGGACTTCCAAGATCTTTTGTTAAAAAGCAGAGGTAATCAATAGGCAACACTTTCCGATAAATGTCCTGTTCTTGATCAGTAAGAATGCTCGCAATCTCTTCTGGGAACTGAATGAGATGCTGAAGATCCACCAACTCTTTACTCAGTCCAACTGCACTTGCTGTCTGGGAATTTGATGCTGCCATTGTGGAGCACGGCTGGCGTTCTAAAATTAAGCATAAAAATGTAATATTAAAAGATGGTGCTACACAACAATATATACTTGTATCTGTGCACTGCTAGCCCTGTAATTTCATCATAACAGTTATAGGAATAGTAAATGCATCAATAATATACAGTAGCTAAATAACCTTAAAGGGAGTCCATCAGCAGTTTTGACCATGATAAGCTGTGGACAGCACTAGGTAGGGGCTAGGGAGAACAGTACAAACATACATTTTGTGGAGCGTAGATCATCAGGCTTCACTGTGTAGTGCTCTCTGCACTGAGCTGCCACACAGCCCCCCCCCCCTCTTCTTTGAGTGACAGATGTACTGGTCTCCTGGTTGGATGCTACAGCTGTCACTCACAGCATAGGGGAGGGGCTGTGAAGCACTTTCCAGTAAAGCCCCATCCTGGGGACTTGCTGGAGTAGAATCTAGCATAATTAAACATCATGTTCTCACTACTCCTGATGAAATAAGCTCCACAAAAGGTATGTTTGTACTGCTCTCCCCAGCCTCTACCTAGCACTGTCAGCAGTTTAGCAACTACTGATGGACTCCCTTTAACAAAACAAACGCTTAAATTAAAGTTTTTATTGTTCATACTTATTAGGCTTTGGGTACATGCAGACAATTGTTGTATAGCTTGCATTCATGTAACTTGTGTGATTTATGTGTGACCTCTTTCTTATCAATTTTCTTTTTGTTGAAAGTTTGGAGCAAACGAAACATGAAATATGTAAATTTTCCAACCGCAAAATAGAGAGATAAAGCAGGCAGTGGAAGAAGCTAAAAGGGAGGTTTGCCACAAATGCAATAATGCCTGCTACAGAGCTATGGCTAGGTTCACATGAGCATTTAAATCTTTTAGCAGGCTGTTCAGCAGAGGAACCGCCTGCCAGAGTTCAGCACCGCCACAGCCCACTGACTATAATGGGACCTGAGAGGGGATCCGGTCTGTTTCCAGCATTAGAGCTGGGATTTAGCCAGACAAAAAACTCTGCAAGCACCTTTTTTTATCCTGCCGAATCACAGCACTAAAGCAGGAATTAGGCCAGATCCCCACCAGGTCCTATTGTAGTCAATGGGCCTGGTGATGCTAGTGATGGTACTTTCTGGCTGGGATGGATAGGATGAAAATTTTAACAGTAGAGTGAAATTAGCCTAACTCAACCTTAAAATACCGTAGATGTCTTGGCAGATAGCAGTATCACCAGTTAGGTTGTACTGAATCTTAAGGTTGTGATTTCTGATACTATGTTCACATGACTCAATGGGGCGAATATAAATTCATATTCTAATCTTGAAAGTTGTGCTATGAATGGTTCCTAATAAGCAACAAAAAGTTTTTCTTTTAGACCAGATGCACAGAAATGTATCATGGACACCTTATGTACCTATATTATGAATGTGTTACCGGGCCTGACAATGGCTTTAACTGACCCGAACTCACAGCATCCTAAATCTCCAAGATGCTGTGAGTTTAGGTCTGTAAACGCTTGTGTAAACCCGGCCTCAGACAGTTTTCATAAACCTGCCCCAATCTTTTTCTATGTACTGCACCTGTCATGTTACCAAATGTTTTTGTCCATCGTCCAACCTCTAATGACTTTCTACAAAATGCGGAGATAGCCTTCAATCTTATTAATTCATCTTTATGAATGTGGAGGACTTGACAGGAGGCTGCTTGTCACTATGAAGGAGAACAGTATGATACCATAATACAGCTAGGTAGCATTGCATCCATTGGTATAAAACAATTAGGGTATCATAGTGTTCTTACAGTATGTTAAAACTAATCCTCACCTCTCAATGAGCATTATGACATATCTGTACGACCTACAAAAGACTTCCAAAGAATTTTCTAAATTTGAGAACTTTTTATTTATATGCACCTTGAGGTTCTTCAGCCTTCAGGCTGCACATTGAGAATGGTATCATTCATACAGCGGTGACAAGGTCTACCTCGAACGGCTAATTCCCATTCACCATGATGAAACATGTCTTTCTACATCTATGTCCCCCATTTTTACTTGTGCTATTTGGTTGTACTCAATAAATGCATCAATAAGGCTACGTCCCCATCTGTGGTTTAGCATTCTGGTACTATGTTCGAGCAGAGGAACAGAGTACCAGACTTGCCCTATCTGGCCCAGCTAGACACCACCACAGGCCGGTGGATCCCTATTCACTATATTTCGATCCGTTTGGTGTGTGGCAAGAATGCTGGCTTTCTGGCAGAAAATAAAATGCTGCATGCTGAGGTATTTTGTCTGGTAGAAAGCAGGCATTCATGCCGGAAATCATTACAGTGAATGGGTATCCGGTGGTGTCCACCTATGCCAGATATGGTAATTCCGGTACTTTGCTCCTCTGTTGGAATAGACTAATGGCAATGTGAACCTAACCTAAAATATGATAAAACAGTCAAATGGGGAGTTATATGGAAATGTCCATTTCTAGTTATTTCGAGTACAGCTGTCGCTGGGTAGACCTATGTACTAGTCACCCAATATTTGGTATTATGCACATCCAGCACGTCTACACCAACAACTTTCCCCTTGTTAATATCCATTTCTACACATCCAAACAGTGCCAATTATTTCCTCTTAGTATAACTGGAAAGCTTTTGAATGATCTCTGTAATTGCCAAATTACTATTATCAGAAGTGTTTTGCTGACTATGCCACCAAGGTCTCCTAGTGTTCCCAACCACTTGGGTACAATGGCAAATGGTTCATAATACATGTTCTGTCCATTAAAAAACTCGGCCAACTAATGCTGGTCTCTTGGACATAATATAAACCTGCTGTAAGTAATCGAACCCCTGAAGACGCCGGTACTCGGCGAAACATGTCGGGGGGCAGCGTTGCTCTTATGTTTTAATTCAGCTTAGTCTCTAGCAAAGCACTAGTACGATAATATAACATAAAACAAATGATACATTGTACCTACAGAATATACTGGCAGCGCGCAGCCAGTAAGGGAACAATGTTACATTCCGAGCTAGGATACTATAGCAGGATTTGTAATCTATACTTAGAAGTGCAAGCTGAGACGAACTGGCAATTTTAAAAGCATCCTTTAGCAATATATTAGATAGACCGATTAAAAGCTAAGTTTTAGTAATAAGGAGGTGCAGGATTAAGAGGTGTAAGTTAGTCCTTGATTTATTTAGTAAAACACTGCATCCTGACACCATAAGGGAAAACTAAGAAGTTGTTAATCGAAGGGAGCAAACCCTTATATGAGTAATTGGCCATAGATTACCATGCACTGTACATAAAGTGAAAAACAATTAGACTGTAGTTTCAAGGAAGCAGAAGTGTAATATGCCAAACTAAATCAAAACCACTTTGTTTGTGGCTAGAACTACCTCAATTTTCATTCCAATCTGCATGTACAGAGAAAACACATTCTACAAACAACAGTCATCGAATAAATCAATTTGAGGGTTAATGGCTGAAAAATAACCTGCTCATTAACAAGACTGCAGATGTTAATTAAACAAAACAGGAGATCTTTTAAATAATACATTAAAATCCATATAAGCCAAAGCTTACCAGCAAAGCAGCTTTTGTGTCGCTATGGTATAAAATCAACAAATCCCATAACAACCCAACCAGTAGACTTAAATCCATTTCCTGTAACCTCTGAATTATGGTTTTAATGAACAGAAAAGTAAGACATTTCGAGACCAGTTCTATTATCTTAATTATTATATAACAAATAGAAACAGAAGCTAAAAATGACACTACTAGAGGCCCTTCTGGTTCTTAAAGGGCCAGGGAGCACACCCTGAATTTCATTGGCCAATGGCTGGCCACCCTGAGATACTCCCCTGTGAGAGGGTGCCTGAGCAATAGTTTCTAGTTCACTAGTGTCTTACAAAGGTGTACTGTTATACATTCATCTGCCCATGTTTCTGGTGGGATTCGGACTCACAACCTTCTACATTACAGCCAATAATCTTAACCACTACACTATAGAGCTACATGGCCAGTTACAAAAAAATAAAAAATAAAAAATAAAAATATGAGACTTCTGCTGTATAGGAATACTTACTAGTCAGAAACTTTTCAGAAATAGAGGCTAAATTTAATTTAAACATATATATACGTTTTTAGCCATAATATATTTACATATATCATTATATATTTAGAATATATAATATGTTATAATATATGTAAATATATTATGGCTAAAACATCAGTAGTAGTTTCCCACATATTATGCATTCATATATATCAGAAGTATGTTTTATCTATATATACTGTATGTATATATATATATATATATATATATATATTTTAGTGCAAAAAATCTAGATGGATCGGCTCACCCTGCTTTAGGAGTGGTACAGTGCACCTACTGCAATTGATGCACCCAAATCAAGAAGAATCGATAATATAACACAAGTCGAATCTTTATAGAGTATCGAACTTGAATTTTCGTACCACGTGTTCGTATTATTCATACACAGATTTAATAGTTGACCCAGGCACTGTAATCATCGAGTCACGCACATTCACATTCAATGGACCTTGTTTGGTTGCAGCAAGATTAGGTGCTTGCCTGTTCCTCGATCCTGTGGGCGTTCCTCTCCTGGTGCTGTGTCTTTTGGGTCTTTGTAATCTGTTGGATTTTGATCCTTTTCCAAGAGCTGTAGATTATGATTATAATCCCACTATGCAGGTCCATAAATTGATTATAATCATAATCTACAGCTCTTGGAAAAGGATCAAAATCCAACAGATTACAAAGACCCGAAAGACACAGCACCTGGAGAGGAACGCCCACAGGATCGAGGCACAGGCAAGCACCTAATCTTGCTGCCACCAAACAAGGTCCATTGAATGTGAATGTGCGTGATTCGATGATTACAGTGCCTGGGTCAACTATTAAATCTGTGTATGAATAATACGAACACGTGGTACGAAAATTCAAGTTCGATACTCTATAAAGATTCGACTTGTGTTATATTATCGATCAACAGAAGGCCGCAAATAGGCCATACCACGTGGGACGCTGAACTCAGATCCAGTACGTCACAGTGGAAAATTCCATGTACACTATAGTGCTGGCTACGAACAAGCTAAGTAAAAAGTTTGTGATTATTTATTCATCGAATATTGTTTCCTCTTATCGATTAATACTATTCGAAAACGTGGGACGCCACTGGTTTTAATCGAGAGAGTTCAAGCCGACTATTAAACCGAAAAACTGATTCGAAAAAATCCCCATTATTGCATATATAATATCTAATTCACCTCAATCCTTTGTGATATTGGACATTTTATTGGATATTTCATTTAAGCTTTGTCTCCATTTTATGTATTATATTGTATAACATTGCCTTTATTTTATGGTGTGTAGTAGAGTGTTCTTATATTACAGTTTCTTTTTATATGTTTTTATTGCTATAGAGGTGTTCAATAAATCGTACTGTTCTAACTTTCATGTTTCTTTGTGACTCTAATTGCCGAGTGCCCTCCTACATCTCTATTATATATATTTTAGTAATTACACATTTTTTACAATTATTAATATAAAATATATATTTTAGCCTCTATTTTTGAAATGTTCCTGGTGGGATTTGAACTCACAACCTTCTACATCACAGCCAAGAAGTTTAACCACTACACTATAGAGATGCATGGCCAGTAACAAAAAAACAATTTAATATGAGACTTCTGCTGTATAAGAACAGTGATGACCAGTTCGCCGTGTTGGCCCGTGAACACATGCGGGCTGCCATCTTAAATCACAAGTCCGGGGGCCTTCATCGGGCTGTTCTCGGAACTGCCTGCTCCCGGTGACCGCATTTGTTTCAGACCGGCTCGCGGCGCAGGCACAGGTAAGGACTTACCTGTGCCTTGCTGGACTTGTGATTTAAGATGGCAGCCCGCATGTGTTCGCGGGCCAACACGGCGAACTGGCCATCACTGCATAGGAATACTTGCTACTAGTAAGTATTCCTATACAGCAGAAGTCTCATATTTTAGATATTTTTTTTAGTAACTTGCCATGCAGCTCTATAGTGTAGCGGTTAACATTCTTGGCCGTAATGTAGAAGGTTGTGAGTTTGAATCCCGCCAGAAACTTTGCAGAAATAGAGGCTAAATTAGATTTAAATACACTGGCTTGAGCACACGCGATATTCGGCCGAACATGCTCACCCAACCCTTGTTAAAGGGTTAGGACCAGTGATACAGTGGATCCACATCTGCTTCATAACAATTACTGAGTCATCTTACAAAGTGATAAGTTCACTTTAAGGTAAGTGCCCCATGATGTTTTGACACATGACAGTAATTACACTTTGCAATCTCAGTAGATCACTGTGCAACACTGTGTATAATAATCACCACTAATATTACTCAGTAGGGGTCATCATCCACTTTGAATTACAGAAACATCTAAATTATGGGCCAGTGACATACATGTGTGATCCCCATAGGTTGAAATCAGCTGCAATAATGTGGACTAGAATCTACTGCTGTGGAGACTAGGCATCCTGCACAGGATTGGAATGGCCCACAGGGGACCAGGTAATCTCCCGGTGGGTCCTTAGTCTCCTATCCCCTGCACAAGTGGCACATTGCCCAGTAGACTGACTGCACTACATACAGATACCAGCCTATGCTTGTATAAAAATTGGCATATAATTTAACAAATTTCCCAGTTTATGATTATACACACTTCGGGTAGTGGAGATGACTTTTAGGTACAGAGGGAGGCCATCCAGTATCCTCTTTCCCCAGGGGCCTGACATTTCAAAGTAACTACCCCCATAATTCTTCATCTTGTAGTGTCTTGCTACTGCTGCCGCTATGTGAGCAGCTAATATTTGAATGTAGGTTGACAGTGGGGCCCCAAAATTAATTTTACTGGTGGGCCCTAGGCACCCTAGTCTGACACTGCTCAAGCACACAGCCCTATTACAGCTCCATCTTACACAGAACTGTCATAAGGCTCCTATTTAAGTGCATGGGGTCTCGACCGTAACTCCAAATATGTTCAATTTCATACAGAGGTTTTTCTGTCAAATTCCATGCAAATCCAACAGGAAAGAATATCTTCACACATGCAGAATCCAATGAAGCCTGCATGGCAGCACAAGGAGGCCATACTACATACTAGTGAGCTATGCCATGTACGTGGGAACTTAAACCACCACTTTTAGCCTATAAGCCAAATGGAAATATAACAGTAATTGACAGACATTTGGGTGGAGATTTATCAAAACTGATGCAAAAAAAAAAAAAGGTTTAGTTGCTTATAGCAACCAATCAGATTTCTCCTTTCATTTTCCAAAGGAGCTGTCCAAAATGAAAGGTGGAATCTGATTGGTTGCTATGCGCAACTAAGCCAGTTCTACTTTACACCAGTTTGATAAATGACCCCCTAAGTATTTACAATACTGGGGTTTTCTTGAATTACTATGGCTTTAACAGGCATGCTCTTGTGCTTACTTCATGTACATATTCCCCATGCTATATATATTTTTTTCAATTTGGCCTCTCATGACCCGTTTTCACCATTTAAACAGATCCCTCTGGTTTGTTTCCATCCTGAATCTAGCACTTCCTGTTGTTGTTTCCAACCAAACCCATGATGCACTTCTCCTTTCTCTGCCACAGCTCCAGCACCGCCCCTAACAATGCCCAGCTAGCTTATAGCTCCTCCCACCCAGCTAGTTACATAGACACTCCCCTATCAACGCCCCTAACAACGCCCAGCTAGTTTATTGCTCCTCCCAATCAGCTAGTTACATAGACACTCCCCTATCACTGCCCCACCTATGGACATAACATCACAGGAAATAAGAAAGAACTGCATGGACACGGTCATGTGACCACAACCCAGAACGGGAGATTGGAGCAATAAAGATAAAAGAACTACATTACAAAATTACAGCTACCTTCATACATGATTATTTTAAAGGATGTTGATGCAAACTAGAAAACCCTTTTAATGAACAATGGGTCAATAATCACAAACTAGAAAAACAGTGATCACAATAAAAATACTAAGTGCCAATTATAATGTGGTTGCTTAAAGGAATTGTCCAGCCATTCACATTTTTTTAAGGGCTAGTTTGGCATATTTTGCTAATGATAAAATAAATCATACTTACCTTATTAATTCTGCCCAAGCCAGTGATTGGCTGAATGATCATTTCCTGCATGACAAGAGGGACAGGAAGCAAAGACTGGCGGGAGACCAAGAAGCTTCAGAATGGGAGTAGCGGTAAGTGAAGAAGGATTTCATTTACATATCACCAAGTCTTTTTTTTATTTTATTGAATGGCCAAACAACTCTGGAAAGCTCGGCACTGAGGTGCTATGCATACTTTTATTTTCCGTATCCAGGAACCAAGTCACGGTGATATTGTTTTAAGTTCTTAACCAAATGGCAGTCATATAATTCCTGATTCCACCTTTCAGTGATTCTACAGCATCCCTCATAGCCACATGCAGAGCAACATGTGGCTCATTAACCACTGGTTGGAGAACACTGCACTGCATGTACAGATTATATAAATGCATAAAAATAATAAATGTCATCAAAAGGACAAACCACGTTACGTACATTAACCACAGCCTTATGACACACTAGGCATTGGGAGCTTTAAAGACTATCAACACCTTCTGAAGTGATATTTTCTTACTCCAATTTATCAAAAATGAAAAAAAGCAACTTTGCTATTAGTTTCATTAAAAAATAAATAAATTTTGGGGAGAAATTATCAAGCCCTATATATACAAGCCCTATATGCCAGAATTCTGTCTTCAAAAAGTCGTAAAATAGGGCTTTTGTGACTTCTCAATGCTACCTGTGCACTGCAGGTGTGGTTAGAGTTTCACCCCGATTTATCTCTGGGACTTTTTTTTTTTTTTTTTTAAGTCACAAAATCATTCCAGTAGGGAGGGGATATAGAAAACTGGAATAGCATTTCTAGACAAGTGTTAGGCTCAAAGATGCCCTAAATTTAACAAGCAATGGGGGAGGATTTCTCAAAGACTGGCATTATACGCTTGTCGAAGGATGAAGGAGGCGCAAGGCTCATCATAAATTAGTCGTAGGTTCTGGCAGTTCGTGCACCTTAGCGCTAGTGATGAGCGGCAGGGGCAATATTCGAATTCGCGATATTTCGCAAATAGTTTGCAGAATATTTGTCATAAATTCGCGAATTCGAGATTATATTCTTGATTGCAAAAATCGGCAATGTATTATTCGCGTAATGCGTGCAAAATACCAGCGTGGGTCACTTATGCTACATTTTTCAAGCTGGTATAAGTTTCCTGAGACTGGAGAAAATGTTTGGCATGGCAGAACATTAGAATAACTTTATATGCAGATAGAGGGCTCCAATATATTTGCGCTTGCGAATTTTCGGCGATTAATAATGCGCATATTTTTTCGCAATACGTGCAACTTGTGACATCACAGCACTACAGTATGTCTGTAACATGTATGTATGGACAGCAGAACCTATTACACTATCTAACACCCTGCACTGGAACCTATCAGCTACACTATAGATCAATCTAACCTACACTGACTATCTCCCCCTAACTATCTGAATTATATATATAAGTTAACTGTCTAATGTAATAACACAAAGCACAGAGCACTGCAATCACACGGCTGTCTCTTTCATAACTGCAATAAACTTAAGAAAATAGCGGCTGGGGAGGTTCTTATATAGTAAGGGGTGGGGAACTTTCCTATTGGTTTCTAGGGATGTTGCTAAGCTGTGACAAATCCTTCTCATTGGCCCACAAGCTAGAAGAAGGGAGGGTGATCACCTGATGTGTACGGTGTTAAAAAAACAAAAACGAATATTCCTCATTACGAATATATAGCACTATATTCTAAATATTTGCGAATTCTCAAAGTGCCGATATTCTCGATAAAAATTTGCGCTCAACACTACAAAGCGCCAAGCTGCCATAGATTTCTGTCTTCATTTACAGCAGAAAACTGGCGTAAATGTAGATAAATGTGCCAGGCCGCTGGCACTGCCCCTCCCCTCCCTAGCCTGGCTCTCTTTTTTGAAAGCTCGCGTAGAATTGCCACTTGCAACTAAATTTTATCTCAGTGGCGTTTAAAAAGTCACCATTTGATAAATTTAGCACAACAAACAGACTCAAGGAAAAGTGACTTCATGTTTCTCTCATAATAAATTCCCTCCTCTGTGTCTACAAACCCAGTGTAGTCTGATCCTAAAACTTACCTTCTATCTGACCTATACTTTTTACTACTATGCCAAATGCATATTAGGAACAAGTAGGGACAAATGGAACATGTGTATGACTAGTATTAGAATGTCCATGGAGATACGTCTGCAGAGCACTTGAAGACAAAAAATGGTAGGAAATTAGTAATTTGATTTTTATAGTATGCATATTTCTTGCTGTGGCACTTACGACAAGTATACAGAGTTCTTATTGCTTTATCTTATGTAATTATGTCCATAGATATAAGTGTGTAGCATAGCTGTACTTATCTCTTTCTACAGTGGTATGCAAATGTCATGAAACTTTGGACACCTCTTTAAAATGTATTTAAAGTGAGTCTGTCACCTGCTTTGAGCATTTTAGACCGCTCATATCACATTATAGTACTGTTGCCCAACATAAAAATAGTACTTTTATTTAAAACGTCCACAAGCTGAAAAAAACACTTTATAAAGATATGCAGATTAGGTCCCGCAAGTGCCCAGGGGTGGCGTTATGGCCAGAAGTGCCCAAGCCCTCTCTGATGTGCTGCCATAACCGCCCCCCTTGGAGTCCTCTGGCCCGCCGTCCTCTCCTACTTCATCCTCTTCCTCTGGCTTAGATCTCGTGTGAGCGCCAGTCACAGCCGGGCCCGCGCATTCGCACTGTTAAGATCAGTGCCTCTGCCCATAGTGGGCAGAGCAGTGCACAAGCGCAGACCCAGAGGTGACCGGTGCTCTCACGAGATCTAAGCCAGAGGAGGAGGATGAATTAGGAGAGGAGGGCGGGTCAAAGGACTCCAAGGGGAGCGGATATACCTGCACACCAGAGAGGGGCCTGGGCACTTGCGGCCATAACGCCACCCCTAGGCACTTGCGGGACCTAATCTGCATATCTTTATAAAGTTAGTTTTTTTCACCTTGTGAAAGTTTGAAAGACACAATAAAAGTAAAATTTTTATGTTGGGCAACTGTGCTATAACGTGATTGGAGCGGGCTAAAATGCTCAAAGTAGGTGACAGACTCCCTTTAAACTAAATGGCCACTCAAACATGTTTTTATGTAACAATTCTCTGCTGGTGAATTTCTTTATATAATTTGTAATGCTAGTAGAACTCAATTTTGCTGATACAGTACTGCAAACACTAACATTATGCAATAAGCTCCCCCTAGTGGCAGATGCAGGCGTCCAGAATGTTTTTATTTAAATTGAATATTATTTTTGACTTCTTGACTAAACAGTCAAGTCTGTATCTACCAGGGATGATTACCTGCTATAGATTTGGCTCAGATCTTGCTCCTTGGCTGCTTTTTTAGCTCTGCTCCATTTGGGCAGAACTGTGATCTGTGGCTACAGTTTAGCTACAGTGCCTACAGGGAGTCTGGAGTAGTCTGAGACACGCCTCCTGTGTCATCATTGGTTTAGGCTGTTGCTTTGTCCCTCCTGCCTGGACCTTTGGAGACTAGCTGCTATGTAGGACATAAGTCAATGACAGGTTCACTAGGAAGTCAGAGTATGGAGAGCTGATTTTTATTACAGCGAAGGAAGAAGAATTATAAATTTCAGATTTAGTACTAAACTACCAGGAAGGAAAACAAGATTAGGATAGGTCATCAATACCAGATCGGCGGGGGTCTGACACCCCACCAATCAGCTGGTTGAAGAGAAGGCGAGCACAGCCTTCTCTTCAATGTTTACCTGAAAAAACCTCAGGAGCCCCTGTAAACGTGGTAAAGTAACAAAAGAATCAATACTTACCCCTTTTCTCCCCTGCTTCTTCCAGTGATGTGCTTCAGTCCTCCCTGCTACTGTTTGTTTTCCTGGCTGCAGAGGTGACATTCTGTGCACACAGATTACTACTGTAGCCAATTACTGGCTTCAGCAGTGACGTCCTGTGTACACAGTGATGTCTTGTGAGCACAGTACTAGATGAAGCATGGGAGAAAAGGGGGTGAGTAATGATTCTTATTTAGTTTTCATTTAACTTGGACAACCCCTTTAAGTTGTTTCAGAAAATTAAAGCTCTGCCAACTGTAAAGATACAGTCTAATTTTACAAAATGTATTTGTTCAGAACTTTCTAAAAATGATATGACAATAAAAGATATACCATGATCAACAAATGTACTGTTACAATGTAAATGGAGAGGCTTTCAGAAAAAGACACAGAAAGAAATACGTGCACATTTCTGGGTATGCTGGGAATCCCTAATGGACTTCACAAATTTTATTGCAATGAGTGAAATCTGTGTCAAAAAGTTCATGATAATCTTGCTGATTTATTCTGTGGACTGAGAGGCAGATTTTTCCTGGACTCTTCTGCCTCATGTGAATGTGACTTACTCCGGTCCACAATATTATGCAACAATCTTTCCATCTTATGTACTAACCAGAGATGAACATATTAATTCTATACAAATTGAATTCATCTTAAATTCCCCATAAAGTCAGACAGAGAAGGAGGCCTCTGCTGCCAAAAAGGAATTATTTATGGAACATGTTTGAGATAAAAAATAAAATAATAAAATAAATAAAATCTGTAGTGCTTTTTTAAACAAGCTCTTGGATACCACCGGTTGCAATACTGTTTTGGCATTGAAGAGCTTGAAAGGGGTTGGATACATAACTAGGAGACCTCAGAGTGTTATAAGTGACTTCAGGACAATCTGAGCACTTTAGATTTAGGTCAAATTTATTTATTTGTTAGAAATGAACCCAAAACTAATTTCAAGAACTTCGCTCGTATCTATTTTATTACATCTTGTATAGCTTTTGCATAAAGGGATCCTTAAGCCCATAAAGCATTTTAAACTAAGGCTACATTTACGGAATAGTGAATTAAAAACGGCTGTAAAAACTGTTAGGCTACATGCACATGACAGTGAAAAACGGACTTGTGTACATTTTTTTAACTGCTATCACACGTCCATTTTTAGTGGTTGTCTATGGGGTTATTCACACAGCAGTTTTTTTTGACGGCCAGTGAATAACAGATGTCAAAAAATAGAACATGTTCTATCTTGTCCGTTTTCCACTGACCGACATCCCCCATTGAATTGAATGGGTCAGTTTTTAACGTCCGTTTCTCAGAAAGGCATCAGTGAAAAAAAACATCCATTAAGGCCTCATGCACACGGCCGTGTTCTGAAGCCGAGAGCGGTCCATGGTAACCCGGCCGGGATTCCTTCTGACAGCAGGAGCGCACGGCGTCATTGGTTGCTATGGCGCCGTGCGCTTCATGCTGCCGCTGCACTACAGTAATACACTCGTATAGTGTATCACTGTACAGCAGCGGCGGCATGAAGCGCACGGCGTCATAGCAACCAATGACGCTGTGCGCTCCTGCTGTCAGCAGGAATCCCGGCTGGGTTACCACGGACCGCTCTCGGCCGCGGAACACGGCAGTGTGCATGAGGCCTAAAAATAAGGCCTCATGCACAAGGCCGTTGTTTTGGTCCGCAACCGAGCTGCAGTTTTTGCGGCTTGAATGTGGACCCATTTACTTCAATGGGGCCGCAAAAGATGCGGACAGCACTCCGTGTGCTGTCCGCATCCGTTGCTCCGTTCCGTGGCCCCCGCAAAAAAAAATATAACCTGTCCTATTCTTGTCCGTTTTGCGGACAAGAATAGGCAGTTATATCAATGGCTGTCCGTGCCATTCTGCAAATTGCGGAACGCACACGGACGCCATCCGTGTTTTGCGGATCTGCAATTTGCGGACCGCAAAACACACAACGGTCGTGTGTATGTAGCCTAAACAGTTTATCCGTTTTTCACAGTCGTGTGCATGTAGCCTTAAACTGTAATTTTTTATGACCATGTGTCTATCTATCCATGTCCTGGCCATCTAAACATTTTTATCGGCCATTTGTCCGTACACCATCCAATTTTAATGGCCGTTAAAAAACGGAGGCCTTTTTTTTTTCAGGATTTCCCTGGTTCTCCTCAGTGTCTCCTAGCAACCAACACATTTTTAACAGCCGTCAGACGAACGACATTCTGCACAACTGCCATTAAAAACTGTCCTACTGACCTGTGCGGGGTCCGTCAGGCCATCAAAATGGACAAAAATAGGACATGTCCTATATTTTGACAGCTGGTATTTACGGTCCGTCTCTGAAAAAAATGGCCATGTGAATACACCCATAGACGGTCATCTTTCTGGAAACGTTCGTGTGAATAAGGCCTAATTATAAAACGAGTTGGCATTGCCCAAATTAACATAGCCACAATTTTTCCGGCCCTGTGTAAAGCAGACCTAGACCTGCAAGCAGAAGCGTTTCCTTTATTCGTTAAATTAAACAAATGATGCCTTTAGTTCACTATGTCTGGTGGAACAAAAGCAGCCGGGTGGTGAGAAATGCAGAGAACGTTTACATTCTACACTCTCTCCAAAACATATTCACTCTTAAAAGGAAATTGTGAAGGGGGGGGGGAGAAGTTGTTTAATGTGACCGACAGTAGAAATCTCTCACTGCTGGGGTTTCCACTAGAGATTAGCGAATTTCATGTTATGAAATTCGTTCACATTTCGTTTTGGTGGTAAAAGCAGAATTGCGTTATGGACTCCCCTGCATAACGGAAACGGGACGGATCCGTTTGGCAGCCCATAGACTTCTATTATGACGGAATGAATAACGGAATGCATTCCGTCACAGAATTGCGTTATGGTCCGTGGTAACTGAATCCATAACGCAATTCTGCTTTTACCACCAAACGAAGCGTGAACGAATTTCAAAAGATGAAATTCGCTCGTCTCTAGTTTCCACCTTTATTACATGTACCATTAAAATAATATACTGAGGGGGGCAGAAGATAATGACCCCCGTAATTAGCAGAAACGACAGGGATTAATAGCCGTCTCCTTGACAACCCGCCACAAGAGATGCTGACCATGAACAGTACATGTTAGATATTAAATTCCAAAAAAGGCATCCGACCGTGGCCTCACACGCAGCACTGAATTGCAGCCAATACCACCATGATTACTGGAATTCCTTTCTGCTCACTGGACGAAGCCTCGCAGACACATTTTCATTCAGTTTCTTGAACGTTAAATATAACAGTCTGTGCTCGTCAGTCGTCACCACAGAACTAGATTCCCATTTCATATTGTGCCTTATGGCCGTGTACCTCGGCATGCTTGTTAAGACAACCTGCTCCCATAGTTTAGATACTATAAATGTATATCAGGTAGAGATGAGGAAATTTTTTGAAGTTCGTTTCGGATTCGATTTGCCAAATAAATAAATTAAAAAAAAAGATTTTCCCCTGGTGGTAGCCTTGAACTGCTTTTTTTTAGGGCTCATGCACACAACCGTGCTTTTTTTGTCCGCATCCGATCCACATTTTTTGGCTGGTTTGGATGCGGACCCATTCACTTCAATGGGGCGGCAAAAGATGCGGACAGCACTCCGAGTGCTCTCCACATCCGTATGTTCGTTCCGCGGCATCTGCAAAAAAACCGAAAATGAACATGTCCTATGCTTGTCTGTTTTACGGAGAAGGATCGCACTGTTCTAGAAATGGCAGGATGTTCTGTTCTGTTCTGCAAAGCGTGGAAGCACACAGCCGGTGTCCATGTTTTGTGGATCCGCAGTTTGTAGAGGCGGCCGGAATAAAACTACATGTCGTAGTTTTATTCCGTCCGCCTGCCGGCATGTTTGCCGTGCTGTCTGCCGTGCTGTACCCCAATGTGGCCAGAGCGGTAGTCCGGGGGCAGGCGTGCACTAGCGGCAGCACGGATCCGCGAGGCTGTTCACCCTGCCGGAGTTCCTTGCCGCTAGTGTGAAAGTATCCTTACCTGAATGTAATGATACCCTTAATGATCCTTTGCTTTATTCTGAGAAAAAGAACTTGTAATCCTTATGCAAATTTGCAGTTAATGCGCACTCAGAATTGCCCAAGCCACTCCGTGCAACCTCGTTCCTCTGCCAGCCCCTCCCTCTCGTTTTCCCTCAGTTTCCCTACACACTAATTTATAAGAGTGTTCTTTACGGTAAGAGCAGTGGAGGAGGAGGAGGCGGTGATGGGGAACTCACTAAAAGACTTCAAATGGGCCTGGATATCTGGAGTCTATCAATATTTCAAATTATAGCTATTCGATTTTTGGAGAAGGACAGATGATCCAGGGACTTATTCTGATGCCAGGAAAATTGTCTTCTACCTTATGTTTTTTTTTTGCCTTCCTCTGGATTCATTTTGCAGTATAATAATAGGCTGAACTTAATGGACGTGCATCTTTTTTCAATCTTAGAAACTCTGCTACTATGTTACAAATCACAGCTATGATCATACATTCTAACATGTAACATAGGGTCATTTTCATAAAGGCTTATTTTTTTTGTGTGTGTGTGGGGGGGGGGGGGGGGGGGGGGAATGTCAAATCAGGGCCACAACTAGTTCAACTTGTAATTGGGCTCCACTTCACCATGACCATCGTCAGCAACAAGCTCAATTTGTGATTATTTTTGCTTATATACAGGGATAATGCACATATTTTTGTCAAAGTTAAGGAAGTATGCACACAGTAAAGTCAAAGTACAGAAATGGTACACTCTGTGATGTCACAGTCAGGGGTGTTGCTAGGCTAAAGCATTCGGGGCCTGGGCCCCTGATGTTTTGTCCCAGGCCCCGAATGTCCTGCCTGCTAGATACAACTGTATTGCCATCCTCAGGACGGCAATACAATTGAATCTAATGCACTGCGAGATCTGAAGGACCTGTGATGACATCACAGGTCATGTGATCAGTACAGAAGGCACTGCTGGTTGAGAAGGACCTGCGATGATGTCACCATCATGTGACCAGTGCAGGAGAGGAGGGCCTTCAGCAGTGAGGAGGAAAAGTCCTGGAGAAGAAGCTGTGGTGAGGTCTGATACATGAGGACAGGTAAGTGAAGGGAGAGGCAGAGCAATGCTGGGAGTTGTGGTTATTTAACTGGGACTGTATGTTAGGGCTGAGGGGATAGATGCTATCATGGGACTAAATGTTCAAGGGTGATGTTATTTACATGAGGCTGCATGTTGGTGGTGGCTGTGGGAGGGAGTGATGTTATTTACAAGGGACTGTATGTTGAAGGCGGATGTGGGAGGGGGTGATGTTATTTACATGGGACTGTATATTGGTGGTGGCTGGGGAAGGGAGTGATGTTATTTACATGGGACTGTATGTTGAAGGAGGCTGTGGGAGGGGGTGTAGTTATTTACATGGGACTGTATATTGATTGTGGCTGTGGGAAGAAGTGATGTTATTTACATGGGACTGTATATTGATGGTGGCTAGGGAAGGGAGTGATGTTATTTACATGGATTCTATGACATAGGGAGGAAAATAGTGTTATTTAGATGGGACTGTATGGTGGAGGGTCTGAGGAATTATAGTTTGTGAGGACACTAAAGGGAGGAATTTAACTACAGGGGGCACTGCAGGGGAGAGCATTATAATAGTAAGGGGCAATATAAATACTGGGGGCACTGTGGGGGCATTTTAAATCCAGGGGACATTAGGCGTTCTTATTACTACTAGGGACTCTATAGGAGGGACTTATAGATCTGCCTTATTTCTACTAAGAGCACTATGGGGGGCCTTATTATTACTGAGGGGTCTGTAGAGAGCTTTAATACCACTGGGGGAACAATAGGGGGGCTTATTTCTACTGGGGGCTCTGTGAGGACATTATTAATAAAGGAGGGTTCTTCTACTAATGGGAGCACTTTTGGGGAGAATTATCACTGTTGGGGGCACTGTTGGGGGCAGTATTACTAATGAGGGTATTCTAGAAGGGAATTACTATTGGTGGTACTTGGAGGAGCACTATTACTATGGGGAGGGGGCTATCTGTATGGCACTTATTTTTCTTCAGGATAGTATTTGGGGGTATTGGGGAGCACAGCGAGCAGCAGGATAACACTGTGGGGACTCCAGGTTGGGGGATGATGATGATAGAAATGTGAGGAACCTAAGATGTCTGTGTGTCACAATCTGCAGAGACGAGGCGCGACTGAAAGAAGTTGTCTGGATCAAGTGGAGAAGATGATGACAGAGAAAATCTACATCAGAGGAGACGTCACCTGGAGGCACTGAATGTGAGCGGTATGTGATGCTGTATAGCAAGTGCTGCAAAATGCAGTGTACGAGGAGAGGGTCGACTTAGGCTACTTCCACACTAGCGGTAGCCTTCTCCAGCAGGCTGTTCCAGCGGGGGAACAGCCTGCCAGATCCGTGCTACCGCTAGTGCACCGTGCCACCGGAAGTCCGCTCCAGCCCCATTCACTATAATGGGGCAGGCCTGTGTTCCGGCCGCAGCACAGCAAACATGCCAAGAGGTGGGCTGAAAAACACTACAGCATGCTGCAGTTTTATTCCAGCTGCCTCTTGGCATGTTTGCCGTGCGTGCTGCGGAGTGGACTTCCGGTGGCACGGTGCACTAGTGGTAGCACGATTCCGATAGGTTGTTCCCCCAGCCGAAACAGCCTGCCGGAGAAGGCTACCGCTAGTGTGAAAGTAGCCTTAGAGAACTGGGCCATATTCATTGGGGCTTGGGCCCCAGATCTTTTTAAACCCTAGCAATGCCCCTGGTCACAGCATAACGATATTATACACAGTGATGTCACAGCACAGGGATAATGCACACAGTGATGTCACAGCACAGGAATAATGCACACAGTGGTGTCATAGTAAAGGGTTGATGCACGCAGTGATGTCATAGTACAGAGTAAAATACACAGTGATGTCACAGCACAGGGATAATGCACACAGTGATGTTACAGCACGGGAATAATGCACACAGTGATGCCACAGTAAAGGGTTAATGCACATATTGATGTCCTAGTACAGCCCTTTATACAAAAAAGATCACCTGTAACAATGTCATATGCAGACATTATAATGTTGCATTAAGGGGATAACCTGCGTAGTAATGAGGGACCCCCCCCTTGATTGACCAATCAAGACATCTCACCTCGCCCTGTCATTCTCATACCTGAATCATTGCTCTGAGTGGCTGTGCATGCAGACGATCTGCTGCTGTTACCGGAGCCGACTGTGCATGCGCCGCTCACGTCTGGGTACACCTGGAAGTGGCGCGAGTTGGCATCTGTGTTGGTCAGATAGCAGCATCAGATCCTTTATGCCTGTACCACTACTTGGAACGATGGCACAGGTGCAAAATTGACAGGGCCCAATTGACAGCGGATTTTTGAAGGACTTTGATTCGCTCATCACTACATCTGTGATTTAATAGCACAGAAATAGCACAAAAAGTAATGCTGCAGAGAAGGGGGTGATGCACTAAGCACAGGTAAACATGGGGCTCGGCAATAAAATGGGGATGGAGCTGTATTCCATTTTCTACATCCCTTTCCATTATCCATAGTCATCACTAACTGCACCGTATATCTCATGGGATACGGACCCCTCAGTTGTTGGGACTGATAGACCCAATGTCACATAATACTAAAAACGTCGTTCTTGACTGACAAACATTTCCACGATCTATACGCGACCACAAATCTATATAATAACCATATTAGTCTGCTCAACAAAGTCTGTGCCTGGCTCTGTGGGGACACCTGGATTAGGTTAATAAGCAATATAATGTTCATGTAATTCAAGAAAATCTTTCCTGTATCCCAAATATATTCCGAAAGCATGCACGAGCCAACGCTGTGATGGAACGCTTGGAAAATGTTTGCACTTCATAAACAATAATAGCAATAACAAGCATTGTCTCCAGAGCAGCGCGCAGACAGGCTGTGCCGAAAGCCAAATGGTAGAGCGAACACTTAACATGTACACTACCCCACAATCATAGCACCGCAGGGGGAAAAGAATCACTTACTAAAACTGTCAGTACATGATGATTATGTCACCATTGGTACAATAAATGGTTTGGGCTGTCATTTTTAACGTCCCTTTCGTGGTATACAGGTACTGCTGCCAATTAAGGCTACGTTCTCATCTGCATTACTGTATTCGGCAGAGGAGTAGACTACCGAAATTACCGTATTCAGCATAGGCGGACGCTGCTGGGATCCCCATTCACTACCGTGGGATCTGTCAGTGGTATTTTCTCGGCATTGAAAACCTGACGGATGTTATTATACTGAATAAGTATCCGGCGGACCCCGATAGCGTCCGGCTATGCCAGATACGGTACTTCCGGAGGTCTTCTCCTCTGTCGGAAACAGTCTACTGGTAGACCGTCATACAGATGTGAACCTACCCTAAGTGATATATCCTTAGCTGTGTGTCAGAAATACAAGACAGAGGAAGCAATGAACAGAAAGGCAACACTCACGTCCTAGATGCTTCTAGACCTACGTTTTCTTGAAAAACTCCCACATTGATGCAAAACATAAATATATAGCACAAGAAACCACTTTAAGAACATATCGAATGCCATATTTCTCAACTCTCGAAATTGTCATAATGATGAAAAAAAAAAATCATCATTTTTCTATAGGAGCCACATCTTCTATAATAAATCATAAATCCTACTAAAACAGAGACTTCGTAACGTTACGAAGGCAGGAGATCTGAGGGTTACTTGCTTTATTGCTTTTCATATGAAAAAGGAAAAAGTTGGCTAAAACAGTGCTTTGCTTGGCATCAACTTCAGTAACATGCCAGTCCCTGCTGGGTCTTGAGAAAGCTTCCTCCACAAACATGGACTTTTATAACCTAACATATGAAACATATGCCACATAGTATAACATTTATGTGGACACAAGCATAAATATTATAGTAATCCAACATAGAACAAAAACAAATTGCACAATAGGTAAAAGACTAATAGATAAAAGCGTAGAGTACTGCAAAAACACATCGGAGCGCTTGGATTATAGATGCAACTTATAATACTTTAATAAACGGAAAGGAATCAAGGCTGTTCAATCCTTAACCAGTCCTTTGCTGTGACATTTTCCCTTTTCGTCCATTAAATAAAGCAGATTTGATCTTACCTGTCAATGCACCTTCCACTGAAGAGTCATATCTTCCTACAGTCCAGGATGAACAGGTCCTGGAGTGCGAGCGCTCCTGAATGACAGCGCGCTGCACTTGTCCACATGAACTGTCAGGGAGCAGCTGCTCAGATTAAGGCTGCAAACTATGGCCAAATGCATAACTAGCATGCTTTGTGTAAGCCAGGAGAAGAAATGCATTCGGCTCGCTAGTAACGAGGTCGAATTACCCACCTCCCCCAATAAAAGTCTGTTCTATGACTCAGAAGAGGAAGTGCAGCACCAAGACACTTACAAAACCCTCCAGACACAGACAAGGGCATATGGCTTTATACACATAAAAAAAACTATCTATACACCATACTATTCCATAAACAGGAGCTGAAAATCTGTGTGCGTGTATGGCTGTATATACATAAGGAGGTTACATTAGGTGACACTTCAGTCAATGTAAGGACTCTTAGTACAAAATTTCGGGAAATAAAACCCAAACCCCTAGTCAGTCCTCCCGCTAAAGTAAACCTGTCAGGCGCGATCAGCTGTCATATTGGAGAGCAGGATAAGGCTACTTGCACACTGGCATTTTTTGCAAAAAACGCTTCCGTTACAATAATAAAACCGCATGCATCCGTCATGAACGGATCCGGTTGTATTAAGTCTTCTATAGCCATGACGCATCCGAAAGTGAATGGGGGACGGATCCGTTTTCTATTGTGTCCAAGAAAACGGATCCGTCCCCGTTGACTTACATTGTGTGTCAGGACGGATCCGTCTTGCTCCGCACCACATTGCGAACAGAAAAAACGCGATGGGAACGCAACCAAACGGAATGGAATGCATTCTGGTGCGTTCCGTTTCGTTCAGTTCAGTTTTGTCCCCATTGACAAATGACGGATCTCAATAGCGGAATGGAAAACGCTAGTGTGAAAGCGTAAGACACAGGCAGAGACATTGGGGGGAATTTATCGTGATGGGAATACCGCAGTTGAAGTTAGTTTTATTTGACTCTGTGTTGGCGTACTCAGGCTGTTTGATAAGTATTTGTCTAATCCTTAGGGCTCATGCACACGACCGTATGTATTTTGAGATTCGCAAAACAGGGATCCGCAAAAAAAAACGGACGACATCTTTTTGACGTCCGTGTTGCATCTTTTTTTTTTGAGAATCCATTGCAGCAATGCCTGTCCTTGTCCACAAAACGGACAAGAATAGGACATGTTCTATTTAAAAAAATTTTGCGGAACGGACATGCGGACATATGGACACGGAATGCACACTGTGGCATTTCCACTTTTTTTGCGGCCCCATTGAAATGAATGGTTCCGCATACGGGCTGCAAAAAAAATGGAAAGACACAGACAAAAAATACATTCGTGTGCATGAGCCCTTAAAAGAGTTGTCTCACTTCAGCAAATAGCAATTATCATGTAGAGAAGGTTAATACAAGACCCTTAATAATGTTTTGTGATTGTTCATATTGCTTCGTCTCTTGGCTGGATTCATTTTTCCATCACATTATACATTGCTCGTTTCCATGGTTATGACCACCCTGTAATCCAGCAGCGGTGGTCGTGCTTGTACAATATAGGAAAAAGCACCAGCCTATGTCCTGACCACCAGAGTGGCCGACACTTTTTCCTTTAGTGTATACGCACGACCACCACTGATGGATTGCAGGGTGGTCGTAACCATGGAGACGAGCAGTTTATAATGTGATGACAAAACGAATCAAGTCAGCAAAGGAGGCAATATGGCCAATCACAATACATTAGTAAGTGCCTTGTATTAACTGCATCTACATAATAAATTGTTGAAGTGAGAGAAGCCCTTTAAACCTAACATTTTTGTCTACAAAAGCTACTCCAGCTACTACTGGAGTGAGATTGCGACTTTTTTTTGCAACTTTTTTAAAAAGTCTCAATGATAATTCTGTAGTGAAACTCATTGACATAGCTAACCACGCCCACATTACAAAACTGGAGCGCGTAGTGTAAAAATGCTAAAGAATTCAGCAGTAAAGGAGTGATAAATCAGGGCCATGGAGCTTGGTGATATATACAGGGGAAACTCCAAAAATTTGAATTTGGTGAAAAGGTTCAATATTCTAGGCTCAAAATGTCACCCTCTAGTCCGCTAATTAATCCATACCCCCTGAGCAAAGGGGACCTGAGATTGTGACTTTGGGGTTTCATAAGCTGTAAGCCATAATCATCCAAATTATAACAAATACACTGCGTGCAGAATTATTAGGCAAATGAGTATTTTGACCACATCATCCTCTTTATGCATGTTGTCTTACTCCAAGCTGTATAGGCTCGAAAGCCTACTACCAATTAAGCATATTAGGTGATGTGCATCTCTGTAATGAGAAGGGGTGTGGTCTAATGACATCAACACCCTATATTAGGTGTGCATAATTATTAGGCAACTTCCTTTCCTTTGGCAAAATGGGTCAAAAGAAGGACTTGACAGGCTCAGAAAAGTCAAAAATAGTGAGATATCTTGCAGAGGGATGCAGCACTCTTAAAATTGCAAAGCTTCTGAAGCGTGATCATCGAACAATCAAGCGTTTCATTCAAAATAGTCAACAGGGTCGCAAGAAGCGTGTGGAAAAACCAAGGCGCAAAATAACTGCCCATGAACTGAGAAAAGTCAAGCGTGCAGCTGCCAAGATGCCACTTGCCACCAGTTTGGCCATATTTCAGAGCTGCAACATCACTGGAGTGCCCAAAAGCACAAGGTGTGCAATACTCAGAGACATGGCCAAGGTAAGAAAGGCTGAAAGACGACCACCACTGAACAAGACACACAAGCTGAAACGTCAAGACTGGGCCAAGAAATATCTCAAGACTGATTTTTCTAAGGTTTTATGGACTGATGAAATGAGAGTGAGTCTTGATGGGCCAGATGGATGGGCCCGTGGCTGGATTGGTAAAGGGCAGAGAGCTCCAGTCCGACTCAGACGCCAGCAAGGTGGAGGTGGAGTTTTGGTTTGGGCTGGTATCATCAAATATGAGCTTGTGGGGCCTTTTCGGGTTGAGGATGGAGTCAAGCTCAACTCCCAGTCCTACTGCCAGTTTCTGGAAGACACCTTCTTCAAGCAGTGGTACAGGAAGAAGTCTGCATCCTTCAAGAAAAACATGATTTTCATGCAGGACAATGCTCCATCACACGCGTCCAAGTACTCCACAGCGTGGCTGGCAAGAAAGGGTATAAAAGAAGAAAATCTAATGACATGGCCTCCTTGTTCACCTGATCTTAACCCCATTGAGAACCTGTGGTCCATCATCAAATGTGAGATTTACAAGGAGGGAAAACAGTACACCTCTCTGAACAGTGTCTGGGAGGCTGTGGTTGCTGCTGCACGCAATGTTGATGGTGAACAGATCAAAACACTGACAGAATCCATGGATGGCAGGCTTTTGAGTGTCCTTGCAAAGAAAAGTGGCTATATTGGTCACTGATTTGTTTTTGTTTTGTTTTTGAATGTCAGAAATGTATATTTGTAAATGTTGAGATGTTATATTGGTTTCACTGGTAAAAATAAATAATTGAAATGGGTATATATTTGTTTTTTGTTAAGTTGCCTAATAATTATGCACAGTAATAGTCACCTGCACACACAGATATCCCCCTAAAATAGCTAAAACTAAAAACAAACTAAAAACTACTTCCAAAAATATTCAGCTTTGATATTAATGAGTTTTTTGGGTTCATTGAGAACATGGTTGTTGTTCAATAATAAAATTAATCCTCAAAAATACAACTTGCCTAATAATTCTGCACTCCCTGTAAAGGCTTGAAATATCTCGCTTTGCATGTAATGAGTCTATTATCTCATATGTTAGTTTTACCTTTTAAGTTGCATTACTGAAATGAATGAACTTTGCACGATATTCTAATTTTTCGAGTTTCACCTGTAGGTTTATATGATTTGGTGAAGGAGAGTTTCAAAGTAACAACCAGCGTAAATCCTGACAGGACTCCTAGGAGATGCAATGAGAGTCCTGATGACATGCTCCACACTCTCTCTGTACACAGAAGGCTTTCACTGTGCATGGGTGGGCTAAGTAGGACACTCACTCTATCTACAAGGAGTCCTTATGCCCGACAGCGGGCTGTCAGTCACAGGAGAAGGGGCAGGGAAGGTGGCGCGGTTACCTTTACTTCAAGCCTGACTGGAAAATAGCGCGGACGGAGGATAAAAGAACGTTTTTCATACTTCTGCCTCATCAGAATGCAGTAAGAAAATCATCATTAGAAACTCACTGCCGGCTACTTGAAGGTACAGCTGGCGGTTTGGGATCGCTTTTGCAGCTGACAGGTTCCTTTTAAGCTGCTTGTAATTAGACATCAGTGAACGAAGAAGAAAAATAGTTTATGCGACACATGAGCAATATTATATTTCTTTTTTTATTATTTTTACAAGCTTTACTTTTTGTGTACATTTTTTTAATTTATTTTTGTATTCTCGTGTGTAGGGAAGAGTCATCTATTTTTACTATTTTATATATATATATATATATATATATATATATACACTGCTCAAAAAAATAAAGGGAACACTTAAACAACACAATGTAACTCCAAGTCAATCACACTTCTGTGAAATCAAACTGTCCACTTAGGAAGCAACACTGAGTGACAATCAATTTCACATGCTGTTGTGCAAATGGGATAGACAACAGGTGGAAATTATAGGCAATTAGCAAGACACCCCCAATAAACGAGTGGTTCTGCAGGTGGTGACCTGACCACTTCTCAGTTCCTATGCTTCCTGGCTGATGTTTTGGTCACTTTTGAATGCTGCCGATGCTTTCACTCTAGTGGTAGCATGAGACGGAGTCTACAACCCACACAAGTGGCTCAGGTAGTGCAGCTTATCCAGGATGGCACATCAATGCGAGCTGTGGCAAGAAGGTTTGCTGTGTCTGTCAGCGTAGTGTCCAGAGCATAGAGGCGCTACCAGGAGACAGGCCAGTACATCAGGAGACGTGGAGGAGGCCGTAGGAGGGCAACAACCCAGCAGCAGGACCGCTACCTCCGCCTTTGTGCAAGGAGGAACAGGAGGAGCACTGCCAGAGCCCTGCAAAATGACCTCCAGCAGGCCACAAATGTGCATGTGTCTGCTCAAACGGTCAGAAACAGACTCCATGAGGGTGATATGAGGGTCCGACGTCCACAGGTGGGGGTTGTGCTTACAGCCCAACACCGTGCAGGACGTTTGGCATTTGCCAGAAAACACCAAGATTGGCAAATTCGCCACTGGCGCCCTGTGCTCTTCACAGATGAAAGCAGGTTCACACTGAGCACATGTGACAGACGTGACAGAGTCTGGAGACGCCGTGGAGAACGTTCTGCTGCCTGCAATATCCTCCAGCATGACCGGTTTGGCATTGGGTCAGTAATGGTGTGGGTGGCATTTCTTTGGAGGGCCGCACAGCCCTCCATGTGCTCGCCAGAGGTAGCCTGACTGCCATTAGGTACCGAGATGAGATCCTCAGACCCCTTGTGAGACCATATGCTGGTGCGGTTGGCCCTGGGTTCCTCCTAATGCAAGACAATGCTAGACCTCATGTGGCTGGAGTGTATCAGCAGTTCCTGCAAGACGAAGGCATTGATGCTATGGACTGGCCCGCCCGTTCCCCAGACCTGAATCCAATTGAGCACATCTGGGACATCACGTCTCGCTCTATCCACCAACGTCACGTTGCACCACAGACTGTCCAGGAGTTGGCAGATGCTTTAGTCCAGGTCTGGGAGGAGATCCCTCAGGAGACCATCTGCCAACCTTATCAGGAGCATGCACAGGCGTTGTAGGGAGGTCATACAGGCACGTGGAGGCCACACACACTACTGAGCCTCATTTTGACTTGTTTTAAGGACATTACATCAAAGTTGGATCAGCCTGTAGTGTGTTTTTCCACTTTAATTTTGAGGGTGACTCCAAATCCAGACCTCCATGGGTTAAAAAATTTGATTTCCATTTTTTTTTTATGTGGTATTTTGTTGTCAGCACATTCAACTATGTAAAGAACAAAGTATTTCAGAAGAATATTTAATTAATTCAGATCTAGGATGTGTTATTTTTGTGTTCCCTTTATTTTTTTGAGCAGTGTATATGGAGAAAAATTTACCAGCAGCACCACCAAGCCAGAAAACAAGTAGAAAGGGTGCACTGCCCGAGTATGGTAACTGGTGCTTACCCACTGATACGGAACAAAGAAATCGGACTGCACTCCAGTTGTGTCCTCAATGAAAAAAGGTTTATTCACCCATAGGTGGCATAAGCGACATTTCGGCTCGCAATGAGCCTTTCTCAAGCTCAAGGCTCATTGCGAGCCGAAACGTCGCTTATGCCACCTATGGGTGAATAAACCTTTTTTCATTGAGGACACAACTGGAGTGCAGTCCGATTTCTTTGTTATATATATATATATATAAAGTTAGGTATTACATTCTATATTCTTATTGCTTTTGCTAATTAAAGCCCTGGATTTATTGTCACATCCAAATTTTCGAGTGGGTGCCATTGAAAACAGAATATTTAGGCATAAAGTATGGGTGCACCTAGCCTTTCTGCTGCCTGAGGCAAAAACTGAAACGGCCGGCTGAGGCAGCGCGATAATTATGACACCAGCCTACAGGAACTAGGACTAAAGGCTATTAGAGGAAATGGTGGGCCAGGGAGACATCACAGAGTATGTAGCGATGAGCATTTGCACAATGAAATCGCTCATTGCCCATAGCCCTTCCGCTGCCCCCTCTTGCCCCTACCTGGAGCGGCCTTAGGCGATCGCCTCATCTGGCCTCATTGGTGGTGTGCCCCTGCCTGTGTATAACCCTGTGGTTTTGGAAGGCCATAGACTATAGATAGCTGTCAAACAAATACTCATTCAGACAACTGCTGTACCTCCTGAACCCTTCATAAACATGTGCACTTAGCCTGTGCATTTGTTGTGAATGGAGAGGGGGGGATAAAGCTGTTCCCACACCCCTCTGCCAGTGGTTTATCTCCCCTGAGAACAAAAGTACTGGGAATGATGAAATCCAAAAGAGTGATCTTTGCCCACACACAGATATCTGCTGGAGATCCCCATACACATAAGATGGTCAGCTAGTACCAATGAAATTGGCGGGTTGGCTGACACTATGGCCAGCTCCATATAGTAGTTGAGATGATGCGAAACCAAATTCTCATATAGAAATCAAAGACAAATTAGGCAATGTCGGCATGCAATCCTAAAATTGTGTACTAAACATGATTGCAAGCAGCAGCCAAAATCTTATTTTTTTTGCCCTTCAAGGGAGAAATGACATTGACATGCAAGGACCTAACTAGAATTCATAGGGTCCCATAACAAAGTCAGAAATGCCCCATCCTGTTGACCGTAAACGGAACTGAAGTAATGTAAACAGCGGCATAACTACTTGACCAGCAAAGGATGGCTAGTAGCGTTGTAGATGAGATCTTCAGCACAAAGTAGAAGGCATACATTAAACCTAGATGGCAGAAAGCCACCACAGTATTACCCTCTTCCTCAAAAAAAGGAAAGATTTTTAAGGGCTAACACTTTTTAAGATTTCCCCCGTTTGTTGGTGCACACAGTGGAGACAGCAAAATCCCCCCACCATCACCACCCCACCACCACCACCAAGCTCTATGCGCCAGGTCACACATTTGTACATAGGGAATCCTGATGGAAACCTGATGTAGAAAGGTGTAGAGGTTAATACATACTATAGCTGATGGTCTAGAATGAGGCTCTCATTAATATCCATGCTCTTCCTGGGTGGTTTTGGGTTAAAGGGGTTCTTCAGCCTAGTAGCTGACAACCCCAATGGTTATAACCAAGTGTCCAATTACAAAAACAAAAACAAAAAACAAGTTACATTTCCTCAGTCCTGTGCCACCACCCCGTTCCCAGTCATTTCTGGTCACCAAGCTACTTCCAGTCTGGTTGTCAGTTTCTAAGCCAGAAAACCCCTTTAATGCTAGTATCTCTAAAGGTCTGGGTCAGGGACTGTCCAACTTTGGTATTTGAAAAGTAACTTGTTAATTGCCAGTTATATATAGCTTTGACACAACATTCTCTGCAAATGCTAAGAGCTAGCGAATCACATAATCGCTCCCCAGTCACTGGTTGGAGATTTTTTTTTTTTTAAATCAGCTTCCCTGGAAAACTGATTTAACTCAACTCAAAACTAGCTGTATAAATATGTATATGGGGCTCCCCCTAGTGGCTGCTGCAGACAGAACTCATTTTAACGGCTGCTGCAGGCAAAGCGTGTGTGGATGTGTGCTTCTCCAGAGGACTCCTGTCAGGGTCAATTTATGGGTCCTTTCAGCAGTGGAAAGTGTTTTCAGGGACATCTTGTCGGAAACAGAAATGATATGTTCTCCTGATTTTCAAAGGAATAGCAGGCAGACAACTGCTCAGTATGTGCGTTACTATAGCACGCTTACTGTGAAAGGGGACAATTAAACTATACCATGGAAATGTGATTTATGCAATTCCCTAAAACATGCTGGCAGGGTCGTCTATTAGTTGTTACCAAATATAGTCTACATCTTATACAGCTGGTCAGTGCACGTGTGCCTATGTGTCTATGGTATGAGTGAGGTCACATTGTAATATAACTCTCACTTCACACAGAACACTAATTAGAGTTGTGGCTCCATCATTAAAAGAAGCCCGCTACTTCATCAGGGAAAGATAGGGAGAAAAGTATTGGGACACAGGTCTTCATCGCTGAATACAGATGTTTTATTCAGTCCTGTTGCCAGTGGTATATAAAACCAAGCACCTACTGTAGATATTGTAATGGCTCCTTCTAAAGAGCTCACCGAACTCAAGCGTGGTCTGTAAGGCTACTTTCACACTGGCGTTTTGAATTCCGTTTGTGAGATCCATTTCAGGGCTCTCACAAACGGTTCAAAATGGATCCGTTCATCCCCAATGCATTCTGAATGGATAAGGATCCACTCAGAATGCATCAGTTTGGCTCCGTTCCACCTCCATTCCGCTCAGGATGCGGACACCAAAACGCTGCTTGCAGCGTTTTGATGTCCGCCTGGTGATGCGGAGCCAGATCCGTTTTCACTGACACAATATGGTGCAATTGAAAACGGATCTGTCCTCCATTGACTTTCAATGTACAGTACAGACCAAAAGTTTGGACACACCTTCTCATTCAAAGAGTTTTCTTTATATTCATGACTATGAAGGCATCAAAACTATGAATTAACACATGTGGAATTATATACATAACAAACAAGTGTGAAACAACTGAAAATATGTCATATTCTAGGTTCTTCAAAGTAGCCACCTTTTGATTTGATTACTGCTTTGCACACTCTTGGCATTCTCTTGATGAGCTTCAAGAGGTAGTTCCCTGAAATGGTCTTCCAACAGTCTTGAAGGAGTTCGCAGAGATGCTTAGCACTTGTTGGCCCTTTTGCCTTCACTCTGCGGTCCAGCTCACCCCAAACCATCTCGATTGGGTTCAGGTCCGGTGACTGTGGAGGCCAGGTCATCTGGCGCAGCACCCCATCACTCTCCTTCATGGTCAAATAGCCCTTACTTTCAAAGTTTTCCCAATTTTTCGGCTGACTGACTGACCTTCATTTCTTAAAGTAATGATGGCCACTCGTTTTTCTTTACTTAGCTGCTTTTTTCTTGCCATAATACAAATTCTAACAGTCTATTCAGTAGGACTATCAGCTGTGTATCCACCTGACTTCTCCTCAACGCAACTGATGGTCCCAACCCCATTTATAAGGCAAGAAATCCCACTTATTAAACCTGACAGGGCACACCTGTGAAGTGAAAACCATTTCAGGGGACTACCTCTTGAAGCTCATCAAGAGAATGCCAAGAGTGTGCAAAGCAGTAATCAAAGCAAAAGGTGGCTACTTTGAAGAACCTAGAATATGACATATTTTCAGTTGTTTCATACTTGTTTGTTATGTATATAATTCCACATGTATTAATTCATAGTTTTGATGCCTTCAGTGTGAATCTACAATTTTCATAGTCATGAAAATAAAGAAAACTCTTTGAATGAGAAGGTGTGTCCAAACTTTTGGCCTGTACTGTAAGTCAGGACGGATCCGTTTTGACTTAGACTTAAAAAAAAAGAATAATGCAAACTGATCCGTTCTGAACGGTTACAAGCGTTTGCATTATAGGTGCAGATCCGTCTGTGCAGACACCAGACGGATCCGCACCTAACGCAGGTGTGAAAGTAGCCTAACAGGATGTCACCATTGTAATAAGTCAGTTTATGAAATGTCTTCCCTCCTAAATACTCCATGATCACCTGTGAGCGGTATTATTGCAAAGTGGTAGCTTTTATAAACCACAGCAGCAACGCGACCATGAAGTGGAGACCACCTAAAGTTATAGACAGAAGTCACCAAGTGCTGAGGAGCATAGTGCATAAAAATCATGAATGCTCTGCTGACTCCATCACTGCAGTCCTCCTCTGGTATTAACTTCAGCACGAAAACTGTGCACCAGGAGCTCCATGGCAGGGGTTTCCGTGATTGAGCAGCTGCATGTAAAGCCTGTATTACACTGGCAGATTTTCTGCTGTATGAACGCTCGTTAGCGATAATTTGGCAGAGCAATACTGCTGACGATTACCCAACGAAAGATCACAGTTTGCCAGCGGCAGATCGTGCTGTCTAATCATGCTCTGCTGATGGCAAATAACTAGACAGCAAGGGGACGAGCGATGGCATAATGATCGTTCTTCCCAATGCAGTGGAGGAGATCGCTGCATCCACTAGCGAGCAGGTGATTGTCAGGAAGGAATCCTTCCTTCTTGACAATCGCCTGCAGAAATGGGCTGTGTAATACAGCCTTAAGACTTACAACATCAAGCACAATGTAAAGCGTCGGATGGAGTGGTGTAAAGCGAGATACCACTGGACTCTGGAGTAGTAGAAATGTGTTCTGTGGAGTGATGATTTGGGTATGGGATCGCCTTAATCGGCGTGAGGAGACTAGTGTACATGCTCCTCTACAATTCTGGGAAGAAAGGGATGCAAATGAGCTCTTAACAAGCTCTGCCTCTGATGCAACCAGATGTAAGGCAGCTATCCTATAAGTCAATGTTCGGCCCTTTAAACAAGCCTTGATACAGGACTCGGATATTAAATAAGCCAGCACCTCATCTGCAGACAGCTGTTTCGGGTTAATTGCCCCTCATCAGTGCAGTGCAGAGCAGAGAGTACTGGCTAAACCCCTTAAGGAACCATGACGTACATGTACGTAATTTCTGTTCAGGAATTAAAGACCCATGACGTACATGTACTTCAGCGCTGACCGCGGCACGTGCGATGTCGGGCGGGGATCGGAGCTGCTATCGGGTCCCCGTACTGCTGTGACGGGGACCCGATAGCAGGTAAAGCGATCAAAAAGTTATATGCACGCCAAAATAGTGCGAATCAAACCGTCATATCATCCCTCAAAAAATAATCCCCTACTTAAGACAATCGCCCAAAAAAAAATAATATATATAACTCTCAGAATATGGAGACACTAAAATAAAATATTATTGTGTGAAACTTAAAAAAATAAAAAAATATACATATTAGGTATCGCCGCGTCCGTAACAACATGCTCTACAAAAATACCACATGACCTAACCCCTCAGGTGAACACCGCAAAAGAAAATATATGAAAATGGTGTCAAAAGCCATTTTTTGTCACCTTACATCACAAAAAGTGTAATAGCAAGTGATCAAAAAGTCATATGCACCCAAAAATAGTGCCAATCAAACCGTTATCTCATCCAACAAAAAATTAGCCCCTACATAAGACAGTCGCCCAAAAAATAAAAATAAACTATGGCTTTCAGAATGTGGAGACACTAAAAAAATCATTTTTTTCAAAAATGCTTTATTACGCAAAACTGAATAAAAAAACAAAAGTAGTAGTCATATTTGGTATTCTCGCGTCCGTAACAACCTGCTCTATAAAAATAGCACATGATATAACCTGTCAGATGAACTTTGTAAATAACAAAAAATAAATACGGTGCCATTTTGAATCCATTTTTTCCAGTAACAAAGCAAGGGTTAACAGTCAAACAAATCTTAATATTTATTTCCCTGATTCTGTAGTTTACAGAAACACCCTATATGTGGTCGTAAACTGCAGTACGGGCACACGGCAGGGTGCAGAAGGAAAGGAACGCCATATGGTTTTTGAAAGGTAGATTTTGCTGGATTGGTTTTTTGACACCATGTCCCATTTAAAGCCCCCCTGATGCACCCCTAGAGTAGAAACTCCAAGAAAGTGACCCTATTTAAGAAACTACACCCCTCAAGGTATTAAAAACTGTTTTTAAAAACTTTGTTAACTCTTTAGGTGTTCCACAAGAGTTAATGGCAAATGTTGATGAAATTTCAGAATTGCTATTTTTTGTTATCCTGCCTCCAACAACCAAAAATCATATGTACCCTAAAATAGTACCAACAAAACTGCCACCTTATCCTGTAGTTTCTTAAATGGGGTCACTTTTTGGGACTTTCTACTCTAGGGGTGCATCAGGGGGGCTTCAAATGGGACATGGTGTCAAAAAACCCAGTAAAATCTGCCTTCCAAAAACCATGTGGCGTTCTATTCCTTCTGCACCCTGCCGTGTGGCCATACAGCAGTTTATGACCACATATGGGGTGTTTCTGTAAACTACAGAATCAGGGTCATATATATTGAGTTTTGTTTGGCTGTTAACCCTTGCTTTGTTACTGGAAAAAATGGATTAAAATGAAAAATGTAAAAAAAAATTAAAATCCTGAAATTTAATCTCCATTTGCCATTAACTGTTGTGTAACACCTAAAGAGTTAACAAAGTTTGTAAAATCAGTTTTGAATACCTTGAGGGGTGTAGTTTCAAAAATATGGTCATTTTTGGGTGGTTTCTATTATGTAAGCCTCACAAAGTGACTTCAGACCTGAACTGGTCCTTAACCCCTTAAGGACGCAGGGCGTATCGGTACGCCCTATTTCCCGAGTCCTTAAGGACTCAGGGCGTACCGGTACGTCCTAACTTGAAATCAGTATTCCGGCGCCCGAGGGGTTAAACGGAACGGGATTTCGGCTGAAATCCTTCAGCCGGCATCCTGTGACAACGCCAGGGGGGGTCATGTGACCCCCCCGTGTCGGCGATCGCAGCAAACCGCAGGTCAATTCAGACCTGCGGTTTGCTGCGCTTTTTGCAGTTTCTGATGCCCGCGGTCCCTGACCGCGGGGATCAGAAACTTTTGAGTGCCTATAATCTATATTTTTCACCCCCCCCTGCACCCCTGCACGATTTTATGCCGGCGGGTGGTGGGGGGGGGGGGGGGTGTCGCATGCGGTGGGGGCGTTGCGGGAGGCGGGCGGTGCGGCAGGCGGGATCGCGATCCCCCGCCCGCCTCCCCATGAACGATCGTTGGCTTCTAGTGGTTATACCAGGGTGCCAGCACATTGCTGGCACCCTGGTATAAACGGCTGACATCTGTGCAGATGTCAGCCGTTTAACCCTTTCCATACCGCGGTCCGTACGGACCGCTGTATGGAAAAAGTTAACTGTCGTCGGTCAGGGAGCTCCCTCCCTCTCCATCGGGGGGCTGCTGTGCCTTTGCAGCCCCCCGATGGAGAGGGAGAGAGCCCCCAGAGAGCCCCCCTCAGCCCCGTGCTTACCCTTCCCCGTCTGCGAAGTTCTGAGCAGACGGGGAGGGTTCCCATGGCAACAGGACGCCTGCTCAGGCGTCCTGCTGTCCATGGTGCTGAACAGATCTGTGCTAAAAGCACAGATCTGTTCAGTGTAAGTAAAATACAGTACAGAACAATATATATTGTTCTGTACTGTATTATACAGACATCAGACCCACTGGATCTTCCAGAACCAAGTGGGTCTGGGTCAAAAAAAAAGTGAAAAAAAGTGAAAAAAGTTAAGATAAAAAAAAAACATTCATCACTGAATAAAAATTAAAAAAATTAAATACACTACACATATTAGGTATCGCCGCGTCCGTAACGACCTGATCTATAAAACGGTCATGTTACTTTCCCCGCACGGTGAACGCCATAAAAATAAAAAAATAAAAACTATGAGAAAATTAAAATTTTGCCCACCTTACTTCCCAAAAAAGGTAATAAAAGTGATCAAAAAAGTCATATGTACGCCAAAATAGTACCAATCAAACCGTCATCTCATCCCGCAAAAATCATACCCTACCCAAGATAATCGCCCAAAAACTGAAAAAACTATGGCTCTCAGACTAAAGAAACACTAAAACATGATTTTTTTTGTTTCAAAAATGAAATCATTGTGTAAAACTTACATAAATAAAAATAAAGTATACATATTAGGTATCGCCGCGTCCGTATCAACCGGCTCTATAAGAATATCACATGATCTAACCCCTCAGGTGACCACCGTAAAAAATAAAAAATAAAAACGGTGTAAAAAAAGCCATTTTTTGTCATCTTACGTCACAAAAAGTGTAATAACAAGCGATCAAAAAGTCATATGCACCCCAAAATAGTGCCAATTAAACCGTCATCTCATCCCGCAAAAAATGAGACCCTACTCAAGATAATCGCCCAAAAACTGAAAAAACTATGGCTCTTAGACTATGGAGACACTAAAACTTTTTTTGGTTTTAAAAAGGAAGTTATTGTATAAAACTTATATAAATAAAAAAAATTGTATACATATTAGTTATCACCGCGTCCGTGACAACCTGCTCTATAAAATTACCACATGATCTAACCTGTCAGATGAATGTTGTAAATAACAAAAAAAAAAAAAAAAGTGCCAAAAAAGCTATTTCTTGTTACCTTGCCGCACAAAAAGTGTAATATAGAGCAACCAAAAATCATATGTACCCTAAACTAGTACCAACAAAGCTGCCACCTTATTCCGTACTTTCTAAAATGGGGTCACTTTTTTGGAGTTTCCACTCTAGGGGTGCATCAGGGGGGCTTCAAATGGGACATGGTGTCAAAAAAACCAGTCCAGCAAAACCTGCCTTCCAAAAACCGTATGGCATTCCTTTCCTTCTGCGCCCTGCCGTGTGCCCGTACAGCGGTTTACGAACACATATTAGGTGTTTCTGTAAACTACAGAATCAGGGCCATAAATAATGAGTTTTGTTTGGCTGTTAACCCTTGCTTTGTTACTGGAAAAAAAATATTAAAATGGAAAATCTGCCAAAAAAGTGAAATTTTGAAATTGTATCTCTATTTTCCATTAAATCTTGTGCAACACCTAAAGGGTTAACAAAGTTTGTAAAATCAGTTTTGAATACCTTGAGGGGTGTAGTTTCTTAGATGGGGTCACTTTTATGGAGTTTCTACTCTAGGGGTGCATCAGGGGGGGCTTCAAATGGGACATGGTGTCAAAAAAACAGTCCAGCAAAATCTGGCTTCCAAAAACCAAACGGCGCACCTTTCACTCTACGCCCCGCTGTGTGGCCGTACAGTAGTTTACGGCCACATATGGGGTGTTTCTGTAAACGGCAGAGTCAGGGCAATAAAGATACAGTCTTGTTTGGCTGTTAACCCTTGCTTTGTTAGTGGAAAAAATGGGTTAAAATGGAAAATTAGGCAAAAAAATGAAATTCTCAAATTTCATCCCCATTTGCCAATAACTCTTGTGCAACACCTAAAGGGTTAACAAAGTTTGTAAAATCAGTTTTGAATACCTTGAGGGGTGTAGTTTCTTAGATGGGATCACTTTTATGGAGTTTCTACTCTAGGGGTGCATCAGGGGGCTTCAAATGGGACATGGTGTCAAAAAAACAGTCCAGCAAAATCAGCCCTCCAAAAACCAAACGGCGCACCTTTCCCTCTACGCCCTACTGTGTGCCCGTACAGTAGTTTACGGCCACATATGGGGTGTTTCTGTAAACGGCAGAGTCAGGGCAATAAAGATACAGTCTTGTTTAGCTGTTAACCCTTGCTTTGTTAGTGGAAAAAATGGGTTAAAATGGAAAATTAGGCAAAAAAATGAAATTCTCAAATTTCATCCCCATTTGCCAATAACTCTTGTGCAATACCTAAAGGGTTAACGAAGCTTGTAAAATCAGTTTTGAATACCTTGAGGGGTGTAGTTTATAGAATGGGGTCATTTTTGGGCGGTTTCTATTATGTATGCCTCGCAAAGTGACTTCAGACCTGTAGTGGTCCCTAAAAATTTGTTTTTTGTAAATTTCTGAAAAATTTCAAGATTTGCTTCTAAACTTCTAAGCCTTATAACATCCCCAAAAAATAAAATATCAATCCCAAAATGCTACAAACATGAAGTAGACATATGGGGAATGTAAAGTCATCAAAATTTTTGGGGGTATTACTATGTATTACAGAAGTAGAGAAACTGAAACTTTGAAATTTTGCAAATTTTTCAAAATTTTTGGTAAATATGGTATTTTTTTATGCAAAAAAATTTACTTTTTTGACCCAATTTTAGCAGTGTCATGAAGTACAATATGTGACGAAAAAACAATCTCAGAACGGCCTGGATAAGTCAAAGCGTTTTAAAGTTATCAGCACTTAAAGTGACACTGGTCAGATTTGCAAAAAATGGCCAAGTCCTTAAGGTGAAATAGGGCTGAGTCCTTAAGGGGTTAAAAAGTGGGTTTTGGAAATTTTCAGAAAAATAAACTTTTAAGCCTTCTAACATCCCCCCAAAAAAATGTAATTTACAAAATGATCCAAACATGAAGTGGATATGGGAAAGGTAAAGTAACGATTTTTGGAGGTATTACTATCTATTATAAAGGTAGAGGAATTGAAATTTGCAAATTTTTCAACATTTTTGGTAAATTTTGTATTTTTTTATAAATAAAAATGAACATTTTTGACTCAATTTTACCACTGTCATGAAGTACAATATGTGAAGAGAAAACAATCTCAGAATGGCCTGGATAAGTAAAAGCGTTTTAAAGTTATCACCACATAAAGTGACATGTCAGATTTGCAAAAAATGGCCGGGTCCTGAAGGTGAAATATGGCAGGGTCCTTAAGGGGTTAATTGGGTGAGAGGTTTTCGCTCTCTAGTAGTCTGATGGATAAATCTAGGTTTGGAGAATGTTACCTGCCTGACTGCTTTGGGGTTGTGTTTTAAGGGTTGGCCTGGTTCCAGGGAAGGGAAATCTTAATGCTTCAGCAGACCAAGACAATCTGGACAATTGTATGATTGTAACTTTGTGGTAACAGTTTGGGGGAGGCCCTTTTCTGTTCTATTATGACTGCGCCCCAGAGCACAAAGCGAGGTTCATAAAGACATGGTTGGGTGAGTTTGATGAAGAAGGACTTGACTGTCTGCACAGTCCTGACCCCCAACCCTATCCAACACCTTTGGGATGAAATAGAATGGAGATTGGAAGTCAAGCCTTCTCCTTCAACATCTGTGTCTGAGCTTACAAATGCTCTTCTGGATGAATGGGCAGAAAAATCCCTACAGAAACAATTTTGTAGAAAGTCTTCCCAGAAAAGCAGAACCTGTTTTAACTGCAAAGGTAGTGGGGAAAACTCCATATTTAGAATGGGATGTCATCAAAACTCCTGTAGGTAGGATGTGTAGGTGTCCCAATATTTTTGGCCATATAGTGTGCGGATGTAGCAGGGTTAACACACATGCTTTATGAGACATGTTATCTAAACTAAATGCAACTAAATGCGTTAAGCAATTGCTTTTCAATGGCTTTTGTTTCAAGATAACGCGATGAGTTAAGAAATTTGAGTTAAGAGTTTGTGTTACCCCTGCTACATCTGTATCTGCTGAGCAGTCAGCGTGTGGTTGAACATTCAATGACAAGAGTTTCCTTTACAATAACACTTAAAATTATATTAAAAAAACAAAAGTGCAAACAGCATAGCTGTCTTCTAAGGAGGACATGAAGTGAACATCCAATTGTAATCTTAGAAAAATATTGGAAGTCAGTTTCTACGGGGAAGGCTCACCTTTGGCCGATTTTTAGCTCTGCTCCACTAAAGCACATTAATGCATGTGATATCAGGTTACTGTAGCTTCATTCTGTTTAGGAAGTTAGGGTAGTCTGAATTCTACCTTCTCCCTAACAGAGGTTCAGGTTGCTTCCAATATCTCTCCAGTGTGCCATACGCTGCAGCTCTGCCTGTAGAGGCTGGCCGCCGTGTGACACAAACTACAGACCAGCGGCTGCCCAAAATAGCTGATCGGCGGGGGTGCCGTGTGTCGAAACCCACTGATTTGATATTAATCACCTATCCTGAGGATAGGTCTTCAATATCCATTTTTTTTTTTTGCTGGGCTACATGTTTTGTACTGTTGTGATATAGCTAGTACTAGGGTCTGCATGCCTGGCAGCTATGATTATGCCACATTCACATTGACTTGGCTAACGTTTTGTCTATCCTAAAGTGCAAAAAGGATCTCTATCATGGCAGACAACCTGAGTGATACCAGAGGAGGCAGTGCAAAAAAGGAAATACCTGTTACGATATCTGTTCACGTGTTCCATTGTATGCTGGGGGCTGGTTGCTCTATATGAGAGAGTGTGTATTTAGCGCCATGTGTCAGTGTGGCAGTGCACATCCGCCTGTCTCGTATGTACTGGACGCAGATACTTGTGGGCAGGTTGCCGTGCTATGCGTACTGGCCGCGGATACTTCTGGTGTGAACAAGACCACTGTATTTGTATCTGCAAGGCAGGGGTTACTTGCCTCTTGCTTGCTGTGTGTTCTGTGTTCCTTGTAGGTGTTAAGGCCTCATTCTGTTAGTGTGCACCTGCGTATATGTTCTGTCAGTCTGTCTATTCTGCCCCTTGTATATGCTTCTGTAGATCTGTTTGCCTGTCCAGTCCTTGCCAGTCTGTATGTCTGACCTGTGTCCGTTGTCGTGTCTGACCTGCTCCTGCCTGTGTTCCTGCTGTAGTCTGTCTGTGTTACTCTGCTAGGTTAGTATTAATTCAGTTCTGTTCATGTTTTGTCATCCAGTCTGGTTTGTCTGCTCTGGTTCCAGTCTGCCTGTTGTGGTGTCCAGTCGGGTGTTCCAGAGACCTGCAGTCTAATTTTAGTTCCTGTTCAGACTGTGCATGTGGTTTTGGTGAATTTCCTGATTCCTGTGTCTCCAGGTGGTTGCACCAGATTTCCTGAGTCCAAGGGTCAGCTGCCAAGTACATGGGGACCATCCCAGGAGGTAGCGGTCTGGTCACAAACCGGCAGCAAAGTCCACATCCCTGTATAGGGGCTAACGGGTAAATACCGGGGAGGTGCCAGAATAATGCCATTAGGGTTTGGCATCAAACATGTTACTTGCCATAGTGGTTCCACATTACTACTGATCCGTCTTGATCAGTGGATCTGTAAAAATACCTATTTAGTTGAAAAGTCTATCAGTTTGTGTGGACATGCACATCAGCCTAACTGTAGATATCATGACTATGGAAGACTCTATAAGTAAGTGCCATATATTCATCTCACAAACACATTGGTCAACAGTACCCAGAAAGTGGCCAACCACTTTAAGCTTTTGTTGTAGGCTGGATTTTTTTTCAACTGGTGGGTAGGTCTGATAGTGGAACCTACCAGTCCACACTCTAGTCCAGCATGGCTTTTCTTCTAGCCTGGAGAGATCCCAGGTATAGCTACTGGGATAATTACTGGGGAATAAGCAGAGGCCTCAGAGCCTCAGTCAGGGTTAGAGAATGGTGGCTGTTTGACCATGAGGCTGTGTGAAGCCTGATCTCCTAACACGCTGAATGCGTAGGTGAGATTGAGATTTTCTCTGTATTAGTTAGCGCCCAGACGGGCAGGTGCTTATTTTGATGTTTTTGTATTATATGCTGTGGCTTCAGCCAAGTGACGGATAACTTGGATGCAATGTATTGTGTTGAGTTTAGAAATAAAGCACTGTTTCGACTTTTAACCCCGAAGTCTGAGAGTCTGTCACACGATCCCTTACAGTATATATATATATAAAACTATTAATGTGAACTACCAAGCGTTGCACATAAACAATTCCATTGCAAGTCTAGCTCTGCTACATCTTTATGTGTAGAATATAAACCTATTTTATAAAGTGGGAAAACCATTCCATCACAGAGCCGGAGCAAAAATTCCACCAGAATTAAATGCAATAATTCAAATTAATGGCACTCTGATCTTGGTTATTGAACACAACCATTAGTTTTATTTAAGTACTAGGTTTCAGGAAGTAAAATCCAGACACATTTCCAGTACATTAGCCTGCAGACATATCTCACTGACTAACCACCTGCATATGCTTGGTATGTCTGCAAAAAGTTCCGCTGTCAGAGAAGTAGGCATCTGTTGTGTGCTGCCAGTCATGGTAAACTGACCACCCTCAGTCATACTGTGTCTGAAATAGAACGCAATATAAAATAAACAATCACAAGATGGATAGTAATAGAAAATACTAGTAATTTTAGCAAAAATAAATAAAAATCACTTGTAATTTGGTATTTGAGTAGTTCTCGTTTAAAGTTTTAGGCCCCATGCACACAGCCGTTGTTGGCCTGCGCTGCCGACCACAAATTGCGGTACGCAATGCACAGGCACCAACCGTGTGGCCACTATATGCGGACGCGGACCCATTCACTTGAATGGGGTCCACAATTCGCATTCGATGGTCCGCACTGCAAAAAAGTAGTGCATGGAGTCAAAGCACGGAGAGAAAACCCATGAAAGTACTCCGTAGTGCTTCCGTGCCTCCGTTCCGCACAACGGACCCATTCAAGTGAAAGGCCTGTGCTTGTATAATGCAGACCCGCTGTTTGCGGGCCGCAATACGGGCACCGGCCAACAACGGCTGTGTGCATGAGGCCTTATGCTGCCCTATCAGTATCCTATTAGTATAAACCCTCAATGAACACTTGGTCAAATTCTGGCCAAATTTATTTCTTAAAAGTGTTGGCTGACCTATATAAAAATGTCATATGTGGTAAAATACATAGTAAAAAAAATAAAAGACATAGTCACCACCTAGTTCCCCGGTCCTCGTATCCCTGGTTCTGTTTATAGGTTGCAGAGGTTATGCAGCATTATGTGGCATATACTGCTGAGGCCAGTGATTGGATGCAGCAGTCACATACTATATACAGCTACATCAGCACTGCAGCCTGTCATAAGAAAGCAAAAGGTGAGGACGATAACAGCGGGGGATTATTTTATCATATTAAGAGGCAGTTGGGAGATTATTATATAACTCAGACACCTTTAAAATCTCTGGTGAAAAGCTGGAGGATGTGGATGATTGACAGTTCTCTTCCTATCTATATTAGTGCTGAAGCCACTTAATAATATACAAGCACAGCGCCACATGTTGTATAGTGGCTGTGCTTGGTATTGCAGCTCAGGCTCAATCACTTGAATGGGACTGAGCTGTACAGAGGCCATATGACCGACTGGCGTGACATCACAGGCCGAGGATCAGATATGGGTGATCTATCCCTCAGATAGGCAACCCAAATCTCATAGGGCCCCATAGCAAATTTTTGTATGAGCTCATCCACCCGCTCACTTTTACAGTACTCAGGTGTCAAACACTCCCAGACAACACAGAATTTTAGATTTTTTTTTAAATAAGTGAACAACATTTTTTGACTAACCACTATGTAATAAAAAAATAAAAGTCTAACAGGTGCTTCAGAAATATGGCACTCATTCTGAACACTGATAAATCTGTCCCTTTTTGCTGTAAATCCTCTGGTTTCCCTTCAGTATGTGATAAAACTTCCTGCCTACAGCCACCACTAGAGGCCTCAGAGCATAGGAATTTATTCCATTACCATTGATATAAATGGAAGCTGTAAATTATCTCTTTGCACTGGGCTCCCCCTAGTGGTGGCTGACAGAAAATACAATTAATCTATTTTGGGAATCTAAGAAGCAATTTAGCACTAGGACCCCCTGTTCCGATCATTCCCCAGGGTCATTTAATTCCCGGACAATCCCTTTAAGGATGACTTCACATACTGGTACAGTTGCTGTGGACTTGGAATGGTCTACAGTGATTTTTCCACCCCTAGTTTGTGGTATTCACAGATTCTTTTCCTATTTACATGTGTTCCATAATGAATAAAATATGGTTGCTTAAAAAAAGTTTTAAAAGATGATGCAGCTCTCTGGAGATAAGCCCAAAATGCTAAATATGTGTATCTTATCTTAAAAGGGTTCTTAAAAGTTAAACTTGTATTAGAATGTTAGCAGGACTGGTTGCCTCCACTTGCAGAGCTGAGTGAGGGAGCATAGCCTAACTGCACACTACACTCTGCCCCCTTCATATACCACATATTGGGGGCTTTTCCTGTCAGGCTGCTTAGCCATGATGGCATATGATAGGCAGGACCACATAATTACTATATATTGTAGACCAGCGTCCCGGGAACCCCTTTAGGAGGAATCTCACCAGACATAAGTTCTTCCTGGTTCTGCTGTGATTACAGTATATACATATATCATGGAACAAGGGATTTGTCTGAAACTATAAGGTCTGAATCCCAGTAAATTTAGGGAGATTTTGCATGAAGTAATTCCTAACCGCAGTAGATATGGTACTTCTACTTGAAAATAAATTCATCTTTAATCCCTTCAAGACTTCTTTTTGCATTTTTTGTTTTTTTATTCCCTGCCTTCCCAGAGCCATAACTTTTTTACTTTTCCATTCACATAGTTGTATGGGGGCTTGTCTTTTGCGGGACAAGTTGCACTTTCTGTACGGTGTGAGATTGGGAACAATTCCGTTATAGTTTTATGGGTTTTGTTTTTACGGTGTTCCCTTAGCTGACCTGTTACCTTCATTCTCAGGGTCAGCATGATTACAGTAATATCATATTTTTATAGTTTTTCTTGTGTTTTATAAAATATTTTTTTCTTTGCATCACCATATTCTGACCCTCTTAATTTTTTTTATAGTTATGTCTACAGAGTTGAGTGAGAACCTACAGTATTTGTTGCTGGGCAATCTGTAGTTTTATTGATACCATTTCAGAATGTTTCTTTATTCAATTTTTTGGGGGAGGTGAAGCAAAGAAAATCGGTGTACCAATCATGTTGATTTATTTTTTTCTATTATGGCATTCACCATACGGGATATACACATTTATATTTTAATAGTATGCGTTTTTGGGACATGGCGATGCACACAATGTTTTTTTTGCTTATGGCGGAGGGGTGATTTGAATTCTTTTTACTTTTTTTTTTTTTAAATTTAAACTTTTTGTTTACACTTAGTTCCCCAAGGGACTTGAATATGCGATCATTAAATCACTAGTCCCATATACTGCAGTGAATTACCATTGCAGCCTATGGGAGTTTCATTATGTTCCTATAACTATTGCTGTGGTATCCGTGGACCGCTTAGAAGGCTCAAGGATACCACACCGAGTGGGGGGATCCGTTCAGGCCCCAGAAGCGCAGCTCTCCCAGGGAAAAGCTTTTCAGATGCCATGGTCACAATTGAGCTTGGCATCTGAGGGGTTAAATGTCAGTGAATGGCGTAATCACCCATCACAGACATTAGATCTACTGTTTAAAACGCCATGTTTAAAGACTCAACTTTGGTTAGGTGTTAAAGGAGTGATGTAAGAGTCAAAAAAAGCAACAAATATACTAGACTTATAAAGACAAACAGCATTCACCTCTTCAATCACCCACCGATCCAGTGTAGTTTTTTTTTTTACAGGTTGCCAGCAATGACATACACTAAGAGGTCACTTGCCATGCTTACTGACAACAACGCTAACCATCCTGGCTTATTAATCTAAGAGAAAAGTGTGGATGTAAATTGATGTTGCCTAGTCACAGTCTCAATAATTAGTGCAGTACAGGAATAGCAAGTTGTCAGATAGCACTTAAATCCTCTTTACAAGGGCTGACAATCGGGGCAATTATCAGGAAGGAGCAATCTTCACCCCTGATAAGTACCCGGTGTAAACTTTTCACCGATCGCCCAATGAACGACCATGAGGGCATTGTTGAGGTAGACACCAAAATCATCATTTCTGGGCAGCAGATTGGGCTTTGTCCATAGGGACCTGCTGTCCAGAAACAAAGAATTTTAGTCATCCTGAAATCCGGAGATCCAACCAGTGGTCGCTGGTGAAGAATGGGAGGATCATTTTAGTCAGCCCCATACCATTGCAGTGCCAGGTTCAACAGTTTCAAGGTAACTTCTCCGGTAATTTTTATTGCTATAGCTTCATAAAAACATGGTGCAGTACAGTCTGGACTGTTTTATGATGATATAACAATAAAAATGTCAGTTTTATGAAGTGCTTTTGCTGTATTCGGTGCTGCTGGTTAGAGATGAGCACATTTTTTAAAAATTCAATTCACTGATTCGCCAATTTTTTTTTAAAGAATTTGGTTCCATCCTAATATATTTGCTGCGAATTTCGTTAAAAATTGTTATTTCCTGGCTGCAGAGAGCCTTTATAGTGGTGTAGAACACTGTGCCTTGTAGCAACACGCATAGAGTCTGCTGTGGTAGTGAAATAATACTGTGAGTCCGTATGACATGCAGATGACAGCCGTCGCTCTTAGAATCACTGCACAATTCACTTATTTGGGCAGTCAAATAACTCAAGTGTGAACTCAGCCTTACAGGTCGATGTTAGCGCCAAGAAGAAGCGCACTCCTTTTACACCCTCATCCACTGATTCCACATTGATGTCAAAATTTTTCCGCTAACACATGTCACAAAAGGCTTTAGAACATATAACTGCTCCGCTGAGCAGCAAATATATTTACCTTTGTCACTAATAACGACAAAAGGGCTGTAATTTTAGCACTTCACCACACAACGGCTAATAAGCCCCCTTTTCCCACTAATACAAGCCAAAAAATGCTTTAGAACATATAACTGCACCGCACAAGGGCAAATAAGACGTAGAAACATTTCCTTGTAATAACCCCCGTTAATGCCTGTTAGTGATGGGCGAACATCGGTCAGGACGGTTCGCGAACACAATCGCGCAAACGCGATCAAATGTTCGCAAACCGCAAGTTTGCAGCGGGCCCCATTCACTTTAATGGCAGGCGAAACTGAAAGACCTTAGGCTCATATTTGCAGCCACCAAATACTTAGTAGAAGTGTACAAATAGTCCCACAACATGGACAGTGACATATAGAGGGGGATCAATGACAAAAATTCCAACCAAAAATATGTATCTTAATCAGGGGACATTTTTATGCGTCTTAAAGGGAAATTTTCTGAAATGTGTCCTGTTGGAGCCTAGAAAATTTTTATTTTAGGCCACGGGATTCCGGGCCTCAAAAATTTGGCATTCACCTGACATAAAATAAATTCTGATTATGTGGCTCGAGGTACATTATGCGGTCAATGGATACAAATTTTACTGTAGGCCACTGGACTACAGGACCCAAACATTAGGCATTCACCGGACAGAAAAGACCAAGTGATTATGTGGCCGGAGGTATATTACATGGTCAATGGATATCAATTTTACTACCCAACTGCACTATATAGAAAGTATATAATTGGTATATCACACCCCTGCTTCAATCACTTTTTTTTGGGGGGGGGGGGCGGGGCAACTGGTATATCACACCAGTAGAAATACTTATTTCCAATGTTGTTTGTCACTATCTGTAGCTGAGTTAACGCAGCTAAACCACAAACCAATGCTGCACTACCCAACAGCACTATATCTGTATTTTTCGCCCTATAAGACGCACCGGCCCATAAGACGCACCTAGGTTTGCTTTTGGTGGGTTTGAACTAATGGCGGTCTGTGCATGACACTATTATGGGGGATCTGTGGATGATGCACTGTTATGAGGTGGGGGATTTGTGGATGGCACTGTTATGGGGGGAGCTGTGGATGGCATTATGATGGGGGGGTCTGTGGATGGCATTATGATGGTGGGGGGATCTGTGGATGGCATTATGATGGTGGGGGGGATCTTTGGATGGCATTATGATGGTGGGGGGATCTGTGGATGGCATTATAATGGGGGGATCTGTGGATGGCACTGTTATGGGGTGGTGGATCTGTGGATGACACTGCTATATGTGTCATCCACAGATCCCCCCATAACAGTCCCATCCACAGATCCCCCCAACATAATGCCATCCACAGACACCCCCCCATCATTATCCCATTCACAGATTCCTAGGAAGGGACTGTAGTAGGCGGGGAGAGCGGCGGGGCCGTGCAGGCACTGTACTCTGGCCCCGCAGATCAGTATGTACTGTATTATACGTAGTGTTAATCATCAGATCTAAACTGAATAATGATGCGCTCCCCCTGCTCCCCATGTGTACCGTACTTACCGTACATGTCACGCTCCTGTAGTAAGCACTAGCAGCTAGCAGGCAGGCCAGGCGGCCGTAACTCACTGAGGTCACGTGCCTGCTCCGCCTACTTCATTCATAAAGTAGGCGGAGCAGACACGTGACCTCCGTGAGTTACGGCCGCCCGGCCTGCCTGCTAGCTGCTAGTGCTTACTACAGGAGCATGACGTGTGTACCGGTAAATACCGGTACACATGGGGAGCAGGGGGAGCGCATCATTATTCAGTTTAGATCTGATGATTAACACTACGTATAATACAGTACATACTGAGCTGCGGGGAAAGAGTACAGTGCCTGCACGGCCCCGCCGCTCTCCCCGCCTACTACAGTCCCTCCTCCCTCCTCACTAATACATCGCAGACTGCGATGTAAATTGCCAGCATTCACCCCATAAGACGCAGGGGCACTTTTCCCCCACTTTTTGGGGGAAAAAAGTGCGTCTTATGGGGCCAAAAATACGGTAGAAAGTATATAATTGGTATATAACACCCCTGCTTCAATCACTTTTTTGGTGGGGGCAACTGGTATATCACACCAGTAGAAATTATTTGTTCCTATGGCGTTTGTCACTATCTGTAGCTGAGGTAACGCAGCTAAACCGCAAACAAATGCTGCACTACCCAACTGCACTATATAGAAAGTATATTATTGGCATATCACACCCCTGCTTCAATCAGTTTTTATGGGGGGCAACTGATATATCACACCAGTAGAAATTATTTGTTCCAATAGCGTTTGTCAATCTGTGTAGGTGCAGTATCGCAGCAGAACCGCAGACAAATGCTGCACAATACAAATGCACTATAATATACTTTCAATGTTAGAAAGTATATTATAAGTAAATTTCACCCCTCAGTAAGTCACACCTATCGATAGCACACCTATACCAGTCCTTAAAAGGACGTTTTTTTCTAACACTGTCCCTAGCGCCTGCTGACATCTCTCCCTGCACTAAGTACACTGGTAAATGGCAGAATCCAAGATGGCTGCCGCTATTTATAGGGCTGTGACATCACAGGGCTGGCTGCTGATTGGCTGCATGCATGGCATTGTGGGTAATCCCGCCTTCCCAGAGTTTTTTTTTCCGTGTCCTCACACGTGCAGCAGCCATTTTAGGAAAAAATGCAATTCGCTACCACGAAGGCTTCGGTGCAAATCTAATTTTTCCTGAAATTCGGATCGAATTCCACTTTGTCAGCTTCGATTCACTCATCTCTACTGCTGGTGAATGGCCTCCATGCGCCAAATGTCTGGACTGCCATGAGATGAAAATATACAGTAGCTAAGGTGGTGAGCACCCATCTTGCACTATTTATTTGGCCTAACAGTAACCTTTTGTTAAATACTTTTCCAATATTCACGTTGCAGAAGCAATTGAAAAATATGTTTACAGAGGTGCGTGAGCATTGAAACTCCGTAAAGAGGCTCTGTCATCAGGATCAATCTTATTAAATCAGGCATACTGCCTGGTAGGGATCATTATGCTGAATAAACAATAAATTTCTTTTGTTTGTATGCTAAACAGCTGCAGAGATTTCTGCATTTTTATTTAAATACAAATGAGCAAGTTGGAGCACCAGGATGCAGGGCTGAACTCTTGGAGCACTGCTTTGTAGCTCCCCCTGTGCTCTGCACACTTCTTCCTCCACTTGATTAACAGAGATAGATATCAGCATGCTGAGTGCAGGACTGTGTCCTCGCATGTACATATCATATACTCTATGTACTATAGCTTTACCACATTGAGATATTTTCAGAAAGCTAATCTACATACTTCTGCTTTATTTACTAACAGAATTATAGGATTATAAAGACACCAGTAATTAGTGTTAGCTTCTAAGTATAGAAAAACACATTTTCTATATGTGATAATGCTGTAGCTTAGTGATAAGCTCTTCGTTTTGTATGTAGCAATCCCAGCTTTGAATCTTGGAGAGAATTTTTTTTTTCGTCAGAACTTTTTTCTTCTTCCATATGTAACCCATAATAAATGTCTATATCCTTATCATATAGAGAAGAATGTTTTTATAGTTAAAAATCTAATAAATATTGAATTTTTTTTACAATCAAATATTGTGCCTGTGAATAAACCAATAATAGGTTTTAGGCTTCTAAGCAAAAAAACACTATTCTCAATGTAGTAAGGCCTTTATAATCAAATATTGTGCTGGTGAATAAAGCACTAATATATATATTAGCTTTCTAAGCATATCTCAGTGTGGTAAAGTTATAGTACATAGAGTATATGACATGTATATGCTAGGACACAGCTCTGCCCTCACCATACTGATGTCTAGCCCTGTCAATCAAGGGTAGGGGGAGTGTGTAGGGCTATCCTCAAAGGATTCCACCCTGCCTCCTGTATGCCTGGTTTAATAGGGTTTATCATGTCGGAGCCTCTTTAATTTTTCCCTACTTATTTAACATCAGAATACAGGTTGGTATTTACAGAAGCTAATAATTTGCCAATGATCCAGTACACACAGGTGATAAATTTAGGAAATATGTAGAATTCCTTGTGGTTTCCCTGTTTCTGTAGTTGCTGCAACTTGTAAAGGGAGCTTTTCCAATACAATGTATGTAGTAGATGCTAGTTTACTGCTATTTATATAACCGTCTTATATTTTAGTGTAGCAATCCATCACTTTGGACGGTAGCTTCTATACTCAGCATGATCATACTGTACATGGGTCCATAGTTTTTTAAACCAATTTTAGAAAAGATGAAAATAGTACAACACTTCTTTGTGTTCTCTTCTCTCCCACGTGCCCCACTTTATCTACAGCACAAAGGCAACGGCTATCAAAAGAATAGGTTGACTACTTTTTTTGTCCCTATTCAAAATGATTCAGCTACTGCACGATAGAAGCACAGATTTTAAGAAAACCAGGACAGCTTAAATAAAGAAACCACGCTATGGTGGCACACACGTGAGCTACTGCGGATTCAAGGCACAAAAGTTATCAAGTTTCTAAAAATAGTTCTGCCAAACAATTCTAGAAAAAAAAAAAAACACAAAAGGGGTCAGCCAGACGATTATTATTATTATTTTTTTTAAAGGCCTTAAATGGTGTAAAATAATACAATACTGACCTCACCGGTCTCTACTTCCTGGTCTCTCTTGACACACAGGCAGGGCCGGCGCAACCTGTAAGGCGACTTAGGCAGCCGTCCAGGGCGCAATTTAGCAGGGGGCGCCAGAACCGAGCGGTTAAAAAAAAAAAAAAAACTTGATTAAGTGGCCGGCGGCGCCCCTCATGCTGCGCCGCCACTCTAGTAAGCAGGGCTGGCGCTTCCATAGAGTCCTTAGGGGCGCCGGCCCGCAACTAACTATAGGCAGGAGGCAGGACTGTGGACACGGAGATGAGCGCTTCCATTGTTGAAGCGCTCATCTCCAGTCATCTGTATCGCCGTCCTCAGGACAGCGATACAGATGGCTGTGCAGCAGGGGAGGGAGAGGTGTGTCCCTTCCCCTTCCTCTGATAGGCTGCAGGCCCTAGCCTGAGCCCTGAGCCGTACAGCGCGGGACACAGGCCAGAAAAGGCCTGTATCGCATCGCTGACATGGAGGTAAGTATACGTTATTTTTTTGTTGTTGTCAATACTGGTGGCTACTGGGCTGGCACATGATGGGGGCTCTGGCTACTGGCCCATGATCAGGGGGGGCCTATGGCTACTGGGACATGATAGGGATAGGGGGGGCCCTATGGCTACTGGGACATGATAGGGGGGGCCCCATGGCTACTGGAACATGATAGGGGGGCCCTATGGCTACTGGCACATGATAGGGGGGGCCCTATGGCTACTGGCACATGATAGGGGGGCCCTATGGCTATTGGCACATGATAGGGGGGGCCCTATGGCTACTGGCACATGATAGGGGGCCCTATGGCTACTTGCACATGATAGGGGGCCCTATGGCTACTGGCACATGATAGGGGGGCCCTATGGGTACTAGCACATGATAGGGGGGCCCTATGGCTACTGGCACATGATAGGGGGAGGCCTATGGCTACTGGCACATGATAGGGGGGGCCTATGGCTACTGGCACATGTTGATGGCGGGCTCAGGCTACTGGCACATGATAGGGGGGGCTCTGGCTACTGGAACATGAGATAGGGGGGCTCTGGCTACTGGCACATGATATAGGGGGGGCTCTGGCTACTGGCACATGATATAGGGGGTGCTCTAGCTACTGGCACGTGATATGGGGGGCTCTTGTTACTGACACATGATGGTGGGGGGGCTCTTATTACTGGCACATGATTGGGGGGCATCTATGAGGGCACATTTTACTGGCACATTATTGGGGGACATCTATGGGGGCACTTATTACTGGCACATTGGGGGCACTTCTTACTGGCACATTATTAGTGGGCACTATAGCGGCATCTACTGAGGCCACAAAGAACGGCTATTTTATATGGGGGCTCTGTATACGGGCATTTTATACTGGGACACATTATGGTGGGTACTATTGCAGTGCGCAGCCCTGCAGGGTGAGCGAATGTGAGGTCACGGTTGATAGGCAAAACGAGGGTTGCTCTTGGTACTCACAGTTTTTATTTACCCTGGCAGGCATACAGCAGTGATGGAGAGGCTGGCACATGAATCCTCTGGGGCACTCTCTGTGTATAGGGACCAGGCCAGGTGGTAGGTGAGGTGCCCTGGGTGTTGGAAGTTTAATGTGCCGGTGGCAAGATCCCTTATAGTTCGTGAGGCCAGTGCCAGTAACGGTGGCACACCGATTTGTTGTAGGAATAATTGAGGTACACAAAGCTGCAGTGAACCAGAACTTCTTTTTACTGAACAGTTCAACTATATACAGTCCTCAGTTAGTTCCATAGGTATAATGTTGGATACAGGCAGGCATTATACAAATGGTAGGCAAAGTCTTTGCAAGATACTCAGAGGGTATAACACTTACAGATCAGGCTGTACTTTCCTCAGATCCTGTCTGGCTTTCACCAAGGCCCGTATGCCCTATTGCTGGCTTTATCCTTGGGTAGGGAAAACTTCCTCAGGTAGATATCTTCTTGCTGTAAATATCCTTCTGCCCTTCAGCTTTCTATTTGGCTGGATAAAAGTGGCTCTGCACTGTACTTGGTAAGGTGCTATATATCCTCAGGAGGTAACTTCTTCCCCTGGAAGCAAGCTAGGAGCCTGGGCTATCTAGCTGCATGTCAGAAGCTGCTTCCCAGCTAACTTTTGGTTAAAGTGCACACTGGCTTCTGACTACACACTCCTCTCTGGTCTGGACCTGACTATATATCCTAGGGGGTTCCCTAGCTCCCACTACTGCCTAGGAGGAGGAACTACACCCCTAACAGGCCTGGTACACAGGAGATAATATGGAAATACACTTACAATGCAATGTAAAATACCATAACCATGTTCCACAGGAGGTGGAGAACAACGTGACCCAATTGACCCTTGAGTAGTGCCCACCCTTACGTAGTGGGACACTACACTATGGGGAAGGTGGGAGAGGAGTACTATGGGGTCATCTATGGGGGCACTGAGAAGGGGTATTTTATACTTACAAATTATGGGGGACACTGAGGGCATCTACTGGGGCACTATATATGGGGCATTTTATACTGGTACATTATGGGGGGCACTAGGAGGGAGGGGGGAGAGGAGCACTATGGGGGCATTTACTGGGGGCACTATATAGGGGTATTTTATACTGGCACATTATGGGGCACTATGGGGACATTAGCTCAACTGGGGGCATTACAAGGGGGTATTTTTTGCACTGTCACATTATAAGGAGAATTATTTCTACGGGGGGGGGGGGGGCATTATGGTGGGCTTTATTACTCCCCCATGGTATGACCCCCTAGTAGCAGCACCAGCCTCTCCCTGCTCTGCTATCCCTCTGCCCATTCTCCAAATCCTTATTATGAAATCTTTCTCATTAGGATAAAACACAGCATCAGCTCCACTGAGCCCCCCAGCCAAAGTGTTGAAGTGGTGTCCGAGATCCCCAAGGGTCAAGCCAAGTAACTGAAAGTTTTCATATGAAATATGTTTATGTTATACACATATAGCAAACACTGTGCCACACAATATACAGTTTCTTCTGTAAAAGTCATCAAGTGTCATAGGGGGGGGGGGGCCTTATTGTTTCTTTAGCTATGGCTTAAGTTATAGTAGTTATTCTCCACCATTCTTAATAGGGGGCTTTATTGCAACATATAACTATCTTTTAATTTAAATGCTGAGAAACGGGTGGAACAAATGTGATGTCATGATATGGGCAGATCATCTGATAAGGGGGGGCGGCAATTTTTATCTTTCCTAGGGCGGAAAAAATCCTTGCACCAGCCCTGTACACACACAGGAAATGATTGCTCAACCAATCACTGCTGAGATAGCCAGATTGGCTAAGTGGCCATTTCCTGTGTATCAAGAGCGACTAGAAAGTAGAGACCAGCAGAGAATCATGAAACATCTGAAAAAGAGCAGTGGAAGACTGGTAAGAGAGTATAACTTATTTTTATTATTTTACACCAGTCCAAGTCTTTTTAAAAAAAATTTAATCAGCTGGACAACCCCTTTAAAATCAGTATTGTTTTTCGTGAATTAAAAGGGTATTCCTTCTCACCCGGCTGAGTTTCCTCTGGTAAGCGCATCTGTAACAGTCACGTACACACACACACAGGGGGGAGGATAGTGACCACTGCGCTCCACCCTCTCCCCTGGCCCTGCTTACTTGCCTCACAAGTCCTGATGACAGGGGACAACTGGACGGCAGTCCCTAACTTAGGATACATGCGGGAAGGACAGACAAGACAAATAACGGATAGTGAACGGACCGGGTCAAAACCAAGAGGACAACGCAGTACAGAGGGATAAGCAAAGAATGGTCAGGAGAAGCCGGGGTCATAAATACCAGGAGAGTCGAGAAGTACCAAAGGAGTCCGCAAAGAATAGTCAGGTGGAAGCCGAGGTCAAAATACCAGGAGGAGTGCGCAGTACAGGAAGAGCAGGCAAAGGATCGTCAGGGAACAGGATCAGGTAAGTATACAGGTATCCAACAAACGCCAGGAACCTAAATTAACAGGCAACCTGTGGCCAGCAGGCTGCCTGTATTTATAGTCGGTCATGTGACGTGGCCAGCGTCACATGACTGACAGACCGACCAGTCGAGCACCGAGTGATCAGCTCGGCGCTCAAGGCAGACCTAGGAGCAGGGAGCCTCCCAGCTAGCAAAGCCGCCCTGGGAATGAGGTCAAACACAGATCCTCACTCCCGAAGCTAAGCAGCAGGTCTGCGGCCTTCTGCTTCGGCACCCCGTTACAGCATCACAACATAAGTGCAGTAAGATGAAAGTGTATTTTTTAAAAACAGCTGTAGTTTGAAAACAGCAGGGGTTTGCACAAGATGTTTGGCACCTGCTTTACTGAATAATTGTTTCCACTGATCATTCAGAAAGCTTGATGCAGTGCAACCCTTGTCTGGCTGCTGTTTTCCCGCAGCACACTTTGGAAATTAAGATGTCCAATTTGGAAGCAGTTATCTGGTTTATATGGGGACATTTCTAGGCTACACTCTTTAGTTTGTACTCTTGAGTCTGAGGTTAAAAGGTTTTCTCTGACTCTGAGTGCTGTAAAGCAGCCCAACAAGCAACCACCTCTCCCTCAAATACCTCAGAGGAAAAGAGCTGAGTGGGAAACTGTTGGTTGTGGGAGATTGCAAGCTGTGGAGCATAAACATGCTAATTTTGGCCTATCATTATATAATTACTATAGTCTACCTTCTGACTTTGAAGGTGACAAAGTTGCTGGTTCAAACAGGGCTCACCATGTGATGGATGCTTTGACTTATAAGAGAAAGATTGTCTTGCAAGAAGTAAAGAATGGTATTAACCAGCCACATGGAGTTGATGGAGTGATCAGGAAGGAAGAGAAGACATCTTCTTGTTGGTGATTCCACCATTAGAGGGGTTGAGTTAGGAGATGCTGGAGTGCAGATGTGTGAAGGAGGTGAGATGTCTTCCAGATTCCACTGTCAATAGGGAGAAGAAGCGCATTGAAAATATAGTCATGTCAGCTATTGAAGATAATGTGTGATCTTGTGTTACATCTTGGCAGAAATGATTTGGCTCATGAAAGTTTGGCTTTCTGTACAAAGGGAATTCCAGAGTTTTAGCCAGAATTGGTGTGGTAAATAGGCCTCCAGTGCAAAGTGTGGATTATGATAAGTTGGTGGATGAATTTTCTCAAATGGCAAAAAAGGAAGGTATTGTACGGTAGGTATGGGTGACTTCAACATGCCTTATGTAGACTGGAATATCTATAGTGCTATCTAATGCGAAGCTGTAGGATAAATGGTACAAACAATGGAAATTGCAGCTTAATGACTCCAAATATAAAATAATGCATGTGGGGGAAAGGAACCCTCTATTCTGAGTATCATATTGGCTGTTCTGTGTTAGCCAAGACTTCAGAAGAAAAGGGTCATTTTAGCTTTAAAATTAGTAAGCAAGATTGGAAGGCAGCTGAGAAACAAGTTGTACACTTGGAGGTATAACCAGTAGGAAGAGAGAGATTGTGATCCCACTGTATAGAGTGCTAGTAAGACCACATCTGGAATAATATGTCCAGTTCTGGAGACCCCCACCTACAAAAAAATATAGATAAAATGGAACAAGTGCAGAGACAGGCTACAAAAATGGTGGAGGGTCTTAAGCATGAAACATACTGTATCAGGATAAACTTAGGGGGCCTTTTTTAAGACCCCTCCCTTTTTTAGACTCCAGTCTTAATAACCCTGTGCGCTAGCGGTGGATCCACCAAAGTTATGAAGAGGCACCACATTACTTGGGTTCATCCACATGCGTAAAAGACGCGTAGAAAAAGATAAACGAGACAGGCCTACTGGCCCGTCCACTTCCCTGCCCACGGCACACCCCCTTTTTTAGACCTGGCGTGAGCGGGGAAAAGTTGCAGATTGCGGCACAAATAACCTTTGCACTGCAATCTGCGCCAGTAATACTCCAAAAATAGGCAATTTCTCGTTAGTAAATGACTCCCTTGAGGAATAAAGGGAAAAAGGGTGACATGATGAAACCTTTTAGCATGTTAAAGGCATAAATAATAATATAAGAGCAGACTAGATGGACCTTGTGGTCTTTTTCTGCTGTCAACCTATGTTTCTTTTCCAAACAATATTTCGAACTAAATTGGTACAATAACATAAATGGAACAGTTCTACAAAGTCCCTGAATGTGTCTAGTGGTGCCTTCCACTCAGATAATTAGTTCAATGGCATGACCTGACAGCTTACATGACCATACAGATGCAAAGCAAAATTGTGGTGTTTTGTATTTTATGTACCCATTAGGAATAAGGCCTCATGCACAGGACCGTGTGCTTTGTGGTCCGCAAACCAGCCGTGTGCATCCTGGACGTTTTCATCCCGGATTATTGTAACAATGCCTATTCTTGTCTGGAAAACAGACAAGAATAGGACCTGTTCCATTTTTATTGCCGGGCGGACATAGAATCGCATGGATGTGGACAACACACAAACAACATTTGTGTGCTGTCCACATTTTTTGTGGCCCCATGGAAATGAATGGGTCCACATGCGATCTGTCATGAGCATGAGGCCTGATACTGTGGGGTCAGAGTAAGAAAGAGGTCACATTTGCAGTAAATACATAACTGGAGCACTTGTTTTGAGACTATAACTGAAAAGCCAAGGACACCACTTATCCTGCTGTAGGGTTCTGATCATGCATAATCACCATGTGTAGCTTACTTGGGTAAGTACTTGGACAACTTTTAAAAACCTTTACACAAATCCGTAAAATGTGACCTAAAGAAAAGGATTACCAAAGATTATCTTGGAAACTATGCTAATACAATATTTGGAACACATAACAAAACATCCTTGTAAATTGCTCAAGATAAAACCAATAAATCACACCATACAAAACATCCTTGTAAATTGGTCCAGAAAAAAAATAAATGTTAGTGTCCAAGTCCCAAATATGCATAGTAAGATATGTGGTGCTTAGCGCTTTTAGGGTTCAAGCCTCAGTAGACACTTCTATATTTCGATATTTTTAGCCAGTGCTGGTATACTCCATCGATTTTTTTGAATGGAGGAAAGTAGGTGCCCTACATGGGGTTCCTCTTGATGTAATGCATTTATATAAACTTTTGATATACTTAATAGGGTTGGCCAGTTTCGTATATTGATGACCTATCCTCTGGATAGGCCGTCAATATCAGATCAGCGGGGGTCAGACTCCCGGCACCCTCGCCAGTCAGCTGTTTGAAGAGAGTCAAATCACCGCCGGTCTGAGATTGATGACCTATCCTGAGAATAGGTCATCAATATAGGAAACCGGCCAACCCCTTTAAAAGGAGGCTTTCAGTTGATTTCTGTTGTCCAAACTGAGAGCATATGATGTGATAGGGTAGGATAACCAGTGCCACAGGGAATGAATGGAGCAGAAAGGTAAATGCTCCCATCGCGATGGTAACTTGGGACTCTCGTTCTTGGATTGGTGGGGGTCCCAGCGGTCAGATTCACACCGATCAGTTAGTAAACCTTATCCTATAAATATGCAGTGCACCGGCCAGCAGGAGAAGAGTGGTGGTTGCTAGAACAATGAGAGTTATTATAGTTCTCACAGTGGCTAATCCTTCTCTCCATCTCTTCCTCCAGGCCATGATTGCAGTGAGTGGAGGACCATAACCCTTCTTTCCCACGGGGCACACCTTAGACTTTTGGGAGCTCCTGCCTGGCGTTCGTTGATGTTAGGTGGCTAAGCAGCAGGGTTCAAAGCAGGAGCACAGGCATAGGGCTGGCAGATGATGGAGGCAATGACCAAGCCCATTTGGTTAGAATAAATAAAGTCTCTCTTTTGTGAACAGATAATAGAGGTTTCAGTACAAATGTAAGGAGTAGGCACAGTTCTGAGGTATATAATAGAGTAGGCTTTCCGAGAGGCTGCATATAGTAGTTAACCTTAATGATTGTCCTCCCTGAGTCTCTCTCTGTGCACCATACAATCTTCCCAATTAACTAAATGCATGTAATTACTCTCAATATACTTTCTGCAGTTCCCAGTAGCAGGAGACAGTCATAGATTGGACAGCCAGACCGTCTCACAAGTTTGGTGGGTGCTGGAGGCAACTGACTCTTTCCACATGCAGTAAAGCCTTTCCATAAATGTGCATTTACCTTACTGTCTCAGTCCAGCAGACTTCATTTGGTTCTGAACCTTCTGGAAATATTCAGTACTTTCTTCCCTCAGGGAATAATTCTTTTTGGCAACTTTCCATTCTCAGGAATGGTGTTTTCCTGGATACGGCTTCTATTTTGGCCTACTTTTCAGCAGGACACACAAAACAGGTCCTGTCTCTTGCCTGTTCAGCAGCAGACTCTCTACTCATTAACCAGAGGAAAATGGGGCCAGCCCACTACATGGCAACTGTGACTAACGACTGCCAATTAACTCTTTGCTACTAATATGGAACCTTTTGGGAAACATAGTGCACAGATCATTTCAGTAAACATTTTAACAGATTGCAGACTGTAAACCATGGTATTAACTCATGGGTCACTGCAAATAATTAGTGCAGCCCCTTTAATATTGCTGGCATGGAATTCAATCTTGCAAGAACCAGGTACCACCATGTTCTGGCTAGTGAGGCCCCAGTAGGAAAGTCTTTAAGAAACCCTGGTCTAGTTAACATCTTGTCTACCGTGAGTATGCACATTTATATATACAATAGTTCTATATCCATCTGATTAGATGCAATCATTCTGCCACAAATTGTGTTATTTATATATTATTTGTACATAATAAAATGTGATTTATGCACATAATAAAATTCACAGGTGGCAGTCATATATTACAGGGGTTATCTAAGACTATCCTTAGTATTTCATATTGGTATAGTTCCAACACCAGTCACCGCGTGGTACAGCTACATACACTGGCTAGTGGCTGTGAGTAGTACTGCAGTGGTGTTCCCATTCACTTATTTACTACATTTTTACATGGTTTTTATGAATATGCTGTCTAACAGAAAATCGCCAAATCTCTAAATCTAAAGCTTTGTAGATGCATATAAAGAATTATGAAACAGGAAAGACTCAAGTGCATTCTTGTACTAATGGGATGCCAGGAAATAATTTGGAATGTTGGCAAGGAGAAAATGACCTCACTGTAAACAAACAGTGCATCAAGGGTCACGAGGCTCGCCCCCATCAGAAGTACTTTATTGAATTTCCCTTACTATGATTTGTTACTATTGCACTCAAAATGTGACATCACAAGATTTCACAAAAGAATACTGGAAAATTATAACTTTAAATTCAGCAATACAAAGTCAGACTGAGCTGCAATGCTGTGTTAAATAGTTACTTGAATGTATTAAAGAGGATCTGTCAACTCTCCTAACGTGTGTTTAGCAACTACTTGCATTCCCCATGTAACAATAATTCTGGAACATCTTTTCATCTGCTTTTCCTTCTTTTCCACATCATCTAATATCAATGAGAATATGTGTATCAGGAACATTCAGCTCCTCCTCTCTCTGCATCTTGCTGACTTTTCTAGGACATGGACACTTTGAAGGATGATTTGGAAGAAGTAAAGCCAGCAAAAGATGTGCAGCCACAATTTTAGGAAAAACTGATTTATTACTACAAAGTGCGAGGAAATTCGGATTAGTTGCGAATCAAAGTTTTCCTAAATTTCGGACTGAATTCCACTTTGAATGCTTCGCTCAACACTAATTATAATCTCTAGAAGGATAATCTCTAGAAGGAATAATAGAGTAATGGCACAAAATAGTTTTTATGTGAAAGTAGTTAATAAACCAGACATGTCAAGAGAGGTGCCTGGTCCTCTTTAAAGGCTATGGAAACCTTTGAGGCAATTTTGTTTTTATTATTGCATTTTCACTCATTTTGGGCAAAAAAATAATGTTTTCAATTGGTCTTTAGTAAAAAGTTTCAGCTGAAATACACCGTACAGGAGTTAAAAATCAGTCTGTTTGCAAAATATCACTTCTCGGTGCCATCAGTTGATGGGTTATCCAGGCTTAAATTTAAATCCATGCTCTTTTAGATACATATAATGAGTGTTTATGAGGTCAGAGATAAAGCTTCATATGAGCCATAAGCTAAAGGAACTGAGAAGTGATACTCTGCAAACAGACTGATTTTTAACCCCTGGATCTCAAAAATGGCAGAAAATTTTGATTAAAGTCCAATTGAAAAAAATGATATTTAGCCCAAAATGAGCAAAATGCAATCATACAAAAAATTCCCTGGAGACTTCCGGTTCCGGCGCTGGGATGCAGGACGCGGAGTGAGTGAGCTCCGGCACCTGCCCCTATAAATCCTCCTGCGCTCCGACCTAGTGGACGAAAAGGGACCCCGAAAGTCACCTGGGGGTTCCCGCTAAGTGTTGGCCGACGGTCCATGGACCGATACTTGCTGAGGAGCGGCAGACGACAAGTGGTGAGCGGGACGAAAATGACCGCAAGTGCTGCGCAGGGCAAGATGGCGGATTCCCGCCCACACTCCCCGATAGCGATCCAAGAGGCCACAGAGGTGGTGGAAAACGGAGGCAAGCCTTCAGGGGATCTCAGCAATATCGATTACAAGACGCTGGCTATCGAAGTGGCCCGCTATCTGGCCCCAGATATAAAAGAGACTCTTGCCAAGACCCTCACACAGTCTCTACATGAACTGCACTCCACGGTGGCAAGACATGAGGCAAGCATAGAGGAGTTGGAGCAAAGGGTCGCGGCGATGGAGGATGATATGAACAGATGTACTCATGAAGCCCAAGATCTTTATAAGCAGAACATCGTTCTGAAAGACCGCCTGGAGGACCTGGAAAATAGGTCCAGGCGGAATAATTTAAGAATAGTGGGCCTGCCAGAGAGTGTGAAACAGCCTGCCTTGAAAGAGATTTGCGAGATAGAAATACCTCAAGCACTGAACCTGTCCGGAAGACGCATTGTGGAGCGGGTCCACAGAGTAGGCCCTGCAGTGGACTTTCAGTCACAAGAACGCAATGTTTCACAGAATCTCCAGTCTAGGCCGCGGCAAATTATTATGCGGTTCCTAGACTATAACGACAAGGAAGCCATCCTGAGAGCTTTTCGAGCTCGCAAAGGGCCACTGAAGGTCAGAGGACATACCTTGCTAATGTTTGCTGACTACTCTGCAATGGTGGCGAAAAAGAGGCGTGATTTCAGCGCGGTTTGCTCGGAACTGTATAGGCGACAAATACGGTTCCAGCTATTGTATCCGGCGATTTTAAAGATCTCAACGGAGGATGGCGAGGTCAAAACCTACCAAGATCCGGTGGCAGCAGAAGAGTTCCTGCGGAATAATAGCACGGAGGGTGAGCCAAGGCACAGAGGACGGTCGCCGGGACAGCAACAGCGGAGGAGGGAGAGGACAAGAAGCCCGGAGTGGAGACGCTCACCTCTAGCAGACAGACGCGGACGAGACTGGGAGATGGTTCCAGTTGATAAGAGAGGGCTTCGCTCTTCCAGAAGAAGGGACTCTTGGTCAAGATGAGGGGGACATTACTGGTAGCTATGTTTAGTTTAGTTCTGTTCTGAGTCATTTTTCTACCAGCAATGGAAAGTGGACATGGTTTAACATGTACAACGGGAGTGTGGTTATGCATAGCAGTACTGTCTAAAAATTTATCTGTGGGATTGCATGGATATATGTTTTGAAGAAAAGAGCATTGCGGTCAGAAAAGTGTAAAGTATGGGGGACGGGTGAATGAGTGCTGCAGCCTAGAAAAAAGGGAAGTCGAGAATAAGGGAGGAGGTTGTTAGTTGGGTAATATGTGTCACAGAGACAATTTGGTTCTAGGGGTTTTGCCTAACAGGGATGGGGGAGGGAAGGGGGTAGTTTACAATATTGTATGTGAAAATGTTCATGTTGATTTCTGTGCATCAGCTGGCACCTGTCCTGGAAGTATCTGGGTAATGGGATATGTTTCTCCAGTCATCATTTTAGTCAATATCCTAAATTATGAAGATAGTGAGTTGGAATGTTAAGGGCCTCCGCTCTCCGCAGAAGAGATGGATGATTCTCCGCCATCTAAAAAAATTAAAACCTGATATAGCACTACTTCAGGAAACTCATTTACCAGCAGGAGATTTTGGCAGGATGCAAAAATTGTGGGTGGGCCAGGTGATAGGGTCCTCCTCCTCAGAGCGGAAAGCGGGGGTCCTGATTTTGTTCAACAAAGCTTTCAACTTCACTTTGCTGAGTTCAGTAACGGATGACAACGGGAGGTGGGTAAAGGTGTCGATACGGGTCCAAAATAGGGAATACACTGTATTCAATGTATATGGTCCGAATGCTAATAATTCACAATTTTTCAGGGCGCTGGAAAGTAAGTTATTGTTGGACAGGACCTCAAACCTGATTGTAGGAGGTGACTTCAACTCAGTGATGATGGGACAGGAGGATAGAAAGACTGAGGCGAAAGGGGGCAGAACTACGGTAGCTCATGACGTAGTCTTGGGGCAGCTGACAGAATCAGTGGGTCTGATAGATCCCTGGAGGCAGTTACACCCTGACGACAGAGAGTATTCCTTTTACTCTCACGCTCAGGATTCCTGGTCACGCATTGACTACATCTTTGTCCAAGGCTCACTAGCGGGGTTGGTAGAACACGCTTAGGTGGGGGATATTATGGTGTCAGATCATGCTCCGGTGTCCCTGACCTTGAGGGACAGTTATCCAAAGGGATCAGATTACCTGTGGAGATTCCCCTCGGGGCTAGTGGGAAATGAGGACTTCCAGAATAAGTTAATTGGCTGGTGGGAAGAATATAGGGAGGATAATCAGGTCCACATAGACAACCCGGAACTTTTTTGGCAAACATCAAAAGCAGTTTTGAGGGGGCGCATTATGAGTTACATTTTTGGTAGGAAAAAAGCTTGTCAGCGGTCATTGGAAAGAACCAGTAATAGAGTCAGACAAATGTACAGGCAGTTCACGGAAATGCCCACAGCGGATAATAAGGCAAAATGGGTTGAAGCACGTCAGGCTTTTGAAGCTAGTGAAAAGCATAAAGAATCTCTCAGACAAACCCAGTTTGAAGCTAAATTATATCGTTTTGGTAATAAAGCGGGTCGTTTGCTGGCCAACCTAGCAAAAGGTCGAAGAGAGCCCCAATATATATTTAGTTTGAAAGATGGTGACGGGAAGATAGTCGTTGACCCGGCGGGCATTAGCAGAATAGTAGGTCAATATTATGAGACCTTATATAAGGATCACTCTTCAATGTCGTTAGTTGATACCCTCTTAGATAAGGTGGAGTTGCCCACAGTGACATCTGAACAGCTTATGAAACTAAATGCGGATGTGACTGTGGAGGAACTCCAGCTGGTCATTAAAGGGCTGAAAAACGCAAAAGCCCCAGGGCCTGATGGCTTCACGGGAGAGTATTACAAGGTGCTAATCTCGCAGGTTTCCCCAATAATGTTACAGCTTTATAATGACGTATTGAAGGGCAAGTCCCATCCAGATAAGGAAAATGTATCCTATATTAAACTCCTACCTAAGTCAGGGAAAGACCCACTTATGCCTAGTTCATATAGGCCTATATCCCTAATAAACGTAGACACAAAGATCCTATCTAAAATTATTGCTGACAGGTTAGCCTCTTTTTTGCCATCTTTAATAGGTGCTGAACAGGTGGGATTTGTCCAGGGCCGCTCAGCGGTCAAGAATATTCGGACGGTTTTAGCAGTGTTAGATAGAGTCAGACATGACCCTCGTCCAGGGGAGTGTCCAGCCATGCTCACCTTGGACGCAGAAAAAGCTTTCGATAATGTACGGTGGGCTTGGCTGGAGGCGGTACTGGACAGATTGGGATTCAAGGGGGCTTTTAGGACGTTTATTGCAAATTTGTACAGTAACCCAAGAGCACGGGTATATACCCAGGGATATCTCTCCAAACCTTTTAAACTGGAAAAGGGTACAAGACAGGGGTGTCCGCTTTCACCCCTACTCTTCAACCTAGCACTAGAGCCACTATCACGGCTCCTTTGCACTTCGGACCTGTATACAGGGATTGAGGTGGGAACAAAACAAGTGAAGGCGGCGCTCTTTGCCGATGATGTGGTATTATTTCTGGCTAGACCGGGAGTACATGTCCCAGTTATTTTCAAGGCTTTGGAGGCTTTTGGAAGTTATTCTGGGTACAGGGTGAACATTTCAAAATGTGAACTCTTGCCTTTAGTGCCCATGAATGACATTGCACAAAAAGTAAAAAGAGATCAAGGAATTAGCATAGCCAAATCCAGCATAACATATCTAGGGGTAAAAATAGGGAGGGACCCGCACTCTCTATATCAATTAAATTTTCCACCATTACTGTCCCGTATAGGGGCCGACCTGGATAGATGGCAAGGCCTACCTCTCTCCCTGATGGGGAGGTGTTGCTTGGTGAAGATGATGGGAGTCGCCTGGCTGTTATATCCAATGCAGACTATTCCATTACTGCTAAGACATGCTGATGTCAAACTCTTAGAAAGCAGATTTGTACGGTTTATATGGCAAGGCAAAAAGCCGAGAGTGGCCCTGGACAAATTGAAACTGAGAAGGGAGGTGGGGGGGATCAACTTCCCGGACGTTAGGGGTTATAATATAGCATGTAACAGCAGGTACATATTGGATTGGGCAAATCAGACCTCTTATTATACAAATCTAAGTCTGGAGAAACAGCTAGCAAAACCTTGGGACCTGATGGCATTATTGCACACCAGTATACCTAACTTGCCGAGATCAATTAAAATGTCACTGCTGTTAAGGGATACTATTGTAGTGTGGAAAATACTGAGGAAGATGTATGATTTGCCCTATCAACTATCTAAGCATCTCCCAATAGCAGCCAACCCTAGCTTTGAGCCAGGAAGGAATAGCAAGAGTATAGCAATGTGGTTAAACAAAGGGATAAGAACGATGGGTGACGTATTTCATGAGACAGAACCTCGGTGGAGGACACAGGAAGAGTTGAGGGAGAGGTGGGGATTGCAAGGTTCGACATTCTTGACATACATGCAACTTATGTCATATGGCAAGGGATTATGCAGGGATCTGACAAAAGAATGGAGGACAAATGATTTTGACAGTTTTCTACGGCAAAAGGTTAGACCGACAATCTCACTTCTTTACCAATCCCTGAGAAATAGATGGGAGAGAGTAGATTCCAAGAACATGTTTCGGAAGTGGGGAATACTATTGGAGGTTAAGGATGTGCACCAGTTGGTCTGGACGGGCATAGGGACGCTACATCAGGCTGTTCCGGATGAAAACTGGCGTGAGACTCACTTCAAAATTCTACATCGCGCAATATACGGTTTTGATGTTCCAAAGACAGGTTTAAAACTAGACAGAATAGTGGCATGTCCAAAATGTGATTCCCCTAGAACGGATTTATACCATGGACTGTGGAGCTGTCCGAGATTGAAATCATATTGGGAAGAAGTGTCTGACTTACTAAAAAAGTGTGGTAGGAGTGAGACGGAGATTACTCCTGTAGTGGTGATCTTGCATGTCCAATACCACAACGATGACCGATCCGATAGTTACACAATGTCGTCTCTACTGCCAATGGAGCATAAAATTGTGCTTGGGGCAAAAAAATGCTTATTAAATATGTGGCTTCAATCTCAGACTCCCTCGATATCCATGGTCATCGCGTGTCTCAGACGTATATTCCACCTGGAATGGTTGGAAGCGACACAACAAAAAGAGGTTAGAGGGAAAAAATTATATCTAACGTGGCGCAAATTTATCCTGGGTCATATTGATCAAGGTGAATATAGCCGGGTTATGTCCCCCTTCAAATTGACGGAGTGGTATGTGTTGGAGGACCTCAAGGATAGACTGGGAATGTTAAAAGTGACATAGATGTTACCAGATACATACGTACTGATGTGTAGCCAGGTATGGTGCTTAAGCTGATGCAGGGAAGGGAGGGAGGGGAGAATTGTGTTCTATATTGGGGGGTTTTGTTTTAACTTTCCAAATGATGTAACGTGCCGAGCATGTACTTTCCATGTCAAAACCATCTTCATGTACACTGTGATATGATGTCAACCTGTTACTCTTTGGATTGTGGGAGAAAAATAAAAAATTATATTTAAAAAAAAAAAAAAAAATTCCCTGAAGGTGTATATAGCTTTACAGGACAGGGCGCAGAAAAAACCCCCCAAAAAAACCCAACAACTATATTTTAATATATGATATACAGCATAGTCCCTAAAAAATGTTGGGTCTGAGAGAGAAGCAAATGAACAAACTATAGGGTGGGCCATTTATATGTATACACCTTAATAAAATGGGAATGGTTGGTGATATTAACTTCCTGTTTGTGGCACATTAGTATATGTGAGGGGGGAAACTTTTCAAGATGGGTGGTGACCATGGCGGCCATTTTGAAGTTGGCCATTTTGAATCCAACTTTTGTTTTTTCAATAGGAAGAGGGTCATGTGACACATCAAACTTATTGGGAATTTCACACGAAAAACAATGGTGTGCTTGGTTTTAACGTAACTTTATTCTTTCATGAATTATTTACAAGTTTCTCTTTGTTTACAGCCATTGACATGTCGCAGAGGTTAACACATGAGGAGCGGATAGAAATTGTGTTGATGTCTGGTGAACGCAGTAACCGAGTCATTGCAGCAGATTTCAATGCAAGACACCCTACCAGACCACCCATCTCCCATGCTACAGTTAGCAAACTGCTTGCTAAGTTTCGTGAAACTGGTTCAGTGTTGGATTTGCCAAAATGTGGACGCATGTAATCTGTCTCTAATGAAGAAACATCAGTGGCTGTCCTACCTTCATTCAGCAAGAGCCCACAGCGTAGCACTCGCCGCATGTCACTGGAGAGTGGCATTAGTCGAACATCCCTTCGGCGGATATTAGCTACTCACAAATGGCACCCTTACAAACTCCAGCTACTGCAGCATCTCAACGAGGATGACCCAGATCGGCGCACTGAATTTGCAGAATGGGCAAAACAAAAATTGGAACAGGACCCTCAGTTTACGCAGAAGATTTTGTTCAGTGATGAGGCAAACTTTTATGTGAATGGTGAAGTTAACAAACAAAACCACCGCTATTGGTCTGACACTAACCCACATTGGATAGAACCCTCCAAGACTGTTGGAACAAAAAAATTGATGGTATGGTGTGGTATATAGGGTACAAAGATAGTGGGGCCATTCTTCATCAATGGAAACCTCAAGGCCACTGGATATGCGAAATTGCTACATGATGATGTGTTTCCCTCTTTATGCACTGAAGCTGGCATGTTTTTCCAGCAAGATGGTGCACCACCACATTATGGGTGTCAGGTCCGAGCATTCCTAGATGAACAGTTTCCTGGAAAGTGGATTGGTCATCGTGGGCCAGTTGAATGACCCCCAAGGTCTCCTGATCTGACCCCCTTAGACTTTTATCTTTGGGGTCATCTGAAGGCAATTATCTATGCTGTGAAGATACAAGATGTGCAGCCCTTGAAACTACGGATACTGGAAGCCTGTGCTAGCATTTCTCCTGCGGTGTTGCTATCAGTGTGTGAAGAGTGGGAGAAGAGGGTTGCATTGACAATCCAACACAATGGGCAGCACATTGAACACATTTTATAAGAGGTCAGAAACTTGTAAATAACTCATGAAAGAATAAAGTTACGTTAAAACCAAGCACACCATTGTTTTTCTTGTGAAATTCCCAATAAGTTTGATGTGTCACATGACCCTCTTCCTATTGAAAAAACAAAAATTGGATTCAAAATGGCCGACTTCAAAATGGCCACCATGGTCACCACCCATCTTGAATAAAAACCCCATTTATGAATAAAAAGGACCTATGAGAAGTCTATGTAACATGGAGAGAATTATATAGCAGAGCTCACATCATGTTTTTGAGTCATTACTTTTAATTTCTAACCATGGAATTTTGTAAGAGCAAGCTGACTATCCACCAAAAGCCAAAGGAAGCACAGTATCATTCCTTCCTTCATGTTGTATTTCCTCTTCCTTTTGAATTTATTTCTGGCTTTGGCTCCAAAATCTGCATGAATATCTGCCACAAAAACAGCATTTTTCCCAAAACCGCCCTTAAAACATTACTAGCGGCAGCAAAGTTACCTTTCAGTATTGTTCTTCCAGTTGTCCCACTGAACAAAGGTCCACTTCTCGCACCCAACAATGCTGTAGCTTCCAGCAAGGCTCCACTTATGTACTGAGAAATGGAAGTCCTTTGCAAAGTTGCATAAAATCCAGCATTTTGCTTTTCATGTAGGACAGAGATCAATGGTTTTTCGAGCAGGCATACAGACAAATCCAAATGGTCCTCTTCCCCATGACCTTCACTGCAAACCTGGAATTAAAAGAGCCGTTTGTCACAACCACCTTCTAGCCAGATAATACAATTACATCATTGACCCATCTTGGTCACATCATACTTCTTAATGGACGTGCACAAACAAAGCAGAAATGGAGTTCTGACCTGCTGACTTGGACAATGAGTACTTGTCTGAAAGGACTGTCGCAGCTGCAGGAGAGGAGTGAGTGGTGCACTTGTGACTTTCACCTGGTTGCTTTTGCGTATTTAGGGGGTCATTTACTATACTGAAATATGCCTAAATTAGGTGTATTTCAGGCGCAGATGGCAGTGTAGTGGTTAGTAGCGCCGATATCTGCAACTTCGACCCGCTCATGTAAATTCTAAAATTGTGGACGGGTAGGGGTCGGCGGGCACGTCTCATTCATCATTTTTTTCTATGCCTGGAAAATTGTCTACATGTAAGACAGCTTGGAAGATGTCTTACATTTAGGTACGCTGGGTGCGCTGAAGTTATGGAGAGGCCGGCGTCTCTTCATAACTGCAACGGATCCACCGCCAGGTATAGGGGTTATTAAGACCAGCATCTAAAACGCCGGTCTTATTAAAAATGCCCCTTAGTTTTTTTACTTCATCTTAGATGGTTTGATTAGTGACATGATTTGAGTAAGTCCATTAGCAGACCATAGATTCTCATATAGCTACGAATATGCTGTCAGGGAATCTGAAGGACTTTCTTACCTTTTTGTGGGCAGGCAGCAGCTCATCAAGCATCTGCATCTCCAAAGTTCTTGTTAACCTGTTTCCTCCTGCATGAAATATAGCCCCTCACATACAGCCACAGAGATACATATGGTATGTAATGACCCTACAATTTCCTTCTCCACTGTCTAGAGCAGGCATGCCCAACCTGCGGCCCTCCAGCTGTTGCAAAACTACAACTCCCAGCATGCCCAAACAGCTTACAGCTATCAGCCTACAGCAGGGCATGGTGGGAGTTGTAGTTTTACAACAGCTGGAGGGCCGCAGGTGGAGCATCCCTGGTCTAGAGTGAGATATGGCTACATATTTCTATGAATTTAGAAGTAGGGATGAATGAAATGTGAGGAGAGGAACAGGGAAGCTACTGCTATATATTAAGATAGGGCCACATGGTGACAGTGGTCGCTCACACCTGTCGCGGCCAGGATAGCTGGATATCGGTGATCCCACAGTAATGAATGGTATCGCCGCAGCAGTTGCAAGAAATCCAGCTGTGTTGGTTTTCTTGCGACTGCTGCGGTGATCCCATGCATTTCTACTTCATGCTACTCAGCGATCCTGGCCGTGACCGGTGTCACTGTGTAGCCCTTGCCTAAGTCAACCTCTGATTGAAGGAGAAAGTGGATCAGAAGGATGTACAGCAGGGGGCGCTACCAGAGGGGAAACTGTAATGTACATAAAAAAAAAATATATATATTTTTATTGCATGTATGCTTCAATAATGCTTCATTTGAAATGCGCTATTTATTACATGGTAATACTTTTCGTGGTATAATTCTTTTTAATTTCCCTGCTCTACCATCATTAACACTACATGGAGCAGATGTTCCTTCCTGACAATCTCTTGCTCGTCAGTGGAGGTGGAAGCTGCAGTTGCATGCAGCGATCTCCTCCACAGTATAGGGAGGAGCGACCGCTAATGTCATCGCTCGTCTCCATACAGAATCATTGTTTGTCGACAGCAGAGCGTGATTAGACAATGATTTAGGAGACTGCACCAATGATCTATAGCATTCCACTCATTATCGGGTAATCGGCGGCACCTTTACAACGGCAGACCATTGTTAATGAACGTTTGTACGAAGGCTTGTTAGTGATAATCAACCCGAACATTGGGAAATATAAAGGTGCCATAAGTAGAAGATCCTTTCATTCTATATTCTAGATACATACTGCCATATAAATAACACAAAAGCTGGCCATACACATTAGATCAGAGTTGGCCAATCCAAATTCGGTGGGACTGGCTGACCATCTAATGTATATAGACGTCGCCCCACTCTTTCACAATGGCAGTTGTCAGGGGAGAGAAGGATCGGAAAGTTGGATTTCAACATGCCCAATCATTTTGTTGATAAGCTACCCCAGCGTGTGTCTGGCAGTCGCTTTCTTACCTCTCCCATTGCAGAACACATACACACTTGGCCGAAACGGGAGAGAGAGAGAGAGAGAGAGAGAGAGACAGCTGTCAGACGAATGTGTCTATCTAGCCAAACGGTTTTACAATGTAGATAACATTTATTACTACAACTCCCTCAAAGCAATCGTGAAGTTGTGTCAGCCTGACCGGGGAAGAACACAAAAGACAGTTACCAATAGAGTTACGGTGAATTTGGCTCTGCTGACCACTTTAGAGATGAAGTGTTTTATTTTTTTGGCTTCTGATAACATCGAAATAAAAGACATCAGTTAAGCGTTTGCACATATTAAAGATTATAGAAACCAAGCTGATTGAATTAGGTTGTTGAATAGTCCTGAAACCAAATGTAAAGTTATGCACATGGGAAGGAATAATGCAAGTCACCCGTACATACTAAATGGTAAAACACTCGGTAACACTGACATGGAAAAGGACCTAGGAATTTTAATAGACAGCAAACTAAGCTGCAAAAAACAGTGTCAGGCAGCGGCTGCCAAGGCCAATAAGATAATGGGTTGCATCAAGAGGGCATAGATGCCCGTGATGAGAACATATTCCTACTACTTTACAAATCATTAGTCAGACCACACATGGAGTACTGTGTACAGTTCTGGGCTCCAGTGAACAAGGCAGACATAGCAGAGCTGGAGAGGGTCCAGAGGAGGGCAACTAAAGTAATAACTGGAATGGGACAACTACAGTACCTTGAAAGATTATCAACATTAGGGTTATTCACGTTAGAAAAAAGACGACTGAGGGGAGATCTAATTACTATGTATAAATATATCAGGGGTCAGTACAGAGATCTATCCCATCAGCTATTTATCCCCAGGACTGTGACTGTGACGAGGGGACATCCTCTGCGTTTGGAGGAAAGAAGGTTTGTATACAAAGAAGAGGATTCTTTACGGTAAGAGCAGTGAGACTATGGAGCTCTCTGCCTGAGGAGGTGGTGATGGTGAGTACAATAAAGGAATTCAAGAGGGGCCTGGATGTATTTCTGGAGTGTAATAATATTACAGGCTATAGCTACTAGAGAGGGGTCGTTGATCCAGGGAGTTATTCTGATTGCCTGATTGGAGTCGGGAAGGAATTTTTTATTCCCCTAAAGTGAGGAAAATTGGCTTCTACCTCACAGGTTTTTTTTGCCTTCCTCTGGATCAACTTGCAGGATAACAGGCCGAACTGGATGGACAATTGTCTTTTTTCGGCCTTATATTCTATGTTACTACTATGTTACCTCTGACGCAGGTTTACGAGGGACTTTATGTGGCTTTTGTGTGATGCACTACCTTACCTGTAGAATACAGCACCAGTCAGATGTTACATGCCAGACATGGATTTACCTTGCCATTAACTAGTTTGACCCTAACCCTATGGATTTTAATCTAGACTGTCCGGTTTTCCTGCATTTTTTAAGGGCTTAAAAGAAAAACAAAGCAGCTTTCTTCCACAAACAGTGCCACACCTGGCCACAAGTGTGTGATATTGAAGCTCAGCACCATCCCCTTCCATGGAGGTTAGCTGCATCATCTGACACAACCCCACAGACAATTGTGGACCTGTTTCTGTAAGAAATCAGCCATGTTTCTTTAATGCTCTGCAGCACCTTTAAAGGAACCTGTCACCGGGATTTTGTGTATAGAGCTGAGGACATGGGTTGCTAGATGGCCACTAGCACATCCGCAATACCCAGTCCCCATAGCTCTGTGTGCTTTTATAGTGTATAAAAAACGATTTGATACATATGCAAATTAACCTGAGATGAGTCCTGTACGTGAGAGGAGTCAGGACCAGGACTCATCTTACATTAATTTGCATATGTATCAAATAGGTTTTTTTACACAATAAAAGCACACAGAGCTATGGGGACTGGGTATTGCGGATGTGCTAGCGGCCATCTAGCAACCCATGTCCTCAGCTCTATACACAAAATCCAGGTGACAGGTTCCCTTTAAATTGCACATAGCATCCCTTTGTAAATCTGGCCTTTGTTGAAATAGGACACCCCCACAACACACTACACACACACTGCACCCCCAAATGCCCGGTCCCCTCACACAGATTGAAGTAACCTCACTCCCCGGCGCCCGCGTCGCTTCCGATGCCTGCACGGCCGCCACTGCATCTCCCTGTTGCGTGGATGAAAACATCTGGTGACGGGGGGGTTGGGGGCCGATAGCAGACCATGACGGAAACGAGCCTCCTAGCGTCACCCGTGATTCTAGGGAGGCGCGTCCCCGTCGCGGCCTGCTATTGGCTGCCCCCCCCCCCCCCCCCCGTGTTTTTATCCGTGTGTCAGGGAGATGCAGCGGCGGCCGTGCGATCATCAGAAGCGATGTGAGTGCCGGGGAGCGAGGTAAGTACTATCTGTGTGAGGGGGCACAGGCATTTAGGGGGGCATTATAGGGGTTGGATAACCCATTTAAATTCAGTATATTGTTGTAATCTTTAATACTTAAAATGTAAAGCAAGCAGGAAAAGGCTATGGGATTTTAAGCCTTGAGATATTCTCATAGCCGAGCCTTGAGTAACACTCTGGGACGTTGAGGCATTAAGAGCTCAATGGACCAGCGAGACTGTTCAGTAATAAAATTATACTTGGAGATATTAGTGCTCTCGCTGAGCGCTCATTCATTAGTTTTATCATTATATACATGCCTGATCCTCAGTACATTTACTCATTCAAAAAGATTAAAATGTATCAGGATAAAAAGAAGTGTTCTTATAATAATAACGACATGAATATTCTATTGGGCTTCCTCAATGCTTTGTTCTTTCAGCTCTGAAACGGTGAAATACAGAATGAAATGCAACAGTGAATCTACAATTCATAGATTGTAATTATTCTCTAGAACCAGATGGTTTGGAGGCAGACGAGCTCTGAGGGAAAAAACAAAAACAAAAAAGAAAAAAGGAGGCGCGTGTTCCCCTCTGCCTGGTCACATGGGAGTGATGGCTGCCTCTGTAGGATGTTCTCATCTAAGAGGGAAGGGGAATGATTGCCTAATAAACAAGCCAGGGTCATAAATGTGAGTCTGGTGTAAAGGATCATTATTTACCCAGCACTGTTGTTACCCTTCGGACCTTAACCCCTTAGTGGCCAGCCTGTTTTGCACCTTAATGACCAAGAATTTTTTTTTTTCATCATCTCCTTCCAAGGGCTATGACTTTTATATTTTTCCGTCGATATAGCCATATGAGGGCTTGTTTTTTAAAGGGACAAGTTGTAGTTTTTGGGGAATGCAAAACTTACTAATTAAAATAACTTTTATCAAATCTTTCTGGAGGGGATGGAAAAAGACAGCAATACTGCCATTGACTTTTTATGTTTTATACATTTTGCAGAATTCATGTTTTAGTATAAATAATATGATAACTTCATTCTCTGGGTCAAATAAATGACAGCGATACGTAATATTGTACATATCGTTTTTATTTTTATTAAGCCTTACTACTTTTGCAGAAAGGAAATATTTTTGCATCGCCGCATCCCAAGATCCATGACTTTTTTTATTTTGCTTTCTACAAAGCTGATTTTTGTGGGACGACTTGTAGTTTTCATTTGTACAATTTTTGGGGTGCATAACAGTTTTTGATCGCTTTTTATTCATTTTTTGTGTGAAGGATAGGCACAAAACAGCAACTCTGCTAGTGTTTTTTTACAGCGCTCATTGCGCAAGATAAATTTCATGATATTTGAATTACGAACATGGCGATACCAAATATATGCAGTGCTTAGACTAGGCCAGCGTAAAATGGCGTCGGCCTACCTAAAGCCCCTTAGTGATGCTGTAGATAAAGCATATTGGCAGACACAAAATTGTTATAGGGGAATAATAAAAGGGGTCTGCTTTTTTTCTCCTAGTAACAGAACCACATTTGTCCATATGTTGGATCTGGTATTGCAGCTAAGGCTACTTTCACACTCGCATTTTGGGCGGATCCGTCATGGATCTGCAAAAACGGATCTATTACAATAATACAACAGCATGTATCCATCATGAACGGATCCGATTGTATTATCTGTAACATAGCCAAGACGGATCCGTCATGAACTCCATTGAAAGTCAATAGGAGACGGAACCGCCAGATTATGTCAGAGAAAACGTATCTGTCCCCATTGACTTACATTGTGTACCAGGATGGATCCGTTTGGCTCCGTTTCGTGAAAAACTGATCGGAGGAAAACTGATGCATTCTGAGCGGATCCTTTTCCATTCAGAATGCATTAGGGCAAAACTGATCCGTTTTGGACCGTTTGTGAGAGCCCTGAACGGATCTCACAAACGGAAAGCCAAAATGCCAGTGTGAAAGTAGCCTAAGCTTTATGCACTCGAGTTACAGCACAATACCACACATCATCGAAGGACAAGAGTGGGAAATAAAAATAAAACCATTTCTAATCCTGATCTTGGTTTTTAATATGTTCATGTATTGTGACCTGTATTAAAAGTCTTTTTGTGATTTGTGTCAATCATGTCTTGTGTGATTTTTTGTGTCAATCATGTCAAGTGTTTTTTTGTACTCTATTGACCCACTCCTTCTGGTCGGTTTTCATGCTATAATCAGGGGTGGGCCCTGAACTTATTTTGGGCTATATATAGGTTCCTAATCCTGATAACCCCTTTATTTTAGAGACATAATTCTAACAATGAGCAGCACAGTATCTCAGTGGTTAGCACTGGTGCCTTGCAGCGTTGAGGACCTTGGTTCATATCCGACCAAGGACAACATCTACATGGAGTTTGTATGTTCTCCCAATGTTTGCATGGATCCTCTGGTTTCTTCCCACATACCAAAGACATACGGATAGGGGACAGTGAGTGATGAGCGAACTTCAGTTTTTCAAGTTCGGGTATGTGCCGAATTGCATTATGGATTCCATTACCACGAGCTGTAACGCAATTCCATGATGGAATGCATAACAGAATGCCTTTAGAGGCATTCAGTCATAATAGAAGTCTATGGCCTGCATAATGGATCCGTCCTCAGATCCATCAGTCCTCTCATGCATAACGGAAACTGGATCCGTTATGCTGGCCGTAGACTTCTATTATGACGGAATGCATCTAAAGGCATTCCGGCATGGAATTGCATTATGGTCCGTGGTAACTAGAGTTGAGCGAACCCGAACTGCAAAGTTTGGGTTCGTACCGAACTTTGCGAGTTCGGGTACCCGGACCTGAACCCGGACTTTTTCACTGAAGTTAGGGTTCGGTGTTCGGGTGATTTTATTATTTTCCGTTATAACGGAAAATAATAGCATTCTTAAAACAGAATGCTAAATAAAATGTCTATTGAGGGGTTAAAAAAAAAAAATTCACCTCATCCACTTGATCGTGCAGCCGACGTCACCACAGGTCCTTTTGCAGGTCCTGAAGAAAAGAAGATACCGGCTGCGCGATCAAGTGGATGAGGTGAGGCTTTTTTTTATTTTTAACCCCTCAATAGACATTTTATTTAGCATTCTGTTTTAAGAATGCTATTATTTTCCTTTATAACCATGTTATAACAGAAAATAATAAAGTGAAGTTCGGGTCCCCAACCCGAACTTTGACCTGAAGTTCGGCTGAACCCGAACTTCAACGGGTTCGCTCAACCCTAGTGGTAACGGAATCCATAACGCAATTGAGCACATACCCGAACCCGAACTTGCAAAACTGAAGTTCGCTCATCACTATTGATAATGTGTATAAAGCCTTGGGCAGTGCTACATAAGTGAGAAAAATAATAATTCTACAAATTTTTTTAGACACTTTGATGCTTATAGGTAGGAGTTCCAGCATATACTGCTGCCCAGGGTGAAGTGCAAGAAAGCTAGACTCAATTTACTATTAACGTATTGTGTATATCTCCAATATTGTATGACATATTGTATTGAATTGTAACAAGTATTATTGACTATAAAGTCATATGCATATGCCAATTTTGGTGTGGATTTGTGCAGGTAACCTATGGCCTATACATTTTATGTCTTAATATAGACGCAACTTTCCAGAAAATGCCTAAAAAAAAAATTGGAGATGTGCAGTATAAAGCAAGTCATAATGTCTATTGTAAATTACAGTTTCTTCTGGCAGCAAACGGAAAAAATGCCTTGTTGACAAAAAAAGGAGACAGTGTTTCCTCGGACGGATTACCTATGAAATAATGGTGTAAATCCAACATGTGTAAAGTCGTCTCCAAGACTGCCGCCAGAAAATCTGTTCATTGTACAACAGTTTCCAATTCTGTTCCTTTTCATAGAAGGCTGCGGTGCTGTATTGGATGATTTACTTTTTGTAATTTACAACTGGCTTTGAAGCGTACCATTATCTCAATAAACACCAACTAACATTCTAGATATTATTTACTTCATAGCAAAATATTTAGTGTTTCAACAAACATTAGTAACGGCATTAGAATACTTCGGTTTTGCTATTTTCGAAGAATATTATTTCGCTACAGTCATTGGAATAGAAGTAGAATGTTGTAAAAGATCCACACGAACAAATTATTTTGGGAGGAATACCATACGAGTGCTATCATGTATGATACCTAATGACAAAACACTTGGGTGGTGTTATCAATGTTGTGGTTAAAACTGACAGGCTAGGGTGGGAAATTTGCATAACTGTTTTGGTATTAGAGAAGTCTGAACACGCTTGGGATCTTTTAATCTCTTAAAGGGGTTGTTCGTCCTGATCTCAGAGGCAGGAGGCTGTAAGTGTATTACACTGGTATGATACTTACAGCCAATGCATTACATTACAGAAGTTAAAAAAAAATTACGTTTTGCAAAAAGAAATAAGTTTCAAGTAACAAAAAAAAGCGTCCTTTTCCCAAAATAAAGTAAAAAAGTTGTAAAAAATAGGGAAAAAAATAAAAGTAGACATATTAGGTATCGCTGCATCTGTATCGACCGGCTCTATAAAAATTTCAAAAAAGCAATTTTCTGGTCACCTTGCCTCACAAAAAGTGTAATACCAAATGATCAAAAAGTGTTATGTACCCCAAAATGGTACCAATCAAACCGTCATCTCATACCTCAAAAAATGAGCCCTTACCTAAGACAATCGCCCCAAAAAATTAAATAAAAATAGGGCTCTCAGAAAATTGCAACACAAAAGCAAGATTTTATTCTGTTCAAAAATTATTTCACTGTGTAAAACTTAACAAAAACAAAAATGATAGACTTATTAGGTATCACCGCATCCATAACAACCTGCTCTATAAAAATATCACATTATATGCCCCTTCAGGTGAATGCTGTAAATAAAAAGCCAAAACAGCAATTTTTTTCACCTTGCCTCACAAAAAGTATAATACCAAGTGATCAAAAAGTCTTATGTACCCCAAAATGGTACCAATCAAACCGTCACCTCATCCTTCAAAAAAAGAGCCCCAACATAAGACAATCACTTAAAAAATAAAAACCAATGGCACCCATAAACCTATTCATCAAAATCTGCGCTGCAAAAGCCATATGGCACTCCTTCCATTCTGAGTCCTGCCATGTGCCCCCACAGCAGTTTACCACCACATATGGGGTGTTGCCGTATTCAGGAGAAAATACTAACAAATAGGGTTGTTGCGGGTATCGAAATTTCGATACCCAATCGATACTTTTGTCCCGGTATCGATACGATACCGGGATTTCCGTTTTTTCGATACTGGGCTGCGCTTCTGCGCAGTCTAGTATCTCTGAACATGAGCGCGCTGCTATCGGCGCGCTCATGTTCTCTCTCAGCAGCACGGGGAGAAGGAAGCTGTCCTCCCTCCCCCTGTGCTGCTGCCGCTGCCACCAATGAGAAGAGAGGGGCGGAGGAGGGGCGGCAATGAGAAGAGAGGGGCGGAGGAGGGGCGGCAATGAGAAGAGAGGGGGTGGAGGAGGGGCGGCAATGAGAAGAGAGGGGCGGAGGAGGGGCGGGCGCACTGCGCCCCCAATGATAGGATTACTATCGATGCGATGGGAGGAGACATTAGCTTCACTAGTGGGCGTTCCTTTTCCCTGCGCTGCGATTGGACAGCGCTACAGCCAGGGAGAAGGAACGCCCACTAGTGAAGCTGATGTCTCCTCCCATCGCTCCGATAGTAATCAGCAGCATGTGGAGCAGGAGAGGAGACAGTAATGGGGCACTGCGGGCGAACGGAGCGGCGCCCAGGACTAAATGGTGAGTGCTGAGACATCGCTGGGCGCCGCTCTGTGTGGCCTAATAGTGAAAGTCTGGACTCATATACAGTAGTCAGTCTTTAACACATACAGGAGGCGGGTGCCGGCAGCAGAATCGCATTGCCGGCACCCTGCCCCTGACAGGGAGCTGCGATCAGCGGCAGTTAACTGCCGCTGATCTGCTAGTACCCGCCTCCTGTATAAAGGGGTAAAATCATTGGTGGTGCAGTGTGCCCCCCCCCCTCAATCCCCCCATCCCATTAAAATCATTGGTGGCACAGTGCGCCGGCCCCTCTCAACCCTCCAGTATTAAAATCATTGGTGGCAGTGGCCACAGGGACCTCTCCACTCCCCCTCATTGGTGGTGCAGTGGCAGCTTCTGATCGGAGCCCCAGCTGTGTAAGCCTGGGGCTCCATCGGTTACCATGGCAGCCAGGACGCTACAGAAGCCCTGGTTGCCATGGTAACATCCCTGATGCTGTGTGCACAAAGCACAGAGCAGCAGGGACAGTGTGGAGTCCTATTCACCCTGATAGAGATCTATCAGGGTGAATAGGAAAAGGGATGAAAGATCCCAGGTTCTAGCCCCTAAGGGGGGAAATAGTTATTAAATAAAAAGTGAAAAAAAAAAACCCACTAAAATATGAAGTATAAATCACCCCCCTTTTCCCAATTTCACATATAAAATATATAAATAAACATATTACATCGCCACGTCAGAAAAGTCCAAACTATTAAAATATAAAAAAAAAATCTAGGTGGTGAATGCCGGAACAGAAAAAATAAAATAAAAACTGCGCGATTCGCCATTTTTAAAAATGAGGAATGCACGTGGCTTTTTTTGTTTATTTTTTTCGCGTGGTATCGAATGGTATCGAGTATCGCAATACTTTTTCATGGTATCGAAACCGAATCAAAAATTTGGTATCGCAACAACTCTACTAACAAATTATGGGGTGCTTTTTCTCCTGTTACCCCTTGTGAAAATGAAAAATTTGGGGCTAAAGCAACATTTTATTGGAAGAAACAAAACTTTACATTTTTACAGTCAAGTGTTTCCAAATTCCGTAAAATGCTTAGGGGGTCAAAGTGATTAGTACCCCCCCTTAATATATTATGTAAGGGATGTAGTTTCCAAAATGGGGTCACTTTTTGAGGGTTTACACTGTAGTGGTATGTCAGGGTCTCTTCAAATACTGTAGGGGTACGTCAGGGTCTCTCCAAAATCCATATGGCGCTCCTTTCCTTCTGACCCCTGCCACGTGCCTGTAGAGCAGTTTACTGCCACACATGGGGTATTTCTGTAAACTGCAGAATCAGAGTAATATATTTAGAGGTTTATTTTGCTGTTAGCCCTTGCTGTGTTGCAAGAAAAAATTGATTAACATAAAACATCTACCAAAAAAGTGAAATTTTAAATTTCACCTCCATTTTACTTTAATTCTTGTGGAACACCTCAAGGGTTAACAAAGTTTGTAACATCAGTTTTTTATAATTTGAGGGGTGTAGTCTCTAAAATGGGGTCATTTATAGGTGGTTTCTATTACGTAAGCCCCTCAAAATCACTTTATATCTGAATTGGTGCTTACAAAATGGTTTTGGAAATTTTGTTGAAAATTTGAAAAATTGCTTCTAAACTTCTAAGCCTTCTAACATCCTAAAAAAATAAAATGAGATTTACAAAATTATGCCAACATAAAGCAGACATATGGGGAATGTTGATTGATAACCATTTTATGAGGTATTAGAAAATTGTGAATTTGTTTAAATGTTTGGTAAAATTTTGATTATTTTTAAATAAAGGTGAAATACGTTGACTCAAATTTACCACTGTCATGAAGTACAATGTGTCACAAGAAAACAATCTCAGAATGGCTTGGATAAAAGTTAACAGTGGCCGCCCCTTTAACAGTGACTTGCACAGTGGCCGCCCCTTTAACAGTGACCACCCCTTTAACAGTGACTTTCACAGTGGCCGCCCCTTTAACAGTGACATTCACAGTGACCGCCCCTTTAACAGTAACCACCCTTTAACAGTGACTGCCCCTTTAACAGCGACTTTCACAGTGGCCGCCCCTTTAACAGTGACAATCACAGTGACCGCCCCTTTAACAGTATCCACCCTTTAACAGTGACTGCCTCTTTAACAGTGACTTTCACAGTGACCGCCCCTTTAACAGTGACATCCCCTTTAACAGTGACTTTCACAGTGACCGTCCATTTAACAGTGACTTTCACAGTGACCGCCCCTTTAACAGTTACCGCCCGTTTACCAGTGACTTTCACAATGGCTGCCCCTTTAACAGTGACATTCACAGTGACCGCCCCTTTAACAGTAACTACACTTTAAGAGTGACTGCCCCTTTAACAGCGACTTTCACAGTGGCCGCCCCTTTAACAGTGACATTCACAGTGACCGCCCCTTTAACAGTAACCACCCTTTAACAGTGACTGCCTCTTTAACAGTGACTTTCACAGTGACCGCCCCTTTAACAGTGACATCCCCTTTAACAGTGACTTTCACAGTGACCGTCTATTTAACAGTGACTTTAACAGTGACCGCCCCTTTCACAGTTACCGCCCGTTTAACAGTGACTTTCACAATGGCTGCCCCTTTAACAGTGACCGCCCTTTTAACAGTGACTTTCACAGTGACCGCTCCTTTAACAGTAACTTTCACAGTGACTGCTCCTTTAACAGTGACAACCCCTTTAACAGTGATTTTTACAGTGACCACCCCTTTAACAGTTACCGCCCGTTTACCAGTGACTTTCACAATGGCTGCCCCTTTAACAGTGACATTCACAGTGACCGCCCCTTTAACAGTAACCACCCTTTAAGAGTGACTGCCCCTTTAACAGCGACTTTCACAGTGGCCGCCCCTTTAACAGTGACATTCACAGTGACCGCCCCTTTAACAGTAACCACCCTTTAACAGTGACTGCCTCTTTAACAGTGACTTTCACAGTGACCGCCTCTTTAACAGTGACATCCCCTTTAACAGTGACTTTCACAGTGACCGTCTATTAAACAGTGACTTTAACAGTGACCGCCCCTTTCACAGTTACCGCCCGTTTAACAGTGACTTTCACAATGGCTGCCCCTTTAACAGTGACCGCCCTTTTAACAGTGACTTTCACAGTGACCGCCCCTTTAACAGTAACTTTCACAGTGACCGCTCCTTTAACAGTGACAACCCCTTTAACAGTGATTTTTACAGTGACCACCCCTTTAACAGTGACTTTCACAGTGACCGCTCCTTTAACAGTGACTTTCACAGTGACCGCCCCTTTAACAGTGACTTTCACAGTGACCGCCCCCTTTAACAGTGACATCCCCTTTAACAGTGACTTTCACAGTGACCACCCCTTTAACAGTGACCGCCCCTTTAAAAGTGACTTTCACAGTGGACGCCCCTTTAACAGTGACCGCCCCTTTAACAGTGACTTTCACAGTGACCGCCCCTTTAACAGTGACATTCACAGTGACCGCCCCTTTAACAGTGACTTTCACAGTGACCGCCCCTTTAACAGTGACTTTCACAGTGACCGCCCATTTAACAGTGACTTTCACAGTGACCGCCCCTTTAACAGTGACTTTCACATTGACCGCCCCTTTAACAGTGAACTCCACATTGCCCGCCCCTTTAATAGTGAACTCCACAGCGCCCGCCCCTTCAACAGTGAATTTCACAGTGCCCGCCCCTTTAACAGTGAACTCCACAGCGCCCTTCTCTCAGGAACCGTACGTCCCAGAGAGCTGAGACCCCTGCAATAATTCTTTCCAGGTAGCAAGGGATGTGTATACCAAGTTTCGTTGAAATGGATGGTTGCGTTTTTGAGTTCTCGCGGAACATACACACATACATATATACGTCCTTTTATATATATATATATAGACACACACACAGTCATGAGAAAAACAAAGTACACCCTCTTTGAATTCTATGGTTTTATGCATTAGGAAATCTAGTCAGGGAAATACAACCTCATATGTGTTATTACTTATTCGACAAAAATAAAGCCAAAGTGGAAAAGCCATGTGTGAAAAACTAACTACACCCATCAATTAATAGCTGATGGAACACCTGTTAGCGGCATTTTCTGTATGACTTTATCAGTCTTTCATATCGTTCTGTATATAGATAGATAGATAGATAGATAGATAGATAGATAGATAGATAGATAGATAGATAGATAGTGCTGGTGTATTGTTTTCCAGCCCCACACATCACTATTTTACATACATGTGTAAGTTCACCATGTCCTGAACACGGATTCCAGCATTGATTGGTTCCTGACAGCAGGAATGCTTGGGATGCTTAGAATGAGCAAAATGAAGGATTCATTTCAATGGAGTATTCTGGTAAGATTAGGGAAGGTGTTTATAGTTGTACTTTAGAAGTGGAAGCTTCAGACTTGTCTCTCTGCAAAGATTTTGTAAATAGATATGACGAACACTTCCAACCACAAAATAATCAGCTGTCAAGACAGTAAACTGCAAAGCGGGATCAGTGCAAGAGACAAGTGCTGAAAAGACTCAACCCTGTGACTTAAAATACTTGGAAGTCAACTTAGAAGAGAATGCAAGGTAAAACCTCTACAAATGTGTCCACATTGTGTCAATTATGATGTACACAACAGTACACAATTCTACATTGATAGTTACACAAAATATATTAGTTTTTTCCTGGGCATCTTGTAAAAATATTACCTGGTAGGGTTGATAATGCTGAGCGAAACGATATATTTCTTTTCTATAAAGACTTAATAATGACAGAGATATAGTAATTTATATAATTTATGTAAATTAGGTATTTGGAGCACCAGGAGGCTGGCAATAGCCCTAGGAGCACCACTCCTGTAACACCCCCAGTGCTCTTTGTACTCCCCCCTCACCTTCAAGTGACAGGGCTAGACAGCTAGCCCAATGGAGAACATTCAAAACAAGGTCATGTTACCAGTGGGGTTCCACAGGGATCTGTACTGGGACCAATTTTGTTTAATATCTTCATAAGTGATATTGCAAAAGGCCTCGATGGTAAGGTTTGTCTTTTTGCTGATGACACAAAGATATGTAACAGGGTTGATGTTCCTGGAGGGAAACGCCAAATGGAGAAGGATTTAGGAAAACTAGAAGAATGGTCAGAACTCTGGCAACTAAAATTTAATGTGGATAAGTGCAAGATAATGCACCTGGGGCGTAAAAACCCAAGGGCAGAATATAGAATATTTGACACAGTCCTGACCTCAGTATCTGAGGAAAGGGATTTAGGAGTAATTATTTCAGAAGACTTAAAGGTGGGAAGACAATGTAATAGAGCAGCAGGAAATGCCAGCAGAATGCTTGGATGTATAGGGAGAGGTATAAGCAGTAGAAAGAGTGAAGTGCTTATGCCGCTCTACAGAGCACTGGTGAGACCTCACTTGGAGTATTGTGCGCAGTACTGGAGGCCATATCTCCAGAAGGATATAGATACTCTAGAGAGAGTTCAGAGAAGAGCTACTAAACTAGTACATGGATTGCAGGATAAAACTTACCAGGAAATATTAAAGGACCTTAACATGTATAGCTTGGAAGAAAGACGAGGCAGGGGGGATATGATAGAAACTTTTAAATACATAAAGGGAATCAACAAGGTAAAAGAGGAGAGAATATTTAAAAGAAGAAAAACTACCACAAGAGGACACAGTTTTAAATTAGAGGGGCAAAGGTTTAAAAGTAATATAAGGAAGTATTACTTTACTGAGAGAGTAGTGGATGCATGGAATAGCCTTCCTGCAGAAGTGGTAGCTGCAAATACAGTGAAGGGGTTTAAGCATGCATGGGATAGGCATAAGGCCATCCTTCATATAAGATAGGGCCAAGGGCTATTCATAGTATTCAGTATATTGGGCAGACTAGATGGGCCAAATGGTTCTTATCTGCCGACACATTCTATGTTTCTATGTTTCTATGTTTCTATGTTCCTGCAGGAGCAATGAGGCTCAGTGATTCAGCACCTCGCAGTGGATCTGATAAGCTCAGAAAGCAGCGCTCATCAGATCCACTGTGCAGGAGCCAAGGCACTTGTGCCATAGATCTTCTGGTGTTCCTAACACTATGGCCAAACCCCTGGTGCTCCAAGTAGGTACTTAATTTACATAAATATAAAAGCAAATATATTTTGGCCATTATTAACCCTCTATAGAAAAGAAAGATTATTTATCATCATGAAGAACCCTACCAGGCAATGATTTAATAGGGTTGATCATGTTGGCAGAGGCTTCTTAACTCTTTCCATTATACAGTAGGTGAACTAGGGCTAGGAAAGGCCAGGTTTCAGCACTGGGACGCAAGTATCTAGCCATCCATTGTATACCTCAGTTATCCCCAGAACTGTTTTAAGTTCTAACAATACACATAATTGCTATATAAAGTCCCTAATAAATATGCAAATGTCAAACTAGATGCAAAATACCAACAAGGAGGATGCAAGTGATGAGATTCTGTTCCCTTTTTTCACCAAGGAGAAATGAAGGTTATATTTTACAGAACAAAAACATTCCAGTCATTTTAAATGGGCCATGTAGTGCAGTCTTAGGCCTCTTTCACACGCCCATTTAATTTTTTCCGTTTTTGTTGCGTTCTGTATACGGACCGTATACGTAACCACTCATTTCAATGGTCCCGCAAAAAAGCGGAATGTACTCCGTCTGCATTCCGTTTCCATATTTCCGTTTTTCCGTTCCATTGAAAGATAGAACATTTTGATCAAAATATATTGGCTAAGTGTCTCAGATATTATCATATCAGAGTGAGGACTTTGTCCATATATAATGCTTGCATCTACTTTACTAAGTGCATTATTACCTTATTTCTGTGATTTTCTTCAATAATATGGCCAGGGACATCCGCAGATTTATATATCATACCGTGCAGGATGTTTTTATCTTTGTTTTTTCTGTGATTTTTTTGTTCATGTCCTATTATCGCCCACACATCACATTCCGTAGCTCCATTCAAGTCAATGGGTCCGCAAAAAAAAACAAAAAACGGAACACATATGGAAATGCATCCGTATGTCTTCCGTATCCGTTCTGTTTTTGCGGGACCATCTATTGAAAATGTTATGCCCAGCCCAATTTTTTGTATGTAATTACTGCATACTGTATATGCCATATGGAAAAACGGAACAGAAACGGAAACACAACGGAAACAAAAAACGGAACGACGGATCTGTGAAAAACGGACCGCAAAACACTGAAAGAGCCATACGGTCGTGTGAAAGAGGCCTTATACAGTGTACAAAGCAGCATCGCCTAAATAAAAATAAGCGCTAAGAGCTGACCCTTGACTTCTCTGCACTCTGATAGGTGCACTTTCAATAGCAAGATACTCTTATTAGAAATACATTAAAGGGGTATTCCGGTGACCATAAATATAACTTATGTTTTAGACTTATTCATCATCCATAATTACCTAATATAATGTCAGTTTCACATATTTACTGTTCAGTAGTTATAAAAGTAGTTTTCCTCCTTGGCTACCCGCTGTGTTTCCTCATAAATGACCATGGCATCGACCTGTAGTTCTGAGCCTTTGTTAGGTCGAGCATGCTCAGTGTGTTGTTATCAATTCTCTAGCTAAATGTGTTGTGAAACAAAGGGCGTGTCAGTGTGCTGCTGATTACTGAGGAGAGGGGGCGTGACCGGACTGTATATCAAGCAGCCAATCAGTAAACATCAGCACTCACAGCAGGAAAGCTAGGGATGGTGGGGATTGTAGTCTTCAGGTGCCCTGATACTCTCAGTGTGCTGCAGGCTCACACAGGAGCTAGACAAATGGATTGCAAGGTAAAATGAAACAGCAGTGCCGACCGTATCCTCTACATATTACTGAAATTAAACCCTGCTTAAATGTATAGGTATGGGTTCTGGTTGGGTCACAGCTTGCAGCCTTAATGCAGTTTTTCAGAAATTACTTTACTGGAATACCCCTTTAATGGGGGGCTGTCTCACCTCAGCAAATGGCATTTGTCATGTAGAGAAAGTTAATATAAGGCACTTACTAATGTACTCTGATTGTCCATATTGCTTCCTTTGCTGGCTGGATACATTTTCCCATCACATTATGCACTGCTTGTTTCCATGGTAACGACCACCCTGCAATCCAGCAGCGGTGGCCGTGGTTGCACATTATAGAAAAAAGTGCGGGACTATACGCACCCCCACGGTCCAAGCCACCAGGGAGGCCTGTGCTTTTTCCTATATTGTACAAGCACGACCCCCAATTACAGGGTGGTCGTAACCATGGAAACAAGCTGTTTTTGTGTGATGGATAAATGAATCTAGCCAGCAAAGAAAGAAATCTGGACAATCACAATACATTAGTAAGTGCCTTGTATTAACTTTCTCTACATGATAAATGCCATTTGCTGAAGTGGGACAACCCCTTTAAAGAGGACCTTTCACTACTGTAGAAACTAAAAACTAACTAGATCAGTGGGCAGAGCGGCGCCTTGGGGTCCCCCTGCACTTACTAGTATGTCTGGGCGCCGCTCCGTTCGCCCGGTATAGGCTCCGGTGTCTGCGCTCCCTCTGACAGATTTCTTGTATGAGGCGTGTCCCTTGCTGCAGCTCTGGCCAATCGCAGCGCACAGCTCATAGCCAGGCTATGAGCTGTGCGCTGCGATTGGCCAGAGCTGCAGCAAGGGACACGCCTCATACAAGAAATCAGTCAGAGGGAGCGCAGACACCGGAGCCTAGACCGGGCGAACGGAGCGGCGCCCAGACATACTAGTAAGTGCAGGGGGACCCCTGGGCGCCGCTCTGCCCACTGGAGATCCACAGCATAAGTTAATTTAAAATCCAAACCACGGGCCAATTTAGGCTACATTCACACGACCATAAGTGTTTTGTAGACCTATATAGAAATTGCCTATTCTTGTCTATATTTGCGGACAAGAATAGGACATGCTCTATATTTTTCCGGGGCCGCGGAATGGAAGTACGGAGGCAGACAGTACACTGTGTGCTGTCCGCATCTTTTGCAGTCCCAATGAAATGAATGGGTCCGCACCCGTTCCGCAAAATTGCAGAAACGGATGCGGACCCATTCAGACGACCGTGTCTACACTGCTGATTTTTTTTTACATAGCGTGTGGATGACATTGCGATATGCAAGCACTTCTCTCTCCTCTCACTCCTCGTTCTAGCGATTGGTGGGGGTCTCAGCACTCAGACCTCACACCCCAGAAAATCTAAAGTTTTTTGAGAACTGAGTGAAGAAAGTCAACGTTTCCACCAGATCTTACAATACGTTACACAACATCAGTCCAAGTCTTAAATCGCTGTAACCATCAATAAATTCGATTTCCGACACACCTTTTCCAGACAGCAATTTGCACTTTCACACTTATAAAGGCACATCCAATATTTCATGTATGCTCCTTGTTACTGGTATGACGGCACAGCTTGACTACAATATCATTTGAGAAAAGTTGTGGTTTGTCAGAGGACTGGTTTCATTATCAGATATTTATAAGTAAATCCCAGTACGTACTTTAAAAGAAAGAACAGAAATAATTGTGAACACTGCTCTACCAATGGTACATACACAGCTCAAGATGGTGTATGGACGAATATAAAAAAGAAGGACTACTCACCGATTTCTCTCCACTTCCTGTTCCTGAAAGAAAACAGGAAATGCCAGGAGATACTTGTTCAGCCAATCACAGGCAGCAGTGATAACACACCTCAGCCAGTGATTGGCTGGAGAGGTATCTCCAGGCAGCTTTGGAACGGCAGAGCGGAGTTCGGTGAGGGTGAGTAATTTTTTATTTTTTATTTTTAACTCACTTTTAATCCCATTGGATATTAACTGCTCTTTTATTACTACTCTTATGTATCACTGCGTAAACAAAGTACAGTCTTGGTAAAAAAACAAATGTATCACTACAAAATGGGCCAGGTTTGCCGTTCATGACTCTAGGAGGGCTGGATGAAAACTCCTGTTGGACCTGGAATGGTGCAGTTTTTCTTAAAACTGATATAACTAATAAGTGGTTGAAAGGAATTTGAAAAACTTAAAGGGGTTGTCACACGACAAACATTTATCCCTTAGCCACAGAAGATGAGTCTGATCAGCAGAATGCCAATCACTGGGGGCTCCCACCCATCATGAGAAGGATGGCCTCATGGAGCGGCAGTCACCAGACATAAGCACTACTGCTCCATTCAACTATAGTCGACGACTATACAAGCACTTGGCTATCTCCGGACGTCCCATAGAGTTGAACGGAATGGCAGCGCATGAGTCTCTTCTCATAAAAAATGTAGAAAGTATGTGCACCAGAATTCTGGCAAATTTTCATTAGTAAATCTGCCCCTATGTGAAAAACTACCCTAAGGGTGCTCACCCACACACACATCTTTCTGTGGAAGTTTTTTTTAGCCAAAGCCAAAAGAAGGTGGAAAGGGAATGAAATATAAAACAATGGAATTATACTTCTCCTTCCTGGTGGATCCACTTCTGGCTTTGGCTAAAAAAAACTGCCACAAAAAAGCTAAGCTGCCCTAAGGCTGGAATCACACATGCAGTTTTTGTGGCTTTTTTGAGTTCCTAGAAAACAGAAAACTATATATGTGTTTCTCGCCTAAATTAAGCCTCATTCACACGTCAGTGATTTCCATCAGTGATTTGTGAGCCAAAACCAGGACTGGAGCCTCCACAGACATCAGGTATAAGGGAAATATCTGCACCTGTTCTGTGTTTAGAGACGCACCTGGTTTTGGCTCAAATCACTGATGGAAATCACTGACCGAATACTGACGTGTCAATTAGGCCTCATGCACACAACCGTTATTTGGGTCCGCATCTGAGCCGCCGTTTTGGCGGCTCGGATGCGGACCTATTCACTGGGGCCGCAAAACATGCGGACAGCACTCTGTGTGCTGTCCGCATCCATGGCTCCGTTCCGCTGCCCCGGACAAGAAAAGGCATTTATATTGCTGGCGCCCGTTCTGTTCCGCAAATTGCGGAAGGCAACACGGGCGGCTTCAGTTTTTTGCGGACCGCAAAAAACGTCACGGCTGTGTGCATGATGCCTAAGGCATGAGGATACGTGCACACACTCAGGTTTTCTGATGAAGTTTTATAAGCCAAAACCAGGAGTGAACTAAAAAAATGAAAAGTCGTATCTGTCCTTTCTACTTTTCTCTCCTTTTATGATCTTCTTCTGATTTTGGGGCCTGACCTGACCCTGTGGCCGTACCCTAAGAATATCTGCACATGCAGTGAAGGCCCTGCAGAATTCCTGGTGGACAAACTGCAGCCCATTACAATGTTTAGATGATACATACAAGAAACCATGGAATAAAATCCACAGTATAAATAGACCTGCGGTTTAGGGCTCGTTCACACGAACGTTTTCTGCGTTCCGCATACGGTCCGTATACAGAACCATTCATTTCAATGCGTCCGCAAAAGATGCGGACCGCATCCGTTGCTCTGTTCCGTGGCCTCGCAAACATTATGAGTCCTGTCCTATTCTTGTCCGTTTTGCGGACAATAATATGCATTTCTATAATGGGCCTCCTGTTCCGTTCTGCAAATTGCGGAAGGCACACGGGAGGCATCTGATTTTTGCGGATCCGCAATTAGCGGACCGCAAAAAAACGGCACGGTCATGTGAACAAGCCCTTACATGGTGAAAAAGGGTCTGGAAAGTCCAAATTGAAATAAAAAAAAAAGCATGGGGAAAGTATACAGGAGGTAAGCAACTGATGATATCTGTCAAAAACCACAGTAATCTTAGAGCACCCTTTTAGGGTACTTTCACACTAGCGTTTTTCTTTTCCGGCATTGAGTTCCGTCAAAAAGGCTCAATGCCGGAAAAGAACTGATCAGTTTTATCCTATTGCATTCTGAATGGAGAGTAATCCGTTCAGGATGCATCAGGATGTCTTCAGTTCAGTCATTTTGACTGATCAGGCAAAAGAGAAAATCGCAGCATGCTACGGTTTTATTTCCGGCGAAAAAAAATTGAAGACTTGCCTGAATGCTTTTTTTTCTGATTTGTGGATGTACATAAAAAAGACTACAGTCCCAAAACAACTTTCAATGTTCAGTATAAATTCGGAGACCTCTCTCCCCAAACATAAAGCAGCCAATGGAGACAAAGGGCAAAATAAAAACTCTCAAAACGGATTTGTATACAAAATAAACACTGAAGCAAAATGAGCACAAAACCGGCAGTATAATTACAGGAAGACGAGAATGACAGGAAGATGAGGATTGTAGTAGCTGTTAAAAAAGAGGGGGAGAAACGTGTCTAGAAGGCAGTTTTCAGAAGACATACACCCGGTCCAGCGCATCCACCATTCATGTAAAACTAAGCACATTTCTGATTCACCCTAATCTAGAAATCAACTACGGTCAAACCATATTAATTGTGAACAATTCTATCTATGTTGGATCCTTGGGTGGTCTCCAATGGTGACGCTCTGTACAATCTACAGCCCTCACTCAGAGGGAAGAAAACTGGCACTTACATCAGCTTGGCAGGTGATTTGGGGCAACCATCCAAGGCATTAATAGACCACCCCAAGTGTTCAGCAGTTGCATTGTACACAACGGAGTTTACAATAAAAGACAGCAATTATATGTGGTGACAAAAATAATGAAAATCAATCTTCAAAACAGAAACAAAAAAGAAATGTTAAAATAATCAACTAAATACCATACATCATCTCAGAGTGCAACTAAGAATAAACAGGTGCATCAGGACATGGCAGGAAAAGGCACTCGAAATGATATATAAATGAAGAAAAGTTTGGGAAAGGGGATACTTCACATCTCCGTTCATCACTGGCTTTCTGCATCTCCTACTAAAGCCTGTATAAGGCTACATGCACACGACTGCGCTGTGTTTTGCGGATCCGCAAAACATGGATGCTGCCCGTGTGCGTTCTGCAATTTGCGGGAACGGGGCGCCCATTATAGAAATGCCTATTCTTGTCCGCAAAATGGACAAAAATAGGGCTTTTATTTTTTTTCCTTTGCGGGGCCACGGAACAGAGCAACGGACGCAGACCGCACATGGAGTGCTGTCCGCATCTTTTGCGGCCCAATTGAAGTGAATGGGTCCACATCCAAGACGCAAAAAAAGCGGCTCAGATGCGGACCCAGACAACAATTGTGTGCATGAGGCCTAAATGTACAATTTATGTGAAATTTGGCACAAGTTTCCTGCTTTCTGTATGTTGGAGATTCTGTATATAATGGTGAAGATTAATCAAACACAAGTCTTAAAGAGGTATTCCAGGATTTTATTATTGATCAGTATCTTATCATCAGTGGTCCAACTCCCTGCACCCCTGACAATCGGCAGTTTCAGGGTGGCTCTGGTGCCGAGAGTTGGAACCAGAAATACACAGCTCCTTCCATTGGGTAGTGGACGGAGCTGGTTACTGCATTGCTTTCCCAATTCACTTTGATGGGAGCAGTGCTGCACTAACCAGCTTCACCCGCTATACGATGAACAGAGCTGTGCAGTTCTGAAACTGACCTCCGATAGGCCATCAATAACTAATTGGTGGGGGTATGGGGTGTCACACTCCTACTAATCAGTTATTGATGGCCTGATACACCACTGATAATAATATTCTGGAATACCCCTTTCATTTTTTTCTCCTCACATTCCAAGAACAAGAATTGTTTTTTAAATCTTCTGTTCACATTGCCATACGAGGGGTTATTTATTGCAGGACAAGTTGCATTTTTAATGGCACAATTAAATTTACCATGTCTTTTATGGGAAAACGAGAAAAAAATGAATTGTAGGGTGAAATTGAAAAAAATCCATAATTCCACCAAGGTTTTTACGGTTTTGATATTATGGCATTCACTGTGCGCTACAAATGACATGATGTCCTTATTCTGTGGGTCAATACGATTACAGCAATGCCAAATTTGTATATTTTTTATTTTGTTTTGCTACTTTAAAAAAAATAAAATCCATTGAAAAAAAAAAAATCTAAACTGTAACTTTTTAAAAAATTTCCATCCACAGAACAGTAGGAGGGCTTTTTTTTTGCGGAATGAACTGTAGTTTTTATTGGTACCATTTTTGGAGTATGTACAGCTTTTATTAAATTCACAAGGTGAATAAAAAAATGTCTCATCACGTTTTTTCTAAAAAATATTTACCTTACGCCGTTCACCGTGCAGGAATTTTTTTTTTAAAGATTTTAATAGTTTTTTGTAAAAAAAAAAGTTTTGGACGTGGCAATATACGTTATGTTTATTTTTATATGTAAAATTGGGAGAGGGAGATGATTGGAATTTTTTAGACTTTTATGTTTTGCCTTTTTTTTTAAACCTTTTTTTTTTACTTTTCACTTAATAACCTTTAGCCTCCTTAGGGGTCTACAACCTGCGATCTTCTGATCGCTTGTCTCACAGACCATAATTGAGAACTATTGTGGCCTATGAGATTCTGATGTTCTGCCTGCTGAGCCATGCCTCGTGCACAGCTTTACAGGCAGTTAACCATGAGCCTTGGAACCTTCGGCAGGCCACATGCTGTCATGGTAACCCCATAGAGCTTCCTCGCTCTGTCTAACTCCACAGTTCAGATGCCGCCATTGCTATTGACCATGGTATCTGAGAGGTTAAATTACATTGCCGCTCCTGGTTATTGCATCCGGGTGCCTGCTGTATTATACAGCCTGTAACCCCTTACACATAAATGTACGTGATAATATATGATGGGGTTAAAGGGGTTATCTATCACCTATCCACACAGTGCTCTGTCAGTCCTATAGAAATGAATGGTGAGGTGGACAAGAATGTGCCCTCCTACCCCATTCAGAGAGGGGACTTGTGGACCCCTCCTTCTTTCGATCATCGGGGGGTCCAAACTCTCGCAATCCGTTATGCATCCCTTATGCTGTGGATAGGTGATATCCACTCGGCTATTGTTGGAATTCCCATAGCAGTGACTGGAGAGAACACTGTGCATACTTGGCTTGCTCTTTGTTCATGTTGGAGCGCTGTTCTTGAGACAGGAGCAGGTCCCATAGTGAGACCTGCACCCATAAGACATTTATAGCATATCCTATCGATATGCCATACATGTTCAGATTGGAATACCAATATAGGCAAATGGTAAATTTCTTGTACAGTATATGAGGTTCCATAATGTGAGTGCCATGTATTGATATGGAGTAATGGCTACCAAGACCTGGTCCCCTGTCCATGAGTGATATCCATTATCAGTTTTATTACATATCTTAGCTATAATAAAGACTGATATTTAATATTAGACTATATAACATCCCGTGTCTAGTTGTTTTTGTGGGTGAGCTGGACCAGTGATTTAATTATATTAAGATGGCAATGGTGGCACGGCTGGTACAATGGTTGCACATAACCTCTTATGTTGAAGAGCTGCATTTGTAGATCACTATAGTACTGTATATGCGGCTCTTATCTTTTCCCACTATGCCAGAACACAGTTTATTTGTTTCTTTCTAATTTAGAACATCTGGCACAGAACCAGAAGAACAAAAAACTTGAAATGAACTTGCTTTAGCCCCTAGGGAGAAATAAAAAGTCATTCTTCCATGAGATCTTCTTTTTCCCTGAGAGTTTTCTTACATTGTACTCCTGATATACACTAGACATTCTGCTCACATATCGCGCACAATCATTTTAAGAGTCATTTGAAAAGAAAACAATTAAAAATGTCAAATTCACAAAGTCTCGAGTGCGTTTTCTAATGTAAGAAATACTGAACAGCGGCATGGCTTCTAGTCACAAACTTCTTACAAAGAATGTCCTAGAAACCAATTGTTGTAACTGGTGTCATGGACAAACGATATTAGGCTATGGGGGGGGGGGGGGGGGGTTATCATGAGGCGAAACCTCAAAGTCATTCTTCCTTGAAACTACATTGCTGTCATTGGTACCAAATTTGTTAAGCGTTGCACATTGTAATATATCATTAAACCTAACATTTTTACCTAGAGATGTTACCAGTTTTTTGTACTCCCCACCACCCACTGGGGCTTTTTAGTGACTTTTTTTAAAAAACAATTTTCACTTGATAGATGCGGTGTATACCTAATTAAAGGGATTGTCCACTTTTTACTATTGATAACCTATCCTCAGGATACGTCATCAATATCAGATCTGCGGGGCTCGGATTCCCAGTACCCCTGCCAATCAGCTGTATGTAGAGAAAGCAGCGCTGCCTTTTCTGCTCCTGATCGCCGCAGCAATTGCAGTGGTGAGCAGGTGTAATTACAAGTATGGTCTCCCGATTCACTTCTATGGGACGACTCCTTCCTGTTCACAGTGCCGTCTCATCGAAGTGAATGGGGACGCCATACTTGTAATTACACCTGCTCACCACTGCAGTTGCTGCAGAGCAGAGAAGGCAGCGCTCGTATGAGCACTGCTTTCTCTACAAACAGTCGATCGGTGGGGGTGCCAGGAGTCGGACCCCCGCCAATCTAATATTGATGACCTATCCTGAGAACGGGGAATAACATGTGGCTTATATGATTTACTTCATCCTGGATATAATTATATTGTATGGAAAATTACTTACTTTGAAAATGATTTTTTTTTTTAATAAAAGCAATTGAAAATTACATCTGGAGTGCGGTGGATATTCTTATATTTTTCACGAGCACCCAGATTTTGGAGTCCAGATCTCATATTTTTTACTATCCTGAGGATAGGTCATCAATAGTAAAAAGCAGACAACCCCTTTAACATAGCTATCCACCACCACTTTCCCATCCATTTTTCAAACGTGGTGAAGGCGGTTGAATATCACAAAAAGTCAGACATTTTTGCACAAAAAATGGAGCGCTTCAGAATTTGACATCTGTTTTCTGCGGCAAATGCAATAATAAATCCCCCCTGCTTCTTTTAAATATTTTCTACATATTTTTATGTACAAGGAAGGTGACCTGCAGCTAAAACACAGGAGATGTTAAAAGGGGCGTCTCATAAGGATAAATTCATGAATGCCTCATATCACCCATCCCCCATCGTGGGCAAGTGGAAAGCCGTAACGTAATGGTGGCTCTCGTTCTGGTGGACCAGCACATCCAGGTAAATGGCTGGTTTCAATAATACATTTCTCAAGCTGCGGCCAACAAAACTTCCTCCACGGTAACAGCTGATCACCGTGGGTTCCAGATTCACACCAATCAAATGATTACCAGGCAGCATGTTTTATACTGGAAGGGAGGCGAATTCTTTACATTTTGATATCAATTTCTAAAGAAAAATGCTTAACTAGAGTTGGACATTTAACTTTCAAAGAACCAACACGTACACATCAGAATACTGCAAGTGGAGCAAATTCCTATTATATTCTTGGTATGCATCCATTTGATTTACTCCCCTCACCAGTGAAAAAGACCCAAATGATAGGCATACAGGTCTTTGGTGAATTTAGGCTCCCACCACTTTGCATCCTATAAGGAGAGCGTAGAGGTAGAAGAATAGAAGACTAAAGGCCCCTTTTACGCAGGCAGATTATTGGGCTGATTATCCCATTTGTATGTACGTTTTTCCCCCAAATTGGCCCATGTAAAGGTGCTGCCGATCTTCTGATGGATGAGTATTTGCTCATTCATTGGGTGATCAGCTGCACCTTTTCAGGGGCCAATTTACATGCACCCATGGTTGATGCGGTCACCAAAATCAGCATTTCTGAGCAGCAGATTGCACTGTGTAAACTGTAATCAGGTGCCCAGAAACAGTGATTCTCTATGGAGACGAGTGATGGCATTAGCGATCGCTCATCCCCTTACAGCCGTAGTGTTTGCTGCATGTAAATGCAGCTTTTACCTCCTCTGATGAGTAGGCAATTATCAGGAATGAACATTTAGTTTCTGATAATTGCCTGCTCAGTCGTGTAAAGAGGCCTTTAGGCTGGCCATATACTCACTCGGCGGACAGCTATTCACGGAGTAGTAGAGGTGATATTACACTGTCTGATGTACAGGCAGTACGAGTGCTGATGGATGATAACATATCTAGTGTCGAGCGAATCAAAGTCCGGATTTCAGGATAAATTTGATTCACGGCGAGGCTGAATTTTCTTGTGCTTCATGGTAGCTATTTGATGTAACCTGAAATAATGTAAAAAAAAAAAAAAAATCATACTTACCGGGATCCATTTGCCTGGGACGGGCCGGCCGCCGCCATCTTGCTTGAAGATCTTGCACAAAATCTTGTGCGCGCTGACACCACGCCGGCCGGCGTAAGGACGTCAAAAAGGGGCGCTCAAAATTTTTTGCCAAATCTTCATGAAAGATGGCGGCGGATAGCCCATTGCGAGCAAATCAGTTAAAGGGGTATTCCCATCACATACAATGGGGGCATATCGCTAGGATTCACACGTGCGGTCCCTGCTCCCATTCATTTCTATGGGGCAGACGGAAATAGCCGAGGCAGCACTCGGCTATTTTTGGTGGCCCCATAGAAATGAATGGAGGGTGGCTACGCATGCGCAGTGCGCCCTCCGTTTATTTCCTGCTCCGTTCTCATTGTAGGTGTGGGTCCCAGTGGGACCCACATCTATCGGACAATGGGGGTATATCCTAGTGATATGCCCCCATTGTCTGAGATGGTAAAACTCCTTTAAGGCCTCTTCCTTTAAGGCCTCGGCCCATCTGCACTCCGCATCACGGATGCGGACCCATTCACTTGAATGGGTCCGCAATCATGGAGATGCGGAACGGAAGCACGGATCGGAACCCCGCGGAAGCATGACGGAGTGTTCTATTTTTTCGCGGTGAGGATGGATTACGGACCCATTCAAGTTGAATGGGTCTCGATCCATCCCAGCCGCCGCACGGATGTTGCCCATGTATTGGGGACCGCAAATTGCGGTCCCCAATGCATGAAACGGATGCACAACGTTTGTGTGCAAGAGGCCTAAGTATGATTTTTTTTTCATTTTTTATTTTACACTGCTTTATTTATATAAGATGCTGCGATCATGTACGAACGCGGCACCTGAGGGGTACAATGATGGGGGGCGGAGGGGTGTAATACTGTTCCCTGTCATTGCACCCACTACTTACACAGAAATGCGCTTCATGACGAAGTAATTCGTCACAAGGCAAATTTTTGGGTAAAATTCGAGGAAGCAGCCGAATCGAATTTTTGAATAATTCGCTCATATTCATCAGCGATTGTTCCTCCCTCATTCTGTTCTATTCATTATCGCCAGCACGTCCCTGATTACACAGGATGCTCGTTCATCGACTGATAAGCTGCTTGATTATACGTTCCTATGAACATCTTGATAATTCTCTCATTAGCTATCCATAATCAATTTCTTGCGTGGTTATTTAGAATAAATGACAAATTGGTACCCTACACGTTTCTGCACCCTCAGGATAGGTCATCAATATCAGATCGGCGTGGGATGACTCCCAGCACCACCACCGATCCGTTGTTTGAAGAGACCGCAGCGCTCGTATGGAAAGGACCAGTTACATTCCGTCTGCTCCTTACCATGGAAGTGAATGGGACGGCTTAGAGGTGATTACACCTGCTCGCCGCTGCAAAGTCGATGTTGAGCACATAAACAGTGAAGAGAAAGCAGTGTTTGTACGCTGCGTTCTCTAAGCACCTGATCGGCAGGGATCCAACTCCCTGCTGATCTGATGATCAATCCGGAGGATAGGTCATAAATATAGGAAACTGACCAACCCCTTTAAAGGAGTGCCTGTTTTTGTCCTTAAGCGGCTTTGGGATTGCAGCGCAGCCCTATTTACACAAATGAGCTAAAATACTAGATACAGCCCATGGACGGGAAGAAAGCCGCCGTGTGTTTTCTTATCTCATACAAGTCATTAAGTACAATTCTGTTCCAAAATCTATATGCTGGAGTTGCCACTTTCCTCCATAAAATGTTTGACAAGTCATCTTAAAGAGGTTTTCCAGGACTTTTCCTTAGAATTTGTCATCAATATCAGGTGGGTGAGGTCCAACACCCGGCACCCCTACCAATCTGATATAAGGGTAGGTCATCAGTATGGAGGTCCCGTAAAACCCTTTGAAAAATACGTAAATATTTCTCTAATATGCTGCATACTTCACATGGAAAGCAACATAACCGCAATTACCATCCACAGTATGTCAAAAGTCTAGACTGACAAATGGAAACCACAAGTTGCAGATCACAAGAAAGCACAAAGAAAAGTTATGACCAGTAGGAACGGTCCTCACATACCGGTCCTATCACTAACCTTAACTTACATTACACTGCACGTGACTGTTCAGTACCTCCGAGGAGTCCACAAATCCATCCAATGTCAATGGAATGTATGAAAACACTTTCCAAACCGATAAAGAAGCCCGTTCTTCCACAAAAGCAACATATAGACAAGAAAAATATATCCAGCCAAGTCCAAAGCTCTCTGCTGAATTTCACATCATGCTGCTTCACCTCTTAAGTTTATGTGAAACTTCTTTCCTTCTGCAACAAGCCAAAGAGAAAGCAGTTTGATGGGGAGGGAAAGAAACTCACTTATCTGGCATTTGTCATTTTCAGTGAGCACAAGCTAATGCTGGAAGATAATCCTGTGGTCGTGGTAATTACAGGGACATCACGCCTCATACACATGGTTCAATAGTCGCCTAGACGTTTACAGATATGTACAAGACGAGAAGTATGAAATGACTAGATAGATAGATATGAGATAGATAGTTACTGTATGAGATAGATATGAGATAGTTACTGTATGAGATAGATAGATAGATAGATATGAGATAGATAGATAGACAGACAGAAGATAGATAGATGATAGATATAATAAATCTAAAATAATAAATAAGTAAAATCAGTTTTTAACTCTATAAATGGTGCCGGCAATGCTAGGAAGACCCTTACCTAGATCACTCTTATTTATATGGGGTGCGATGTGAGGGAGAAAAAGAGAGAAAAACTAATACAACCTCCTAACATAATCAAAGTGGAACTTTAAAGGGAACCTTTCACGTTAAATACGGTGTTTGATCTGCAGACAGCATGTTATATAGCAGGAGGAGCTGAGCAGATTAATGTATCATTCTGTGGGAAAACATTCAGTAAAACTTGTATTTTATACATTTATATTCCTGCTCATTCTGGGCTTTGAAGTCCAGGAGTAGGTCCTATCAGATCCTCCTGCTCTATAACACGCTGCCTGCAGCTCAGACACCATGTTCAACGTGACAGGTTCCCTTTAAAAATAGCTACAAGTACTACAGTGTAAGGTTAAACCCTATGGAATGCTGTTTTATATAAGTACATACATTACACTTTAAAGGACCATATACTACAAACCGGATTCCAAAAAAGTTGGGACACTAAACAAATTGTGAATAAAAACTGAATGCAATGATGTGGAGATGGCAAATGTCAATATTTTATTTGTAATAGAACATAGATGACAGATCAAACGTTTAATCCGAGTAAATGTATCATTTTAAAGGAAAAATACGTTGATTCAAAATTTCACGGTGTCAACAAATCCCAAAAAAGTTGGGACAAGTAGCAATAAGAAGCTGGAAAAAGTAAATTTGAGCATAACGAAGAGCTGGAAGACCAATTAACACTAATTAGGTCAATTGGCAACATGATTGGGTATAAAAAGAGCTTCTCAGAGTGGCAGTGTCTCTCAGAAGCCAAGATGGGTAGAGGATCACCAATTCCCACAATGTTGCGCAGAAATAGAGTGGAGCAATATCAGAAAGGTGTTACCCAGCGAAAAATTGCAAAGACTTTGCATCTATCATCATCAACTGTGCATAACATCATCCGAAGATTCAGAGAATCTGGAACAATCTCTGTGCGTAAGGGTCAAGGCCGTAAAACCATACTGGATGCCCGTGATCTCCGGGCCCTTAAACGACACTGCACCACAAACAGGAATGCTACTGTAAAGGAAATCACAGAATGGGCTCAGGAATACTTCCAGAAACCATTGTCAGTGAACACAATCCACCGTGCCATCCGCCGTTGCCAGCTGAAACTCTACAGTGCAAAGAAGAAGCCATTTCTAAGCAAGATCCACAAGCTCAGGCGTTTTCACTGGGCCAGGGATCATTTAAAATGGAGTGTGGCAAAATGGAAGACTGTTCTGTGGTCAGACGAGTCACGATTCGAAGTTCTTTTTGGAAATCTGGGACGCCATGTCATCCGGACCAAAGAGGACAAGGACAACCCATGTTGTTATCAAAGCTCAGTTCAGAAGCCTGCATCTCTGATGGTATGGGGTTGCATGAGTGCGTGTGGCATGGGCAGCTTGCATGTCTGGAAAGGCACCATCAATGCAGAAAAATATATCCAGGTTCTAGAACAACATATGCTCCCATCCAGACGTCATCTCTTTCAGGGAAGACCCTGCATTTTTCAACAAGATAATGCCAGACCACATTCTGCATCAATCACAACATCATGGCTGCGTAGGAGAAGGATCCGGGTACTGAAATGACCAGTCTGCAGTCCAGATCTTTCACCTATAGAGAACATTTGGCGCATCATAAAGAGGAAGGTGCAACAAAGAAGGCCCAAGACGATTGAACAGTTAGAGGCCTGTATTAGACAAGAATGGGAGAGCATTCCTATTTCTAAACTTGAGAAACTGGTCTCCTCGGTCCCCAGACGTCTGTTAAGTGTTGTAAGAAGAAGGGGAGATGCCACACAGTGGTGAAAATGGCCTTGTCCCAACTTTTTGGGGATTTGTTGACACCATGAAATTCTGATTCAACATATTTTTCCCTTAAAATGGTACATTTTCTCAGTTTAAACTTTTGTTCCGTGATTTATGTTCTATTCTGAATAAAATATTAGAAGTTGGCACCTCCACATCATCGCATTCAGTTTTTATTCACGATTTGTATAGTGTCCCAACTTTTTTGGAATCCGGTTTGTATATTTACAGTTCAGTGAAGTTATGAAAAATTAGATTTGGCTGCTTCGCCGAACTTCAACAAAAAATTTGATTTATTATGAATCACTTTGTCACAAATCTATTCCCATTGTATGGAGCGGGCGCATTTAACCCCTCAGATGCCATGTTCAATGCTGATTGCGGCATCTGTGACTCACATTCAGCCTTTGAGGGGATATAAAAAAATCAATACCTCATTCACTTGCTGGCGGAGAAGCTGTCAGCTCTGTCTTGATTAAAGAAAACCCACCAAAGGACCTGCAGCAAGCACAATGACGTCACTGCCTGATCACACTGGGCACGAGATGATGTCATCACTAATCACATGGTGACGTCTTCACCCTCCCTCAAGGTCCTTTGGCTGGTTTTCTTCAATCAAGGTGGGAGCGGACAGCTTCTCCGCGAGCAAGTGGATGAGTTTAATATATATTTTTTTCAGCCACCATTTAGGAAAAATGTATTTGTTACCACGAAGCACAAGTAAATTCGGCTTTGTGATGTATCATATTTTTCCTAAAATTCGGATCGAAGTCCACTTTGTAAAGTTCGATACGCTCAACACTAACTATATTATTTGTCCCGCATGGCTGCTCTCTTCACACATTTTAGGCTCCTTTCCAGAACGCTGTATGAGCTTTCAGGAACCCTGATGTTGTGTCTCCCTCTACTGTTCATCTCATATGTACTTCTCACATTCTGCAAGATTAATATCTACCCGAGGTTGTCTGCACTCAGAGACATAGGACTAAGCACCACATTGTAAATGCACCAGCTCTGCACATTATTACGGCTCCTTCTTGGAAGTTTATTTATTTATTTAAATCAAATCAGGTTTTTTTTGTTTCCCCCCCCACAGAAATACAGATCAAATGTTGTGATGCACATAATGTCAAAAAGCAAACATAAAGCAAAGCATCACAATAAAAACCAGTAACAGCTGACTTTTCATCATTATCTGTGATCTTGAAAGATTTTTTTTTTACGGTAACATAGGTTTGGACTAGATGGGTTCAGATTAGGGATCGACCAATTATCGGTTTTACCGATATTCAGGATTTTGAACGTTATCTGTATCGGCATCTATTTTGCCGATATACCGATAACGTATGGGGAACAAGGATCGCGCTGCTCTCAGCGCTCTCTGTGTTCCCTCAGCAGCACAGGGGAGAAGGAAGCAGTGTCTCCTCCCCCTGTGCTGCTGCTGCCGCTGCCACCAATGAGAGGAGAGAAAAGAAGAGGAGGGGAGGGGCTGTGGCCACCGCTCCACCAATGAAGATAACTACCGCAGATCGCAGCTACCGCTCATAGAGGTCGGGAGCCGGCTATGTGATTCTGCAGCCAGCTCCCGCCTCCTGTGTATGAATTAATAAGAGAGTTATCTTCATTGGTGGCGCAGTGCGCCCCCCCAAACCCCAGTATTAAAACACTGGTGGCACAGTGCGCCCCCCAAACCCCAGTATTAAAACATTGGTGGCACAGTGTGCCCCCCACCACCACCCAAGCCCAGTATTAAAGACATTGGTGGCGCAGTGTGGCCCCCCACCCAAGCCCCCCAGTATTACTCATTGGTGGCAGTGCCCACAGGGTCCCCTCTCCCCTCCTCCTCAGTGGCAGTTCCGATCGGAGCCCCAGCAGTGTAAGCCTGGGGCTCCGATCGGTTACCATAACAGCCAGGATGCTACTGAAGCCCTGGCTGCCATAGTCGGCTCCATGCTGCTGTGTGTACTATGCATAGGGCAGCAGGAAGAGTGTGCAGTCCTATTCACCCTGATAGAGATCTATCAGGGTGAATAGGACAAGGGTTCTAGTTCCTAAGGGGGCTAAAAGTAGAAAAAAAAAGTTAAACCCCCCCACCTAAATATTAAGTATAAATGAAAAAGAAAGAGTTACAAAAAAAAAAAAAATACACGTTAACAATAAACATATTTATTTTCAGCAGATTTGTGTAGGAATTGTATTTATTTTTTTCAAAAATGAAAATTCACAGAATATCGGTATAAATTATCGGCTATCGGCCTGAAAGTTCACAGATTATCGGTATCGGCTCTAAAAAATCAATATCGGTCGATCCCTAGTTCAGATGTCACGCTAGGAGTCATTAATCAATGGTGCTGATTTTTTTCAAGAACATAGCGTGGGTCATTTACTAAAGCCACACACTGGCCTTAGTAAAAAAAAAAAAAAAAAAATCAGCTGCAGGAAGATCTGACACATTTATTAAGAAGCAAATGCCCTCAAAAGGATTGTTCCATTAAAAATATTCTACAGTTTTCAAACCAGCACCAGGATCTGAATACTTTTGTAATTGCGTGTAAAAATGTAGTATAGCTACTGAGTTATTCAGTTAAATAGCGCCACCTGCTGTTTGCTCTTTTTCTAATTTCTCTGTCTACCTCACTGAGATGGATGCACATGTTCAGTTCCATCCTTCAAGTGTCACCAGCTGCATCAGACAAGATACTCCCCCTGAGAAAGGACACTCCCCCTGAGAACGGACCCCCCCCCCTGAGAAAGGACACTCCCCCTGAGAACGGACACCCCCCTGAGAACGGACACTCCCCCTGAGAAAGGACACCCCCCCTGAGAACGGACACTCCCCCTGGGCTAGCAGCTTGAAATAAATGTAGCAGAGAAATTAGAGCAATAAATGGGGAGATCTCTGGATCCATGTGAGGTACAGGGCTGGTTCTTTGTAGGAGATTCCCATGTACCATATGATGTTTGATTTTCATTTTTTACATCAATCATGGGGTAACTCCTTTAATAAATGTGTTGTAGCTTCTGCTGTGTCTGCAACAGAACACAAATCTACTCTAGTCAGGAGCTAGAGCAGGTTCCGGGTGTAATATGCGCGTAGGTTGTGAAATGTGTCGGGCTGAGGAGCTTCCGTCCCCCCAGCTGCCACCTCCTGCCCATTTTTTTGAAAAAATCTAAAAAGTTGCAAATGTTGAAAAACTGAATTTTTATGCCAGAAAACTGTCATTTGACATTGGTATACGATCCCCCTATTATGTTACGATCATGTTTGGACATTTTACAGAGATACACGAGAATGTGCTGAGATTTTTTGGTGGAGAATGTGTACAAAAATTGTTTCAAAACCTGAACAACTTCCTTTTGTTGCAGAAAGCTGTAGCACGTGTGTTTATACCTGCTTAGTCATCTTAGTGATGATGGCGGACACACAGTCTAATACGTTTACTCCATTTTTGCACCGTATGACGCGACCCCTGCCGAGTTTGATCATATAAAACTGCTGCAAATAGGTTTTGCAATGATATTCTTAAATTGAAGATCCGTAAAGGGATAAGGATTTGCGGGTATATAGCAGTATATTATTTCTTCTACCCTTACTGATCACTTGAAAGGGCCTGAAACTGGCCCTTAAAGGGGTTATCCAGGTGTTAACCTATGATGGTGTTGTCTGTCATACAGCTGGTTAGTGGGGACGCTGAGCATCGGACCACCACTGATCTAATATGGAGGTTTAAGCCCCTCAGAGTTGGGTAATATGCCTACTTGCTTCTCTCTACAGTACAGAGTTGTCAAATGTCCCCAAACCTTTTTAACCATTTCACTGCTAATGTAATATGTCTTGCCTTGGCTAGAATATAAGGGCTACAGTGTACATCTTGGTATAAAATCAGCTTTTGGGGGATAAACTGAAGAGGTTTCCCTTCCAGCGGTTACAGCTTTCACACCACATAGCGCCAGTCCTATAGCATTACTGACTCGTCCTCCAAGTTCACTGCAATCTGAGAAAGGCTCATGATCGGACCGAAACGTTACATTCTCTGCGGGCGGCCAGCAATAAGCTTTGTTCTCATGAGCGTCTTCACAAGTGTCAATTTTCTATCATTATTAGCTTTTAGAGTAGGACCCTACCGAGCACTAAAAATATTCCATGAGCGCTGTGCTCCCTATGCAATATACCCGTCTAGGACATGGCTGCCCTAGGAACAATTTTAAAAATAAAGCATAAGATATTTTTTTTTTTTTAAAAAGGAGAAAAACACATTTCTCTTCTCCAAACTCAATTAAAGTCCAAAGGCACAAAAACTGCGTACAGATATCCACACTTCCAGTTATGAGCAATCCACAAGAAGTCACAAATGTGTCAAGATGTTAAAAATAACACACAAAGACATTGGTGATCCCTAAATAATGTATGTTCCAAGCAAAAATTTTTTTAAAAAGTTTGTATATCTACCACTAGGTGTCTCTGGTACTCTAAAATGTTATGAAGCAGAAATCTAAGTTTCATCAGCACGCATACCATTAGATATAAACATGAGGGATGAGCGACTCGGTTTTAATGAAGCGATTTGTCTCAGGGCTGTCCCCACAGGTGAAGAAGCGGCCACTTGCCTGTTGATTGACAGGGCTGGACATGTCACCCACCCCTGACAGTCTGGGCCCTGTTCCAATGCTCCGAGTAGCAGCGCAGGTGCTGAAGCTCAAATCTGGCTTCAGGAGCAGCAACAGTTCATGCGCCGCAACCCATGTGTGTAGTAGCGCATACACAGTCGCTGCTACCGAAGCCGACTAGTCTATCTATATATCTATCTCCTATCTATCTCCTATCTATCTCATATATCTCATATCTATCTATGTATCTATCTCCTATCTATCTCATATATATCAAATCTATGTATCTAGCTCATATCTATCTATCTATCTATCTATCTATCTATCTATCTATCTATCTATCTATCTATCTATCTCATATCTATCTGTCTTCTCAAATCTATCATCTATCTAATATCTATCTATCAATCTATCATATCTATCTCTAATAGCTATCTATCTATCTATCTATCTATCTATCTATCTATCTATCTATCTGTTACCACTCCTAAACCCTGCTACTATCTCTAATGGGCTAACACAATGTCATCTTATGTATGTTTGTCCAGGTCCTAATCTTGTTATGCAACTGTTCATATGTAATGTACCTGGTTTACCAGAAGGTGGCAGCAAACACGGCAGAGCTATAGGTAGAGAGAATGGAACTTGCCATTCCATTCTAACCCCCCTCTGGAGAGAAGTGGGCTAGCCCAATTTCCTGAAGGAAGGGTGGGGACCAGTTTGAGTCTAATTTCCCCCCAGCAAGGGGAAGGGTGTACAGGGGCACATCTCTTCTGGACATGCCCATGGCAGCCAGAGCACCCTAAGCTCTGCTGGCCATGGAGGCAGAAATTGGAAGTCTCAGAAGCCAAGAGCATAGTCCTCTGGCAGAAATTAAGTCAGACTAAGGAGATGTAATGCCCCAGAGGTGCATTACCACCTTTGCACCTTGCTACTGTCTCCTATGGTTAACCTAATGTCATCACATGTATTTATTTACAGGTCCTGCATAATGTGCATCTCCTATTTTGCAACCGTTTGTGTTCACATGTAATATGCATGGTTCACCAGCAGGTGGCAGCAAACATGGCAGAGCTACAGGTACATAGAATGGAACCTTCCTTTCCATTCTAACCCCCCTCTGTGGTGTGGTGGGCGTGTCCCACTTGCTGCAGGGAGGGGGGAGTTTAGTCTAGAGTTATTTGCAGTGGAGGGTGTGCAGCAGGTGCACGTCCCTGCTGGACGAGCCCTGTCTGGACCAGCTGGAGCACCTTCAGCTCAGCTGGACATGAAGGCAGAAGCCTGAAACCTCAGAGACCAGGAGAAAGTGTTCCCTGGACAAAGTCAGAGACAGATCAGATTATAAAGTGAAGTAGCAGAGTCGGAGAGCAACTGATGTAGCGGAGAGGAATTTGCCTGCCACAGTTAATGCCAAAGCCTGCTGGAACCAAGATAATGTCTGTAAACCGTTTGGAGAAATGTTTATTCAAGTAAATCTGTTATCAACTTCCTCACAAGGTCTGGACTCAATTTATTTCTTCAAATCCCTCAAATATTCAACCAATTTGCTCTGCTTAGTTAAACAACGCCTGGGATCCAGCGTATCCAGGTAAGAGCACCCCGACATGTGTACCAACATTAAGGGACATTTAGGCCACCCTACAGCACTCTGGCATTCCTACACCTGGGTACCATCCACCATATCACTAAAAGGGGCCCTGTGCACTTGCTGCTTCACTGCAACTGGCATCACGAAAAACAAACACTTATCTCAGCTTAAAGGGACCCCTTGCCACTGTCGTGTGTCGCAGTCATTAAGCCAGCTTGTCAGTACAGCAGAGATAAAGAGAGAAAGCAGAGTTGAGTTTGCCTTCCAGTTCATGCTAAAGCCTGCTGGAACCAAGACAAAGCCTGAAAACTGTTTGAAGAAACGTTTATTCAAGTAAAGCTGCCATTGAACTTCATCTCAAGGTCTAGACTCAAGTTATTCTTCCAAATCCCTCAATTAGTCCCCCATTTTATTGCTTCGGAGCCAAAGCCTGGGATCCAGCGGTATCCAGGTAGAAGCACTGTGACACACATAAGGAGACATTTAGGCTGCACCGCACCACTCGGTATTCCTACTAAACCTGGGACACGATATAGGGGTCCTGAGGGGAGGCGCACGTTGGATATCTATTTATCTATATCTCTCTCTCTCATATCTATCTATCTATCTATCTCATATCTATCTATCTATCGCCTGTTAGGGCACCTAATGGTTGCTTGGCTGGATGAACAAGAAATTTACCCGTTTACGTCTAGCACCTCTGGAGTCTGCTCGGTGGAAGCTGGTTGCTCATCATTTCAAGCCAAAACTTTTCAAAAACACAGTAGAGGTGCAAATCTTTTACATTTTCTCAATTTATATTTCACTCTAGGATTTGGCTTACAAATACTGATCAAAATACACAAGTATAAATGACGGTTAAAGCTATATTTCTGGTTACTTCTTTGTCATTTCCTTTGGACTGCAAGTCTGAAAATGTGACCTTCCTGTCCATACCTAAAATCTGACTGTAAATGACACATTTACAATATACCCTTGCCCTCCATTCCTCTCATCCTGCCTAAGTTCCTCCAATCTAGTCCCTCAAGATGGTCTCCACCATCTCAGACTTCCCCATGCAGGGTGATGTCTGACCTGTTAGATGTGTTCTTGGCAGCTGAAGGCATCTGTGTTGGTCCCATGTTCATATGTGCCGCATTGCTGAGAAAAATCATGTTTTAATATATGCAAATGAACCTCTAGGAGCAATGGGGGCGTTGCTGTTACACCTAGAGGCTCTGCTTTCAGCTGCCAAGTGCACATGCAATAGGTCAGCCAGTTTCATAGGTACAAATCTGATGACATAACGTCATGGTCACTGGTCCATCCAAGGAGTGTGGATTCAAAGCTCTGCTGTCTGTGCTGCAGACATTTCTATTTCCCCAGTCATTAACAAAAATGTATTATCATTGTCCAAAATGTAACGGATATTGTGGAGCTGAAGCCTGGTCCCCCATTTAGTTCAGAAATCATTAGACATTTCCTTCTACTTTCCCACCACTCCCATAGACTATATGCTGGAATCTGCTAACAGGACATTGTTAGTTCTGTGTGGACACAGTCAAGTCATTTAGAGTGTAGCCGACATTTCAGGTAATTTTTCAGAATGGGCTGCCATGTGGGTGTACCGTGTACATATAGGAATAACACCATTTCTGGCCATTGTATGACTTGCATCTGGCACTTTTTTAGCACTTAAACATGTGCAGTCTAATTCTCAGTTTTAGGTGAAGCTTAGCTGGAATCTTGTCTGCCCATAAACAGGGCAAGGAGAAATAGGGGATCGTGCCTCCCAAGTCTCTCTAGCACACCCTAAAATGGTGGATATTACACAGCTTAAATCGTACCCGAGTTTTAAAAAAATGTTTGAAAAATGGCTGTGCAGCTTTGTACAATCATAACTGTGAAGGAACAAACCTTTTTGGGGCTTTCCTAATGTCTCTTTCAACCATATTATTTTCAGTTTCAGCTGCATAGCTAGATGCATTTCTTTCAGAAGTAGGGGGTGTATTCCTACTGTGAAATCTGCCAGCACTGTACGGCTGTGAGAACTTTTCCCTTACTTCCCACTATGATTGTTTTCAGTTCTGGAGCTCACAGAACAGATAAGAGGGGCACATCACACTTACAGATACACAGAAGGCTCCTGTGATGTTCAAAAGCTGTGTAGTACAGTGTTCATTTTAGGACATGGTCAGAAATCATAGTCGCATATCAGAATAATGTCAGTGTGAGACAAAATACTCACCCTGATCCTGACACCGACATCTGACCCTGACTTTGATATTTGACTTTGACATCTGAGTTTGACTTATGCTCTTCATAGGTCAGGGACAAAGTCAGAATGAGTTATAGATATACTGTGTATTTATATGCTAAATCACACAACCAAAGAAGGTCTATAGCTGAGCTCCTGGCTATGTCTGAAATGCTGTAAGCTAACATATTGCATTGTTATATTAGTGCATAGCTCATTTGTTAGGTTATTTGTTTGTACACTGAGTTTTGGGGGTCAAAAACCATTAGCAACCTTAAAAACAACAAGTTAACGTTTTTAACCCCTTAAGGACCCTGCCATATTTCACCTTAAGGACCAGGCCATTTTTTGCAAATCAGACATGTGTCACTTTATGTGGTGATAACTTTAAAACGCTTTTACTTATCCAGGCCATTCTGAGATTGTTTTCTCATCACATATTGTACTTCATGACAGTGGTAAAATTGAGTAAAAAAAATGTTATTTTATTTATTAAAAATACAAAATTTACCCAAAATTTTGAAAAATGTGCAAATTTCTATTTCTCTACTTTTATAATAGATAGTGTGACACAGTGAGAGGTTTGGCCTGGGAAAACAGGTATTTTCCTCCTAGCATGTGCTGCTGGGCTGATTTATAGCCAGATGAGGTCAAATACCGGACCGGATTTTAAATGCCGGTCCGGGTTTTGGCAGCACCTGGCTGTCCTTAAATAGGCAGCTGGGTTCAGAAGCCATGTCTCTGTGTTGGGATCTGTGAGCCTTGTGTCTGGATGAAGGCTTGCTACCTGTTTGGCGTGAAAACAGGTTGGTGCTGCTATCAGCAAGGACTCTGAGGCAGAATTGCCGCATGGTGTGAATTACCACCAACACCGCAAGGTGACTTTTTGTTTGAATATGACTGTTTGTTTTGTCACTTGCCTAAAGTGTGAATAAAACACTGAACTGTTTGATCCAAAGAACTTCTTGTTGCCTCTATACTGCGTCCACTAATCCTGTCTAGCCAGAGCGAGTCCCCACAATAGTAATACCCCCAAAAATAGTTACTACTTTACATTTCCTATATGTCCACTACATGTTTGGATCATTTTGTGAATGCCATTTAATTTTTTGGGGACATTAGAAGTTTAGACGCAAATCTTGAAATTTTTCAGAAAATTTCCAAAACCCACTTTTTAAGGACCAATTCAGGTCTGAAGTCACTTTGTGAGGCTTACATAATAGAAACCACAAAAAATGACCCCATTTTAGAAACTACACCCCTCAAGGTATTCAAAACTGATTTTACAAACTTTGTTAACCCTTTATGTTTTTTCCACTAACAAAGCAAGGGTTAACAGCCAAACAAAACTCAATATTTATTGCCCTGATTCTGTAGTTTACAGAAACACCCCATATGTGGTTGTAAACTGCTGTACGGGCACACGGCATTGCGCAGAAGGAAAGGAACGCCATATGGTTTTTGGAAGACAGATTTTGCTGGACTTGTTTTTTTCACCCTTCCAGTAGAAACTCCAAAAAAGTGACCCCATTTTGGAAACTACGGGATAAGGTGGCAGTTTTGTTGGTACTATTTTAGGGTACATATGATTTTTGGTTCCTCTTTTTGTGAGGCAAGGTAACAAAAAATAGCTGTTTTGGCACCGTTTTTATTTTTTGGTATTTACAACGTTCATCTGACAGGTTAGATCATGTGGTATTTTATAGAGCAGGTTGTTAAGGACGCGACAATACCAAATATTACTTTTTTTGGTTGTTTGTTTCAGTTTTACATAATAAAGCATTTTATTAGTTTAAAAAAAAGATTTTTTAGCGTCTCCACATTCTGAAAGCTGTAGTTTAATTTTTTTTTGGGGCGACTGTCTTGTGTAAGGGCTCATTTTTTGCGGGATAAGGTGACGGTTAGATTGGTACTATTTTGGGGGGCATATGCCTTTTTGATCGCTTGGTGTTGCACTTTGAGTGATGTAAGGTGACAAAAAAATAGTTTATTTAGAGCAGTATTTATTTAATTTTTCTGACGGTGTTCACTTGAGGGGTTAGGTCATGTGATATTTTTATAGAGCCGGTCGATATGGACGCGGCGATACTTAATATGTATTTTGGCTATAGGACTTTTTTTTTTTACTTGAAACTTTTAATTTTGGGGGGGAAAACTTAATTTTTTAAACTATTTTTTCTCTTTATTTTTTGTCCTACTCTGGGACTTCAACTTTTGGGAGTCTGATCCCCTTTACAATGCATGACAATACTTCTGTATTGTCATGCATTGGCTGTAAGTGTATTACACACTGTAATACACTTACAACCTGCATGCCTGTGAGATCCAGGGGGCTGGATCTCACAGGCTCTCCCGGAAGGCAGCCACAATGCCTAAGGAAGGCATCGGGCTGCCTTCCCTGCCATCAGGTCCCCGTCACAGCAGCACGGGGACCCGATGGCCACCCCGCACATGTCTGAAGCCCGCACGTGCCTCGATCAGCACTGGTGCCGGTGCATGCAGTAGGGGTCTGGCTATCAGTGACTGCCGGACCCCTTCCGCTGATCGGGCGGGCGCAGCTCCTGCACCTGCACGATCACCATGCAGTTCATGTACGTCACTGGTTCTTAAGTCACGGCCAGATATGACGACATGTACATCATGGGTCCTTAAAGGGTTAAACATTAGATAAGAGACAAATTCAAGTGATGTGTGACACTGATGTGTGACTTTCCTGACTAGTCAGCGTCACAATGACTTTTTGGTTTACTGTATTTTTGTATGCTAAATTACATAGATGAAGAAAATCCCAAACTGACATTAGGCAAGCCTAAAACTCAGTGGTAAGGCAGTTGCCTCATATACAATATTTCTCGGTTCTAAACCCCTTTCAGCCCTTAAAAAAACAAAACATTTTATTAAGCCCTAGATAAGAGACAAATTCATGTGATGTGTTATCAGTCTCAGGATCTCAGCTAGCTCCCCCCCCCCCCCCCCCCAAATTTATTTTTTTTCCTGTTAGATGTCTTCGGAGTCTCTGTTGATAGAGACGGATCTTGCCTGACAACAGGCAGTGGACTGCAACTTAAATGGAAGTGAGACCCCTAGTGGCCATTACTTTACAGTTTTTTTTTTCAGGTGGATGCAGGGATATTTTCTTTTAAATGAAGCGATTTAGAAATTTGCTACTTAAACCATTATCTGTTAAATGAAATGAAATTGAGGGAAAGTACAGTGACTCTTTAACTAAGCAGTTTAGATGTGAATCCAGCAGTGAAGTTAGGCAGTAAATCACCTACAAATCAGCAGCAGTCTCGGTTTCAGGCTCTCTGCCTATCTGCAGAGGCCCCTCCCTCCTCTTCACCTACCCTCTCCCTATAGACATCTACATCCCACAGTGGGCAGGCAACCTGTCTTCACTGAAAGAGATGAGATGAATTGAGAGTTAGTGAGAACAGGAGAAGAGGAGGCGAAAGCATTTTTCTCTGATGAGATATATTACAAAGTTTTTTTTATATTCACCTACACTAATCATTTATGAAGAAAGAAAATGAAACAACAGTTACTCTTTAAGCTATGTGTTTTTCAACAGGGAGGAAGTAAAGGACTGCAGTGGCTGAAGTCTCCTTCCACTGAATGATGTAGTATGCAGCTAGCAAGCTACCTAATGAAGCTACTAAACAGGATACAGAACTCAATTTATATTCTAGATCAGAAGCTAAAATTTACAGACTTAGCTGCATATTCTAATGGGGTTTTAAGTGCATCATTGGAGATACCATTTAAATGTAAAATTATATTACATGTCACCTAGAAGCAGCCTGGCCTACAGCAAAGTCATTCCACTTTCAGACTTGGAGAATTATCTGGTATAGGTACAAAGTACATACAGAAATCCCCATTGAAAACTCTGTTAAAAAGCCTTTGGCTGTGCAAGGATTAAGGTCAGGTATAATCCTATTACAATTTTCATGGTAAATTATTCATGTTCTCCGCTGCTAATCAGAATGTGAATTGCTTAACACAAAAGGCGGTTTAATAATTTAGAGTCACTAAACATAACCGCTATGTGACAACATTGACTTGAAACATTTCAGGTTTCTTTTATGTCATTTCTGTAGAAACGATTTAATAAAAATCACAAATTATATACTGGGTTCAAAGGAAATGACAATACAATGTTAAAATTCAGGCAATGCGACTTGTAACGGGTACGTTTTTATTAGTGACAGGATCCTGAGGGTTGCGCATAGAAAATATATGTACATTCTTTTTGTGCAATTGTATTTTAGATGTGTGACATGCAGATATGGCCCATAATATATAAGGAACATGAAACCAGTTATGACAGCTATTTACTGTCCTGTAGTTCCACCATCACCCCTCCAAAAATAACGGGTAAATTTATGTATTTCTCGACTGTAGTCGTAAGAGAGGGCTTACTTTCAGTGGACCAAAAAAAAAAAGCTTATAGAATATCAGCAGCTGAATATCTTATGAATACCTCTCAGGTCCTTTGATTTGCCTGGACTCCCATCAGAGTTGGACTGGAGTTCCTTGAGCCCACCAGAGGAAATTATTCTCAAGGTCCCACCCCTACATCATCAATAAAGTCTTATAGGTTTTGAAAGAAAGAAATAGACCCTAGGGTCAAGTGATTGGCTCTAAAGGCAATATCAAATGTTTTTTTTTCCTGGGCCTTTGGGGCCCACTATAATATTACAGCCTGGACCAGGGGCGGACAGGTAATTTAAATTGGCCTTGGGGAAAAAAAACTAAAGTGGCCCCATGTTGTATACAGGTCCAAATTGACAGAAGGCAGAGCAACATAAGTAGACAGGGACAGCAATATCGTAGTGCAGAAGAAAATACCGCCCCAGCAGAAGCAGATACCACAGGTCATCAGTAAAAAGAATCTCAGAAAACCCCTTTAAGTCACAGAAACTTCTGCAACAAATCGGCCACATGTAAAAATACTGTTATAGATATTTCAAATGGTGAAAGCATTAATTTTTATGAAAATTAGGAAACTAAGGACCAGAGGTCACATTGATCATTGATGCCCTTAGGGTCAGTTCACACAGGGCTGTTTTTTGCGTGTATTTTGACGCGTAATATGCGCATAATTCGCCTGTAAACTGTCTCTCATTCATTTCAATGGGAGTCGGCAGGTGCTTCTTTTTTTCATGTGTAAAAAATAAGCAGTATGCCCTATCTTGGAGCAGAATCTGCGCCGATTTTCCCACTGTAATTAATGGGAAGCAGAAAAATACAAATCAAAAACGCTTGGATTCATCATTAATTTTTTGCGCGTGTATTATAGAAATCAGTTGTGTGAACTGACCCTTATACTCTTCTACTTTAGTCACTGAAAAATAATGTTTACCAGCAGCTGCCACCTGCTGTGAGTATACAAATATCTGATTGGCTGGTGTGAAGGGGAGGGGCTACTGTACCACTTAAAGGGGTTAGCCACTTTTTGGTTACTGTTGATAAATGTGTTTGTAAGACGGCTATATGACACTAATATATCCTTTGCTGATATTACAGTATGTGCCATTTTCTACATTTTATAAAGAATGCCCCATTGTTGGTCTACTCTTTCTGCCATCCACATGGAGGTCCTGTCCATAAAATGACTGCTGATGGAGGATCATGTGACCAGACATCACCTATCCATTCACATACACTGAACCTGTTGTCTGCACTTTGTTGGAAGTGCGTGTGCGGTGTGTTCTTCAGTTACTTCAGGGCCTCGTTCTTGAGATTGTAGCAGGTCCCAAAGGAGGGACCTGCATCTATCAGACATTTATGGCATAGCCTATCCATATGCCATAAATGGTGCAGATAGGACAACTCATTTAACTTAAAAGGGTTAAAGGGCATCTGTCAGCAGATTTGTACCTATGAAACTGTCTGACCTGTTACATGTGCTCTTGGCAGCTGAAGACATCTGTGTTGGTCTCATGTTCATATGTGTCCGCATTGCTGAGAAAAATGATGTTTTAATATATGCAAATGAACCTCTAGGAGCAACAGAGGCGTTACCATTACACCTAGAGGCTCAGCTCTCTCTGCAGGTGCCGCTCCCTCTGCACTTTGATTGACAGGGCGGAGCGTAATGATGTTTTTATTACCTGGCCCCGTCAATCAAAATGGAGTGGGTGCAGAAGTTACAGAGAGCGGAGCCTCTAGGTGTAATGACAACGCCCCCGTTGCTCCTAGAGTCTCATTTGCATATATTAAAACATCCTATTTCTCAGCAATGCGGGCACATATGAACATGGGACCAACACAGATGTCTTCAGCTGCCAAGCGCACATGTAACAGGTCAGACAGTGTCATAGGTACAAATCTGCTGACAGATGCCCTTTTTTAATGAAACTCCTAAGAAACTCAGAAAAAGTTACTTTCGCCTGCTGAGAAATATTTAGTTCAAACTCGACCCGTGAAAAAACAATTAGTATAAGATGAGAAAATCATATAATACAATAGATAGTAGATGATTTTACCTCACACGCTGTCATTCTCACCAAGTAGCAGAGCAGATCTCCTCTTCTGGCTGACCCTTGCACAGATGCCAGGCATTGAGCAGCTATCCAGTGCCACTTCAGGTCATTTGTCCCTTCTTGTTTGCTCTCAACAAAGCAGCAAGCTCTCGTCCCAATGTGGCCAGAAGGCAAAGACTTCACAATCGCACTTGTTCCAGTATAAACAGACTTTTTCACCTCCTTATCATTTTTACAATACCTCCTGACCAGCAGAGTTGAGCGGTCTTTTCTGCTCCTCGACAAATCATGATCTATTTCATCCATGAAGCTTTCACAGGTCTCCTGACTTTCTAATGGATTTGAGGACATTACACAGAGTAAATCCTGGCCATGAGCGCAGTCACCTGGAAACCCTGGCGCTTTTTCCGAGTACAACCTTGATTGATTATTCACATGATGACCTCCTTTCGTACAGAGCGTTACGCGTCCATCGTTGTTGTCACAGCTTTCACAACGACTGTTTAGATGACGGGAGCCGGAGACAAAACTGCCAAAGCAATTTCTTTTCATTGTCTGCAAATGGCTGCCCAAAATACATGGGTTATTTGTGGAACACAAGGCGCTCTTCTGAGCGGTATACGATCGATGCAACGGAGGAATGCAGCTAACGGCATCTGTGCAGTGATCACTTACTATTAACTGACCCTCTAATGCCCTCCTGTCCACCAGTGATCTATCCACTCTAAAATTAACTTCTTTAAGCACTGCGGGAAGCGGAGGCTCTAGGCAGACATTTTTACCTTTTAGAGGGTTGTACGACTTGCAAAACTGATTAAAACCCAGGTTGGCTTTGCAGGCCTTCTCTAAGGCTTTACTGCTTATGCTGAAGCAGTCAACAGCATTTGATATGCCAGGTTTCTCTTGTAGAGCTTTTTCATCAGTCACATTTTCTCGGGTTTCTTCGTGGCTTGTTATTAAAAAAGACTTCGCAGAATTCTCTCCGTGGTGACCTTTTAACCTATATATGGAGGCCGCAGTCTTCACATTCTCTCGGTCTTGGACTGTTCTGGATCTTTTTATAACACTACTATCCAAAGTATTCTTAGAATTTTCATCTCCACTTGACTGAGAAGATATCACTTTTCCATCTACTGAGGGTAAAATAACAGAAGCAGCCACATCCTCCGAGGTCATCTTGACAGGCAGACTTTTTTGTTTTGTTTTACTGTACCTTACATCTAGTTTGCATTATTGGGGGCTATATACTGTATATTAGCATCATGGCAAATATTTACTCTGTAGCAGATGTTAAATGTTAGATTTTTTTGTATCCCTCAAATCTTGAATCTGATACTACGGTATTGTCAATAGTCATGCATTTTTAAGGTTAGTTTCATCCAGCTGTTTACTCCAGAGAAATAAAAGTAGAACATAGCAGCAAGTCTTCCTGGTAACAGTCGGGTGATTTCCAGTTTCATTTCAAGAGCCTCTAGATGAGCAAAATGGTCCATAAATCGCAATTTCTATAAAACAGGGAGAGATAAACAAGAATAATAAGCAACGCAAAGCTGTCTTCATACTAAAGATCACATCCTAAAACTTCATAGAACTAAAGACACAATCGACAAAATTGTAGCTAGAAATAAACTTCAAAATGTGCATTAAAGGGGCTGTTCCAGTTCAGTATTTCCCTTTAAAAAGGTAATGTGTCCTCAGAAAATTACCTATTATTTGAGGCACGCTTTTATGAGGCATTTTTAAAGAATTTTTGGTGCTTACTTTAAATTTTCCATGTCGATAACTATATTTAACCAAAAATCGTAAAGTCCCGAAGTTTTCGCACTGGCCTAATAATAGGCCACTTCTTGGTCTGTACAGATCACTTCACTGCAGTTATCTGCTTATCATTACAGACAGGATTGGAGTGACAGATAGCACCTCTGTGTATAGATAAGACATGATCAACCATTCACAATACACATTCCCTTTAAGATTGGGAGTATCGGCTGAAAATATGGGAACATACAGATGCAGCCGAGCTAAACTTGATAGTTAACGCTTTAAGTAAACAATGGCAAGAAAGAGATAACTAACTTTTCAATGGATTTCAATGGCTTTTGTCACAAGATAACTGAGATAACACTGTGACATGTGTTATCGGAGTCCAGTTTAGCTCGGCTACATCTGTATGTTAATAGCCATAGTTACTAATCTTACAACAGTGGCGTACCTACCACAGAGGCAGACCAGGTCAAGGGGTCGGTGGTGAGATGGGTGATGCAATATTGAACTCCTCCTGCTTCTATATAGTTATTATTGTGTTTTTACTGACGCCACCATTAGGGGGAGTTCATTGAATAAACCATTTTACAACTTCTATTGAGTTCAGTGGAAAGGGTTATTCTAAGAGTTTAAGAAAATTGGGTACCAGCAGAAAATGGTCTAAAATTAGAGAGAAAAAATCCAGTACTTACCTATTAAATCCACCACCAGTCCTACAGCGGTGATGCCACATACTGTATACCATTCACGTGATTGCTACAGCAAATCACCTTGGTAGTGATGTGCTCATGGCATGTGACCACTCTGGTCAGTGATTGGCTGCAGCAGTCACATGAATGATATATGACATTATTGCTGAAGGACATGTCCTTAGGCTAGCTCATCAATATCAGATCAGTGAGAGTCTGACACCCGCCCCCCCCTCCCCCCCCACCACGATCAGCCATAGTGCTAGAAACTATACAGTGTACAACGCTAGAAATAGACAGCTCTGTACACTGTGTAGTGGCCGTGCTGGGGTACTGAAGATTAGTTAGCAAATGTGAGCTGAGCTGCAGTACGCTACCCTGGAAGGTACACGGTGTACAGAACCTTCTGCTCCATACACTGTATTTTCTGGCTTCGCAGCTGCCGAAATAGCTCATCAGTGGGGGTGTCGGTTGTCAGACTCCCATTGATCTGATATTGAGGACTTAGGCCTCTTTCACACTACCGTATGGCTATTTCAGTGTTTTGCGGTCCGTTTTTCACGGATCCGTTGTTCCGTTTTTTTGTTTCCGTTTTGGTTCCATTTTTCCGTATGGCATATACAGTATACAGTAATTACATAGAACAAATTGGGCTGGGCATAACATTTTCAATAGATGGTTCCGCAAAAAACGGAACGGATACGGAACACATACGGATGCATTTCCGTATGCATTCCGTTTTTTTTGCGGACACATTGACTTTAATGGAGCCACGGAACGTGATTTGCGGTCAAATATAGGACATGTTCTATCTTTGCACGGAGCGGAGATACGGAAACACGGAAACGGAATGCATACGGAGTACATTCCGTTTTTTTGCGGACCCATTGAAATGAATGGTACCGTATGCGGAACGCAAAAAACGGCCCGCAAAACGGAAACAAAAAACGGTAGTGTGAAAGAGGCCTTACCCTGAGGATAGGCCATCAATACCTGTAGCACAGACAACCCTTTTACATTTATATGCATTGAGCAATCCCTAGTGGCGGCAGCAGGCAGCCAGAGTTTTATTGTGTACTGTTTGGGGGGGAAGGAAAGCAGGGATTTTGGGCTGTATGTTGTAAATGGGTGACTTATTTATACAAAAATCCTCCCGTCACAGTGCTGTTCCATGTAGGCTGGCTGCTTGTGTTGTGCCTGGCTGCGGACTTCTGTGGTGTGTGTGAACTGTTACCTGTGACTTGTTTGCTCCCTGTGTTTGATTATGTAAGGGTTAAAGGGGAATTTCAGTTATAGCAAGTTATCCTATTTCCACAAGCCAACATAGGGACTGTCGACCAGTTGGGGGCTGTCATTTAGGACAGATCTTCCGAAAAGGTAGGGACAGTGGTCTGGTGGAGACTAGGTTTGCACTATTCCCTACCCATATGTCCAGTTTGATTCTGATTATGTTTATGTCTTGTAACCATTGTTGGATAAAACATTCATTTTTGCCTATTGCCTATTGGTTCTGAAGTTTTGTCTGCAAACGCTTGTGAAATGTTCGGGGATTCTCCTAAACCCCTGAATGTGACCCCTCCATAGCTGATCTGGCAGTTTTTGCCCAAGCTAGATTCGTCAGGTGCCCTGTTGATCAATTTTCTGCATGCTGCACAGGAGAGTGATACTGACACACCAGTCGACCCACAGCTCTCACCCATGTAACTTGTAATTTAATTAATAAAAACATATTCGCTGGAGCTCTCAGTGGAGACGAGCCCACATTATGGTTTGCTGTGGAGCCCTATGATGTATCTGTACAGCCTACTTATTTTGCACACATGGAAGAACATGAAGCTACCTACTTGCTAATAAATTCATCCTCTGATCTTGCTATCTGAAAATACTCCGAACAACACGGCATGGTCATCTACATGGCATCTTTTTATTTTTTGCCGCTTTCATTAAAGGATTAATTAAACTTTTAATCTTCAGGCTTCAAAAGGAAGCTAGCTCAGGGGTTCTGCTTCATTTTGGAATGTCATTAAACATGTTTTGTTTGATCTCTGGATAATAGTGAGGGGGATGGCGGTCCTGACCACATCTACATGAAATGGGGTTTCAGTCATGGGACAACCCCTTTAAATATTTAACTCTTATAGCCCTCGGTTATCTGGTTAGAACTGGTGCCTTGCAGCGCTGGGGTCCTAGCTTCGAACCAGACCAAGGACAACATCTGCATGGAGTCTGTATGTTCTCCCCGTGATTGTGTGGGTTTCCTCCGGGTACTCCAGTTTCCTCCCACACTCCAAAGACATACTGATAGGGTACTTAGGGCTCGTTCACAAGAACGTGTGATGCCCGTTGCCGTATTGCGGACCGTATTTGCAGATCTGCAATTTACCGTTCACCGTTCCGTGTGCATTCCGCATCACGGATGCGGACCTATTCATTTCAAGGGGTCCACAAATCCGGAGAAGAACGGAACGGAACACTACAGAAGCATTACGGAGTGCTTTCTTGGGTTCCGTTACGTGCTTCCGCACCGCACTTGCTCTATCTTTTTGCGGAACGGAAGGATCACGGACCCATTCAAGTGAATGGGTCTGCGATCCCTATGCGCCTGCCCCACGGATGGTGCCCGTGCATTGTGGACCGCAATTTGCGGTCCACAACACGGGCACGGGCTTCACACGGTCGTGTGAACGAGCCCTTAGACTGTGAGGCCCACTGGGGACAGAGCGATGATAATGTCTGTAAAGTGCCGCAGAATATATTAGCGCTATAAAGCCTCATTCACACATCAGTGATTTCTATCAGTGATTTGTGAGCTAAAACCAGGACTGGAACCTCCACAGACATAAAGTATAAGGAAAAGATCTTCATCTGTGTTCTGTGTTTAGAACCGCACCTGTTTTGGCTCAAAATCACTGATGGAAATCACTGACCAAACGCTGACGTGTGAATATCTCTGGCAAGCTTAGAATCTGCATACAACTTGCATTCATGTGTTAACCAGTCAATATCCAGCAATGTTAAAAACTAAATGCATTATAGACACTGAGCTATTAGAGACGTGTCTGTAGACATGATTGTCATTAATTTCCAAAAGCAATAGTAAAATTGTGAGAATTAGTGAAAAAAAAAAGTGCTTGAAAACAGTTTCCCATTGTTTTGAATGAGTCCTAGCCTCCATATCTCACACAGTGCATATTTTTATGCTGCTGTTTAAGAGGTAGCATGTCGCTTCTTTGAAGTGCTTTATTCGCTGCATTTCTCATTGAACGCAACGGGAAGGCATAAAATACATTCACAAAATGCTGATGTGTTATTTGGAGCCTATTTGCAGAAAATATGCATCAAAAATACTTTAAATAACGACCACACTTCAGAGGCTATTATACGTCTAATGAGCCTCGTAATTTTCAGCAAGCGAATTATGCCCTGTGAACATAATCTCAGAGAATATTTACACGCCAGCGAGACAGAAAATCAGTTCCATTCATCAAAATGGGAATGTCCCTACAGCATCGATTTATGCAAGCCTCATTTTATTTGTATCAAAGACCACCAGATAACTTTTGAAATGTATTTTCACACTTACTTAAAGTGGGTTTCCGAGTGTTTAATAATGTTTGGACGCAGATGTCCTTGAGCTTGTGTTCATTGTACATCTGTCTTCAGCACTGCTAGGGTTAATCTTCTCCTGCTTTGTGAGCTGCTGCATGGCTGTATCCAAATGCCAAGCTGCTCATATACAGTACAGACCAAAAGTTTGGAAACACCTTCTCATTCAAAGAGTTTTCTTTATTTTCATGACTATGAAAATTGTAGATTCACACTGAATGCATCAAAACGATGAATTAACACATGTGGAATTATATACATAACAAACAAGTGTGAAACAACTGAAAATATGTCATATTCTAGGTTCTTTAAAGTAGCCACCTTTTGCTTTGATTACTGCTTTGCACACTCTTGGCATTCTCTTGATGAGCTTCAAGAAGTAGTCCCCTGAAATGGTTTTCACTTCACAGGTGTGCCCTGTCAGGTTTAATAAGTGGGATTTCTTGCCTTATAAATGGGGTTGGGACCATCAGTTGCGTTGAGGAGAAGTCAGGTGGATACACAGCTGATAGTCCTACTGAATAGACTGTTAGAATTTGTATTATGGCAAGAAAAAAGCAGCTAAGTAAAGAAAAACGAGTGGCCATCATTACTTTAAGAAATGAAGGTCAGTCAGTCAGCCGAAAAATTGGGAAAACTTTGAAAGTAAGGGCTATTTGACCATGAAGGAGAGTGATGGGGTGCTGCGCCAGATGACCTGGCCTCCACAGTCACCGGACCTGAACCCAATCGAGATGGTTTGGGGTGAGCTGGACCGCAGAGTGAAGGCAAAAGGGCAAACAAGTGCTAAGCATCTCTGGGAACTCCTTCAAGACTGTTGGAAGACCATTTCAGGGGACTACCTCTTGAAGCTCATCAAGAGAATGCCAAGAGTGTGCAAAGCAGTAATCAAAGCAAAAGGTGGCTACTTTGAAGAACCTAAAATATGACATATTTTCAGTTGTTTCACACTTGTTTGTTATGTATACAATTCCACATGTGTTAATTCATAGTTTTGATGCCTTCATAGTCATGAAAATAAAGACAACTCTTTGAATGAGAAGGTGTGTCCAAACTTTTGGTCTGTACTGTATATACCTGGCTGTTTATTTCAGTCCTGGTGTTGTGCAATTGATCTCTTTTGGTCTCTACAGGTTTTAGTAGGTCTCTCTTACTAGTGCCTGTAAAAAAGCTAGTACCCTTTTGTCTGTCCCTTTCCTAATCCCTGATCTGTGCTTGGCCACCATACTGTTCCTGTGCCACCTGCCCTGACCTTTGGATTGTTTTTTGGATTTATACAAACTCTGCCAGCCCTGACCTTTGCCTATTTCCTAACTACCTGTATTTCCTGCTCCCTCTGTGCCATATAACCATGTCTCTGATCTCCGTGGGTCACCAGAAAACCACACAGGGACTATTCCAAGAGGTAGCGGCCTGATGGCTCCCAAACAGTGATGTCCAGATCCCTGTATAAGGGTTTAAAGGTGATTACCAGGGGGCCACCATGATAATGCCTTTAGGTTGGTTGTTTGGCACAGTGGTTCCACAACCATTGCCCGTAACAAATATTGATTATCTATCCTCAGGATAGGTCATGAGTATGTGATCAGTGGGGGCCCAAAGCCTAGCACCCCTGCCAATCAGCTGTTTGCAGAGGTTGTGGTGCTCTGGTGAGTGCTGCGTTTTTCTCACAGCTTACCAACCACAACACTATTTACTTGAATGGGACTGAGCTGCACCTAGGCCATGGGATTGAAGAACATAAAGTCACTTTCCTAGGAAAAGGTCTTTTAAATAGCTGAATGGCGGGGGTGCTGGGAGTTGGACTTCCACCAATCATATACTCATGACCTATTCTGAGGATAGATCATCAGTATTAAACACTGTAAGTAGAATACAAAAATAGCAGTATACTGTATGTAGTCATCTGTACAAGCACTCGAACTTTGTTCTTATACATACAGATGAGGACTGTGTAGAAAATTTTCATAGTTAAAGGCCAATTAACTCAAAACTGTAGCAGCATAGACTAATGTGACCTCCCTCCCACCCGCCACTGATTGCCAGCTTTGTCCCTATTACTGTGCATAGCGAAAAAGAGGGTAACCAGCAGTGGGAGCTGGTGTCTCAAATGCATCTGACCACTAGGTCACATCAATTGCAGCATTGCAACTATTAAACTGTGAGCAAAGAAGACCTGTTGCCACAGTAATAATACAGAGTACTTATCCAAATAGCTGCAGCTCCTCTGCGTTTAGCGTTTTTATTTTTCAGGCCCCCCTCTAGTTCTCAAGATCCAGGCACAATAGTTCTGCCACAGAATATATAAATCCATCTCTGGGGTGGCCTACCCGAAGTGCGTTATATGGGTTCCCTATCCAATCGGAAGAAAACCTCTTCAAGCTCAACTCATCCAATTTTAGATATATAGGCAAAACATCAGGTCCCACTACTACTATTTTCCTCCAGATGTTCCTGTGGGATATCAGAAAATGCGCTGATAGTGAAGCCCTGTATTCCACTACTAATACCACTCTTATGGTTGTACTCAAAAGCGTAATTAGTTATGCAGGCAGATCACACAAAATCAGGGGCTTCGCTTTCTTTCTTTTTCTCTTTCTCTTCTTTTCTCTTCACCAACGCTGTATAAAATATTTAAACCGCTCCGATGGTGAAGCACCGCTTTAAAAACCAGTATAAAATTGGGTATATTATACTCACAAACATAAAACGGTAACAGGCAATGTAATGAAACAATCCAACGATCCTGCCTGACCCGGGTTTCGCTCCAAGCTTCATCAGGGGTGCGTTCCACACTTTGTCCCACAAGTCTCTAAATACCCTCATACCCCTCCCCCATTGCCTATAACAACCTTTTATTTAAAATATTATAAAATTCCAATAACCAGCAAAGTGTCATCCCTCATCCACAGATTAAATACATAGCCTTACCTATTTTGTCACTATTTTTTGTTATACCGTAGCACATTCCCTCATCTCTTTTACTTCACTCACGAACCCTTCATTCATAAATCTCCTTCAATTCCTCCTCCGGCCCGTAAGCAGCTCACGTGATACACACCCGTGACCTGCCTTCCCTGATTGGTCAGCTGCGACACACCCCTCTCCTCATACGGATCACCGCTTCAAGTCCAATTCCACATTAAGTCCGTGTGGTTGGATTGTATCAAGCTCATATATCCACTTCACCTCCCGCCGATCTATCTTTTTAACTGTATCTCCTCCCCGCCAGTCACCTCTCACTAACTCTACTCCGGCAAAAATAAGTCCTCTGGGATCCTTCTGGTGGACCTTCTTAAAATGCATGGAGACTCCATGGGTCTCCAGACCCTTCCTGATATTCTTCATGTGCTCCTGTATGCAGACTTTCTCATTGTGTGCCCTACATACTGGAGGTCTCACGGGAACTCCAGCATGTAGACAGCCCCCGAACTCTCACATGCAATTTGTCCTTTGATTTTAAAATCCTTATGCCTTTTGGCTGAATGTATCATCGACGTTCTCATCAGTTTTTTCTCTCTACTCCTATTCCTACATGGAGGGCCGAAACCGCACCAGGAGAAAAGTTTTTTTTCTTTTTTCTCGTCACTAGTTGACCAATCAGGGAAGGCAGGTCACGGGTGTGTATCACGTGAGCTGCTTACGGGCCGGAGGAGGAATTGAAGGAGATTTATGAATGAAGGGTTCGTGAGTGAAGTAAAAGAGATGAGGGAATGTACTATAACAAAAAATAGTGACAAAATAGGTAAGGCTATGTATTTAATCTGTGGATGAGGGATGATACTTTGCTGGTTATTAGAATTTTATAATATTTTAAATAAAAGGATGTTATAGGCAATGGGGGAGGGGTATGAGGGTATTTAGAGACTTGTGGGACAAAGTGTGGAACGCACCCCTGATGAAGCTTGGAGCGAAACCCGGGTCGGGCAGGATCGTTGGATTGTTTCATTACATTGCCTGTTACCGTTTTATGTTTGTGAGTATAATATACCCAATTTTATACTGGTTTTTAAAGCAGTGCTTCACTATTAGAGCGGTTTAAATATTTTATACAACGTTGGTGAAGAGAAAAGAAGAGAAAGAGAAAAAGAAAGAAAACGAAGCCCCTGATTTTGTGTGATCTGCCTGCATAACTAATTACGCTTTTGAGTACAACCATAAGAGTGGTATTAGTAGTGGAATACAGGGCTTCACTATCAGCGCATTTTCTGATATCCCACAGGAACATCTGGAGGAAAATTGTAGTAGTGGGACCTGATGTTTGAGCTTGAAGAGGTTTTCTTCTGATTGGATAGGGAAACGCGCGGTCCCATATAACGCATTGACTGAACTGTGAATTGTGCCCACTTCACTCTTGGGAATCACCGCGGTAAATCCTGATAACAACGGACTGGAATCTTAAAGTTTTGTTTCTACTGCCTACCCAACGTTTTCACTAAAGGGGAGAGATTTCCTATCTTCTGACGATGCCCAATCACCGCAGACAGTGTCAGAATAAAAATCCCTCCGGTAAAGTGAAGGTTTCAGGTAGCTTCACCCTGGGCAAACCAGTCATGGATTTCTGTATTCAGTGCCTGAACCACTGAGGCTTGTATCTTAAGAGCCGGGTAGGAGGACTACAAAAAACAAATAAAATAAAAAAACACTAAAGTCAATGGAGCAGTGGCAATTCAAAAGTACTCTGTATAAGTTTATTAAAAGGGTTTTCTGGGAGTTTTACACTGATGACCTAACCTCAGGATACAATAGGTATCAGTATCTGATTAGTGGGGGTCTGACACCTGGGACCCCACAGATAAGCTGTTTGAGAAGGCACCGATGCTCACAGCTTACAGCTTTGTCTAGTCCAGGGATGCCCAACCTGCGGCCCTCCAACTGCTGTAAATCTACAACTCCCACCATGCCCTTCTGTAGGCTAATAGCTGTATGCTGTCCAGGCATGCTGGGAGTTGTACTTTGGCAACAGCTGGAGGGCCGCAGGTTGGGCAGTCCTGGTCTAGGCCATGTAATAGCACATTCATCGGTCACATGGCCCAGGGGCAGCTCAGCCCCATAGAAGTGAATGGATGCGGACCCAGAATTATGCTCATGTGAATGCACCCTACGGCCTCACGCACACGACCTTATGGCTTTTTTCAGTATTTTGCGGTCCGTTTTTAACGGATCCATTGTGCCGTCTTTTCATTTTCGTTGTGTTTCCATTTCCATTCCGTTTCCATTCCGTAGTTGCGCAAAAAATCTCTGTATGGTTTCCGTATGCGATTCGTTGTTTGCGGATCGCAAACAGAAACATAAAATTTTTAATCGTTAATGTAATGTACAGTAATGTGTTTTAACATTATACACATTGGCAAAGTGGGCATGGATCCGAAAAAAACGGATGACATACGGATGTATTTTCTGCGGACCCATTGACTTGAATGGAGCCACAGATCGTTATTTGCGGCCAATAATAGGCCAAGTTCTATCTTTCAGCGGAACGGATATACGGAAATATGGAAACGGAATGCATACGGAGTACATTCAGTTTTTTGGGCGGAACCATTCAAATGAATGGTTCCGCATACGGACCGCAAACAGAATCCGCAAAAACGAAACAGAAAAAAAACGTTAGTGTGAAAAAGACATTTATTGCATTGCTATCGGTTATTGTGAGTAAGTAGAATTCTGACAACTACATAAATGCCACATTGCAACAAAGATGCCATAGGATTGACAGCAGTGCCTAAAAGCAATCACTTTTTCAAAAATAAAAAAAAGTGTCACCCAAGTCTATGTATAAACATATTTAAAGGAATTATGAAGAATACTCGAGTGGAGAATGACTGCACTAGAACTCTCCGTAATTGTAATTGACAATCAGTGGTAAAAGCAAATAATTGATTTCTCAGTAGAATAAGCTCCAGAAAAGAATTGTAACGGAACAGCACACTTGCAGTAGGAAGGGAAATCACAGGATGTAATACCTCAGAGTAAAATGTTAGCGATCAAATGTAATCATTCTCTACTTAAGTACAAAAAAAAAAGTCCCATTTGCTCACCAAGCCGTACATGAAAAATATGTTTCTTATAATTACGTTTGCATCAGGCTTCTGTACAGTTGCCAAAAAATAAAATGTATTAGCAGCATTCACAAAAACCTAGGAACACTCCAATTTTTATATTTGTGATCTTTTAAAACATTATGGCAAAGTTTGCTCTTGTTTTTTTTCCATTACGTCTTCTTCATCTTTATATACTGTTTGAATAAGGATCAAATATTGAGACATACTGGGGTATATTCATCTAGACGGACTTTTCTTAATAAGTTTGGTGCATCTTCTGGCTGTGTGCTAGTTTCTGGTGTAAATTATAGTAAATCCATTGGGGTGCAGGAGGCCACGCCCTCTGCTAAGCCCCACCCAATTTTGCAACCCTTTTGAAAAGTGTCGAGAAACGGGAACAACTGCAAATTTTAACGCAAACATGGAGTGCAGTATAATCTGCAACTTTTTTAAATGCATATACTATATAAATTCAAGTAATAAACATACATCTGGTGTAATCCCCATTAGTATGTGTTCCATAATTGACAGCGCAGTCCAGTGCACATCTTGTCTGATGTATGCAGTCCTGGAACAGCCGTTCGAGGGCGTATATAATTGTTCAAAATGTGAGCAAATTACCAGTTTGGAATCACAAATTTAGTATCTATACGTGCGAGTTTCAACACTGAGAGGAGTTAACAATTTGGAAAAGAGTTTGATGCTCACTGAGCAAGCACTCTATGGGGTAGATGAGGGGGAGGGTGACAGAGAGGAGGCTGAGGAAAGTGAGGTAGCTAGCTGGGTAACAGTTAGAAAGCGGGGTAGAGGGAAGAGTGCCAGGGAGGCTAGCCCTGATCTGACACACCCCAACAAAATTGCACGGTTGGCAGATGAGGGGGATGTCAGTCCAGTAAGCAGGGAACCAGGAGAGCAGGGCAGGCCAGACAGGTGCTGGTAGTGGGAGAATCCATTATTAGGGGAACAGATAGGGCAATCTGTCACAAAGACCGTAATCGGGTTAGCACATTACTGGGAGGGGCTGGAGAAGACCCAGCGGTCATGGTCCATATCGGAACCAATGACAAAGTTAGAGGAAGCTGGAGAGTCTTTAAAAATTATTTTAGGGATTTAGGTCAAAAGTAGAGATGAGCGAACTTCTGTTTTAAGTTCGGCGTCTAAAGTTCGGCTTCCGGTTAGCGGAGGATGCCGATATGGATTCCGAATTCCGTTGTGGTCCGTGGTAGCGGAATCAATAATGACCATTATTGATTTCGTCACCACGGACCACAACGGAATTCGGAATCCATATCGGGATCCTCCGCTAACCGGAAGCCGAACTTTAGACGCCGAACTTAAAACAGAAGTTCGCTCTTCTCTAGTCAAAAGCTTAGGGCAAGAACCTCAAAAGGTAGTGTTTTCCGAAATACTGCCTGTACCACAAGCCACACAAGAATATTTTTTTCTCCACTGTATTCACTGAGGAAAATAACCTGTCAGATGAAATGCAGAATGTAAAAGTAAATTCCCCATTAAAAGTGTCCTGTCTGACCCAGGAAGAAGTACAACAGCGACTTAAAAAGATTCATACACCCCCATATCCTAAGGGAATTAAGTAATGTCATAGCCAGACCCTTATTTCTGATATTTGCGGACTCTATACTGACAGGGAATGTCCCACAGGATTGGCGCATGGCATATGGGGTGCCAATATTCAAAAAGGGTCCAAAAACAGAGCCTGGAAACTATAGGCCGGTAAGTTTAACATCTGTTGTGGGTAAACTGTTTGAAGGTTTTCTGAGAGATGCTATCTTGGAGGATCTCAATGAAAACAAGCAAATAACCCCATATCAGCATGGCTTCATGAGGGATCGGTCAGGTCAAACTAATTTAATCAGTTTCTATGAGGAGGTAAGTTCTAGACTTGACGGCGGCGAATCAATGGATGTCGTATATCTGGACTTTTGACACTGTACCGCATAAAAGGTTAGTATATAAAATGAGAATGCTCGGACTGGGAGAAAACGTCTGTAAGTGGGTAAGTAACTGGCTCAATGATAGAAAACAGAGGGTGGTTATTAACGGTACACAGGGGCGTACCTAGAGCATTTGGCACCCGGGGCGAACCCTTTGTTTGGCACGCCCCCCCCCCCCCCCAAGAAAGTTAAGAAAACATGCACAAACTTTTTTCAATGTTTTCAATAATATTTATAAATAAAAATAAAACCCCTTAATAAAATAAACCTCTGCACACCCCCTTGATGAAATAAACCCATTAACCCCGCTTAATAAAACCCATTAACCACCCCTTAATAGACCCCTTAACCCTTCCTTAATAAAAATAAAAACCTGCACCCCCTTAAACCCCAGTATAATAAACATTGGTGGCGCAGTGCGCCCCCCCCAACATAATAAACATTGGTGGCGCAGTGCGCCCCCCCCTCCCTAGTATAATAAACATATAAACATTGGTGGTGCAGTGCGCCCCCCCAACACCCTAGTATAATAAACATTGGTGGCGCAGTGCGCCCCCCCCAACATAATAAACATTGGTGGGCAGTGCGCCCCCCCTCCCTAGCATAATAAACATATAAACATTGGTGGTGCAGTGCGCCCCCCCCCAACACCCCAGTATAATAAACATTGGTGGCACAGTGCGCCCCCCCAACATAATAAACATTGGTGGGCAGTGCCAATGAGGGTTAAAAAATAAATAAAAATTAACTCACCACCTCCAATTGATCGCGTAGCAGCCGGTCTCCTGTACTTTCTTCAGGACCTGTCAAAGGACCTGTGGTGATGTCACTGAGCTCATCACATGATACATCACATGATCCATCACCATGGTAATGGACCATGTGATAGAGGCTGGAGCTCAGTGACGTCACCACAGGTCCTGAAGAAATTACAAGGAGACCGACAGCAGCTACGCGATCAATTGGAGGAGGTGAGTTAATTTTTTATTTTTTAACCCTCATTGGCACTGCCCACTGCCCACCAATGTTTGATATACTGGGGGGGGCCGCACTCAATGTTTATTATACTGGGGGGGCGCACTCAATGTTTATTATACTGGGGGGGGCCGCACTCAATGTTTATTATACTGGGGGGGGGGGCCGCACTCAATGTTTATTATACTGGGGGGGGGCCGCACTCAATGTTTATTATACTGGGGGGGGGGGGCGCACTCAATGTTTATTATACTGGGGGGGGGCCGCACTCAATGTTAATGAAGATAACTGACCTGTTAATACAAATGCAGGAGGCGGGTGCCGGAATCAAATAGCGGCACCCGTCCTCTATGACAGGGAGCGGCACCTGAGGGGTTAACTGCCGCTGATGAGGCTGATCGCAGCTCCCTGTCATAGAGGTCGGGTGCCGGCTATTTGATTCCGGCACCCGCCTCCTGCATTTGTATTAACAGGTCAGTTATCTTCATTGGTGGCGCAGTGGCCACAGCCCCTCCCCCGGCCCTGTCCCTCTCCGTATTGGCCGCGGCGGCAGCAGCACAGGGGGAGGGAGAGACCATCTGGAGCCCTGCCCCTATCACAGCGCCACGCCTGGCCCACTCGCCACATTTTTTTTTTTTTTTATCCTCAGTTGCGGCGGGCCCCCAGTGGCGTAGGGCTCCCTACGCCACTGGCACCCCCCTTGTGAGTGGCACCCGGGGCGGGCCGCCCCCCCGCCCCCCCCATTGGTACGCCACTGACGGTACACACTCAGATTGGGTCACTGTCACTAGTGGAGTACCTCAGGGGTCAGTATTGGGCCCTATTCTCTTCAATATATTCATTAATGATCTTGTAGAAGGCTTGCACAGTAAAATATCAATTTTCGCAGATGACACTAAACTGTGCAAAGTATATAACACTGAAGAGGACAGTATACTGCTACAGATGGATCTGGATAGATTGGAGGCTTGGGCAGATAAGTGGCAGATGAGGTTTAACACTGACAAATGTAAAGTTATGCACATGGGAAGGAATAATGCAAGTCACCCGTACATAATAAATGGTAAAACACTCGGTAACACTGACATGGAAAAGGATCTAGGAATTTTAATAAACAGCAAACTAAGCTGCAAAAACCATTGTCTGGCAGCTGCTGCCAAGGCCAATAAGATAATGGGTTGCATCAAAAGGGGCATAGATGCCCGTGATGAGAACATATTCCTACCACTTTACAAATCACTAGTCAGACCACACATGGAGTACTGTGTACAGTTCTGGGCTCCTGTGAACAAGTCAGACATAGCAGAGCTGGAGAGGGTCCAGAGGAGGGCAACTAAAGTAATAACTGGAATGGGTGGACTACAGTACCCTGAAAGATTATCAACATTAGGGTTATTCACTTTAGAAAAAAGACGACTGAGGGGAGATCTAATTACTATGTATAAATATATCAGGGGTCAGTACAGAGATCTCTCCCATCATCTATTTATCCCCAGGACTGTGACGAGGGGACATCCTCTGCGTCTGGAGGAAAGAAGGTTTGTACACAAACATAGAAAAGGATTCTTTACGGTAAGAGCAGTGAGACTATGGAACTCTCTGCCTGAGGAGGTGGTGATGGTGAGTACAATAAAGGAATTCAAGAGGGGCCTGGATGTATTTCTGGAGTGTAATAATATTACAGGCTATAGCTACTAGAGAGGGGTCGTTGATCCAGGGAGTTATTCTAAATTGCCTGATTGGAGTCGGGAAGGAATTTTTCCCCTTAAGTGGGGAAAATTGGCTTCTACCTCTTTTTTTTTTTTTGCCTTCCTCTGGATCAACTTTCAGGATAACAGGCCGAACTGGATGGACAAATGTCTTATTTTTGGCCTTATATACTATGTTACTATGTTACTATGTAAAAGTCACTGCCAACAGGATTCAATGCTATAGGTGTCCAGTTGAATCCCTTCCTAGCAGCATATGTTTTTGTCAAAAGTGTGGTATAAAGTAAGCCCTAGATGCGGCCGATCAATTGTCGGATCGTTTATACTAAATAAAATGCTCAGATCAGGCTACTTTCACACTTGCGTTTACATTTTCTGTTTTGTCCCCATTCAGTGTCAATGGGGACGAAATGTAACTGAACAGAACGGAATGCTCCAAATTGCATTCCGTTTCCTTTGGTTGCGTTCCCATACTGGAGAGCAAAACGCAGCAAGCTGCAGTTTTCTTTCCGTCCTGGGATGTGGATCCGGCATGAACCGCAATGCAAGTCAATGGGGACGGATCCGTTTTCTCAGACACACTAGAAAACTGATCCGTCCCTCATTGACTTTCAATGGTGTTCATGATGGAGATAATACAACCGGATCCGTTCATAGCGGATGCAGATAGTTGTATTATCAATAATGGAAGTGGTTTTTTTGCTGATCCATGACGTATAAGGCAAAAACGCAAGTGTGATAGTAGCCTCAGGGATGCAGCTTAAAAACAAAGTGTGGCGTTTTTTTTTTTAATATAGTCTAATAATGAAGTCAGCGGCTCACCTATTTGGATTAATGGATAAGGTGCTCTATCCAGAGGCGGACCCACTACCTTAGGCCTCATGCACACGACAGTGTTTTTTCACTGTCAGTGATTTGGCTTCAGTGGTCCGTGTCCGATTTTGCTTCAGTTGTGTTTCCTTGTGTCTTCCTTTTTTTTTGCCTGACAGGGGGAAAAAAAGGAAGGTTAATGAAAAGTGTAATCTTATTACACCAAGGTCTTGTAGAAAAAAACAGACACGGACGCGGACACGGATGACATACCAGTTGTGCATCTGTTTTTTTTTGACGGACCCATTGACTTGAATGGGTCCGTCCTCCGTTTTCCACTGACAAGAATAGGACAGCTTATATTTTTTTGATGGACTGGAATCACGGATCACGGACGCGGAGAAAAAACGGAGGACTATCAGTTTTTTTTCACAGCTCCATAAAAATGAATGGGACCTCCGCTGAACTGTGAAAAATGACGGAACGGACGCTGATGCACACAACGGTCGTGTGCATGAGGCCTTAGGCCTCATGCACACGACAGTATTTTTTCACGGTCCGCAAAACAGGGTTCCGTTGGTCCGTGATCCGTGACCGTTTTTTCGTCTGTGGGTCTTCCTTGATTTTTGGAGGATCCACGGCCTTGCCGTGCGGAGCCAAACGGATCCGTCCTGACTTACAATGCAAGTCAATGGGGACGGATCCGTTTGACGTTGACACAATATGGTGCAATTGCAAACGGATCCGTCCCCCATTGACTTTTAATGTAAAGTCAGGCGTTAATATACCATAGGATTGGAGTTTTCTCCAATCCGATGGTATATTTTAACTTGAAGCGTCCCCATCACAATGGGAACGCCTCTATGTTAGAATATACCATCGGATTTGAGTTAGATCGTGAAACTCATATCCGACAGTATATTCTAACACAGAGGCGTTCCCATGGTGATGGGGACGCTTCAAGTTAGAATATCCTACGAACTGTGTACATGACTGCCCCCTGCTTCCTGGCAGCCCTGATCTCTTACAGGGGGCTGTGATCAGCACAATTAACCCCTCAGTTGCCATGTAGTCCTGGTTGCCATGGTTACTTAGCAATATTAGAAGCATCATACTTACCTGCTGCGCTGTTTGTAACCGGCCGGGAGCTCCTCCTACTGGTAAGTGACAGGTCTGTGCGGCGCATTGCTAAATGATCTGTCACTTACCAGTAGGAGGAGCTCCCAGCCAGTCACAGACAGCGCAGCAGGTAAGTATGATGCTTCTAATATTGCTAAGTAACCATGGCAACCAGGACTACAGTAGTGTCCTGGTTGCCATGGTTACCGATCGGAGCCCCAGCGATTAAACTGGGACTCCGATCGGAACTCTCCGCTGCCACCAATGATCGGGGGGGGGGGGGGGGAGGGGGGGGAGGCCGCACACTGGCCACCAATGATATTAAAACAATAGAGGGGGGGGGCGCACACTGGCCACCAATGAAATTAATACAATAGAGGGAGGGGGGGCGGGGGGGCCGCACTGGCCACCAATGAAATTAAAACTGGGGAGGGAGGGGGGGTCTGCCCCCTCCTGCCTGTCAGCCCCTGATCTCTTATAGGGGGCTATGACATGCACAATTAACCCCTCAGGTGCAGCACCTGAGGGGTTAATTGTGCGGATCACAGCCCCCTGTAAGAGATCGGGTGCTGCCAGGCAGCAGGGGGCAGTCATGTACACAGTTCGTAGTATATTCTAACTAGAAGCGTCCCCATCACTATGGGGACGCCTCTGTGTTAGAATATACTGTCGGTTCTGAGTTTTGACGAAGTGAAAACTCAGCTCTGAAAAAGCTTTTATGCAGACGGATTTTCCGATCCGTCTGTATGAAAGTAACCTACGGCCACGGATCGCGGATGCCAATCTTGTGTGCATCCGTGTTCTTTCACGGACCCATTGACTTGAATGGGTCCGTGAACCGTTGTCCATCAAAAAAATAGGACAGGTCATATAGGAAACACGGATCACGGATGCGGCTGCAAAACGGTGCATCTTCCGTTTTTTCCACGGACCCATTGGAAGTCAATGGGTCCGCGAAAAAAAACGGAAAACGGCACAACGGCCACGGGTGCACACAACGGTCGTGTGCATGAGGCCTTATACAAACAAAAATGTATATTTAGAAACCAGATGGATGGAACTCTAAACATTTGTGAAGCATATATAAAATGCGAATTTAAAATGTCAATGCTTGCAATTGAATAAAATGTCTAAATAGTATGAACATAGTTTCAACCTAGAACTGGACAAAGAAATTCAACCTGACCAATCATCAGCCATTGTCAGCACCTAGACACGGTGGTCCAAATGGCCTGTTTTAACTGACTCATCGAATATGTATGGCCAGCTTAAAGCAGAGCGTTATCATTCAAATGCAAATTAAACAAACAAGAGAGGCCTCCCAGGACACACACACAAAAAAAAGGCTAGCGTGTTAATCTTAACAATACAGAAAAAAAATTCCACTGCGCAAATTCTGGGTCCAGCATCTGTTACAAAAAAAAAATTGAATGTAGAAGCCCTCAATCAGCCATAGACATCATGCTTTGTGAATCCGTTGACTCATGCATGAATCATTCTCTATTCAATTCAGACCCGTCTACGGCAACGTGCTGAATCTTAAATGTACCACTGTGGACAGAAATGGAGGGAGCGAAAACAATAAAAACCTAAAAAAATATAGGTCCTACTAAAGTGGTTTCTACATCATTACAATTAAAAGTAAGCTCAAAAGCAAAGCATAACAAGTCACATGAAAAAGCTAAACATTCCTAGCAAACCACACAATCACTACAAGGCAATACACAAACACATCAGCGTTATACTACATCTTATGAGCAGAACTATTGGGACAATATTAAAAGTGAAAACTCCCGGGCAGCTGTAACAGATTCAGACCCAGACACTGAACATCCTGCAGAGGAAAGAGGAAGAGACCTTTCTGAGCACCGGACCGAGTGCCAAAACCAACACATGGAGGAAGAGCGGACCTGCCTCATTCTGTAGTAGGATCATTCAGCAGCTATTTCCGTTTTGGACTAGAAAAAGTTAATTTCCATCACTAAAGCAATGACTGCACCATCACAACACTTTTATCACACAACCACCTCTACAACCGCAGTATCGACTGCCACCGGATATTATATCCCAATAACACTTTGGAACGCCACTTTATCACATAGGCAGGAATCACGTCCACTGACATCCCTATAATAATAGACGTAGCACACAATAGCCGCATCAACATAAGAAGCAAATAAAAGGGAGAATCAAAATACGTTGTAAGGGCTCATTCGTGCAACCATATAGCCGTGTGAACTACGCTTCTCAGATGTGGACCCATTGACTTGAATGGGTCTGCAATCTGCAGAATACGGCAAAGGATGGGATATGTCCTATCTTTTGCGGAGCAGAGGCATGGATCGGAAGCCCACAGAAACACTCAGAAGCCCTTCCTTTTGGGTCCGTGTTTCCACACTGTAAGGGTCCATTCACACAACCGTATGTGTTTTGCGGATTCACAGATCCGCAAAAAACAGACACTGGCAATGTGCGTTCCGCATTTTGCGGACTGCACATTGCCGGCACTATAATAGAAAATGCCTAATCTTGTCCGCAATTGCGGACAAGAATAGAACATGTTCTATTTTTTTCGGGAGCGGCGGACTGGAAGATCGACGGCGCGCTACGGAAATGTGGATGCGGAGAGCACATAGTGTGCTCTCCGCATCCATTCCGTCCCCATAGAGAATGAATGGGTCCGCACCCGTTCCGCAATTTGGTGAACGGATGCGGACCCATTATTACATGTCCTATCTTTTGCCGTATTTTGCAGATCACAGACGCATTTAAATCAATGAGTCGCACCGCAATATGAGCCCTTAGCCTGATTGACTCTCTTCAAATCAGGGGTGTTTCTCTTTATCGTGTCGTACTGCAGAATTATTCTCTCCTAGAAGCAATGTTTCAAAGAGAGAATAGCTCTGAAACACTGCATCCGGGGAAGCAAGCCAGAAAAAAACCTCTGTAGGTAAAGTAGGACCTACTGAACGCCATACAACGCTGACTTAAAGGGGTTCTGCAGTTTTTTTAAACTGATGATCTCTCCTCTGGATAGATCATCAGCATCTGATCGGCGGGGGTCCGACACCCGGGACCCCTGCCGATCAGCTGTTTGAGAAGGCAGCGGTGCTGGCAGAGCTTAGACCCTTCCCCAGGCAATTGATACTAGTCGTGAAGTCACTGGGCCTGCGGTAAACAGCGAGAAGGCCACTGCACTACTGCCAGCAGCGCTGCCTTCTCAAACAGCTGATCGGCAAAGGTCCCGGGTGTCGGACCCCCGCCGATCAGATGCTGATGATCTATCCAGAGAACTGCAGAACCTCTTTAAAGGGCATGTGTTATCAGAAAATTACCTATTGTTTAAATCACGATTTTATGTTTAACATATCTTTAAAGAATTTTTGGTGATGTTATTTTTAATTTTTCATGTCAATATCTATATTTAAACAAAAACCATAAATCCTGTAGTTTTTTACACTGGCCAATAAGCCTAATAATAGGCTCCACTGCTTGGTCTGTACAGATCACTTTACTGCAGTTACCTGCTTATCTGTTACTCTAATCCTGCTCATCATGATATCACCTCTGTGCATAGATAAGACAGGATCCTTTATTCACAATAGATGATTGTCAAAGCTTATCTACTCCTTCCCTGTACAATGACCTCTACACAGGTCACAGAGCATGACTAGAAAACTCTCCCATAGAAGTCAATAGGGTCCCCTCCTGACCACTGTGTCTACGGACCATGTGGCTGCTGTAAAGCAATTTTTTTATGCTTTCTAAATGCTGTTAAGAACAGCTCAGGCAAGACGGCCAGCCCCATAATCATGTTCAGGAAATAGGTAAAAAAAATCTGCAATCAGAAAATAAAAACAAAATAGAAAAAAGGATATGTGCTACGATTAAATTTTAACTGGCAGATTACATTTTCGGTGACACATTTCCTTTAAAGGCTATGGCAATTTTTTTTATTACTGCATTTTAATTGGTATTTATGAAAAAACAATTTGGTGTTATACAGATTTTACTTTCAGTGTATCTGCAGACGATTTCAAGATGTTTTACACTGAATACGTCAGCTCGATCTATAACCCATATCTCTGAACTCCTGACAGATCATAAACACTTATTTAAAGGGGTTGTATCATGAATAGGGGTGAGCAAATCGAGCTTTGGATCCAAAATCCGAAGTTGATTAATTTCAAAGCTTCATTAATGCTGTACGGAGACCTTTCTCTATACAGCATTAAAATGTATGTGCTTAGGCGAGGCAAAATTTGGCAAGTCCGAAGTCGCATGAGACTTCGGCCTTTAATTTGACGACTTTAAAAACATTTTAAAACAGGAATCAGAAGTCGGCTTCGGTACCAAGGTACTAGCCAGTACCGAAACCGACTTCAGATTCGGTACTGGCTGGTACCTTGGTACCGAAGCCGACTTCGGATTCCTGTTTTAAAATGTTTTTAAAGTTGTAGAATCGAAGCCCAATGTTATTCACCGAAGTCTCGCACGGCTTCGAACTTATCGAATTTTGCCTCGCCAAAGCACATACATTCAAATACAGGTTTCCGTACAGCATTATAACGAAGTTCTGGAATGAATCAACTTCGAATCTTGGATCCGAAGCTTGATTCACTCATTACTAGTCTCGAAACATGTTCTACATTTTTCTAACCAGCACCAGGATCTGAATACTTTTGTAATTGCATATAATTAAAAATGTTATATAGCCACTGAGTTATTCAATAAAATGTATCTGTATAGCGCCACCTGCTGTTTGTTCTTTTCCTTATTTTTTGTCCTCCTCAATGAGCTGGTCGCACATGCTCAGTTTAAATCTTCAATTGCCACCAGCCACATGTTCTATTAGAGGCTGTGGCAGTCACAGTACACAGAGAGAGCTGCAGCAGAAAGAACACTCCCCCCCCCCCCCCCTCACGAGCTGCCCGGCTGAAAATAATCTAGCAGAGCAATTGGAGCAGTGAATGGGGAGATCTCTGGACCCATGTGAGGTACAGGGCTGGTTCTAGCTTTGTTAGAAATGTATTGTCATGTACAGGACGTCCGATTTTCATTTTTTACAGCAATCATGGCATAACCCCTTTAAGTGTATATTTACATACAAAATACACTGTATTCCATCTGACCTCTATTCTACAGAACCCTTTGTTGCTTAAGACACCCCATTTCACTGTGTATCCCTCCTCCTCCTCGCACCATTACTGTAGGTAGAGCACCCATACAGACACATAACGTTACCAGGATTACATCCACACTTTCTTCTCTGCTAAACTCTCCACAGAACGTTCCCCTGAACTTTCAGCTCCGGGAGACGCGTCTCACTGAGGGGCGAGCACTTGGCGGTCTCCCACCTCCCAACCACAGCCTCAGGGACGCCTTTGTACTTCTCACTGACTGTAATAAGATCTGCAGACTACTGCACTCAGTACAGCTCTCCACCCCTCACCCTAAAATCACAAATGAACCTCTGAATTGTCCTATTTTCTCAAGTTTTGTTCATCTTTAGTGACAGTACATCAGTATCTGGGAGAGCTGGGTTGCAAATCAGCTTCATTCATTTATACACACTCATTTTTTCTAAAAACATATTTTTTTTTAATAGTGAATTTTAAGTATTTTTCATAGCAGTTTTCACAAATATTTTTATGTTTAGATTAGTATCTTTTTCCTGGAATTTATAAGTCCTATAGAGAAGCCTACAGAGAAAGACCACAGAAATGCCATCTCCAAAATATTTTTAGACATACCTCTAAACTTCTGAAAATCACAAAGGGAAAATATGTGTGACACAGCAATTTTTTTTCATACTAGGCACCCTCTTACACACCTCTAACGCCACCCAAAACATAACATACACAGCCAATCCCACCCAGTCCACTTAATGCCCCCACATAGTAATTATTCCCCCTTTTGGGCCCCCTCACAGTAGTTTAGCCTAGATGTGCCCCTTTCACAGTAGTCATGCCCAGATGTGCCCTATTCATAGTAGTCATGCCCAGATGTGCCCCCTTCACAGTAGTCATGCCCAGATGTGTTCCCTTTGTAATACCCCAGAGTGGTATTACCATTTCTTCACCCTGCTACTGTCTTTAATTGCTAACCACAATGTCATCAGTGTACTTATTTCAGGTCTTTTGTCACTGTGCATTGCTAATATTGCTCTGAAACTGCTATGTTCATGTAATGTTCCTGGTTGTCCAGCAGATGGTGTTGTGTATCTGGCAGGGAGAGAGATCCTTAGATAGAATCAAACTTATCAGTCCATTCTACCGCTTTTGGGCAGAAATGGGCAGGTCCTGTTTCCTACCAAAGGGAGGGGTTGCAGTTCTAGTTTATTCCAGTCTAGTCTAGACAGTGGATGTGCCAAGATATAGCAGTGAGGAAAAAGTGCCCCCTCCTGCACCAGGAGTCTCTCCAGAGGGAAGAAGCTCATAGAGCACTCTGACTCCTTATCGAGTTACAGAATATTTTGAGGGGGTCAACAGCCAAAGGCACCCCACTTTAGAGGTACCAGAACTGCCCTAAAGTCCAGCAACCAGCCTAAAGCTGAGTTTAGCACAGCAGAGAGAGAAAGCTGAGTTACCAAGTTTGCCTGCCAGTTTATTCCAAAGCTTGCTTGAAAGAGAAAGCCTGAATATTGTCTTGAATCAAATAAAGCTGTTGAACTTTATAAAAGTCTGGACTCAACTATTTTCTACATCCACCATTACTTATCCCCCTTATTGCTTCGGAGCCAAGCCCTGGGGATCGACTATATCCAGACAGGAGCACCGTGACACACACAATGAAACTATTGGAGCCACACCACTCGGCATTCCTATAGACCTGGACACGATCGGCGCCTTCACAGTACTCATGCCAAGATGTGCCCCCTTCACAGTAGCTATGTACTGCTGGGATGTTTAGGAGGAGCGCACCTGATGGTTCCCAGGCTCGCATGCTCCTTCTAGACAGCTTAGCAGAGGGATGTCTGACCACATCCTGCCCGCTGCTGGGGAGCACCAGCAGCTGAGCTAAATGGTGAAGTGGGGAGAGCATTTCAAGTAACTATCTCTGCGATCTCCGGATACAGAGACAGCTGAGAGCAGGACACAATGTCCATACAAGAAAAAGGGTCGGCACTGATACAAATGTCCAACTGTGTTCACACCTGCACTCGCAACATGTGATATATGGTGGTGCTCTGCTTGATAGCCATACAAAAATCAACGAATAAAGAAAAAATGAACAGCGGCACTCACCATAAAGTAGAGCGGGACACACCTCGGCCGTTCTGTGAATGCGGGACAGCACAAAAATTCTTGACTATTCCACCGGATCCGGGCATGGTGGTCAGTCTTGGTTGCAAAGATTGAGTTGAAGAATAAAGTGAAGTCTAGACTTGGGAACGTTTCAATCATGTTTACTTGGATAACTTGAACTTGACAATACAATCTATTTCAAAGGGTTTGGTGCAATTCTCCTTTACTTGGTTCCAGCGGGATGCTATATGGTGGCAAGCCTTCTAAATGCTGCTCTCATTCCTTACTGGATTTTTGTTCAATGTAGTTTGCTGTAGAGGGTGTATTTTGCCTGTTTTCCCTCTACTCATTAATGAAGTCTCTTAGTACAGTATAATGCAAGGAGCGGATGCTCTCAGGGCTGCTCCCAGGGCTCCTGCAGCAGTGAGGGGAAAACGCTCATGTTGCTTTGGACTCCAAACTTCAACTCACTCCTTCCTCAGCAACCCCTCCCTTGGTAGGAAGCGGAACTGGCCCACTTTTGTCCCAAGTGGGGAATAAGAATGGAATGGTTAGTTCCATGCTTGCCTAAGGCACATTACATGTCACGTCAGTTGCATAAATACATTATTAAGGCACAGTACAAGATGACCTGGAATTAAATACACAGATGACATTATTTGCTAGCCATCAGTGATGAGCAGCAGGGGCAATATTCGAATTTGCAATATTTCGCGAATATTTGGATGAATATTCGTCATATATTCGCAAATCCGAGATCTCCAGTCATTATTTTCTTGATTGCAAAAATCATCAACCGGAAAATTTGCGATAATTTTTTTTTTTGCGATACGAACACTACTCCCAAAGTCAAAGATATTGCAGCCTTCTCATTGGCCCACAAGCAAGAAGCAGTGAGGGATCATGGGTACTGCTGAAAAAAAATCTAGAATATTCGCGATTACGAAGATATAGCATTATATTCTAGATATTTGCGAATTCTCGAAGTACCAATATTCGCGATAAAAATTTGCGATTAGAATATTCGCGATCAACACTACTACCCATTAGAGACAGTCGCAAGGTGTACGAATGGTAGTGCCCACTCTGTGATACTACAGCTTCCCATAGCAACCTGAGTCCACCTTGCATTTTTCAGAACTATCCTGAGGATAGGCCAACAATATCAAAATCTTGGAAAATTCCATTAAGTCTCCTTGTTACCATTCATCATGCTTGATGAAAATGCACAAAATAACCAATGATAGAAGTATAATCTAATCGCTGATCCACTTTCATCATGCGTATACACAAAACCATCAGCGTCTGGGTTATCAGTCAATGTGAATGCTACTTATGCTGGCCTAGCACATGGCTGTCATTCAGCTGACAGTTTTCCCTTACTTTCATGCAGAATGGGGACGTTATCTGAATGGGAAAGCAATAGGATTAGACATAGACAGCAGATATCGGACCCACTAATCCTTGTTACTCCTGATGAGAGATGTTGGGGGCAGTCGTCCTGTATTCCACATGAGCTTGTAGAAATCATCATGTTCCTTACATACAAAACCTCATGTTTATGGCAGCTTTAGATGCTGCGATTATACAACATGGCGGCCTCCAAGAGAAACCAGGTTATTTTGTTTGGCCACATGAGCAGACGGGTCTGAAAGTGTAGAAAGTGGCGATAGAGATGAGTGAATCAGTAAAAATTCGCCTTGGCAAATTTTCTATCAAAAGCACCAGATTTGCCAGATACCAGCAATGGAGACAAAAATTCTCCCAAAAACAAAACGCCAGTAAAACCAATTATCCCAGATTTTAGACTCATCTCTACTGGCAAGAAAACATGGATAAACATGGAAACAAGGATTATTTCAGAGGTCTGGCCAAACATTGCCGGAAGTGAAGGGTGTGATTTCCATGTCACATAGAGAGGTCTGTAAGAGATGCACCTGCTTTTTATCACAGCAACTTTTTCTCGTCTGTATCACCAGTATTAGCCGGCCCGGACATGGAGAAACACATCACCGACAGCCCCCTATCGAAATCAGGCGTTGTTCACGCTTGTGCCAGGAGTTTAACTTTTCCTTACAAGACAAACACGTACTGCAAATTTAGGCCAAAAGTGGTCGTTTTGGTATATGATTGGCAGTATATGCATACACCAGCCGAGTGGGCTAAGCATGGTCTGTACAAAGCCATAGAAATCATAGAAGATTTAACCTCTTCCCTACATCTGCTGTATATGTACGGAGGATGTCGGGTATTTACAGTAGGCGTCTGCTCAGGAGCTGAGCGGGCGCCAAAGCTAGTGGGTACCTACTGTTTTATACCCAGTGGCAGAGTCTGTTGCAGCAATAATTGTACTACAGACACGCCGTCACTTAGGAGCTGCCCACCTGGTGGGTTTTACTGCAGAATTTTTGGTGCTGCCGAAATTTCTCTGACATCCTACCAGCAGCTGCATCCTTTTTACCTCTCAGTAATTTCGATGGAAGCAAAACTGAGGACCGCTGAGTGACTGCGTAAAGCAGCAGCAAGAACGGACATGTTCCTTCTCAGTGCGCTTCAAGCAGCCGCTCCCCGATCCTCAGTGTTGACTCCCACTGAAAAGAATGGGAGGCAAAAGGGATGCGGCTGCTGGTGGGATTCCAGCAAAATTATGCAGTTAAACCCGCAGTGTGAATGGCCCCTCAGTGCTATAAACAGCCTGCAGAGCCTGAAGAATTTAGCAATTTTCACATAAAAAAAACAAAAAACTGCAAGGGGCTATGGACTTTGCACAGAGAATCTCCAGGTCAGTCTCTAATGGTAACTGCTGACGTCATGTAGAGAAGCACAAATTTATGAATCCATGGTCAGGGGTGTCATTCAACGCCATAAAACAATTACAGGGCCAGCAGTGATGAGAAGCTAGAAGTGTAACTATACAGTAGGTACTACAAAGGTAGCGGCTGCACCAGGCGCCCAGTGCTTAAAGGGGCTCAAAAGGTCCCTCATTATTAATGCCACACGTTAGGAGTGGGGAGGGGTGGGGGAGTTGGGATACCTCCATACACATTACGTAAAATCTAAATCAGCAGATTCAGACAACTTTCCTCAAATGTGAACGGGTGCTGTAAGAGAAGGCTGATCAGTATGGCGGAGGTGTGTATTATTACTGATTAATCCACTGTCAAAATCTACAAACAACTCAATGTTAAAAAACCCCTGCACATGAATCTTAAAAAACGTCAGTGGGGTTTTCAGGGCACACTGTAGAATTTCTAATCCATAGCATACCTAATAGACAGCAACATTGTTATAGAAAGTGTCAAATCCATGGTAAATTCACAGCAATATCTACTTATAATATATTAAAATTTGTGCCAGATATTCTTCACCACATCTGTACATATTTAATTTCCATAGGATATGTAATAGATGCCTATAGCGCCAAGGTCAACATTAGGGTCAGAGTTAGGGTCAGAATCTGTCTTCCGTTCCGCACCGAGCAGTATCTTCCAGATTGTCGACCCATTCTATCTGTTTGCAGGACACAATACAGGCACGGACCAGCTACAGTCGTGTAAATGTAATATTCCGTAGTGCTGCCCCAGCCTAACACACATACTTCATTTCATAAGCATCATTACACACATAGTGGACTTTTATACTTACAGCCACTCTTTTTCACACAGCCTGACACATACAGGCTCTCTTATACACACACACACACACACACACACACACACTTGTACACATGCAGGTACTCTTATATACACACCCTTGTACACATGCAGGTACTCATATACACACACTTGTACACATGCAGGTACTCTTACATATACACACATATACATGCAGGTACTGTTCCATACACACTTTCATACATACATACAGGCTCTCGTATATACACACTTCCACACATGCAGACACTTTTTGTACACATGCAGGCAGTCTTTCATACACTCACTTCCATACATGCAGGTACTCTTTATACACACATTTCACATGTGCAGGCACTCTTACATACACACACTTGTACACATGCAGGCACTCTTACATACACACTCTAATATACATGCAAGAAGGGGCGTAGCTATAGGGGGTGCAGAGGTAGCAGGCAGAGGAGCCTGAGGGGGCCCAAAGACCCTTGTGCCTCATAAGAAGACACCAGTATTATAGAAAGTGCATGCTGGTCAAGTTACACCTCTGGCTGGAGGGAAGGGGTTAGGTCAAGAATTTGGCATGGGGGGGGGGGGGGGGGGATTCTGTTACAATTTTTGCCTCAGGCAGCACGAAGACTGTGTGCTTCCCTGCCCCTGACAAAGTACTGAGGGAAGGGGGGGCCAAAGCTGAACTCTTGCACCAGGGCCTATGAGCTTTTAGCTATGCCGGCACTCCTCCATACACTTTCATACATAGAGGTACTCTTCAATACATGCTTTCAAACATGCAGGTACTCTTCCATACATACTTTCATGCATGCAGGCATTCTTCCACACATACTTTCATACATGCAGGCCCTCTTCCACAGATTCTTTTATACATGCAAGTACTCTTCCATACATGCAGGTACTCTTCCATACACACTTTCATACATGCAGGTACTCTTCTCTACATGCAGGCACTCTTCCATACATTCTTTTATACATGCAAATACTCTTCCATACATGCAGGTACTCTTCCATACACACTTTCATACATGCAGGTACTCTTCCATACACACTTTCATACATGCAGGTACTCTTTTATACATGCAGGTACTCTTTTACACCACATTACACTACATATAGATTCCTTCCTCACCTCATGGCCCTGTATATTTTTGGCTGCAGCTTCTAGTTGTGTCCCCACATCCTCATCCAGGCTCCTCCCCCTTGCATCAGCAGGCTCCACCTCCACACAGGCAACAGTCCTTCCTTCCTGATTAGCAGTCCTGGCTCACTGGAGGAGAGGCTGTCAGTACTATTGACTAACAGGTTTTAGTCCAATCCGCACTTCTGGTCAGTAAAGCCTAATTCACACGTCCGTGTTCATGCTTAAATCCGTGAAAAGGTGGTCAGTGATGCCTCCGTGTTGGGTCCATGTGTCCATTTTTTGCTGTCTGTGTGTCAATGACACTGAACAGCTGAAAAATAATTTTCAAATCATCTGTTCCTAATGATTCGTGAAACACAGATGAAGCACAAATGGCATCCGTGTTGCATCCGTGGTTTTCACAGACCCATAGACTATAATAAGTGTGATGGACGGACAAAATAGGGCATGCATCTGTACTAAAAAAAAACAAAAAAAGGACACACGGACCGTGGTAAAACACTGACGTGTGAATACATACATTAAAATGAATGGAGATGTGTGCTGTCCCTGGAGAACACATACAGCACACGTCCGTAAACACGGACATGTGATTGAGGCTTAAGGCTGTGTCCATATGGTCTTATTTTCCAGAAAATTGCAGCAAAATGCTTATTTTTTTTAGAGTGATTTCGTGAAAATTTTGTGGAAGCAGTCTCACTGACCCAGGCAGCAGCTTATAGCTGAGTTCCTCTCATGTTCAGGAGACCATGAGGCCCACTGCAGCCACCTGTGTATGAGCGCACAGGGGGCGGAGCTTATAAAGTAGGAAGCTCACTTGTTTGTTCAGGGGGCCCACCGAGGGTTTCACCGGCAACCTGGCAGAGCCCATAATTACCCTACAGAAAGAAATACATAGCACTTCTTAATTCTTAATATTATACTACATCTAGAAATTATATCCTATATGGAAAAAGGGACACCTACAGGAGCCTTTATGACAGGGATTGCCAACAGTGATGGCCAGTTCGCATTGTTCGCCCGCGAACACATGCGGGCTGCCATCTTTTCTCACAAGTCCGGCGAGGCACAGGTGAGCCCTTACCTGTGCCTGTGCGCGAGCCGGTCTAAAATGAAATGCGGTCACCGGGAGCAGGCAGTTCCGAGAACAGCCGCCGGGGGCCTTCATCGGGCTGTTCTCGGAACTGCCTGCTCCCGCTGACCGCATTTGTTTCAGACCGGCTCACCGCACAGGCACAGGTAAGGGCTTACCTGTGCATCGCCGGACGGGTGAGTCTACCTTACTAAAGATAGCAGCCCGCCGGACTTGTGAGAAAAGATGGCAGCCCGCATGTGTTCGTGGGCGAACAATGCGAACTGGCCATCACTGATTGCCAACCTGCGGCTCTCCAGCTGTTGTAAAACTACAACTCCCACCATGCCCTGCTGTAGGCTGATAGCTGTAGGCTGTGTGGGCATGCTGGGAGTTGTAGTTTTGCAACAGCTGGAGAGCCTCAGGTTGGCCATCCCTGCTTTAAGACATCCCATTCTATATACATAGACATTATTATGGAGTTTTCCTCCCACCTCTCGAAGATAAAACAACTTCCACTTCTGCAAATGCTTTCTACAGGATTTTGGAGTGTGTCTGTGGGAATTTTTGACCATTCACCCAGAAGAACATTTGTTAAGAAAAGACCTGACTCTCAATCTCCATTCTAGTTCATCCCAAAGGTGTTGGATGAGGTTGAGGTCAGGGCTCTGTGCGGTCCAGTCTAGTTCTTCCTCATCAAACTCACCCAAACATGTATTTATGGACCATGCTTTGTTCACCGGGCACAGTCATGATGGAACAGAAGAGGGTCTTCCCCAAACTGTTCTCCCAAATTAAAAAACATACAACTGTCCTACTTGTCTTGGTATGCTGAAGTATTAAGGTTTCCCCTCACTGGAACTAAGGGGAGTAGGCCGACCTCTAAAAATACAACCCCATAGCATAATCCCTCCTTTACCAAACGTTACAGTTGGCACAATCCAGTCAGACAGGTAACGTTCTCCTGGCATTCACCAAACTCAGACTCGTCTATCAGACTTACATATAGAGAAGTGTGATTCATCACGCCACAGAGCACGTTTCCACTGCTACAGAGTCCAGTGGTGGTGTGCTTTACACCACTCCACCACACTTGGCATTGCGCATAGTGATATAAGGCTTGCATCCAGCTGCTTGGCCTGGTGCACAGGTTTTGTGCTGATGTTATTGCCAAAGGAGGTTTGGCAGTTATGGAGTCAGCAGAGGGTTGGTGATTTTTATGCGCTATGCTCCTCAGCACTCGGTGACCACTCTCTGAAACTTTACCCGGTCTCCGCTTTGTGGCTTAGTTGCTGTGGTGCATAAATGCTTTCACTTTATAATAATACCACTCACAGAGGATCTAGGAGGGAAGAAATTTTCCAAACAGCGGTGGCATCCTGTCACAGGACCACGCTGGAATTCGTATAGCTCTTTAGAACAAGCCATTCTTTCGTAAATGTATGTAAAAGCAGCTGCATGGCTAGGGGCTGGATTTTATACACCTGTGGCAAATGGACTGAATTACGGTAAACACCAAAATTCTATGATTAAGACATGTCCGAATACTTTTCTTCGTATAGTGTATACGAGAGCCAGTGATAAAAAGCGCTGGATTTAGATCGGCTATAATACAAGATGTAACTAGAAAATATAACAATATACTGTATAATGAAAGCTACCTTAATTTCTTTAAAGATTACATAAGTATAATTGATTTGCTAGGACTTACATGTAAAAAGATTTTCTAAATGCATGTCCATACGTGCCAGAACAGAGAGGACTTCTTACATCTATGCATTTGAATGGCAATCATGTAATGTTATATTTCTCCTGCAGGGGACGCTGCATGGAAGAATGTGTGCCCAAATGAGACTTCATCTGGCAGCAACAGCTGAACACCGGAGGTGAGAGCCAACTTACGGAGACTGTCAGCACAGAAGTCCCTCTGAATTATGTGCCTCCAGAGCGTTCTCGGTGCATTACATGGCTGGTTTGTGGGGACACAGTGAGGATTCTATTTCATTTCAAAAAGTTGGACATCTTTGTGGTATTCTAATTACTTCATGTGCATTTCCACATACTGGTCAAATCATGACGGGGGGGGGGGTTTATCGTCAACCACACACCAGATTTCTGGCGTAAAAATGTTTCAAACACTTTTTAAAATTCACTTGTGACAAATTTTGTTGCAAGTGGCGTTTCGCAACTGCCCTCGCCAATTTCCTGATAAGGGGGTGTGGTGAGGGCTCGGAAGGGCAGGGTACACAGCTGCAGCATATTTATCTTCTTTGATGCCAGTTTTTATGGCATGAACCCCCCCTGAAATCTACATCAGCTAGCGGCTGGCATAGATTTCAGTTTAGGAACACGGAATGCCGGAGCTGTGCCTTGTAATAAATTATGCACAGCGTCCAGCAGCGCACGTGGCTATCACAGACTGACGTAAAAGTCTGGTCTGTGAAAGATCCCCCCCCCCCCCCCCCTATGGTGTTTTTGCTGTGATTTTGTTGTAATTACTGCAAAATAAGATGATTTGACCACAAATGTGACTTCGCCCTAAAGGGGAAATCCAATCATAAACAGATGTGGTAAATCATGGATACATGAACAGTAAAGGCCCTTTTTAACACGGGCAGAGCGAGCGAGCGATGATCGGGAAAGGACGTTCCTGTGAACCTGCAGCAATGATCAGGGCAGCGTGCGGCAGATCAGCCATTGCTCGGATCGTTTGTCCCATGCAGTTCCCGTGTGCACTGGGAAGCACATTTCTGTTCACACAGGGCGATGTGTTGCCATGAAGCCATTGTCTGTTCATTTGTCAGGTGATGGGCGGCTGATTTACAGGGAAATTATTTGGAACTACCCTCCAGATATACGCTCATCCCCCGATCATTGTCCAGATCCTCATCATGTGTTTAAGAGCTTGAGTTCGATAGATTAAGGCCTCATGCACACGGTCGTTGTGCGGCCGTTCTGTGCATTGCGGGGTGCACACGGCCGCCGGCCGTGGATTGCCGACCCACCGTTTGCGGGCTGCAATACGGGCACGGCCGCCCAACGGCCATGTGCATGAGGCCTAACAGAGATCTTTAACCCGTTTGGTTCTACACAGGAATTTCTGTTACTGAAATCCAGACGCAACAGTCTGCACACCGAGGGATTTGATGAGCCTTTGCTTTGAACATAATTTCTTATTTCCACTAGTAGAAATGTCTGAGCAATGTTAAAGGGAAGGAAGCACTTTACTGAGCCTTTTCATCACAGACTACTCTTCTACCAGTATCTATACCAGTAATGGAAATCCTCCTCTACAGGAGCATCTATACAGGAGAAGCTGTCACCCACCGTGTGCGGATGAGGAGACCATCCTGGCTCCTGAAGGCTGGCATCTACAGTTGCAAGAAAAAGTATGTGAACCCTTTGGAATGATATGGATTTCTGCACAAATTGGTCAGAATTAAATGTTACCATGTTTTTATTCAACACGCCATGTAAACATTCACAGTGCAGGTGGAAAAAGTATGTGAACCCCTAGACTAATGACATCTCCAAGAGCTAATTGGAGTGAGGTGTCAGCCAACTGGAGTCCAATCAATGAGATGAGATTGGAGGTGTTGGTTACAGCTGCCCTGCTTTTCACAAGAAGCATTGCCTGATGTGAATGATGCCTCGCACAAAAGAGCTCTCAGAAGACCTACGATTAAGAATTGTTGACTTGCATAAAGCTGGAAAGGGTTATAAAAGTATCTCCAAAAGCCTTGCTGTTCATCAGTCCATGGTAAGACAAATTGTCTATAAATGGAGAAAGTTCAGCACTGCTGCTACTCTCCCTAGGAGTGGCCATCCTGTAAAGATGACTGCAAGAGCACAGCGCAGACTGCTCAATGAGGTGAAGAAGAATCCTAGAGTGTCAGCTAAAGACTTACAAAAGTCTCTGGCATATGCTAACATCCCTGTTAGCGAATCTACGATACGTAAAACATTAAACAAGAATGGATTTCATGGGAGGATACCACAGAGGAAACCACTGCTGTCCACAAAAAAACATGCTGCACGTTTACAGTTTGCACAAGAGCACCTGGATGTTCCACAGCAGTACTGGCAAAATATTCTGTGGACAGATGAAACCAAAGTTGAGTTGTTTGGAAGAAGCACACAACACTGTGTGTGGAGAAAAAGAAGCACAGCACACCAACATCAAAACCTCATCCCGGTACCTCACCTTCACTGAAATTTTCAATATTTATGGTCTGGACAGTTCACACTTCCTTCCCTTCCAACAAATATCCCATTTTTGCAAACAGAGATTATGGGATGTCGGCGGGGAGTGTGACAAAACCTCCCTAATATTTTCTTTAGGGACGACAAATACGAAACTATCTATCTCATATATTTATCAAACATTAAGGGAATCAGGAAATAAAGTGTTAGCAGCATCAACTCTTTTTAGGAAATGGGGAAAAAAAACAAAATATTACTATATCTACTGAAGACGTCCTACAAGGATGGGTAAGAGTTTGTAAAGCTGTACCTTGTGAAAAGTGGAGGGAATCTCACCTCCGGCTACTATACCATGCTATATATGCTTTCAACTATCCTAAGAAGATGGGTAATCCCAGTCATCTTACAGCCTGCCCAAAATGTGGGTTGGAAAAAGCCGATTTGTCACACCGTGTGTGGTTTTGTCCCCGGACCCAGCATTTTTGGGAACAGATCAAAAGTTGGATCACTGATACTTAGGGTTATACATTAAGGTTTACCCCGGAAAGCCTACTGTTCCACATTTTTGAAGATACACCTGAGCCCCCAAAGTTAGTAGATGCGTCGCTATTAGTGTCACTGTGCTGTTTATTCTTGAAATGGTTGAAACCGGAGATACCAAAACTCCAGGAAATAATATCACAAATGTCACATTTTATGTACCTAGATAAGCTAGATACTGAATCAAACAAAGATAAAAAAAAACTAAAAGATTTTTCCAATGTTGGAAAACTTTTATAATCAAACATCTTACCCAAAATGAGATCAAGACAGTTATGCAGTCTTTCAGGTATACAGAATGGTATAATATAGTGGCTCTCAAAAGGACCCGAGGGAAATTATGTATAGATTAATTCCATGGGGGATATATGGATCACACTGGTACCAACATGTTCAACTTAGAATTATATGATTAGCTGATTGGTCAGAGCATACAGGGATATTGGGTGTTAGGGAATAGGGTTGGGGAGGGGGGGTTTCAAATATGTGAACATATTGATTTGTAATCTGATTGATATGTCATTGTTAAAGAAAATGTGAATGCAAACTTGTACCATCCTTATTCTTATCTTGTAATCTTTTGTGAATACTTCACAATGTGCTGGTGCAATGAATAAAAAATTATAAAAAAAAAAAAAGAATCATCCCAACTGTGAAGTATGGTGGTGGGGGCATCATGGTTTGGGGCTGCTTTGCTGAATCAGGGCCTGGACGGATTGCTATCATCGAAGGAAAAATGAATTCCCAAGTTTATCAAAGCATTTTGCAGGAGAACTTAAGGCCATCTGTCCACCAGCTGAAGCTCGACAGAAGATGGGTGTTGCAACAGGACAACGACCCAAAGCATAGAAGTAAATCAACAACAGAATGGCTTAAACTGAAGAAAATAAGCCTTCTGGAGAGGCCCAGTCAGAGTCCTGACTAGTGATGGGCGAACATCTGCTAGGACGGTTCGCGAACGCGATCAAATGTTCGCGAACCGCAAGTTCGCGGCGGGTCCCATTCATTTTAATGGCAGGCGAACCTGAAAAACCTTCAGCTCTTATTTGCAGCCAAGAAATAATTACTAGAATTGCGCAAATAGTCCCACAACATGGACAGTGACATAGCAGATGTATTTTTCGAATTTGCGATCTCCATAAAAAATAAATTCAATGCGTAATATCGGCAATATAATTTTCACACAAGTAGAAATTATTTGTTCCAATAACGCTTGTCCCTCTATATACCTGCAGTATCGCAGCAGAACCGCACACAACGGCCGCACAATACAAATTCACTATAATATACTTTCTAACATAGAAAGTATATTATAACATTGTACAAGGAAGGCAATCCATTAGAATATACATGAAGATAAAACGTAACCTTTAATAATAATTTTACCGCAAGGTCTAGTCCTGACCTCAACTCGATTGAGATGCTGTGGCATGACTTTAAGAAAGCGATTCACACCAGACATCCCAAGAATATTGCTGAACTGAAACAGTTCTGTAAAGAGGAATGGTCAAGAATTACTCCTGACCGTTGTGCACGTCTGATCTGCAACTACAGGAAACGTTTGGTTGAAGTTATTGCTGCCAAAGGAGATTCAACCAGTTATTAAATCCAAGGGTTCACATACTTTTTCCACCTGCACTGTGAATGTTTACATGGTGTGTTTAATAAAAACATGGTAACATTTAATTATTTGTGTGTTATTAGTTTAAGAAGACTGTGATTGTCTATTGTTGTGACTTAGATGAAGATCAGATCACATTTTATGACCAATTTGTGCAGAAATCCATATCATTCCAAAGGGTTCACATACTTTTTCTTGCAACTGTAAATAGTAAAAGGATTATTCCCATTTTGTCCTGTCATGGCCATGATGGAAATATCCGAGGTCCGGAAATGCCTGAGCAGTTGGTGCTCTGCTATTTCCGTAACTCCCATTCACTGCTATGGGACCTATGGAAATGGCGGAGAACCAGCGGCTCAGATGTCACCACAACTTTGGCCACCCTCAGCTGGCACTTACTGTGGTTATTCCCATCTCAGCCATGAAAGGACAAGATGTTAATATCCCTTTCAAAACTTCTACTGCAGTATTGATATTAAATGATGCATCAATCTTCTCAACTAAATCGGCTATGTTCACATTGTTCTACTTATCAGCATTTTGGTTGGTAAATTTGGGACCTGTAAGCCCCACTTCAGGAACGCCCAAACCTGCCGGACATTACCTATTGGTGGCACTTACATAAGACCTGCTCATTTTCAGGCTGGGACAGTCAAAATTTGTGGGGACAGTCCCTGCAAATTTGGGACCGTTGGCAACTATGCACTGTGTGAGCATTCGGTGTATGAGTTGATAAATGCTCTTGGTACAAGTTCTGAACGTGCCTACTGATTCCTAAGGGTGGAATGGATGCCAAGATTACCCCCTGCATCCGTAGAGCTGGTATAAGATGGTGTATCTTATTACCTTGCAGGAAAAGATTTTCTTGTTTCTTGCAATGGTGGCCTATAGGCGATGTATGCTAGACACACAGTTACCTACATTGGTGGAATCCACTTGAGGAATGAAGATTAGAGACCTAATAGCTTTAGTATAGTATAGGCATGTATTTTGGTGCCATTGGGGGCTTCTCCCCTCTTGCGGTGTGATGTGGTCTGGCGTCATCCTTTTCTCACTGCAGTGGTCATACTTTACATACGAGTGAAGAATGGGGCAATATTAGTGGTGGGCTTTTCCTCATCATAATTGGTCATATAAGCATACAAACAACCATAATGTAATAAACTGTATATTTACATACATAATAATATACTGTGTTCCCTCTGACCTCTATTCTACAGGAACCCCTCATTGCTTCAGACACCCTACTTCTCTGCCCCCCTTTATGTGGTGCGGAGGAGCAGTACAAGTCATGAGTCCAGCACCTTGTGCATCCCTCCTCCTCCTCCTCCTTCTTCTTCTTGCACCATTACATAGGAAACTTTCCCCACACACACAGCAGCCATTCAGACACATAACATTACCGGGAGCACATCCCCATGTCTTCTCTGCCAAACTCTCCACAGAACCTTCAGCTGAACTTTCAGCTCCGAGAGACGTGTCTGACTGAGGGGCGAGCATTTGGCGGTCTCCCCCTCCCCGCCCCCAACTACAGCCTCAGAGACGCCCTTATACTACTCACCGTCTGTAATAAGAACTGCAGACTACTGCACTCCGTACAGCTCTCCACCCATAAAATCACAAATGAACCTCGGAATTTTACTCTTTTCTCAATTTGCAAAAAAAATAAAATCATCCTTGCTTTATCTGCTTCTGGGAGAGCTGGGTGCCGAACCATATGTAATGATATATCCTTACCTGGTTGTTACCCAGCTTCCCTGGAGCTCTAAATGGCAAATCTGATAAATGTCTCTTTCAAACAGTTTTTTCCCAGAGTTTTTCTTAGAAAAAACAATAGCCATGAATTTCAGGCATTTTTCATAGTGTTTTCTTTTTATTGTATTTGTAACCTGGCAATTTTAAAGTCCTATAGAGAAGCCTATGGAAAGACACCAGAAAATAAAAAATTTCTCATATACTTTAAGGTACCAAGTCCTTACAGTTTTTAAAATCTCTGCTTGCTGTCATTCAGTAGAAAACAACCGAGATGTCTGGTAGCGGCTTATTCTCCTGTTGCCTTTTAAAATACATGCATGCTCAGCCATGCAGGTATGCATATGGAGGAATCGGGAGGAATAACTGCAGGGCAACTTTGCAGCACAGTTATCAGACCTGTGTAAGGGCTCATGTACACGAATATATTTTCTTTCTGCGTCCGTTCCATTAATTTTTTTCCGGTCCGTATGCAGTACCATTCATTTCAATGGGTCCGCAAAAAAAAACTGAAATTACTCCATGTGCATTCCGTTTCCATATGTCTGCATGTCCGTTCCGAAAAAAAAAACAAAAAAAACATGTCCTATTATTGTCCGCATTACGAATAGGACTGTTCTATTAGGGATCAGCTGTTCCGTTCTGCAAAAAACTGAATGAACACGGACTTCATCCGTATTTTTTTGCGGATCCGTGTTTTGCGGACCGCAAAATACATACAGTCGTGTGCATGAGATCCGGCAGGCTCTTCTGACAGGGAACAATCTGTTGGGTCTTTCTAGATCTAACATAGCCGGAAGCCTCTGTGTTCCTGTCCAGCCCCATTAAACTATAAGGGGGATCGGCGGAGATCTGGCCGCAACCCGGCAAATATGCCAAGAATCACATAGAGGTTTTTGCCCGTCCGATTCTCTGCATATTTGCCACATCATAGTAGAGGCTGGAGAACCCCATTATGCATACTATAGAGATCGTGAAGCCAGTCCTACTGCCATTTTCGACTGTGGTATTCCAACAAGATAATGCCTGCCCATACCATACACTGCCTGCTACACAATGTGCTCTTTAGGGTATCTAGCAGCTCCCCTGCCCAGCACCATCATCAGATTTCTCCCCCATAGAAAATGTCCAGGGCTGGATGGGGTGAAGGATCTCCCATGCACAACAGCTATTAGTCCAAATAGAAAAATTTTGAAAAATTCTGCCACGACATACCAGAAGAGGACATCCAGCATATGTATGACCATTACCAAGCCAGAGTGGTATCCTGTACCTCAGCAAGAGGAGATGCCACTTGGTGTTAATGTGACCCTGCCTTAACATATACCCTGCTGCAGAACCCAAAATAAAGGGTGCACTACATTAGTCCTGTGATCATTGACCAAGCACCACTAGAAGTTCATACTTTGTCAATTTCAGCGCAATTTAATTAGGTTTTCCAGGTGTTTTGTTTTTTTTTTTCAGCTAGTGTATTTCTCGAGTGCATCTCTAGTACAGTATAAATGCCTTGGACAGAAGAAGAGAAACATTGGGTAAAAATATATAGAAGTACTTTATATCAAGGCAATAGTTACATTCAACTATGAAATTACTGTGCTTTTTTTTTTCCTTCTGTCAGAAACATCACTAGTCTTGCTAATGGACCATGTCTGGTATTACACAAATTAGGATAGTAAAATGCAGCAGATTTCTTAAAAATCATTATGAGGTTGTTTTGGCAGTAAGCACATGGATTTCTGCAAGCCCCATTCAGATGAAAGGAATAGTCATATAGGGCGATCTGTCACGAAGACCAGGATCATCGAACGGTGTGTTGTCTTCCTGGCGCTCGAGTTCGACACATCATGGATCGGGTTGACAGATTACTGGGAGGGGCTGGAGAAGATCCAGCAGTCATGGTCCATATCGGAACCAATGACAAAGTAAGAGGTAGGTGGAGCGTCCTTAAAAATGATTTTAGGGATTTAGGTCACAAGCTTAGGGCAAGGACCTCAAAGGTAGTGTTTTACGAAATACTACCTGTACCACGAGCCACATAAGAAAGGCAGCGGGAGATTAGGGAGGTTAACAAGTGGCTCAAGAACTGGTGTAGGAAGGAGGGGTTTGGGTTCCTGGAGAACTGGGCCGACTTCTCTGTCGGCTACAAGCTCTATCGTAGGGACGGGCTGCACCTCAATGGGGAAGGGGCAGCTGTGTTGGGGTAGAAGATTGGAGGAGTGTTTAAACTAGGGACTGTGGTTGAGGGTAATTACGTTATAGGATTGGAAGATAGTGCAGATAGAGACCGGGGGCAAGATAATGGGACGGGGGGAGGAATGGAAGGAGGGGCTAGAACAGTTCAGAAGGAAAGGTGTAGGGTAGAAAATATACATAAACCTCTTAAATGTATGTATACTAATGCCAGAAGCCTGACTAATAAAACTGGTGAACTGGAATTAGTGATGTGTGAGGAGGACTATGACATAGTGGGAATAACTGAGACATGGCTGGATGATAGCTATGACTGGGAAATTAATGTACAAGGTTACAGCCTTTATGTAAAGTCCTGTCTAAAGCCCACGGTCCGAGAAGATATAAGTGAGGGACATGAACACGTGGTGTCACCGTGGGTAGAAATACATGGAGGCAAAAACAATAATAAAATACTAATAGGAGTTTATTATAAACCACCTTATATACCAGAGTCCACAGAAAATATACTACTAAACGAGATAGACGAGGCGGCAGATCATAATAAGGTCGTTATTATGGGGGACTTCAACTACCCAGATATAGACTTGGAAACTGAAACATGTACTTCTCATAATGGAAATAGGTTCTTGGCAAAAACCAAAGACAATTACCTTTCCCAACTGGTTCAGGACCCGACTAGAGGGACAGCCATACTGGACTTAGTATTAACCAATAGACCTGACAGAACAACAGATGTGCAGGTTGGGGGACACCTGGGAAATAGTGACCATAAAGTAATAACCTTCCAATTATCATTCTTAAGGGAGGAACAAAAATACCAAACTTCAGAAAAGCTAAATTTAGCCAACTAAGAGAGGCCATAGGCCTAAATAACTGGGACAAAGTCCTCAAAAATAAAAATACAGCCACAAAATTGGATATTAAAAGCATCCTAAAATCTAATTGTGAGAGGTATATACCTTATAGGAATAAAAGGTTAAGGAACAAGAAAAAAACTATGTGAATAAATAGAACTTTAAAAAAGCAATAAATGACAAAAAGAAAACATTTAAATCACTAAAACAGGAGGGTAGTGAGGAAGCACTGAAAAACTATAAGGAAAAAAATTGAATATGTAAAAAACAAATAGAAGCAGCCAAACTAGAGACCGAGAGATTAATTGCCAGAAGAGCAAAATGTTCTGCAATTATATAAATGGTAAAAAGTATAAATCTGAAGGTGTCGGCGCTCTACAGAGTAATGAGGGTTGAGTTGCAGTGAGCGATGAGGAGAAAGCAAAGCTATTAAATATTTTTTCTCTACTGTATTTACTGAGGAAAATAAACTGTCAGATGAAATGCAGAATGTAAAGGTAAATTCCCTATTAAAAGTTCCCTGTCTGACCCAGGAAGAAGTACAGCGGCGTCTTAAAAAGATTAAAATAGACAAATCGCCAGGACCAGATGGCATACACCCCCGTATCCTAAGAGAATTAAGTAATGTCATAGCCAGACACTTATTTCTGATATTTAAGGTCTAAATGTCGTGCAAATATTCAAAAAGGGTCAAAAAACAGAGCCTGGAAACTATAGGCCAGTAAGTTTAACATCTGTCGTGGGTAAACTGTTTGAAGGTTTTCTAATAGATGCCATCTTGGAGTACCTCAATGAAAATAAGCAAATAACTCCATATCAGCATGGCTTCATGAGGGATAGGTCATGTCAAACTAATTTAATCATCAGCGAATCAATGGATGCAGTGTCGGACTGGGGTGCCTAGGGCCCACCAGTGGAATTGATTTTGGGGGCCCACCCTGAGCTGGAGATATAACTTGTTCATTTTTCAGTCTCGCACACATGAATGTATGCATTTTAGCACACAATACAGTAACAGTATGCTAAACAGAACAGTATTGTGCACTGCACTATATCAAAGTGTTTCTCTTTAAAGGGAGTCTGTCATCACAGTTTCACCTTTTTAACTCTTCCCATAGCTTTCGAGCAGCATTACAGTTGATAAAAACGTTACCTTAATAAAACTGGCAAAAATCATCTTAGTAGGATATGCAAATGAGGGCTCGCAAGTGCCCAGGGGCGGCGTCAACCTTGTAGTTGCCCAGGCAGCTCTGCCTTATCGCCGCTTCCCCCCGCCCATCCTTTCCCTCTGCCCGCTCATCTTCTTACTTCTTCTTTTGCCGAGATCCTGCGCCTGCGCACTGAGTCCGTTAGCCGGCACATGCGCATTAATTACTGTGATGCCGTACCAGGAATGGACATCGCAGTGCGCATGCGCCGGCCGATGGACTCAGTGCGCAGGCGCGGGATCTCGGCAACTACGAGGTTGACACCGCCCCTGGGCACTTGCGAGCCCTCATTTGCATATCCTACTAAGATGATTTGCCAGTTTTATAAGTCCACGATTGCTTATAAAGGTAACGTTTTTATCAACTGTAATGCTGCTCGAAAGCTATGGGAAGGGTTAAAAAGGTGAAACTGTGATGACAGACTCCCTTTAAGCAACTCATTTAGTTGATAACTGTGTCTGTTATGTACAGTCAGTAGTGTGGACAGCAGTCACACATTCCATGTCCTAGATGAACCACCCAGTCCCCCAGCCTAAACAATATCCAAAGTGAAGGAAATGTTTCCTGCATATTCAGAAGGATAAGTTTATTGAAGTGCTGGCAGTAGTGCCCCGGCCTCCTCGCAGCTCACCAGGCTCAGCGCCGTACATCCTATAGCCGCTGTGCTTGGTATCGCGCTCAGCCCCTTTCACTTCTATGCGGCTGAGCTGCTCCTAGGCCACTTGATCAATGAACGTGACGTCACATGGCCCAGAAAAATCACAGAGAATGGCACAGAGCTCACAGGAGCCCCGGTGCCTTCTCAAACAGCTGATCGGCAGTGGTCCCAGGTAGGGATCGACCGATTATCGGATTTACCGATATTATCGGCCGATATTCAGGATTTTCAAAGTTATCGGTATCAGCATCTAACCTTGCCGATATGCCGATAACGAATCGCGAACATGGATCGCGCTGCTATCAACGCGATCAATGTTCCCTCAGCAGCACAGGGGAGAAGGAAGCAGTCCCTCCCCCCTGTGCCGCTGCTGCCACCAGTGAGAGGGAGGAGGGGAGGGGCTGTGGCCATTGCGCCACCAATGATGTTAACTCAGTTATTAATTCAAATATAGGAGGCGGGTGAATCATATAGCTGCACCTGAGGGGTTAACTGTCGCGGATCGCAGCTACCTCACATAGAGGTCAGGTGTCGCTATATTTTAATTAATGGGCAAGTTATCTTCATTGGTGGCAGTGGCAGCTTCTGATCAGAGCCCAAGCAGTGTAATTGCGGGGCTCTGATCGGTTACCATGGCAGCCAGGACGCTACAGACGCCCTGGCTGCCATTGTCAGCTCCCTGCTGACATGTGTACTGTGCACAGGGCAGCAGGGAGAGTGTGAAGTCCTATTCACCCTGATAGAGCTCTATTAGGGTGAATAGGACAAGGGATCCAGGTTCTAGCCCCTAAGGGGGAGATAGTTATTACATTTAAAAAAACAACAAAATATTAAGTATAAATATTTAATCTTAGATATATAATGGCATCTCTTCATTTAACAACAGATTTGTGAAAATGCACAAAATATTAGGAATTTGTGAAAATGCACAAAATATTGGTATAAATTATCGGCTATCGGCCTGAAAGTTCACAGGTTATCGGCTCTAAAAAAAATCTATATCAGTTGATCCCTAGTCCCGGGTGTCAGACCCCCACCAATCAGATACTGATGACCTATCCACAGTCATATGTGACTGATATCAGCCGCTCCTCTTATAACGCTCCAGTACTGATATAACCTCCAGAGACATTACATCACATGTGACTGATATCAGCCGCTCCTCTTATAACGCTCTAGTACTGATATACCGTATTTTTCGCCCTATAAGACGCACCTAGGTTTTTGGGGAGGAAAATAAGAAAAAAAATATTTTTAACCAAAAGGTGTGCTTTTGGTGGGTTTGGAACTAATGGCGGTCTGTGGATGGCACTGTTACTGGGGATCTGTGAAGGAGACTGTTATGGGGGATATCTGTGAAGGACACTTATGGGGGGATCTGGGGATGGCACTGTTATGGGGGATCTGTGGATGACGTACTGTTAGGGCTCATGCACACGACCGTTGTTTTATTCCGTGTCCGTTGTTCAGTTTTTCGTGATTTTCTGCGGACCCATTGACTTTCAATGGGTTTGTTGAAAACTCGGCTAATGCACTGTTTGTCATCCGCGTCCGTGATCCGTGGTTCCAGTCCGTCAAAAAAATATAACCTGTCCTATTTTTTCCACGGAAAACGGTTTGCGGACCCATTCAAGTCAATGGGACCGTGAAAAAACGCGAAGGCACAAAAGATTGTAATCCACGTCCACGTGTCCGCATCCGTTTTTTTCCTATCATTTGCATGGCAAACTTGACTTAGATTTTTTTTTACTTTCCTTCATGTCTGGTGATCCTCCAAAAATAAAGGAAGACACAGGGAAACAAAAACGGAAACGGAACAACGGAACCCCATTTTGCGGAACGGAACACAACAACGGTCGTGTGCATGAGGCCTTATGGGGGGATCTGTGGATGACGCACTGTTATGGGGGGATCTGTGGATGGCACTGTTATGGGGGATCTGTGGATGGCACTGTTATGGGGGATCTGTGGATGGCACTGTTATGGGGGATCTGTGGATGGCACTGTTATGGGGGATCTGTGGATGGCACTGTTATGGATGTGCCATCACAGACCCCCCCACCCCATAACAGTGCCATCCACAGACCCCCCCCCACCCCATAACAGTGCCATCCACAGACCCCCCACCCCTTAACAGTGCCATCCACAGATGTCCCCCATAAAACTGTCATCCACAGATCCCCCCCCCCACCGCTCCAGTGCTGCAGTATACAAATATAAAAATGTCTCATTCAATTAAAAGTGATTAAACATGCCCCCTCACTCCTAATATTACCGTACACCCTAACAGCTTCTGTACTACGCAGGCAGGCCGGGCGGCCAGCGCGTCACTCACTGACGTCACGTGCCTGCGCCGCCTGCTTGATTCATAAAGTAGGTGGCGCAGGCAAGTGACATCAGGGAGTTATGCTGCCTCCCGCCCGGCCTGCATTCTAAAGAAGCTGTTAGGGTGTACGGTAATATTAAAAGTGTGGGGGGGGGGGCATGTTTAATCACTTTTAATTGAATGAGACATTTTATATTTGAATATTGCAGCACTGGAGCGGCGGGTCGGGGTACAGTGACTGCACCAGCCCTGCCGCTATTGCCGGCCCCCAGCTCCTCCTCCCAGTCCCTCCCCGCTCGCTCATACATCGCAGCCTGCGATGTAAAAATGTCAGCATTCGCCCCATAAGACACAGGGGCATTTTCCCCCCATTTTGGGGGGGGGGGGGGGGGCGTCTTATGGGGCGAAAAATACGGTAACCTCCAGAGACATTACATCATATGTGACTGATATCAGCCGCTCCTCTTATAACGCTCCAACGCTGATATAACCTTCAGGGACATTACATCCTATGTGACTGATATCAGCCACTCCTCTTATATCGCTCCAGTACTGATATAACCTCCAGAGCAGGGGCATATATACAGGGGTCGCAGTTGCGACCGGGCCCGGCACTCCAGGGGGCCCAGCTGCCTGTGGACCCCTGGCCCCGCAGTAGTGCTGTGCCCGCCTGTATATGGGCTGTTTCACACGAGCGAGTGAGTGTTTCACACGTGTGTGAGTGTGAACCTCCGCTCTGGACATAGCGACATAAAGCTGTCAGTATGATTCTGTAGAAATAAGGTCAAGCAGAGGCACACAGCATTATAAATCATGATAATGCCGTGCGCTCCTGCAAGTCCAGAGCGGAGGATCACACTCACACACGGAGCGTGATTCCCGCAATGGACTCGCTCGTGTGAAACAGCCTTAACCCGGGCGGCCGACCTAGGGCCTGCCGCCCAGTGTTGCGTTTCTGCGCTGCAGTGCCAGGCCAGCCCTACCCTCCTTGAGTGAGAGTCTCCTCCCCCTGATTCTCCTCCCCGTGCGGGTGCGGCGTGGCTAGTCATTTCCTGTTGGGTGGCCGCACCGGACATGACGTTTCCCTAGGCTGCGCAGGCGCACAACAACACCGAGACGCAGCAGGAAGAAGGCACCGGAAAAGCTTTCAGGAGAGCGTGAAGAAGCCGGTCCGGAAGTGAAGATAAGATTTGTAAAAAAAAAAAAAAAAGGTCCTTATAATTGCTCACCACATTTATGGTCAGTGAGTTCAGAGTAGACTCAGAGTGGGGTCTGATGGGGGCTGGCTTTATAACTAGCTCTGCTATATTTCTGTAGCCTGCAACCTCTGACTGCCCAGTTGGGCTGAAACTACTACACCCAGCATGTTCTGGCAGTAATAGTAAATGGATATTGGTGCAATTCTGAGCTACTAGTCTATATAATATTATATTGTATTATATAGACTAGTAGCTCAGAATTGCACCAATATCCATTTACTATTACTGCCAGAACATGCTGGGTGTAGTAGTTTCAGCCCAACTGGGCAGTCAGAGGTTGCAGGCTACAGAAATATAGCAGAGTTAGGCTACTTTCACACTGGCGTTTCTGGGTCCACTTGTGAGATTTGTTTCAGGGCGGATCTCACAAGCGTCCCCAAACGGATCAGTTCAGCCCCAATGCATTCTGAATGGATAAGGATCCGCTCAGAATGCATCAGTTTGCCTCCGTTCAGCCTCCATTCCGCTCCGGAGGCGGACACCAAAACGCTGCTTGCAGCCAAACGGATCTGTTCTGAACGGATACAAGCATTTGCATTATAGGTGCCGATCCGTCTGTGCAGATCCGTTTTGGTGTCCGCCTGGCGGTGCGGAGCCAAACGGATCCGTCCTGTCTTACAATGTAAGTCAATGAGGACGGATCCGTTTTCACTGACACAATATGGTGCAATTGAAAACGGATCCGTCTCCCATTGACGTTTAGTGTAAGTCAAAACGGATCCATTTGCATTATCTTGTTTTTTTTGCTCATGGTAATGCAAACAGATCTGTTCTGAACGGATACAAGCGTTTGCATTATAGGTGCAGATCCGTCTGTGCAGATACCAGACGGATCCGCACCTAACGCAAGTGTGAAAGTAGCCTAACTCTGCTGCTGGTGGAGGGAGGTTGGGGGGGGGGGGCCCCATGGTTCAGTTTTGCACCGGGGCCCCATGGATTGTGTGCACGCCACTGCTCCAGAGACATTACATATTATGTGGGGGTGAGGGGCTGGGGAAGTGTGAAATGCTGATGAGAGGGAAGAGGGGGACACTGGGAGACATTACTTCTTGCTCTATATAAAGTATAGGTGAGATAGTTGGTGGGAAAGGTCTGTGAGGGGCTGGAACAGGAGGACACAAGATCTGCAGGGGCAGCAGCTTCAGGACTCTCCTAACTTCCCAGTTCTCTCCCACAGTAACTTACCCCAGTTCTGCTGTGTGGAGTAGTGGGACCAGTGAGAGAAGAGGACTGGACTTTATACTGGAGGCACAGTGACTCAGAGAGAGCAGCGTCTCCATCTCCTGCTGCTGCCTGCCTCGGCTGTCGGCTCCTCTGGCTCCGCCCCCTCCTCACACATGATGGAATATCACACTGCAGAGAGGAGGGGGGGGGCTGTCTGCTCATGTCGGGTCGGTGAAGTTTACTTTGGAGAAAGGAACAAGCGCTGCAAAGTATTGTGCTGTCCCTTTCACCAAAGTAAAATGATATGTGTGCCAGTGCTGCAGTCCAGCACCTGATAACAGCCAGGCGCCTGAAAGAATAGTAACTGCCCTGCCCCTGCTAGTGGCTCTGGCTGTAGTATAAGCAGACAGGCAAGGGGCCCACCGGGCATTTCACCGGCTTCCCGGTGAGCCAGTCCGAGCCTGGATGGATGTCGTATATCTGGACTTCTCCAAAGCATTTGACATTGTACTGCATGATAGGTTAGTATATAAAATGAGAATGCTTGGACTGGAAGAAAATGTCTGTATGTGGGTAAGTAACTGTCTGAGTGATAGTAAACAGAGGGTGTTTATTAATGGTACACACTCTGATTGGGTCACTGTCACTAGTGGAGTACCTCAGGGGTCAGTATTGGGACCCGTTCTCTTCAATATATTTATTAATGATCTTGTAGAAGGCTTGCACAGTAATATAATAATTTTTCCAGATGACGCCAAACTGTGTAAAGTAATTAACACTGAAGAGGACAGTATACTACTATAGAGGGATCTGGATAGATTGGAGGCTTGGGCAGAGAAGTGGAAGATGAGGTTTAACACTGACAAATGTAAGGTCATGCACATGGAAAGTAATAATGCAAGTCACCTGTACATACTAAATGGTAAAACACTGGGTAACACTGACATGGAAAAGGAATTTTAGTGAACAGCAAACTAAGCTGTAGAAACCAGTGTCAAGCAGCTTCTGCGAAAGCCAATAAGATAATGGGTTGCATCAAAAGGGGCATAGATGCCCGTGATGAGAACATAGTCCTAACACTTTACAAATTACTAGTCAGACCACACATGGAGTACTGTGTACCGTTCTGGGCTCCTGTGAACAAGAAAGACATAGCAGAGCTGGAGAGGGTTCAGAGGAGGACAACTAAAGTAATAACTGGAATGGGGGGAACAACAGTACCCTGAAAGATTATCAAAATTAGGGTTATTCACTTTAGAAAAAAAGACGACTGAGGGGAGATCTAATAACTATGTATAAATATATCGGGGGCAGTACAGAGATCTCTCCCATCATCTATTTATCCCCAGGACTGTGACTGTGACAAGGGGACATCCTCTGCGTCTGGAGGAAAGAAGGTTTGTACACAACCATAGAAAATGATTCTTTATAGTAAGAGCATTGAGATTATGGAACTCTCTGCCTGAGGAGATGGTGATGGTGAGTTCACTAAAAGAGTTCAAGAGGGGCCTGGATGTATTTCTGGAGTGTAATAATATTACAGGCTATAGCTACTAGAGAGGGGTCGTTGATCCAGGGAGTTATTCTGATTGCCTGATCGGGAAGGAATTTTTTTCCCCTTAAGTGGGGAAAGTTGGCTTCTACCTCACAGTTTGTTTTTTTTTGTCTTCCTCTGGATCAACTTGCAGGATAACAGGTCGAACTGGATGGAATAAAATTTCTTATTTTGGCTTTATAAACTGTTACTATGTAAATATGTGCAACCAATTCGCCACGTGTAAATATATAGTATGCCTTTAGAGTAAATAGCTACCATGGACACACATTTTACAGTTCAATTAGAGCTAAAATTGGCTGCAGAGTCTAAGCCTCATGGGGATGTAAACCTTACATAGGCTCTCCTGAGGTCACTTATCCACTCTAGTCTATAATAGCAACCACTGATGCTTTGCAGGGTTGCAGGGGATAAATTGATGGTCTGGGGTGATAAAACAAATATAAGGCAGGCAATGATGAAATGCAGAGGTGCAGCTATAGAGGGTGCAATGCAGGGCTGCATCTGCTATGAGGCAAGATGAGAATCTCGCCCTTTAGGCAGCAGCTGAGCTCTCTCTGAAGAGATGGCACTTGACGGCGGGGCATGGGAGCCTATGGTTTCCATCCCCACCATTCACTCTCATAGGTTACAAGCCATTAGGCCTGATGCCTATAAGGCACTAGAACAGTGCACGTAGTCCCAAAGTGATATCACCACCCCGACCTCCTGCACTAGATCTCAGGCAGTGTCAGGGGCGTAGCTATAGGGGGTGCAGAGGTAGCAGTCGCTACCGGGCCCAGGAGCCTGAGGGGGCCCAAAAACCCTTGTGCCACATAAGACACTGGCATTATAGAAAGTGCATGCTGGTCAATTTACACCTCTGGCTGGAGGGAAGGGGTTAGGTCAAGAATATGGCATGAGGGGGTGCCCTTTCAATGTTTGCCTCTGGCAGCAGGAAGGCTATGTGCTCCCCTGCCCCTTGCCAACAAGCACTAATGGAATGGGGGCCCAAGCTGAACTCTTGCACCAGGGCCCGTGTTAACACTGTCCTGACCAACTGCATCCTGACATCATTGTGATGCTTAAAATCTGTAGCAGGAGGTCACTATTGTAGTACCCTAGAGCAGGGAGTACTTTTTGGACATTTGGGGACATTTGCCTATATCCCCTATGCAAAGTTAAAACTTTTTACTTTATTTCTCTTGAAAGGGTTAAAGAGGACCTTTCACTACAATAAAAAATCTAAACTAAGTATACAAACATGGAGAGCGGCGCCCAGGGATCTCCCTGCACTTACTATTATCCCTGGGCGCCGCTCCGTTCTCCCGGTATAGACTCCGGAATCTTCATATGTTCGGCTCAACTGGGTGGAGCCTGCCGGCGTCTCCTTCTCCCAGGCTGTAGCGCTGGCCAATCGCAGCGCTCAGCTCATAGCCTGAGAGGTTTTTGTTTCTCTCAGGCTATGAGCTGACCGCTGCGAGAAGGAGCATTGGGGGTCTGATCTGAGGTCTGATAACCATATTTTTTTCTTATTATCCTCCTCTAAAACCTAGGTGCGTCTTATGGGCTGGTGCGTCTTATAGGGCGAAAAATACGGTCCTCAAACCAGCGATGTAGCTTCGCTTGTGTTAGCAAAAATCCTTGCACCGGCCCTGAGTGAGCACACACCTATTTTCTGTCACTTTACTCCACAGGCGAAACCTGGGTACCCAGCAGCCAAGTCCACTCTTGTGGCAGGCTCTGGTGAACACCTAGGAGTAGCCTTAGCTTCTACTAAGGCCTCTTTCACACTTGCGTTGTCCGGATCCGGCGTGTACTCCACTTGCCGGAATTACACTCCGGATCCGGAAAAACGCAAGTGTACTGAAAGCATTTGAAGACGGAACCGTCTTCCAAATGCTTTCAGTGTTACTATGGCACCCAGGACGCTATTAAAGTCCTGGTTGCCATAGTAGGAGCGGGGAGCGGGGGAGCGGTATACTTACAGTCCGTGCGGCTCCCGGGGCGCTCCAGAATGACGTCAGAGCGCCCCATGCGCATGGATGATGTGATCCATGCGATCACGTCATCCATGCGCTTGGGGCGCCCTGACGTCACTCTGGAGCGCCCCGGGAGCCGCACGGACGGTAAGTATGCTGCTCCCCCGCTCCCCGCTACACTTTACCATGGCTGCCAGGACTTTAGCGTCCCGGCAGCCATGGTAACCATTTGGAAAAAGCTAAATGTCGGCTCCGGCAATGCGCCGAAACGACGTTTAGCTTAAGGCCGGATCCGGATCAATGCCTTTCAATGAGCATTAATTCCGGATCCGGCCTTGCGGCAAGTGTTCCGGATTTTTGGCCGGAGCAAAAAGCGCAGCATGCTGCAGTATTTTCTCCGGCCAAAAAACGTTCCGTTCCGGAACTGAAGACATCCTGATGCATCCTGAACGGATTTCTCTCCATTCAGAATGCATTAGGATAAAACTGATCAGGATTCTTCCAGCATAGAGCCCCGACGACGGAACTCTATGCGGGAAGACAAGAACGCAAGTGTGAAAGAGCCCTAACTGGAGTTGTGTGGGAATATAGATAGCAGTTTGAGTTCGCTGATTGTGGTTCTGCACATTTACTTCCGTAGTTTACAGGTGGGTAGTGTATAAATCACTACTGGCCTTTTGAATTGCACATGAACTGTATGTATATTTGAACTTGTGGAAGCTAATGTTGCTGTCGTAAACAGACTATTGAGTCTACATTGCTCTTCCTATACCTGGACAAAGCAAGAGCAGATCACCTGCATAAAATATCTACATCCCACAGAGGACACTGTGGAGGCATACGTTGTAAGTACGGCAACCTGTTCAAAAAAGGCGCAGAGCGTAGTCTGTTATTTAGCATTTAGGGTCCGCCCTGTGGTTGCATTGCTTAAAAGAAAAGTGTTGCAGCCCATGCCTGAATGCTTATGTACAAGTCAGTTAGAGAAGTGCAGCGTAAGGAAGAGTTCTCTAAAGAGACACTAGCCTATTATCTACCTGTGCAGTCATGAAACTTGTAACGTCTGTGAAAAGTGCATTTGTGTAACATCTGCCAGTCCATTGCGTGCTGAGAACTGTAACTGATGTGCTTCAACTTAATCCTTCAGTAAAGAATAATTCCACTGCGGAATGCGGATCCGTCTGACAAATGAATTGAAATACCGGATCCGTCTATCCGGTGTCATCCGGAAAAACGGATCCGGTATTTATTAATTTTCACATTTTTAAAGGTCTGCGCATGTGCAGACCGGAAGACCGGATCCATCAGTGCAGCAATTTTAATGCCGAATGCGGCACTAATACATTTCAATGGAAATTAATGCCGGATCCGTCATTCCGGCAAGTGTTCCAGAATTTTGGACGGAGAAAATACCGCAGCATGCTGCAGTATTTTCTCCGGCCAAATACTGAAAGAGGGACTGAACTGATGCATCCTGATGCATACTGAACGGATTGCTCTCCATTCAGAATGCATTAGGAATAAACTAATCAATTTTTTTCCGGTATTGAGTCCCTAGGACGGAACTCAATACTGGAAAAGAATAATGCTAATGTGAAAGTACTCTAAGACAGTCATAACATTTTTACTGATGAAAACAGGCGGCGACACTTTAGTAAACGTACCCCAGTGAGTACTATAACCACTGCTCTTCTCGTCTTGCTGCATTATGTATTTATTTATACGAGCATTATAGCCTTTTGTGCATTTCACAGCATCCATGTTTGGTTTTAATTGCGCACTTTTAATTAATTTTTGGCAGTTGTATGCTGATATATATTTGGTATTATTTGTACAATGCTTACTTTTTACAATTTTCCTGTAGGTTTAGTTTTTGATTCATAGGCTGTATACAGCATTATTTAGTGAAAGTTATGGTGGGATTTATTTTCATATATGGGTTGCTAATTTACTTGAGGACTAGACTCCTGAACATTGCCCTTGGAAACTTATGAGCTGTGCATAGTTGCATGGAATGTGCTTCAGCATGACAACCAATATGTTTACTATACCTGTACGACTACAACCGCCAAGATTACTAAGCCCTCATAATTGCAACTGTTAATCCGTAATACCTAAGGACATGTTGTAGTGTTCAACTGCTGTGTTAATGCTAATACTAAACTGTAACAACGTTTTTAAGTGATTCTACGTGCCTCATTTCTGCACTATCCAAAGTTTCTGTGGCTGGGGCGAGCCGAGCCCTTCACCCCTCCTTATAGTGAAACAGTTTGAGCCAAACAGCAAACAATAAGCACCTACACAAATGAACAAGAACCAAGGAACAGTGTTGCTGAGACAATGTGCAATAGTTCTAGAAGGTAACGGTCACCTGTCCCTTCAAAATGTCAGATGCACACACTGTTGGGGACAGTCTTGAATTATATAGTTATTATATATTAATACATTATGTATAACTATATAATGATATTGATACTGCAGATTTATTTTAAGAGTAGGATCCTTACTTCACAACACTAGAGATGAGCGAATTTCAGGTTATAAAATTCGTTTACGCTTCGTTTACTGGTAAAAGGTGAATTGCGTTATGGATTCTGTTACCACGGACCATAACCCAATTCTATGACGGAATGCCTTTAGAGGCATTCCGTTATTCATTCTGTCATAATAGAAGTCTGTGGGCTACGGAATCCATAATACAATTCAGCTTTTACCAGTAAACGAAGCGTGAACGAATTTCAAAATATGAAATTCGCTCATCTCTAACACTTTAGCTCTTCTCGTAAATCCTTTCCTCTGCATGTTCAGCAGTGGTTAGGAACGGCTTGTGTTTTAACCTTTTCAGAAATGATCATCTTCTTCCCATATCTGATTCCCTCCTCCACCCACACTGCACATCTCACACTGGAGAAAGAAGGGAATTACTTCCTTATCAAAAGTAATTGCATAGTAGAGAAATACGTAGGAGGGTGCTATAAATTAGTAGGTAAGCAGTCACAGTTTCGCATGCCGAATAATTCTGAACATCAAAAACACAAAAGAGTTTTTGCGGTAAAAACACCAGCCTCAGATGTTTACTGAAGGTCTTTAGGAAATAATGAAACGCAGGGCAATCGGCTTCCTGTCTCATTAATAAAGCCGAGCTCAGCTTCGGATTTTAACACTGTAATTTATGAGAATAAAAGAAGTGTCACATCATAGATTCGAGACTAATGGTATTAGTAATTTTATGGTAAGAGGGAGGCTATGTTGCTAGCAAAGTTTTCAAACGAATCAGGTTCGGATACAGCAATCCAAACCCGATTCGCGGATCAACACTAGTCATACAATGTGAGACTTTAAACACTTTGGTAAATGTCCCTCAATATGCACAAAAAACGCCAGGAAAAGCACCAAAAAAGAATGCACTTTTCCTGGTGTTTTTTAAAGGTGGAAAATGGCAGAACTAAATGTGTGGAACCCTAAGGCTTGGGTCATGGGCAGTGGCGTGCCTAGGGTGTTTGGCACCCGGGGAGGGTCCTTTCTCTGGCACCCCCTCCCCCCCAATACTTGACCACATACCTCTTACATCCAGTGACATCTCCTGTCATGTAGACCTTCTCTTTCCTCTTCTCCTCCGTTAGACCACCATGACAAAATCTTTCAGCTGCATCTCCTCTCTACAGAGTTTGTAACACAGACACGTTAGATTTCTAAATTTTTCCATCAACCTCCCCATCCTGGTGTCCCCACAGTGTCATCCTGCTGCCACCCCCAATACTGTGCCCGTTTTGTCACCCAATGCCCAAGGTACTATACTGCAGAAAAAATTGTGACCCTAGTATTGGGATCATTTATCAAACTGGTGTAAAGTAGAACTGGATTTCCAAAAGAGCTGTCAAATGTGAAAGGTGGAATTTGATTGGCTGCTATGGGCAACTAAGCAAGTTCTAATTTACACCAGTTTGATAAATTACCCCAAATGTCCTTATAGTGTCCACAGCAGCTATAATGTCCCCTAGAGTGCCCCAGTAATGATAACACCCTATATTGTGCTCCAGGTAATAATCCCTGTATAGTGTCCCCAGAAATAATAGAATTGCCCCTACAGTGCCTCACCAATAGCAATGCCCCCCACACTGCCCCCATATAGTAATTTTCCCCACACTGCCCCCCATAGTAAACCCCCCATAGTAATTTGCCCCCACACAGTAATTTCCCCCACACTGCCCCTATATAGTAATTTCCCCCACACAGTAATTTCCCCCGCTCTGCCCCCACACAGTAATTTCCCCCCCACTGCCCCCACAAAGTAATTTCCCCAACACAGTAGTTTTTCCCCCACTGCCCCCACACAGTAATTTCCCCCACACTGCCCCCACACAGTAGTTTCCCCCACACTTCCCCCCACACAGTAGTTTCCCCCACACAGTAGTTTCCCCCACACTGCCCCCCACACAGTAGTTTCCCCCACACTGCCCCCCACACAGTAGTTTTCCCCACACTGCCCCCCACACAGTAGTTTTCCCCCACACTGCCCCCCACACAGTAGTTTTCCCCCACACTGCCCCCCACACAGTAGTTTCCCTCACACTGCCCGCACACAGTAGTTTCCCCCACACTGCCCCCCACACAGTAGTTTCCCTCACACTGCCCCCACACAGTAATTTCCCCCACACAGTAGTTTTCCTCACACTGCCCGCACACAGTAGTTTCCCCCACACAGTAGTTTCCCCCACACTGCCCACACACAGTAGTTTCCCCCACACAGTAGTTTCCCCCACACTGCCCCCCACACAGTAGTTTCCCTCACACTGCCCGCACACAGTAGTTTCCCACACACTGCTCCCACACAGTAATTTCCCCCACATTGCCCCCAAACAGTAGTTTCCCCACACAGTAATTTCCCCCACACTGCCCACACACAGTAATTTCCCCCACACAGTAGTTTCCCCCACACTGCCCCTACACAGTAATTTCCCCCACACAGTAGTTTCCCCCACACTGCCCGCACACAGTATTTTCCCCCACACAGTAGTTTCCCCCACACTGCCCCCCACACAGTAGTTTCCCTCACACTGCCCGCACACAGTAGTTTCCCACACACTGCCCCCACACAGTAATTTCCCCCACACTGCCCCCACACAGTAGTTTCCCCCACACAGTAATTTCCCCCACACTGCCCCCACACAGTATTTCCCCCCACACAGTATTTTCCCCCACACTGCCCCCCACACAGTAGTTTCCCCCACACTGCCCCCACAGAATAATTTCCTCCACACTGCCCCCACAGAATAATTTCCTCCACACTGCCCCCCACAGTAGTTTCCCCCACACAATAGTTTCCCCCACACTGCCCCCACACAGTAGTTTCCCCCACACAGTAGTTTCCCCCACACTGCCCCCCACAAAGTAATTTCCCCCACACTGCCCCCACACTGTAGTTTCCCCCACACTGCCCCCACACAGTAGTTTCCTACACACTGCCCCCACACAGTAGTTTCCCCCACACTGCCCCCACACAGTAAATTCCCCACACTGCCCCCACACAGTAGTTTCCTACACACCGCCTCCACACAGTAGTTTCCCCCACACAGTAGTTTTCCCCCCACACAGTAGTTTTCCCCATAATGCCCCCCCACACAGTAATTTCCCCCACACTCCCCTCACACAGTAATTTCCCCCCACACTGCCCCCATATAGTAATTTTCCCCACACAGTAGTTTCCCCTACATTGCCCCCCAAAGTAATCCCTCCTATAATTATTTGCCCCTACATAGCTATCCCTCCCATATTAATTTGCCCCCACATGTGTGTCCCCCCATGTCCCCCAAAGTTGGCATATAAAAAATAAATAAAAGCTAAATACTCACCTGTGCTTGATCGCAGAGGAAGGTGTGCACACTTCACTGTGCTGCTGCGTCCCGTCACAGGCGCGCGCGATGACATCATCATGCACACCTGCATCAGGATTTCACTACCGCATAGACCTCAGGCCTACTAGGCCTGAAGCCTATGGTGGTGATTGGCGGCGGGGCAGGGAACTATGCGCTCCCGTGCCCCGCCGCAGTATGTGGGCATCAGCGCTCCAGCAATGAGCGCTTCCATCTGTATTGATGGAAGTGCTCATTGCTTCTGGCAGCCCCCTGAGAGTCGGCACCCTGGGTGTACCGCAACCCTCGCCCCCCTCTAGGCCTGCCACTGGTCATGGGTATTTTTTGTGGAGGTCTTTTGCATTTTTGCATTCTTATGGCACCTTTTTTTTTTTTTGTGTGGTTTTGGTATTTTTTTTGCAATAAAATATCCACTTCTAGATGTTAGATGAAGGTCTATGGGAAATATGAAATCCAGGACACACAAACATGTTTTGTTCCTGGCGTTTTTGTTAATTAGGTAGTGTTTTTTGTCTTTTTTTGCTTCTTCTCAAATAGGCACCATGCTGCAGCTCTGGAGTTTTTTCACCTATTTTATTAAAAGTCTCAAGCAAAGTGGGTGCCTCCACAGTCCATCACATTTAGGCCTCTTTTACAGGGCCGTTGTCCCGCAGTGCCCATGCTGCGGACCGCAATGCATGGGCACCGACCGTGGGCCAGCCGTATGCGGATCGCGGACCCATTCACTTGAATGGGGTCCGCGATCCGTCCGTTCCGCAAAAAGATAGAACAAGTTCTATTTTTTTGCGGAACGGAAGCACGGAACGGAACCCCACAGAAGCACTCCATAGTGCTTCTGTTCTGGGTACAGAGAGGGGGATAACAAAAACAGTGCAATCACAAGAACATGGCGGCGGCCGTTTCGCGTATAACCTCTTCATCTGCCCAATATTGTTAACCCTTTGACACAAATGACATCATCTTTTATGCGCCACGTGCGCTAACTTAGGCGCATGATGTTGGCGTAGACTGTCACATAACATTGCGAATGTAGGCTACGTCAGCAGCAGGGGTTGTACATCATTGTTACAAAATGAGATATCCATGAAACATTAAAAGCAACAACAAACAACATACATAGAATATTGAGACATCACAAAAAGACACTCATATCGAGTTTTTCGTTCAATCCCAGAGGGCCCGTGGCATTAGAACGCAAGATCCATCTACCTTCTTTTCTTAGTAGTTCCCGTCCTCTATCGCCCCCTCTCGGTGGAGGAAAGTATATTATAGGTATATCACACCGCTCAGTATATTACACCTATCGATAGCACACCTTTATTATTTAATTTATTTATTATTGATATTGAGGAGGGGATTAATAGCACCATATGTATTTTTGCAGATGACACTAAGCTGTGTAGAACTGTACAGTGTATGGAAGATGTCCACAAACTAGCTTGAACACTCTGAGTGATTGGGCATCAACTTGGCAAATGAGGTTCAATGTGGACAAATGTAAAGTTATGCATCTTGGTAGTAATAATCTCTGTTTCATATGTCCTAGGGGATGTAGCACTGGGAGAGTCACTTATAGAGAAGGATTTGGGTGTCCTTGTGGATGGTAAATTAAATTACAGCATACAATGTCAATCAGCTGCTTCTAAGGCCACCAGGATATTGTCATGCATTAAACAAGGCATGGACTCGCGGGGCAGGGATGTAATATTACCAATTTACAAAGCGTTGGTGCGGCCTCATCTGGAATATGCAGTTCAGTTCTGGGCACCAGTACATAGAAAGGATACACTGCAGCTGGAAAAAGTACAGTGGAGAGCGACTAAACTGATAAGGGGAATGAAGGGTCTTAGTTATGAAGAAAGATTAAAAGAATTGAATTTATTTAGTCTTGAGAAGAGACGTCTAAGGGGGGACATGATTAACCTATACAAATATATAAATGGGCCATACAAAAAATACAGAGAAAAAAAGTTTCATGTAAAATGCACTCAAAAGACAAGGGGGCACTGCCTCCGACTGGAGAGGAAAAAGTTCAGTCTCCGGAATCGTCAAAGCTTCTTTACTGTAAGAACTGCGAAGCTGTGGAATAGACGTGGTCACAGCAGGAACAGTAGACCTTTTCAAAAAAGGTTTAGATGAAGTAAAAAACATTAATGCTTATGAAAACATGTAGAAATCTGAGTCTCACTTCCTTCTGGGATTCGCATCCCCAGCTATCCCTTGGTTGAACTTGATGGACGTATGTCTTTTTTCAATCGTATTAACTTTGTAACTATGTAACACCTATACCAGTCCTTAAAATGATTTTTGTGGCCCTATTAACTAGCGTTTGGTGTCCCTAACAGTCTGTCCCTGCTCCACAAAGCAACCTCTCCCTACACTGGCAAAACACAGAATGTAAAATGGCTGCCAGATCGGGTTCTGTTATAGGGTGGGGGTGTGTCCATGTGCTGAAACGTCTCAATTGGCTGTCTTGTCCCACCTGATGGATGTGTCATGGGTCAAAGTTCGGCGCAATGCAAAAGAATATGGCGCATGCGAACATTGCCATATGTTCACATGTTCGGCGAATTGCGAATGAGCAAAGTTCGCCACAAAACGACCGCCGGGCGAACCGCAAGGCCATCTATACCTATGTCCATATATTGAGTCAAAGCTATGACGATGAAGGGAGTATCCTAGTATGCCTTGGGATACCCCTGTATATTTAACTGCAATTCTGTTTATTCTGCTTTTGATATTGTCACTGCCGGGTCTTGAACTCAGAACCTTCTTATTGAAGGCAGACTCTAAACATTGAGCCACAGAGCCCAATGCTAGTAACAGGGGGATTTTCTCTGATTAAAACCTCCCATGTATAATATATTCCCATGCACAATGTACTCGTATCTACAGATGTATCTCTATTCCTCAAAATTGTATGTCATTGTTTTGTATGTAATTTTTTTTCGAATGTGAACAGAGAAATAATTGTATGATTTTTGGTAAGTGCAAAACATTTAATGGTACATAATAAATTGCAAAAATCACAAAACTATCCATTATAGGAGAGCAATTAAAATAATGGAAGCGCCATCTCCATCAAATTATGGAAATTAATGCCACCTGATAATAAAATGAATGCGACCTGACAGACTGCACAGACAATAAAATAAACACCAGCTGACAGACCGCACTGACTAACAGGTTCTGGTTTCCATTAGAAAGCTTGGCATTTTACCAGACAAGAAGACACAAAATGCTACACTTTGCTGTCCTGTACTTTTGACCGAATCTGCAATGGAAGCTCCTGACGGATCATCTAGTAAAGGTATGGGCAAACCTGCTGTTCATGTAATCAGTCCCTCCATCAGGCAAAGCATACTTGCTCTCTGACTGTCACATATAGGAGTCTTTTTTCCTGATAAGTAGTGAGAAGATGACCCCTCGCCATCCAACCCCCTCTGTTCCTAATAAAGCTGTTTTATTTATACCATGATCCAGACATTTACCAGCGTCCGGATCCTAGAGACAGATTAGTCACAACAGACCCACAGACATAAGTTAGGTCTCCATATTACACTCTCTTCCTGTCCAAATTGGATCTTTAGTGTAGAACCTGCCGAGTGTTATCTAAGGATACCTGTTACACGCTGCAGTAATGGGGATTAGTGTTGAGAGAAAAAAAGCTTTGGATACTTCATCCGAAGTCACTTCGTTCAAAATTTTAGAACAAACTAGTATTACAAACCAAAGCAAACTGGGCTCCTGCTTCCGTCGCAGTGAAATAGGTGGAGGGAATGAATTTTTACTCTCTTTGTGGTTATTTGCTGGATCATAAGAGCACATTCATTCCAGCTCTTCACGCATGAGGTGGACACAGCATTTTATATTAAGGGGTCGTGCAGTGGGTTAATATTAACGACCTTTCCTCAGGATAGGTCATCAATATCAGATCAGTGGGGATCCAATTCCCGATCAACTGAAGGGGTAGCGGCGCTCGTATGAGCTTGGCATTCTCTTCAATATATACCTGCTCTTCATCTCCTTACTAACGGCAGTGCAGTATAATTACAGCTGCTCGTCCCATTGAAGTGAGTGTGTTGTAATTACACTGCACCTCTGCTGCAAAAGAGGCCACACACAGGTCATTTTGAAGAGGAAGTGGTGCTCGCACAACCACGGCTAGCCCTTCAAAGAGCAGGTTGCTTTGCGTTTTCCCTGAGAAACTTGTATGTGCCTCTCTTCACTGAAGTCTATTGGACCTTCGGAAAGAGCAAAGCAAGCAGCACTGATCGTACTGGTTTCATGTTAAACAATTACTAGTTATACAGTTTTCCTCTTAAAGTCACTGTTGGTATTTTGACTTTCTATATAGTGATGAGCGGCAGGGGTCATATTCGAATTCGCGATATTTCGCGAATATTCAGTAGAATATTTGCCGAATATTCGCAAATTCGAATATTCGTTATATTCTACCATTTTTTTTCTCGAAAAATCGACAAGGTAATAATCGTGTAATATGCAAATTTTCATAATGCGATGATTCCTCCCTGCTTCTTGCTTGTGGGCCAATGATTCATAGCACTATATCGAATATATTAGTTTTTTCAAATATTTGTAATATTCTAAAAGAAGAATATATAGCAATATAGCGAATATTCGAAAAAAAACTAATATAGAGCAATTTAGCTAATATAGTGCTATAATCTTTTTTTTCAATAGTTGAAATTTCTTTCCCATCTGGACTCCAGATGAGAAAAAAATTACAACTATTAGACAAAGAAGATTATAGCACTATATTAGCTATTTTGCTCAATATTCATTTTTTTCTAATATTCGCTATATTGCTATATATTCTTCTTTTAGAATATTACGAATATTAAAAAAAACAAATATATTAGTTTTTCGAATATTCATAATATTCTAAAACAAGAATATATAGCAATATAGTGAATATTCGGAAAAAAAACGAATATAGAGCAATTTAGCTAATATAGTGCTATAATATTTTTTTTCAATAGCTGAAATTTTTTTCCAATCTGAGCTTCAGATGAGAAAAAAATTACAACTATTAGACAAAGAAGATTATAGCACTATATTAGCTATTTTGCTCTATATTCGCTTTTTTTCGAATATTCGCTATATTGCTATATATTCTTGTTTTAGAATATTACGAATATTCAAAAAAACTAATATATTCGATGTAGTGCTATATATTAGTTTTTTAGAATATTCATCATTTATCCCATTTAAAGTCATGATTCCTCCCTGCTTCTTGCTTGTGGGCCAATGAGTCATTGGCCCACATGCAAGAAGCAGGGAGGAATCATGTTTTTACTCGGCAATTGAAAAATTAGCGATAAAAATTTGCATTCCGAAAATTCGCAATTAAAAAAAATCTTGAATATTCGAAATTACGAATATATATCACTATATTCTAAATATTCTCGAATTTTCGAAGTACCTATATTAGCGATAAAAATTCGCAATTCGAATATTCTTGATCAACACTATTTATATACCGTACATACATTTTTGGATAACTGCTCTATTGCTGTCCTTTGACACAACATGAAGAAAGAAGAAAAAGGGTTCAACAACAAACATAAAGGAAGTAGTTGGTTAGCAGTCAGCGGTAGATGGGGAGGACATAGCAGATAAACAGAAGGACATCTACTAAGGAGTAGGAAGATAGATCCTAAGAAATCTGGTGAGCAGATTGGTCAGGCATGTCTCGCTGACCCCAAGGTAATGGAGAATATTTTACTCTTAGAAACTGTACAAAACAGAGGTGAGCGCATCCTACAAAAAATGGATGTAAGGGAGAGGCAGAGAGCTACTGTGGGTCAAAGCAGATTAATGCAAGGCTGTGCAAAAGCAGAGGAGGAGGAAATTGGGAAAAAAGGAAACAACAGGAAGATCTTCCCCCTATTCGAGATGACATCTCAGATGAAAGTATTTGTCCCAGCAGAGAACAAAGGAAAACCAAAGTCCCTATTTCAGTGGATACATAAATGTATCTCCCATAGTGTTCTTGGAAAAGGAACATACAGTAAAGTTATAATGGCCACTGAATCTATCCGTAATGAAAATTGTGAAGAAGAGAGGCTTAATAGCCTTCAGCCAAAGCCTTGTAGAATAAGTCTTGAAGAATTCTCACAAAAGCAAAATTTTAATGCATGGATATGCGGCATTCCACACTGAAAATCAGGGTCAGACTGGCCCATTACCAGAGGATCCTCCGGTGGGCCTAGGCTCCGATACCATAATGGGTCCTAAAGATCCAGAAGAAAAATACTTGGCTGCCTTTAGAGCCAATTAATTGCTGATTGGGTCTATTTCTGTGATTCAAAACTGATTAAAGTTTATTGACGATATAGGGGTTGGGCCTCAACAATAATTTCCTCTGGTGGGCCCAAGGAACCACAGTCTGACACAGCTGAAAATGATACATACTACGTCACTCAGATGGCTTGTGGAGGGGATTTGTATGGATTACATATGTGAGAATGCATTCCACATGGACACTGTAACATTTATAACAGCAGAAATGATTTGTGGCTTACAATTCATGCACAGCAGTGATATTATTCATTGGGATTTATAGGGAACCTGTCATCAACTTTATGCTGACCTCACGTAGGGCCACATACAATAGTAACAGACATGCTGATTTCAGTGGTGTTTCACTCAAGAGCCAAAAGTAAGTGGTTGCCGAGAACCAGTATCATAATCCGTGCAGCACAGGCCTTGAAAAGAGTCAAATCTACCTGAGAAGAGTCATGGTTATTCATAATCTCCTGCTCTCTCACCCATCTGCTGATGATTGGCAGTTCTCTCCTAGAGAGAAAGGGAGAAAACTAGGTAGAAGACTGTGAATCATGAACAGGTGGGCAGGAGAGCAGGAGTTAATGAATAACCAGGACTCTTCTCTTGTAGATTTGACTCTTTTCCAGGCCCAGTCTGCAATGATTGTGATGTTGGTTCTCTCAGCAACCACTTGCTTTTAACTTAGAAATGACCGACCGCTGAAAACAACTCACCTGTCTCTACTTTATGCTGACGTTAGTATGGGCAGCATTACGTTGATGACAGGTTCCCTTTAAAACTGGATAGCATTTTGACTAGAGACTATAGTGGATTTTGGACTAACTCTTTATAATGTCCTTGAACGTGTAAAAGCCACCAATTTCCCTGGAACACCAGGGTTTAGTGCCCCTGAAATGATCCTGGAAAAGTCATATAATGGGGGTATTACGTTATAGACGTTATGTTATATAACTTGATATTCCACTCCCTCCATTTCCAGGAATAACTGATGAAGAAACTGAGACAAATACTATGAACCATCATACAAAGACCTTACTGACAATGTGGCTATTGATGTTCTCTCAAAACTTTTCATCAAAGACCAGCCTGTCCGGCTCTAAGTAAATGCTAACATCAAAGATCACCCCTTGTTTTCCAGCCTGAACTGGACAGACATAAAAACTGGAAAAAAATCCATCTCCAGTTGCAGTAAGACAAAACATGGATGTTCACATGAGCAGGTACCTGCTCCATGCAGTGAAGATGCAAAAGAGCCAACAGAATTTTTTTATTTATTTTCTTTTTGTGTGTCCAGCATGGAGCACAATCTTCCACTAAATGTCTACATAAAAAGGCGCCTACGAACTACTACTGATCATCACTGTCCTAAAAACAAGACCACCAGCTACAGTTCATCCATGTGACTACTGCCTGCTGCTTAATTTCCAACATCATGTTTGTCATCAGTAATGTTCATATTTCTGCTTCCTCCAGTCACTGCTGCTTAATTCCAAGGGTCAGCAATATTAATAGCTATGACATTTTCAGTTTGTGCTTAAGGATCACTTCTCTCCTTCAACATAACCTACAACACTGTCATCTGGGCTCACTGTTTGCCTGCCAATGTGAAGAACATGTCTTTGGTCTTTATCCTCCTCTGCTCACCTAACAATGCCTAATCAAGCTCCTGCGTGTGGTGCATGAAGGGATATGGACTATGACCAAAATAAGGGCCTGAGCATCTTCTGCGGTTCTCCTTCGGCTACATGATCTTGGTGCCCAATGGCAAATATCTGTCAAACTGTGCATATGTGCAGTTCGTTGTGGAATATAATCAGCACTGGCGTTTTACATTGCCCGTCCAGAACCTAGTGTTCTGCATACTACAAATCGATTTTTCCTAGACTTGCAAAGATATCCACTTACATTATCTGATGTCAAATGTATCATCAGTTTTTAATGGTGGCACACTGAACATACTACTACTTTCTGACCGTGAAAACAGATCCTAAAAAATACAGGAACTCAAAACCAACCTTGGAACTTAAAGTGAATACTTTAAGTCTTAAGAGCACTATTTGTGTGTCCTCTGCTTACGTAATTAATCACAAGTATTTGCCAAGGAAAGGGAGGATAATCTCAGGGAGACACAGACCCAAGTACAAATATACAAATTGTACAGTTTACTTAGTTTTAACAAGACTTTGGACCACAAAATAAACCCAAGAGTCCAATACCAGCTAGCCTAGACCATTCTCCTGAAGAGCCACAAGTAGATGCTTCAGACTCTACCACCAACCTAGACATTGCAGAAACACTGGAAGTAAGTTACATGTAAGATAGTTACAAAAGAAGATATATATATATTCTGTTATTGTACCTATTTCTCTGTATTCTCGTGTTCAAGCACCATACACGACATGAAGTTTACAGACAGGAAATGAAAGACCATTGAAGGGAGTCAGGGAGCTGGGACGAAGTGACAGGGAGAAGGTGAGCATGTTTTTTTTGACCGGTACAGCAGCATGTGGTGGAGGGAAAAAAATCTCGACAATCTCTTCAGGGAAAGAGATCCTTCTCCTGATCTTCATACATGGTGAAGTTTTCTAAGTACTTGTAGGCTCAGCGGGGTCAATAAACTTACAACATATGGGGATGTGCTTCTGGCTGTTTGCATAACCTTGATCTTCTGCTGAGTAATTGAATGTTTGTCCTCTTTATCGTTTATTATGAAACTAACATTACTCGTCCACCATGCACTTTCCCTTAGTAAACTTGAAAAAAGCAGACAAACAGTAAAGATAAATCTTCTACTGCAAAGAGCGAGACATCCAAAGGGCTTGGCCAGGATTTCAAAAAAGTAGCCTAAGGGTATCTGCACACAATGCAGATTACGTGCACATTTTATGAGTAGCTAAACTGCAGGGTAATACAGTCCCAGAAAAGTGTACGAGATTAGACAAATCCTATGTGCACTTTGGGGGAGATTTATCAAAGCTGGTGTAAAGGAAACCTGGATTAGCTGCCCATAGCAACCAATCAGGTCCCACCATTTTCGGCACCAGAATCCATGCACAATCCTTAGGGCTCATGCACTCGACCGTATGTCTAGTCCGCATTTGATCCACATTTTTTGCGGATCAGGTGCGGACCTATTAATATCAATGGGGCTGCAAACTGCATGTCTGTTCCGTGGCCCCACAAAAAGTTTTGTAGACAAGGAAGGACATTTCTACAGAAGTTAAAAAATAAATCGTGGCACTTGTCCTGGATCTGCGCTTTTAACAAGTCTTTCCATTACTTTCATATTATTTTTTTTTTCTGGATTGTACAGGATAGCGACATCAGTTTTTTTGCTGGATGAAAAAGCGCAGAAATCAGTTTTCCCACTTTAGGGTATGCAGAAAATCCACACCAAAACCACACATAAAGGCCTCATGCACACGACCGTTCCGTTTTTTGCGGTCTGCAAGCCGCAGATCCGCAAAAAAACAGAAGCCGCCCGTGTGCCTTCCGCAATTAACGGAACGGGCAGCCCATTGTAGAAATGCCTATTCTTGTCCGCAAAACGGACAAGAATAGAACATGTTATATTTTTTTTGTGGGGCCATGGAACAGAGCAACGGATGCGGACAGCACACAGAGTGCTGTCCGCATCTTTTGTGGCCCCATAGAAGTGAATGGGTCCGCATCCGAGCCGCCAAAACAGCGGCTCGGATGCGGACCCAAACAACGGTCGTGTGCATGAGGCCAAATACGCACTATTTATCACAGTTTTGGTGCACTTTTTTTTTTAGCTTTTTATGCATTTTTTTGTGGATTTTCTGTTTATGTGAACAGCCCAAAAAAGGTCTATGGGGAAAAACAACACTTTATCTATTTGATATAATGTATTTGAAAATCCACAGAGCAGGTCAAGGTCTGCACAGAATTTGTCTAATCTCATACACTTTGCTGATACCGTATTATGCCTCATTCACACTTCAGTGTTCGGTCAGTGATTTCCATCAGTGATTTCGAGCCAAAACTAGGTGCAGCTATAAACACAGAACAGGAGTAGATCTTTCCCTTAGGCCTCTTTCACACTACAGTTTTTTTCTTCCGTTTTGCGGTCCGTTTTTTGCGGTCCGTATACGGTCCGTATACGGAACCATTTATTTCAATGGGTCCGCAAAAAAACGGAATGTGTTCCGTATGCATTCCGTTTCCGTTTTTCCGTTCCGTGGAAAGATAGAACATGTCCTATGTTTGTCCGCAAATCACGGTCCGTGGCTCCATTAAAGTCAATGGGTCCGCAAAAAAACGGAATGCATACGGAAGGCATCCGTATGTCATCCGTATGTCATCCGTTTTTTGCGGATCCGTCATTAACAAATGCTAGGCCCAGCCCACTGTGGCCATGTGTTTCTTGTTGCCAAACTTTGGCTGAGCACAAATACAGGTGGCTTCCGTTTTTGATCCGTGAAAAACGGACCGTATACGGGAACCATACGGAAACCATACTGAAAGGTTTTTGCGGACATACTGAACGGAAACGGAGACACAACGGAACCCAAAAACGGGACAACGGATCCGTGAAAAACGGAACGCAAAACACTGAAATGGACATACTGTAGTGTGAAAGAGGCCTTAGGCTGGGTTCACACTTGAGCGTTTTACAGCGCGTTCAAACGCGCTGTAAAACGCTCAACACATGAAAACCAATGCTTCCCTATGGCCCTGGTTCTCACTTGAGCTTCTTTGGGGCGTTTTGACACGCGTTTGTGGCCATAGGACACTGCAGTCAATCGCATATAAAATGCGCTCAAGTGTGAACCCAGCCTTAGGCCTCTTGCACACGGCCGTAGTGCTCCCGTGGCCTTATTGTTGTCCGCATAGGGCAGTTCCGCCATACACGGGGCACCGGCCGTGTGCACTCCGCATCACGGATGCAGACCCATTTGCTTGAATAGGTCTGCAAATCTGGAGATGCGGTGCGGTGTAGAACTGAAGCACGGAACATAACCCCACAGAAGCACAATGGAGTGCTTCCGCGGTGTTCCGTAGCGCAAAAAAATAAAACTTGTTCTATCTTTTTGCGGAATGGACGGATGGCGGACCCCATTCAAGTGAATGTGTCCGCGATCCGCATGCGGCTTCCCCGCGATCAGTGGCCGTGGATTGCAGACCGCAATTTGCAGTCAGCAGCATGGGCACGGAGCCCTTACGTTCGTGGGCAAGAGGTCTTATACCTTATAGGCTCCAATCCAGGTTTTGGCTCACAATCACTGATGAAAATCACTGACCAAAACACGGTCGTGTGCATGAGGCCTTACACTGTGGTTTTTCCGCATGAAAATCCCTGCATAATCTGCAACATGTGTAGGTAACCTTAGGGCACCTGGACACGATGCGGATTACGTGCAGTTTTCCCGTATGGATTTTCGTGAGCGTAATACAGTTCCAGCAAACTGTATCGATTAGACAAATCTTACGTACACTTCGTTTTTTTCTTCCGTGAGGAAACTGACCTGCAGCATGTCAACTGCAGAGTGGTTTTCCCCATAGACTTCAATGGGGTTGTTAACATATGTAAGGTTTTTGTTAAGAGCTTCTGGTGCGGATTTCATGAGGATTTTCTGTATGCAAATCTCCGCCGTGCGCAGCTGGCGCCTTAGGCCGGGGCCACACATGACTGAATAACTGTGGATTTTCGTGCAGCAAATTTGGAGCATTGAATAGTACATGCAAAGTGGATGAGAATTTCAAAATTTGTGTGGGAAAAAAAAACAACGTAGAAAAACTGCAGAACTTCAGATTTAAAATCTGCAGCATGTCAAATTATACAGCGCATTTCTCTTGCAGTTTTCAATCTTTTCAATGGAGAGGATGAAATTTGCTGGATTTTCTGCAATATAAGGCTACATTCACACAAACGTATTTTGTTTCCATGTCCGTTCCGTTTTTTTGCGGATTGAATGAGGACCAATTCATTTCAATGGGTCCTCAAAAAATGCGGACAGCACACCGTGTGCTATCTGCGTCCGTATGTCTGTTTCGTAGCCCCGCAAAAAAATCGAACATGTCCTGTTCTTGTCCGTTTTGCAGACAAAGATAGTCATTGTTACAATGGATCCGCCAAAAAAACGGATGCCATACAGACGTCATCTGTTTTTTTTGTGGATCCGCAATTTGCGGACCGCAAAACACATACAATCGTGTGAATTTAGCCTAAGTCCTTATGCACACGACCGTGCGCCATCTGTGCCTGTGCTGCAGACCGCAAATTGCCGTCCACAATGCACGGGCATCCACCGCATGCCTGCCGTCTGCGGATGTGGGCCCATTCACTTGATTGGAGCCCTCAATCCACATCTGACGGTCCGCACCGCAAAAAAGTAGCGCATGCACTATTATTTTGCGGTTCAGTACCAATCCTTGCCTTTGTTCCGTACCATATCTTTCAGATTCCGGACCCATTCAAGTGAATGGATCCACATCCGTGATACGGTGTGCATCCCGCCGATGAACGTATATTGTGGCTCCACTGTTTGCGGGTGTGCATCGGCCATGCTCCACTGTTTCCGATCCGTGTCTCCGTTCCTCACCACACTGTATCTTCCAGATTGCGGACCCATTCAAGTGAATGGGTCCACATCCGTGATATAGTGCGGACACGGCTGATGCCCCTGTGTTACAGACCTGCTGTTTGCGGGACACAATACGGGCACGGACCTGCTACGGTCTTGTGCATGAGGTCTAAACAGTATGTCATATGTGCAGTTTTGTTTTAGCTGTTTTGGGGGTTTTAGCAGCAGACATGCAGCAAAAAATGTCACTTGTGACCCTGGCCTTAGGCTACCTGCGCACATAGTAGAATATGCATGTTTTTTCCACGTGGATTCACATGCGGAAAAATCCCAGCATAGTACAGTACCAGCAAAGTATATGAAATTAAATAAATATGTGGACTTTACGGATGCAGTGCAGATTTAGAAATCCATTTTTCCAGCATTAGGGCTCGTGCACACGACCGTTGCCTATTTTGAGGTCCGCAAATCGCGAATATCCAAAGCATGGATACCGGCTGTGTGCATTCCGCATTCCGGAACGGAATGTCCGGCTCATAATAGAACTGTCCTATCCTTGTCCCTAATATGAACAATAATAGGACATCTTTAATTATTTGCAGAACGGCCATGCAGACATACAGAATTGGAATGCACACGGAATTAAATTCCATTTTTTATGCACATTCATTGAAGTGAATGGATCTGCATACACAAAAAAAACAACACAGAAACTGAAAAAAATAAATTAGTGTGCATGATCCCTTAGTCCGTTTGGCTTTCCCTTCTTCTGAGCCGTCAGAAGAGCAGATGAATAAAGGGGAAAAAAAATTTCTTCCGTCAAAAATAACTGATCTCCGACAGAAGTGACACAAACTGATCATAACTGATGCTAAAAAAAAACGGATCAGTTATTTTTGGTGGAAATTGATACTAAGGCCTCATGCACACGGCCGTTGTTTTAGTCCGCATCTGCGGCTCGGATGCGGACCCATTTACTTAAATTCCGTGGTCCGCAAAAAAAATAATATAACCGCAAAGCGCGGACAAGAATAGGACAGGTTATATTAAAGGCTGTCCGCAAATTGCAGACGCCATCCGTGTTTTGCGGATCCGCGATTAGCGTAACTGAGCACGACTGATGCTCAAAATAACATCCGTTTTTTGTTTCTGTTCTTCTGAGGGATATGCAGGTGCAGATTTTTACGTGTGGATTACATCCCGCTTTGAAATGTATGGAGAAAGTCTGCAGCACATCATTATTTACCCTGCAGAACACAAGGCAGGGACTGACACTTCTTAACCCCAGCAGATAACACGGAGGATGTCTTTATGCTGCGTATTTTATGGCAGATTTTTCCAGCACGTGTAAGGCTTCCTTACATGCAAGATCCTTTCTCTTTTTTGTTTTATTCTTTGTTGTGGGTCTTGTTACTAGAGACGGTTTCGTCTTTCCAGTATTGTCTTAATTTGCTTGCAGCTATTTTTTTTTTTTATAACTGCAACAATTAAAAAAATAAAAATAAAAAAAAGTTGCAAGCCACTGCTGAGTGCACGACTGTGCTTCATACCGTATGTCCCCCAGCTCCCTTTTAATTTGTGCGCTTCAGGACACCTGTTTTGCATTATAAGTATCCTAAGCTTCCTTCTAATTTTGGCACAGAGCGAGAGATAAATCATCTGCTATCCATGGAGTATGGACTTCGTTAGAACCTGGACACATCTTTTACACGAGTTAGGGAAAATTAATGCAGAGGCTGCTGTGTAATATGGTCCATATAGTAAACGAAGAACATGACAAATAAAATTGCAAAACCTACAAGAATAATAGTAACAACTAAGTCACATCTGCCTGAAAGTTACAGTGCAGTTACACTAGCAATATTCTGCATGAGTAAATCGCTGGGTCATTTCCATGGACAATGCTCCTACCATTAATGATTCAGCAGTAGATGTGCAGAGTCTCTTACCCTGGGGCTAAACACAGTACATGGTCTGCAGGCATGTGTAATCTCGGGGTGCAGGAGGCCTCACAGTTCTGCGCTGCTGGTCACACGCCATAGTATCCACTGTGTTGTGAATGAGCGTTGGTGTGTTAGTGCCTGAGTAATTGCTGGGCTGGGTGACCAGCCCTCACACTGCTGCCTCACAAGATTGGAATGTCTGAGCTAACACTGCAGCTACCAGAGTGCTCACTACTAGTGATCAGCCTGCCAAGCCATGTGGACAGCGGTGCAGATAATTGCATCTTATGGGAGATGGCTAAACACTGGAGCAGAGGAGGCTGGGGGTAGTAAACATGCCTGCCCCACTCTGTAGGAAAAGGGAAATGAATGACTTGAAAGAGCTGCTGGATAGCGGTGCAGAGGTGGCGGTGCACCCTACTGTGCATCTTAATCTCATGGTCTATGGCTACTCAGTAAGTTAACTGGCTCGGGACCAGGGTAATTCCAGTCTTCAGGACCATACACCATTTAGGGTGGGTTCACATCAGCGTCATGCATTCCGTTATGGCTTTCCGTTATAACATGGTTATAACGGAAAATAACGGAATACATAAGGAGGAGGTCAAAACGGAAGCCTTTAAGCGGCCTGCAAACAGCCCACTTGAATGGGTTCGCGATCCGGAAGGTGCGCTGCAGAAGAGAGGCACGGAGCTTCTGTTGCTGAATGCATGCCTTTACACATTGTGGAATTTGTCCGCAGCCTAAGGGCGCCTTCACACGCAGCAGATTTTGCCGCAGAAAATTCTGTGACCTGAGGATAGGTCATCAGTAAAAAGAAAATCTGAAAACCCTTTTAAATATGACTTTATAATAAATATCTTACCAAATACCTTTCATTAGTTATAAAGGCTTTTATTGTATGGGGAGCAATTATCAAGGGATATAAAATGGCCACCATCCTATTAGTACACACAAAACCTGTCCTAATCACACAGGAGGACAAGTTACTTCAGGACATTGAGGTAAAGAGCTGCCTCATCCTCCTATGTGCTCTGCTTGTCAGGAATTATGATCCTGAATACAGCTGAGAAGATCTTCAGCTGAATCTCTGTAAGAATGGAGTTCATGAGGAGACATGAAGTATAGAGAGGAGGTGGGGATGTGTGTAATGAGCAGCAGCACTTGTATGCTATCTCCATTACCGCAGTCTGTCCTGTCTGTCCTCTCTGTTTTCAGTTTTCAGCTGCCTGGCTTGAACAGTAGAGATGGTCTTGCGGTTCACCCGGTGGTCATTTCGCTGCGAACTTTGCTCGTTTGCTGTTCGCCGAACAGGCGAACATATGGCGATGTCTGCCGGTGCCATATTCTTTGCATTGTGCATAACTTTGACCCATGAAACATCCATCAGGTGGGACAGGACAGCCAATTGAGAAGTTTAAACACATGGACACACCCCCTACCTTATAAATAAACCTGATCTGGCCGCCATTTTACATTCAGTTTTTTTGCCATTGTAGGGAGAGCTTGCTGTGTGGAGCAGGGACAGACTGTTAGAGAGTATAGAGACACTAAACGCTAGCTAATAGGGCCACAAAAGTCCTTTTAAGGACTGGTATAGGTGTGCTATCGATAGGTGTGATATACTGAGAGGTGTAAAATACTTATAATATACTTTCTAACATATGAGCCCCTACATAAGAAAATTTCTAAAAAAATAAAAAAAACTATAGCTCTTAGAACATGGAGACACTAAAACATCATTTTTTTGGTTTCAAAAATGCTATTATTGTGTAAAACTTTAATAAATAAGAAAAAGTATACATATTAGGTATCGCCACGTCCGTAACAATCTGCTCTATAAAAGTGTCACTTGACTGAACCCCTCAGGTGAACGCTGTAAAAATAAATAAATAGAAACTGTGCTAAAACAACCAATTTTTTGGTCACCTTGCCCCATAAAGTGTTATAATGAATGATCAAAAAATAATATGTACCCAAAAATAGTAGCAATTAAACTGGCACCTTATCCCCTAGTTTCCAAAATGGGATCACTTCTTGGGAGTTTCTACTGTAAGGGTGCATCAGGGGGCTTCAAACGGGACATGGCATCTAAAAACCATGTGGAGTTCCTTTTCTTCTGTGCCCTGCCGTGTGCCCATACAGCAGTTTATGACCACATGTGGGGTGTTTCTGTAAACCGCAGAATCTGGGTAATAAATATTGAGTTTTGTTTGGCTGTTAACCATCGATGTGTTAAAGAAAAAAATGGATTAAAATGGAAAATCTGCCAAAAAAGTGAAATTTAAAAATTTGATCTCCATTTTCCTTTAATTCTTGTGGAACGCCTAAAGGGTTAACAAAGTTTGTAATACCTTGAGGGGTGTAGTTTCTACAATGGGGTCATTTAAGGGAGTATCCACTATGTGGGCCCCACAAAGTGACTTCAGACCTGAACTGGTCCTTAAAAAGTGGGTTTTGGCAATTTTCTTAAAAATTTGAAGAATTGCTTCTAAACTTCTAAGCCTTCTAACGTCCTAAAAAAATAAAATGACATTTCCAAAATGATGCCAACATAAATTAGACATATGGGGAATGTTAAGTAATAAATATTTTATGAGGTATCACTTTCTGTTTTAAAAGCAGAGAAATTGAAATTTTGAAAATTGCGAATTTTTCAAAATTTTGGGTAAATTTGGGATTTTTTCATAAATAAAGGTGAAATATTTTGACTCAAATTTATGACTGTCATGAAGTACAATGTGTCACGAGAAAACAATCTCTGAATGACTTGGATAAGTAAAGGCGTTCCAAAGTTATTACCACATAAAGTGAGATTTGGCCTGGTCAGGAAGGGGGCAAAGGGCCCAGATGGCAAGTGGTTAAACATATGCATTTGACATCTATTTGTACTGGCCTGCAGTAAAATTAATATCCAATGACCGTCTAATATACCTCCAGCCACATAATTACTTGTTATTTTCTGTCCGGTGAATGCCTAATGTTTGGGGCCTGTACTCCACTGGCCTTCAGTAAAATTGATATCCATTGACCGTCTACTATACCTCCAACCACATAATCACTTGATCATTTATGTACGGTGAATGCATAATTTTTGGCGCCTGTAATCTAACTGGCCAACAGTAAAATTGTTATATGGTGACCGCCTAACGTACCTCCAGCCACATTATCAATTGTTCTTTTCTGTACGGTGAATAAAACATTTTTGGGGCCTGTAGTCCACTGGCCTGCAGTAAAATTTGTATCCATTGACCGCATAATGTACCTCAAGCCACATAATCACAATTTCTTTTATGTCAAAAAATTTTCTAGACTCCAGCAGGGCACATTTCTGAGAATTTCCCTTTAAGACACATAAAAATGGCCCCTGATTAAAATAAATTTTTGGGGGGGGAATTTTTGCCATTGATCCCCCTCTGGTATGTCACTGTCCATGTTGTTGGACGATTTGTGCACTTCTTGTAAGTATTTGGGGGCTGCAAATATGACCTGAAGGTTTTTCAGGTTCGCCTGCCATTAAAGTGAATGGGGCCCGCCGCGAACTTGCGGTTTGCGAGCACTTAATCGCATTCGCGAATCGTCCTGGCCGATATTTGTCCATCACTATTGAACAGGTGAAACATATTGAAATCATGATCTTCACCTGAACAAGCCATGCCGGCAAATCTACCACAACTTAATTTTTTATGTGGCTTCGAATACGCAGTCAAAACGTCATATGTAAATGCACACTAAAGTCATGTACAACACTGATTTAAATTTTGCCACTTTTTAGCCCAATATGGTAAAATGGAGGAAGTTTTTTCCTGCTGTATTTTTCAGTGAGTTTTTCAGCCATGTGTGAGAGCACCTGATGTAATGGAAATAATATTCAGCTCACAGATAGCAGGGCAATGCAGCACACTCTAGCACCGATCCACAGTGAGTTCACACTCAGGACAATCCAAGCAGAAAAAAAAATCAGACTGGTGTAAGCCGTGTACCGGTGGGCTCTCCAGGATACAGCGAAGTCACGAACAAGGAAGACAACTCTGACACCAGCTCTTGTAGAACAGACTTTGTTATATTGTTACAGGATATCAAACACACTCCCAAATGCAGTGAACATAAAATCAGATTACATACACTCAGCCTGGAGGCTGAGACACCTGTGTCGCACAGCACGGCGCCCTACGATGGTAGCAGGAAAACACTTGCACAATTTACCTACTACGAGCAGTGTTAACCCTGTCGCCCCATACCTGTTACAACCCTAAAGAACAGGAACAATCATGTGTGTGTGAGATACAGGCTGGTGACTGCGAACTGAACAAAGGCTGATCCAACACACGTGCGGTACCGCAGGGTCCGTTGCTTTGCTCTTCAGCTCTCATCAGCGATCCTGGCAGCTGTTCTCCTTCTCCTGGACGGGAATCGGGTCCTTGACACGATCAGCTTCACTTGGCTGCTGTCCTGGTTGCAAAAGGGTGATTCCACCTAGGATATTAATGGATTTCTTCTCTCACACACTTTTCCAGTCTGCAACTAAGATGGACACCAGCTTACTTCCTCTAGACACACAGCTCCACCTCCTATGAATATTTAAACCTGAGCAGTCTGTTTAGCTGTGTGGGGAAACAGCGGCCTCTTGTGGCCAAACAGCTAAATAACAGTGTTCATGCAATAAGAGCTGTTTCACAATCTAACACTGGATCGAGCGAGTAAAAATCCCAAATCTTCTTTATTCCATATCAAATATAAAAAAATGCCCATAGTCAGTGACTAGTGTTGAGCAAACTTGTGTTTTCAAGTTCGGTGTACAAGGTTCGGGTTCGGGATATCTAAGAATTCAGTTATGGATTCGGCTACCACGGACCATAACTTATGGTCCGTGGTAGCGGAATCCATAACTGAATTCTTAGATAACCCGAACCTTGTACATCGAACTTGAAAACACAAGTTCGCTCATCCCTATCAGTGACCAGTAGTCTGACATGTTTCGGTCAAAAGACCTTACGCATAAACAGTATATGAGTAAGGTCTTTTGACCAAAACATGTCAGACTACTGGTCACTGACTATGTGTGTTTTTAATATTTGATATTGAATAAAGACTTGTACTCGCTGGATCCAGTCCCCTTTTTTCTGCATGTGTGAAGGCACCCTTATGAACATGCTCATTCTTTGTTTCCCATAAAGTGGTGTCCAAATCCCAGCACAGAAAACATATCAATAATAGGCAACAGTTTTTGCTGGGATTTCGGCAAATTTTATTTGAATATACTCAAAGGACTTTTCTACCACTAGTAGCGGCCCTGCTTCAAGTATTTTGCCCACCAAGTGATTTGTCCCCCTTGTTCCTGGTGTCTGCTGCAGCGAGGCACAAGGCATAGAGGATGGGATGGTAGTTGTGGCCGTGAGGGTGGTGGCAGTACTCACAGTTCACAATGGCAATATCCCCTCTAGCCCTCCTTAGGGCCATGCAGCAACTGCAGGGTGCACCCTTTCTTCCATCTGGAGACCTTCTGGTACTGGGGTGGTAGTTGGGCTGCTCTTGATGGTGGGTAGTTGGCAGGCTGCTAGGCAGGAGGGCAGATGAAGAGCTGGCAACAGGAGACAATAACACAGTCTGTTGGTTACCATATGGGAGCAGTAGTAATAGCAGCAAACAGTTCTGAAGTATATAACAGTTTAGTCTTCTCCCAATAGCTGAGTATAGGCAGCAACACTGATGGTAGTAGTAGTTCATGTCTCTCTTTCTAAGGATACTTTGCAGTCTCTCCAAACAACCACAGGAATGCTATTCCGTTATTGTTAATCCTTTCTGCAGTACCCGGCTGAGGGGTGCAGGATTTAGATCCGGATGGCCAGTCTCTCTCAAAATGTGGTAGGTGCCAAAGCAATATTTCCTTTTCATAGCAACAAAGTGTCAATGCCATAAACGAGCCATTACCTTGCTTTCTGAAGCTTGCACTGCCTGGTTGGTTCTGGACCTTCTAAGATGTCTGGTCTCTTTCTCTCAGGGGTACTCTGAAGGCAATAATAGCCTCAAAGTTAAAGGGACACTGTCAGGCCTTCTGAGCATATTTAGATCTTTATATGCCCTCCTAGGTCTTGTAATAAGTTTCCCATTCATATAAGTATTATCCCTGTGCGCATTGTAAAACGTGAAAAATAATCTTTATAATCACCTGTCAATCAACTGTCCTTTGTGCCCAAGGGGCGTTCTTTGCGCCGCATTTGTGCCCAGCCGCGCCCCAACTGCCGAATCCTTAGAGACGCCCATCTCATTAGAATTCACTTCGCTGGGCGGTATTTTTCGGTCCCCAACATTCGGAGATCCCGCGCATGCCCAATACGAAGTTACGGAAGGCGCAGTTACGCAGGCGCAGAATGGAGAGGCTAAAGAGGCCTCATAGAAACATAGGGGACGCAGGCGCGATGTGATCCTAGGCGAGCGAGGGAGTCGGGCGCATGCGCAGATAATGCTATTGAGGCCGATGACCGTAACTTCGTATTGGGCATGCGCGGGATCTCCGAATGCCGGGGACAGGAAAATACCGCCCAGCGAAGTGAATTCTAATGAGATGGGCGTCTAAGGATCCGGCAGTTGGGGCACGGCTGGGCACAAATGCAGCGCAAAGAACGCCCCTTGGGCACAAAGGACAGTTGATTGACAGGTGATTATAAAGATTATTTTTCACGTTTTACAATGCGCACAGGGATAATACTTATGTGAATTGGAAACTTATTACAAGACCTAGGAGGGCATATAAAGATCTAAATATGCTCAGGAGGCCTGACAGTGTCCCTTTAAAGGTTCTCTAGACGTGGGCTCTCAGGAGTAGTGATGAGCAATATTCGAATTCGCGATATTTCGCGAATATTTGGTAGAATATATGTCATATATTTTCGCAAATATGGTCTTGATTTCAAAATTCGGCAATATAATATGTGCGTAATGCGCGCAATACAGGCGTGGGCCACTGTTGCTACATTTTTCAAGCTGCTAGAAGTTTCCTGAGACTGGAGAAAATGGTTGGCATGGGAAAACATTACAATAGCTTTATATGTAGATAGAGTGCTCCAATATATTTGCGATTGCTAAATCGGCACTAATGATGTGAATATTTTGGCGCAATACGTGCAACTTCACATTTTAACAGGTCTGACTACATATTAGTGATTGGTGCAATAAGTATTGTTGTGAACTTGTGACATCACAGCACTGTGTATGTATGTATGGACAGCAGAACCTATCAGCTACACTATATCACTATCTAACCTACACTGACTATCTCCCACTAACTATCTGTATTATATATATAAACTAACTAACTATCTAATGTAATGACACAGGAAAGCACAGAGCACAGCAATGTCACTGCTGTCTCTCTCAGATCTGCAAACTACTGCATACAAAGGCTGTTGGGGAGGTTCTTATATAGTAAGGGGTAGGAAACTTTCCTATTGGTTGCTAGGGATGTTGCTAAGCTCTGACAAAGACATTGCAGCCTTCTCATTGGCCCACAAGCAAGAAGGTAGGTTGCTGATGAAAAAAAAATCTAGAATATTCGAAATTACGAATATATATCACTGTATTCTAAGTTAACTCTTTTTGCAGTAATTAACCCTTTTTCAGGTATCCTCTGGGGCACTACTATTCAGGGTAGTAAATAATGACTGAAATCCACATCAGCTCTGAGTTGACGTAGATTTCATTCCAGCACAAGGATTGCTGGAGAAGCCATGTCATTTATAAACGCCCCCTATGAAGGCAGGTGTAGCAGACGTCGGTCTTGAGGAAACAAAACCTAAGACTTTACTTATAAAGACTGACCTCCAACTTGACCATTAAGAGACTTGATCACTTAGAAATTAATTTTTTGTTGTAAAGAATATTAAGTACCCATATGCAATTCTATGACGGAATACATAGCAAAATGCCTTTAGAGGCAGGAGAGGACTCCAGCATAACGTAAACCGGACGGATCCGTTATGCAGCCCATAGACTTCTATTATGACGGAATGCCTCTAAAGGCATTCCGTTATGCATTCCGTCATAGAATTGCGTTATGGTCCGTGGTAACGGAATCCATAACGCAATTCGGTAAATACCACCACACGAACCCGCACGTGAACTTCAAAATATGAAATTCGCTCATCCCTATCCATAACCTTGCATTTGTGGGGACAGAAGGAACAGGATTTTACATTTTCCATCTTATCTGAACCCGCTTGACACAAAACAGCCGAGCAGAGAAGAAAGAAAACGAATTTCCACCGGCCAGCCAAATCTTTTCCTGGTATTCTCACTCAATAATTGATAATCATGGTGTCTGTAGCTAGGTAACCATAATCCCTACATGACTAAATGCCGCTTGTCATATCATGAAGGGGAGGCTCGCTGCTCTTTTAAGTATACAGTGGACTTGCCTGTTCCCAATTTCCAGGTTAATAAAATATTCCATCTTAATATAAGTTTCCGATTGTGATCCTTTGGTAGGAGTCAGGGCTCCCTTCATCATCTGTTTTTTATTAGCGGCCACTACAATCAATGAAGCTGCAAATAAGTCATTTACTGTATATATCAGAATTTTTTGTATTGTAATAAAAGAAACAAAAAAAATTAAGAAACATAAAAAAAGTTTTCTTTGTGATCAATCAACTTCTTTTATGTTTAGAAAGGCTTAACCCCTTAAAGATCAGCCTGTTTTGGCAATTTTTTTAAAAATATTTTTCCATTGTCACATTCCAAGAGCAATAACTTTTTTATGTTTCCGTCAATATAGCTGTATGAGAACTTGTATTTTCTGGGCGAAGTTGTCGTTTTTAATGGCACCATGTACACATGACTTACTGATTAACGGGGGTTATCCCGCAATTAATGTAAAAAAATCAAAATCAAATAGTACACAACAGCCTCTTACTAATAAAGCTAGAACCAGCCCTGTACCTCACATGGATCCAGAGATCTCCCCATTCATTGCTCCAATTTTTCTGCTAGATTTAATTTACGCTGGCAGCTTAGTGGGTGTGTCCTTTCTCAGACGGTGGGCTTTTTCTACTGCAGCTGGTGGTAGTTGAAGGATGGAACTGAGCATGTGCATCCACCTCAGTGAGCAGGACAGAAATTAGAAAAAGAGCAAACAGCAGGTGGCGCTGTACAGATAGATTTCAGTGGGTATAAAAAAAATTAATTACATGCAATTTCAAAAATATTCTGATCCAAGTGCTATTTTTCGTGGGACAACTCCTTTAACTTTTATTAAACTCTTTCTGGGGGGATGGTAAAAAACAGTTTTTAGGCTTAAAATTTTGCAGCGTTAGCAAAAATATAATGATAGCTTTATTCCCTGGATCAGTATGATTACAGCAATACCAAATACAGAGTTTTTTTTTAAGTTACTACTTTAGCACAATAAAACCCCTTTAAAAAAATAAGTTTTTGCATCCCTCAACCCAATACTCATAACTTTTTTATTTTTTATTCTATGGAGCTGTGCAAGGGTTTGGTTTTTATGGAATGACTTGTAGTTTTCATTAGTATAATTAGTATATAACTCTTTTTGATCACTTTTTATTCTCTTTTTGGTGGTAATTAAGAATGAGCAAATTTCATATTTTGAATTTAGTTTTCGTTTGTGTTGTGGTATTTACTGAATTGCATTATGGATTCCGTTCCCACGTACCATAACGCAATTCCATGACGGAATTGTAAGATCCGCACCTGTGTGACCAAAAAGGGTCCTCGTGGAGCGGCGGGACAGGTTAAGCGTGTCTCCACTGATACACCAGATCCGACCCCTTTGCGAACCGACGCGGGGATGCGTTCGCATGTCCGTCGGAGGGGAAGACCGCCGGGGTCTCGGGGACAGGTTGGTCAGGCTAGTGGCAGTACGCCGCGGCCGGGCTTGTCTTCGGTACCTCTTGCGGATTCCACTTCGGTGTCCATGTCGATGCGCTCACGTACTCTTGCTGAGCCTGTCGGGCTCACAGGGGGATGCGTGGTCGAACTTTGCCGACCACTGATGGAAATAGCACCTGGCCACAAATGCAAAGTAGATTAGGGGGCCGGCATTGGTGTAATTGGCTAAAGACCGGCCAAGGCCTTGTACACAGGTGTAGGGCAGTTTCATGACCTATGGGGAGTGGACACTTGGCGCCCTGGGATTTGTTAGCAGGCACATAAAAGGTGGTCTCCCCGGTCGGTCACTGCCCACTGTTATCCTTCCCTTTCCAGATACAGGTCATAACTACTTGTGCTAGTGACTGAAGGTTACCTGGACTCTGTCCTTTCCAGTGGGAATAGAAATTAATTGATCAGAGCACCGAAACAGTTCAGGCTATGAAAAACACTCCAACTAGATAGGCAGACAGTGGGCCCCAAAGGCAGGAGGGGGGAGTATAGTTATTTAAAATGTAACTTTTAATAAGGTCAAAAAATTGTCAGACTAATAAAACTCACTACATAGATAAGACATACATACACATAGACAACCAAAAATGGTGCCTGGCTGGTATAAACAATATACTGTTCCGTCCGGGGAGACGTGAACAGTCTTACCAGACCCTTTGTAGATGGTGGTGGAGGTCCTTAGGTACAGGAGGCAGGAAACGTAACAATCAAGCCATGTGGGGATGGTTGTGGTTGTAGAACCGCGTAGATGGAGCAATAGGAAGTGTCCTGAGTGGCCCTGCCTCGGATGAAGGGGGCTATTATGCTGCTACCTATCTACACGGAGCACTCGCCTTGAGAAAGGCGACCCCGTCCGGTAGCCTGTCCCTATAGTGGACCTCACCCTAAAACTACAGGATAGATGCCAGTGGATAGGATGATGGGAAGTGCTTCCGGGGGTCTTCCGACGTGGCACGTTTCTGTCCGTGACTCTTCAGGGAAAGACTGCAGGAAGACAGTAAGTGGAAGGCCGCAGGTATCTGGCCTGTGGCTCAATAACACACTGGGGATGAATGAAGCAAGGTTAAAAGCTTGTATTCTGCTATCCTGGTGTCGGATGCAGTAATGCACTGGAGGGATAGTCCTGTGCTTGGCGGTCCGGGGGACACAGTGGTCCCAGGCTACAGCAACCCTTCTGGTTTGGGGAAAAAGTGCAGTGAACCAGCCGCAATGTTGTACAGCAGTACTGGGTTTTAAATAGTCGCGCCCCAGGTCCTTCGCCCCTCCTCTTCTGTAGCACTATCGCTGCGCAACGCCTACCTGAGGCGCCGCTCGAGCCCGGTCACGTGACCCCCGCGTCAGAGGACCTGCGCCGAGGCCGCATCAACAGGACAAGGGCGGACGTCGTCGGTGACGTCACACGTCAACAGCACCACGTGGGGAGGGCGGGATCGCGAGCGGAGATGGGCGGGATCAAGGATCATCAGCCAATGGTCATATGGTCTGATGATCGTGTGGAGCGCATAGTGTATGCGTCTCCCTTGGTAACAACCACAATGGTAAAGCCTTAAATCGGCAGCTAGCATTTAGTGCAGGAGTCATAGGCAGGCAAGTAATCAATGGAGCAATTGTTGTCGGAGCGACACCGACAGACTGACATGAGGTCAAAAGGTGAATGACAGTGTCACGTTTATACGGACACCATGCATTAGAGGCCAGGCACTGACCTAAGGAGGCGCTCTTCAGGTTAGGGTCGCGCAGTACAAAGGCAAGCGCTAATCAGATTAGTTCAAAGGAGCAGTCCATGGGCTAGGATCGCACCTAACAGAAGCAGGTGCCAATCAGGATATCATGAACCCCTGCAAATGCCACCGTTAGGGTCCAGATGCTAGTAGCCGTCTAGACCAAAACTAAACTAGAAACAGGGTCAAACTAAACTAGAAACAGACACAGAAAGCCATATGCGCATTACACAGGTAGGTGCTAATTAAAATGATTTTAAAGAAGCACTCTGCTGGCTGAAGTCACACATTAGACGGTACAGAGGCTGGCGCTAATCAGGATCTCAAGAGTACCTGCGTACCCCGCCATCAGGAACAGGGCGCTAGTGACAATGTAGACCAGCATGACCCCAAGCACGGCCAGGGTATATGCCAGCCTCAATGTGTGTGCAGCGGTGTATCGAGGAGAGGGTGCCCCCCACACACAGTAAGTAGGCGCAGGTTTAGCGCCGTATGCGCTAGTTGAGGTGCCCGAGGCCCTGGGTCAACATCAGAGTAATGACAGTATTGACAGTAACCATGTGGCACAAAGTGGGACCACCAGCTAAATGGCGATTAAACGCTGCCCCGGATCTTCAATCGAGCAGTCGCACCATGATAGATGAGGCATAACTGTTATCATACTCAAAGAAAACAGGAGAAATTCAATCTCTCATTCATGCCTAGAGGTGCCGCTGTTTTAAGATTGAAGATCCAGCGTGCTTCGCGTTGGAGGAGGCTCTTGTCCCAGTCCCCCCCTCTTGGAGGGGGTTTTACGAGATCAATGCCCATGAATTTCAGCCGGGCTTTGCCGTTGTGGTCGGTGTGCACATGTTTCGACACCGGGGTGTCCCTCTTGTGTGTCACGTCCCCCATGTGCTCACCGATCCTCCTCCTAAATTCCCGTATGGTCTTTCCGACGTATTCCAGACCGCACTCACAGAGGATGCGATAAACCACACCTCTGGATTTGCAATTAATAAAGTGCGGGATGGAATACGTCTTACCTGTGACCGAGCTGGTGAAGGATTTTGTAGTCATAATGTATTTGCAGGCCACACACCTGCCACACCTATGGCTACCCACCAAATTGGACCGCAGCCATGTTGGTTTTGTACTGATGGATGAGAAATGACTGCGGACGAGTTTATCGCGCAGATTGTTACCTCGTCTGTATGTTATCTGTGGACTATCTGCTAATGTGTCCAAAAGGTCGGGGTCCATTTTCAGGATCCCCCAGTGGCGTCGTAAGATGTCCCTAACCTGACTTGAACCTCTGTCAAAAGTCGTGATGATACGTGACAGTTTGTTTGTGGGAGTGTTCGGCTGTTTCTTAATTAGTAGGGTCGGTCTCTGTCGTGCTAAGGCCACTCTATAGGCGGCTCTTAGGATGTAGTCCGGGTACCCCCTGAGTAGAAATCTGGCCCTTAGGTCGGCTGCCTGAGCCACAAAATCCTTTTTATCCGAACAGTTCCTCCGTAGGCGGAGGTATTGTCCTCTTGGTATCCCTCTCCTGAGTGGGAGAGGGTGACTACTCTCCCATCTCAGGAGAGAGTTTGTCGCATTAGGCTTTCTGTGAATCGAGGTATCCAGTTCACCCCTATCATTCTTGGTAATTTTAATGTCCAGGAATGGTAGACAGGTTGGGTGGGTCTCGAATGTAAACCTCATGCCAATGTCGTTCTGGTTTAAGTGGAATAGGAACGACTCAAATTGAGAGGGGCTCCCGTTCCAGGTGATAAAGATGTCATCTATATATCGCGCCCACAGTCCAATTCTAGATATATCGTCCGGACTCCTATCCCCGAAAACCAGGGTCTCTTCCCACCAGCCCAGGAATAGATTAGCATACGACGGGGCACAGGGACTCCCCATCGCGGTACCCCTGAGCTGGTGGTAGATCTTATTATCAAAGGAGAAGAAATTCCTGTTCAGGGTGAATTCTAGGATCCGGACGATGAACTGGCTGTGGGCGCGATATTGGCAGCCCCTGGATTTCAGAAAGAATTCAACTGCCGTTAGTCCCAGCTGGTGCGGTATGGAAGAGTATAACGCCTCCACGTCTATGCTTGACAGTAGGCATCCACTCTCAAGGGTAAGACCCTCCAATTGTTTGAGGAGGTCCGTAGTATCCTTGAGATGAGATGGCAACGTGCTTACAAATGGAGCTAAAACACGGTCAATGTAGATTCCCAGGTTTTGATTGAGGTTATCCACCCCTGACACTATCGGCCTTCCTTTCAGTGGGGAGGTCCCCTTATGGACCTTTGGAAGGCAGTAGAAGGTGGACCTACGGGGGAAGGGAGGTAGCAAAAATGAATACTCTTCCAACGAGATAATGTTAGAGCCCTTGGCCTCATCCAGTATGGATTTGAGTTCACGTTTATAAACGTCCGTGGGGTCTTTGTCTAGGATCTCGTAGGTTGCCCTATCTGAGAGAAGGCGCATGCACATCTCCCTGTACTGCACAGAGTCCATGACCACGATATTGCCCCCTTTATCAGCAGGTTTGATGGTAATCGTGGGGTCATTGCCCAAAGATGAAATGGCAGTGGTCACGGACTCTGTGCAATTGGTGTGGTGTGAGGAGACCTGCAGACCCTCCAAGTCCTTTGTAACCCTGTTGAGGAAAACGTCTATGCACGAAACCTCACCAGAGCTAGGTGGCATCTTGGTACTTCTGCATTTGAGATCCGTGAAAGGCCCCAGACCTGACGTCGAGTTATCCATCACGGATAAAGAATTCAGCAATTGGACATCAGCTAGCATCTCAGCTGGGATGCCAAGTTCAAGGCATCGGCGTCTATCAGTATATTTAAAATGCTTATGCCATCTAAGCTTGCGAATGAATAGATTCAGGTCTTTTACGGCCATGAATCTATCAAACCTAGGGGTAGGTACAAAGGAAAGTCCCAGTTCAAGGGCTCTAGTCTCGTCTGGGGAGAGAGGGCGTGAGGACAAATTAATCACCTCTGGTCCTGTGATTGAGTTGGCATTTGGGGTGTGCGACTGCGGAGTGGGTAGCCCAGAGTCTGACTCGGTTGTCCTAAAAAACGGTTATCTCTTCCTCTATATTGACCCTTGGATCGGCCCCTTCTAGATGAACCCCTGTTTGGGTGTTTGGTAGTTTGGGGTCCCGTATCTCTTTCTGAGTCAGAGAGGTCTGTTTCAGTCGAGGACCTCTCTGAATTACTGGGTCTAGTGTCCCTTTTTCCGATGTTAAGGGAGGAATAAATCCGGTTCTCCTTAAAATCGGAAAGGTCTCGTATGAATTGACGATGTTTTCTTTCTTTGAGGTGGTACTGGTACTTCTCAAGGGTCAGTTGTAGTTGTTTTTCCCTATTTGAGAATTCAGTCTCCTGCGTGAAGGCCCGTACCACCTCAATTTGTTCAGACAATTTCTGATTCAGAATGGTCAATGTATTCTTCTCCTCATCCACCAGCAGCCTCATCAATCTAAGGGAGCTATCGGTAGCCTCTTGTTCCCACTTAGTCATAAAACCTGGGTTGCGTGACCGAGCTGATGGGAGAAGAGAGATACGGAGACCTCGGGGGACTATACCGTTTTTAATATAATTATCCAGACTCTGGACCTCCCACCACGACGTGATCTGCTCTTTATAGACCTGTGTCAAGTCAGTAAAGGCAGTGTGAAAAGAGGGTTGGTACTTTTTCTGAGAGAATTGTTTCTCAGAAAAAATATCTTTGGCTTCATGCAACCAATTGTCCGCATTGAAGCCTGTCGCCAAGAATCCTGCCATGCCAGAAAGGAAGGAATAGAAATTAATTGATCAGAGCACCGAAACAGTTCAGGCTATGAAAAACACTCCAACTAGATAGGCAGACAGTGGGCCCCAAAGGCAGGAGGGGGGAGTATAGTTATTTAAAATGTAACTTTTAATAAGGTCAAAAAATTGTCAGACTAATAAAACTCACTACATAGATAAGACATACATACACATAGACAACCAAAAATGGTGCCTGGCTGGTATAAACAATATACTGTTCCGTCCGGGGAGACGTGAACAGTCTTACCAGACCCTTTGTAGATGGTGGTGGAGGTCCTTAGGTACAGGAGGCAGGAAACGTAACAATCAAGCCATGTGGGGATGGTTGTGGTTGTAGAACCGCGTAGATGGAGCAATAGGAAGTGTCCTGAGTGGCCCTGCCTCGGATGAAGGGGGCTATTATGCTGCTACCTATCTACACGGAGCACTCGCCTTGAGAAAGGCGACCCCGTCCGGTAGCCTGTCCCTATAGTGGACCTCACCCTAAAACTACAGGATAGATGCCAGTGGATAGGATGATGGGAAGTGCTTCCGGGGGTCTTCCGACGTGGCACGTTTCTGTCCGTGACTCTTCAGGGAAAGACTGCAGGAAGACAGTAAGTGGAAGGCCGCAGGTATCTGGCCTGTGGCTCAATAACACACTGGGGATGAATGAAGCGAGGTTAAAAGCTTGTATTCTGCTATCCTGGTGTCGGATGCAGTAATGCACTGGAGGGATAGTCCTGTGCTTGGCGGTCCGGGGGACACAGTGGTCCCAGGCTACAGCAACCCTTCTGGTTTGGGGAAAAAGTGCAGTGAACCAGCCGCAATGTTGTACAGCAGTACTGGGTTTTAAATAGTCGCGCCCCAGGTCCTTCGCCCCTCCTCTTCTGTAGCACTATCGCTGCGCAACGCCTACCTGAGGCGCCGCTCGAGCCCGGTCACGTGACCCCCGCGTCAGAGGACCTGCGCCGAGGCCGCATCAACAGGACAAGGGCGGACGTCGTCGGTGACGTCACACGTCAACAGCACCACGTGGGGAGGGCGGGATCGCGAGCGGAGATGGGCGGGATCAAGGATCATCAGCCAATGGTCATATGGTCTGATGATCGTGTGGAGCGCATAGTGTATGCGTCTCCCTTGGTAACAACCACAATGGTAAAGCCTTAAATCGGCAGCTAGCATTTAGTGCAGGAGTCATAGGCAGGCAAGTAATCAATGGAGCAATTGTTGTCGGAGCGACACCGACAGACTGACATGAGGTCAAAAGGTGAATGACAGTGTCACGTTTATACGGACACCATGCATTAGAGGCCAGGCACTGACCTAAGGAGGCGCTCTTCAGGTTAGGGTCGCGCAGTACAAAGGCAAGCGCTAATCAGATTAGTTCAAAGGAGCAGTCCATGGGCTAGGATCGCACCTAACAGAAGCAGGTGCCAATCAGGATATCATGAACCCCTGCAAATGCCACCGTTAGGGTCCAGATGCTAGTAGCCGTCTAGACCAAAACTAAACTAGAAACAGGGTCAAACTAAACTAGAAACAGACACAGAAAGCCATATGCGCATTACACAGGTAGGTGCTAATTAAAATGATTTTAAAGAAGCACTCTGCTGGCTGAAGTCACACATTAGACGGTACAGAGGCTGGCGCTAATCAGGATCTCAAGAGTACCTGCGTACCCCGCCATCAGGAACAGGGCGCTAGTGACAATGTAGACCAGCATGACCCCAAGCACGGCCAGGGTATATGCCAGCCTCAATGTGTGCGCAGCGGTGTATCGAGGAGAGGGTGCCCCCCACACACAGTAAGTAGGCGCAGGTTTAGCGCCGTATGCGCTAGTTGAGGTGCCCGAGGCCCTGGGTCAACATCAGAGTAATGACAGTATTGACAGTAACCATGTGGCACAAAGTGGGACCACCAGCTAAATGGCGATTAAACGCTGCCCCGGATCTTCAATCGAGCAGTCGCACCATGATAGATGAGGCATAACTGTTATCATACTCAAAGAAAACAGGAGAAATTCAATCTCTCATTCATGCCTAGAGGTGCCGCTGTTTTAAGATTGAAGATCCAGCGTGCTTCGCGTTGGAGGAGGCTCTTGTCCCAGTCCCCCCCTCTTGGAGGGGGTTTTACGAGATCAATGCCCATGAATTTCAGCCGGGCTTTGCCGTTGTGGTCGGTGTGCACATGTTTCGACACCGGGGTGTCCCTCTTGTGTGTCACGTCCCCCATGTGCTCACCGATCCTCCTCCTAAATTCCCGTATGGTCTTTCCGACGTATTCCAGACCGCACTCACAGAGGATGCGATAAACCACACCTCTGGATTTGCAATTAATAAAGTGCGGGATGGAATACGTCTTACCTGTGACCGAGCTGGTGAAGGATTTTGTAGTCATAATGTATTTGCAGGCCACACACCTGCCACACCTATGGCTACCCACCAAATTGGACCGCAGCCATGTTGGTTTTGTACTGATGGATGAGAAATGACTGCGGACGAGTTTATCGCGCAGATTGTTACCTCGTCTGTATGTTATCTGTGGACTATCTGCTAATGTGTCCAAAAGGTCGGGGTCCATTTTCAGGATCCCCCAGTGGCGTCGTAAGATGTCCCTAACCTGACTTGAACCTCTGTCAAAAGTCGTGATGATACGTGACAGTTTGTTTGTGGGAGTGTTCGGCTGTTTCTTAATTAGTAGGGTCGGTCTCTGTCGTGCTAAGGCCACTCTATAGGCGGCTCTTAGGATGTAGTCCGGGTACCCCCTGAGTAGAAATCTGGCCCTTAGGTCGGCTGCCTGAGCCACAAAATCCTTTTTATCCGAACAGTTCCTCCGTAGGCGGAGGTATTGTCCTCTTGGTATCCCTCTCCTGAGTGGGAGAGGGTGACTACTCTCCCATCTCAGGAGAGAGTTTGTCGCATTAGGCTTTCTGTGAATCGAGGTATCCAGTTCACCCCTATCATTCTTGGTAATTTTAATGTCCAGGAATGGTAGACAGGTTGGGTGGGTCTCGAATGTAAACCTCATGCCAATGTCGTTCTGGTTTAAGTGGAATAGGAACGACTCAAATTGAGAGGGGCTCCCGTTCCAGGTGATAAAGATGTCATCTATATATCGCGCCCACAGTCCAATTCTAGATATATCGTCCGGACTCCTATCCCCGAAAACCAGGGTCTCTTCCCACCAGCCCAGGAATAGATTAGCATACGACGGGGCACAGGGACTCCCCATCGCGGTACCCCTGAGCTGGTGGTAGATCTTATTATCAAAGGAGAAGAAATTCCTGTTCAGGGTGAATTCTAGGATCCGGACGATGAACTGGCTGTGGGCGCGATATTGGCAGCCCCTGGATTTCAGAAAGAATTCAACTGCCGTTAGTCCCAGCTGGTGCGGTATGGAAGAGTATAACGCCTCCACGTCTATGCTTGACAGTAGGCATCCACTCTCAAGGGTAAGACCCTCCAATTGTTTGAGGAGGTCCGTAGTATCCTTGAGATGAGATGGCAACGTGCTTACAAATGGAGCTAAAACACGGTCAATGTAGATTCCCAGGTTTTGATTGAGGTTATCCACCCCTGACACTATCGGCCTTCCTTTCAGTGGGGAGGTCCCCTTATGGACCTTTGGAAGGCAGTAGAAGGTGGACCTACGGGGGAAGGGAGGTAGCAAAAATGAATACTCTTCCAACGAGATAATGTTAGAGCCCTTGGCCTCATCCAGTATGGATTTGAGTTCACGTTTATAAACGTCTGTGGGGTCTTTGTCTAGGATCTCGTAGGTTGCCCTATCTGAGAGAAGGCGCATGCACATCTCCCTGTACTGCACAGAGTCCATGACCACGATATTGCCCCCTTTATCAGCAGGTTTGATGGTAATCGTGGGGTCATTGCCCAAAGATGAAATGGCAGTGGTCACGGACTCTGTGCAATTGGTGTGGTGTGAGGAGACCTGCAGACCCTCCAAGTCCTTTGTAACCCTGTTGAGGAAAACGTCTATGCACGAAACCTCACCAGAGCTAGGTGGCATCTTGGTACTTCTGCATTTGAGATCCGTGAAAGGCCCCAGACCTGACGTCGAGTTATCCATCACGGATAAAGAATTCAGCAATTGGACATCAGCTAGCATCTCAGCTGGGATGCCAAGTTCAAGGCATCGGCGTCTATCAGTATATTTAAAATGCTTATGCCATCTAAGCTTGCGAATGAATAGATTCAGGTCTTTTACGGCCATGAATCTATCAAACCTAGGGGTAGGTACAAAGGAAAGTCCCAGTTCAAGGGCTCTAGTCTCGTCTGGGGAGAGAGGGCGTGAGGACAAATTAATCACCTCTGGTCCTGTGATTGAGTTGGCATTTGGGGTGTGCGACTGCGGAGTGGGTAGCCCAGAGTCTGACTCGGTTGTCCTAAAAAACGGTTATCTCTTCCTCTATATTGACCCTTGGATCGGCCCCTTCTAGATGAACCCCTGTTTGGGTGTTTGGTAGTTTGGGGTCCCGTATCTCTTTCTGAGTCAGAGAGGTCTGTTTCAGTCGAGGACCTCTCTGAATTACTGGGTCTAGTGTCCCTTTTTCCGATGTTAAGGGAGGAATAAATCCGGTTCTCCTTAAAATCGGAAAGGTCTCGTATGAATTGACGATGTTTTCTTTCTTTGAGGTGGTACTGGTACTTCTCAAGGGTCAGTTGTAGTTGTTTTTCCCTATTTGAGAATTCAGTCTCCTGCGTGAAGGCCCGTACCACCTCAACCCCTTAACATCGGAAAAAGGGACACTAGACCCAGTAATTCAGAGAGGTCCTCGACTGAAACAGACCTCTCTGACTCAGAAAGAGATACGGGACCCCAAACTACCAAACACCCAAACAGGGGTTCATCTAGAAGGGGCCGATCCAAGGGTCAATATAGAGGAAGAGATAACCGTTTTTTAGGACAACCGAGTCAGACTCTGGGCTACCCACTCCGCAGTCGCACACCCCAAATGCCAACTCAATCACAGGACCAGAGGTGATTAATTTGTCCTCACGCCCTCTCTCCCCAGACGAGACTAGAGCCCTTGAACTGGGACTTTCCTTTGTACCTACCCCTAGGTTTGATAGATTCATGGCCGTAAAAGACCTGAATCTATTCATTCGCAAGCTTAGATGGCATAAGCATTTTAAATATACTGATAGACGCCGATGCCTTGAACTTGGCATCCCAGCTGAGATGCTAGCTGATGTCCAATTGCTGAATTCTTTATCCGTGATGGATAACTCGACGTCAGGTCTGGGGCCTTTCACGGATCTCAAATGCAGAAGTACCAAGATGCCACCTAGCTCTGGTGAGGTTTCGTGCATAGACGTTTTCCTCAACAGGGTTACAAAGGACTTGGAGGGTCTGCAGGTCTCCTCACACCACACCAATTGCACAGAGTCCGTGACCACTGCCATTTCATCTTTGGGCAATGACCCCACGATTACCATCAAACCTGCTGATAAAGGGGGCAATATCGTGGTCATGGACTCTGTGCAGTACAGGGAGATGTGCATGCGCCTTCTCTCAGATAGGGCAACCTACGAGATCCTAGACAAAGACCCCACGGACGTTTATAAACGTGAACTCAAATCCATACTGGATGAGGCCAAGGGCTCTAACATTATCTCGTTGGAAGAGTATTCATTTTTGCTACCTCCCTTCCCCCGTAGGTCCACCTTCTACTGCCTTCCAAAGGTCCATAAGGGGACCTCCCCACTGAAAGGAAGGCCGATAGTGTCAGGGGTGGATAACCTCAATCAAAACCTGGGAATCTACATTGACCGTGTTTTAGCTCCATTTGTAAGCACGTTGCCATCTCATCTCAAGGATACTACGGACCTCCTCAAACAATTGGAGGGTCTTACCCTTGAGAGTGGATGCCTACTGTCAAGCATAGACGTGGAGGCGTTATACTCTTCCATACCGCACCAGCTGGGACTAACGGCAGTTGAATTCTTTCTGAAATCCAGGGGCTGCCAATATCGCGCCCACAGCCAGTTCATCGTCCGGATCCTAGAATTCACCCTGAACAGGAATTTCTTCTCCTTTGATAATAAGATCTACCACCAGCTCAGGGGTACCGCGATGGGGAGTCCCTGTGCCCCGTCGTATGCTAATCTATTCCTGGGCTGGTGGGAAGAGACCCTGGTTTTCGGGGATAGGAGTCCGGACGATATATCTAGAATTGGACTGTGGGCGCGATATATAGATGACATCTTTATCACCTGGAACGGGAGCCCCTCTCAATTTGAGTCGTTCCTATTCCACTTAAACCAGAACGACATTGGCATGAGGTTTACATTCGAGACCCACCCAACCTGTCTACCATTCCTGGACATTAAAATTACCAAGAATGATAGGGGTGAACTGGATACCTCGATTCACAGAAAGCCTAATGCGACAAACTCTCTCCTGAGATGGGAGAGTAGTCACCCTCTCCCACTCAGGAGAGGGATACCAAGAGGACAATACCTCCGCCTACGGAGGAACTGTTCGGATAAAAAGGATTTTGTGGCTCAGGCAGCCGACCTAAGGGCCAGATTTCTACTCAGGGGGTACCCGGACTACATCCTAAGAGCCGCCTATAGAGTGGCCTTAGCACGACAGAGACCGACCCTACTAATTAAGAAACAGCCGAACACTCCCACAAACAAACTGTCACGTATCATCACGACTTTTGACAGAGGTTCAAGTCAGGTTAGGGACATCTTACGACGCCACTGGGGGATCCTGAAAATGGACCCCGACCTTTTGGACACATTAGCAGATAGTCCACAGATAACATACAGACGAGGTAACAATCTGCGCGATAAACTCGTCCGCAGTCATTTCTCATCCATCAGTACAAAACCAACATGGCTGCGGTCCAATTTGGTGGGTAGCCATAGGTGTGGCAGGTGTGTGGCCTGCAAATACATTATGACTACAAAATCCTTCACCAGCTCGGTCACAGGTAAGACGTATTCCATCCCGCACTTTATTAATTGCAAATCCAGAGGTGTGGTTTATCGCATCCTCTGTGAGTGCGGTCTGGAATACGTCGGAAAGACCATACGGGAATTTAGGAGGAGGATCGGTGAGCACATGGGGGACGTGACACACAAGAGGGACACCCCGGTGTCGAAACATGTGCACACCGACCACAACGGCAAAGCCCGGCTGAAATTCATGGGCATTGATCTCGTAAAACCCCCTCCAAGAGGGGGGGACTGGGACAAGAGCCTCCTCCAACGCGAAGCACGCTGGATCTTCAATCTTAAAACAGCGGCACCTCTAGGCATGAATGAGAGATTGAATTTCTCCTGTTTTCTTTGAGTATGATAACAGTTATGCCTCATCTATCATGGTGCGACTGCTCGATTGAAGATCCGGGGCAGCGTTTAATCGCCATTTAGCTGGTGGTCCCACTTTGTGCCACATGGTTACTGTCAATACTGTCATTACTCTGATGTTGACCCAGGGCCTCGGGCACCTCAACTAGCGCATACGGCGCTAAACCTGCGCCTACTTACTGTGTGTGGGGGGCACCCTCTCCTCGATACACCGCTGCGCACACATTGAGGCTGGCATATACCCTGGCCGTGCTTGGGGTCATGCTGGTCTACATTGTCACTAGCGCCCTGTTCCTGATGGCGGGGTACGCAGGTACTCTTGAGATCCTGATTAGCGCCAGCCTCTGTACCGTCTAATGTGTGACTTCAGCCAGCAGAGTGCTTCTTTAAAATCATTTTAATTAGCACCTACCTGTGTAATGCGCATATGGCTTTCTGTGTCTGTTTCTAGTTTAGTTTGACCCTGTTTCTAGTTTAGTTTTGGTCTAGACGGCTACTAGCATCTGGACCCTAACGGTGGCATTTGCAGGGGTTCATGATATCCTGATTGGCACCTGCTTCTGTTAGGTGCGATCCTAGCCCATGGACTGCTCCTTTGAACTAATCTGATTAGCGCTTGCCTTTGTACTGCGCGACCCTAACCTGAAGAGCGCCTCCTTAGGTCAGTGCCTGGCCTCTAATGCATGGTGTCCGTATAAACGTGACACTGTCATTCACCTTTTGACCTCATGTCAGTCTGTCGGTGTCGCTCCGACAACAATTGCTCCATTGATTACTTGCCTGCCTATGACTCCTGCACTAAATGCTAGCTGCCGATTTAAGGCTTTACCATTGTGGTTGTTACCAAGGGAGACGCATACACTATGCGCTCCACACGATCATCAGACCATATGACCATTGGCTGATGATCCTTGATCCCGCCCATCTCCGCTCGCGATCCCGCCCTCCCCACGTGGTGCTGTTGACGTGTGACGTCACCGACGACGTCCGCCCTTGTCCTGTTGATGCGGCCTCGGCGCAGGTCCTCTGACGCGGGGGTCACGTGACCGGGCTCGAGCGGCGCCTCAGGTAGGCGTTGCGCAGCGATAGTGCTACAGAAGAGGAGGGGCGAAGGACCTGGGGCGCGACTATTTAAAACCCAGTACTGCTGTACAACATTGCGGCTGGTTCACTGCACTTTTTCCCCAAACCAGAAGGGTTGCTGTAGCCTGGGACCACTGTGTCCCCTGGACCGCCAAGCACAGGACTATCCCTCCAGTGCATTACTGCATCCGACACCAGGATAGCAGAATACAAGCTTTTAACCTTGCTTCATTCATCCCCAGTGTGTTATTGAGCCACAGGCCAGATACCTGCGGCCTTCCACTTACTGTCTTCCTGCAGTCTTTCCCTGAAGAGTCACGGACAGAAACGTGCCACGTCGGAAGACCCCCGGAAGCACTTCCCATCATCCTATCCACTGGCATCTATCCTGTAGTTTTAGGGTGAGGTCCACTATAGGGACAGGCTACCGGACGGGGTCGCCTTTCTCAAGGCGAGTGCTCCGTGTAGATAGGTAGCAGCATAATAGCCCCCTTCATCCGAGGCAGGGCCACTCAGGACACTTCCTATTGCTCCATCTACGCGGTTCTACAACCACAACCATCCCCACATGGCTTGATTGTTACGTTTCCTGCCTCCTGTACCTAAGGACCTCCACCACCATCTACAAAGGGTCTGGTAAGACTGTTCACGTCTCCCCGGACGGAACAGTATATTGTTTATACCAGCCAGGCACCATTTTTGGTTGTCTATGTGTATGTATGTCTTATCTATGTAGTGAGTTTTATTAGTCTGACAATTTTTTGACCTTATTAAAAGTTACATTTTAAATAACTATACTCCCCCCTCCTGCCTTTGGGGCCCACTGTCTGCCTATCTAGTTGGAGTGTTTTTCATAGCCTGAACTGTTTCGGTGCTCTGATCAATTAATTTCTATTCCTTCCTTTCTGGCATGGCAGGATTCTTGGCGACAGGCTTCAATGCGGACAATTGGTTGCATGAAGCCAAAGATATTTTTTCTGAGAAACAATTCTCTCAGAAAAAGTACCAACCCTCTTTTCACACTGCCTTTACTGACTTGACACAGGTCTATAAAGAGCAGATCACGTCGTGGTGGGAGGTCCAGAGTCTGGATAATTATATTAAAAACGGTATAGTCCCCCGAGGTCTCCGTATCTCTCTTCTCCCATCAGCTCGGTCACGCAACCCAGGTTTTATGACTAAGTGGGAACAAGAGGCTACCGATAGCTCCCTTAGATTGATGAGGCTGCTGGTGGATGAGGAGAAGAATACATTGACCATTCTGAATCAGAAATTGTCTGAACAAATTGAGGTAGTACGGGCCTTCACGCAGGAGACTGAATTCTCAAATAGGGAAAAACAACTACAACTGACCCTTGAGAAGTACCAGTACCACCTCAAAGAAAGAAAACATCGTCAATTCATACGAGACCTTTCCGATTTTAAGGAGAACCGGATTTATTCCTCCCTTAACATCGGAAAAAGGGACACTAGACCCAGTAATTCAGAGAGGTCCTCGACTGAAACAGACCTCTCTGACTCAGAAAGAGATACGGGACCCCAAACTACCAAACACCCAAACAGGGGTTCATCTAGAAGGGGCCGATCCAAGGGTCAATATAGAGGAAGAGATAACCGTTTTTTAGGACAACCGAGTCAGACTCTGGGCTACCCACTCCGCAGTCGCACACCCCAAATGCCAACTCAATCACAGGACCAGAGGTGATTAATTTGTCCTCACGCCCTCTCTCCCCAGACGAGACTAGAGCCCTTGAACTGGGACTTTCCTTTGTACCTACCCCTAGGTTTGATAGATTCATGGCCGTAAAAGACCTGAATCTATTCATTCGCAAGCTTAGATGGCATAAGCATTTTAAATATACTGATAGACGCCGATGCCTTGAACTTGGCATCCCAGCTGAGATGCTAGCTGATGTCCAATTGCTGAATTCTTTATCCGTGATGGATAACTCGACGTCAGGTCTGGGGCCTTTCACGGATCTCAAATGCAGAAGTACCAAGATGCCACCTAGCTCTGGTGAGGTTTCGTGCATAGACGTTTTCCTCAACAGGGTTACAAAGGACTTGGAGGGTCTGCAGGTCTCCTCACACCACACCAATTGCACAGAGTCCATGACCACTGCCATTTCATCTTTGGGCAATGACCCCACGATTACCATCAAACCTGCTGATAAAGGGGGCAATATCGTGGTCATGGACTCTGTGCAGTACAGGGAGATGTGCATGCGCCTTCTCTCAGATAGGGCAACCTACGAGATCCTAGACAAAGACCCCACGGACGTTTATAAACGTGAACTCAAATCCATACTGGATGAGGCCAAGGGCTCTAACATTATCTCGTTGGAAGAGTATTCATTTTTGCTACCTCCCTTCCCCCGTAGGTCCACCTTCTACTGCCTTCCAAAGGTCCATAAGGGGACCTCCCCACTGAAAGGAAGGCCGATAGTGTCAGGGGTGGATAACCTCAATCAAAACCTGGGAATCTACATTGACCGTGTTTTAGCTCCATTTGTAAGCACGTTGCCATCTCATCTCAAGGATACTACGGACCTCCTCAAACAATTGGAGGGTCTTACCCTTGAGAGTGGATGCCTACTGTCAAGCATAGACGTGGAGGCGTTATACTCTTCCATACCGCACCAGCTGGGACTAACGGCAGTTGAATTCTTTCTGAAATCCAGGGGCTGCCAATATCGCGCCCACAGCCAGTTCATCGTCCGGATCCTAGAATTCACCCTGAACAGGAATTTCTTCTCCTTTGATAATAAGATCTACCACCAGCTCAGGGGTACCGCGATGGGGAGTCCCTGTGCCCCGTCGTATGCTAATCTATTCCTGGGCTGGTGGGAAGAGACCCTGGTTTTCGGGGATAGGAGTCCGGACGATATATCTAGAATTGGACTGTGGGCGCGATATATAGATGACATCTTTATCACCTGGAACGGGAGCCCCTCTCAATTTGAGTCGTTCCTATTCCACTTAAACCAGAACGACATTGGCATGAGGTTTATATTCGAGACCCACCCAACCTGTCTACCATTCCTGGACATTAAAATTACCAAGAATGATAGGGGTGAACTGGATACCTCGATTCACAGAAAGCCTAATGCGACAAACTCTCTCCTGAGATGGGAGAGTAGTCACCCTCTCCCACTCAGGAGAGGGATACCAAGAGGACAATACCTCCGCCTACGGAGGAACTGTTCGGATAAAAAGGATTTTGTGGCTCAGGCAGCCGACCTAAGGGCCAGATTTCTACTCAGGGGGTACCCGGACTACATCCTAAGAGCCGCCTATAGAGTGGCCTTAGCACGACAGAGACCGACCCTACTAATTAAGAAACAGCCGAACACTCCCACAAACAAACTGTCACGTATCATCACGACTTTTGACAGAGGTTCAAGTCAGGTTAGGGACATCTTACGACGCCACTGGGGGATCCTGAAAATGGACCCCGACCTTTTGGACACATTAGCAGATAGTCCACAGATAACATACAGACGAGGTAACAATCTGCGCGATAAACTCGTCCGCAGTCATTTCTCATCCATCAGTACAAAACCAACATGGCTGCGGTCCAATTTGGTGGGTAGCCATAGGTGTGGCAGGTGTGTGGCCTGCAAATACATTATGACTACAAAATCCTTCACCAGCTCGGTCACAGGTAAGACGTATTCCATCCCGCACTTTATTAATTGCAAATCCAGAGGTGTGGTTTATCGCATCCTCTGTGAGTGCGGTCTGGAATACGTCGGAAAGACCATACGGGAATTTAGGAGGAGGATCGGTGAGCACATGGGGGACGTGACACACAAGAGGGACACCCCGGTGTCGAAACATGTGCACACCGACCACAACGGCAAAGCCCGGCTGAAATTCATGGGCATTGATCTCGTAAAACCCCCTCCAAGAGGGGGGGACTGGGACAAGAGCCTCCTCCAACGCGAAGCACGCTGGATCTTCAATCTTAAAACAGCGGCACCTCTAGGCATGAATGAGAGATTGAATTTCTCCTGTTTTCTTTGAGTATGATAACAGTTATGCCTCATCTATCATGGTGCGACTGCTCGATTGAAGATCCGGGGCAGCGTTTAATCGCCATTTAGCTGGTGGTCCCACTTTGTGCCACATGGTTACTGTCAATACTGTCATTACTCTGATGTTGACCCAGGGCCTCGGGCACCTCAACTAGCGCATACGGCGCTAAACCTGCGCCTACTTACTGTGTGTGGGGGGCACCCTCTCCTCGATACACCGCTGCGCACACATTGAGGCTGGCATATACCCTGGCCGTGCTTGGGGTCATGCTGGTCTACATTGTCACTAGCGCCCTGTTCCTGATGGCGGGGTACGCAGGTACTCTTGAGATCCTGATTAGCGCCAGCCTCTGTACCGTCTAATGTGTGACTTCAGCCAGCAGAGTGCTTCTTTAAAATCATTTTAATTAGCACCTACCTGTGTAATGCGCATATGGCTTTCTGTGTCTGTTTCTAGTTTAGTTTGACCCTGTTTCTAGTTTAGTTTTGGTCTAGACGGCTACTAGCATCTGGACCCTAACGGTGGCATTTGCAGGGGTTCATGATATCCTGATTGGCACCTGCTTCTGTTAGGTGCGATCCTAGCCCATGGACTGCTCCTTTGAACTAATCTGATTAGCGCTTGCCTTTGTACTGCGCGACCCTAACCTGAAGAGCGCCTCCTTAGGTCAGTGCCTGGCCTCTAATGCATGGTGTCCGTATAAACGTGACACTGTCATTCACCTTTTGACCTCATGTCAGTCTGTCGGTGTCGCTCCGACAACAATTGCTCCATTGATTACTTGCCTGCCTATGACTCCTGCACTAAATGCTAGCTGCCGATTTAAGGCTTTACCATTGTGGTTGTTACCAAGGGAGACGCATACACTATGCGCTCCACACGATCATCAGACCATATGACCATTGGCTGATGATCCTTGATCCCGCCCATCTCCGCTCGCGATCCCGCCCTCCCCACGTGGTGCTGTTGACGTGTGACGTCACCGACGACGTCCGCCCTTGTCCTGTTGATGCGGCCTCGGCGCAGGTCCTCTGACGCGGGGGTCACGTGACCGGGCTCGAGCGGCGCCTCAGGTAGGCGTTGCGCAGCGATAGTGCTACAGAAGAGGAGGGGCGAAGGACCTGGGGCGCGACTATTTAAAACCCAGTACTGCTGTACAACATTGCGGCTGGTTCACTGCACTTTTTCCCCAAACCAGAAGGGTTGCTGTAGCCTGGGACCACTGTGTCCCCCGGACCGCCAAGCACAGGACTATCCCTCCAGTGCATTACTGCATCCGACACCAGGATAGCAGAATACAAGCTTTTAACCTTGCTTCATTCATCCCCAGTGTGTTATTGAGCCACAGGCCAGATACCTGCGGCCTTCCACTTACTGTCTTCCTGCAGTCTTTCCCTGAAGAGTCACGGACAGAAACGTGCCACGTCGGAAGACCCCCGGAAGCACTTCCCATCATCCTATCCACTGGCATCTATCCTGTAGTTTTAGGGTGAGGTCCACTATAGGGACAGGCTACCGGACGGGGTCGCCTTTCTCAAGGCGAGTGCTCCGTGTAGATAGGTAGCAGCATAATAGCCCCCTTCATCCGAGGCAGGGCCACTCAGGACACTTCCTATTGCTCCATCTACGCGGTTCTACAACCACAACCATCCCCACATGGCTTGATTGTTACGTTTCCTGCCTCCTGTACCTAAGGACCTCCACCACCATCTACAAAGGGTCTGGTAAGACTGTTCACGTCTCCCCGGACGGAACAGTATATTGTTTATACCAGCCAGGCACCATTTTTGGTTGTCTATGTGTATGTATGTCTTATCTATGTAGTGAGTTTTATTAGTCTGACAATTTTTTGACCTTATTAAAAGTTACATTTTAAATAACTATACTCCCCCCTCCTGCCTTTGGGGCCCACTGTCTGCCTTTCCAGTGGGAACCAGGATCCGGAATCCCCCGTGACGCATCCTTTCGTCTGGCAAGTGTGCATAGCGATTTAAAGCACGGATTGGGACTACACCTGGCTTCTTGTTTTCGTATTCCTGTTATTTGTTACCAGTGAAGTTCGCCTGGACTTTTCTTTTGAATAAACCCCTTGCTTCATCTACACTGGTCTGTCTCGTTGGTGCCTTGCATTACAGGAATGCATAATGGAATGCCTTTACCTTATTCACTCCATCATAATAGAAGTCTATGGACTGCATAACGGATCCGTCCGGTTTACGTTATGCTGGAGTCCATAACGCAATTTAGTAACTACCACAACACGAACCGAAAACGATTTCAAAATATGAAATTCGCTCATCCCTAGTGGTGAATAAGCAAAAAACTAATTATGGCATTTGTTCTGGTATCTTTGTTATTTTTTATGGTGTTCATCATCTGGGGCTAATTAAATGAGTCATTATGGATGTAGCGGCAGAAAATATGTGGAGATAATAAAACTTTAACTCTTATTTTTACTATTAATTAGTCCCACAAGGGGAGTTTGACATGCAATCTTCTGATCGCTTCCATAATACTACTTCTATAATGTACTACTTATGTAGTATAGTGTATTATACTTAAAGTGGCATTCTGACTGAGTATAGTGATAGGTATACACTGCAGACAGATCCTGCAATTTCACTTGCAGTGATGTCGATGCCTGAGACAGGAAGCCACCTCCCTCTAACACAGTTAGATGCCGTTCTCGCTATTGGCCCCTGCATCTAAGGCTACTTTCACACTGGCGTTTCTGGGTCCGCTTCCGAGATCTGTTTCAGGGCTCTCACAAGCAGCCCAAAACGGATCAGTTCAGTCCCAATGCATTCTGAATGGATAAGGATCCGTTCAGAAAGCATCAATTTGGCTGCGTTTGTTCACTAAAATGCAGCGTGCAGCGTTTTGGTGACCGCCTGACTATGCGGAGCCAAACAGATCCGTCCTGACTTACAATGTAAGTCAATGGGGACGGATCCGTTTTTTTTACTGACACAATATGGTGCAATTGAAAACAGATCCGTCCCCTATTGACTTTCAATGTGATTTGACTTAGACTTTTTTTTGAATGAATAATGCAAACGCATCTGTGCCTCTTTCACATGGGCGTCATGTTTTTTGGCCGGATAAGATGCGGGTGCGTTGCGGGAAAATGCACGATTTTTCCACGCGAGTGCAAAACATTGTAATGCGTTTTGCACGCGTGTGAGAAAAATCGGTGTTTGGGTTAGGGGTTCTGTAGATTGTATTATTTTCCCTTATAACATGGTTCCTAATACAGAATGCATAGTACAATAGGGCTGGAGGGGTGCGATTTTCACGCACGGTTGCTAGGAGACGATCGGGATGGGGACCCGATCTTTATTATTTTCCCTTATAACATGGTTATAAGGGAAAATAATAGCATTCTGGATACAGAATGCATAGTACAATAGGGCTGGAGGGGTTAATTTAAAAAAAAAAAAAATTTAACTCACCTTAATCCACTTGTTCGCGCAGCCCGGCTTCTCTTCTGTCTTCTTTTTTCAGGACCTGCGTAAAGGACCTGTGGTGATGTCACTGCGCTCATCACATGGTCCATCACATGATCTTTTACCATGGTGATGGATCATGTGATGGGCCATGTGATGAGCGCAGTGACGTCATCACAGGTCCTTTACCCAGGTCCTGAAGAAAGAAGACAGAAGAGAAGCCGGGCTGCGCGAACAAGTAGATTAAGGTGAGTTAAATTTTTTATTTTTATTTTTTAACACCTCCAGCCCTATTGTACTATGCATTCTGTATTCAGAATGCTATTATTTTCCCTTATAACCATGTTATAAGGGAAAATAATAAAGATCGGGTTCCCATCCCGATCGTCTCCTAGCAACCGTGCGTGAAAATCGCATGGCATCCGCACTTGCTTGCGGATGCTTGCGATTTTCACGCAGCCCCTTTCACTTCTATGGGGCGTTGCGTGAAAAACGCACAAAATAGAGCATGCTGCGATTTTCACGCAATGCACAAGTGATGCGTGAAAATCACCGCTCATGTGCACAGCCCCATAGAAATGAATGGGTCCGGATTCAGTGCGGGTGCAATGCGTTCAACTCACGCATTTCACCCGCGCGGAAAACTCGCCCGTGTGAAAGGGGCCTAAGGTGTTAAACAACCCAGATCAGCACTTCCGTCAATCCAGGCTGTTAGAGAAGGAGCCGGGCTGTCATGTGAGACCTGAGCTCCAGTTCTCCAATGGACGGTAGACCTATGTAGTGCTTAGATGAGGCAGACATAAAATAGCCTCAGGCTCCATAGTGACTGCCACTAAAAGGCGTACTGGTGATCACTAAGGTGTAAAAAGTTGTTAGTGCATCCAAGGGGTACTTGGCATTTTTTGGGCCCCAAGCAAAGTTATGTATCTGTCCACAACTGTATCTGCGTTCTTAAGATGCAGATACAGTTGAAAGTTTTGGCACCATCTGAACCGCCTGTCAGGGCACCCTGGCAATCAGGGCCCTATGCAGGGACGGTGCAAGGATTTTTGCCAACACAAGCAAAGCTACATTTTGGCGCCCCCCCCCTCTAAGACGCACCGGCCCATAAGACGCACATAGGTTTTAGAGGAGGATAATAAGAAAAAAATATTTTCCATTGCACCTCAGGTCAGACCAGCAATCAGCCCCCCAATGTTAATCAGAACTCAGATCAGCCCCCCATGTCAGCCATAAGCCCCCCATGTCAGCCATTATGCCCGCCATCAATCATGCCCCCCATGTTAGCCATCAGCGCAAATAAAATAAAAAAATAAAAACTTCCCTCTCCTGCTCCTGGACGCCGCCGCTCCTCACCACCAGCGCTCTCTCTTTTTCCTGGTTCTTGGCTGTCAGCTGTGAAGGCTGCGCACAGTGAGGTCACATGGTGCGCAGCCCTTTACAGCAGAAAGCCGAGCGGAGGACCAGGAAGCGGTGAGTACAGATCCTTCACCGCTTCCCGGTCCTCCGGTACTAATGAAGCGCTTTATTAGTATGCGCCCCATAAGACACAGGGGCGAAAAATACAGGGTATTTAAAAAAAAAAGTATTTACCCATTTCTGCTATTAATTGCATCTTTATGGACTATCAGAGTCGCTTTCAGGATCAACTGTGCACTGCCTTCCAATTGGATGCGCTGTAGTACGCAGAGTGCTCGACACCGTATCGCTGATAAGCCGAGGAGTCACGTGAGACGTCACGCTGGAGACTCCATACCACGCGGGACGCCGCGTTGGGTAGAACGGCACGAGAAGCGAGCAGACTGTCCAGCTTGTGACGAAGTGTGGTAAAGTATATCTGCCACTGACAGTATTATTTGTTTATCCTGCTGGGACAGATAGATACATCTACGGATGTTGGGACATTGTATAGTGCCTACGTAATGCTGCCGACAAGAGGCAGGAAGTGTCTGTCTGTTTATCCTGACATAGCGGAGCCTACCGCTTGGCCACTTATATTGGATTGGGACTCACGCATTATCATTATGCCTTGCAAACATTTGCGGTCATCATTTGCTATAGAGGCTATTATGGTTTTATCGCTTATTTGATTTTATTCATAGAGTGGTTTTATTGATTGGTCTATTGTATTAAATATCTGGCTCACTCGCCTAGTGCTGTTTATCATTTCCTGAATCCGGAGTGCCCCTCATCCTTCTTTTTCTATTTCCATTTTACTCTTTGACGGTCTGGGTGGACCGTGAGGTGAGCACCCTCATCCGCTATTCCTATTTCGAAAACTGACCCATGCCCTTCATTCTCTGGGTCAGTACAATTACAACGATACCCCATATGTATAGGTTCTTTATGTCTAAATAGTGTAAAAATAAAATCACCATATTCTGACCCCCATAACTTCTTCATACTTATGTCTACTGAGCTGTTTAGGGGCTAATTTTTTGTGGAACAATCTGTAATTTTTATTGATACCATTTTGGAGTGTGTGTGACTTTTTGATCACATTTTTTACATTTTTTGGGGTAAGAGAAGCAATGAAAAAATGGCAAATCGGCCATTTTGACCCTTTTTTCCATTATGCCATTCGCCATATTGGAATTTTTTTTCTATTTTAATAGTATGGGCGTTTTCGGTGATACCCATGATCTTTACATTTATTGTTTTTTTAATTTTTTATTATACGGAAAGGGGGGTGATTGAAACTTTTATATTTTTTTATTTTTTATATATTTTTCTTAAATAATTTTTTTTTGTGATGATTTTGTGGCTCATATATGAGCCTATAAATTATGTTTTTTAATTTTAAATTTTGGTCTATCAGGGATTTTTAAAATGCCATTTAAACTCAATATTGCTAATTTCTTATCCTGGCCTGCCATCTGGTGGCCAAAATAAGAATTGCAGCATGAACACTTTCAACCTTGTCAGCGAAGCTGAAAGTGTTCAGCCCAACTACCAATGCCCCAATTGGCCACACGGGACATCGGTAGGAAGCCCGTAAGCACGAGCCTCCGGGTTTTTGCGCATTTAGATGCCGTGACCTCACTTGGTCACGGCATCTAAAGCATTTAAATTCCGCAATCGGCATTATTGACGGTCACGGTAATTAGCCGCAGGTCTCTGCTGTTTGAAACAGCAGAGATCTGCCGGCCATGGCGCCCGCTGCACGTGCGAGCGGGCGCCATGTTTACAAATCGCTCCAGCGCCGTACATGTACGACGCTGGTATCGAACGGGTTAATAAAGAACAATCGAAACAGTTATTTTTATCCCAAAATGAGCAAAATGCCATCATAAAAAAGCCCCCAAAGCTGTATGTAGCTTTTAAGTTGTAATTTCTTAAAAACTACTGAAAATTAATATACAGTATAAGGTGTTGTGCACACAACTATATTTTTCATTCGTGTGATAGCTGCATTGTTTTGCAGATAGCACAGTGACTTATTTATTTCCATGGAGACATGCATTCGTACATGTTCAATGCTTGTTCATATCGCAGATAAGAATAGTCCTTTCTATTGATGGTAGTGAGAAAAATATGGAATGTACATGGAAGGTAACCGTATTTTCAGATCTGTGCTTTGCGGACTGAAATACGGACACGGTTGTCAGCAGGAAGCCTGAAGCCTCATTAACACATTCATGTCCTTGATCATATCTGTGACAATATGGTCAGTGGTTCATCTGTAAAGATGTCTGTGAAGAATCCCTGTTTGCTCTGTGTGTCTGTTTTTTGCTCTCAGTATGTCATCTGTATTCCATGGACACTGCTAGGACGAAAATTTATTTCCAGGGCACCAATGCTCCATAAAAACCATTGACCAAACACTGATGGCATCTATGTGTGGTTTTCATGGACCCATAATATATAATAATAGGGCATGCTTCAGTGGTGTCACTATGGACTCACGGTCAGTGCAAAAGCACTGATGTGTGAATACACATGCTGTCTGTGGAGACCGTGGACAGCACATGTCCATGATTCACTGACATGTGAAATAGGCCTTAGACTAAATGTGCACAACAAAAAAAACTGCTGTTAAAATGGACACACTGTCAGTTTTTCATTTTTTGACCATTTGTGCATCCATTGTCTGGCCATCTGTCTGTTTTGCATCCGTTTTTTTCTTTTCTTTACATGCCAACTCCTGCAGTGCCCTCAGTATATATTATGCCCCCCACAGTGCCCCCTGGAGATCAAATGGACTCCATAGTGCCCCCTCAGTATGATTAATGGCTCCATAGTGCCCACCAGTAAGAATAATTGCCCCCCTAGTGTCCCCCACTATGTATAATGGCTCCATAGTCCCCTCTAGTATGAATAATTGCTCCTATTGTGCCCCTATCAGTATAAATAATGTGCCCCTCAGTGTATACATTTGTGTCACGAATACAGGGGAGAGGAGGGACACAGAACTAGGCCTCAAGGCTAGGGAGAGGGAAAAGGTCACCTGCTAAACCTGGCCCTGACTCCTGTCAGTTTGTATAGACCCTGAAAGTGGGAAAATACATACGCCGGAACCTAGACCCTAGGAGCCCTGAAATGCCCTAGGTAGTGGCAGGGAATGAGACTACTGGTTCCTTTCCAGGTGAACGAACCATCTTCTCCCTGAGGCCTAGTAACAACAAGCACAGGGGAAACAACCAAATACAAAGAGCAGTACAACTTATCTTATAGAAAATGGATGAGCAGGAACACAGTTAAGGTCCACATGTAACACCCCAGAGTTGTGTTGGTACACTTCTCTACCCTGCTACTATCTGTTAAGGGCCTTTATATTGTCATCACATATGATTTTTCTCATGTCATTCACAAATGTTACATAAAACCATTTTAAATGTAATTTTTTCCTTGTAATGTTTCAGGTCTACCAGCAGGTGGCAGCATCATTGGTAGGAATAGTTTTAATGTTTTGGCCGTTCAGAGTGGAACGATCCTGTTCTGTTCTGCCCCCCTGCTTAAGGGATGTGGAGTTTCCCACATCCTGCAGCAAGGGAGGAAAAAAACAGTTAGATCCAGTTCTAGCTCTCCATGCATAGGGAAGACAGCAAGGACCAAGTCTCGTGCTGAGATTTGATCAAATTCCCAGTCTGAGCTTTGCAGCTCAGCTGGATGAAACAAAGCAGAAAGCAAGCAGACAACTCCAGTTCCAGGAAGAAACCATACCCTGTGAAGATAACTGTGAGTAAAATCCAGAGACCCTAGGAGAAGCCATTCCTCCCCAGCTAGTCAGTCCCCATACAGCAGAAGATAGAAAGTGCAGAAGCCAAAGTTTAGAGCTAACAAAGCAGATGTCCTTTCCTGCAAGCTCTAGGTACACGAGAGAGCAGAGGTATAAATTCCTGCCAACCATTGCCAATACCTGCTGGGACCCAAGACAAAACTGTATCTTGCTTGGATGAAAGTTGCAACCAGCAAAGACAAGTTTGAACTTTACCAAAGGTCTGCATCTCAGTTTCTGCTGCAAATTCCTCTATTACTCCCACTATCACTACCCTCAATTTATTGCAAGTGAGCCAGGAGTCCAGTCGTACCCAGGTAGGAGACACCGTTGACACCATTACCACTACCATACAGAGACATTACACCACTCTGGCATTCCTAAACTGGGACGTGCATTATAACACCTTGAAGGGCCTTGTGACAATACCCTGCGCACGCTGCAATTGGCGTCACAAACAAACTATAGACTATTATACCGCATCCTGGTCACTGCACACACAACAACTCTTCCAAATCTAAGCAGAGAATATCAACTACATGGTATGAAGTGTGAGACCAAACTAAGTAGGGAATGCAGTAATGACCACGGGCTGCACCTGACAAGAGGTGTGGTCATTACCAAACCACAACACTGAGAATCAAGAGACTGTCAGTGAACCTCACATGCAGTCAGTCTCTCCGATCTTCTAACCTCTGTCACAGAAGGTACCGTGACAGTTTGTCCCCATTGAGACCCCAGTATATATAATGGCCAATCCCTACCCTCCCAGCCCTGGTAGTATCCTCTTTTTAATTAAAAGAATTAAATAAAATAATTAATTATCCTTTTTTTTAATAATAAAAAAAAAATAGCGCATGTCAGAACTCGTGCTTCTTCCGGGAGGCAGAGGCTACGACCTGCTCTCACAATGTGATCATGTGCTGGAGCACAGGTCCTGCTGCATTCAGTGAGAAGTCAGGGTTCAAGAGTGCCCCCATGTGTCAAAGTGGATGAGTTGTTTATTTGTTTTTTTTTTTTTTTTTTTTAACCCCTGAAAGTCTCTTGCAGCCTTTAGATGGGTAGACTCCAGGGCATGGGTGCACGGTCCTAATTTGTGACGTTGTCGAAAAATTGCCATGTGAATAGCCCCTTAGATTTTACCCGATTCTAAAAATGGTTGTGTAATGGCTGTTACTTATATGGTAGTCACACGGCCATTTCTTTACGTTCATGTGAATGCATCCTTAGGCCTCGTGCACACGGCCGTTCTGTGCAATGGGGACCTCAATTTTGCTTTAATCCAAAATTTTGCTGTTGCACGTGGTTAAAGACGAGAGGGATTTGTGCCACACTGTAAGTCAAGGGAATTGGGTAGTTTGCTTACCCATCCACTTAATGACTCTCGGTGCTGTATGGAATAGTAATTGGCTGAACACGTTGTGGATGACTCAAAATGTCACTGCTAAACTAAACCGCCTAAGCCATAATAGCTCCAAAACATATTCATTTAACACTTCCATGACGTGTCCTATTGAATTAAAATAATGAAAACAATTTAAGAAATCTTATTCCGTGGTAATTAGGATGAGGTAAGCCTGTAAAGTCGCAGGCCGTCTCCCAGTGACCCCGCTGCTCACAGCCCTGGGGCGAGAGCCCTCGGTTTTATGAGAATGTTATTTTTTCTCTTCTTGCTTGAAGCTGAAGTAGGAGAATATACAAGGTGCCTGTTTTACACCCTGATTCGTGCTCTCCAGGAAAAATGCAAGCAATCCTGACAAACAATGACTCAATTCATAAGTGCGGCACACAACCTCTCCTCTGTGTGTGCAGCCATTATCAGCTCGCCACACAATCCCGCCAATGAAAAGCTGCACGCTCTCCAGCCTTTCCATGGAAAATACGCCACCGAAGGTTCAGCTCTGCAGCTCTGCTCGGAGGAAATGAGGAAAGCAGACGAATAAAATACCGTTTCCACTGCATATATTAAAACCAATATGTAGTAAATCTCCAATGACTATCAGAATTGACCTGGCGCAGATGTCATCATTTTAATATTGGAAAATCACGGATGTTTAGATGGTTTATAACATTTTTCATATTTTAAATTGACTCATTTTTTTATTTTTTTTATTAAGAGTAGCACGGCCCAGGGTGTGGGTGGCAATTTCAAACTAAAGTCATACACATCAGGCCTCTAATTGAACTGGCACATATATATGTACACAATTAAAGGGGTTATCCAGGAGTTTTCTCTGGATAGGTCATCAGTATCTGATCCGTGGGGGTCCGACACCCTGAATCCCCACCTATCAGCTAAGGCAGCGCGCACATTCAGTAGCGCCAAGGCTTTCTCCATACATTGTATAGCGGATGTGCTTGGTATCCCAGCTCAGCCCCATTCACTTCAATGGGGCTGAGCTGAAGTTGGGATATGTGATTGATGAACACATGCCTGAAGAACTAATGTATAAATGGGCATTAATACATTTACTGAATTGCTCCGTACTAAAGAGTCTGTATGGTTTCAACCTGTATATTAGGCCATAACTTCATTATTTGGTGCAATTTGTACCTTAAAATATTTATAATCTGATGATTTATGAGCTAATATTTAAAAGGATACTAAAGCGCAAGAAAAATATTTTTCCTGGGGCTCCACATGCTGTAAAAAAATAAAGGAAATGATACTCACCAAATCGATTGCCAGCTGCTATAGTTAGGCTTTGGGTGGAGTTAGAGGCGTGGCCTAGTATGAAAAAAAATGCTTTGTTGCATGCCGTACATATTGTCCCTCTTTGCGATTTTTAAAAGTTGGGAGGTAAATGAACGTGTCGTCACATGGTCTAGGGCTCTAGGCTAAGCTGTGAGAAGGCCATGGCACTACGGTGAGCACCTGGATCTGAATACTTTTGTAATTGCATGTAATTAAAAATTTTGTATAGCCAGTGAGTTATTCAATAAAATGTATCTATATAGCGCCACCTACTGTTTGCTTTTTTGCTTATTTTTTGTCCTCACAGAGCTGGTCGAACGTGCTCAGTTTAAATCTTCAGCTGCTACTAGCCATATGTTCTGTTAGAAGCTGCGGTAGTTACAGGGAGAGAGCTGCAGCAGAAAGGACACGCCCCCCCCCCCCCGAGCTGCAGCAGAAAGGACACGCCCCCCTGAGCTGCAGCAGAAAGGACACGCCCCCTGAGCTGCTAAATAATCTACAGAGCAATTGGAGCAGTCAATGTAGAGATCTCTGGATCTATCTGAAGTACAGGCCTAGTTCTAGCCTTCTTAGGCCGGGTTCACATCACTACTTAGTTTTCTGTTCTTCTGATCCGTCAGATGAACAAAAATATAAACAAAGAAAAAAACGTATCCTGTATTTTATGCATCCTTTATGCTCAAGTTATGCACATTTTGAATCCATTTAGCCATTTTCTGACAAAAAGTCTTGCGTGTCAGGGCAGGTTACAGGCCCTCTTTAAAATAATAAAAAGTCTTATGGATACAGCCTTTTATAAAGAAAGAGTAGAAGAAACAAGCACGGAGCTGTATTTGTCGAATAGCAGTGTGGATAAGGTGATTGCACTGGAACCTGCAGAAAACCTCAGAAAAGCTTGACAATGATTGCTCAGCTTATAGCCACTATGTGATGATACAAGTTCATTGCCATCCACAAAACAGACAAAGCACCTGCCAGGAAATCCTGGTGCTGCCTATGTCCTGGGAAAAATCCAACATGTCAGACCCTTGTATCCTCTGACAGCAGACATCGGGCAGATCCTGGTGAAATCGAGGTCATCTCTCAACAATAAGGGCTTATTCAAACATCCGTATACTCGGACCATTTCGCATCTCTGTTTTGTATCTGCAAAGGTCCAAGTTATTGATGTGTCTCTGTTTTTCCTCTGTGGCTGATCTGTTTTTTTTTTTTGCATCTGCCTAAGGCCTCTTTCACACGACAGTATGGCTTTTTCAGTGTTTTGCGGTCCGTTTTAAACGGATCCGTTGTTCCGTTTTTTGTTTCCGTTGTGTTTCCCTTTCCGTTCCATTTTTCCGTTCCGTTTTTCCGTTCCGTTTTTCCGTATGGCATATACAGTATACAGTAATTTCATAGAAAAAATTGGGCTGGGCATAACATTTTCAATAGATGGTTCTGCAAAAAACGGAACGGATACGGAAGACATACGGATGCATTTCCGTATGCATTCTGTTTTTTTGCGGACCCATAGACTTTAATGGAGCCACGGAACGTGATTTGCGGCCAAATATAGGACATGTTCTATCTTTCAACGGAACGGAAAAACGGAAATACGGAAACGGAATGCATACGGAATGCATTGAAATGAATGGTTCCGTATACGGACCGTATACGTAACGCAAAAAACGGCCCGAAAAACGGAAAAAAAAACGGTCGTGTGAAAGAGGCCTAAGGCTCCATTCACACGTCCGCAACTTTTGTTTTTTCAAAAGGAAGAGGGTCATGTGACACATCAAACTTATCGGGAATTTCACAAGAAAAACAATGGTGTGCTTGGTTATAACGTAACTTTATTCTTTCATGAGTTATTTACAAGTTTCTGACCACTTATAAAATGTGTTCAATGTGCTGCCCATTGTGTTGGATTGTCAATGCAACCCTCTTCTCCCACTCTTCACACACTGATAGCAACACCGCAGGAGAAATGTTAGCACAGGCTTCCAGTATCCGTAGTTTCAGGTGCTGCACATCTTGTATCTTCACAGCATAGACGATTGCCTTCAGATGATACTAGATGTGCAGCACCTGAAACTACGGATACTGGAAGCCTGTGCTAGCATTTCTCCTGCGGTGTTGCTATCAGTGTGTGAAGAGTGGGAGAAAAGGGTTGCATTGACAATCCAACACAATGGGCAGCACATTGAACACATTTTGTAAGTGGTCAGAAACATGTAAATAACTCATGAAAGAATAAAGTTACGTTAAAAACAAGCACACCATTGTTTTTCTTGTGAAATTCCCAATAAGTTTGATGTGTCAAATGACCCTCTTCCTAATGAAAAAACAAAAGTTGGATTCAAAATGTGCGACTTCAAAATGGCCGCCATGGTCACCACCCATCTTGAAAAGTTTCCCCCCTCACATATACTAATGTGCCACAAACAGGAAGTTAATATCACCAACCATTCCCATTTTATTAAGGTGTATCCATATAAATGGCCCACACTGTATATAATATACAGGGGGGCCATTCTATATTATAGTTATACAGAGGGGCCATAATAAATAATAATTATACAAAGGAGCCATTATATATTATACAGAGGGGCCATTAAATATAATAATTATACATAGGGGCCATTATATATTATAATTATAAAGAGAGGCTATTAATAATGGGCCCTCTGTATAATTCTAATATATAATGGCCCCCCTGTATAATTATAATATATTATGGCCCCACTGTATAACTATATATTATAATTATACAGGGGGCCATAATATATAATAATTATACAGGGGGGCTATTATATATTAGAATTATACAGAGGGCCCATTATTAATAGCCTCTCTTTATAATTATAATATATAATGCCCCTAGGTATGATATATGATGGCCCCCTTGTATAATTATTATATTGAATGGCCCCTCTGTATAAGTATAATATATAATGGCCCCCTTGTATAATTATTATATATTATGGCCCCACTGTATAACTATAATATATAATGGCCTCCTGTATAATGTATCATGGCCCCTATGTATAATATAAAACGGTGCCCATTCTTTCTAAATATACTGGCCTCCTTTGTATCTCTTCTGCTCACCTCCATAGTGCCCCCAGTACTTACATAAAAAAAATAAAAAATACTCACCTCTCTTCATCACCTCTTGTAGACTTTGCTTGGGCGTCCCGGCGCAGGCGGTCAGGAACACATCACCCTGCCCTCCTGCGCCGCGTCATCACGTCATCGCGTCATCTCGCGAGACCCGGCGCAGGAGGTCACGGTGATATAATCGCGATCTCCTGGACTCCTGCACCGCTCTACTGCGTCTTAAAGCTTCAGGCCAGGCGGAAAGGAGGGGATGAGAGCCATAGGCTTCCATCACTCTCATTTTACTGCCTTTTGCCTGGCGCCCCTTACAATTTGGCGCCCGGGGCAACGGCCCCCCCACCCCACGCTACGCCCCTGGTCTGGTTCACATGAAAAGGTCAGAAATTGATGATAATACCGCTGAAATGGTTCGGGAACAGCATGAGGAGGATATCTGGATGCATCTTGGACTCCCAGGTCGCTGCTGGGAACAATGTTGTCCGAGTAGAACACCAATTTTACAGACTGACAATAATACGCACAAAACCGAAGATAAAATCAATTATAGAGGAAAAATTGTTAGGAAACATTCTTTCCTGGATATTTACTTGTATATAAATTGCAAGTGCTGCCAAAAATTACAAGGAAGAGGCACTCCGATACAACCTGTATATCACATAAAGGAGGGCATCATACACACCCTTGAAAAATTATGATTGATGGGCTGCTGGTGACTCTCAAAAACATTAGGAGCAAGGGCCTGCTGTTGACCCTCTAAAACATAAGGGGCGAGGGCCTGCTGCTGATCTGACCATCTAAAAAATTAGGGGTGACGGTCTGCTGCTGAGCTGACCATCGAAAAAATTATGGTTGAGGGTCTGCTGGTGAGCTAACTCTCTTAAACATTAGGGGTAAGTGCCTGCTGCTGATCTGACCATGGAAAAAATTATGGGCGAGGGCCTGCTGCTGAGCTGACCATCTAAAACATTATGGGCGAGGGCCTGCTGCTGAAATGACCATCTAAAACATTATATCCGTGGGCCTGCTGCTGAGCTGACCCTCTAAAACATTAGGGGCGAGGGCCTGCTGACGAGCTGACCACCTAAAACATTACCGGCTAGTGCCTGCTGCTGATCTGACCATGGAAAAAATTATGGGCGAGGGCCTGCTGCTGATCTGACCATCTAAAACATTATGGGCGAGGGCCTGCTGCTGAGCTGACTCTAAAACATTAGGGGCGAGTGCCTGCTGCTGAGCTGACCATCGAAAAAATTATGGTTGAGGGCCTGCTGCTGAGCTGACCATCAAAAAAATTATGGTTGAGGGCGTGCTGCTGAGCTGACCATCGAAAAGATTATGGTTGAGGGCCTGCTGCTGAGCTGACCCTCTAAAACATTAGGAGCGAGGGCAGCCTAATAAGCATGTTGATATGATGGAGGAGGAGGACGAGAGAGAAATGGAAGATTGAACCATATACCCTTTTGTGTGGTGGAAGGGGTGCATGGGAATACAGTGTATTCAATACACCATAAAAGCCACATTTAAAGTGCTTTTATGTTCAGCCGCATTCTTCTGGTGGAGTTAAGAAGTCAGGGGCAATCCAGGCCTTGTTCATTTTGATAAGAGTCATCCTGTCAGCATTTTCAGTTGACAGTCGGATGCGCTTATCAGTTATTATGCCCCCAGCAGCACTAAATGCCCGCTCTGACAAAACGCTAGTGGCAGGGCAGGCTAGCACCTCCAAGGCATGGAGCGCCAGTTCGTGCCACGTGTCCAGCTTGGACACCCAATAGTTGTAAGGCACAGAGGGATCATTGAGGATGCTGACGCGGTCTGCTACGCACTCTTTCACCATCTTCCAAAACTTTTCTCTCCTTGTGACACTAGGCCGCGCATCAGGGTGAGGTTGCTGGTGGGGTGTCATGAAGCTGTCCCAGGCCTTGGAGAGTGTTGCCCTGCCTCTGTTGGAACTGCTGTGTGTTCCCCTCGTCTCCCCTCCTCAGTTGCCCAAGGAACTACGTACTCTGCTGCCAGCGTTGTGAGCTGGAAATTTTTGGAGCAATTTTTCCACAAAGACCTTCTGGTATTGCACCATTTTGCTAGTCCTCTCCACCAAAGGAATGAGAGATGAGAAGTTCTCTTTGTAGCGGGGGTCGAGAAGGGTGAAAAACCAGTAATAGTTGTTGACCAAAATGCGTATAACGTGAGGGTCACGGGAAAGGCAACGAAACATAAAGTCAGTCATGTGTGCCAGAGTCCCAACAGACAAGACTTCGCTGTCCTCATCAGGAGGATTACTTTCAATCTCCTCATCCTCTTCCTCCTCTTCGGCCCATCCACACTGAACAGATGGAATAAACCTGCTATGGGTACTACCCTCTGTAGCGGAGGCAACCGTCTACTGCTCCTCTTCATCATCATCCAATTCACGCTGAGAAGACGAATGGAGGGTGGTCTAGCTATCACCCTGTGTACTGTCTTACCCCATTTCCACCTCTTCCACATGCAAAGCGTCCTCCTTCATTGTGAGCAGCGAGTGTTTCAGTAGACACAGAAGTGGGATGGTTACGCTGATAATAGCGGCATCGCCGATCACATCTGTGTTGATTCCTCAAAGTTGCGTAAAACCTCACAGAGGTCAGACATCCATGCCCACTAGTCGCTTGTGAAGAGCGGAAGGTGACTGGAAAGGCGAAGACCATGTTGCAGCTGGTATTCCACTACTGCCCTCTGCTGCTCACAAAGCCTGGCCAACATGTGGAATGTGGAGTTCCAGCGCGTGCTCATGTCGCACAGTCGGTGAGCTGTCAATTGCAAGCGCTGCTGCAGCGTTGCCAGACCGGTGACAGCTGTAGATGACTTTCGGAAATGGTCACACACACAGCGCACCTTCACCAGTAGCTTGGGATAGGTTTTGAGAAATCGCTGAATCACTAAGTTGAACACGTGGGATAGGCATGGTATGTGTGTGAGCTTGCCGAGCTCCAAAGCCGCCACCAAGTTACGGCCATTATCAGACACAACCATGCCTGGTTGTGGGCTGAGTGTCAAGAGCCACAGCTCAGTCTGGTCCCTTATACCCTGCCTCTGTGGCGGTGTGCTGTTTGTCACCTAAACATATTAGTTTTAGCACGGCCTGTTGCCACTTCCCCACTTCAGTGCTAGACTTCTTCCAGCTACTAACTAATGGCTGACTGGTGCTGCAAGATGATAATTCAGAGGTGGAAGTGGAGGAGGAGGTGGATGAGGAGAAGGGGGGGGGGGGGGCAGTCACTAATTTAGGTGGTGGCGGAAATCCTGATGGAAGTAGGCCCTGCAATCCTTGGCGTCGGTAGCACCTGTGCCATCCCAGGGTACGACTCGCTCCCGGCCTCCACAACGTTCACCCAGTGGGCCATCAGGGAAATGTAGCGTCCCTGGCCAAAGGCACTTGTCCATGTGTCAGTCGTTAAGTGGACCTTCCCAATAACTGCATTGGTCAGGGCACTGGTGATGTTAATGGACACATGCTGGTGTAAGGTGGGAACGGCACACTGGGAAAAATAGTGGTGGCTGGGGACTGAGTATCGAGGGACCGCCGCCGCCATCAGGCTGCGGAAAACCTCAGTATCCACAAACCTAAATAGCAACATTTCCAGGGCCAGCAAGTTGGAAAGGTGCACATTTAGTGCCTGTGGGTGGGTGGCTGGGTATTTGCGCTTTCGTTCAAAGGCCTGGGGTATGGACATCTGTACGCTGCGCTGGGATACAGAAGTGGATGTGCTAGCTGATGGTGCTTGCGAAGGTCCAGGTGCAGGGCAGGAGGCATCCGGGCCTGCGTCTTGGACAAAAGATTGGCCAGCATGTAACAAAGGGGAAGAGAGGCAGTGGTGTGACCCACAGACACTGATTGTGGACCCAGGCATTTGGCCCACCTATTAGGGTGCTTTGATGCCATGTGGTGGATCATGCTGGTGGTGGTAAGGTTGCTAGTGTTCACGCCCCTGCTCATTTTGGTACGGCACAAGTTGCATATGACAAATCTTTTATCGTCCGCACTTTCCTCAAAAAAGCACCAGACTACAGAACACCTAGCCCTCGGCAAGGGAGATTGCCGCAAGGGGGTGCTCTGGGGAACAGTTGCGGGCCTGTTTGGTGTGGCCCGCTTTCTCCCTAGTGCCTGAATTGTGAAATTGTGTGTATAGAAGATACTCTGTATCAGTGTGCTTGATCTGGTAGCCACATTGTATCGGACTGAGCAATGTAGGCTTGTGTAAATATGTATTCAGCAGTGTGCATTTATAATATGCAAGGCAATTAACAAAAGAATGCAGCTTACAAGAATAATGAAGCTACTTGATAACAGACAACGATAATGTGGTCTATCTGAGCAGCACTGACATTTTATAGAATTATCATGGTTATAGAATAGCATTGGTAGCACACATCTCAGACCAAATACAACTGGTGTATTTGCATTTCCACCCAATATAATATCTGATGAGTAGTAGCAGAGATTGTATAAAGAAAGCACTATATAGTGTAAATAGACTCTAAGAGGTGTGACGGTGAATAAATACTCATAATAACAACACCACAGAAACTAAATAAAAATAGTGTTTATTTAAACAGGAGAGTTCATGCACAAATATCTCCCTCCCTCCAGTTATTACCAATAACCATTGGTGACCCTGTTCAACTGTCCTCTGATAGTTTTATTTACACATTATTTTCCTTTTTTCACATTTATAAGGTTTGAAGGATGACAAAATAAAGATGTAGTTTTCATTTGTACATATATTGGGTTGGGACCCCTAAAGGGATTTCTTTTTGGTCAGTTGACCGTTTGGCATTTTGCTGCGCCGCCCTGCAAACTGGGACATGAAGCTAGGTATCGTGGATGAGTGTGTTTCTTGTGCTCTGGCAGCAGGCACAGTTTCACCGCGCCCAGGGCCACAGCCTCTGCGTGCACCATCAGCAGCACGGCCACTTCCCCGTCCCTTACTGCTCGCTTTCTGCATATTAAATGGTATATATGCTTGCAAGTATGTCACACGTACAGTAGTGCAGGTTTTGTAAGTGTATGCTCAAATAAATTAAACTGAATGTCACAAATATTTAGGATGTGCAAACGTTATACAGGAGATGTAGCGCAGGTAATGTCGCTGCCACCAGCGGCTAATAAAAAATTACAGGGAATACAGTATCACTGATATTTATGATGCACAAACATTATACTGGAGATGTAGGGCCGGTAATGTCGCTGATATTTAGGATGTGCAAACGTTATACAGGAGATGTAGCGCAGGTAATGTCGCTGCCACCAGCAGAGAAAAAATTTGACTGAATGTCACTGATTTTTAGAATGCGCAAACGTTATACAGGAGATATAGCGCAAGTAATGTCACTGTCACCAGCGGCTAATAAAAAATTACAGGGAATGTCACTGATATTTAGGATGCGCAAACGTTATACAGGAGATGTAGCACAGGTAGTGTAACTGTCCGCAGCGGACTCGGTCTTTGTAAAAAGTAAACTGGATGTCCCAAATATTTTTTGTATGCACACACGTTAAACAGGAGATGTACAGCAAATGATGTCGCGGTCCGCAGTGTCTACGGAGAAAGTACACTGGATGTCACAGATATTTTTAGGATGCGCACACGTTTTACAGGAGATGTAGCGCAAGTAATGTCACGGTCCGTAGCGTCTACGGAAAAAGTACACTGGATGTCACAGATATTTGTAAGATACGCAAACGTTATACGTTATACAGGAGATGTAGTGCATATAATGTCGCTGTCAGCAGCGGCCAAACAATTGCAAGCTATTTAGCGCAGGTTGCGCTAAAAATGTATATTACTGCCAGATATAACAATAGTCCTTAAAAGGACTTTTGGGTCTCTAACACCAACCCTGCCTAACCAAAAATTCAATTAAATTCCCTACACTATCTGTCCCTTCTACAGCACGTGCATCACGATGCCGAGAGCCGAACTGGTGTTTGGCCGCGCATGCTCGATCATCACTACATATGACCAGTGTTGAGCAAATTGAGCTTCGGATCCTAGATCCGAAGTTGATTCGTTCAAAACTTTGTTTGAATGCTTTACGGAGATCCATTTCTGTACAGCATTCAAATGTATGGGCTCTGGCAAGGCAAATTCGTTATCACCGAAGTCTTGCGGGACTTTTGGTGAATAATTTCGAGATTTGATTTTTCAACTTTAAAACCATTTTAAAACATGGATCCAAAGTCGGCTTCGGTACCAAGGTGCCAGTTGGTACCAAAGGCGACTTTGGAACTATGTTTTAAAATGGTTTTAAAGTTGAAAAATCGATGGCCAAATACTTCTATGATAACTCTATTCACCTCGCCGGAGCTCAGACATTTTAATGCTGTATGGAGACGAATCATTAAAGCAAAGTTTGGAGCTAATCTACTTTGAATCTAGGATTCGAAGCTCGATTCGCCCAACACTACATATGGCCAGTAGGATATACAGTCATGGCCAAAAGTTTTGAATGACACAAATATTAGTTTTCACAAAGTTTGCTGCTAAACTGCTTTTAGATCTTTGTTTCAGTTGTTTCTGTGATGTAGTGAAATATAATTACACGCACTTCATACGTTTCAAAGGCTTTTATCGACAATTACATGACATTTATGCAAAGAGTCAGTATTTGCAGTGTTGGTCCTTCTTTTTCAGGACCTCTGCAATTCGACTGGGCATGCTCTCAATCAACTTCTGGGCCAATTCCTGACTGATAGCAACCCATTCTTTCATATTCACTTCTTGGAGTTTTTCAGAATTAGTGGATTTTTGTTTGTCCACCCGCCTCTTGAGGATTGACCACAAGTTCTCAATGGGATTAAGATCTGGGGAGTTTCCAGGCCATGGACCCAAAATTGATGAGCTTCAAGAGGTAGTCCCCTGAAATGGTTTTCACTTCACAGGTGTGCCCTGTCAGGTTTAATAAGTGGGATTTCTTGCCTTATAAATGGGGTTGGGACCATCAGTTGCGTTGAGGAGAAGTCAGGTGGATACACAGCTGATAGTCCTACTGAATAGACTGTTAGAATTTGTTTTATGGCAAGAAAAAAACAGCTAAGTAAAGAAAAACGGGTGGCCATCATTACTTTAAGAAATGAAGGTCAGTCAGTCAGCCGAAAAATTGGGAAAACTTTGAAAGTAAGGGCTATTTGACCATGAAGGAGAGTGATGGGGTGCTGCGCCAGATAACCTGGCCTCCACAGTCCCCGGACCTGAACCCAATCGAGATGGTTTGGGGTGAGCTGGACCCCAGAGTGAAGGCAAAAGGGCCAACAAGTGCTAAGCATCTCTGGGAACTCCTTCAAGACTGTAGGAAGACCATTTCAGGTGACTACCTCTTGAAGCTCATCAAGAGAATGCCAAGAGTGTGCAAAGCAGTAATCAAAGCAAAAGGTGGCTACTTTGAAGAACCTAGAATATGACATATTTTCAGTTGTTTCACACTTGTTTCTTATGTATATAATTCCACATGTGTTAATTCATAGTTTTGATGCCTTCATAGTCATGAAAATAAAGAAAACTCTTTGAATGAGAAGGTGTGTCCAAACTTTTGGTCTGTACTGTATGATGAGACAATCACCCATAATATCTCCCACTACCTAGCCGGGTATTTGAAAGATTTATTGGGGTATTCTACTTTCAGCTAATAAATCTTATTAGTTGGATCATTTTTTTATGGTTTTAAGATTTCTGCTTGGTCATTCACTAGGAACCTTCATCGTTTACTACCAGTGGATAAATATTGGTCCTGGTCATGGGATGGCATACAAAAGTCGCAAATTTGTTCTCACAGTTCGCGTGCAACTTTTCTTCCCTCTGGACACACACTGGACTCTCTGGGGCTCCTATCTGATGGTGGGTGGGGTGCCCTTGGTGTTAGGTAGAGAGGTGCAAGGCAGGAGAACAGATTCAATAACCAGGCCCAGTTTAGTGATGACAAAAAAACATCTCTTCACTGAGGATAATGAGAGTAGCAGTGCAGAAGGCTCAATAAGCATAGTTCTGTGGTATAACACAGAGCTTACTTTTTCCCCTATGGCTGTGTGTAGGCAGCGGCAATGATGGTACTAGTAGTCCCTGAGTCTCTTTCTATAGGTTCTAGCCATCTTCCCAATTGACAAAAAGTGTGCAAAACTCTCACAATCAGTACTGCAGTTCCCACTACAGGGGGCAGATCCTCAAACTGGCAGCAAATCCGTTATACAAGTGCAGTGGGCGTCCTCAGCACATACCTTCTCCACAAGCAGCAAAGTCTTTTGCCATAGACGAGCGTTACCTCTGATATCTGTTCTCTTTCTCTCAGGGTTAATCCTCTCAGGAGTTTGTCCTCAGCATAGACAGATGGAGAATCCTGATAGGAAACCTCACAATGCACAGACACAGTAATAAATATAACTACAGCTTGTATGTTTCAATCTTGATAGTAGAGTTTATTTATTCAACATATGGCAGTATTCATGTGTTACGTTTCGGCACGCACTGCCCATAATTAAAGGGATTTTGTCACCAGGATTTCACTTACTGAGCTGTTAACATGACCACATCAGTCTTCACGATTTATATTACAATATACTAGTATTACTGCCCTGTGTCTTGTAATTTGTCTATAAAATCGCTTTTATTAATATGCTAATTACCTAAATAAGGAGCCCAAGGGGCTCTCCCTCTGTCCGTTGGAGCCCAGCCGCACCCCTTCTCCTTGAGCCAAGCACCGCCCCAATGCTAATTTATTCACTCCTCATCGCCGACCTCATATGCCTGGTGCGCCGTAATCTTGCGCATGCGCTATGGATAGACCTGTCAGCGCCCAGGCGGTGTCCTGGCATCGGCCTCACAGAACACATTGCCCATGCGCTGACTGGTCTTTCCACGGCGTATGTGCGAAATTACGGCGCACCATTTATATGGAATTACAAAGTATTCAGATCCATGTGCTGGTTTAAAAAAAAAAAGTAGAATATTTTTGGTGTTACAACCCCTTTAAGAGGTCTGTGCTAGTCTTTAGTAAATGACCCCCAGTGTCTTCTCATTTCTCTTTCTTTTCCTGTACTAAATAAACCCTTCTAGGAAACCTCATGCGGTTTCTACAATTAGCACATGCATTTGAAAATCACACATGGCATAGGGTTTCTTTCGAGCATTGATTCGGTGGAACATCCTGCTGGTGTGAGATTTCTCACCTTTTTATAGCTTTCCTTAATTTGCTGGCTGCATAATTTCTGGAGAAGTCCTCCGGTTTTGCTGATCTGCAGCTTTTATAAATCATATCTTTTTTCATAGATCTACCACCCACTTTGTGCTCTTAAACCAAACTTTTATGGAATGGCTCTAAAATATTGCAAAACAAGTTGTTATATTAAATATAATATTTCTAACAAGGGGATCTTCCAGTTTTATGTTAATACTGCTTAATGGCTGCATAAACAACTTTGTAATACAATTCGTGTTTCCATTCCTCACTATTTTCAAGGTAATTGCTGTCAATGAATGCAAACACTCTTTCTTACACATAGTACAGGGAGGTACAAAAAACAAGGGTTTGGAAAAAAAAACATGGTGGTCAACGTCACTAATTTCACTTATGTAATAAATATTATCATTCAGCTTAAAGACATCACCCTTCAATTTCCTCCAGCCGGGCCATGCCTGCACCCAGCTGACCTTGTATCTATCTTCGAGAGGACCAACCGCAGAGCCGCGACCTCACCTATTAACTAACCAGACTGACTAACCCTTTCCATCTATAATCCATTCCCAACACTGACTTTAAAAAGTGCATACAAATAACACATTTGAAATTACCCTAAAAATGGCTCTGAGTTGGATCTTCATTTAAAGAAGCACTCCAAGTATTTTTTTTGTTCTTTGTTTTTTCCCTTTTACATATATCACTAACCCACCAGCAGTATTCTAGCAGTGTAATTTGTTACACCCTAAGGGCTCATTCAGACGACCGCAGTTTTTTGCAAATCCGCAAAACATGGATGCCGGCCCGTGTGCGTTCCGCAATTCACGGACCGCACATGGCTGGCACCATCATAGAAAATGAATAGGACATGCTCTATCTTTTTTGCTGGGCCGCGGAACGCAACTGCGGATGCAGACAGCACACGGTGTGCTGTCCGCATCTTTTGCGGCCTCATTGAAATGAATGGGTCTACACCCGTTACGCAAAAAAAAAATATCCCAGTGCTTCTTTAAAGGAGATTTCTCATCAAGAAAAAATGGATGTCACCGAGGGGTCCTCTGCTTAGGACTCTCTATTCACCAGCGCTGAGAGTATAACGGCAGCCCTCTCTCCAGCCGGTCCATGGATTAATCATTCTTTAGAATGGCTGCTGTATATTACAACATCTTCCCATATGGCCAGCTGGACTGATATCTGGGTCTATCTGTAACAAAATAGGCCGCCATGATGAGACAACGGCATTAAATAGTTTTCGGAGCCTTGAAGAGCAGAAGACGACAACAACATTGCCCTTTCAATAAACCATTATCGGACGTATTCCACAAGAAATGGAAGAAATGCAAGAAATAAACAGGAGGCCAGTGATGACCAAATTAACAAATCTTCACGTCTTTACTGAAAATGTTCTGACCTTTTTGCTGAAGTTGCTACAAGCCTCATACATTTCACTGTCGTGAAGTCAGTTCAGTCCAGATTATTGGAAAGGTTCCTATTTGATTCAGGTCTCGTCTCCTCTGTGAAACCCATTATCTCATTTACTGTACATGGTTTTGAAAGCCTCCCAGAAGCTACTGGGATAATACCTGCGGGCCGGCTTCCAAGTCATATTGTTTTTACTGTGCCCTGAATCGCTGATTAAGTGCTATTGAATATGGAAACGTGTTGCCTTACAGTTATATTCCGAGTTTTCCAGATCTGGAGCCAGTTAATTAAATGGCAAGACATTTGTGTGCAAAACCTGCAATGGAAATCATAATTCACAACACATTCGATTTAAACAAGTTGTAATACATCAATGTGACCTTTCTATATGGCGACACTGAAATTTCATAACACTTAGGCCTCTTTTACACGGGCGTGTGCGCCCCCTGGCCGTATTGTGGACCGCATTTGCGGATCCGCAATACAGGGGTGCCGTTCCGTGTGCATTCCGCATCACGGATGCGGACCCATTCACTTGAATTGGAATGTGGAATGGTGCGGAACGGAACCCTACGGAAGAACTACGGAATGCTTCCGTGGTGTTTCGTCCCGTACTTCCGTTCCGCAAAAAGATAAAACATGTCCTATCTTTTTGCGGAATGGCCGGATCGCAGACCCATTCCGCTGCCGATCCAGATGCGGACTGTGCTCGTGCATTGCGGCCTGCACTTTGCGGGCCGCAGCATGACCACAGGGCACACACGCCCGTGTGAAAGAGGCCTTACTGTATCATTGGGTGCCCCACTGCTTTAAAATGGCAAACCATAGACAGCTATCTCCCCTGATCCTCCATGCCGAGCATGCATACATAGCGAACAGGAAGAAGGGAGAAAGCTTTGCCCGATTTCTAAGGCATCAGCTTATTTCCTGCCTAACAAAAGGATCGGGGAATTGTATCCAACATGCCCGGTCCTTATCTTCCTGGACATCAGTGTTCATGGGAGTCACAAGGCCAACAAACACATTAGATGGTTGGTCAAGCCCAACAAAATCAGTGCGTTTAGCTGCTACACATCTAAAGTTGTGAACTGCTGGCCCACAAAGGTGAAATGGGGAGGTGGAAAGGATAGGAGTCGCAGTAAGTATGGTCGTAGCCTCATTGTGGCTATACCCTGCTCCAGCCAGGGAAGCTGTATGTGGAGGGACACAACCCTTCTCCTCCTCAGTGCACTCCCTGGATTTTAGGGTCTGTCTGGTAACGGCTGGGATGTCCTTGATGTTAGATGAGCAGCAGATTGCAAGACAGGAGAACAGGGGTGGGGGACTGGATTCGATATGGAGACAAATGACTAGGTTGGCTTGGTTACAATAAAATACAGTGTCTCTTTTACTGAGTGGATGATGGGTGTCAAAGTGCAGTTACAAGCAGTAGGCACAGCTTTCAAGTATTTCACAGTGTAGGCTTTCCCCAAAGGCTGCGTATAGGGGATGGCCACTGTGGTAGTCCTCGCTGAGCCTCCTTCCACAGATACAAGCAATCTTTCCAACTGACCAAATGTGTGCAATTTCTCTTAAAGAGTAACTAAACCTTTGTATCAAATTTAAATATGATGTCCCTAATTCCCTAATAAAACTTTTTCTAATACATTTTATTAATTAATTTTGTATTTTTCTTAGTCTTGTCCCTAAAGCACACCATTCAATGTGCACTTAAAACTCAGTTCTCTGTACACCGCTGACAGCTCAGTGGTGTACGGCGTACGGAGTGTGAAATTTATGAATGGGGCAGCAGCACTGTGAGTATGGGCAGGAGCGCATATTGCTGCTCCTGTCCCCCGGAGCATTACTAACTTCTGGCCAGAGCCGGCTCCAGGTTCATGTGGGCCCTTGGGCGATAAAGTCTCAGTGGGCCCCCTTGTGGCATTTTGCACGGCGCTTTCAGCAATGAAACTGCATGTATTATACTGTACATTAAATACATATATGTGAATCAGCCCTTATGTGCCTACTTTTATGTTCTACCGAGTGTTTTAGTCCCCCAGGTCTACTCACAGATATGTGCCCCCTCACAGTATTTATGCCAAGATATGTGACCCCTCACAGTAGATATCCCAAAATATGTGCCCCCTCACAGTTGATATGCCAAGATGTGTGCCCCCATCACAGTAGATATGTCAAGATCTGTGCCCTCTTACGGTGGATATGCAAAGATATGTGCCCAGTGCCCCTTCACAGTGGTTATGCCCAGATGTGCCCCCTTCACAGGAAGTGAAAATAAAAATAAAAATTCCTCCTGGCCTCAGTCACCTGGCTCCTCCCATGATCTGCGCTCCCCATCAGCAGCAGCAGGATACTGTGACACATCGCGCTGCTGTGTAGGAAAAGCAGAGGCTTATTCCCAGGCTGCCCCGCTCCTCCTAAACAGATCAGCAGGACGATGTGTGAGGACGTCGTGCTGCTGCTATGGAGCAGTGGCGGCTCAATGGTGGAGCGGGGAGCAAATAATTCCCTGCTTCAGTGGCGTGCCTACGGTGTTTGGCACCCAGGGCGGGTCCTTTCTCTGGCACCTCCCCCCCTTAATACTTTTTAAAAAATTGTACCCCCCTCACAGTAATATTGCCCTCATTGTACAACCTTCACAGTAGTTTTGTACAGGTGTGTGCCCCCTCACAGTAGTTATGCCCACACCGTGCCCTCTGACAGTAGTTATGCCCTCTCTGTGCCCCTTTCACAGTTGTAATGTCCTACTGTGCCCACTTTACAGTTGTAATGCCCTATCTGTGCCCCCTTCACAGTAATAATCCCTATTTTGCCCCTTCACAGTAATAATCCCCATTGTGCCCCCTTCATAGTAATAATCCCCATTGTGCACCCTTCATAGTGATAATCCCCATTGTGCCCCCTTCATAGTAGAAACCCCATTGTGCCCCCTTCACAGTAATAATGCCCACTGTACCCCCTTCACAGTAATAATGCCCACTGTGCCCCCTATACAGTAATAATGCCCACTGTGCCCCCTTCATTGTAGTAATGCCCTCTGGCTTTGTGCCGCCTCCATAGTAGAAATGCCCATTGTGCCCCCTTCACATTAATAATGCCCTCTGTGCCCCCTCCAGAGTAGTAATGCCCTCTGTGCCCCCTCCATAGTAGAAATGTCCTCTGTGCCCCCTCCATACTAATAAAGACCTCTGTGCCCCCTCCATAATAATAAAGACCTCTGTGCCCCTCCATAGTAATAAAGTCCTCTGTGCCCCCTCCATAGTAATAAAGTCCTCTGTGCCCCCTCCATAGTAATAAAGACCTTTGTGTCCCCTCCATAGTAATAAAGTCCTCTGTGCCCCCTCCATAGTAATAAAGTCCTCTGTGCCCCCTCCATAGTAATAAAGACCTTTGTGTCCCCTCCATAGTAATAAAGTCCTCTGTGACCCCTCTGTATTAAAAAAAAAAAAGTAACTACTCACCTTGTCCTGTTCCTGAAGCTCACAGTTCTCTCTTCCCTACAGACACAGATCACTCTGCAGCACGATGTGGGCAAGGCTTATGCAGATTACCGCACTGCAGGCTCCGCCCACACATATCCGTGCCTGCAGGCTGAATGGTGGAGCAGGGAGAAGTCTTTCTGCTTCACCATTCTGTGTGCTTCCAGCCTGAAGGAGGGGAGGAGTGCGGGGAGCTGAGCGGTGAGTGACAGGACCCAGCTCCCTGCTCTCCAGCAATGAGCGCTTCCATCTGTATTGATTCTGGCAGCTGTGCTGTGGGCCCCCGCAGGAGCTGTGGGCCCCCGGCACTTGCCCGGGTATGCCGTGTGCTGAAGCCGGCCTTGCTCCTGGCATAGCACATGGGTACTCTGTAACCATGTGCTATGCCAGTATTAGCTGAACGGAGTGGCTCCTGCTTCTGCCTGCTCTGCTAAACTAAGAGAACTGCATGTCAGCTCTTAGCTTAGCAGAGCAAGCAGAAGCAGGAGCCCGCTCCGCTCAGCTAATCCTTCGGGATCAGTACACTATTTAGGACAGGGGTGGCCAACCTTACAGACACAAAGAGTCCAAAAAAAATAATGTATGACTACCAGGAGCCACAAGCTATACATTTACACACAAGTCACCGTATTTTTCGCCCTACAAGATGCAAAAAAAATAAGATTACATTTTTTTTTTTGATCTGATCTAGGTCTGCTTAAAATATTTTTTTAATTTTTTTTCATTAGCAGAGAAAATATATTTTTTTCATCAGACCTCAGATCCGACTCCTAAATCAAATCCCCAATCCTCATCTGACCTCCAAATCAGACCTCCAAAATAAGACCCCCAATGCTCGGATCAGACAACACAAATCAGACTCCCGGTTTCAGACCCTCAGTGCTCAGATCAGATCTCCCCCCCACGCTCAGATCTCCCCCACGCTCAGATCTGACCCCCCATGCTCAGACCTGACCAACCCATGCTCAAACAAGACCCACATACTCAGATATGCCCCCCATGCTCAAATATGAACCCTCATGCTCAGATCTTCCCCTCATGCTCAGATCAGACCCCCATTGCCCAGATCAGGACCCCGCCCCCCCCCCCATGCTCAGATCAGAACCTCCCATGCTAAGATCAGACCCCCATGCTAAGTTCTATCATTTCAAAAAATCTCTTCCCTCTCCTGATCAGGCACTGGGCTCCTGCTCGGGCACCTGCTACTCTGCAGGTCTGACACGCTCTCGACTGTGACCTGATGAGCACAACGTCAGGTCATAATGCGTGTCTCCATGTACTACGTTCTCACACTGTGTGCATCAGGACGTAGTGGAGAGTGAGCTGGAGCTGCAAAGTAGTAACAGTGTCCGATCAGGAAAAGAGATCTGAGCATGGGGTGGAGAGTAAGCCGGCCTGACTGCTTCCTGGCTCCACAGCTAGAGCCTCACTTGAAGAAGCAAAGAGCCACAGGTTGGCCACCCCTGATTTAGGATATACATATATCCCTAATTACAGTGCCTTGCAAAAGTATTCACCCACCTTGACTTTTTTCGTATTCTGGTGCCTCTAGAATTAACATGGATTGTTTGAGGATTTGCATCATTTAATTTACAGAACATGCCCACAACTTTGAAGATTTTTTTAAAAAAATTTTTATTGGGAAGCAAACAACAAATAGGACAAAATAACAGAAAAAGTCAATGTGCATAACTATTCATCCTCCTAAAATCAATACTTTATAGAGCCACCTTTTGCGGCAATCACAGCTCCAAGTCGCTTTGGGTAAGTCGCTATGAGCTTGCCAAGTCTTACCACTGGGATTTTTGCCCATTCCTCCTTGCGAAACTGCTCCAGCTCCTTCAAGTTGAATGTTTGCACTTGTGAACAGCAATCTTTAAGTCTGACCACAGATTTTCTATTGGATTGAGATCTGGGCTTTGACTAGGCCATTCCAACACATTTATATGTTTCCCCTTAAACCACTTAAGTGTTGCTTTAGCAGTGTGTTTGGGTCATTGTCCTGCTGGAAGGTGAACCTCTGTCCTAGCCTCAAATCACGCACAATATCCCTGTATTTAGCACCATCCATCTTTCCCTCAACTCTAGGTCTCTGTGCTACCTCTCTGATTAATGCCCTCCTTGCCCGGTCCATGGTGCCATGTTCTTTCCACTTGGTTATGATTAGAGTTGAGCGGACACCTGGATGTTAGGGTTTGACGGGTTCGGCCGAACTTCAGAAAAAAGTTCGAGTTCGGGACCCGAACTTGACCCCGAACCCAAACCCTATTGAAGTCAATGGGGACCCGAACTTTTGAGCACTAAAATGGCTGTAAAAATGTCACAGAAAGGGCTAGAGGGCTGCAAATGGCATCAAAATGTGGTTAAGAGCATGGCAAGTGCTCTGCAAACAAATGTGGATAGAGAAATGACTTTAAATAACATCAAATACATAAAAATAAAAAATAATAATCTTGATCTAGGAGGACCAGGTCCATATGAATTAGGAGGTTGAGGAGGCGGTGGAAGCGGCGGTGGAGGAGGAGGAGGTAGCCTACACTGCTTTTTGGTTTTAATTTTAATTTTATTTTTTAAATTAGTACATACTGTGGTGCGTCTAGAAAAGGTTGCTTTCCCTGCCATGGATGTGTGAATTGCCCATTGATGTTAAGGGGTGCCACTTTCACACATCCACAGACAGGGGATGAATATATGTTAGAATCTGTGTATCTGTTAGAATGCCTGTGTCATCTCTTTTATGTAGGCGAAACCACATGGGATGTTAAGACAAGATTGAACCAACATAGATACACTATTAGGAAAAAGAAGTTAGACTTACCAGTGTCTAAACACTTTACGGAAGCAAAACACACTGAGAGGGATTTACGTTTCAGGATCATTGACCAGGTCGCCATGCCACGGCGGGGTGGTGATAGGTCAGTCATGCTGAAACAGTGTGAACTCTATTGGATTTACCAATTGCAAACTTTAAAACATTGATTTTAGGGTGATATAGTCATGGACTTGTGGGGTCCTTGCCTTACCTCTGGGAGTGTATATGTTGGGATTGGTGCTCTCCACTTATTGTTGTTCTTTTTATTTCAGGATATCTTGATGGAGAATATTGTCTTGATTAAGAGGACATCGCCCGACATGAAACCTCCATGTGATCATGTACCTATGCAAGGGGGTCTTTTACTTCTCCCTATATGTATTGTTTTCATGTACAAAAAAGAAATGCAATTAACCAGAGAATAAGGGGATTTGTAAATTGATGCATTCATTTAATTTTCCACTGTGTGGTATAGCAGTGTTATGTAAACTGGGCAGAGGGGGCGTGTATTGGTTGATGGATGAGGGAGTGGAGGACAGGTGACACTGAGGTGCCCCGGTCCTCTGTTCCGCAAGGGCGCTTGCACCCAGAAATGCTTGAGAAAGGCTCTAGTGCTGAGCCGAAACGTTGCGCTGCCCACATGGGTGAATAAAAGGTGATTGTTTTTTCATTTATCCTTGGAGTGCTGCCTTTTTTTGATATTATATATATATATATATATACAGTACAGACCAAAAGTTTGGACACACCTTCTCATTCAAAGAGCTTTCTTTATTTTCATGACTATGAAAATTGTAGATTCACACTGAAGGCATCAAAACTATGAATTAACACATGTGGAATTATATACAGGGTGGGCCATTTATATGGATACACCTTAATAAAATGGGAATGGTTGGTGATATTAACTTCCTGTTTGTGGCACATTAGTATATGTGAGGGGGAAAACTTTTCAAGATGGGTGGTGACCATGGCGGCCATTTTGAAGTCGGACATTTTAAATCCAACTTTTGTTTTTTCAATAGGAAGAGGGTCATGTGACACATCAAACTTATTGGGAATTTCACAAGAAAAACAATGGTGTGCTTGGTTTTAACGTAACTTTATTCTTTCATGAGTTATTTACAAGTTTCTGACCACTTATAAAATGTGTTCAATGTGCTGCCCATTGTGTTGGATTGTCAATGCAACCCTCTTCTCCCACTCTTCACACACTGATAGCAACACCGCAGGAGAAATGCTAGCACAGGATTCCAGTATCCGTAGTTTCAGGTGCTGCACATCTCGTATCTTCACAGCATAGACGATTGCCTTCAGATGATACGAGATGTGCAGCACCTGAAACTACGGATACTGGAAGCCTGTGCTAGCATTTCTCCTGCGGTGTTGCTATCAGTGTGTGAAGAGTGGGAGAAGAGGGTTGCATTGACAATCCAACACAATGGGCAGCACATTGAACACATTTTATAAGTGGTCAGAAACTTGTAAATAACTCATGAAAGAATAAAGTTACATTAAAACCAAGCACACCATTGTTTTTCTTGTGAAATTCCCAATAAGTTTGATGTGTCACATGACCCTCTTCCTATTGAAAAAACAAAAGTTAGATTCAAAATGGCCGACTTCAAAATGGCCGCCATGGTCACCACCCATCTTGAAAAGTTTCCCCCCTCACATATACTAATGTGCCACAAACAGGAAGTTAATATCACCAACCATTCCCATTTTATTAAGGTGTATCCATATAAATGGCCCACCCTGTACATAACAAACAAGTGTGAAACAACTGAAAATATGTCATATTCTAGGTTCATCAAAGTAGCCACCTTTTGCTTTGATTACTGCTTTGCACACTCTTGGCATTCTATTGATGAGCTTCAAGAGGTAGTCCCCTGAAATGGTTTTCACTTCACAGGTGTGCCCTGTCAGGTTTAATAAGTGGGATTTCTTGCCTTATAAATGGGGTTGGGACCATCAGTTGCGTTGTGGAGAAGTCAGGTGAATACACAGCTGATAGTCCTACTGAATAGACTGTTAGAATTTGTATTATGGCAAGAAAAAAGCAGCTAAGTAAAGAAAAACGAGTGGCCATCATTACTTTAAGAAATGAAGGTCAGTCAGTCAGCCGAAAAATTGGGAAAACTTTGAAAGTAAGGGCTATTTGACCATGAAGGAGAGTGATGGGGTGCTGCGCCAGATGACCTGGCCTCCACAGTCACCGGATCTGAACCCAATCAAGATGGTTTGGGGTGAGCTGGACCGCAGAGTGAAGGCAAAAGGGCCAACAAGTGCTAAGCATCTCTGGGAACTCCTTCAAGACTGTTGGAAGACCATTTCAGGGGACTACCTCTTGAAGCTCATCAAGAGAATGCCAAGAGTGTGCAAAGCAGTATTCAAAGCAAAAGGTGGCTACTTTGAAGAACCTAGAATATGACATATTTTCAGTTGTTTCACACTTGTTTGTTATGTACAGTACAGACCAAAAGTTTGGACACACCTTCTCATTTAAAGAGTTTTCTTTATTTTCATGACTATGAAGGCATCAAAACTATGAATTAACACATGTGGAATTATATACATAACAAACAAGTGTGAAACAACTGAAAATATGTCATATTCTAGGTTCTTCAAAGTAGCCACCTTTTGCTTTGATTACTGCTTTGCACACTCTCGGCATTCTCTTGAGGAGCTTCAAGAGGTAGTCTAGAATATGACAAATTTTCAGTTGTTTCACACTGGTTTGTTATGTATATAATTCCGCATGTGTTAATTCATAGTTTTGATGCCTTCATAGTCATGAAAATAAAGAAAACTCTTTGAATGAGAAGGTGAGTCCAGACTTTTGGTCTGTACTGTATATATATATATATATATATATATATATATATATATATATATATTTATTTATTTTTTGTAATTACACAAATTACACATAAAAATATATAAAAATAATCTCTATTTCTGAACTGTTTCTGCCAGGATTGAACTCCTAACCTTGTACATTAGAGGCAAGGATGTTTACCACTACACTATACAGCTACACATTAACCTACACAGAAATATAAAATTAGACAGTTTAGCATTCAGCTTTATAGCTGAGTTGATAAGGTCCTTGCCTCTAATATACATCTTTGGGAGTTCAAATCCCCACAGAAACTTTTCAGAAATTAGATTTAAATACACTGGGGTGTCCCCAAGCACTGGCTCCATGTATGGATATAGCTATATATGGAGTCAGAGCAGGGACTCCTATGCCGAACTAGAGTCCCGACACCCTCGGGGGGGGGGGTGCCTGGGGTTCTTCCATTGAGCATTGCGAAGTGTTGCACACGAGCACTTTGGTGCTCGCCCAACACTAGTCACTACGCCAGCCTGCATGATGACGTAATCTTGCACGGCACAGGATTTTGGCCGAGATCTTTAAGCAAGATGGCGACAGCCAGCTCGTCGTGAGCAAATGGAGGCAGTAAGTTTGATTTAATTTTTTTTTGTATTGTTAATTTTACACTCAGATGCGGCGATCATGCTTGAACGCGACATCTGAGCGGTACAATGACGGGGACGGCACTTTCGCAGCTCTCTGTCATTGCACCCGCTACTTACAAAAAAATACACTTCGTGACGAAGTAATTCGTCGTAAAGTGAATTTTTTTTGAAATTCGGCAAATCAGACAAATCGAACTTTTAAGAAATTCGCTCATCTCTAGTATTGGCTATAACAAACATGTCAGGAAAAGTTACAGATCCAATATAAACCCAATGGCTCACTGGTGATGTCTTCTCTGATTTCAAACATTCTCTTTTCTTTTCTTCTTTATCTGGCCCAGACCGCCATGATCATGTCTCCAGACATTTCCTGATTTTAAAAGTAAAAGCAAAGACAATGCAAAAGCATTCTGCATAAATATAATATATAAATTAATGATATATTCACTATATAAAATGAATATGATGAATACAATTTAATCATGTGCCCAACCACCACAGCAGGATGACCTCTTTCTGGACAGGAACCTAGAGTAAGTGATACCTCACTCTGTGCTCACAGGCCTCAAATTAAGGGAGGGCAGGCTCCACAAGCATACTGAATCTGCTCTATAAGCTACCTTCCTTTGTGCCAGTAGGCATTTCAGGGAGAGCAGGCTACAACTATATACTGAACCTACTCTATATGATTCCTCTCCTTGTTCCAGCAGGCCTCATTCAGGGAGAGCAGAGTACATCTATATATATCTCTGTTGGCTCAGAAAGAGGTATCATATAGGGTAGGTTCCGATCCAGAAAAAGGTCACTTTGAGATGGTGGATGGGCATAAATTATTTTGATCAAAATGCATTTGCTACATATTTCATATTCATTTTATATAGTTAATGTAAAATTACTATGTTATCACAGTGCTGCTGCTTTGTGTTTGCTTTTACATTTGCAGTTTCAGCCATGGCAACGCAAAAATTCACATTCACTTCATATTACAGGATGTGATGGCTAAGGCTACTTTCACACTTGCGTTGTTCTTTTCCGGCATAGAGTTCCGTCACAGGGGCTTTATACCGGAAAAGAACTGATCAGGTATGTCCCCATGCATTCTGAATGGAGAGTAATCCGTTCAGTTTGCATCAGGATGTCTTCAGTTCAGTCGTTTTGACTGATCAGGCAAAAGAGAAAACCGTAGCATGCTACGGTTTTATCTCCGGCTAAAAAGACTGAAGACTTGCCTGAATGCCGGATCCGGCATTTTTTCCCATAGGAATGTATTAGTGCCGGATCCGGCATTCAGAATACCTGAATGCCGGATCCGTCCTTCCGGTATGCGCATGCGCAGACTGAAAAAAAGGTGAAAAAATAAATGCCGGATCCGTTTTTGCCGGATGACACCGGAAAGACGGATCCGGCATTTCAATGCATTTTTTCGACTGATCAGGCATTTTTAAGACTGATCAGGATCCTGATCAGTCTTACTAATGCCATCAGTTAGCATACATTTTGCCTGATCCGGCAGGCAGTTCCGGCGACGGAACTGCTTGCCGGATCTCTCTGCCGCAAGTGTGAAAGTAGCCTAACTTAGTTTTTTTGTTTTAGCTGAGTGATTTCTGCTTGTATAGGTGGTATCTTATTGATCTGTACAAAATGGACCCATAATACAGCCATGTTCATGGGGCATGTGGGCTGTAGCCCCAATATTCATCTATAAAACAATAACCTGGTGGCATAATACAGCTATCCCCAGGAAACAAGCGCTAGACATACCACTGCTCTGTTCTACCATTTATCTGACTTTCTATTCTGCCTTGTGTAAAACTTCTATAGGAACCAATATAAAGTGCATTTTATAGCAGTAACAGTTAGAAGTCATCCTCGATATAAACACCATCCTCCTCAATACAGGATCATCATCTATGACAGTTTAGAGATGACAATACTCCAAAGCATTTTATACAATGCATTTTCTAATAAAGCTTAAAAAGTGCTGCAGGCAACTGTGCTGAAAACTAAAGAGGAGAGATAAATGACTTTTCTCTCTGATAATGCAAGCTGGCCTCATTCAAGGTTAGAATATGTGTCATTTTACAAAAATTATCGGTTTGTGTCTAACTTTCCAAATGAAAGCTGTTTACTGACGTCTTTACTGGTACTTTTTGTTCTCTGTGGCTGATTCCACGTTCTCCGATTCTATGTTTCATTGTAATATCCCTAAAGAGCCAAGGTTATTGCACAGTCAAATAATATTATGTATAACAACTGGTATCTGGAGCTTTCCTCCCTTACTTTCTTGTATTCAGATTGTTTTCTATTATTTTGCAAACTCACATAACCTTAGCACCGTGTTTTATGCCCCGTAAACTTTTTCTCCCCATGACACAAGTATAGACTGGTAGATGACACTCTACACTCTTAGAGTAATGTTATGGATCCCTATACTAATAAATAAATCTTAAATCAGTGATAATAAGAAATCAGGTTAATTTACTTGCAAAGTCCTGCAAAGTTCAGGACAACTAATATTCCCATTTAATCTGGCAATTTTTGTTAGATGGGTCAACCAAAAGAAAGCAGAATTTCAGGTGCTCTATAGAGTGAGTGAACAAGTCGATATGCGGTTTAGGTCCGGTTTTCTGAATTTTAAAAAAAGTTTGTTTCGGGTCCGAATCAATTTGGGCTGAACCGAAGTTGCTCCAATTGCCCTGAAATTTGGTATATAACCCCCTCTAGCCTTCTAGGATTCATAATTTTTTGAAAAACTTGTTATCTCTTTTTGTTAAATTTTTTAATGATATTTTTCTCCCCTTCAACATTTCCCCTCCCCAAGCTCTGGAACGCAATGAAGCAATAGCAAATGATGTCTGAGTGACACTGACATACATAGATGTAGGTTAACGCACATTTGATGCTGTTATCATACAATGTGTTAAAAACACACTGCGCCAGCATATGTCTCATGCTTTTTCATATTCCAAAGCTTCCAAAAATTGTCCCTGATCAGGGGGGAAGGGGGGGGGGGGATGATGTTTAAACACAGAGATACCAACAATCTTTATTTGTTTTTATTTCTGTTTGCAAAATGGGGATTAAGGGTGATTTGAATTGTTAATTCTTCTTTTGCTTTTTAAAACTTTATTTTACCTTTATTTTTTATCCCCATAGGGGACTTCTACATACGATCATTAGATCACTTATCCCTGCGTTCCTATGAAGGTGAGACTACTCCATCAGCAGATGTAATACACAGCTAGGACCCTGCTGCAACAGCTGTTACCCAAGGCATCTAAGGTGTTTGATGGATTGTCATGACAGCCAGGGTCCTAATAAACTGCCCCAGGTCTGCCAGATAGGATGCCTTTCAGTGATATCCTTATAGGCACTATACACTGCAATACTGTACATTAGTATTAGTATTGCAGCATATTATATGAGAGATCAAGTTAGTAGAAGTTAAAGTCCCCAAAATTAAAAGGAGTTTAAAGAAATGTTTAAAACCATAAAAAATGAAAAAGTACAAAAATGTTTTCCCCATTAAAATACTTTAAAAACATAAAATAAAAGTACTCATATTTCTTTTTAATAAAATTAGTACTAATACAAATTACAGCTTGTCCCCAAAAACTCAACCCTCCACACAGCTCTGTCAAAGGGAATAAAAAAAGTTAGAGCTCTCAGAATATGGAGACACAAAAATGAATACATTTTTATTGTGTAAAATAACTAAAACAGAACATACATACAGTACAGACCAAAAGTTTGGACACACCTTCTCATTCAAAGAGTTTTCTTTATTTTCATGACTATGAAAATTGTAGATTCACACTGAAGGCATCAAAACTATGGCATCCACACATGTGGAATTATATACATAACAAACAAGTGTAAAACAACTGAAAATACACTGCGTGCAGAATTATTAGGCAAATGAGTATTTTGACCACATCATCCTCTTTATGCATGTTGTCTTACTCCAAGCTGTATAGGCTCGAAAGCCTACTACCAATTAAGCATATTAGGTGATGTGCATCTCTGTAATGAGAAGGGGTGTGGTCTAATGACATCAACACCCTATATTAGGTGTGCATAATTATTAGGCAACTTCCTTTTCTTTGGCAAAATGGGTCAAAAGAAGGACTTGACAGGCTCAGAAAAGTCAAAAATAGTGAGATATCTTGCAGAGGGATGCAGCACTCTTAAAATTGCAAAGCTTCTGAAGCGTGATCATCGAACAATCAAGCGTTTCATTCAAAATAGTCAACAGGGTCGCAAGAAGCGTGTGGAAAAACCAAGGCGCAAAATAACTGCCCATAAACTGAGAAAAGTCAAGCGTGCAGCTGCCAAGATGCCACTAGCCACCAGTTTGGCCATATTTCAGAGCTGCAACATCACTGGAGTGCCCAAAAGCACAAGGTGTGCAATACTCAGAGACATGGCCAAGGTAAGAAAGGCTGAAAGACGACCACCACTGAACAAGACACACAAGCTGAAACGTCAAGACTGGGCCAAGAAATATCTCAAGACAGATTTTTCTAAGGTTTTATGGACTGATGAAATGAGAGTGAGTCTTGATGGGCCAGATGGATGGGCCCGTGGCTGGATTGGTAAAGGGCAGAGAGCTCCAGTCCGACTCAGACGCCAGCAGGGTGGAGGTGGAGTACTGGTTTGGGCTGGTATCATCAAAGATGAGCTTGTGGGGCCTTTTCGGGTTGAGGATGGAGTCAAGCTCAACTCCCAGTCCTACTGCCAGTTTCTGGAAGACACCTTCTTCAAGCAGTGGTACAGGAAGAAGTCTGCATCCTTCAAGAAAAACATGATTTTCATGCAGGACAATGCTCCATCACACGCGTCCAAGTACTCCACAGCGTGGCTGGCAAGAAAGGGTATAAAAGAAGAAAATCTAATGACATGGCCTCCTTGTTCACCTGATCTGAACCCCATTGAGAACCTGTGGTCCGTCATCAAATGTGAGATTTACAAGGAGGGAAAACAGTACACCTCTCTGAACAGTGTCTGGGAGGCTGTGGTTGCTGCTGCACGCAATGTTGATGGTGAACAGATCAAAACACTGACAGAATCCATGGATGGCAGGCTTTTGAGTGTCCTTGCAAAGAAAGGTGGCTATATTGGTCACTGATTTGTTTTTGTTTGGTTTTTGAATGTCAGAAATGTATATTTGTGAATGTTGAGATGTTATATTGGTTTCACTGGTAAAAATAAATAATTTAAATGGGATATATTTGTTTTTTGTTAAGTTGCCTAATAATTATGCACAGTAATAGTCACCTGCACACACAGATATCCCCTAAAATAGCTAAAACTAAAAACAAACTAAAAACTACTTCCAAAAATATTCAGCTTTGATATTAATGAGTTTTTTGGGTTCATTGAGAACATGGTTGTTGTTCAATAATAAAATTAATCCTCAAAAATACAACTTGCCTAATAATTCTGAACTCCCTGTATGTCATATTCTAGGTTCTTCAAAGTAGCCACCTTTTGCTTTGATTACTGCTTTGCACACTCTTGGCATTCTCTTGATGAGCTTCAAGAAGTAGTCCCCTGAAATGGTTTTCACTTCACAGGTGTGCCCTGTCAGGTTTAATAAGTGGGATTTCTTGCCTTATAAATGGGGTTGGGACCATCAGTTGCGTTGAGGAGAAGTCAGGTGGATACACAGCTGATAGTCCTACTGAATAGACTGTTAGAATTTGTATTATGGCAAGAAAAAAAGTAAAGAAAAACGAGTGGCCATCATTACTTTAAAAAATGAAGGTCAGTCAGTCAGCCGAAAAATTGGGAAAACGTTGAAAGTAAGGGCTATTTGACCATGAAGGAGAGTGATGGGGTGCTGCGCCAGATGACCTGGCCTCCACAGTCACCGGACCTAAACCCAATCGAGATGGTTTGGGGTGAGCTGGACCGCAGAGTGAAGGCAAAAGGGCCAACAAGTGCTAAGCATCTCTGGGAACTCCTTCAAGACTGTTGGAAGACCATTTCAGGGGACTACCTCTTGAAGCTCATTAAGAGAATGCCAAGAGTGTGCAAAGCAGTAATCAAAGCAAAAGGTTGCTACTTTAAAGAACCTAGAATATGACATATTTTTAGTTGTTTCACACTTGTTTGTTATGTATATAATTCCACATGTGTTAATTCATAGTTTTGATGCCTTCATAGTCATGAAAATAAAGAAAACTCTTTGAATGAGAAGGTGTGTCCAAACTTTTGGTCTGTACTGTACATGCGTGGACAAAAGTGTTGGTACCCTTCCGATAAAGGAAAAAAAAACAATGCTCACTGAAATAAATTAAAACTGACAAAAGTAATAATAAATAAAAACTTACTGAAAATGAACTAAGGCTACTTTCACATCTGAGCTTTCCCTTTCCGCTATTGAGATCTGTCGTAGGATTATTCAGAAGTTTAAGGTCTATGGGACTGTAGCCAACCTCCCAGGACGTGGCCGAAAGAGGAAAATTGATGACAAATTAAAGAGACGGATAATACGAATGGTAACCAAAGAGCACAGAACAACTTCCAAAGAGATTAGAGGTGAACTCCAAAGTTAAGGTACATCAGTGTCAGAAAGCACCACATAGGTACCTTAAAATAGAGGCACCGAAAAATTATCCAGCAAAAAAAAAATAAAGCCACTAATAAACACAGCTACGGGATGTTAATAGAATATTTTTTTAAAGTTATGGCTTTTGGAATGTGACAGTGAAAAAACTAAAACATTGCTACATCCTACAGGCCCAAAAGAGCTATTTCATTAACGGGTTAAAGAAGTTGTCTCATGAGGACAAAAACTTTTTGGACATGAAGCTGGTCTTGCAAAGGTTCAGAAATCCCTGGGGCGGCATGTAATTCATGGACGTACCAGGTCTAGCAGATTGAAAGCTGCATTTGAGCGGAGGAACAAACTCTATGAAGTCCTGATGCCCTAATCCTTCTATTATAAAATAAGTAAAAATTAATCATACTCAGATTATATAGGAGGTACAGGTATCTGATTGTTATAATTAACTTCCTCCTATTTGCATGCAATGTTCTCATCACACCCAGTATATAATCACATCTTGGATTATATATCATATAGTTTACATATAGGTTTAGATACTTCCCATTAGTCAATGTCTATTTGTAATGGTGACAGTTAAAACAAAAAGAGACGTGACCGGATGATTGACTGCCCTGTACAAGAAATATTAATTCTCTTACTATGAAAATGAGAATATTTCCCCTGGACAAACACTCAGCATTTGGTGGGCAAGCAACTAAAGGGTTACCATGCTGCCATCTTGTGTCTGTCTGGGGTACAGCATTTATGACTTTGAACTGCCAAATCCCTCATGAATGTTTGACTGATATCCATATTTATTTATACATATTCATACATCCAGGAGTCAATCATTTCAGTAAAACAAATTTTAACCCCTTAGGGCCTTAATTACCAAGCAAATTAGTTTTTCATCTTATTTCAAGCACCCTAGTTTATGTTATTTTTTATACATCCAATTGTGTGGGAACTTATTATTATTATAATTTTTTTTTTCTACATTGTGCGGTATAATAATGATAATCTTCATTTATATAGCACTAACATATTCCCCAGCGCTTTACAATTCAGTATAGATAACATGATAAATGTATTCTCTTGGCTGATTGGCAGGATTATAGTGATACTAAATTCATATGTTTTACTACTTTTACACAATAAAAAAAACTTTTAAAATAAAATTCTTTTCTGTCAACGGACCTGTATAAATAACATGGTCACGTTATTCTCTGGGTTGATGTGTTTAGGACAAAACCAAATTCATAGTTTTTTTTTAAAAAAAAGCTTTACTACTTTTGTAGTAAAGCCTCTTTAAAAAAAAAATTGTGTGTGGGATTTTTTATGAGACAAAATTGGTATATTTTTTTTGTCAATTCTTTGTAAAAGGAAAAAGAAAAAGAGTTTTGTAAAGGAAACATGGACACTTTTTGAAATTTTATTTTTGACTTTTTTTTAGTTCACGGATTCCTATCTTCTCCCTTTCTCCTTTACCCTTGGTGAATCCAAATCATCAGTCGCAGGTCATCTCAATGTCCAGTCCCTTCTGACTTCATCTTTTTCAGGGTAGTTCGTTGGTCCATATAATCATGAAGCTGATCAACTTATGAAACGAGCAATTACTGGTTTGTAGACTTTTGGGCAGGGGCGTAGCTACAGGGGAAGCGCCTGCTTTAGGGTCCGAACTCAGAAGGGGCCCACCTAGGAGGGGGACTAAAAGATTTTACTATCAGGGCCCCCGCAACAGTATTATACAATGACAGTATATACAGTGACAATGTTGGAAATAGACAGAGCTGCCAGGCCTGGTCTGAGAGAGCAATCTTGACTAGCCACAGGAGTTGGGGGTTGCGAAGAAGTTGCTGGGGACCACCCATTCAAGAATTTTCTGTGGGGCCTTGTCATTTCTAGTTACACCACTGCTGATGGGCATCTTTTATCAGGATGAAAAATGCCTGATTATTGGCAGTACAGCTCTCTGTGTAATCAGAAATGCGCTGCCGATAATCAATGCAACTCAATCAGGGCTGTCTTTAATATTGATTGGACCCTGGGCAAGAATTTACTTGGGCCCCCTGGATTGAACACATTTTATAAGTGGTTAGAAACTTGTAAATAACTCATGAAAGAATAAAGTTAGGTTACAACCAAGCACACCATTGTTTTTCTTGTGAAATTCCCAATAAGTTTGATGTGTCACATGACCCTCTTCCTATTGAAAAGACAAAAGTTGGATTCAAAATGGCCGACTTCAAAATGGCGCCATGGTGACCACCCATCTTGAAAAGTTTCCTCCCTCACATATACTAATGTGCCACAAACAGGAAGTTAATATCACCAACCATTCGCATTTTATTAAGGTGTATCCATATAAATGGCCCACCCTGTATATATATATGTACAGTCGGTGTGTTTCCAAGATAACAGAGATGCTTGTGGTGCCAAATAACTTCCACGTGATGTTAATGTCTGTAAAATGCTGCTGAATATGTCAGCGCTACATAAGTGAGTACAATAAAAATAAAATAAATGTGATTCTGCTCAAAATTTCTTTTTGCAGCATCCAAAATGAGAGCAGGTGAGAGAAGAGCTATGTCCTTGCTCACAGGCACGGTTTTCCCTCTTGAATACTAAGGGTAGGTTCACATATCCACAAAAGGTAATTTACCAGAGCCATCCTATCTAGCATAATGGCTTTCCGGCATAAATGCAGTCTTTCACCCGGACAAATACTAATGCAAGTACCCGTATTTGTCTGGCTGAAAGCCTCCATTTAAGCTGGAAATCCCTCGGATCCCATTATAGTCAATAGGGATCCGTCTGTGTGCGGCAGAATCCAGCTATGAGCAGATATGAACATAGCCTAAGGGTAAGTTCACACAGAATTTTTTGGTGGAAGGATTTGAGGCAGATTTTCTGCCAAGTTTTTCAATTATAAGTGGATTCGGAAGCATTTGGAAATATACAGGAAGGACTTATGCTTCTCCTTCCTGCTGCATCCACCTCTGGCCTTGGCTGAAAAACCTGCAGGAAAATCTGTCTCAAAACCTCCTCCAAAAAAATAAATAAAACTCTGTGTGAACCCGTCCCAACAGTTTGAGACACGTCCTTCACCATAGAACATTACTGAAACAAGGAAGACGTAAATACTGTAGGTGCTCCATCCATCCATGCTCATTTTCACTGGCCTATTACACAAGTCGATGCAAAGTGAATGAGGGTCGAACGATTGCTACTGAGGTTGGTCCTTCCTCATTGAGTTCAGGGCCGTCTTTGCCGCAGGGCAAAAGGGGCAGTTGCCCCGGGCCCAGTTGCTCCTGGGGGCCCAAGGGAGCTCAGTTTCCTGACTCCCATTCACTAGTGACTGCCTCGCTAGGTTAAAACATTCGAGGCCTGGACCCCTGATGTTTTGTCCCAGGCCCCGAATGTCCTGCCTGCCTGCTAGATACAACTGTATTGCCGTACACAGAACGGCAGGGGCCCAAGTAAATTCTTGCCCAGGGTCCAATCAATATTAAAGACGGCCTTGATTGTACTTATCAGTATATTGTGTTAGTTCTAATGGAGTCACTCATCTCCTTCCCTCTCTGGTCACAGTGAATGGTCTGACCGAAGGTCAAGTGAGGCTGTTTGTTGTGCTGAAAATCCAAACAACAAAGGAAGTTAAAGAGTCAGGAGAGGAAGTAGAATACATGGAGTGACTTCATTCAATTATAACCAATAAACCATGCACCCAACTACCCAGAATATTCATATATAGGCTGTTAATATGTAAGAAAAAATGTAATGGTAGTGTTCCTTTAAAGGCATCGTCCATTGTGAACAACCATGTGTAGTGACCACTTTCCTGCATAATTAGTTATTTACAGAGGTCCATTTGCCAGGTATGCAGCAGCTTACTAGTAATTTGTAAGGCAGAGAGGAGGGAAAATAAAGCATTACGCTTAATAAAAATGTATGCACTCAAGCAGTTCACAAAGAAGAAAGCAGATGTCAGATGAAAGGAGCTCCTTCCTTTTAGTTCCTCACCTATGACCATGGATAACTGGGGATGAGTGCACAGCACGTCAGGGATTGACCATCAGAGTTAGGAGTGAGTGAATCGAGATTCGGATCCAAGATATAAAGTCGATTAGTTCAAAAACGTTGTTTTAATGCTGCACGGAGACCTGTCTCCATAAAGCATTAAAATGTATGGGCTCCCTCGAGGCAAAATTTGTTAAGTCTGAAGTCACACAAGACTTCGGTGAATAACGTCGGGCTTCGATTCTACGACTTTAAAAAACATTTTAAAACAGGAATCTGAAGTCGGCTTCAGTACTGAAGCTCAGGCCTTTCTTCAGAATCAAACCCTTCTTCTACCAGAGAGGAGACTGGAGAATCCAGCCCTATGCTTCGTCTTTATGGTTTTGTCCCTGAATTCCTCCAGTAAAGAAGCACACCGGTTTACTGCAGACCCTGACCCTCTGGACTTATTTCCCATTGTGGTGCACCACACCTTACCATCCCTTCCGGAGAGCAGCAACACATGGTGACACCTCGATGATGTCTGGGGGACAGTGGCGTAGGGATCGCCATAGCAACCATAGCAGTGGCTATGGGGCCCTACGCCACTAGGGGGCCCGTCCGACCGCATTCAAATTTTTTTTTTTTTTTTATTTATTTTTTTATTAACACACACAGACACTACACACAGGCAGCCAGGAGGTGGCGTAACTACCGGGGAAGCAGCTGCTTCGGGGCCCGACAGTTTATTTTCAAGTTAGTTAAATATCGATGTCTTACTGTTCAGGGCCCCTTCACAGCAGCGGTCTTAAAGGGTTTCTATCACTTCGTTTCACCTATTTAGCTTTCAGACACTAGCGATCCGCTAGTGTCTGCTTTATCTAACCATCCTAATATAAGAGCTTATTGTCCTGCCGTTTAGCTAAAAAAATAACTTATATAGATATGCAAATGAGCCTCTAGGTGCTATGGGGGCGTGATTAGCACCTAGAGGCTCCGTCTACCTTAACAAACTGCCGCCGCCCAGCGCGTCCCTCCAGCCCGCCCATCTCCTCCGGAATGCGATGCTCCTCGTATTCGGCGCATGCGCAGTGAATGTCTGATCGCTTCCCTGCTCAGACATCTCCACTGCGCCTGCGCCGATGACGTCATAGTGCTCCGAGGAACAGGCGCAGTGGAGATGTCTGAGCAGGGAAGCGATCAGACATTCACTGCGCATGCGCAGAACAGAGACGCGCACGGAGAGGATCGCTTCAGCTGGAGATGGGCGGGCTGGAGGGACGCGCTGGGCGGCGGCAGTTTGTTAAGGTAGACGGAGCCTCTAGGTGCTAATCACGCCCCCATAGCACCTAGAGGCTCATTTGCATATCTATATAAGTTATTTTTTTAGCTAAACGGCAGGACAATAAGCTCTTATATTAGGATGGTTAGATAAAGCAGACACTAGCGGATCGCTAGTGTCTGAAAGCTAAATAGGTGAAACAAAGTGATAGAAACCCTTTAATGTTCCCTCGCTAATGTGCTCTAAATCTTACTGTATATACTAAAGTCTCCTGATGTGTCTGGGATTCGAACCCACAACCTCCAATGTATCAGTGTATCAGAGGCAAAGCATTAACCCTCACAGCCATAAAGAAGGCATTGCAACTGACTGAAAAAATTTGACACTTCTACTGTTATAGCTGGCTAAGTGTACATCTATACACATGACAGCTGCCCCAACACACCCAGCACTGCTATATCTCTATATGACAGCTATCCCAGCACACTCAGCTCTGCTATATCTCTATATATGAGCAGCTATGTGTATAGATGTACACTTAGCCAGCTATAACAGTAGAAGTCTCATAATTTTTCAGTCAGCAGCAAGGCAGCTGTTATGGTCTTGAGGTTAGGTGCTCTGCCTCTGATACAGAAGGTCGTGGGTTCGAATCCCAGCAGAAACCTTTTCTGAAATACAAGCAGTGACTCCATATATGGACATACAGGGCGGGACACAATACAGGGAGGGACACAGGAAGAGGCTGCATCGCATCGCTGACATGGAGGTAAGTAGAAGTGTTTATTTTATTTTTTTTAATACCCGACTGTTACTGCCATGGGGGGAGCGGGGGGGGGGGGGGGCACTTGATACTGGCACATGGGGGGAGGGGGGTTGGCACCTGACCTGGCACCTGGGGGGGGGGGGGGGGGGGTTGGCACCTGATACTGGCACATGGGGGGGGGGGGGGGGGGAGAGAGAGGCACCTGATACTGTGGATGGCACTGTTCAGGGGAGGGGGATCTGTGTATGGCACTATTTAGGGGAGTGTGGATGGCACTGTGGATGGCACTATTTAGGGGAGGGGGGATCTGTGTATGGCACTATTTAGGGGAGAGGGATCTGTGGATGGCACTATTTAGGGGAGGGGGGATCTGTGGATGGCACTATTTAGGGGAGAGGGATCTGTGGATGGCACTATTTAGGGGAGAGGGATCTGTGGATGGCATTATTTAGGGGAGAGGGATCTGTGGATGGCACTATTTAGGGGAGGGGGGATCTGTTGATGGCACTATTTAGGGGAGGGGGGATCTGTGGATGGCACTATTTAGGGGAGGGGGGATCTGTTGATGGCACTATTTAGGGGAGGGGGATCTGTGTATGGCACTATTTAGGGGAGGGGGATCTGTGGATGGCACCATTTAGGGGAGAGGGATCTGTGGATGGCACTATTTAGGGGAGAGGGATCTGTGGATGGCACTATTTAGGGGAGGGGGATCTGTGTATGGCACTGTTTAGGGGAGGGGGATCTGTGGATGGCACTATTTAGGGGAGGGGGGATCTGTTGATGGCACTATTTAGGGGAGGGGGATCTGTGTATGGCACTATTTAGGGGAGGGGGAACTGTGGATGGCACTATTTAGGGGAGGGGGGATCTGTGGATGGCACTATTTAGGGGAGGGGGATCTGTGGATGGCACTATTTAGGGGAGGGGGGATCTGTGGATGGCACTATTTAGGGGAGGGGGGATCTGTGGATGGCACTATTTAGGGGAGGGGGGATCTGTGTATGGCACTATTTAGGGGAGGGGGATCTGTTGATGGCACTATTTAGGGGAGGGGGATCTGTGGATGGCACTATTTAGGGGAGGGGGATCTGTGGATGGCACAGAGGGGGGGGGGCCTATAATTTTTTTTTGCTATGGGGCCCATGCATTTCTAGCTACGCCCCTGCTGGGGGACCCAGTGTAGCGTCGGGGCCATCCCAAACCCGGCCACTGCATAGCATCAGCACAAAAACGGGAACTTCGTGGCATGGGTTTCTATGACTGAGCAGCAAGCCTTACATCACCAAGAACAATTCCAAACATCAGATGCAGTGGTGTAAAGCATGTCAGCAATGGAATTGTGTTATGTGGAGTGATGAATAAATCTGTCGGTCTAATGAATAGATTTGTCACAATACCAAAATTTTGATTTGATTTTGATACTATAAAAAATTATTCGGATACTTGATACCACGCAAAAGAAAAATAAAACGCTGTCTGCAATCCACATTTTTCAGAACCTCCGGCATATAATAGAACAGCACTACCCTATTTTTTTAGTGACTTTTGTGTTTTTTTTTTTTTCCATTACAGTGTTCACTGCAAACTGCTAGAAATCTCTTAGGGTGAATAGGACTTCACACTCTCCCTGCTGCCCTGTGCTTTGTGCTCACAGCAGCAGGGAGCTCACCATGGCAGGCACGGATGGCTTCAGTAGCATCCTGGCTGCCATGGTAACCGATCAGAGCCTCACGATTTCACTGGTGGGGCTCCGATCGGCATCTGCCACTGCCACCAATGAAAATACTGGGGGAGGGGGACCTATAGCCGCTGGTAACTGCGCCACCAATGAAAATAATTAACCCCTTAATGCAAATGTATGCCGTAAGCCTGCTCCTCACATGGCAGATGTTGGCTGCATCATACAGCCGGCACCCGGCCGCAATGACGGGGAACGGCGATTCCGACAAACCCCATAATTTGACCCCTCAGGTTCCGCGATCAACGGCACGTATGGAGTGGACTCACCGCAGCAGCCCGCTCCATACATTTGCATTCAGGGGTTAATTATTTTCATTGGTGGCGCAGTGGCAGCACCCTTCCCTTAATGTTTTAATTGGTGGCAGTGACGGCCACATCACAGTGGGGAGGGAGGAACTGCGTCCCTCCTTCTCCACTGTGCTGCCGACGAGAACATGGCATGCGTCAAGGGAGGCGCGCACCATGTATTCTAATGTCAAAAGATACTAAGCTATGCAGTAGAGCAGGCTAGTATCGCCTGTATTGAATCAATCTGGGTGAAAAAGTATTGATTGGGTATTGAAAGTTCGATACCAGGTACAACCCTACTAATGGATGAGATGTCAGGAGAATGTTACCTCCCTGACTACATTCCGGGCCTTTACACTCACTACTCCTGTGGAGCGGTGGCGTAGTGTAATTACAAGTACTCGATCCATTTACTTGAATGGAGCGGTTACTTGTATTACAGTACACTTACGAGATAAAGGGCAGTGTAATAAGGAGGAAGCGGTGCTCGCATGGATGCCATGTGTCAGAACATATTAATGACCTATCCTGACGATGTTAACGGCTGGACAACCCTTTTGAGTATAGCAATATTTTAAGTTAGCTGCAATAACCAAATTCAGCCTGTAGGTGTCAGCAGAGCATAGAACGTGCTTTGTACTATGCTGTGACCCGTGATGTAAAATCAAGAATATAAAATCCTTTGATGATGTATTAAAAAATGATGCAATCTACAGGGTAGGTGTGTATTAGGGACTGACACACACACGTATGCTGAATTGTATATAAGGTTTGTTTTTTGTTTTTACTTTTAAGGGCTTATTAATTCTGGCACATTACAGATTCTGTGTTGTATACACAAACTAGGAAAGGCTGGGCCCTATAGCAATCTTTTGAATGGGCCCCCTCTACATTAAACAAGAATGTTACGTGCCAAAATGAACACTAGTATGTGCGTGAGGCCTAAATCTGTAAGAGAAGTTTTTAAAAGTAGCATAGCTATAGGAAATGTGATTAAAAATATAAGAACTATAATTACTCACAGGTTAAAATGAAGGAGAGAAAAATCCAGCTTCCAGTTAACATGTTCAAGCCTTTGGTGAAGATCCGTATTCATGGTGAAGATCCAATAGGATTCTCTATTTAAAAGCACTCTCCTGTGATTACCTCCACGCTTAGGATAATTAACCCTCTCCACCCCTTGCACAATAAGTCCACTGACATCACCTGCATGACTAGCCGCATAGTGTGCACTGACCGCTGATAAATGTCTGGTCAGCGCATGAGGAATGTCAGAAATATGCCTGCGAATCCTTATTTTAAGACTGTTAGAGGTGTAGCCTATATAATTACTCACAGGCTAAGTCCCCTGCTGCTACTAATGCAACACTAACCTTCTATATTCAGGAGCTGTCTTGCAGGCAGTCCTATCTTTGGACAGTTCATGTTAGACATTCCCCTCGAATACCAGGACAGTCATGAAGGTGATCAGGAACGCAACTAAGAATGCAGCTAAGAACCAGCTGCAGAAATCAGGTAGTGGAACGTAAGACAGATAGCGTCTGGGTCCTGACTTGCTGTTTTATGCTGTGAGTCCTCTCTGTCAGACCCGACAGTTCCAGGCAGCTTAAGGCCTCATGCACGCGACTGTGATTTGGCTTCAGTGGTCCGTGTCCGATTTTGCTTCAGTTGTGTTTCCTTGTGTCTTCCTTTTTTTTTGTCTGACGGGGGGGGAAAAAAGGAAGGTTAATGAAAAGTGTAATTTTATTGCACCAAGGTCTTGTAGAAAAAAACGGACACGGACGACATACCAGTTGTGCATCAGTTTTTTTTGACGGACCCATTGACTTGAATGGGTCCGTCCTCCGTTTTCCACTGACAAGAATAGGACAGGTTAAATTTTTTGGACGGACTAGAATCACGGATCACGTACGCGGAGAAAAAACAGAGGACTATCAGTTTTTTTTCACAGCTCCATAGAAATGAATGGGACCTCCGCTAAACTGTGAAAAATGACGGAACGGACGCGGATGCACACAACGGTCGTGTGCATGAGGCCTAAGAAGAAGAGCACGGAAACAGGCCTCATGCACACGACCGTTGTGTGCATCCGCGGCCGTTGTTCTGTTTTCCGTTTTTTTTTCGCGGACCCATTGACTTTCAATGGGTCCGTGGAAAAATCGGAAAATGCACCATTTTGCAGCCGCATCCGTGATCCGTGTTTCCTGGCCGTCAAAAAAATATGACCTGTCCTATTTTTTTGACGGACAACAGTTCACGGACCCATTCAAGTCAATGGGTCCGTGAAAAAACACGGATGCTAGGCTACTTTCACACAGACGGATCCGCAGATCCGTCTGCATAAAAGCTTTTTCAGAGCTGAGTTTTCACTTCGTGAAAACTCAGATCCGACAGTATATTCTAACACAGAGGCGTTCCCATAGTGATGGGGACGCTTCTAGTTAGAATATACTTTGAACTGTGTACATGACTGCCCTCTGCTGCCTCGCAGCACCCGATCTCTTACAGGGGGCTGTGATCCGCACAATTAACCCCTCAGGTGCTGCACCTGAGGGGTTAATTGTGCGTATCATAGCCCCCTGTAAGAGATCCCCAGTTTTAAATCCATTGGTGGCCAGTGGGCCCCTCTCCCTCCCTTGTATTTAACACATTGGTGGCCAGTGCGGCCGGCCTCCCCTCCCTCCCCTGTAGTTAACACATTGGTGGCCAGTGCGGCCGGCCCCCCCTCCCTCCCCTGTAGTTAACACATTGGTGGCCAGTGCGGCCGCCCCCCCCCCCTCCCTCGCCTGTAGTTAACACATTGGTGGTCAGTGCGGCCGGCCCCCCCTCGCTCCCCTGTAGTTAACACATTGGTGGCCAGTGCGGCCGGCCCCCCCTCCCTCCCTCCCTCCCCTGTAGTACTGTAGATTCATTGGTGGCCAGTGGGCCCCCCCTCCCTCCCCCTCCTAATTAAAATCTCCCCCCCTATCATTGGTGGCAGAGGAGAGTACCGATCGGAGTCCCAGTTTAATCGCTGGGGCTCAGATCGGTAACCATGGCAACCAGGACTCTACTGCAGTCCTGGTTGCCATGGTTACTTAGCAATTTGTAGAAGCATTATACTTACCTGCGAGCTGCGATGTCTGTGACCGGCCGGGCTCTCCTCCTACTGGTAAGTGAAAGGTCTGTGCGGCGCATTGCTTATAGCACAGACCGGTCACTTACCAGTAGGAGGAGCGCCCGGCCGGTCACAGACATCGCAGCTCGCAGGTAAGTATAATGCTTCTAAAAATTGCTAAGTAACCATGGCAACCAGGACTGCAGTAGCGTCCTGGTTGCCATGGTTACCGATCGGAGCCCCAGCGATTAAACTGGGACTCCGATCGGTACTCTCCACTGCCACCAATGATAGGGGGGGAGATTTTAATTAGGAGGGGGAGGGGGGCCCTCTGGCCACCAATGAATCTACAGTACTACAGGGGAGGGAGGGGGGGCCGGCCGCACTGGCCACCAATGTGTTAACTACAGGGGAGGGAGGGGGGGCCGGCCGCACTGGCCACCAATGTGTTAACTACAGGGGAGGGAGGGGGGCCGGCCGCACTGGCCACCAATGTGTTAAATACAAGGGAGGGAGGGGGGGACCCACTGGCCACCAATGAATTTAAAATTGGGGAGGGAGGGGGGGTGCCCCCTCCTGCCTGGCAGCACATGATCTCTTATAGGGGGCTATGATACGCACAATTAAACCCTCAGGTGCAGCACCTGAGGGGTTAATTGTGCGGATCACAGCCCCCTGTAAGAGATCGGGTGCTGCCAGGCAGCAGGGAGCAGTCATGTACACAGTTCAAAGTATATTCTAACTAGAAGTGTCCCCATCACTATGGGAACGCCTCTGTGTTAGAATATACTGTCGGATCTGAGTTTTCACAAAGTGAAAACTCAGCTCTGAAAAAGCTTTTATGCAGACGGATCTGCGGATCCGTCTGTGTGAAAGTAGCCTACAGCCACGGACCACGGACGCGGATGCCAATCTTGTGTGCATCCGTGTTTTTTCACGGACCCATTGACTTGAATGGGTTCGTGAACCGTTGTCCGTCAAAAAAATAGGTGTAACGGGGTTCCGAAGGTGCACTCGGTCCCCCATTACCCGCAGACCTGTTGCTTAGCTTTGGGAATGAGGATCTGTGTTTGACCTCATTCCCAGGGCGGCTTTACTAGCTGGGTGGCTCCCTGCTCCTAGTCTGCCTTGAGCGCCGAGCTGATCACTCGGTGCTCGACTGGTTGGTCTGTCGGTCATGTGACGTTGGCCACGTCACATGACCCTCACTCCCAACTATAAATACAGGCAGCCTGCTGGCCACAGGTTGCCTGTAAATTTAGGTTCCACCTGTGATTTGGTCTTTCCTGGCGTACTTACCTCCTGCTGAATTCCTGACGATCCTCTGCCTGCTCCTTGTGTACTTTGCTGCTATCCTGGTATTCTGACCCCGGCCTCCTCCTGACATTCCTCTGCTGACTCCTTTGGTACTTCACGTCTCTCCTGGTATTTATGACCCCGGCTTCTCCTGACAATTCTCTGCTTGCTCCATTTGTACTTTGTAGCTTTCCTGGTATTGACTCGGTCCGTTCACGTCCTGTTGTTTGTCTGTCTGTCATCCCTGCACTTATTCCCAGTTAGGGATTGCCGTCCAGTTGTCCCCTGTCATTAGGACTCGCGAGGCAAGTAGGCAGGGCCAGGGGTAAGGGTGGAGCGCAGTGGTCACTTCCCTCCCCCCTGTGTGTGTGTGTGTACGCGACCGTTACAGATTAACAGGCCCAATAACCACTGTATTATGAATCCTCTGGTGACCCTGACTGACCATGTCTCTAATCTGACGCAGAGGGTGCAGGCGTTAGGGGAAATACTCAGTTCTTTTGAGTTAGGGCAAGGTTCCACTCCTCAGGCCTCCAGTCCGCATTTTGAGCCCCAGATTAAGCTCCCAGAACCCTTTTCTGGAGACCGGAAGAAGTTTCTCTCTTTTAAGGAGAGTTGCAAACTTTACTTCCGTTTGCGCCCCGTGTCCTCTGGCCCCGAGAGTCAACGCGTGGGCATTATCATTTCCCGATTACAGGGTGATCCCCAGGACTGGGCGTTCTCTTTACCTGCTGGCGCCAGTTGTTTATATTCTGTGGAGGGGTTCTTTCAGGCCCTGGGTACCCTCTATGATGAACCAGACAGGGCTCTAGTAGCCGAGACGGCTCTAAAGAAACTGGTTCAGGGCAATTTACCAGCGGAGGATTATTGCACCCAATTCAGAAGGTGGTGTGTCCCCTCAGGATGGAACGAACCAGCCCTGAAGAGTCAGTTCAGGTCAGGTCTGTCTGATAAATTAAAGGATCTTCTGGTCAGTTATCAACTTCCAGAGAACTTAGAGGAGATGATGACCCTTGTTGTCCGACTTGACCGACGGGTTAGAGAGAGACGGCAGGAACAACAGTTCTCTTCCCAGATGGTGGTCCAGCCAGAGGCCTATCCCAGAGACAATGCTGAGGTCTCCACCGAGGAACCCATGCAGGTTGGCATGACCCGAGGGAATCTTCGCCGCAAACGTGGAGAATGCTTTTACTGTGGAGATCCTGACCATTGGATCAACCAGTGTCCTAAGAAGGTCCCCTCCGTCAAGTCTCCTAAGGCAAGGCAACCTAAAGACCAGGTACACCCTGAATTTTCTAAATGTAAGCTTTCGGTACCCATTGCGATTTCTCTGGGAGTAGATAAATGGCCGGGTAAGGACTTTATTGATTCTGGCTCAGCGGCTAGCTTTATTGACTCTGAGTATTCTGTAAGATTGGGTATTCCTATGTTTGCCTTACCAACTCCTATCCATGTCATGGCTATTGATGCTACTCCTCTTATTGGTGGTACGGTGAGCTTATGTACCTCCGAGATTTCTCTAACCGTGGGTGTGTGCCACTCAGAGAGATGTTCGCTTCTAGTCCTGGAGAACCTACCGGCTGAGGTGGTACTAGGGTTGCCTTGGCTCCGACTACATAACCCCACTATAGATTGGTCCAATGGGGAGTTGGTGAGATGGGGGCCTAAGTGTGACTCGTGCTTGTCCGTGGTACAGGCTGGGGTCTCAGTAAAGTCTGATACTTTACCCACTGTTGTTAAAGAATATTCTGATGTATTCTCATCACCCACCCCGGAGGTTCTACCCCCCATAGACCTTATGATTGTACCATAGAGCTAGTAGAGGGGGCCAAGTTTCGTAAAGGACGAATTTATAATCTTTCTATGCCCGAAAGCAAGGCCATGGAGGATTATATTAAGGAGAGCCTTGGTAAAGGGTATATTAGACCTTCTGTCTCTCCTATGGGGGCGGGGTTTTTCTTCGTTAAGAAAAAAGATGGTGGTCTTAGGCCATGTATCGATTACCGGAGATTAAATAAAATCACTGTCCAGAATAGATACTCCCTCCCATTGATTCCGGATTTATTTAACCATTTTCTGGGGGCAACCTGGTTTTCCAAAATTGACCTGAAAGGGGCATACAATCTAATCCGAATCAAGGAGGGAGATGAATGGAAGACGGCGTTCAATACTCCGGTAGGACACTTTTAATATCAGGTGATGCCTTTTGGACTCAGCAATGCCCCAGCTGTGTTCCAAAACTTCATGAATGACATTCTTAGGGAGTTCTTAGGTAAATTTGTTATTGTCTATCTTGACGACATTTTGATATTCTCTCCTGACTTCGAATCCCATGTGTCTCATGTTAAACAAGTATTAGAGGTGTTGAGGGAGAATCAGCTATCCGCTAAACAAGAGAAATGTGTCTTTGGTGTACAGGAGATTCTGTTTCTAGGGCATGTTCTGACTCCTCACGCCTTCAAGATGGATCCTGGTAAGGTACTAGCAATTAAGGAATGGGTAAGACCTATATCCTTAAAGGCCTTACAACGGTTCTTAGGTTTCGCCAATTACTATCGTAAATTTATTATGAATTTTTTCGTAATTGCTAAACCGTTGACCGACCTTACTAAGAAAGGGGCGGATTTGGAGAATTGGTCTACTGAGGCCATTTCTTCATTTGAAAAATTAAAAAAGGCATTCAGTAGCGCTCCCATTCTGATCCAGCCTGATCAGGAGAAACCTTTTATTGTGGAGGTGGATGCGTCCGAGGACGGCGCAGGAGCAGTCCTTTCACAAGGTCCTGCTAGCCTCACTAATCTGAGACCATGTGCCTTCTTCTCCAGGAAATTCTCTCCCACGGAGAGAAACTACGACATAGGGAATAGGGAGCTGCTGGCCATTAAATGGGCATTTGAGGAGTGGAGGCATTTTCTGGAGGGGGCAAGGCATTGTGTAACTGTTGTCACTGACCATAAAAACCTTATGTTTCTCGAGTCTGCTAAGAGGTTGAATCCCCGTCAAGCCAGATGGGCTCTGTTTTTTACTCGTTTTGATTTTTCCATCACGTTCAGGCCAGGAAGTAAAAATGTGAAGGCGTCACATTATCTCAGAGCTTTCAGGCTTTTCAACCTACTGAGGTACCACCTGAATCCATCCTACCAGCAAAAATCTTCTTAGCAGCTCTTACCCAGGATATCTCGGCTCGCATTAGGTCTGAACAACATCTGGCACCGGTATCCACCCCAACAGATAAGTTGTTTGTTCCCGTACAATTTCGTCTCCAGCTGTTGGGTGAGTGTCACGATTCTGCCTTTTGTGGACATCCGGGTGTTGAGGGCACTAAGGATCTGATTTCTAGATCTTATTGGTGGCCCACTCTAACTAGGGGAGGTCAAGTCCTACGTGTCATCCTGTGAGGTTTTTGCCAGGTCCAAGACACCTAGGACTCGCCCTGCTGGTAACCTACGACCCCTACCCATTCCCAGTAGACCCTGGTCCCATATCTCGATGGACTTTATAACTGACCTACTGCCGGCGGGGGGTAAGACTGTAGTTTGGGTAGTGGTCGATAGGTTTAGCAAGATGGTCCATTTCATTCCCCTGTCTAAACTCCCGAATGCCAGAACCCTGGCGTCTATTTTTGTGAAAGAAATTGTTCGATTGCATGGTATCCCGGAAAATATTGTTTCTGACAGGGGTGTGCAGTTTGTGTCCAAATTCTGGAGGGCCTTCTGTCAAAAATGTAAAATTTAATTGTCTTTTTCCTCTGCCTACCACCCTGAGAGTAATGGGCAGACTGAACGCCTTAATCAGTCTGTCGAACAATTCTTGAAGTCGTATGTTGCTGATGACCAGCAATTATGGGTGAAATTTCTTCCATTGGCTGAATTTGCTTTGAATAACCATGTCAATTCTTCTGCTGGGGTTTCACCTTTCTTTTGTAACCATGGTTTCCATCCCCGTTTTCATTCTGGGTCATCCGTCTCCTCCTTTAACCCGGAGGCGGATAGGCTCTCCTCTAAACTGTGCACAGTTTGGGCCCGGGTTCAATCGAACTTAGAAAAGGCTCAAAGTTCTCAGAAACTCAAGGCCTATAGGAGACGTTCAAGGGGGGTACATTTTCAGGTTGGGGATAAGGTATGGTTGTCCTCCAAGAATCTCTCTCTTAAGGTAGACTCTAAAAAGTTTGCTCCTCGTTTTATTGGACCATATAAGATCACGGAGGTGATTAACCCGGTATCTTTTAGGTTGGAGCTGCCCGAGTCATTCCACATTCATAATGTGTTCCATAAGTCTCTACTTAAAAAATATTTTGAACCGGTTGTACCATCAAAAGCCTCGCCTCCGCCGGTTCTTGTTAATGATGCTGTCGAGTATGTGGTGTCTAAAATAGTGGATGTCAGGAAGGTGCGTAATTCCTTGCAGTACCTGATTCACTGGAAGGGGTATGGACCTGAAGAGAGATCTTGGGTACCTGCCAGGGAGGTTCATGCTCCTAGACTTGTTCGAAAATTTCATTTAGAACACCCTGAAAAGCCATCGCCTGAAGTCTTAGGTCCGGTGGCCCCTCGTAAAAGGGGGGGTACTGTAACGGGGTTCCGAAGGTGCACTCGGTCCCCCATTACCCACAGACCAGCTTTGGGAATGAGGATCTGTGTTTGACCTCATTCCCAGGGCGGCTTTACTAGCTAGGTGGCTCCCTGCTCCTAGTCTGCCTTGAGCGCCGAGCTGATCACTCGGTGCTCGACTGGTTGATCTGTCAATCATGTGACGCTGGCCACATCACATGACCCTCACTCCCAACTATAAATACAGGCAGCCTGCTGGCCACAGGTTGCCTGGTAATTTAGGTTCCACCTGTGATTTGGTCTTTCCTGGCGTACTTACCTCCTGCTGAATTCCTGACGATCCTCTGCCTGCTCCTTGTGTACTTTGCTGCTATCCTGGTATTCTGACCCTGGCCTCCTCCTGACGTTCCTCTGCTGACTCCTTTGGTACTTCACGTCTCTCCTGGTATTTATGACCCCGGCTTCTCCTGACAATTCTCTGCTTGCTCCATTTGTACTTTGTAACTTTCCTGGTATTGACTCGGTCCGTTCACGTCCTGTTGTTTGTCTGTCTGTCATCCCTGCACTTATTCCAAGTTAGGGATTGCCGTCCAGTTGTCCCCTGTCATTAGGACTCGCGAGGCAAGTAGGCAGGGCCAGGGGTAAGGGTGGAGCGCAGTGGTCACTTCCCTCCCCCCTGTGTGTGTGTGTACGCGACCGTTACAATAGGACAGGTCATATTTTTTTGACGGATAGGAAACACGGATCACGGATGCGGCTGCAAAACGGTGCATTTTCCTATTTTTCCACAGAAAAAAAAACAGAAAACGGAACAACGGCCGCGGATGCACACAACGGTCGTGTGCATGAGGCCTAATTCAGAAGATTCCAGGTCTAGCAGTGACACACAGCATTATAAATCATTGCAACGCTCTGTGATCCTGTTAGAGGAGCAGAGTTAAAGAGGACCTTTCATCGGTCCAAACATTGTGAACTAAGTATCATGACATATACAGCGGCGCCCAGGGATCTCACTGCACTTACTATTATCCCTGGGCGCCGCTCCGTTCTCCCGCTATGCCCTCCGGTATGTTCAGGGACTTGGTTATAGTAGGAGGAGACTTAGAGAACTTGGTTATAGTAGGAGGAGACTGCCCTTGTTCTCCTGGGTGTCTCCTTCTACTAGGCTGTAGCGCTGGCCACTCGCAGCGCAGAGCTCACAGCCTGGGACAAAAAACCTAGGAGAAGGAGACGCCCAGGAGAACAAGGGCAGTCTCCTCCTACTATAACCAAGTTCTCTAAGTCTCCTCCTACTATAACCAAGTCCCCGAACATACCGGAGGGCATAGCGGGAGAACGGAACGCCGCCCAGGGATAATAGTAAGTGCAGTGAGATCCCTGGGCGCCGCTGTATATGTCATGATACTTAGTTCACAAAGTTTGGACCGATGAAAGGTCCTCTTTAAGAGCAGGAAATCACTCCCACATGCAGAGAGTTACTCGCATTGAACTCACTCGTCTGTGTGTGGCCTAAGGCACTTCTCAAGCCGCTGTCATAGGCTCAGTTCTAGACCTCAGTCAGCAGTTCCTTCAGATTTAACAGAAAGAATAGCACAGCATGCAGCTGTAATGAAAGTGACATACACCACATTAGGATCCATGATGGATGACTATTACTTTTTAACTTACATTCAGCCCTACCAAACATACAGGAGAATGCAGCACTATATACCTCTTGCATCCAGTGATAACTTGTCTAATGTAGATGTTCTCTTTAATCATCTTCTCCATTCGGACCAGACCGCCATGATAGCTTCTTTCAGCCATGTTTTCTCTCTGTAGAGTTTGCCACACAAACAGCTTAGTTTTAGATTTTTCCATCATCCACGATACCTTCTGAACACCTCATCCTGCCATACCCAAAACCTTGCCCTCTGTTCTCCCCAATAATATACTGCAGAAACAAATAATCCCCTTGAAAATTCTAATACAACACAAAAAGTGCCTCTTCAATATTTTTTGCCACACAGTGCCCTCAAAAGTAATTGCTCCGGCAGCAATAAAGCCCACACAATATGTCCCAGTAGTAAATATGTCCCCTTACAGTACCCCAGTAGTACTAAAGCCAATATCCCCAGCAGTATTAAAGCCCTCAGTGTGCCTCAATAGTAAATATGCCCCCTTATAGTGCCACCAGTACTAATGCCCCCTAAAGTGCCTCCTAGTAGTTATGATGCCCACTATAGTGTCCCCCAGTAGTGATAATGCCCCCATAAAATGGCCCACATGTAATAATGCATGCCTATAATGCCCCCGTAGTACTATTGACCCCTATAGTGTTTGTACTATTAAAAGCCCCATGTAGTATTAAGGTCCCCTGTAGTGCCCCCCAGTATTAATAAAGCCCTCATAATGTAATAAAAATGGTCCCTTATAGCGTCGCCAGTAGTGATGGACGAACATCGGCCGGTACGTTTCGCGGCTCCCATTCACTTTCCTGAAAAACTTTCACGTCATATTTGCAGCCACCAAATATTTACTAGAAGTGAACAAATAGTCTTGTAGCATATTGGAATGGTATTAAAAATCTCCTTACCCACAGATTAAAAATACGTATATCTCTTGACCCACAATTGTTTTTACTGAATGATCTGTCCACATTTTTATGCGTCTTAAAGGGGAACTCTCAAAAATGTGCCCTGTTGTAGCGTAGAATTTTTTTTTTTAGGCCACGAGAGTATAGGCCCCAAAAATTAGGCATTCACCTGACAGAAAAGAACAAGTGATTATGTGGCTGGAGGTACATTAGGCAGTCACTGATTAACAATTTTACTGTAGGCCAGTGGAGTACAGGCCCCAAAAATTAGGCATTCACCTGAGAGAAAAGAACAAGTGATTATGTGGCTGGAGGTATATTAGACGGTCAGTGGATAACAATTTTACTGTAGGCCAGTACAGGCCCCAAAAATTAGGCATTCACCTGATAGAAAAGAACAAGTGATTATGTGGCTGGAGGTATATTAGGCGGACAGTGAATAATAATTTTACTGCAGGCCAGTGGATCTCCACACAAAATAGGCTTGATAGGGTGAATAGGAATGTCTCAGACTAAGATTATGCTGATTCCTACAAACACCCTATCACTAGAACTCCTTTATATTTAGGAGTATTGGTATAATTCCTCTAGTGATCAGCAAGAGTGTTATTCACACTCCACATAGCAGGGCTGTAGACCCTTAAGGCCATGCAGTGTTGGATCCTGCATCAGGATAATGGTTCTGTTATTGGGTGGGGTGTGTCCATGTGCTGAAACATCTCAATTGGCTGTCCTGTTCCATCTGATGGATGCGTCATGGGTCAAAGTTCAGCGCAATGCAAAAGAATATGGTGCATGCGAACATCGCCATATGTTTGCATGTTCGGCGAATCGCGAACGAGCAAAGTTTTCTGCGAAACGACCGCCGAGCGAACTGCAAGGCCATCTTTATATAGAACCCCTTGATCAGTAGTTTGCAGAAGCAGGTATATCACACACCTCAATCTGTATTTTGTGGAAGCAGGTATATCAAACCCCTTAATCAATATTTTGTGGAAGCAGCTATATCACACCCCTCAATCAGTATTTTGTGGAAGCAGTTATATCAATCCCATTAATCAGTATTTTGTAGAATCAGGTGTATCGCAGGCCTCAATCAATATTTGGTAGAAGCAGGTATATCAATCCACTTAATCAGTATTTTGTGGAAGCAGGTATATAGAACCCCTTAATAAATATTTGGTGGAAGCAGGTATATCGCACCCCTCAATCTATATTTTTTGGAAGCAGATATAGCAAAACCCTTAATCGATATTTTGCAGAAGCAGGTATATCAAACCCCTCAATCAGTATTTTGTGGAAGCAGGGATATAAAACCCCTTAATCAATATTTGGTGGAAACAGGTACATCGCACCCCTCAATCAGTATTTAGTGGAAGCAGGTATATCGCACGCCGCAATTATTATTTTATGGAAGCAGGTATATAGAACCCCTTAATCAATATTTGATGGAAGCAGGTATATCGCACCCCTAAATCAGTATTTTGTGGAAGCAAGTATATCAAACCCCTTAATCAGTATTTTGTGGAAGCAGTTATATCGCACCCCTCAATCAGTATTTTGTGGAAACAGGTATACAGAGCCCCTTAATCAATATTTGGTAGAAGCAGGTATATCGCACCCCTCAATCAGTATTTTGTGGAAGCAGGTATATCAAACCCCTTAATCACTATTTTTTGGAAGAATGTGTATCACAGGCCTCAATCAATATTTGGTGGAAGCAGATATATCAATTCCCTTATTCAGTATTTTGTGGAAGCAGGTATATAGAACCCCTTAATCAATATTTGGTGGAAGCAGGGATATCAAACCCCTTAATCAGTTTTTGTGGAGACAGGAATATCGCAGCCCTCAATTAGTATTTTGTAGAAGCAGGGATATAAAACCCCTTAATCAATATTTGTGGAAGCAGGTATATCGCACCCTTCATTCAGTATTTTGTGGAAGCAGGTATATCGCACCCCGCAACTATTATTTTGTGGAAGCAGGTATATAGAACCCCTTAATCAATATTTGGTGGAAGTAGGTATATCACACTCCTCAATCAGTATTTTGTGGAAGCAAGTATATCAAACCCCTTAATCAGTATTTTGTGGAAGCAGGTATATCACACCCCTCAATCAGTATTTAGTGGAAGCAGGTAAATCGCACGCCGCAATAATTATTTTATGGAAGCAGGTATATAGAACCCCTTAATCAATATTTGGTGGAAGCAGGTATATCGCACCCCTAAATCAGTATTTTGTGGAAGCAGGTATATCAAACCCCTTAATCACTATTTTTTGGAAGAATGTGTATCACAGGCCTCAATCAATATTTGGTGGAAGCAGGAATATCAATTCCCTTATTCAGTATTTTGTGGAAGCAGGTATATAGAACCCCTTAATCAATATTTGGTGGAAGCAGGGATATCAAACCCCTTAATCAGTTTTTGTGGAGACAGGAATATCGCAGCCCTCAATTAGTATTTTGTAGAAGCAGGTATATCAAACCCCTTAATCAGTATTTTGTGGAAGCAGGTTTATCACACCCCTCAATCAGTATTTTGTGGAAGCAGGGATATAAAACCCCTTAATCAATATTTGTGGAAGCAGGTATATCGCACCCTTCATTCAGTATTTTGTGGAAGCAGGTATATCGCACCCCGCAACTATTATTTTGTGGAAGCAGTTATATAGAACCCCTTAATCAATATTTGGTGGAAGTAGGTATATCACACTCCTCAATCAGTATTTTGTGGAAGCAAGTATATCAAACCCCTTAATCAGTATTTTGTGGAAGCAGGTATATTACACCCCTCAATCAGTATTTTGTGGAAGCAGGTATATAGAACCCCTTAATCAATATTTGGTAAAGGCAGGTATATCGCACCCCTCAATCAGTATTTTGTAGAAGCAGGTATATCAAACCCCTTAATCAATAATATATCACACCCCTCAATCAGTATTTTGTGGAAGCAAGTATATCAAACCCCTTAATCAGTATTTTGTGGAAGCAGGTATATCGCACCCCTCAATCAGTATTTTGTGGAAGCAGGTATATAGAACCCCTTAATCAATATTTGGTGGAAGCAGGTATATCGCACCCCTCAATCAGTATTTTGTGGAAGTAGGTATATCAAACCCCTTAATGACTATTTTTTGGAAGAATGTGTAACACAGGCCTCAATCAATATTTGGAGGAAGCCAGTATATCAATTCCCTTAATCAGTATTTGGGGAAGCAGGTGTATCGCAGGCCTCAATCAATATTTGGTGGAAGCAGGTATATTAATTCCCTTAATCTGTATTTTGTCGAAGCAGGTATATAGAACCCCTTAAATCAATATTTGGTGGAAGTAGGGATATCAAACCCCTTAATCAGTATTTTGTGGAGACAGGAATATCGCAGCCCCCAATCAGTATTTTGTGGAAGCAGGTATATCAAATTCCTTAATCAGTATTTTGTGGAAGCAGGCATATCGCACCTCTCAATCAGTATTTTGTGGAAGCAGGGATATCAAACCCCTTAATCAGTATTTTGTGGAAACAGGTTTATCGCACTCCTCAATGAGTATTTTGTGGAAGCAGGTATTTCGCACCCCTCAATTAGTATTTTGTGGAAGCAGTTATATCAAACCCCTTTTTTTTTTTTATTGCCATAGAGGTGTCGCCAGATATCAACCAACGCCAGCTCCTGGCATATAGCAGTCAAAGGGGATCCCGTGCGGCCGCGCCCAGAGAACGACGAGAACCGGTCCAACTCAGGGTCAGGTACTGCATTAAAATCACCTGCCACTAAAAGCGCACATTGATTTTTTGTGGATATATATTGGACTAACTGTGAAAACACCGTTGCATTAAATGGTGGGGGGATATAAATAAAAGCCAATATGACCTCCTGCCCTTTCCAATACCCGTGGAGAAATACAAATCTCCCTTCTTTATCAATCAGATTATCTAGCGGTTGATACTCCATCCCGTGATGAATATATACGCTAACCCCTCTTGCGTAGGAAGAGTAGCAAGCGTGGTACTCAAGAGAGGCCCATTTCCTTTTCAGTGTGTAAATCCTATCTACTGTAACGTGGGTCTCCAATAGCACCACAATCGCCGGCAGGTGGCGGACTACGAGATCAAATACCACCGTCCTCTTCACCCTGTCTCCCAGCCCTCTCACATTCCAAAATAGAATGTTACACGGCATATCCTATGAATACAGGGATTTCCAAAATCCCCTTCCTTAACGGAGAGGCACGCATATCTACACAGCAACGACAGCAGCCAATCCCTCCCTTAGACCCACCCCCAAAAACCCCCCCTACCTGGTTGACAGGGCATTTCACAATACCCATCAACCTCTCTCCTTCCACCAAACCTCCCCCCCGCCACCTCCCCTCATTAACCTCCCACCTCACCCACCTTCCGTACTTTTCATAGGCCCTTTAGGTCCAACCATTGCGCCACTTTCGTCTGTGTGGAAAAAAACCGCACCGAATCATTATATACCACTCTCAATTTAGCAGGATATAGCATTGAGTAGTTAATCTTAGCTGCAATCAATCTTTTTTTCACATCAAAAAAAGATCTTCTTTTATTTTGGGTCTCTCGCGAAAAATCAGGAAAGATTGATATCAGATTACCATTAAATTGTATGTCTGCTACTTCTCTTTTGCATCTAAGTACCCAGTCCCGATCCTTTGAGCAAACAAATTTTGCCAGGATAGCCCTGGGAGGGGCCCCTGGAGGAGGTTTTTTAAAGGGGATTCTATGGGCTCTTTCCACACAGAAGGTAGACACATCATAGTCTGGTCCCAGACTTTCTACCAGCCATTTCTGAATGAAATTTGACGGGTTATCCTGTTCTGCCCCTTCTGGAAACCCTACTAACCGCAGGTTATATCTACAAGATCTATCCTCCAGCTCTACCACTTTTCTTCTTAACCAAGAGCGGTCTTCATCTACCTCTTCTAGTCTGTTCTTTAGTAGACCATTCTCTACGGTGACAGAGTTGACTGCAGATTCCAATTCCTTCACCTTTAGTCTCAGCTTCGACATTTCGTCTCTTATTATGGTGACATCGCCTTGAACTACTGCAAGGGAAGAAGTCAACTCTGCCACCGAAGTACTGGTAGCGTTTACTACCCCCAATATATCCTGGAGTTTTTTATTGATACTATCGAAACCTTCACTATGGGAGGAGCTGGCCTTTGATAAACCCCGTTCTAACTGATCCGTATTATCTAATCCTGGCTCGATCTGAGAGGCAGATCTATGAACACCTCCTCTAGTTTTAGGTGGTGGTGACTTCAGAAATTTATCTAATCGGGCCTGTGGGCTCCCCCCTGATCCTCCTTTTGGGGAGGTCACTCCTCCTGATTTGCGAAACTTTGGCGGCATTTTTATCTAAGTAGGTGAACTACAATTATAAACACACTTCAATGCCCCAACTATGGACCCAACTCAGCCCCTCAAAAAGCGGTTATTAATAGCATCAAATACACATAAGCAGGAGAAAATAAATTACAAATAAACATAACCCCAAGGGAGAGCGGGTACTAGATAGATACGCACCCCTAAACACAAAATAGCTGCAGACGAATAAATAATTACATCCCCCAAATAAAGGACTATAAGCAATTGCAGGTAGTTATATAACAATCATCACCTAGGACGGTACAGAGCCACTAACAAACAAAATATAGTTGGTGATCATTCTATGAAAATTATATTCATGAAAGTGTGGCAGGACCACTAAATAACTAAATAGCTTATTGCAATTAGGATTAGTGTGTAAGTCCAGTTTATTGAGTACGACATCGGGGTACCCAGTAATGACGCCGTTCTTGCTTTCTGGTTAGAGCCCCAAAAATATAGCTTTCAGCCACCCCGCTATAATGAGGGGGAACCGTTCCTTAAGTTCCAAGGACCCAGTTCCAGTGACCACAGCGAGCCATAAAGCTGACAGTCCCACGGGGATCCAACAAGGGCCACAGGAATATCCGAAGTAAAGTATCCCCCAACCTCACAACGCCCCCCGCCAGCAACACCAAACCACTGCCATCTCCCAAAAGAATGTTAGTGTGTTAGTCAAGAAAAATCACCAAATTCACCCACCAGACACCAAACCCAGGCTCTCCACTCCACCCGCGGTAACCGCAGCTCAGCAACACAGCAGGCTCACCAGCTCCATCGCCCCAAATACCTCACAGGCAGCAGACCACATGCAGCAAAGCACAGGGTCACCACCTAATCAGAGGTAATGAACAGCATGAGGCGGATCACAGCCAGGAGGCAAACGAAGGACGGAGCAGACACCATACAACGGGCCGCAGGCAGTGGAGCAAAGCAGGTACCGTAAGGCAGGCGACAAGCGGCAGGACGAAGCGGCAGGCAGCGGATCGCATTGAGTAGCTGGGGACCGCTCAGAGCAGGTAACAGACGGTAAGTTGCATCAGTTGCATCAAAGCGGATCCCATCAGGCGGCAGGCGGCAGATGACATCGGGTAACAGGGGACCGCGCAAAGCAGGTAACGGACAGGAGGTTGCTCCAAGCAGATCACAGTCCCATCGGTCTCTTCTGGGCTCGATTAGGCAGGGCTGGTCTGGAATCGGCGTTCCTTCGGCGGTTACATCCAGGAGCGAGGTGGGGAGAGAGAGGAGAGGGCAGCCAGAGGAGGAGCGTGGCACACCTACGTCATGCCGCTAGCATAGGTGTCTCTATATCAAACCCCTTAATCAGTATTTTGTGGAAGCAGGTGTATTGCAGGTCTCAATCAATATTTGGTGGAAGCAGGTATATTAATCCCCTTAATCAATATTTTGTGGAAGCAGCTGTATCGCAGGCCTCAATCAATATTTGGATGAAGCAGGTATTTCAATCCCCTTAATAAGTATTTTGTGGAAGCAGGTATATAGAACCCCTTAATTAATATTTGGTGGAAGCAGTTATATTGCACCCCTCAATTAGTTTCTTGTAGAAGCATGTATATAGAACCCCTTAATCAATATTTGGTGGAACCAGGTATATCGCACCCCTTAATCAGTATTTTGTGGAAGTATGTATATCGCACCCCTCAATCAGTATTTTGTAGAAGCAGGTATATAGAACCCCTTAATCAATATTTGGTGGAAGTAGGTACAGTTGCAAGAAAAAGTATGTGAACCCTTTGGAATTATATGGATTTCTGCACAAATTGGTCATAATATGTGATCTGACCTTCATCTAAGTCACAACAATAGACAATCACAGTCTGCTTAAACTAATAACACACAAAGAATTAAATGTTACCATGTTTTTATTGAACACACCATGCAAACATTCACAGTGCAGGTGGAAAAAGTATGTGAACCCTTGGATTTAATAACTGGTTGAACCTCCTTTGGCAGCAATAATTTCAACCAAATGTTTCCTGTAGTTGCAGATCAGACATGCACAACGGTCAGGAGTAATTCTTGACCATTCCTCTTTACAGAACTGTTTCAGTTCAGCAATATTCTTGGGATGTCTGATGTGAATCGCTTTCTTGAGGTCATGCCACAGCATCTCAATCAGGTTGAGGTCAGGACTCTGACTGGGCCACTCCAGAAGGCGTATTTTCTTCTGTTTAAGCAATTCTGTTGTGGATTTACTTCTATGCTTTGGGTCGTTGTCCTGTTGCAACACCCATCTTCTGTTGAGCTTCAGCTGGTGGACAGATGGCCTTAAGTTCTCCTGCAAAATGTCTTGATAAACTTGGGAATTCATTTTTCCTTCGATGATAGCAATCCGTCCAGGCCCTGACGCAGCAAAGCAGCCCCAAACCATGATGCCCCCACCACCATACTTCACAGTTGGGATGAGGTTTGATGTTGGTGTGCTGTGCCTCTTTTTCTCCACACATAGTGTTGTGTGTTTCTTCCAAACAACTCCACTTTGGTTTCATCTCTCCACAGAATATTTTGCCAGTACTGTTGTGGAACATCCAGGTGCTCTTGTGCAAACTGTAAACGTGCAGCAATGTTTTTTTGGACAGCAGTGGCTTCCTCTGTGGTATCCTCCCATGAAATTTATTCTTGTTTAGTGTTTTACGTATTGTAGATTCGCTAACAGGGATGTTAGCATATTCCAGAGACTTTTGTAAGTCTTTAGCTGACACTCTAGGATTCTTCTACACCTCATTGAGCAGTCTGCGCTGTGCTCTTGCAGTCATCTTTACAGGACGGCCACTCCTAGGGAAAGTAGCAGCAGTGCTGAACTGTCTCCATTTATAGACAATTTGTCTTACCGTGGACTGATGAACAGCGAGGCTTTTGGAGATACTTTTATAACCCTTTCCAGCTTTATGCAAGTCAACAATTCTTAATCGTAGGTCTTCTGAGAGCTCTTTTGTGCGAGGCATCATTCACATCAGGCAATGCTTCTTGTGAAAAGCAAATCCAGAACTGGTGTGTGTTTTTTTTTATAGGGCAGGGCAGCTGTAACCAACACCTCCAATCTCATCTCATTGATTGGACTCCAGTTGGCTGACAACTTACTCCAATTAGCTCTTGGAGATGTCATTAGTCTAGGGTTTCACATACTTTTTCCACCTGCACTGTGAATGTTTACATGGTGTGTTCAATAAAAACATGGCAACATTTAGTTCTTTGTGTGTTATTAGTTTAAGCAGACTGTGATTGTCCATTGGTGTGACTTAGATGAAGATCAGATCATGTTTTATGACCAATTTGTGCAGAAATCCATATCATTCCAAAGGATTCACATACTTTTTCTTGCAACTGTATATCGCACCCCTTAATCAGTATTTTGTGGAAGCTGGTATATCAAACCCCTTAATCAGTATTTTGTGGAAGCTGGTATATCAAACCCCTCAATCAGTTTTTTGGGTGGCAACAGGTATATCAAACCCGTTGCAAATTGTTGTTCCAATAGTGCTTGTCCCTATATATACCTGTGGTATCGCAGCAGAACCGCACACAACTGCTAAGCAATACAAATGCACTATATACTTTCTATGTTAGAAATTATATTATAGATATTTCACACCCCTCAATCAGTTTTTTTTGGGGGGCAACAGTTATATCGCACCAGTTGCAAATAGTTATTCTTATAGCATTTGTCCCTCTATATAGCTGCAGTATTGCAGCAGATCCGCACACAACTGCTGCACAATACAAATGCACTATAATATACTTTCTATGTTAGAAAGTATATTATAAGTATATCACACCCTCAGTATATTACACCTATCGATAGCCCACCTATACCAGTCCTTAAAAGGACTTTTGTGGCCCTATTAGATAGAGTTTGGTGTCCCTAACAGTCTGTCCCTGCTCCACAAAGCAACCTCTCCCTACACTGGCAAAACACAGAATGTAAAATGGCTGCCAGATCGGGTTCTGTTTTAGGGTGGGGGTGTGTACATGGTCTGAAATGTCTCAATTGGCTGTCCTGTCCCACCTGATGTTCGTCACAATGCAAAATAATATGGCGCCGGTGGTGTGGCAGGCACAGGCGCAGCACAATGAAGTGCCTTTTGCGCTGTGGCATTAGAAGAATTTTGATATCTCTGTCTATTACCGTTCTATGGAAGCAGTAGGTTTAAAGAGCACACCAAATGCTTGAAATAACTTCTTTATTAACTTCAACTTTTTTTCATATATAACACTGCCGCCTCCGCAGCAGATTGTCCATGTACAAAACACGTGTTGAATGAAGTATCATAAAATGGTGGTATGCATAAGATGGTGGTTCAACTGTTCAATCTTGTCAATTAACATAAAATGGTGGATATCTTTCTCTTTTCAGTATCTGTACTCTCCCTTTAAAGGGGTTCTGCACTTTGTTTTAACTGATGATCTATCCTCTGGATAGATCATCAGCTGCTGATCGGCGGGGGTCCGACACCCAGGACCCCCGTGGATTAGCTGTTTGAGAAGGCAGCGGCGCTCCAGCAGCGTCGCGGCCTTCTCACTGTTTACGGCCGGCCCACATACGTCACGACTAGTATCAACTAACGTGGGCGGGGCTAAGCTCCATTCGAGTGAACAGAGCTTAGCCCCGCCCATGCTAGTTGATACTAGTCGTGACGTCAGTGGGCCGGCGGTAAACAGTGAGAAGGCTGCGGCGCTACTCGAGCGCCGCTGCCTTCTCAAACATCTGATCGGTGGGGGTCCCGGGTGTCGGACCCCCGCCGATCAGAAGCTGATGATCTATCCAGAGGATAGATCATCAGTTAAAACAAAGTGCCGAACCCCTTTAAGTTATTTAAGCACTTTATGATCTCTCTGAGAGGTATATCTGAGGTCTAACTAATAGTTCATTTGATGATTTTGGTTGCAATTTGCAGTATGCAGTTAGCAGTAACTGTTCAGTCACATAGCGATTCCATCTAGAAGCCACTTCTTAAGGTAGCTTAGTTAGTATCCTGTGGTTTTATAGATAATCATTCAGTGCTTCTAGTCCTCGTACATGTGGGATGGCATTGCTGCTTGCTTGCAGTAAGTCACCATACTTTTGGAGTCTGAAGTGTTCTTTAGGACCTATTTTAGGTCAGTTATTCAGTTTCTCTCTAAAGCCTCTTTGTACTAAGAAATGATAACCATATCTTGCATTCAATTTTTCCCAAGCTTGCTTGTAGGCTTCTTTATACTTTCTATAGAAGTTACCTTCAATAACTTCCTTGACTTCTCCACCAACATATCTCTGAAAGTAGAATAACTTGTCAACTGGACTGAAGCAATGATGCTCAATGATCATCTCAAAGCTTGCCTTCCACTCTATGAACTTCAGTGCGTCTCTTAAAAATACAGTTGGTTTCCGGAACGGGAAGTCTAGCTAGGACTGTTCTCTGTCATCCTGCTGGGACAATAGTTGTAACATTCTCCTGAGCATTGCCGTGGCATCTAGGAATAGAATCATACGGTTCTATTTTCTCACTTAGTTCTGAATTAGGTGAGTCTCTTTCTTCTTCTTTTCCGGTAGAGATAGAGGGTAAATCCACACAACTTTTTCCTAACACTGGACTAGGCCTCTCTTTGTCTTTCTGAGCAGAGATGGAAGGATAATGACTTATTTCCTCACTAAGTGCTGGATATTTCCTTCCATTCTCCTGGGAGTATGTAGGAAAGTAGGAGTCTGCTTCTTCACTTAGTACAGATTTGAATCAATGACTACTCTGATTCATATCCTCTTCATGTACTCTGAGTCTGGCTTCTATGATCTTAACTTCTTTTTGCCGTCTTTAGAGACTTTTCAATTCAGCTTCCATTTGATGGCGCTGTGCCTCCATTTCAGCTTCCATCTGATAGCGCTGTGCCTCCATTTCAGCTTCCATCTGATGGTGTTGTGCATCCTTTTCAGCTTCCTTTTCAGTCATCAGTTGGCGCTGCGCCTCGATGGCAGCTTCCATTTCAATTTCTGCTCTCTTGACAGAAAGTTGTTCAGCTAATTCCTTTCTTTTGGCTGAAGTATTTGACTCTGATATATGGGTGGCACTTCTGCTAGAGAAGGAAGTCACATTTGCGATTGTGGTACCACCTAAGGATTTAGCATAGTCTCTCATAAAAAGCTTGTTCATTCTACTTCTTGCTTTAACTTCATCATAAGTTGAAAGATGAACTGCAGATGAAAGTTCTCTCATGAGCTTTACTAAATCTTTAGTGACTGCATGTGTCCATGTTCCTTGCAATATCTTGGGAAGGTGTTGTAAACGACCGCAGGTTGACATATGCTGCCATAAGCTCTGATTCAGATTCTTCTACTGTCTCTACCATATCACTGAAGTTCCCTTTTATACTTTCTTGCTTCAGCTTTTTACGAATGTCTTCAATGTATAATTTCCACTTATCATACATTCTGGCGAACTTTTTTCCTATCAGCGCTGCTTCTTGCTCCAAATTTTCCAGCATCTTTGGGGTCGGTTTTCTGACACGTGATGAACGTCTTAGTTCATCTGCTTGGGCTATATTGTTTGAGGCTAAACTAATGCTGCATCAGACTCTTCTACCTCAGATAGGTTCCCTTGCTCTTCAACTTCTACTCTACAGTCAGGTCCATAAATATTGGGACATCGACACAATTCTAAAATTTTTGGCTCTATACACCACCACAATGGATTTGAAATGAAACAAACTAGATGTGCTTTAACTGCAGACTGTCAGCTTTAATTTGAGGGTATTTACCTCCAAATCAGGTTAACAGTGTAGGAATCACAACAGTTTGCATATGTGCCTCCCACTTGTTAAGGGACCAAAATTAATGGGACAGAATAATAATTATAAATCAAACTTTCAATTTTTAATACTTGGTTGCAAATCCTTTGCAGTCAATTACAGCCTGAAGTCTGGAACGCATATACATCACCAGACGCTGGGTTTCATCCCTGGTGATGCTCTGCCAGGCCTCTACTGCAACTGTCTTCAGTTCCTGCTTGTTCTTGGGGCATTTTCCCTTCAATTTTGTCTTCAGCAAGCGAAATGCATGCTCAATCGGATTCAGGTCAGGTGATTGACTTTGCCATTGCATAACATTCCACTTCTTTCCCTTAAAAAACTTTTTGGTTGCTTTTGAAGTATGCTTTGGGTCATTGTCTATCTGCACTGTGAAGCTCAGTCCAATGAGTTCTGAAGCATTTGGCTGAATATGAGCAGAAAATATTGCCCGAAACACTTGAGAATTCATCCTGTGCTTTTGTCAGCAGTCACATCATCAATAAATACAAGAGAACAAGTTCCATTGGCAGCCATACATGCCCACGCCATGACACTACCACCACCATGCTTCACTGATGAGGTGGTATGCTTAGGATCATGAGCAGTTCCTTTCCTTCTCCATACTCTTCTCTTCCCATCACTCTGGTACAAGTTGATCTTGGTCTCATCTGTCCATAGGATGTTGTTCCAGAACTGTGAAGGCTTTTTTAGATGTCGTTTGGCAAACTCTAATCTGGCCTTCCTGTTTTTGAGGCTCACCAATGGTTTACATCTTGTGGTGAGCCCTCTGTATTCACTCTGGTGAAGTCCTCTCTTGATTGTTGACTTTGACACACATACACCTACCTCCTGGAGAGTGTTCTTGATCTGGCCAACTGTTGTGAAGGGTGTTTTCTTCACCAGGGAAAGAATTCTTCAGTCATCCACCACAGTTGTTTTCCGTGGTCTTCTGGGTCTTTTGGTGTTGCTGAGCTCACCGATGCGTTCCTTCTTTTTAAGAATGTTCCAAACAGTAGTTTTGGCCACGCCTAATGTTTTTGCTATCTCTCTGATGGGTTTGTTTTGTTTTTTCAGCCTAATGATGGCTTGCTTCACTGATAGTGACAGCTCTTTGGATCTCATCTTGAGAGATGACAGCAACAGATTCCAAATGCAAATAGCGCACTTGAAATGAACTCTGGACCTTTTATCTGCTCATTGTAATTGGGATAATGAGGGAATAATACACACCTGGCCATGGAACAGCTGAGAAGCCAATTGTACCATTACTTTTGGTCCCTTAACAAGTGGGAGGAACATATGCAAACAGTTGTAATTCCTACATGGTTCACCTGATTTGGATGTAAATACCCTCAAATTAAAGCTGACAGTCTGCAGTTAAAGCACATCTAGTTCATTTTATTTCAAATCTATTGTGGTGGTGTATAGAGCCAAAACCCTTAGAATTATGTCGATGTCCCAATACTTATAGACCTGACTGTATCTATCTTTGCATCCTCTAACAGTGGCATTAATACAGACAGTTAATACTAGGCTTAGACATTTTACTTTCAATGCTATCACAATCAATACAAATAATAAGATACCTTTCACTTTAAATGCAATACTGACAAATGCAGAAATAAATGACTTTCACTTTAAATGCAATACTGACAAAATGCAGAAATAAATGGCTTTCACTTTAAATACTTTAGAGTCCATATACTACAAACTGTCCTTTGTTTTTACTTTAAAGTTTCTTATTTCTGAACACAAAAAATGTCTCTTTATGCCAAAGCCTATATGCAATGATAAGTAATAAAAGGAAAGCTCTGACCTTATTCTGAAGAGCAGGAACAAATTTTAGTCTTAAAGAAAATGCGTCTTTTCTTGATATGATGCAATGCTCTGCGCTGACTTGCGATACTCTGTGCAGACTTGCGATGCTCTGTGCAGACTCATGATGCTCTGTGCAGACTCGTGATGCTCTGTGCAGACTTGCGATGCTTGCGATGCGCTGGCTTGAATACTGGCTGCAGTACGTGGTCTCTCTGGATAGCGGTGCGGGCACTCTAGCTCTGGACTTTGGCCTCCCACCATGCGTCTCTTTCTCTCTCTAGGGATCGCAGGAGGGTTGGCGCTCTTTCTCTGACTATTTTTGCCATTCTGCCACTTTAAGAGTTGGCTGCAGTTTTACTAATGCACATGTTATATGGCCTCTATGGTAGCTCCGCTGAGGTGTCTTTGCTTGCTCACTCAGGGAACAGTTGCTGCGCGGCAGTATATGCTAGCACTCCGCTGCTCTAATGCGCTCTTTACTGTGCAAGTTGAGGAGCGCTATCACTTCGCCCTCTGAGGGTAATTGTTCCACTGTGGCAGGCGCAGCACTATGAAGTGCCTTTTGCGCTCTGGCATTAGAAGAATTTTGAAATCTCTGACTTTTTAGTCTAACCAGACTGTCTATTACTCTGTAATTCCTCTAGAGCCGTTCTATGCAAGCAGTAGGTTTAAAGAGCACACCAAATGCTTAAAAAAACTTCTTTATTAACTTCAACTTTTCTTCATATATAACACTGCCGCCTCCGCAGCAGATTGTCCATATACAAAACACGTGTTGAATAAAGTATCATAAAATGGCGGTATGCATAAGATGGTGGTTCAACTGTTCAATCTTGTCATTCACTATAAAATGGTGGATATATTTCTCTCTTCAGTATCTGTACTCTCCCTTTAAGTCTACTTTCACACTCGTGTTTTGGCTTTCCGTTTGTGAGATCCGTTCAGGGCTCTCACAAGTGGTACAAAATGGATCAGTTTGCATTCTAATGCATTCTGAATGGAAAAGGATCCATTAAGAATACATCAGTTTGCATCAGTTCAGTCTTCATGCCGCTTTGGAGACAGACACCAAAACTCTGCTTACAGCGTTTTGGTGTCCGTCTGATGAAACTGAGCCAAACGGATCGGTCCTGGCACATAATGTAAGTCAATGGGGACAGATCCGTTTTCAGTGACACAATCTGGCACAATAGAAAACGGATCCATCCTCCATTGACTTTTAATGGTGTTCAAGACGGATCCGTCTTGGCTTTGTTAATGATAATACAAACGGATCCATTCTGAACGGATGCAGACGGCTGTATTATCTGAACGGATCTGTCCATGACGGATCCGCACAAAACGCGAGTGTGAAAGTAGCCTAAGTTATTTAACCACTTTATGATCTCTCTGAGAGGTATATCTGAGGTCTAACTAATAGTTCACTTGCTGAATGTGATCGCAATTTGCAGTATGCAGTTAGCAGTAACTATTTGCAGATTGGTTGAGTATGATCTGGTATGATTGTATGCAATTTGGATTGCAATATGGAATTTGAATTTGGATTGTGAACTTTGTAGTTTGCAATTGGTGGAACTGTAAGTAAACACACATATAACTGATTCAGTATACAGTTCTAATCACTATATTAACAGTAGGAACATTATATAACTGTTTTAAATACCTATTTTGGCCTCTCTGCTGCCATAAAACACAGCTCTTAGTAAAGTGAATGTCTGTTCAGCTTCTCTCTCTGGTGAATAATAATTTCTAGCAGCTCCTGCTAGGGAATTTCCCACACAGGCTCTGTGTGAGGCTGGCTGTGATTGGCAAAGACTGCTGTGTCATTGAGCTTACCTCACATCCATATAATGAATCTTAAGGCATATTATCTTTTCAGATTCTGTGAACACAATATATATAACAGTTATATGACATCCAAGCATGAAGTCACTGTAAATAACTCTGCTTTTGTCTTTAACACACAAACATAGGAACTGTATTAAGGTTATTCGCAGGTCTAGCTGTATAAACATAGAAGCTATATTAGCAACCTAGGACAGGTCTTAGCTGGCCAGCTTCAGGCGGACATCGCCATATGTTCGCAAGTTCAACTAATTGGGAACGTGCAAAGTTCGCAGCGAAACTACCGCTGGGTGAACCGCAAGGCCATCTCTAATTATGACCACCCTGCAATCCAGCAACGGTGGCCATGCTTGCACACTATAGGAAAAAGCACCAGCCTATGCACACTCCCATAGTTCCAGCCACCAAAAAGGTCTGCACTTTTTCCTATAGTGTGCAAGCATGACCACCGCTGCTGGATTGAAAGGTGGTCGTAGCCCCTGGACATGAGCAGTGTATAATGTGATGGAAAAATGAATCAAGTCAGCAGATCAGGCAATATGGACAGTCACAATTAGAGATGAGAGAAGTTTTTAAAAATTTGATTTGGCAGCTTTGCTGAAGTTCCCCAAGAAATTTAATTTTTTACGAATTCATTCGTCACAAATTGCTATAAATCAGATATACCCAGGCCACTCTGCCTTAAGGTATGGCCACATGGAGTGGCTGGTTAGGTTGGGGGCACAATATGTATATTATTGCTGTTCTTGCCTGCAATCTTCTGTAGGTTATTTGACAGTTAGCACAGAATATTTATCAGCTCTGGGATACTGTCACGGCTGAGGATGGGGGAAACCCTCAGCCGTGCGCTGCCATGTGCTGTAGGCCTACTCGGCCAGGAGAACAGGATAGGGAGCAGGTCACCTCCTACAGCGTCCCTACCCTGACCCTAACTCCTAACTGCATGGGCCGACCTTAAAGGTAGGAGGACCCATGCGCAGGAACCTCAGATCCCTAACTCACCCTCCGTCCGGTCCTGCGCTAGGAGTCAGAGTAGGACGACCTACTCCTCCTAGGCACGGAGGAGCAGGAGTCTCAATGGCCAAGCTGTTGGGAAAAGAGGTACACATACAGCCTTACGGGAATGACAGGCGAACTATTAGTTCCACCAACCTGTCACAGCCTTGCTGACTGGATCCCTGCGCAAACAGGAATCCAGAACCGTAAGCTGCACCAAACACATAGAAAGGTCCCAACAGTGCATAACATACAACATCAACACACAGCAGACATAAACAAAAGGACAATATCTTTATGACCACAGGGGTGGCTCTCACTGTTCTTTGTAACACGTACAGCCGCCAGTTTAGGAAAACCTGATTTGTTACCACAAAGCGTGAGGAAATTTGGATTCGTTGCGAATCGAAGTTTTCCTAAACTTCGGACCGAATTCCACTTTGAATGCTTCGCTTTGCTCAACATTAATCACAATACACTAGTAAGTGCTTTGTATTAACTTTCTCTATGTGATATATGCTATTTGATAAAGTGAGACAACTGCTTTAACATGATCTACACATATGGTGATAAATATCGGATCACAAAGTGTCTGACTGGGGAGAGACCTGGTGTTCCCAAAAACAAGGGGTCCTCAGCTATCCTCTCTGAATGGAGCAGTAGTGTGCATGTCAGTCCACAGCTCCATTCATCTCTATGGGACTGACACAGCTCCATGCTCGTACTGGCCCATAGGGGTACAGGTGAATCCCCTGGTGGGCCCCTGAGCAAGGTGGGCCCCTAGTCTTCCACCCCCTGCACAAGTGACACATAACACAGTAGCCTTACTGCTCTACATACATACTGTATACTCAATGTACAGCAACTCAACCAGCCTGTGTTCATATAAAAAACTTAATAGATTATTAAAGAAACTCCCCAGTTTATTATTATAGACACGAATAGAGCTGAGATGACTTCTAGGTATAGAGGAAAGCTGCCAGTGTCCTCTTCTCCCCAGGACCTACCTTCTCATAGCTGCTGCAGGGACCCCCATATTCCATCATCTGGTAGCATCTTGCCGCTGTGTGAGCAGGTAATATTTGAATGTATCTGTACGATGGGCCCCCAAAATAAATGTTACTGGTGGGCCTTAGGCACCCCAGTTCGACACTGCACAGCTCTGTCTACCTCAGTTCCATAGAGATGAATGGATCAGTGGAACAACATACGCACTACTGCTCCATTAAGGGGACTTAGGGGTTGCTGTGGATTCCATCCAATTTATCCACTAGAAAGCCATAATGTGTGAACTTAGGCTTTTTCCCTTTTTGCTATTGGCTTTAAAGAATGGAAGAAAAATCAGAACATATGAATGAGCCCAAAGTGTATTTGTAATGTAGGTGTCAGTGACTAGTGTTTTATGACAAATTCTATAAAAAAATAAAATAAATGTTAAACTTTTACATAACACATTTTTAGTCTCTGGTCTATATAATCGTTTGTAATTTTAAAAGGAATGGCTAATTAAAAAGCACAGCAAATGCAAAAAAGAAACCCCCTCCCTCGCTCCAAATAGACATGCTCATGGTTACTATGGAAACAGTCCTGGAGCGGAAAGGAGATAAAGGCTACATGTGCACGTTAGAACTTTAAAAACAGATGAAACCCATTGCCAGGTATATTGACTATATTCTGAAATATAACGAGGAGCTCCGGAGGAACTAGAAAGAAAGCAAAAACAGGTGATTATACAAGGCTAATCGCAAGTGTTTTCTAATGTGATGCAAAAGGAAGCAATAGAAATTCTCCAATTTTTTATTTTTTTTTCTTAATTTTTTACACTGGCAGTAAAGGTGATACTGGTGGAAATTACAATATTTGAACTTTAAAGGGGTATCCCAGTGCAAAAAAAGTGTTTCTATAGGTGAACTTACACTAACCTCGCCGATCCTCTGCCATTCCGATGGTGTCTGATTTACGGCAAGAAATGGCTGTAAATGCCTCTTAGCCAATCACTGGCAGAGCACGGGTCATCTTTGCAGCCTGTGATTGGGTGAGCGGCATTCACAGCCATTTCCTGACAGAAGCAGGAAGAAGCATAGGGGACGCAGGCTCTCTCGAATGGCAGCGGCAGGGGATCAGTGAGGTAAGTATGAGTCCTGTTATTCATTACCACATGTGCAGCCTGTGGGGACACTTTTTTTTTTTTGTTGGAATACTCCTTTAACATGTTTTTAGTCCTCTTTTCAAATAATGTCAGATCTTCCATTAACAATATGCATCTTTGATAAGAGAATAATCAGCATTATGGAGGAGCCTAACAGTATATATTCTCACAGTATGGGAATTCTTGGCTATATACCGAGAGAAGTATCTTATTAATATCACGAGTAGTAAACAAAATATACGTTACCGGGTCAAAGGTAGACAGAGTTCAGATGGGACCAGTTCTCAAGAATTTTCCTAGTAATCCAAAAAAATAATCCAAGTTTCTTCTGGTAAAGTTTTCTTTTTGATTGAATGAATGGATGGATGGATCAATGGATCAATGGATCTATGGATCTCTCTTGCTGCTCCGCACACGAATAATTATTCCCCCCCTTATCTAAGAATCATCCCCTTTAGATTAGGGATTTCCAATCAGGTAAATTGGGTGTATTCGCATGCTAATAATACAATGATGTCATATTAACTCCTAATATGGCATAGAACAAATAATGAAATAATATAATATTGTCCATCTGCCTCCAGATGGCACTGTGGTACTGCAGATGAACATCACAACTTTTAAGCATTTAAAACTAAATATCTAATAATACGTTCACATGACCTTTTTGACCTTTTTAATATACATCATTGAGGAAGGTCTTTTCCTGACACTTTTAATTACCTATATCCTGGACTTGTTGGAGTTGGCTGTCTTCTCATATCTTTTTGAAATATGTGTTAACTTGATAAAAATTTTATATAACGGCTTTGATGCTTGGCATCGGAACTTCTACATTTCACTTATCTACAACCATGAATAACTATTGTTTTGAAATAACATTTATTCTTCTCAGAAATTCAATTAACATAAAATTACTTCAATGTTTCTGTACCTTCCACAATACATTCTAAATGATAAATACATGGTATAACATATATATAAATCGATACATTGTTACACATAGATAACACATTATATGAATTATTGGTTAAAATATGTTGTAAACTAAATATACCATACAGAGATACATATAATATAATTATGAATATATAAATTGAACCTCATACAGCAGGTGTGCCTCAAGGATATGAATCCTTATCAGGTCATGGCTAAAAAGTTTACTCCCTATAGATAAACCCATATCTTTAGCACTAACTTTTAAATACAATGTCCGTTCATGTTCACAATTATTTTTATATAAACTGAACTTGCCATGAACTCATCTTGGCTTCCTCAACCACATAATAGAACTTTGGTTCAGGCTGATTTTGTTCTTAAAGGCAATGAGATGAGCATTCATTTTGGTTTTAATGTCATTAGATAATATTGTATACGTATGAAAATGCACAACAGTATATAAGATAGTTCTTGTAACTTTTTCCAATTCTTTTTTTTTTTTTTTTACTTTTTTTATTTTTGGTCCTTTTGAATGTATCCAAATACATGGTATAACATATATATAAATCGATACATTGTTACACATAGATAACACATTATATGAATTATTGGTTAAAATATGTTGTAAACTAAATATACCATACAGAGATACATATAATATAATTATGAATATATAAATTGAACCTCATACAGCAGGTGTGCCTCAAGGATATAAATCCTTATCAGGTCATGGCTAAAAAGTTTACTCCCTATAGATAAACCCATATCTTTAGCACTAACTTTTAAATACAATGTCCGTTCATGTTCACAATTATTTTTATATAAACTGAACTTGCCATGAACTCATCTTGGCTTCCTCAGCCACATAATAGAACTTTGGTTCAGGCTGTTTTTATTCTTAAAGGCAATGAGATGAGCATTCATTTTGGTTATAATGTCATTAGATAATATTGTATACGTATGAAAATGCACAACAGTATATAAGATAGTAACTTTTTCCAATTCTTTTTTATTTTTTTGTTACTTTTTTATTTTTGGTCCTTTTGAATGTATCCATATGGTGGGCCCCCAAAATAAATTTTACTGGTGGGCCCAAGGCACCCCAGCTCAACATTGCATACCATTGGTGTATAAGATATGGCAATGGGGACTCTGTGTGGTCCTAAGCTGTCTCTATTGTGATGCTAACACTGGCGATGATGTCACAGGTATCAGCTATCAAAGGTATAAGAGGGACCCATTTTCTACAGTACCATAATCAGGTTTGATTGTTGCATTGACAGGGTAAATGCTGGGGTCAGAATTTTCTCCAGTCTCCGGAGTGTCGCTGTGCTCATGCTATCCCCATGACCTAATAGTTTGTCCAGTTGCCTTAAAAACCTAAAGCCCTTGGCAAACTATTACCTCAAGGTATGGGAAGCGGTTGAAAGTGTTTGCTCAATGTTTCATCAGTGATTTTTGTCAGTGATTGTGAGCCAAAACTGATCTGTTAAGAATTATCACTGAGTGTTCAGAAAACTTTTCACATGTCATAGAGCCATATCAATAGTTTTGATCGGCAGGTGTCTAAGCGCTGAGAGAGAAGCTAGGACGAGAAGAGAAATGCTCTAGCACAGTGCTCTCTCTCCTCACTGCAGGACAGGAGGTGATACAGACTCAATTGAGAGTCTATAGGCCTGTCTCAATTCTGTCGCCAGCAGTGAGGAGAGAGAGCATGATCGCTTCTCTCTCCTTGTATAGAGATCTGTGAGGGTCTCAGTGGTCAGATCCCCACCAATCAAAGCCTTTGAATTGTCCCTATGACATGTCAAAAGTTTCCTGAAAACTCAGTGACCCTTTAAACAAATTGAATGAAGGATACACCTTCTGCTTCTACCTGTCATCCATTGGGTATGATGTTTAAAAACCCAAAACTTGTATTCCGTCATGAATCCTGCAGACTGCACTATTGCTTCTGCCAAAAACAGAAACCTAACAGAGCAGACACCATCTGAGCATAATTGATGCTGTTTTTATGTTCATCTGATGGAACAGAACCCCCACCGCCAGTTGTTTTCATCGGCATGACGGGTAGATACAGCGGCGGCCATGAGGATATCAAAAGTGAAGTGGGTGACGGGGAGCCAGGTAAGTGCAACCTGTGTGAGGGGCCTGGGTGTATGGGGAGACTTTTTAGGGGTTAGATAACCCCTTTAATCATCTGTATATGGATCAGTATGGAAAATTAACATACCCTCCTAATGGGATTAATTACCCCCTCATAATAGTCCATATCACAATGTCAAATAGACCATGCTGTGGTACAGATACATTTATATAGAAATACCATATCCCAGCATGGTCTTGTAAGTATATTATACATTTTCATATGCACTATTATGACGTGGTAATTAATCATATAAGGTGGTATGTTCATTATCATTGATCCATTCCAATGCTCATGTAGCTATAATATATTTCAATGTATGAAAAATAAAGAAACACGAGATGCAAAACAAAGATGACAGTCTCAGTTGATACCATTGTGTAGCCTCAGTAACATACAGTACATCTGTAACATGTACAACATCTTTTAACATAGTAACATAATTTACAAGGCTGAAAAAAGACATTTGTCCATCCAGTTCGGACTGTTATCCTGCAGGTTGATCCAGAGGAAGGCAAAAAAAAAAACCCCTGTAAGGTAGAAGCCAATTTTCCCCACTATAGGGGAAAAAAATTCCTTCCCGACTCCAATCAGGCAATCAGAATAACTCCCTGGATCAATGACCCCTCTCTAGTAACTATAGCCTGTAATATTATTACACTCCAGAAATACGTCCAGGCCCCTCTTGAATTCCTTTATTGAACTCACCATCACCACCTCCTCAGGCAGAGAGTTCCATAGTCTCACTGCTCTTACCGTAAAGAATCCTCTTCTATGTTTGTATACAAACCTTCTTTCCTCCAGACGCAGAGGATGTCCCCTCGTCACAGTCCTGGGGATAAATAGATGATGGGAGGGATCTGGGTACTGACCCCTTATATATTTATACATAGTGTGGGGACTCGCTCTGGTAGACAGGATTAGCGTACGCAGTATAGAGGCAACAACAAGTTATTTGGCTCAAACAGTTTAGTGTTTTATTCACACTTTAGGCAAGTGACAAAACAAGCAGTCATATTAAAATAAAAGTCACCTTGCAGTGTTGGTGGTAATTCACACCATGCTGCAATTCTGCCTCAAAGAGTCCTTGCTGATAGTAGCACCAACCTGTTTTCACGCCGAACAGGTTGCAAGCCTTCCTCTAGACACAAGGCTCCCAGATCCTAACACAGAGACAATGCTTCTGAGCCCAGCTGCCTATTTAAGGACAGCCAGGTGCTGCCAAATCCCGGATCGGCATTTAAAATCCAGTCCAGTATTTGACCTCATCTGGCTGTAAATCAGACCAGCAGCACATGCTGGGAGGAAAATACCTGTTTTCCCAGACCAAACCTCTCACTGTGTCGCAATAGTTATTAGATCTCACCTGAGTCGTCTTTTTTCTGAAGTGAATAACCCTAATTTTGATAATATTTCAGGGTGCTGTAGTCAACCAATTCCAGTTGTTACTTTAGTTGCCCTCCTCTGAACCCTCTCCAGCTCTGCTATGTCTGTTTTGTTCACAGGAGCCCAGAACTGTACACAGTACTCCATGTGTGGTCTGACTAGCGATTTGTAAAGTGGCAGGACTATGTTCTCATCACGGGCATCTATGCCCCTTTTGATCCAACTTATTATTTTATTGGCCTTGGCAGCAGCTGCCTGACACTAGTTTCTACAGCTTAGTTTACTGTTCACTAAAATTCTTTGGTCCTTTTCCATGTCAGTGTTACCCAGTGTTTTAACATTTAGTATATACTGGTGACTTGCATTATTCCTTCCCATGTGCATAACCTTACATTTGTCAGTGTTAAACCTCATCTGCCACTTCTCTGCCCAAGCCTCCAATCTATCCAGATCCCTCTGTAGCAGTATACTGTCCTCTTCCGTGTTAATTACTTTACACAGTTTGGTGTCATCTGCAAATATTGATATTTTACTGTGCAAGCCTTCTACAAGATCATTAATAAATATATTGAAGAGAATGGGGCCCAATACTGACCCCTGAGGTACCCCACTAGTGACAGTGACCCAATCTGAGTGTGTACAGTTAATAACCACCCTCTGTTTTCTATCACTGAGTCAGTTACTTACCCACATACAGACATTTTCTCCCAGTCTAAGCATTGTCATTTTATATACTAACCTTTTATGTGGCACAGTGTCAAATGCTTTGGAGAAGTCCAAATATACGACATCCATTGATTCATCACGGTCAAGTCTAGAACTTGAAACTGATTAAATTAGTTTGACATGACCGATCCCTTAATGAAGCCATGCTGATATGACGTTATTTGCTTATTTTCATTGAGGTACTCCAAGATAGCATCTCTTAGAAAAACAGATTACCCACAACAGATGTTAGACTTACCGGCCTATAGTTTCCGTTCTCTGTTTTTGGACCCTTTTTGAATATTGGCACCACATTTGCTATGCGCCAATCCTGTGGAACACTCCCTGTTAGTATAGAGTCCTTAAATATCAGAAATAAGGGTCTGGCTATGACATGACTTAATTCTCTTAGGATACGGAGGTTTATGCCATCTGGTCCCAATGATTTGTCTATTTTAATAATTTTAAGATGCAGCTGTACTTCTTCCTGGGTCAGACAGGGCACTTTTAAAGGGGAATTTGCTTGTACATGCTGCATTTCAGTGAATACAGTAGAGAAAAAAATATTTAATAGCTTTGCTTTCTCCTCATCGCTCTCTGCAACTCCCCCCTCATTAACATTTTAGGGTTAGTTTTACTCTCTTTGGCAATTAATCTCTCGGACTTTAGTTTGGCTGCTTTTATTTGTCTTTTACATATTCAATTTTTTTCCTTATAGTTTTCGCTACCCTCCTGTTTTAGTGATTTCAATGCTTTCTTTTTGTCATTTATTGCTTTCTTTACATTTCTATTTTACATTTACATTTTTTCTTGTTCCTTACCCTTTTATTCCCATAAGATATGTACCTCTCACAATTAGATTTTAGGATGCTTTTAAAAATATCACGTTTTGTGGCTGTATTTTTATTTTTGAGGACTTTGTCCCAGTTAGTTCGGCCAATGGCCTCTCTTAGTTGGTTAAATTTTGCCTTTTTGAAGTTTGGTATTTTTGTTCCTCCCTAAAGAAACACTCTTTTGAATGATAATTGGAAGGTTATTACGTTATGGTCACTATTTCCCAGGTGTCCCCCAACCTGCACATCTGTTCTTCTGTAAGGTCTATTTGCTAATACTAAGTCCAGTGTGGCCGTCCCTCTAGTCGGGTCCTGAACCAGTTCGGAAAGGTAATTGCCTTTGGTTATTGCAAATAACCTGTTTCCTTTGTGAGATGTACAGGTTTAAGTTTCCCAGTCTATATCTGGGTAGTTGAAGTCCCCCATAATAACAACGTCATTATGATTTGCTGCCTCGTCTATTTTGTTTGGAAGTAGATTTTCTGTGGACTCTGGTATGTTAGGTGGCTTTTAATAAACTCCTATTAGTATTTTATTATTGCTTTTTCCTCCATGTATTTCTACCAACAGTGACTCCACATGTTCATGTCTCTCATATCTTATATATTCCCAGAGTGTGGGCTTTAGACAGGACTTTAGATAAAAGCAGACCCCTCCCCCTCTCCGATTCTGACAATCCTTTTGAAACAGACTGTAACCCTGTATGTTAACCGCCCAGCCATAGCTAGCCTATCATCCAGTCATGTCTCAGTTATTCCCACTATGTCATAGTCCTCCTCGCACAGTTCACTAGTTTTATTAGTCAGGCTTCTGGCATTAGTATACATACAATTAAGAGGTTTATGTATATTTTTTACCCTACACCTTTCCTTCTGAACTGTTCTTGTCCCTCCTTCCATTCCTCCCCCAGTTCCATTACCTCGCCCCAGGTCTCTATATTACCCTCCTGTAATGTAATTACCCTCCCCCCAGTCCCTTAAACACTCCTCCAAACTTCTAGCCATCTTCTCCCCAACACAGCTGGCCCTTCCCCATTGAGGTGCAGCCCATCCCTAAGATAGAGCCTGTAGCCGACATAGAAATCGGCCCAGTTTTCCACGAACCCAAACCCCTCTTTCCTACACCAGTTCTTGAGCTACTTGTTTGCCTCCTTAATCTTTTAGCATTATCTTTCTTTTCGATATATTGGTGGTGCAAGAGTTGCATGCAATTCTCATGAAAGTTGCACATAATGCAGTTCAATGTATTCAGTCTCTATGGGGCTGAACTTGGCTGTCTCCTTCAGTTCCTTAGACACTAAATTGAGTGGTAATTGTGCATATGTGACCACTGACCCATTCAAATGGGGTACACAGGACCCCATTCCCATGATCAGTGGGTCCCCAGTAATAACACACCTGGGGTGTACACAAATCTCATAGGGCTCCCAATCAATAAATAGAATGCCCCCCCCCCCCCCCCCATTCCACCCAGTTTCTCAGTATGTGTGCATTAAACTCCCAGGTAATGTGAAACTCAATGTGCGAGGCCCCAGATTCCTGAAGAATTTACGATTTTTGTTTTCATGAAGTGGGAGTCATTTTAATTTAAAGGGAACCTGTCACCTGGATTTTGTGTATAGAGCTAAGGACATGGGTTGCTAGATGGCCGCTAGCACATCTGCAATACCCAGTCCCCATAGCTCTGTGTGCTTTTATTGTGTAAAAAAAACTATTTGATACATATGCAAATTAACCTGAGATGAGTCAGAGCTTGAAAATATGATGACTCTTTTATGTTAATTTGCATAAATGGCGGGAAGTACAAAAATGCATAATACTTATTAAATTCGTCTGCAAATGAAATTAAAAGTGTAATTTATATGTTTAGGGTAACACAATGAACATTTAGAAACTCTCAGTGAGGGTAGAATAGTAGAGGTGACAGGTTCCCTTTAAAACATTGTAATAAAAAAAATTACCCTCTGCCTCTTTGCTGGGGATTCTGGAAATAAAATGCTGTTGGTGTAAACTGCAATACTAAGAGGACGGCTGAATTTGCAGTGCCCTGCCATCTGTAATGGGGTGAAATGCTTTTAATACAGTAATGATTTCCTCAAATAAGAGGTCAGTTAGTTTACCAGAGGATACTGGGGAGTGGATGTTATCAAAAGCTTTAGAACCCGTGAGCGCACAGCATGCCTCTGAACGGTATAAGATACCTTATTAGCTTTCAAGAAAAACATGAGCCTTTCAGTCTACGAATCCCAGGAGGATGGATTGGCAATATCAAATACCTCCATGTGGCTCAGATTAGCTATGTTGGAAGTTGTAGTGCGTAGAAATAAAGAATTTTTATTTCTCATCTAATTTACTAAACCCACAGTCCTTCTTGCTATACCTGTAGATTAGTGCTTATGAGAAATATCACAGTCTGCAGCCTCTAAATTAAATGAAACATATTACTACTGTGGGGACTCGCTCTGGTAGTCAGGACATGCGGACGCAGTATAGAGGCAAAGACCAGTTTAAACTTCAGTGTTTATTCACACTTGTTGCAAATACACAGTACAACAGTTCATTTGCAGTATTGGTGTTAGTTCACACCCAGATAGCTAAAAAATAAAACAGTCACCTTTTGTCCTGGTGTTAATCCACACCCGACCGCCATAAGTAGCTCAGAACAGAGCAGTCCTCCCAGATTCAGGCCTCCAGCCTGGCACAAGGCTCAGATCCCAATACAGAGACTGCCAGAGCTCCAATGTCAGAGAGAGATAATTCCCCACACCTGACACTGCTGGCTGTTTATAGGCCTGACAAAACCCGGCCTGGAACGTGGGGAGTAGTCACGCACCCAGCACTTTGACTACTCCCAATAAGAGCTGTCCCAGATAAGCTATTTACAGCCATACTAAATAGCAAAGTGTCAAACAGCAACTGCTGCTGACACATGAAAACTGGCTCTTGCTCCACCGAGGCCAGGAATATCGGTGGCACATACCTATCATCCACAATGAGTCCTTGTACCTTCTAACATACCTCCCCCCTTTGTTCAACCCTAAGGGGGTGAACACACGCCAGACAGTATACCCTGGACAGGGCATCCATGTTTCCCTGTAACTTGCCTGCCCTGTGTTCTACGGAGAACTTAAAGTTCTGTAAGGATAGGAACCACCTGGTGACTCTATCATTTCTCTCTTTGGCCTGGCTCATCCACTTTAGAGGGGAATGGTCAGTCACCAGGCTGAACTTTCTCCCCAACAAATAGAAGCAGAGAGACTCGAGTGCCCACTTGATAGCCAGTGGTTGTAGACAAAAAAGAAAAGAGAAGGCGCTCATAGGGTGAGTATGTAAACAATTGTTTCTCCTATCATATAGGAGGTAATATGCTCACCTGTTAGAGTTGCACCAATTGGGTGCAACTACAATTAAGGCTGAGTGCTCGTAAGGGTTGGTTGGTGCCGCCGGCTTTGTCCAAACACCCTTTGGTTTATTCAGGATGACAACGCGTTTCGGGGTGCATGACCCCTTTGTCAAGTCTGGTGGATCACAGTGGAGCCGCTTGTATCCCAGCACGTGGGGCGTCTGTTGCGATCGATTCACCGCGAATCGATCGCAACAGACGCCCCACGTGCTGGGATACGAGCGGCTCCACTGTGATCCACCAGACTTGACAAAGGGGTCATGCACCCCGAAACGCGTTGTCATCCTGAATAAACCAAATTGTTTTCTACCATTGGTTGTGGATTTGCGCCCGTTACTCTGTCCGTTTTTCTTGGACTTTCTTGGTCCACCAAACCCACACTTGATAGCCAGGCACTCTCTCGCCACTATACTGTACCTGGTTACTGTACCAGGGGTAAGCTTGCAGTTTAGGAAGACAACGGGATGCTTCTCCCCGTTGACTTCCTGAGACAGTACCACACCGAGGCCTACTTCGGAGCCATCCATCTGTACTATGAATTCCCTCTTCCACCTGATCATTCCAGCGAATCATCACTGACCTGCGTCCCTTCAAGAGCCCTGTCAATGGTGCGGCCACTGTAGCAAAGTGGGAAACAAACCTCATGTAATAGCCCACCATTCCTAGGAACGACTTTACTTGCCTATTGGTGACAGGTCGGGGCCAATTCCGAATTGCCTCTATTTTGTTCACTTGAGGTTTGCTAACTCCACGCCCAATGACATACCCCAGGTACTTAGTCTCCTCTAACCCTATCGCTCATTTCTTCGGGTTAGCAGTTAGCCCAGCATTCCTAAGGGAGTCCACTACAGCCTGTACTTTGGGTAGGTGACTTTCCCAGTCGGTACTGTGGATGACGATATCGTCCAGGTATGCCGAAGCGTACCGACGATGTGGACGAAGTACAATGTCCATTAACTTTTAAAAGTTGTCGGAGGCGCTCCAGGCAGACAAAAGAGTAACACCTTGTACTGATAAAGCCCCTCCGGTGTGATGAAGGCAGTTTTTTCTTTAGCAGCCTCCGTTAAGGGAACCTGCCAATACCCTTTCGTGAGGTCCAAAACTGAGAAATACCGGGTTTGTCCTTACCTTTCAATTAGCTCATCGACTCGGGGCATGGCATATGCATCGAACTTAGAGATCTCGTTTAATTTTTGGAAATCGTTACAAAACCGAAGTGTCCCATCCGGCTTGGGTATTAGCACTATCGGACTAGCCAACTCACTGTTAGACTCCTTAATGACGTCTAGCCTCAGCATCATCTGCACTTCATCCGAGATGGCTTGCCGAGGCTCAGGTACATGGTATTCTACAGGCGATCTCGGCGAGGGGGGTTTCATGGCGTCAAGTGTCTTGAGTTTTATTTTGCGCCACCCTCCCTGGTGAAGTGAGTAAAAACTCTTGTGAAAAGCACTCCGTGGATTTTTCATTATTTCTAGTAGCCTTGCATTATTACCACTTGCTCTTTGGTGCTCCATCGGCCTTTTTTATCACTGACCTTTTACAGCCATACTAAATAGCAAAGTGTCAAACAGCAACTGCTGCTGACTCATGAAAACTGTCTCTTACTCCACCGAGGCCAGGAACCTCGGTGACACATACCTATCATCCACGATGATTCCTTGTACCTTCTTACACTACATATATACAGCAGGAAATACAAAGAAAATGTTGCTGTCATCTACCTGTAGCTCTTCATCCCATCCGTCACTACCAAATAAAATCCTTCTGATGAAAATATACTCAGGAAAAGTATTATGGGGCACATTTATTAAGACCAGCATTTTAGAGGCCGGTCTTAATAAAACCCCTGCGCTGGCGGAGGATCCGCCAAAGTTATGAAGAGGTGCAGGCCTCTCCATAACTTCGGCTCATCCAGTGCCAGTTCTAAATGTAAGACAGCTTCCGAGCTGTCGTACATTTAGACCGTTTTCTACGCCTAAAACAGGCGTAGGAAATGGTAAATGAGACAGGCTGGCTGGCCCATCCATTTCCCCGCCCACGCCACGTCCACTTTTTTAGACCTGGTGTGAGTGGGGAAAAGTCCCTGATCTGTGCCTGAAATACACCTAATTAAGGCGTATTTCAGATTGATAAATGACCCCCTATATTTCTAAAACGATAATAAGATCCATTATGTGTCCGCAGGGGAAGACATGAAAAATAATACCCTGCATTTGGTTATAATTAGAGAGTATAATTAACAAAGGTTTTAAAAGACCATTTTCACCACAGAGTGGAATTCACATTGGGTGGCCTGCATTTACTTTTTCAGTAGATAAAAATGGCTCATCCGATATAGGGTCCTAGTGTTGCACTTCTCTACTAGCCGAAGGCTGGATTCACAAATAAGTGACACATATTAAATCTCAGAATGTATACAAGTCCCCCGCGCTCCCAGATACACTCAAACCTACGTATCAAGCAGGGAATCGCTGCAAAGTTCACTGCCACGGTCTGCTGCAGTGACCGTAATGTAAAAATATTAACAAGGTCTGATTTGAGCACAAATCGGAATCGGAGCCTGCGCTGATTCCGATACGTTTCAGATTATTGGGTGGGTATGTAAAGGAAGGGGTATTCACAGTATTAGGTGGGTATGTAAGGGAAGAGGTATTCACAGTGATGTTTGGAGTGATTACCTTATTTGGCAGGTAGTCTATCTGTAGAATGTTCGTCTTTCTGGATCCGGTGGGTAGGTTTCCAAAGCGCCTTCAGGTTCAACCTCTAGCGTAGGTGGTGCTCCGGTCGGCAGCAGATCACTCACGCGAGGGAACCCCAGTTGAAGTCCGGGAACTTGGCGTGTGACGTCACCGCACTGAGTATCGAAGCCTTCAGGGGACAAATTCAATTGAATTTGGCTTCCACACTCAGTGCGGTGACGTCACACGCCAAGTTCCCGGACTTCAACTGGGGTTCCCTCGCGTGAGTGATCTGCTGCCGGCCGGAGCACCACCTACGCTAGAGGTTGAACCTGAAGGCGCTTTGGAAACCTACCCACCGGATCCAGAAAGACGAACATTCTACGGATAGACTACCTGCCAAATAAGGTAATCACTCCAAAGATCACTGTGAATACCTCTTCCCTTACATACCCACCTAATACTGTGAATACCCCTTCCTTTACATACCCACCCAATAATCTGAAACGTATCGGAATCAGCGCAGGTTCCGATTCTGATTTGTGCTCAAATCAGGCCTTGTTAACATATTAAATCTCAGTCTATGTTTTTAAATAAAAAAAATAAAAAAACTGTTTTGTTGATGGTTTTTCTTTTTAGAGAAAAAAACAGTACAGCTAAATGTTACATGTTGGCCAATTGGAAAACACCTGCAAACTTTTGGCGTTTTTGGCCATTTTAACACAATTTGCTTGCAGTTTCTTTTGCTGTCTTGGCGTTTTCTTTTCAAATCGCAGCATGCTTTAAGTGTGGTATTTTTTCAGGCATTTACTCATAGATATTTTTATAAGAAAAAATAAATAAAATAAAAAAACCTTTGACTAACAAACACCACCCAAAAATTCTTGCAAAAAGACAACTTCCTAGATGTTTTGAGAAGCTCAAAAAGGCAGTAAATATATGTAGTGTGGCAGTGTAGTGTGCCGGTCCACGGGGGAAGCATGGTGGTGGTGTTGGAGTGGATGGGAACAGTGGCAGCAGCTACAAAAGTGGTGGTAGTTTTCCCTGTGGCTGATCCTGCACTCCCCCAGGCGGTGCATGCAGTGAGAGGAGGTGACCAACCCTTCTTTCCCTCAGGGCACATCCTGGATATCTCATGCCTGGTTGTGGCTGGGATGCCCTGGATGGTGAATAGGTAGCAGGGTGCCAGACCGATGGAGACATGACCAAGCCAGCTTGACTATAGCAAACAACAGTCTGTTTACTTGGCGATGATAGGTGATACAGTGCAAATATAAGTAATGGGCACAGTTCTTAAGTATATCACAGGGCAGGTGTTTACCAAAAGCTGTGTACAGGGAGATAAGCAGTAGGCTGATCGTGTTTAAGTCTCTCTCTTGATATGCAATGCAATCTTCCCAGTTGACCAAAGGCATGCAAGTACTTTCTCAGTATATCTGCATTACTCAACTGCGGAGTGGAGTCCAAGAACAGATGGCTAGTCCATCTCAGTAGTGTAGCCAGTGCCAGAAGCAACATACAATAACCCAAATTAATGAAAGCAATGAGAGCTATATGTAATCATGTGCCAACAGATGCCAAGTGCCAACAGCCGTGGATGCAATACAAGGGAACTGAAAGTAACAACATGTGCCTCACAAGTCACTTGTGAGTGGTCGATGGTCTACAGACTAGCCTTTGGTTAGAAGAACTATTTTAGCATCCCACCTCCCCCACATGTAGACCTTGCATGAGTCTCCATGCCATATTCTTGGGCCTTCTGATGTAACCTTGAAATTCAAATTGATTCACATTTGTTCCAAGTTTTTAGGTTTTGTTTTAAGTAAAAGATCCACATAGCAGTTACACTTTACATTTACACATTCATATGATTGGGTTTTGCTTATATAATTCCACTTCAGTGACACTTCTCCTATTATTAAGGTCTTATCACGTTCTTGAAACATTTTTCTCGAGAAATGACTGAAGTTCTCTGGTTATAATATTAAATTGATTGCATCTCAAGCTAGTTTTCTATTAGGTTCAATTTTCTTCTCTTCCTTTCTTATTATTTATATTTCTTTTTTCCATTCCGGCCAGTTATTCATATTTATTCTTTGCTCTTATATTTCATGGTTGAATTCCCAGCACACGGGCTTCCAGCACCAATCATATTTGCAGCACTGATGACATTTAACGATTGAGTCCAGTTATTCCAGCCACATTACATTTGCTACATTATGGCACAATTCCTTTGAGGTAGATCACGTTTAATGTTGTCTCTTTAAACTAGTTTTAATAGGAACTATCATGTTGCTTTGCTAATCAATACTGATTTTATACTCTTGGCACGTTTTAGTAGACATAAATCTCAGCCAGGCTTCTTAACTCTCCCTCGCTGCCAGGACAGGTATTCAAGATGACATGCACAGAATGCTTAGTCATCTGTAGTCCCGCCAGGCAGGATAGACAATGGCTGAAAAAATATTCTATGTTTTACAATCATCCATAATACTTTTTAAAGGAAGGAAATGTCATTTTCTTGTCGTAGTCTTATGGTTTTGGTCTGCTTGGCATGTTTGGGCTTGTAGTTTTACAGGTTTCTTATATCTTGGGAAGACTAATAGCTGTGAAATTACTTAGCAGTCACGGTGGACATAGCTGTCAGCAGCTGTGTAATGTACACTGAATGGTCACTTAATTAGATACATCCCTCTAGTAGCACATTAGACTCCTGTTGGCGGCAGTAGTTGATATTGTTCTGCAGGGATATCGGCCCATGGCAAATTAGATGGAGGTTCTGACATGCTCTGAACTGCCCTTTGTACCTCATCCTAGAGATGCTCTATAGCAGTGATGGTGAACCTTTTAGAGACTGAGTGCCCAAACTGCAATCCAAAACCCACTTATTTATCGCAAAGTGCCAACACGGTAATTCACCCTGAATACTACAGTCCAGTATAGTGTATCTTCCATGTACTTTATCATTTAGCTATAATAACCTGCCTACATTCAGTGCGCTGCCTGCGCTGTTCATAGTGTGTCCTGCACTGATGAATGGCAGGAAAAATCGATGGCATATTGGTACACCACAGACTTATTCCAGGATGTGGGTGCCCACAGGGAGGGCTCTGAGTGCCACCTCTGGCACCCGTGCCATAGGTTCGCCACCACTGCTCTATAGGATCTGAGGATTGTGAAGGCCAGGGAAGCAAGGAAAACTCGTTGTCATGTTTTTGCCGCAAATCCATATCTAGACAACCCTTGTAATCCTGCTGAAAGTGTTCTTCTGCCATAAAGGGATAAACTTGGTCGGCCACAATGATTAGTTGATTCTTTGTAGTGTGGACGTGCCTAGGGCTCAATGAAAAGGGGCACACAATAGGGTAATACGTTCAAAATTGTATTTATAGTATACACAGTGTGCAAATGGAGTCTCACCTTGTGGGGTTGTGCTGCTATAGGCACAACCCTATTGTAGGCTTGTAAATCAAGATCTTTTCAACTGATGTGCTGCCGCAGGTCTTAGTTCCTTTGGAAAGGGATGTCCAGTCCCTCCAAAAGGTGCTTTGAGAGAGTAAAACGAATTCCTACTCCGGCACTGCAAAACCCAGTGAGGACAGTCTTGAGTATAAAATCTTCTTTATTTCATTAAAATGCGCACAGAATAAAAACAATGCGTTTCGGGGAGGCTATAGTCCCCTTCATCAGGTTAACATTAAGGTAATGTTAATATTAACCTGATAAAGGGGACTATAGCCTCCCCGAAACGCGTTGTTTTTATTCTGTCCGCATTTTAATGAAATAAAGAAGATTTTATACTCAAGGCTGTCCTCACTGGGTTTTGCAGCGCCGGAGCAGGAATCCGTTTTACTCTCACAATGATTAGTTAAGTCGTACTGTCCAAACGTCCATCTACAGGTGGACAGAGGACCCAGGGTGTGCCAAGAAAACATCCGCACCATTACTCCACCATCCTAAACCGTTGACAACAGACTGTAAAGGATCATCCATTCATGCTGCTTGTGCCAAATTCTGACCCTCCCATCAGCATGGTTCAAGAGAAATCTGGATTCATATGACCAGAAGATGTTATCCAACTGCTCGGTGATCCAAATTTTGCACTATTTTGCACACTGCAGTTCCCTTACAAAGTAAGAACATTCATTTGCTATTATAGCCCATCCATACTAAGGAATGATGAATTATGAGTTCAGATACATTAGTAGGAACACCAGCATTGTATTCAGCTGCAGTTTGCTGTGCAGCATGTCACTCCATTACTATGGCTACAAGCCCAGTTGATGGCCTATTAGGGAGCAGGGATGCTGGGCTAATCAGGCTTGGCAATGGCGCCACGTGCTTTCTGTTGGCGGGGTACTTAAAAAGGCAACTGCTGGCCAGAGTTACCTGTGATTGGTCATCCTGCCTTGCAACCTTTGTTGTATGATCTCTGTTTTCTGGATCTCTAACCTGTCTGTCTGCTGCTTTGTCTCGGACGTAATCTCCTGGTTTTGACCCTGCATGTGGTCTCTCCTTTGATTCTGCCACATTACTGTCAGGACTAGTGACTGTCGCCCAGTTGGAAGCTGCTATTTAGGGCGGATTGTCCAAGTAGGTAGGGCTAGTAGTGTGGGTGGAGTTCAGGGCTACACTGTTCGCTATCTAACATGACACACTGTTTATTCATCAGAACCATTCTTGACATCCTCCTCTGATCCACAGGATCCCCTTTTTCTGGATATTTTCCCACAATCACAGCATTCTTGTTATACTCTCGACACCTTTGCATGAGAAAACTCCTCAGAAACTGCAGTTTTTTAACTACTGGCTCCAGTTAGTTTATCACTGATGATCATGCCTCATTTAACTTGCTAAATAGATTTTATGCTGCACTCCACGGTCACAAATCCAGTTTTCATACAGGTAAACTCCAACCATGAAAGGGCACATGCCTGTAATAAAATGGTCATTCAGAGTATATTTTCATGTAGTATCTTTCTGGCTAAAACTTTGTGTGAAGACTACACTCACTACTACATTGACCTGTAGACCTTCGAATCCTAATACTCCTAATACTCCGATGGCCATAAACTACTGCCTAGCAACTCACCCACTCCAAATGTTGGGGCCCAGTTGCAGAAAACATTGGCGTAAAAATGTTGGTGCACTTACGATTGTCATGCCTGAGAACCAGCTGAGGGCTACAGCATTAAGTTTGGATGACAGAGGAGTCGGGGCAAGATTCTCCTGGGGTGCAGGATGACACTCCTCTGGGAAAGCAGGCTGGGCAGTAGAGTTGATGTACCAGCTGGACTCTCTCCTTGCACACAGGGACCACAGGTGCTGTCTAGGCTGTGTTGTAGGGGTAATACAGCAACTGAGCATTTTCTTTTTACACTGGAAACACAGGTGATGTCTGGGCTGTGTTGTAGGGGTAATGCAGCAGCTGAACCCTCTCCTCTGCCCCAGGAATCAATGGAGCTGTCTGGACTGTGCTGCACTGTGTCTGCACAGAAGCAGGGTTCACTTCTGCCTGTGGAGATCCTTCAGTCTGTCTCTCTCCTGGCCATGCTTCTGTCTTCAAAGTGGTTGCTGTTTCTTTTCCTTCCATGGCCTCTTCCCCGGGTCCCTCTGCTATTGGGTGCAGGGAGGAGCAAGTGCTCATGGGATCTGCAGTCCACTTCATATCAGAAGAATCGGCACTAATGTCCTTGCTTGTAACTGGCAGCAGCATCCACTAGACCCACTGCGTTCTCTGCAAGGGTTAGGCTACTTTCACATATGCGTTTTTGCTGTCTGGTTTTGAGATCCGTCATGGAATCTCAAAACCACAGCAAAACGCATCTGTTTAAATAATACAACTGACTGCATCCGTTCAGAATGTATCCGGTTGTATGATATCGAAAATGAACATGGTGGATCCAGGACTAAAACCATTGAAAGTCAATGAGTGTGGGATCTGTGTTTTACGAGTTCGAAAAAAACTAATTCAGCACCGTTGACTTATATGTTTTTGGTGCTGGATCCGGTATGATAAACACTGCTTGGGAACGCAACAAACCGGAACGGAATGCATTCTGGTACACTCCGTTTCCGGTTTATTCAGTTTTGTCCCCGAAGTGTTTTCCTCTGGTTGTGAGATCCTCTGCCAGATCTCAAAACCGGTAAGGAAAACGCAGATGTCAAAGTAGCCTTACACTTTATTGTTTTGCAGTGATTAAACAGGTGAGTAATGTTTGCTTTCTATTATATAATATTTTCTGTTTCATTTCTTAAATTCTTGAAAAGCCCCTTTAAATCGACCTGGTCATTCACATTGTCAATTGTGATAATGTGCCACTGAGTCTTGTGATGAAAAGGGTTAACCTGTAAGAGTAAATACTTCCTAAATACTGTATATACTGCTATAGGTTGTGACCATCAAGGAGACAAAGCATAAGGAACGATGTGCTCATCTCCAATGCTGCACATGTGGGACTGCAGCTACACATTCACCTCATCAGCAGCGTGAGCTTGACGTCTGGATGATCACAACTGACGATGCATTTCCGTCAATAAGAACAGGAATATTAACCCTCCTCCCTGTTGCAGGGCTCCTGTTGATGGAATCAATAAAGTCTCTTAACATCAACTGTAATTTCATTATTACTATTTGCACATGCTTTAATTTATTATGAGACCACATAGATGTAAAAATATGATATGACATATGATGCTTGTGAGGGTGGGAATTGGAAATGCATGGTTATTCAACAATAGTAACGTTTGTTCAACATTATTATGTAGAATGGCATCTGTAAAGAAGTTCATATTCAGGAGGGTAAAAGCTAGAACCCTAGTGCCACCTATTTGATACCAATTGGAACGTGACTTGGGATATAAGCCAAAACCAAATATTTTGTCCATAAGAAAAAGACAGCCATTTGCGGACAACTATTTTTTGATTGGAATAGCATTAGTTGTCAGGACTGAAACAAAAAGGTATACTGTGATGCAGCACCAGCTGGGACACAGTGCAATAAATGCTACACATATAACTTGTAGTGTAGGAGTATAATGTACAGCACAGGCACAGATCCTGCACTATACATTAGGCATTGCACAACACATCTATTAATAAGCATCAGACAAGTCATAGGGGAAAGAGGGGAACTGAAGGGGAGTTCCAGGCCTGAAGCATTATTGTTAGACAGACACACCAATGGGAGAGGGGAAAGGAGAGGGGACTAAGTCCTGTTCTTCATTGGTGTCCAGACAGTCCATGATGGAGTAGTCTCTGAGCAGGATGTTAACCAGCCTGTGTCAGTCCTGGATGAACATCCAGTTTATGACCAGGTGTTTCCTGGCAAGCTACAAAGCATCCTTAAAGCAGTTCATAAGGCACCAGGCCTACTCGATAGCATGAACAATGTGAGTCCCATGGAAAAGTCCATAAAGCACTGCAGTATGCTTCTGGCTGCACCTGGGAATAAAGTCTCTGAGTTCATTTTCCATTGCATGCAACAGGGCTTGCACAAATGGGCACTGACAAAAGAGATACAAGGGTGTTTCTTCAGCGAATTGGCAGTACCTGGTGTTGAACAGTCCATGGGCATGCATATGAGTTCTCAGGGGCAGGCCCCCGTGAATGGCTATTGATGCCTGGTGTTTTGTTTGTGCTAATTTGTTAACCTGCTAGAAGCCACCTTCTTTCAAACAATTTCAGTGGTGGCAGCAGGGCACCCTGTAATGGACTTTGCTCGGATGAGCTTGTGGATAGTCTTTGGTTTCCACAAGCTGGTGCTACTTTACAAACGTAAGAATGTCCTGGTAGTAGTAGATCAACCCACTGAGCCATCTTCCTTTGATGTCAGAGTCCTGCAGACACAGTCATACATGACTACTGCCTTGCAAGGGCTCCTTGTACATGACTGTCCTTTTTACCCTGTCTATATTGGAGCCACAGATGAAGCAAAAGATAGCACTGGTAATGGTCTGGCGTACTATGACATGAGGAGGCCAAACTTGCACTGTGTACTGAAGAACAGGCAGGATCTCATTCCGTAGCACAAGTCTTTCCTTCGATGATGAATCTTTTAGTTGACCTTTGCCAAACAATCTTGCCAGGACTTTAGGGCTTTCTTCCCAAACCAGGAATCCAGTATTTTGATGAATTCTGGCTGAATGGTGAAGGGCAAGGGAGTGAAAGAAGTCAGGGCCCGTTCCACTAACAGCACGGCTTCTGACTTAGCTCCAAAGCCCGGCAGAATTCCTCACATGTCTGGACAAGCGCTGTCACCAAATGTGCAGAAGATATTGTCGGTCTGGTCCTGGGGCACTGACTCTCTGACCTCTGGATTCAGCCAGATAGACTCTGCAAAGGGCTCGATAACAGAAACCAAAAGCAGAGGTGAAAGAGGACAGCCTTGTCTGACGCCAGAGAGGACTTGTTTAGGAGTCAGTCTTCCAGCTATTCACCAGCTTCACACTGAAAATATCAAGGTACAGTAGATCAGGTTAACACAGGAACAGAACATTTCCCCCAGCCTAAATCTTCCCAGCACCTGGCCCATAAAGACGTGTGAAGATCAAATGCCTTTTCCTGGTCAAGGCTGACCAGGGCCGCGGACATGCAATGGGCTTTTATATATATTGCACTGTATCACTGTGTCTATAATGAGGCTAGGCTGTCTGCGATCCTGTGCGCAGGAATGATACAAGTTGATGATTCATCCGATGATAGCCTTCAGCCAAGTGGCCAGTACTTTGGCAAGGATCTTGTAGTTCACGAGCTCTGCAAATTCATCCAATGTTATCCAAAAAGAGATTTAGGAGCGATGATTCTCATTGAAGTCTTCCTCAGCAGAGAATCTTCTGGTGGTTTCTTTATGATTTTAGCTCATATAGTTCTTCAAAGAACTTTTAGAGAACCACATTAGTTATCATGGATCTCCACTGTCAGGTTTTGCTCCTCAACAGTACAGAGAATGGTAGTGTTTGGGTGGATGAGAGATTTTTGATGTGTGTTTTGTAGAGTAAAGTTTCTCCTTGAGGAGAATGTCAACTTAGGGTACTTTTACACTTGCGTTGTGAAGATCCGGCAGGCAGTTCCGTCGCCGGAACTGCCTGCCGGATCCGGAAATCCATGTGCAAACGGATAGCATTTGTAGACGGATCCGGATGCGGATCCGTCTAACAAATGCATTGAAACACCGTATCCGTCTCTCCGGTGTCATCTGGAAAAACGGATCCGGTATTTTATTTTCATTTTTAAAGGTCTGCGCATGTGCAGACCGGAAAACCGGATCCGTTTTGCCAGAACACTTGGGGCCGGATCCGGCATTAATGCATTACAATGAAAGATAATGCCGGATCCGGCATTCCGGCAAGTGTTCCGGAGTTTTGGACGGAGAGAATACCACAGCATTCTGTCATAAGAGTGACTGAACTGAAGACATCCTGATGCATACTGAACAAATTGCTCTCCATTCAAAATGCATTAGGATAAAACTGATAATTTTTTCCGGTATTGAGCCCCTAGGACGGAACTCAATACCGTAAAACTGTAACGCAAGTGTGAAAGTACCCTTAGTGGTAAGGAGTGTTATAGGGCAGGAAATGTGCCCTGGGAAAAAGGAAATGTAAATAACCTACTATCCAGAAAGGTAAAAGGTGGCTCTCTAGTAACCCCTGTTGGATGGCCACCCTATAAGTTAATGTCTGGCCATGGTTTAAAGAGCCAGTGTTTGTGCTCCTGGAAGACATCTTATTTACCCTCAGGGAGCACAGCCTGGACTAAAAGACTTTCTACACCAACCTAGTGATTTTTACAAGGGGAAATTCCCCCCCCGCACAGAGCAAGAATCATAGGGACCACTCTGTGTGGTGGTAGAGGAACAGTCTGTAAGAGTGTGTGGGCATAAGGAGCATGCTGTGTATGCGGGGACATGGGGAGCAGTCTGTGTGTAAGGTGCACACAGGAGAAGAGACAAACAGCCATAGACACGTTGAGACTCACTCTTCTTTACTGGAACACCTTGAGAAGGAAAATAACCATAGACAACAACTATTCTGTCTCTCTCACCCTAAAAAAATTATCCCTTTTCCTTGTGTAGGGGTGTAGATGGCTACCCTGCACTGTCTCCCTAAGACAGTTCCTGGATTTGCTGAAGTCACACCAGTCTGAATATGGATTTGCTTGCATTAGTTGTCGTCCCACCACCACACTGTACTGTGTGTAGTACACATTCACTACACTTTTCTATCCTGCAAAGTCCAGCAAAAAAAAAAGCTAAATAACGTACACGTTAACGTATACTTTTTTTTTTTTTTTACAATGGAACTCTATGGTAACCTATGCCACTGTATGACATATATGTCATCCCTAAAAGACAAAAATGTAACGTGAACCCAACCTTAAACTAACACTTGTAGACTGCACCACTGGCACAAAACTCACACTTATCCAAGCAAACTCACACTACTCACTCACTTCCAGGCCAGGCAAAACTCCTTTCCCAGTGCAACATGTCCCCTGCTGTGTATTCCATGTGTGACAGAGAGCAGCATGGAGAGAAATGTGGCTATAGAGATCATGGGGAAGATGGAGTGCCTGGGGGCAGTTTATGTGAGGAGGGGAGACCATGGGAGCAGTCTATAAGATAGATAGGTGCATGGGGAGCAATCTGTGTGACAGAGGGAGCATAGGGAGCAGTCTGTATGATATAGGGAACTCAGGGAGCAGTCTATATGACAGAGGAGGCCATGCGGAGTAGTCTGTAATAGAGGGTGGTATGGAGAGCATTTTTTGTGAAAAAGGGAGGACTGGGGGGAAGCAGTTTATAACAGAAGGTGCATAGGAAGGAGTCTGTGTGATAGTTGGCATCGGGAGGACTCTGTGACAGAGATAGGGGCATGAGAGCATACCATGTAGCATTAACTATAATATTATTACTATGTGGGGTACAAAACTATTGTCATCAGGGGTGTTCTCTGTATGGCACTATTTTCTGGGAGCAGTTATAGTTATGACAACAGTTATACCTGTAGTACTCTATTAGCGAACATTGTACCAATCAGCAGGTACAATAATAGGGGCAAATAGAGCAGAAACAGGTACATAATTGGAGGTGACAGAAGAGAAGTGATTGTAGGGAGGATGCCCCCAATATGTTGGGCAGTAAACTATGCAGACACAAAGGGGTCTGGGCCAGATTGAAAAAAATGGGAAATGTGAACAACCACATTCAGATAATTTGTCAATACACCTAGAGGCTCAGCTCTCTCTGAAACTCTCATACCCTCTGCACTTTGATTGACAGGGCCAGGAAGTAAAAACTTCATCACTAGAGATGGCTTTGCGGTTCGCCCGGCGGTCGTTTCGCGGCGAATGTTGCTCGTTCGCGATTAGCCAAACATGCGAACATATGGCGATATTCACACGTGCCATATTTTTTTGCATAGGGCCGAACTTTGACCCATGACACATCCATCAGGTGCGACAGGACAGCCAATTGAGACGTTTCAGCACATGGACACATCCCCAACCCTAAAACAGAACCCAATTTGGCAGACATTTTACATTATGTGTTTTGCCAGTGTAGGGAGAGGTTGCATTTTGGAGCAGGGACAGACTGTTAGGGACACCAAATGCTAGCTAATAGGGCCACAAAAGTCCTTTTAAGGACTGGTATAGGTGTGATATCGATAGGTGTGATATAGAGGGGTGTGATAAACTTATAATATACTTTCTAACATAGAAATTATATCATAGTGTATTTGTATTGTGTAGTACCCGATTTCTCCTGACTGCCGAGGTGGCGCTAGAGTCCAAGACTGTGGGGATTGAGGTGTTTATCAGTGTGGCAGGGGTGAATCTGAATGATGATCAGTTCGTCTGTATGCATGGGTTGTCACCGAGTGCATTAGAGAAGAACATTTCAATTTTTGCCATTGATTCTGCACCTCTAACTCAGAAGTGTTTGTCTCAGATGGTGCATGAGATCCGATTAAGACTGGTTGACTTTCATTAAGAGTTCATCATCTCGTGTTTTGTGAGGGAAGGTCTTTCTGCTCTGTTGGTTTTGGGTTTACCGTGGTTAAGCAAGAATGATCCAACCATCGATTGGCAAGTGTAACGGATCTCCTGGCACCCCGACTGGGTACCTCAGTTGATGGATGTTTCTAGTGCTTCCCGAGGGCTCCAAGCACTCTACTTGACACCGTAAGCACTGCAGACCCCACGAACCGCCACAGCTTGGTTGGGGTCTCGCCGTCTCCTACCCCACCCTGGACCTACAAGGCTCCAGTGGATGAACCTCTCTTCCATCAGAGAGCGATGCAAGAACAAGCTCTTAAAAGAGCTCAGTGATTATAGCCAGGGGAGTATACAGCGTATAGCAATCCCCAGTGTAGATACAGCCTTTCCCCGACGAGGCTCTATGTTGAGGATAAAACAGAAACTCTTTAATGGGGCTACATGTCATCCTTTTATGCAGGTCTTCAAGCAAGGGACACTCCCACTGGGGACCTTGTGGAAGACTGCGACAGTTTATACATTAGCCAATCACATGCATTTAAAGTATTGAACCCTTCCCAGCAATTGTACACATTCCCCCCCCCCCCCCTCTGCCTGTGACGCAATCAACAAAATACAATAGGCTCTGCCTGTGACACAATTACCAAGCATAATGGGCTAACTTAATCACTCACAGGCAGAAAACACACATTTTCCCCAAAACATTAAAAAAAACATTAAAACCCCCCACATATCCCCATAATTTATACATCCATGGATAGCTCTGCTCTGGGAGAACAACATATACAAAAACCACCCAGATCCGAGCAGGGGTCCCCGAATTCCATGGAAGTCACATTTGGCCGACCGCAAGCATGGCTTTCCTGCCCAAAACAGTTCCACAGATTTAGGCTGTGCGGCCAATCTATCTTCTCCTTCAAAGTTAGTATATGGGCCATATACTAACTGTCAGATAGCCTCACGTGCAGCAAGTCTATCCGATCTTCTCACCTCTCTTTCAGAGGAGGGACCGTGACAGTATGGTCCGATTCGGCATTGCAAGCCTTTTCTGTGGTTAAGGAGTGTTTTGCTTCTGTCCCTATATTGGTGCAGCCGGATGTTTCACAGCCTTTCATTGTGGAGGTTGACGCCTCCGAGGTGGGGGTAGGAGCAGTCTTATCGCATGGCCCGTTACCGGGTAAATGGCGCCTATGTCCATTTTTCTCTAAAAAATAAATTACGATGTGGGTAACAGAGAGTTGCTGGCCATTAGGTTGGCTTTTGAGGAGTGGCGTCATTGGTTGGAAGGGGCCATTCATCCGATCACTGTGTTCACAGATCACAAAAATCTGGCGTTAACCTGGAATCGGCTAAACGACTGAACCCGAGGCAGACGGTCTTTGTTTTTCACCAGATTCAATTTCATTGTCACTTATCGTCCTGGGGTTTCAGATCGCCAAGATAATTGACTCTCGAGTTCTCCGTAGATCTTTTCAGTATCTTGTTCACTGGAAGGGTTATGGACCAGAGGAGAAGATGTGGGTACCAGCATCTGACGTGAATAGCAGTCGTTTGGTGAAAGCTTTTCACAAGACTCAACCGGATAAGGTCGGTCCTGGGTGCCTGGAGGTCACCCGCAAAAGGGGGGGGGGGGTACTGTCACGGACGTTCCTATGACAGGTGCCAGGAGATCAGTGAGACTGGCAACACGTGGTTTGATCTGACAGGTTCCTTGTGGTTTGATTCTTGTCTGTATTGTTTCTGGTAATGGTCACACCCCTTGCCTCAGGTGTTGCTTATGTGGTCATTTTACCTTCCCTATTTATTGTGGCTTCTCCCACCATGCTGTGCGGTTTATAGCTTCAGTCTTGTGGATTGCTGGTGTTTGAATCTCGGCGGAGTTCCTGTGCTTCCATAGCCATTTGAAGTTAAGTTACTCCTTCCAGTTTTATTGTTTGGGTTTTCTTGTGTTGCTCTTTTCCCTGCCATTTGTGTTTAGGCCTGAGGGAGACTCATGTTCGTCCTACCGTTTGGAGGAAGAGGTTGTCTCTTGTCCTAACATTAGTACCAGGGTCTTACAGGGTGAGTTAAGACTCTAGGTTCCTGTGTATGAACTCAGCTACCTCTGGTGTCAGTTCATACTTGCAGTCAGTCAGGACTTGGATTATGGTTTCTCTAGGAGGTGACCTGCTCATTTCCTTAGTTTACAGGCCTCCTATATTTGGTGTGGGTTTCCCTCCCACATCGTAGCGTGTCACTTTCAGAATATGGAGACACAAAAAAAACACATTTTTTTTTCAAAAATGCTTAATTTTGTAAAACTGAAACAAATAACCAAAAAAAGTAGTCATAGTTTGTATTGTTGCGCTCCGTCACAACCTGCTCTATAAAAGTAGCACATGATCTAACCTGTCAGGTGAACATTGTAAAAAACAAAAATTAAAAACAGTTCCAAAATAGCTATTTTTTGTTACCTTGCCTAACAAAAAGTGTAATATAGAGCAACCAAAAATTATACGTACCCTAAAATAGTACCAACAAACTGCCACCTTATCCCGTAGTTTCCAAAATGGGGTCACTTTTTTAGTTTTTACTCTAGGGGTGCATCAGGGAGTCTTCAAATGTGACGTGACAACTTAAAATTATCCCAGTGAAATCTGCCCTCCAAAAACCACATGACGCTTCTTTCCTTCTGCGTCCTGCCGTGTGCCCGTACAGCAGTTTACAATCACAAATTGGGTTTTTCTGTAAACTACAGAATCAGGGTAATAAATATTGAGCTTTGTTTGGCTGTTAACCCTTGCTTTGTTAGCGGAAAAAATTTGATTCAAATTTAAAATCTGCCAAAAAAGTGAAATTCCGAAATGTCATCTACATTTTACTTTAATTCTTGTGGAACACCTAAAGGGTTAACAAAGTTTGTAAAATCAGTTTTGAATACCTTGAGGGGTGTAGTTTCTAAAATGGGGCCATTTATGGGTGGTTTCTATTATGTAAGGATCAATCATCAGGAGAAATAAAATGGCTGCCGTCCTATTAGTACATGGAAAACATGTTCTCATCACACAGAAGGATATGTTACTTCAGAGCAGTGAGCCAAAGAGCTGCCTCATCTTCTTCTATGATCCTGCATACAGTTTAATATGATCTGCAGCTAAATCGCTGTAGAAATAGAGTGCATGAGGAGGCATGAAGTAGATAGGAGGGTGGGGGTGATGTGGATAATGGGCAGCAGCACTTGTATGCAGTCTTTATTATCACAGTCTGTCCTGTCTGTCCTCTCTGTACTTCATGTCTCCTCATGAACTCCATTCACACAGAGATTCAGTTAAAGTTCTTATAATTTGTATTCAGGATCATAATCCCTGACAAGTGGTGCAGAAAGGAGGATGAGGCAGCTTTTTACCTCAGTGCTTGGAAGTAACTTGTCCTCCTGTGTGAATAGGACAGGTTTTGTGTGTATTAATAGGACAGCGGCCATTTTGTTTGTCCTAATGACTGCTCCTTAAACAAAATGAGCCATTATAAATCATGAAAGGTATATGGGAATATATTTACAATAGAGTAATATTTAAGTATTTTCATTTTATAAATTCCTTGAGAACCCCTTTAAAAATTTGGTTTTGGATATTTTCTTAAAACATTTAAGATTTGCTTCTAAACTTCTAAGCCTTCTAACGTCCTAAAAAAAGAAAATGTCATTTACAAAATGATCCAAACATGAAGTAGACATATGGGGAATGTAAAGTAATAACTATTTTAGGAGGTATCACTATCTACTTTAAAAAGCAGATAAATGTAAATTTTGAAAATTGCAATTTTTCCAAATTTTTGGTTGATTTGGTATTTTTTTATGAATAAAAATGAAATATTTTGACTCAAATGTACAACTGTCATGAAGTAGAATAGGAGACGAGAACACTATCTCAGAATGGCTTGGATAAGTAAAAGCGTTTTTAAGTTATCAACACATAAAGTGACACATGTCAGATTTGGAAAAAATGGCCTGGTCCTTAAGGTGAAAAATGGCAGGGTCCTGAAGGGGTTAAACAGGGAGGTTTGGTAATCTTGAGTTGCCTTTTTAAGGATGAGTTACAAGAGATGGGCGATCAGTATCAAGAGCATCAGTGAGGACAGAAGTGTTGTGATATATAAGTGGCTCCTGTCGACTTGAATACTTGTGCCTGATAAGGAGCGCCATTTATTGTAACTATAGGATGAAGGTCTGTGATGGTATTACATGTAAACACACCCTGAGAAGTTCCACACATCTTGGCGTGAATAAGTTAAAGCTCTTTACAATCATTGGTATAGGCACGCAGGTGTGATAATGAGGCAGACTGAAGTGGTGCTTGAAGCAGCAGGATCTGGAATAGAGGAAGTTTATTTCGCTGCTGTCACTGTGGAAGCCGGCGTTTTCTGTAAACCTGGGGGATATAATTGCAGTTGCACTTAAAGAGACAACAGTCTTTTTGGCAAAGTAGGACACTTGTATTGCTGTGTTTGTTTTATTATTAAATGGGTTTCCCAGGACTAGAAAAAGATGGCTACTTTCTTGCAAAAACAGCACCAAACCTCTCTATAGGTTCTGTGTGGTATTACAGCTCAGCCTCGTTCACTTCAATGGAGCTGAACTGCCAGGAATACCAGAAAAAAAATACATTTTCTAATGCTGGTCAACCCCTTTAGGATTAAAAGGTTTGTCCAGCACAAGTGTTTATACAAAATAAAGTTGTGTGCCCCTTTGAAGGGCTTGTCTGATATTTTTTATTTATCTTGGACAACCCTTTTAAAAGTGCACACAACTTCATTTGCAACATACACTATTTGCCGATAAAAAAACCTTTTAAATTTCTTTTCGGTCAGGCTTATTCTATGCTAGGACTATTCAGGAGGATGTCTTAAAGGGGTTGTCCAAGACCTACAGTTGCTTGTAAAAAAAAATCATGGTATACTCAGCCCTTTCTCCAGCAGCATTCTCATGGGTGCTGATCCGTTCCTGATGTGCTGATATGATATGTTAGATGCAACACTGCAGCCATAGTTAAGGGCCACGAATGGCGGACGGAGTGCGCTCTATCTTGTTTCTACAACCTTTTAACATGTTTAAAGGGTAACTGTCATGTTTTCATCCAAAAAATCAATTTAGCATATGTTACTGACAGATGCATAAAGCAATCTTTCGTTTCTTCACATACCACTGTTTTTCTTGAGTTTTTCCCTTAGTTAAGGCTGTTTAAACATTTACAATATGAGAACTTTCTGAAGATGGTTCCTCTGCCAGTTCTCTGAGGGCAAAACTGCTTTCCCTCCCTTCCGATACACACTTGCTGTAGCCCCCAGCTTCCTGGCAGCCAATCAGATTGGATTACTGAGAGATACGCCTCCTCACTCTAAAGCCTAAAGCAGGCATGCAGTGTGAAGGACCGCCCCTCTGTCTATCTGTCTTCTTAGCTGGAGAAAGACAAGCCCTAGCAACAGTCTTTAAAAGGAGCAATGGAAAGGGACAGAGAACATTAATGAAAGCTGTTATTATAAGGAATTTACAGATCTTTTGACAATCATTGACAGACTAGCTCTAATAAACTAGCAAATAAAAAAATATGACAATTACTCTTTAATAATAAAGATTTGTTTTTACTTATGAGGAGAGCTGGAACCACATTATCTATTATTGTTATATTTACTGCTGCAGCCAATTACTGTTCTCAACATAGTCACCTGACTCATAGAAACATAGAATGTGTCGGCAGATAAGAACCATTTGGCCCATCTAGTCTGCCCAATATACTAAATACTATGGATAGCCCCTGGCCCTATCTTATATGAAGGATGGCCTTATGCCTATCCCATGCATGCTTCAACTCCACTGTATTTGCAGCTACCACGTCTGCAGGAAGGCTATTCCATGCATCCACTACTCTCTCAGTAAAGTAATACTTCCTGGTTTTACTTTTAAACCTTTGCCCCTCTAATTTAAAACGATGTCCTCTTGTAGCAGTTTTTCTTCTTTTAAATATTCTCTCCTCTTTTACCTTGTTGATTCCCTTTATGCATTTAAAAGTTTCTATCATATCCCCTCTGTCTCTTCTTTCTTCCAAGCTATACATGTTAAGGTCCTTTAATCTTTCATGGTAAGTTTTATCCTGCAATCCATGTACTAGTTTAGTAGCTCTTCTCTGAACTCTCTCCAAAGTATCAATATCCTTCTGGAGATATGGTCTTCAGTACTGAGCACAATACTCCAAATGAGGTCTCACTAGTGCTCTGTAGAGCGACATGAGCACCTCCCTCTTTCTACTGGTAATGCCTCTCCCTATACACCCAAGCATTCTGCTAGCATTTCCTGCTGCTCTGTGACATTGTCTGCCTACCTTTAAGTCTTCTGAAATAATGACCCCTAAATCCCTTTCCTCAGATACTGAGGTTAGGACTGTATCACTGATTTTATATTCTGCTCTTGGGTTTTTACGCCCCAGGTGCATTATTTTGCACTTATCAACATTAAATTTTAGTTGCCAGAGTTCTGACCATTCCTCTAGTTTTCCTAAATCCTTTTCCATTTGGTGTATCCCTCCAGGAACATCAACCCTGTTACAAATCTTTGTCATTCTTCTCTGCAGATACTTTCAAGCTGTGTCAGGTTGGATGGGGACCATTGGTGGACAGCCATTTTCAGGTCTCTCCAGATATGTTCCATTGGGTTGAAGTCAGGGCTCTGGCTGGGCCACTGAAGGAAATTCAGAGAGTTGTCCCTTTTTTTAACATATGACGTACATGTACTTCTTGATGGCTGAAGGGGTATATAGATTGGGCTCAGGAGCTGACACCCTCCTACAGTGACTGGGATCAGGAGATAACTCTCATCCTGCTCATTTAACCCCTCAGATTCCGAGGTCAATAGAGACAGTAAAATCTGAGCGGTTAGACAGAGGGGGCTGCCTCTATACTGTTTCATGAGGCCCCTGTGCCGACCAGTTTTCATGGAAGCTGGCGCCTTGTGAAGGCCTATACAGTTATGTTACTGCTCCAGTTAGGGTGTATTAGGTGATCCGTTCCCTCACCGTACGCTGTGATACCGATATATTACAGCAAATTCTACAAGCAACTAAATAATTTTAGGTTCAATTTATCTAATGGGGACTAAAAATAAAGTAAAAGTTAAAAGGATTCTGTCACCAGGTTTTGGGCTATAGAGCTTCGGACATGCACGGCTAGATCGCCACTAGCATGTCCGCAATATATCTGTCCTATAGGGCTGTGTGCTTTTAATTTCTTTAAAAAAGGATTTTATAGATCTGTAAATGAGTGTTGTATGTGTCCAAGGGGCTGTACTAACCTTCCTGGAGCCCAGCCGTGCCCAGCCACGCCCGCCTGTGAAGGAGCCCAGCACTGCCTATGTCCTCCGAATCTCCTCCTTTCATCAACTATAGATTGCCGTGAGCTCGCGCATGCGCAGTTCTTTCCCTGAGGCTGATGCCAGCACAGGGAAAGAACACTATACTGGCACTGCGCATGCGCGAGCTCCGCATCGCGAGATTACGCCAATCTATAGTTGATGAAAGGAGGAGATTCGGAGGACATAGGCGGTGCTGGGCTCCTTCACAGGCGGGCGTGGCTGGGCACGGCTGGGCTCCAGGAAGGTTAGTACAGCCCCTTGGACACATACAAGACTAATTTACATATCTATAAAATCCTTTTTTAAAGAAATTAAAAGCACACAGCCCTATAGGACAGATATATTGCAGACATGCTAGCGGCGATCTAGCCGTGCATGTCCGCAGCTCTATAGCCTAAAACTTGGTGACAGAATCCCTTTAAATAAAGGTTTAAAAATATAATAATATACCCCAAATTCAAATCATCCGCCATCCCACTTCCACATTTTAATCACCTCAGCTCCCCTAGCTCAAACACCCTTAACCACCTCCGGACCGCCTAACGCAGGATCGCGTTCCGGAGGTGGCAGCCCTGCGCACAGTCACGCATATACGCGTCATCTCGCGAGACGCGAGACTTCCTGTGAACGCGCGCACACAGGCGCGCGCGCTCACAGGAACGGAAGGTAAGAGAGTTGATCTCCAGCCTGCCAGCGGCGATCGTTCGCTGGCAGGCTGGAGATGTGTTTTTTTTAACCCCTAACAGGTATATTAGACGCTGTTTTGATAACAGCGTCTAATATACCTGCTACCTGGTCCTCTGGTGGTCCCCTTTGTTTGGATCGACCACCAGAGGACACAGGTAGCTCAGTAAAGTAGCACCAAGCACCACTACACTACACTACACCCCCCCCCGTCACTTATTAACCCCTTATTAGCCCCTGATCACCCCTAATCACCCCATATAGACTCCCTGATCACCCCCCTGTCATTGATTACCCCCCTGTCATTGATCAACCCCCTGTAAAGCTCCATTCAGACGTCCGCATGATTTTTACGGATCCACTGATAGATGGATCGGATCCGCAAAACGCATCCGGACGTCTGAATGAAGCCTTACAGGGGCGTGATCAATGACTGTGGTGATCACCCCATATAGACTCCCTGATCACCCCCCTGTCATTGATTACCCCCCTGTAAAGCTCCATTCAGACGTCCGCATGATTTTTACGGATCCACTGATAGATGGATCGGATCCGCAAAACGCATCCGGACGTCTGAATGAAGCCTTACAGGGGCATGATCAATGACTGTGGTGATCACCCCATATAGACTCCCTGATCACCCCCCTGTAAAGCTCCATTCAGACGTCCGCATGATTTTTACGGATGCACTGATAGATGGATCCGATCCGCAAAACGCATCCGGACGTCTGAATGAAGCCTTACAGGGGCATGATCAATGACTGTGGTGATCACCCCATATAGACTCCCTGATCACCCCCCTGTCATTGATTACCCCCCTGTCATTAATTACCCCCCTGTAAAGCTCCATTCAGACGTCCGCATGATTTTTACGGATGCACTGATAGATGGATCGGATCCGCAAAACGCATCCGGACGTCTGAATGAAGCCTTACAGGGGCGTGATCAATGACTGTGGTGATCACCCCATATAGACTCCCTGATCACCCCCCTGTCATTGATTACCCCCCTGTAAAGCTCCATTCAGACGTCCGCATGATTTTTACGGATGCACTGATAGATGGATCGGATCCGCAAAACGCATCCGGACGTCTGAATGAAGCCTTACAGGGGCATGATCAATGACTGTGGTGATCACCCCATATAGACTCCCTGATCACCCCCCTGTCATTGATTACCCCCCTGTCATTGATTACCCCCCTGTAAAGCTCCATTCAGATGTCCGCATGATTTTTACGGATGCACTGATAGATGGATCGGATCCGCAAAACGCATCCGGACGTCTGAATGAAGCCTTACACGGGCGTGATCAATGACTGTGGTTATCACCCCATATAGACTCCCTGATCACCCCCCTGTCATTGATCACCCCCCTGTCATTGATCAACCCCCCTGTCATTGATCAACCCCCCTGTCATTGATCACCCCCCTGTCATTGATCACCCCCCTGTCATTGATCACCCCTCTGTAAGGCTCCATTCAGATATTTTTTTGGCCCAAGTTAGCGGAATTTATTTATTTTTTTCTTACAAAGTCTCATATTCCACTAACTTGTGTCAAAAAATAAAATCTCACATGAACTCACCATACCCCTCACGGAATCCAAATGCGTAAAATTTTTTAGACATTTATATTCCAGACTTCTTCTCACGCTTTAGGGCCCCTAGAATGCCAGGGCAGTATAAATACCCCACATGTGACCCCATTTCGGAAAGAAGACACCCCCAGGTATTCCGTGAGGGGCATATTGAGTCCATGAAAGATTGAAATTGTTGTCCCAAGTTAGCGGAACGGGAGACTTTGTGAGAAAAAAATTAAAAATATCAATTTCCGCTAACTTGTGCCAAAAAAAAAAAAATTCTATGAACTCGCCATGCCCCTCATTGAATACCTTGGGGTGTCTTCTTTCCAAAATGGGGTCACATGTGGGGTATTTATACTGCCCTGGCATTCTAGGGGCCCCAAAGCGTGAGAAGAAGTCTGGTATCCAAATGTCTAAAAATGCCCTCCTAAAAGGAATTTGGGCACCTTTGCGCATCTAGGCTGCAAAAAAGTGTCACACATCTGGTATCGCCGTACTCAGGAGAAGTTGGGGAATGTGTTTTGGGGTGTCATTTTACATATACCCATGCTGGGTGAGAGAAATATCTTGGTCAAATGCCAACTTTGTATAAAAAAATGGGAAAAGTTGTCTTTTGCCAAGATATTTCTCTCACCCAGCATGGGTATATGTAAAATGACACCCCAAAACACATTCCCCAACTTCTCCTGAATACGGCGATACCACATGTGTGACACTTTTTTGCAGCCTAGGTGGGCAAAGGGGCCCATATTCCAAAGAGCACCTTTAGGATTTCACAGGTCATTTACCTACTTACCACACATTAGGGCCCCTGGAAAATGCCAGGGCAGTATAACTACCCCACAAGTGACCCCATTTTGGAAAGAAGACACCCCAAGGTATTCCGTGAGGGGCATGGCGAGTTCCTAGAATTTTTTATTTTTTGTCACAAGTTAGTGGAAAATGCTTATTTTTTTTTTATTTTTTTTTTCATACAAAGTCTCATATTCCACTAACTTGTGACAAAAAATAAAAAGTTCCATGAACTCACTATGCCCATCAGCGAATACCTTGGGGTCTCTTCTTTCCAAAATGGGGTCACTTGTGGGGTAGTTATACTGCCCTGGCATTCTAGGGGCCCAAATGTGTGGTAAGGAGTTTGAAATCAAATTCTGTAAAAAATGACCTGTGAAATCCGAAAGGTGCTCTTTTGAATATGGGCCCCTTTGCCCACCTAGGCTGCAAAAAAGTGTCACACATCTGGTATCTCCGTAATCGGGAGAAGTTGGGGAATGTGTTTTGGGGTGTCATTTTACATATACCCATGCTGGGTGAGAGAAATATCTTGGCAAAAGACAACTTTTCCCATTTTTTTATACAAAGTTGGCATTTGACCAAGATATTTATCTCACCCAGCATGGGTATATGTAAAAAGACACCCCAAAACACATTCCTCAACTTCTCCTGAATACAGAGATACCAGATGTGTGACACTTTTTTGCAGCCTAGGTGGGCAAAGGGGCCCACATTCCAAAGAGCACCTTTCGGATATCACAGGTCATTTACCTACTTACCACACATTTGGGCCCCTAGAATGCCAGGGCAGTATAACTACCCCACAAGTGACCCCATTTTGGAAAGAAGAGACCCCAAGGTATTCGCTGATGGGCATAGTGAGTTCATGGAAGTTTTTATTTTTTGTCACAAGTTTGTGGAATATGAGACTTTGTATGAAAAAAAAAAAAAAAAAAAAATCATCATTTTCCACTAACTTGTGACAAAAAATAAATAATTCGAGGAACTCGCCATGCCCCTCACGGAATACCTTGGGGTGTCTTCTTTCCAAAATGGGGTCACTTGTGGGGTAGTTATACTGCCCTGGTATTCTAGGGGCCCAAATGTGTGGTAAGGAGTTTGAAATCAAATTCAGGAAAAAATGAGGAGTGAAATCCGAAAGGTGCTCTTTGGAATATGGGCCCATATTCCAAAGAGCACCTTTCGGATTTCACAGGTCATTTTTTACAGAATTTGATTTCAAACTCCTTACCACACATTTGGGCCCCTAGAATGCCAGGGCAGTATAACTACCCCACAAGTGACCCCATTTTGGAAAGAAGAGACCCCAAGGTATTCGCTGATGGGCATAGTGAGTTCATAGAACTTTTTATTTTTTGTCACAAGTTAGTGGAATATGAGACTTTGTAAGAAAAAAATAAATAAATAAAAAAATCATCATTTTCCGCTAACTTGTGACAAAAAATAAAAAGTTCTATGAACTCACTATGCCCATCAGCGAATACCTTAGGGTGTGTACTTTCAGAAATGGGGTCATTTGTGGGGTGTTTGTACTGTCTGGGCATTGTAGAACCTCAGGAAACATGACAGGTGCTCAGAAAGTCAGAGCTGCTTCAAAAAGCGGAAATTCACATTTTTGTACCATAGTTTGTAAACGCTATAACTTTTACCCAAACCATTTTTTTTTTTACCCAAACATTTTTTTTTTATCAAAGACATGTAGAACTATAAATTTAGAGCAAAATTTCTATATGGATGTCGTTTTTTTTTGCAAAATTTTACAACTGAAAGTGAAAAATGTCATTTTTTTGCAAAAAAATCGTTAAATTTCGATTAATAACAAAAAAAGTAAAAATGTCAGCAGCAATGAAATACCACCAAATGAAAGCTCTATTAGTGAGAAGAAAAGGAGGTAAAATTCATTTGGGTGGTAAGTTGCATGACCGAGCAATAAACGGTGAAAGTAGTGTAGTGCAGAAGTGTAAAAAGTGGCCTGGTCTTTCAGGGTGTTTAAGCACTGGGGGCTGAGGTGGTTAATGAACAGGCCACTTTTTACACTTCTGACCTACACTACTTTCATGGTTTATTGCTCGGTCATACAACTTACCACCCAAATGAATTTTACCTCCTTTTCTTCTCACTAATAGAGCTTTTATTTGGTGGTATTTCATTGCTGCTGACATTTTTACTTTTTTTGTTATTAATCGAAATTTACCGAAATTTTTGCAAAAAAAAAAGACATTTTTCACTTTCAGTTGTAATTTTTTTTTTTTTAAAACCTACATTTCTATATAAATTTTTCTCTAAATTTATTGTTCTACATGTCTTTCAGAAATAAAAAAATGCAATAAGTGTATGTTTATTGGTTTGGGTAAAAGTTATAGCGTTTACAAACTATGGTACAAAAATGTGAATTTCCGCATTTTGAAGCAGCTCTGACTTTCTGAGCACCTGTCATGTTTCCTGAGGTTCTACAATGCCCAGACAGTACAAACACCCCACAAATGACCCCATTTCGGAAAGTAGACACCCTAAGGTATTCGCTGATGGGCATAGTGAGTTCATAGAACTTTTTATTTTTTGTCACAAGTTAGTGGAAAATGATGATTTTCTTTTTTTTTTTATTACAAAGTCTCATATTCCACTAACTTGTGACAAAAAATAAAAACTTCCATGAACTCACTATGCCCATCACAAAATACCTTGGGGTGTCTTCTTTCCAAAATGGGGTCACTTGTGGGGTAGTTATACTGACCTGGCATTTTAGGGGCCCTAATGCGTGAGAAGCAGTTTGAAATTCAAATGTGTAAAAAATGTCCTGTGAAATCCTAAAGGTGCTCTTTAGAATTTCGGCCCCTTTGCCCACCTAGGCTGCAAAAAAGTGTCACACATGTGGTATCGCCGTACTCAGGAGAAGTTGGGCAATGCGTTTTTGGGTGTCTTTTTACATATACCTATGCTGGGTGAGAGAAATATCTCTCTAAAAGACAACTTTTCCCATTTTTTTTATACAAAGTTGTCATTTGACTGAGATATTTATCTCACCCAGCATGGGTATATGTAAAAAGACACCCCAAAACACATTGCCCTACTTCTCCTGAGTACGGCGATACCACATGTGTGACACTTTATTGCAGCCTAGGTGGGAAAAGGGGCCCAAATTCTAAAGAGCACCTTTAGGATTTCACTGGGCATTTTTAACACATTTGGATTTCAAACTACTTCTCACGCATTAGGGCCCCTAAAATGCCAGGGCAGTATAACTACCCCACAAGTGACCCCATTTTGGAAAGAAGACACCCCAAGGTATTCCGTGAGGGGCATGGCGAGTTCCTAGAATTATTATTTTTTTGGCACAAGTTAGCGGAAAATTATGGTTTTTTTTTTCCCCTTACAAAGTCTCATATTCCACTAACTTGTGACACCGTACTCAGGAGAAGTAGGGAAATGTGTTTTGGGGTGTATTTTTACATATACCCATGCTAGGTGAGAGAAATATCTCTCTAAAAGTCAACTTTTCCCATTTTATTATACAAAGTTGTCATTATAGAGAGATATTTCTCTCACCCAGCATGGGTATATGTAAAAAGACACCCCAAAACGCATTGCTCAACTTCTCCTGAGTACGGCGATACCACATGTGTGACACTTTTTTGCAGCCTAGGTGCGCAAAGGGGCCCAAATTCCTTTTAGGAGGGTATTTTTAGACATTTGGATTCCATACTTCTCACGCTTTAGGGCCCCTAAAATGCCAGGGCAGTATAAATACCCCACATGTGACCCCATTTTGGAAAGAAGACACACCAAGGTATTCCGTGAGGGGCATGGTGAGTTCATAGAATTTTTTTTTTTTGGCACAAGTTAGCGGAAATTATTTATTTTTTTCTCACAGTCTCCCTTTCCACTAACTTGTGACAATTGCGGACAAGAAAAGGCATTTTCTATATAGTTCTGGCAATGTGCGGATCCGCAAAATGCAGAAAGCACATTGCCGGTGTCCGTGTTTTGCGGATCCGCGGTGTCCCTGTTTTGCGGATCCGCGGATCCGCAAAACACATACGGACGTCTGAATGGAGCCTTACAGGGGGGTGATCAATGACAGGGGGGTGATCAGGGAGTCTATATGGGGTGATCACCCCCCCTGTAAGGCTCCATTCAGACGTCCGTATGTGTTTTGCGGATCCGCAAAACACATACTGACGTCTGAATGGAGCCTTACAGGGGGGTGATCAATGACAGGGGGGTGATCAGGGAGTCTATATGTTGTGATCAGGGGTTAATAAGTGACAGCGGGGGGGGGTTTTAGTGTAGTGGTGATTGGTGCTACTTACAGTGCTGCTTGTGTCCTCTGGTGGTCGATCCAAGCAAAAGGGACCACCAGAGGACCAGGTAGCAGGTATATTAGACGCTGTTATCAAAACAGCGTCTAATATACCTTTAAGGGGTTAAAAAAATCGCATCTACAGCCTGCCAGCGAACGATCGCCGCTGGCAGGCTGCAGATCCACTCGTTTACCTTCGGTTCCTGTGAATGCGCGCGACTGTGTGCGCGCGTTCACAGGAAATCTCGCCTCTCGCGAGATGACGCGCTGGCGCGTCCAGGAGGAATGAATCGACCACCTCCGGAACGCAATCCTGCGTTAGGCAGTCCGGAGGCGGTTAAAGGGCATCTGTCAGCAGATTTGTACCTATGACACCGGCTGACCTGTTACATGTGCGCTTGGCAGCTGAAGGCATCTGTGTTGGTCCCATATTCATATGTGCCCGCATTGCTGAGAAAAATGATGGTTTAATTGATGCAAATGAGCCTCTAGGAGCAAAGGGGGCGTTGCCGTTACACCTAGAGGCACTGCTCTCTCTGCAACTGCCACGCCCTTTCCACTTTGATTAACAGGGGCAGGTAGTAAAAAATTCATCACAGCTGACCCTGTCAGAGTGTAGAAGGTGTGGCAGTTGCAGAGAGAGCGGAGCCTCTAGGTGTAATGGCTACGCCTCCGTTGCTCCTAGAGGCTCATTTGCATATAATATAAACATAAATTTTCTCAGTTATGCGGCCACATAGGAACATGGGACCAACACAGATGTCTTCAGTTCAGACAGTTTCAAAGCTGCAAATCTGCTGGCAGATTCATTGGTATTTCCACATGGGTAATTGGCAGGGGTGGGGGTCTATGCATTGTGAATTTTACCAGAAGGAGCCACCTCTGCTCAATATGGAGCCCTTCATGGGCAGCTCTTTGTGTCAGTAGTGGGAATTCTTCTATTCTGCCTGATTATATGACAGTCATACAGTATAGTAAATAACAGCCAAATATTATCTTATCCCTCCCTCCCTCCCTCCCTCCCACCCTGCCCCTGCCCCTGCCCCTGCCCCTGCCCCTGCCCCTGCCCCTGCCCCATAGCCACTTAGTCACTTAGTGACTGGCTCTGTAGGCATGGTAACACGTTATTTAAGCACATTGGTGTGACACGCCCCCAACTTCCAGCCAATCAGATGAAGGAGAAGCTGTGACATCAGCTGCCAATCCTCTCAGGGAGAATACGGCACGTAGTGAAAGCGAGGCTTGAGCCGCACGGCAGATTTCCGGATGTGGCACATGGATTGCGAAGTAGACACGTCACCCTATAACACGTTGACGTCAGAGGCTCCGGTGCCTGTCGTCATGTGATTCGTCGCTGCAGCATCATTCTATTAGATGGACGTAGATGAGGCATTTCACTCAGTCGGGGAGTTCGGCCGGTGCCAGAAGCGGCTGACAGGTTTCCTAGTCCTGCTGCAGGTCGGTCCTGTCATTGAGGGTGTGCGGGCCACCAGAATGATCCCGACTACACGGCGACTTTTGGCATGCGATTTATGTCGCATGGTGTAACTTCGTGCAGATTCTGTGAATCAGTGGGAATGTCTCCACTTGAAGTCAGAGGAGTTTCCTGCAGTTTAGGATTGTGTTATTACTTGTCATGAGCAGGTGGCTATTCACTGGATGTGGACTCCTTTCTGTATGGTCTGTGCTCACACCAGCACAGGCCATCATCACTGGTCGGCAGTATTGTCACCATAGAGCCTCAGTGCTGCAGATCCTTAAAGGGGTACTCCAGGATTTAGATATTAATGGCAGACATTCAGCACCCCCGCCGATCCTCTGTTACCTTGTTCTTCCCTTGAGCTCTGCAATTACCAGGTCCGTCTTTTGTGCGGTGGAAGGTAAGAGAGGATTGGGGGAGGTGCCAAGTATCGGCCATTAAAGGGGTTATTCGACCCATTAAATGCCCCCCATATGCAGACATCCCAACCTACAAAAACTCATTTCAGGGAGGTTTTCTTCTTTTTTTTTTCTTTCACAAACTTTTTATTACATTTTCCAGACATATGCAGTACCTGCACACTTTGCTCTATGGTGTGGAGGACTGGGCTCATTACCCTGCCCCAAATTATCATATTTCTGTATATGATTAAAGGGATTCTGTCACCACCTATAAGCCCTGTGAGCTAAACATCTGCTCATGTCCAGGTAGCATTCAGATTTCTAAGGTGGCCTTATAAAAGCTATTTGTGGCTTTATTCTGCGGAAAAACAGGTTTTACTAACCTGTCAATCATTGAATTAAGGTGCCCAAGCAGGGGAGGTCTGTGGATGCATGGTGCCCGGCCGCACGCATCGCCGTTCGTGCCCAGCGCCGCCTTCTACTTCTCAGTGGCACCTCTCCCTCCCTCCCCCCGCTCTGAGATCCCGCGCGTGCGCACAGGCTCAGCCTGATGCGCTGTTGCGGACTGCTGGCATCGGCTTCTTCTTGCACTGTGCGCACGCGCCGAGAAGGGGACACTGCTACAGGTTGCCGGAAAGGTTTACTGCGAGTAAACTAGAGATGGGAAGTTCGGATCTTTCACATGAACCGATTCATGAATCTAATCTTCGGTTCATTCTCTGAGCTGACAAGATGCAAGTGAACCGAAGCTTAGGTTGCGCAATGCGCATGCGCGGATGCTTCGATTCACTTGCTGACTCGCTGAGTCGGCTCTTGGTCTGAGTCAGGAAGTTTATTCTTTAAAACCCTGTGTGTAATTATCTACCCCACTGTAGGAAAAAAACAAGCATCCAGGGGGTGTGAATTTAACACTGGGGATAATAATATAATTAAAATGGAGGGTTAAATGTGTAAATGTATTTAAAAAAAAAACCATCTCTCTCAATAGTTCTATAGCTACTGAATGAGACAGAAAAAGGGATGCCTTTAACATATATATCTCCTTGAGAAGCCAATTTGACCCTAAAGGGTTAATTCAACCTGTAATCTAAACTCTCTGTCCTGTCACTTCTCTTATCTCTCTGCTCTGCTATCAGTGAACCTTTCCGGGTTATATTGTCTCACATGCGGGTGTCATGGAGCCGCTATCTAATAGCGGGAGACTCCCTGAACCTCCGGGAGACTTGAGATCCCTGCATATGCATTTATCTGGCTCCCCTTCCTAGCACCCGCGTCGCTTCTGAAGCCTGCGCGGCCGCCGCTGCATCTCCCCGTTGTGCGAATGAAAACATCCGGCATTGGGGGGGGGCAGCCAATAGCAGGCGGTAACGGGAGCAAGCATACCAAGCATCGCGGGTGACACTAGGGAGGCTTGTCCTTGTCACTGCCTGCTGCTATTGGCTGAACGCCCCCCGACTAAAGTTGTTGCGATACCAAATTTTTTAATCGGTTTCGATACCATAAAAAAGTATTGCGATACTCAATACCATTCGATACCACGTGAAAAAAATAAAACACCAAAAAAGCAACGTGCATTCCGCATTTTAAAAAATGGGGAATCGCGCAGTTTTTATTTAGATATTTTTCTGTTCACCGCATAGATTATTTTTTTTTTTTATAGTTTGGACTCTTTGGATGTGGCAATATGTGATAGGTTTATTTATTTATATTTTATATGTAAAATTGGGAAAGGGGGTGATTTATGCTTTATATTTTGGTGTTTGTTTTTTTTTAAACTTTTTATTTAATAACTATTTTCCCCCTTAGGGGCTAGAACCTGGGATCTTTTAATCCCTTGTCCTATTCACCCTGATAGATCTCTATTAGGGTCCATTCACACGTCCGCAAAATAAGTCCGCATCCGTTCCGCAATTTTGCAGAACGGGTGCAGACCCATAAATTTTCAATGGGGCCGGAATGTGCTGTCCGCATCCGCATTTGTGGATCCGCACTTCCGCATCCGTGCTTCCGTTTCCGCCAAAAAATAGAACATGTCCTATTCTTGTCCGCAGTTGACAGAAAAATTAGGCATTTTCTATTATAGCGCCGGCGATGAGAAATTGTGGAATGCACATTGCCGGTGTCCGTGTTTTGCGGATCCGCAGAACACTTACGGACGTGTGAATGGACCTTAGGGTGAATAGGACCTCACACTCTCCCTGCTTCTCTGTGCACACAGCATCAGGGATGTTACCATGGCAGCCAGGGCTTCAGTAGCATCCTGGCTGCCATGGTAACCGATCGGAGCCCCAGGATTACGCTGCTGGGGCTCCGATCAGAAGCTGCCACTGCCACCAATGAGAAGGGGAGGGGACCCTGTGGCCACTGCCACCAATGATTTTAATACTGAGGAGGAGGGGGGGCACACTGCGCCACTAATGATAATTAACCTTTAATACAGGAGGCGGGTGTCGGCAGCAGATCAGCGGCAGTTAACCCCTCAGGTCAGAGGCAGGGTGCCGACTATGTGATTCTGCTGCTGGCACCTGCCTCCTGTATTAAAAGTTAGAGGACCTTTCATGGGTCCGGACTTTAAGTTACCAGGCTACATAGAGCGGCGCCCTGGGATCTCCCTGCACTTACTATTATTCCGGGGCGCCGCTCCGTTAGCCCGCTGTGTCCCTCGGTATTTTCGGTCTCTTGGTAAAACTGGGAGGAGTCTGCCCTTTTTCTCCCTGGGCGTTCCTTCTCCCTGGCTGTAGTGCTGTCCAATTGTGGCATAGAGCTCAGGGAGAAAAAAGGGAAGGCTCCTCCCAGTTTTACCAAGAGACCGAAAATACAGAGGGACACAGCGGGCTAACGGAGCGGCGCCCCGGAATACTAGTAAGTGCTGGGAGATCCCGGGGCGCCGCTCTACACAGCCTGATGGTTACTTTACAATGTTCGGACCGATGAAAGGTCCTAATTAACTTTCATTGGTGGCGCAGTGCCCCCGCCCCTCCTTCGCCCCCTCTCTCCTCATTGGTGGCAGCAACAGCACAGGGGGGAGGGAGAGAGTGACTCCTTCTCCCATGTGCTGCTGAGGAGAACACGGAGCATGCTGACAGCATCGCGCTCCATGCTGTGATACTAGGCTTCGCTATTGCGCAGCCTAATATCGAAAATTGTCAAATCCTGGTATCGAGGTCGATACCGGACAAAAGTATTGATTGGATATCGAAAATTCGATACCCGCAGCAACCCTACCCCCGACACCGAATATTTTCATCCGTGTGACGAGGAGATGCCGCGCGGGTTTCAGATGCAACGCGGGTGCCGGGGATGGAGGGAAGTACATTGTGTGTAAGGGACCCGGGCATATTGGGGGCATTTCAGTGGTTGGATATCCCCTTTTAATATCAAAATCCTGGAATACCCTGAGGATTGGCAATCATTGTTGAAATGCTGGACTTTCCCTTTAAAGTTTTTTTTACCCAGATCGATCATCAGGCTAATATTTATTCCTTAATTATCAGGGATGAGTATTTGTAGAGACGCTAATTCCAGATAATTGTCCTGTGTAAAAGCTGCTGCTGATCCCCCGAAGAATCAGCAGTCGCTTGTTCTTTGGATGTCATATATTTCATCTGGTCATGAGTTTGAAGTGTCCCTTTTAGCTGCATGGTACTCGTGTGCCCTCAGCCTTGACTACTAAGTACAGAAAGCAGAAAATTAAAGGCTATGGACAGCTTTGGGAAAAAAAAAAATTAAAACTATTATTGCATTGTACTAGTTTTGAGCTAAAAATTTATTTTTTCAGTTGGTCTTTATTAAAAATTATGAGCCCCTTTCTCTGTACAGCCTTGAGATTCTCTAGTAGCTGCTCTGTGTTTTCACTGTGTTCTGTCAGGCAGCTCAGCTGACTGCTCCTCATCTCTCATTTCTGACCTGCTACACACTTATCATATCTTAGGGTACTTTCACACTAGCGTTTTTCTTTTCCGGCACTGAGTTCTGTCCTAGGGGGCTCAATACTGGAAAAAAACGGATCAGTTTTATCCTAATGCATTCTGAATGGAGAGCAATCCGTTCAGGATGCATCAGGATATCTTCAGTTCAATCACTGTACGGTTTTTGGACGGAGAAAATACCACAGCATGCTGCAGTATTTTCTCCGTCCAAAATTCCGGAACACTTGCTGGCATTATTTTACATTTAAGTGCATTAATGCCGCATCTGGCCCTAAGTGTTCCGGAAAAATGGATCCAGTTTTGCGGTGTGCAGACCTTTTAAAAATGTGAAAAAGATAAATACTGGATCCTTTTTTCTGGATGACAACCGGAGAGACGGATCCGGTATTGCAATACATTTGTGAGACGGATCTGCATCCGGATCCGTCTACAAATGGTATTCGTTGGCTTATACAGATTGCCGGATCCGGCGACAGAACTGTCTGCCGGAATCCAGCGACGCTGGTGTGAAAGTACCCTTACTAATAAGAATGTGGCTTTAAATAAGTGTTTAAAGGGGATCTCTGGGAGTTAAGAAAATTAAAATACTTAAATATTATTTTATGATAAATATATTCCCAAATACCTTTCATTAGTTATAATTAGGGATCGACCGATTATCGGTTTGGCCGATATTATCGGCCGATATTAAGGATTTTGAACGTTATCGGTATCGGCATCTATTTTGCCGATATACCGATAACGTATGGGGAACACAGAACGCGCTGCTCTCAGCGCGTTCTGTGTTCCCTCCGCAGCACAGGGGAGAAGGAAGCAGTGTCTCCTCCCCCTGTGCTGCCGCTGCCGCCAATAGCAGGAGAGGAGACAAGAGGAGGGGAGGGGCTGTGGCCGCTGCGCCACCAATGAAGATAAGCCTTTCATTCATTCATATACAGGAGGCGGGAGCTGACTGCAGAATCACATAGCCGGCTCCCGACCTCTATGAACGGCAGCTGCGGTCCGCGGTAGTTAACTCCTCAGGTGCCGCGGATCGCAGCCACCGCTCATAGAGGTCGGGAGCCGGCTATGTGATTCTGCAGCCAGCTCCCGCCTCCTGTATATGAATGAATGAAAGACTCCTCTTCATTGGTGGCGCAGTGCGCCCCCCAGTATTAATCATTGGTGGCGCAGTGCGCCCCCCACCACAATCCCGGCCAATAGTAAAAACATTGGTGGCGCAGTGCGCCCCTCCCCCCTACCCAGTATTACTCATTGGTGGCAGTGGCCACAGGATCCCCTCTCCCCTGCTCCTCCGATAGGAGCCCCAGCAGTGTAAGCCTGGGGCTCCGATCGGTTACCATGGCAGCCAGGACGCTATTGAAGCCCTGGCTGCCATGATAAGCTCCATGCTGCTGTGTGCACAAAGCACAGAGCAGCAGGGACAGTGTGAGCTCCTATTCACCCTGATAGAGATCTATCAGGGGGAATAGGACAAGGGTTCTAGTCCCTAAGGGGGCTAAAAGTTAGTAAAAAAAAAAAAATACAAAAATATTAAGTATAAATGAAAAAGATTTATAAAAAAAAAAATACACATTAACAATAAACCAAAATACACATTAACAATAAACATATTAATTTTCAGCAGATTTCTGTATGAATTTTTTTTTTTTCTCAAAAATGAAAATTCCCAGAATATCGGTATAAATTATCGGCTATCGGCCTGAAAGTTCACAAATTATCGGTATCGGTATCGGCCCTAAAAAATCAATATCGGTCGATCCCTAGTTATAATGGCTCATTTTGTCTGGGGAGCAATGATTAGGAGAAGTAAAATGGCCGCCGTCCTGTTAGTACACACAAAACCTGTCCTAATAACACAGGAGGACAAGTTACTTCACAGCACTGAGCTATACAGGTGAAGCTCGAAAAATTAGAATATTGTGCAAAATTCATTTATTTCAGTAATGCAACTTAAAAGGTGAAACTAACATATGAGATCGACTCATTACATGCAAAGCGAGATATTTCAAGCCTTTATTTGTCATAATTTGGAGGATTATGGCTTACAGCTTATGAAACCCCAAAGGGCAATTCCATGGAAATGTCAACCCCATCACGCAAAAATGAAATTGTATTTAAAAACACAATATGTGTGTAATATTAATGTACACAATCTAAAGTTCAAGGAAATATTGTTTTGTAACTTTTAAAAAAAAGGCGTAGCAACATTGTAAACCAAGATGGGCGATTTGCTTGCACAGATGGTGCGTTCTTTGTCAAGTTTGTGATACCATCAAGTAAGCCAGGACGTTTTGACATTTGTTTGGTAAGTGCAGTCACTTGTAGCATGCATTAGAGATTTGACATTAATAGATAGAGACTTTCCACCATGTTTACAAGTCAACCACTAGCTGTTTAAAGATGGTGGCATGAGCATGTGATTCCGTCACGATAACCGAGATTTTTCTTGCTATACGGGTCAGTATTTTATACAGGTCAGTAAAAAGTTTTGTGCAAAGCCCTACCTTTACCAGGATTATTACTGTAAAAAGTCACACATTTCCACATGTTATTAGGACAGTTATGGCACTGTGACGGAATCACGTGTGTGTGACGGAATCACCTGAATGTCCATAAGGCTATTTCATGCTAACTAGAGTGGTAGTATAGGTCTATGTAGCATCCACTTTATTTTATGTCTTTGAGGTTGTAGCAACTTGTGAGAAAGATGGGTAAGGCCTCTTTCACACTTGCGTTGTCCGGATCTGTCGTGTACTCCATTTGCCGGAAGTGCCCGCCGGATCTGGAACACCGCAAGTGAACTGAAAGCATTTGAAGACGGATCCGTCTTCAAAATGCGTTCAGTGTTACTATGGCAGCCAGGACGCTATTAAAGTCCTGGCTGCCATAGTAGTAGTGGGGAGCGGGGGAGCAGTATACTTACCGTCCGTGCGGCTCCCGGGGCGCTCCAGAATGACGTCAGAGCGCCCCATGCACATGGATCACATGATCCATGCGACACGTCATCCATGCGCGTGGGGCGCACTGACGTCACTCTGAAGTGCCCTGGGAGCCGCACGGACAGTAAGTATACTGCTTCCCCGCTCCCCACTACACTTTACCATGGCTGCCAGGACTTCAGTGTCCTGGCAGCCATGGTAACCATTCAGAAAAAGCTGAACGTCGGATCCGGTAATGCGCCGAAACGACGTTTAGCTTAAGGCCGGATCCGGATTAATGCCTTTCAATGGGCATTAATTCCAGATCCGGCCTTGCGGCAAGTGTTCAGGATTTTTGACCAGAGCAAAAAGCGCAGCATGCTGCGGTATTTTCTCCGGCCAAAAAATGTTCCGGTCCGGAAATGAAGGCATCCTGATGCATCCTGAACGGATTTCTCTCCATTCAGAATGCATGGGGATAATCCTGATCCGGATTCTTCCGGCATAGAGCCCCGACGACGGAACTCTATGCCGGAACAGAACAACGCAAGTGTGAAAGAGCCCTAAGGGTCCATTCACACGTCCGCAATTTCGTTCTGCATTTTGCGGAACGGAATTGCGGACCCATTCATTTCTATGGGGCAGCACGATGTGCTGCCTGTATCCGGAAATGCGGATCCGCACTTCCGGGTCCGCAATTCCGATCCCGAAAAATATGGAACATGTCCATTTTCTATTCAGTGCCGGCGATGTGCGGTCTGCAAAATGCGGAACGCACATCGCCGATGTCTGTGTTTTGCGGATCCACACACACACGGACGTGTGAATGGACCCTAAAACTGATGCTGAGAGACGACGTGAAAGTCGACAGACAAAAAGATGCAGGCCTGCATGAAGCAATGAAAGAAAAGGATCGGAAGCAAGACAAGCGGACAGCAATGACACCAAGACAACTTAAGAAATTCAACAAACAGCATAATATTGCTCAAAGAAGATCGTTCACAAAATAAAGCTTCTACATCTACAGCAGTTGCCGATACTCCATGCAGTCATGAATATGCTTTACCTTCATCATTTCCTTACAATAGTAGGCAAAGTCTTGGGAAAGCACTTAAAGGGGCTGAACCCGGACATACACTTATTTTCACCCAGACAGCCCCCCTGAAGCTAGCATCGGAGCATCTCATGCTCCGATGTACTCCCTTGCCCTGCGCTAAATCACGCAGGGCTCTTTTGTTCTCAATAACACACTGCTGGGCGGAAACTGTGTTCGGTGACGTCACCGGCTCTGAGGGGCTGTTTTACTGGCTAGGGCAGAGCTAAATCCCGCCCATCAGTGCCGGTGACGTCACCGGGGTTCCTGGCAGCCCCATGGAGAGCCCTCGTACGTCACCGGATCTCCAAAAAATGCCTTTGCCCTGCGCAATTTAGCGCAGGGCAAAGGAGAGCATCGGAGCATGAACTGCTCCAATGCTCATGTCAGGGGGGCTGCCGGGGGGGAAATGGAGGTATGTCCAGGTTCAGCTCTGAACCCGAACAACCCCTTTAAGTCCACGGAAAATCATAAAAGTTGTACAATGCCTCAGTGATCAGTTTCCCTCTCTCCATCCCAATCTTTAAGTCCCAGAGCAAGTAATCAGCAGGTCAATGCTGTTGGGGAAGAGTTCTACAACAGCAATATCAATTGGATGTCACCTGGTTTAAAGGACTACATCATTGTTAAATGTTGGTAGTTTCGGGCTCTGTACATACTATGGGAAAAATTAAAACGATCATACATTGGACAAATTACTTCAGTGTCACCAGCAGACTCCAAATTTGAAGTTCTCAACTTGAGAAAGAATGATGAAGCAGGCCAGATTTTTGTGTTCCCAGAAAAAGAAAATCAATGCTGGATTGATGAACATGTTCTACATATACCGCAGCCAACCTTAAAGTTGTCCTATGACAGAATGAAATATGTATTTTGCGAACTCCGTTAATGCAGAATGAGTGCTGCTTGTATAAAAGAAAATTATAAGCTTTTATATATTCATTAAAGAAAACTTAAGTTGAATAAAATCTTTCATTACACTGCGAAGGACAACTGGTGATTCCGTCAGTGCTGAGATCGATGGTAAGCCGTGTTGTATAACAAAGTGAGATATATCTGCTACTAGGCCAGGGATCAGCAACCTTCGGCACTCCAGCTGCTGTAGAACTACAACTCCCAGCATGCAAACATGCTCGGCTGCGCTTCTAACTCCCTTAGAAGTGAATGAAGCATTCTGGGAGTTGTAGTTTCTGAACAGCTGGAGTGCCGGAGGTTGCTGATCCCTGTACTAGGCTATATACTCAGTAATGTATAACATATATAACAGAAACATTATCTTTTTCTTTTACATTCACAGAGATTGATTCTTTTTGAAACAAACTCATCGCTTTGTGTCCATGAAAAGTGATTTCGTCACAACATGTTCTGGACAATTTACACAATGTAACAGAAGCAAAAAATCTAAGTTTTTTTGCTTAAATGTACAGTCTCGTATATGCATATAGCATATACTTTAGTAGCGGACTTATTTACCGACAAATGTGGAAGCACATACTTAAAAAATGATTTTGTCACAAATGGAATTGCCCCAAAGTCACAATCTCAGGTTCCCTTTGCTCAGGGGGTATGGATTAATTAGCTGACTAGAGTGTGACACGTTGAGCCGAGAATATTGAACCTTTTCACAAAATTCAAATTTTAAGCTGCATTAATGCAATTCCTTTTAATTTGTATTGCTGAAAAAAATGAACTTTTGCACGATATTCTAATTTTTCGAGTTTCACCTGTAGAGCGGCCTCATCCTTCTCTCTGCTCTGCTTGTCAGGGATTATGATCCTGAATACAGGTGATAAGATATTCAGCTTAATATCTGTAGGAATGGAGTTCATTAGGAGACATGAAGTACAGAGAGTATAGTGGGGGTGTAGATAATGGGCAGCAGCACTTGTATGCAGTCTCCATTACCACAGTCTGTCCTGTCTGTACTTCATGTCTCCTCATGAACTCCATTCCTACGGAGATTCAGCTGAAGATCTTATCATCTGTATTCGGGATCATAACCCCTGACAGGTAGAGCAGAGAGGAGGGTGAGGCAGCTCTTTGATGTGAAGTAACTTGTCCTGCTGTGTGATTAGGACAGGTTCTGTGCGCACTAATAGGGTGGCGGCCATTTTGTGTCCCCTGATGATTGCTCCCTAGACAACATGAGCCATTCTAAATAATGAAAGGTATTTGAGAATATATTTATTATAAAGTAATTAGAGATGAGCGAATTTCATGTTATGAAATTAGTTCACACTTCGTTTGGTGGTAAAAGCAGAATTGCGTTATCGATTCAGTTACCACGGACCATAACGCAATTCTATGACGGAATGCATAATTATAATAGAAGTCTATGGGCTGCAAAACGGATCCGTCCCGTTTTCCGTTATGCAGGAGAGTCTTTAGCTCATCTCTAAAAGTAATATTTAAGTATTTTCATTTTCTTAATTCCCGGAGAACCCCTTCAAGTGAAAGTATGACTCGCACAGCTAGTTAACCTTTTCTGACAAAGCTACTGAATATTTTTAATAAAGACTAATGGACAAGATGATTTTAAGCCCAAAATGAGTAAAATTCAATCATAAACAAATTGTTCATAGCTTTAAATATATAAATGACAAGTTTTACTTAATCTTATCCCCCAAATAAACTACCCTCTGCTCGGCGCCTCCTGCTCTATGACTAGTTGCCTGCAGATGTATGTTATGGCGACAGCTTTCTTTTGATGGGGTTATCCAGCTTCTTGCATTTATTACCTATACTGGAAAACTGTAGAAAAAAACTGACTCTGAATCTGCTCCCCATGTCTCCTGCTGCGCTCTGTTCCCCTGGCCTCCAGCAATGACATAGGACACAGACATGACGTAGACTCCACAGAAGCCACTGCTGCGTCCAGTGATTGGCTGCAGTGGTCACATGTCAGCAGTGTATGTGGCACTGTACCGTGCCTGCGTGAGACGCTCTATTTTATATCAAACTGCAATCTGCAGGAGAATATAAATGTAGCACTATATGCAGTAGATCATGGCTGTATGTGTATGGGGATTAGTCTAATGTATAACATTTTGCACAGATTCTGGAGTGATCTTCTGTCTTGGACGTACGTAGGCCACTTTCACATCAGCGTTTTTCGTCATAGGATCTCAAAACCGAAGGAAAAACGTTTCAGTTTTATCCCCATTCTTTGTCAATGGGGACAAGACTGAACTGAACGGAGTGCACCAGAATGCATTCCGTTCCGTTTTGTTGCGTTCCCATGCCGCACCACATAAGAACGTTTTTTGTGTGCGTCATAGGATCCTGATCAAGACGGACCTGGCATGCAACACAATGTAAGTGAATGGTGCCGGATACATTTTCTCGGACACGAAAGAAAACGGATCCGGCACCCATTGACTTACAATGGTTTTAGAGACGGATCCGTCTTGGTCATTTTAGAGCTAACACAACTAGATCTGTTCATAACGGATGCAGCCGGTTGTATTATCATGACGGAAGCGTTTTTGCTGATCCGCTGCCGGATGTGAAAGTAGCCTAAGCCAACCAATAATTGGCCTAGAGTTACAGTAAAGTGTCTTCCAGCCTGATAAATCTGGTGCCGCTCTAAGCTTACGCCGTCTGGTGCGGCTGCACGAAATCGGCGGCATCCAGATTTCTGTGGGCACCATTCAGTATCACTCGGTATAATATGGATTATTATTCTAGAGTTACAGCTCATCACGTGCCAACAGGACACTTACCATGGTGAAGTGCCACTGATATTGGGCTGTAACAAAGCCTACAGCAGTTTTATGGGGGCCGTCACACATAGCGGTGGCTGCGATGTGGTCCAAAGTAACGGGTCTATGCAGATTATAAACGACAAAAGTGCATACTTTTTGCAATTTGGTAAAAGGGGCATTCCATTTGGTGTCTGGAATCTTGATAAGATGGGCCATAAGGGTCCAGCAGGCAGGATCCCTCCCCTGGGACCTGATCCAGTCTCAGGAAGGGGATCCGCTGTGAGAGGAGAGCACATCTCACGGTACAGTGTCCTTTCCATTCACTGCTATGGGGCTTTTCTATGGGACTTTCAAAAATAGCAAAGCGAGCGGGCTCAGCTTTTAGTCCCCCCAGTAGTGAATGCCCCCCCCCCCCCGAGAATGCACAGACACCGCTCCATTTACCTGTTTTTGGAGGTCCTATAGCAGTGAATGAAGGGGTGGCCGCGCATGCGTTTCTTCATTCATGGTAGGGCCTGTTGTTGAGATAGGAGCCTGTCCCAGTGGTGGGACCAGCTCCTATCGGACATATTCTATGTCCAGATGGAAATGCCTCTTTAAAGGAGTTGTCCGGGTTCAGAGCTGGACCCGGACATCCCTCTATCTTCACCCCGGCAGCCCCCCTGACGTGAGCATCGGAGCAGTTCATGCTACGATGCTCTCCTTTGCCCTGCGCTAAATCGCGCAGGGCAAAGGCATTTTTCGGAGATCCGGTGATGTACCGGGGCTCTCCATAGGGCTGCCAGGAAGCCCGGTGACGTCACCGGCACTGATGGGCGGGATTTAGCGGTGCCCTAGCCAGTAAAACGGCTAGGGCAGCGCTAAAGCCCGCCCTTTAGAGCCAGTGACGTCACCGAACATATGCCGGGCAGAAGTTTCCGCACGGCCGTGTGTAATTGAAAACAAAAGAGACCTTGCCCTGCGCGATCTAGCGCAGGGCAAGGGAGAGCATCGGAGCATGAGATGCTCCGATGCTCACGTCAGGGGGGCTGCTTGGGTGAACCCGGACAACCCCTTTAAGGCTACATGCTCTGAACCCAGACAACCCCTTTAAGGCTACATGCACACAAACGAACGTATTTTTATGCGGATAGGATGCGGATCCATAAATTTCAATGGGTCCGCAAAAAATGTGTGCTGTCCGCATCCGTTGCTCCGTTCCGTAGCCCCGCAAAAAAAATAGAACATGTCCTATTCTTGTCCATTTTAGGCATTGTTACAATGGATCCGCAAAAAAAAAACGGATGGCATATGGATTTCATCCGTTTTTTTGTGGACCGCAAAACACATATGGTCGTGTGCATGTAGCCTTATGGATGTGTGGCGGCACCCTTATAAGTCAGGCTGTAGTGGGCCACGCCTGTGGGTGGTATTGCAGTTTAGCCACATTCACTTCAATGGACCAGTACTATGGACAGGTGGGGCGCCGTTTATTTAAAGGGTTCTGTCTCACCTGAGATGTGCGCTTGACAGTTGAACATCATGATCCTGGTCCTGTCTTCTTGAGAGAATTGATGTTTTACAATCTGCGAATGTCCCTAGGAGCAACGAGGGCGGTTCCGTTGCTCCCAGAAGCTCTGCTCACTGCCCTTCATGCCACGCTCCCCCCAATCACCAAACATCACTGTACAGCGCATGCGCCAAAGACTTTAGGGCCAGGCGTGAGTACGTCTTCACTGCCTGGTCCTGTCAGTCCGTGGTGGGACTGCGGCATGAAGGGTCCCTGGGGGCAATTTTCTGAAGAATTTGGGCACTTAGGAAGATGGGACACCAAGACCATGATGTTTAACTGTCAAGCGCGGATGTCTCAGGTGGGACAGTTTTATTGCGATGTATCTGATGACAGGACCCCCGTTAAAAGCAGCCGTCTACCGTTCCTTTAATATGTGCAATATGTGGCGTCTCAAAGGAGTGATCCACCTCTGTGGTGTCGTTAGGACAGAAATTAAAGCCTGTCCCAACTCATCAGTGATTCAGGGAGCTGCTAAATTAAAGTTTCTGGCACATGAATCATTCATAGACTCTTCTCTATTTATAGACTGAACCGATAACTCATTATCCCACTCAGCTTTATGACAAGCTGTAAAACACGGGGGTGCTGCTGCTACAGAACCTCTTGGGAATCATCCCGTCCCTCATATGTGCTCACTGGGGAAAGAATGAGATAAAATAAGTGATCCCAGCAGTTTTGGAGCTTTAGATGTGTTCAAAAATGCCAGAGGCGTCGAGCGTTACAGTGCCAGTCCGAAAGTGAAAGGGTTAAAACCAAAACTGTGCAGAGAGTCAAAAAAGTAACGGGCGTGATGAGAAGCCGCTAATGTGGAAGCCTTAGGGATGAGCGAATCGCTACCACTTGGAACCGAACCCGAGTTCGGGAAATGTTTTTTTTACAGCGCAAATGAATTCATGAAGTTATTACCCGAAGTCTCGCGAGACTTCGCGAAGCAATAACTCCGGTTCAACGGAGCCGATACATTCTAATAGTGTACTGTAAGTTTTATGCGATTCGACTTCGGAGTCTATTCGGTCATCTCTAGTTATTATTACAACTTGCTGTGTCACACAAGTTTTAGTGCGAGGATATTTGGGTTTTCTTTTTGGATTTGCAGCAAGTATTTTTTTTGGGGGGGGGGGGGGGGGGATTGATTAAAGGGAATCTGTCAGCAGATTTGTACCTATGTAACTGGCGGACCTGTTACAAGTGCGCTTGGCAGCTGAAGACATCTGTGTTGGTCCCATGTTCATATGTGTCCACAGTGCTGAGAAATATGATGTTTTAATATATGCAAATGAGCCTCTAGGAGCAACGGGGGCGTTGCCGTTACACCGAGAGGCACCGCTTTTACTGCAACTGCCGCGCCCTCTGCACTTGGACGGGGCCAGGCAGTGTATACGTCATCACACCTGCCACTGTCAATCAATGTGCAGAGGGCCCAGCAGTTGCAGAGAGAGCAGAGCCTCTAGGTGTAATGACAACGCCCCCCATTACTCCTAGAGACTCATTTGCGTATATATTAAAACATCAACTAAAACTGGGAACCTATCGGACAATCAGGGCATATCCTGTATGCTATTGGACGTTTAACGCATATCGCCTTCAAGGGTTATTCCTTTTCCTTTTTTACGGTAAATTGTTTTGTAGAAGAAATCAAAACCTGAAACCTTCCCCACAGCCGGTACACATCATGCCTGTGGGAATCTCACTGGTACTGACTGGGCAGGAATACAACGGAGCAATTCTAGTACATGCGGGAGATAGAAAGGGTAACTGGCGCTGGTCGTGACTGTAGGGGGTTAGGAATGGAGGCCTGCTGTGAATCCTGGTGGAACGAAAATGAGGCAGCACTAAACATAGTACAGATGGAAGAAGGGGGGCTTCTGTGATTACTGGTGGGGAGGGGGCATTGCTTTTGGAAAGGAGGATCTTGCTGTAACTGCATAGCTGGGGAAAGAGACTTTGATGTATCGGCTTTGGTTGTATCGGGATGTGAGTACTAGAGTCCAGTGTACCACAGGAGATACACACCTACACAGCATCTAAAGGGGTTTTCCAGGCTACTGATATTGATGTCCTAACCTCAGTACAGGTCATTAATATCCGATCTGTGAGGGTCTAACATCCCGCACCCCCATGATCAGCTATTCCCCGATCATGGAGGAAACAGAGCGCCGTTCAAAGTGTAGTGGCCATTCTGGGTTACTGCAGCTCAGCTCCCATTCACTTCAGGTGCAGTAACGCGGCATGGCCACTATATTTTGAACGGAGCTGTGCTTCCTGTACCATTAAAGGTAGGGTTGTCCCGATACCACTTTTTTAGGACCGAGTACAAGTACCGATACTTTTTTTCAAGTAGTCACCGATACCGAATACCGATACTTTTTTTAAATGTCATGTGACCGTTTTGGGGGATCTGTGGATCTGTGGATGACGCACTGTCATGTGGGGGATCTGTGGATGGCACTGTTATGGGGGACCTGTGGATGGCACTGTTATGGGGGATCTGTGGATGGCACTGTTATGGGGGATCTGTGGATGGCACTGTTATGGGGGATCTGTGGATGGCGCTGTTATGGGGGATCTGTGGATGGCACTGTTATGGGGGATCTGTGGATGGCACTGTTATGGGGGATCTGTGGATGGCACTGTTATGGGGGATCTGTGGATGGCACTGTTATGGGGGATCTGTGGATGGCACTGTTATGGGGGATCTGTGGATGGCACTGTTATGGGGATCTGTGGATGGCACTGTTATGGGGGATCTGTGGATGGCACTGTTATGGGGGATCTGTGGATGGCACTGTTATGGGGGATCTGTGGATGGCACTGTTATGGGGATCTGTGGATGGTACTGCTATGGGGTGGGATATCTGTGGATGGCATTGTTATGGGGTGGGGGGATCTGAGGATGGCATTGTTATTTGGTGGGGGATCTGTGAATGGTGCTGTTATAGGGGATCTGTGGATGGAACTGTTATGGGGAGGATCTGTGGATGACACTGCTATATGTCATCCACAGATCCCCCTCATAACAGTGTCCCCCAATACACCGGGCCCCACCGCTCACCGAAGTATTTATAAACGTGAATCCTTATCCTGTTATTAAGTTGAACTAATGCTGCCCTCTCCCATGTTCCCCTGTATCCCCCTGTATCCCCACAGCACTTACTTAAGCTTCCATAGCAGGCAGAGCGGACGGCACCAGTAACGTCACTCACTGACGTCGTGCGTCTGCTCCGCCTGCTTCATTCATAAAGTGGGCGGAGCAGGCGCTCTACGTCAGTGAGTGACGTTACTGCTGCCGTCTGCTCTGCCTGCTATTGAAGCTTACAGGGGGATACAGGGGAACATGGGAACATGGGAGAGGGCAGCGTTAGTTCAACTTAATAACAGGATAAGGATTCACGTTTATAAATACTTTGGTGAGCGGCGGGGCCCGGTGTAAGAGTACAGTGACTGCACCGGGCCCCGCCCCTAGTTACGGACTCCAGCCCCTCCTCTCTCCCGATGCTGCATCTTTGCCGGGCCGCAAAAATATTCATTGCGGGCCGCATGACACCCATGCAGTAAGTAATACCCAGTCACATACCAGCAATAATTATCGTTGCCGGCTCTCTCCACCCCTTCTCAGCTGCCGTTCACTGCCCCCTCTATGCACCGCTCACCAGCCCACTTGATGTAAAAAAAAAAAAAAAAGTATTCTATTTATGTATCGGGGCGGGGTATCGGCGGCTGAGTACCGCCGAGAAAACTCGGAATCGGTCCCGATACCGATACTAGTATCGGTATCGGGACAACCCTAATTAAAGGGCTTCTGTCACCCCACTAAAGTCATAATTTTTTTTTGGGCTAGTTAAATTACTTATATTGCGATATATGAAAATATAATGGTCTTACTTACTTTCCTTCAGCAGTTTCTTCTAAAAACGAAGTTTTATAATATGTAAATTAGGTCTCTACCAGCAAGTAGGGCGGCTACTTGCTGGTAGCAGCTGCAGAAAACGGCCCCCTCGTCGTGTTGATTGACAGGGCCAGCCGGGATCTCCTCCTCCGGCCAGCCCTGTCGGCATTTCAAAAATCGCGCGCCTCTGGTCATTCGGCGCAGGCGCTCTGAGATGAGGAGGCTCGCCTCCTCAGCACTCCCTCAGTGCGCCTGCGCCGATGACGTCACCGAAATAGAAGACGTCATCGGCGCAGGCGCACTGAGGGAGTGCTGAGGAGGCGAGCCTCCTCATCTCAGAGCGCCTGCGCCAAATGAACACAGGCGCGCGATTTTTGAAATGCCAACAGGGCTGTCCGGAGGAGGAGATCCCGGCTGGCCCTGTCAATCAACACGACGAGGGGGCGGTTTTCTGCAGCTGCTACCAGCAAGTAGCCGCCCTACTTGCTGGTAGAGACCTAATTTACATATTATAAAACTTCGTTTTTAGAAGAAACTGCTGAATCAAAGTAAGTAAGACCATTATATTTTCATATATCGCAATATAAGTAATTTAACTAGCCCAACAAAAAAATTATGACTTTAGTGGGGTGACAGAAGCCCTTTAAAGTGCTGGAGGCTGCAGGTAACAATGGGGGGCGTGGGGTGTTAGACCCCAAATGACTGGAGATTTATGACCTATCCTGAGGATAGATCATCAGTGCCAGGAGCCTGGAAATCCCCTTTAGGCTATGCTTTTAATATGCAGAATAGTATAAGATCATAGACTTGGGGGTTCTCTGATGTAATTTATTTAGAGGGTACTTGGCTTAGGAATATTGAGAAACCCTATACTAGAGAATAGTTAGGCTAGGTCTACATCTGTGGCACATTTTTTGTTTTTTCTTTTCTGGTGTAGCAAAAGAAAATAAATTTGAAGCGCCAAAATATATTAGTAAAATGCCACTTTGTCAGTTAACATAATGCAAAACATCAGCAGTCAGACGGGTTATGATGGACTCTGGTGGCACCTGACAAGACCCCATTGACTCTAACAGGGGTCTCTCTGGTTTCCTTTATGGTTTCTGTCATTCTGCCGGACAAGATACTGCTGCATGCTTCTGTATTTTGTCCTGCTTTTTTGCCAGAATTTGCAAAGAAGGCTCTTAAAGGGGTTGTCAGGCGACCACTGCTGCCATTTACAGGCCTGAGCGATTCACTGAAGACACCAGTGATTGGTTGCAGCGGTCACGTGTTGTCTGCTGCAGCCGGGTAAACAGATCCCACCCAGGAGAAATAGAGCGTTGGCACATGAACTGCCGGGTAAGTAATAATCACTTCTTTATTACAAGTTGATCCCCTGTGTTGTCTGGTTTCTTTCTGAAACAACCCCTTTAATGGAACCGATGCCACAGATGTGGAGCTAGCAGAGTCCTGTTGGAGGATACTGGGGGAGGTTTATCAAAACTGGTGTAAAGGAAAAATGGCTTAGTTGCCCATAGCAACTAATTGTATTCCAGCTTTCATTTTTCTGGTTGCACAATGGCTGTGCTTCTTTGTAAAATCATAACGGTAAAGGAACAGTTATGTTTGGGCTCTCCTAAAGTCTCTTTCAGACATATTATTCCCTGTTTCAGCTGCACAACTATATGCATTTCTCTCACAAGCAGTAGATGTTTCCCTCCTGCCAGTACTGTATGCAGTGACCTTACTTCCCACCATGTTTATTTTCTTCTAGGGAGCTCAGAAATCTGGATAGGATAAATCACACTTACGGAAAAGCAGGAGACACCTGTGATGTTTAGAAGCAGTTGTCTTTATCAGGCTCAGGATCTCCGCCATCTCTGACACCCCCCCACCCAAACTTCCTCTCTGTTACCAGGGACGGATCTTGCCTGAGAACCAGCAGTGGACTGCAAGTTAGGTGAAAGTGAGTCCCCCTAGTGGCCATGACATTACAGCTTTTTTTCATGCGGAGGCAGGCAGATTGCCTATAGCGACCACCACAAGGGAAATGACTGTCTGACCGTGGGTTCCTTTGAAGAAGTTAGCGTTCTGCCCGGGGTGCTGGATGAGACAACACCTTTAACTTAGTCCTGTCTACACATCTGATTGACTTGTTTTACTGATATTTGTGTATTCCCAGAAAACCCCACTCAATTATCGAGCCTCACGTCGGTATGTCTTGCAAGAATTTGCAAATCTCAGTAGACTGCATCTATGAACGGTTTCTGAATTGAATAGACAATCTATATTATATATTTTTTTTTTTCAGTTTGCACCAGAAAGATAAATTCCCTGATTGACTCCTCCACCGTAAATTGGAAGTATATTCTGCACTGAAAGGCAGGGTAGGAACAAAGGACACTGCTGTGACTGCACGGGGTCCCTTTTTAAAGTGTCATTTAATGCCATTCACAACCCGTCTCCGGCTTCAGATGCATTGCATTATGTTAAATGACGACGAATTGGCATTTTACAAGCATATCTTGGGGCCCTGATGGGAAAACGAAATGCATAATGTTATACGTATAATAACCGTGTGATGGATGTGCTCACAAAAAGACGGAAAGGAATATTGTTACAGTGTATTAACAGAATGCACTTATAAAAATAAAAAAAAGATTTACTATAATGTATCAAGGCCCTCGGAGCATCTCGGCAAGTGTATTTCCTGGCATTCAGCGGAGAGGTGTCGGACTATTCTAGCAGTACAATGAGCTATGACAGTAGCGTGTTCTGTTGTTCCCATTATTCTCTATACACACAGCCAACCTTTCTTCCGTTCCTGTGAATTTGTGACGCCGGTGAGATTACTCTTGACTTGCCGTGCATTTTCTCATTGTGTTGTTGTTCTCTTTGTCTGCATTATAAAGGAAGTATGAATGGGTGTAGGCAGTGTGAATTATCTTATTTTTTTTATTTTTGGCGTCATTGACAACGTTTTGTTAAGTGGCCATTTAGATTGTGTTAATAGTGGGGCTCCTCCATTTAGTAAGAGGAGCATTGACTGCTGGGACTGACTACCATCACTCACTGATATCACTGAACGTCCCTTGCTTTAAATGAATGCAGTCAAATACTTAAAGGAGTTTCTCCATTAACCATATTCCCAGTCTGTGGGACTACTCAGTACAGTCCTGTACTAACTGTCAGTCCTATGCTTGGGGAGGTGTTCGTATGAACGGTGTGGCTTCCAGCCATTTAGATAATAAATGCTTTTAATGGGAGAATCCCTTGAATTTTATTGCAGGGAACTTTAGTGAAAAATCACTTTCAGGGTGGCTACTTTGATAATAAATGAAATGCTATCCTTGTGTGACAATGGAGAATCCGAAGAGATAGAGAATGACTGTTGGACACAACAGTACATCAGTATGTAATGTGAGTCCCTATAAGGCAAAAAGGGGTTAAAAAGACCTCCCTTACAAGAAACTTTGTAATATATCTTATTACAGAAAAATGCATCTTACTCAACTTATCACCCCCCCCCCCCTTCCTTCCTAAACTTAGATTCACTCTGAATTCTGTAACAAATCTGTCTTGAAAGACTAAAGGACCTTTACATGGGCTGAGAATTGAACAGACCCCTGCTAACTAGCATTCATAGTAACGCTCATTAGTGATGATCTGGCAGTGTAAATGTACCGCCAATTACACGATGAACGAGCAAAACACTCGTTCATCCGGTAGTTGATTCGTTTGTGCAGCGCAAAAAATACTTGTTTCCCGGTGGCAGATTATGCTGTGTAAGGCCTCTTTCACACTTGCGTTGTTGGGATCCGGCATGCACTTCCGTTGCCGGAGGTGCCCGCCGGATCCGGAAAAACGCAAGTGTACTGAAAGCATTTGAAGACGGAACCGTCTTCCAAATGCTTTCAGTGTTACTATGGCACCCAGGACGCTATTAAAGTCCTGGTTGCCATAGTAGTAGTGGGGAGCGGGGGAGCGGTATACTTACAGTCCGTGCGGCTCCCGGGGCGCTCCAGAATGACGTCAGAGCGCCCCATGCGCATGGATGACATGATCCATGCGCTTGGGGCGCCCTGACGTCACTCTGGAGCGCCCGGGGAGCCGCACGGACGGTAAGTACACTGCTCCCCCGCTCCCCACTACACTTTACCATGGCTGCCAGGACTTTAGCGTCCTGGTAGCCATGGTAACCACTCTGAAAAAGCTAAATGTCGGCTCCGGCAATGCGCCGAAACGACGTTTAGCTTAAGGCCGGATCCGGATCAATGCCTTTCAATGGGCATTAATTCCAGATCCGGCCTTGCGGCAAGTGTTCCGGATTTTTGGCCGGAGCAAAAAGCGCGTTCCGGAACTGAAGACATCCTGATGCATCCTAAACGGATTTCTCTCCATTCACAATGCATTAGGATAATCCTGATCAGGATTCTTCCGGCATAGAGCCCCGACGACGGAACTCTATGCCGGAAGACAATAACGCAGGTGTGAAAGAGCCCTAAACAGGATCTGCTGCTGAGAAATAACGAGTCTGTATGGGGAAGAGCAATGGCATTAGTGATCGCTCCTCCCCTAACTCTGTAGGAGTCTCCTCCACTAGCGATCAGCAGATTGTCTGGAACAAACGCTTTCTTTCAGGACAATCTGCTTGTACATCGTCCCGTGTAAAGGGACCTTAAGTTAGGCTGCCTGCTCACTGACGGATCCGATTAAAACTGCACATAGAAGTCTATAGAGAGAGCAGGAGGGAGCTGCAGCGTGAGTGGCGCCGAGGCTGTAACAGCTAATGGTAAGTTTTATATCTCTCCCCAAGTGCTGTATACACATCAGTACTGTTCAGTACGTCTGTACGATGTCTTATTCTACTTCTGAATGAAAGTTATTGAGCAGAATCCTGTTTTGTCCATGTGTAGTCTGTGGGAGACATCATAACGTGCTCTCCATCCGCTAGTTCAGGAAGAGCTGAGATCTGGAGAGAGATCCTGCAGATAGGAAAAAAATGCAGGACGCAAATGGCTAGAAATAGTTATACGACTCATGTATACACAGCAGCTGATTCTGACAAGTTATCTAAGGGCTCGTTCACACGAACGTGTGAAGCCCGTGCCCTTGCTGTGGACCGCAAATTTCGGTCCGCAATGCACGGGCACCGTCCGTGGGGCAGGCGCATGGGGATCGCAGACCCATTCACTTGGATGGGTCCGCGATCCTTCCGTCCCGCAAAAATAAAGAGCAAGTTCTATTTTTTTGCGGTGCTGAAGCACGGAACAGAACCCCAGAAAGCACTCCGTAGTGTTCCGTTCCGTTCCGCACCGTTCCACATCTCTGGATTTGCGAACCCATTGAAATAAACAGTGCCCTAACAGTGTAGGTACTCTTTAAAGAGAATCGTCCATCCGAAATATTCGTAGAAAACAATTTTTTTGTAAAATTTTGGGCTTTTTTCACCGCCACTAAGCCATTTATAAGTTAACTATAAGATATTGTCCTTCTGTAGCAGTAATCCATGCAAAAGGTAAAATATAGAGTTCTCAATGCATGAGCAGAGTATTCTTAGCTTACAACTCTGCTGCACAGGGAAGAGCTTATCAGCAAGGTATTCCTCGTTTGAATAGTAGGTGGTCTGGGATGACTGACAGAATAACAGCTCTATTGTTCTCTTGATAGGTCTTAGGCTGGGTTCACACCTGAGCGTTTTACAGCGCGTTCCAACGCGCTGTAAAACGCTCAACAGGCAAGAACCAATGATTCCCTATGGGCATGGTTCTCACCTGAGCGTTTTACAGCGCCTACGAACGCGCTGTAAAACGTCCTACGCCCCAAGAAGTACAGGAGCTTCTTTGGGGCGTATGGTCGCGTGTTCCTGTACATAGACTTCCGGGAACGCGCGACAATGGGCGTCTGCTTGTTTCCGGAGCCGCGTATGTAAACGCCCGAAAAAATCACGCATACAGAGCGCAACAGAGTACGCTCAGGTCTGAACCCAGCGTTAACATGCAAAGAGAGGAGCAGTGCATGAATATGTGTAATGTGAGATGCCCTGAGTAGCATAGCAGAGATGTGCGTCTCTAATTGGGTCATCACCCCTCACTCCTCTCTCTGGTCTGATCGATGATCTGAGACTGTCCACCACACTAAAAGTCCAGACTAAGATGAACTTAAAGACAACTAGTAGACATGGAGTGACTTCAAAAAATTACATGTAGAAAACCATCTGCCCATTTTTGTAAAATAAGTACATAGGGGTCATTTTATGTAACGTAAAACTGGCTTAGTTGTCCATAGCAACCAATCAGATTCCACCTTTCATTTTGGACAGCTCCTTTGGAAAATGAAAGGAGGACTCTGATTGGTTGCTACGGACAACCAAGCCAGTTCTACTTTTCACTAGTTGGATAAATGACTCCCACAGTGTTAGTATGTGACGGGCGCGTCAGCTCTCTGACATGACTATTTTAGTAAATACTTGTATTCTTTGTGAAATAATTCTAGAACATCTTTCCTTAGAACTCTGTAATGTGTGTTCTCCCCTGGAAACATCATTCCTCCTGGAAATTTCCGAATAAATAGACAACTTGGTGTTTCTAGTCTCTTGGTGGGTGTTGCTACAGTAAGCACTAATTGGACAGTGTCATACTCCCAAGTGGTAACGTCCGGTTGGTACTTTTTTTTTATTTTTTTTCCCGTAATTTTCTCAAAGTAACAGAGGAATAACACAAGGTAGAGTTCTAAGACAGGATAATCCAGAATTGTTATACTATGAGATATACAATTGTTTACTGTGAAGTATTAAATTAGCCTGGGGTAAAGGCATGGAGGGGCAAAATACTGTACACTTTAGGTGCTTTTAGGAGCCATTAAAGTTCATCTGTCAGCAGATCTGTACCTATGACACTGGCTGACCTGTTACCTTGGGCGCTTGGCAGCTGAAGACATCTGTGTTGGTCCCATGTTCATATGTGCCCGCATTGCTGAGAAAAATGAGGTTTTAATATGTGCAAATGAGCCTCTAGGAGCAACGGGGGCGTTGTCATTACACCTAGAGGCTCCACTTTGTCTGCACCTTCTGCAGTCTCTGCACTTCGATTGACAGGGCAGGGCAGTGAAAAAGGGACCACGCCTGGCCCTGTGAATCAAAGTACAGAGGGCACAGCAGTTGCAGAGAAATTCGAGTCTCTAGGTGTAACAGTAACGCCCCCGTTGCTCCTAGAGGTTCATTTGCATATAATAAAACATAATTTTTCTCAGCAATGCGGGCTCATATGACCATGGGGCTAACACAGATGTCTTCAGTAGTGTTGAGCAAACTTGTGTTTTAAGTTTTGCGTCCAAAGTTCAGGTTCGGGTTATCGAAGAATCCCGTAGTGGATTTCGCTACCACGGACCATAACGGAATTCTACGAGAACCCGAACTTTGGATGCAAAACTTAAAACACAAGTTCGCTCACCACTAGCCTTCAGCTGCCAAGCGCACATGTAACAGGTCAGCCAGTGCCATAGGTACAGATCCGCTGACAGATGGGCTTTAAAAAAAAGTTTGGTCTGCCTGAAAATGTTTTATTAAGAGAGATAGGCAACTGTCTAGCTGAACTGGCTACATGGAATTTTTCCAGGGGACTACCCACGAGGCCTTATTTAGAGATTTTCCATTGGTCCTTTAGAGGCAGAACCCCCTAGTTGGCGCCCCCTGTTGGCTATGTGATGCCAGCATAGATATCCAGTTCACTGTAATATTATTATACTGTATAAGGCGAATGAGAAATGTTCTTTCTTCTCTGTGCCCATAATTGTGTCACATTTCGGTTGCTCACGTCCCTCCTTCTCCTGCCTCTCGCCCGCTGGCTGAATGGGTCTGGCAGTGTAACGTGAAGTATTTTGTGTTGATTACTTACAGTCGTCTGTTACCGTCATGATGCATCTATGGAATAATGGGACAGAACGAGCCGCAGATAACAGCTCCTTGATATCTGCTCAACCTCTTATTTCTTTCTTTTCTTCTTTTTTTCTGCCCAGTGGAAATTTCCAGCTGTGAATTCTGGCAGTTTTCTATCTTTTGGGATGTGTTGAGGAAACCTCAAGGGAGTGCTGTAGCTGAACATGAAGGTCTGCTCTATAATCTAGATAAAATGGGGGGAGAACATAAAATCCTGCCGAGGAACAGTTAGCTCAAAGTGAGGATCAAAGCGCCTGTTGTGCCTGACAATGCGGCGCTGTTTGTGGAAGCCGTTATGGGAAGTTTTATTTCTGCATTGCAAAAGCAAAGAGTGAGATAAAGCTTTATGGCTGCTATCTGCGCCGTTCAATTTGCAGCCCATTAAATGCTGTACCTGGTTTTATGAATCGCCCTGCGATATCCGGCGCGGCCCATTACTGAAAGCTCCTTCTAGTTTAGCTGCCTTTCACACTCTGTTACACCTTCTTCTGTACTCTCAGGGGTTAGTGTTTGTCCTTAAGGGGACCCACGAGACATACAAGCAACGCATCCTGGGAAAAGGCCTGCAAATTGGCAAGGCTGCGGAGTTGGGGCTCATGCACACGACCGCGCCGTGTTTTGTGGTCCGCAAAACACGGATGCCGGCGATGTGCATTCCGCTATTAGGCCACTTTCACATCTGCGCTTTCCCTTTTCGCTATCGAGATCCGTCATAGGATCTCAATAGCGGGAGAAAACGCTTCCGTTTTGTCCCCATTCTCAATGGGGACAAAACTGAACAGAACAGAACGCAAGCAGCGTTTTTCTGTCCGCTATGTGGTGCCACAATGTAAGTCAATGGGGATGGATCCGTTTCCTCGGACTTACAGTGGTTTTAGAGACCGATCCGTCTTGGCTATTTTAGAGTTTATACAACCGGATTCGTTCAAAACGGATGCAGACGGTTGTATTATGACGGAAGCGGTTTTGCTGATCCGTGACGGATCCAGCAAAAACGCTACTGTGAAAGTTGCCTTAGCTGAACGGAACGGGCGGCCCACGATAGAAATGCCTATTGTTGTCTGCAAAACGGACTATAGAATAGAACATGATCTATTTTTATTTTTTATTTTTTTTGCGGGGCCAAGGAACAGAGCAATGGATGCGGACAGCACATATATTGCGTCCCCGTTGAGGATGGGTCATCAATATAAAAGTCCCGGAGGACCCCTTTAAGGGTCCATTCACACGTCAGTAAGTGTTTTGCGGATCCTCAAATTGCGGATCCACAAAACACGGACACCTGCAATGTGCGACCCGCAATATGCGGACCGCACATCACAGACACTATAATAGAAAACGCCTTTTCTGGTCCGCAATTGCGGACAAGAATAGGATATGTTCTATTTTTTTTTTCAGGAATGGAACTGCGGATCCCGAAAAAACGGATGCGGATCCTGGAAATGCAGATTCGCATCCGTTCCAGCCCCATTGAAAGTGAATGGGTCCGCAAATTGTGGAACGAATGCAGACCCAAATTACGGACGTGTGAATGGACCCTAACAATGTTTTCCAGTTAGTAAATGCATGTTGCATTGCATATTTATGCACAGGAATTTCAGGAATTGTATTCCAATAAATATGGTTTAAGTTCTAAGTAGCCCGATAAATTACATGATGATGATGATGATGAGAAAAAGCCAGTTTCTGGCGTAAATGATAATAAATCCGATGGGCTGCGGAGGCCCGCCCCCCGCTTATTACGCCCCTTTTTTGCCACTTTTTAAAAACAAGTGAAAAGTCGCAAATTGTTGCGCAGTCGTAGTGTGCTCCCTTATTTGTGACCTTTTTTTACACCACAATAGTGAAAATGCCCCTCACTGTCTCTACAGCCAGAGCTATGTATGTATGGGCTGCACGATATGGGCTGTATCTATTAGGGCTGCACCATATGGGAGTTTTGTGCGATTGCGATTAGGGCCCTAAAAATTGCGATAATGATATGCGATGCAATATTTTAATGGAATTGTGCTAGAGGTCTATTTGCTTGGATTTTCAAGGCAAAATTACACACAAATTACTGATAATGTTGAAATGTAGTTATGCTCAACTCAAGAGCTGAAATGCAGTGTTTTTCAAAATAAAACATCTTTTACTAAAGTAAATAACATATTTGCTTTACTGCAAAAGTACAAAATACAAAACTAGCCATTTTCTAGCACTGCACAGAACAGATAAATAAAATAGAATAGATATAAGAACGTTTGCATTAAAATAAGATTTTCCGAACACTGAACAAACAAGAACTTTTTAAAGAACACCATAGTCCGCAGCAGCAATATAAGGTAATATACCGTATTTTTTGCCCTATAAGACGGACCTGCCCATAAGACGCACCGAGGAGGAAAATAAGGATAAAAAAAACATTTGAACCAAAAGGTGTGCTTTTGGTGGGTTTTGAACTAATGGTGGTCTGTGGATGACACTATTATGAGGGGTCTGTGGATGACACTATTATGGGGGATCTTTGGATGGCACTGTTATGGGGGCGATCTGTGGATGGCACTGTTATGGGGGCGATCTGTGGATGGCACATATATAGCATCTTATGCTATGTGCCATCCACAGATCCCCCCCCCCCTTCCCATAACAGTGTCCCTGCAGTGTGAATGACCCCCAATACAGGGGCTCGGGGCCGGCTTCTGGATTAGGAATGACAGTGGGGACCGGTGCAGTCCCTGTATTCTATTGCAAGGCCCCGCTCACTGTTGTGTAATCTTATCTAACCTGTAGGCATTGTTAAAATATAATAATCATGTGTAATCTCACTATGTCACGCGCCCGCGCCACCTGCTTCATTCATAAAGTGGGCGGCGCAGGTGCATGACGTAGTGAGTGATGCGCCTCCCGGCCTGCCTCCTCCCTCCTGTCTGCTCCGGCGCATCACTCATTACGTTATGCACCTGCGCCGCCCACTTTATGAATGAAGCAGGCGGCGCAGGCGCGTGACGTAGTGAGTGACCCGTCGCCCGCCCGTCCTCCAGGCCTGTCTTCTGCCTGTCTCCTCTCTGCTCCGGAACTTAGTTGTAAGTAATACAGCTGGATTACACATGATTATTATATCTTAACAAATGGCTACAGGTTAGATAAGATTACACAACAGTGAGCGGGGCCGGTGCAATAGAATACAGGGACTGCACCGGACCCCGCTGTCATTCCTAATCCAGATGCCGGCCTCCAGCCCCTCCTCCCTCTGTTGATACACCCGACTAATGTATTAAAGGGGTTGTCCGAGATCAAAGTTTTTTTTTTTTTTTTTAAGTGTACTCAGTGTTAACAGGTCATTCTAGGTCCCCCCCATAAGTTTTTTTTAAGGTATTTTCGCCATTTCTACACGGCTCCGACGGTCCACCACGCACTGTTTACATCTGTTTTATTTTTGTCTAACTTCCTGCCGCTCTGCACTGTGGGTCCCAGCGCAGCGCGGTATCACGTGCTTTCAGACGACTCTCCTCTCTGCCGTGACTCCGCCCCCTCATTGTTATTCCGCCTCCTGCCGCACATCGCTACGTCCTCCATGCATCCACCCCCCTTGAATCATATTCCGCATAGTTCCCTTGCCTCCTTCATTGTGAACAACACGCCCTGCCCGGTGACGTTACCGGACCGGAGGGGCGTGGCTTAGCACAATCTGTTGCCGCCGAGGTCCGAGCGCTCTGCATAATGCCTGTGGCTGATGGTGACGTCACCGGGCTCCCTGCAAAGTGGAAGAAGCGGCTTTGCTCTGCAGAAGGGACCCGGTACAATCACTGAATGTGAGAAAAGACTCGCTTCCGGCTGACAATTTGTGCAATGAATACGGGGCATCAGAAAAGTATGGGAAAGGTAGGACATTTAACCAATGTCCCCACTCCCGGACAGCCCCTTTAAAGAATACAAACAACCTAAAATCAGGAGTATTGGAGCACTTTTTGTAACCCCAATTAATGCAGCAAGGTGTAATAGAATCGCTCTTATTACCCAGGCTGTACACTCCCCTATTGGACCCTGTTCTCCTTTTATAGTGTAGATCAGGGGTAGGCAACCTCCGGCACTCCAGGTGTTGTGAAACTACAACTCCCAGCATGCATACTTGCTCTGCTCTTCTCAGAACTCTCATAGAAATGAATGGAGCATGCTGGGAATTGTAGTTTCACAACAGCTGGAGTGCCGAAGGTTGCTGATCCCTGGTGTAGATAATGCCTCCCTATCCTTTCCCTACACTATGAATAATCTTTCCCTGAACAGCTCAATCGTTAGTTTTGTTTTTTCCTTTTAAAGTCTTTCCTAGCACTGTCCCTAGTGCCTGCCACATCTCTCCCTGCACTAAGTTCACTGGAGACCGAGAGCAGGAGGAGACTTTTTATAGGGCTGTGACATTACAGGGGCTGGCTAGCTGCTGATTGGCTGGCTGTATGCATGGCATTGTGGGTAATCCCTCATTCCTGGGCTTCTTACTTCCTCTTAATAACATGTGCAGCAGCCATTTTAGAAAAAAAATCTGATTTGTTACCACGAATCGCCAGGAGATTTGGATTTTTCTTGAAATTTGGACTGAATTTCACCTTGTCAACTTCGATTCCCTCAACACTAGATATGAGCATCGGAGCATTTAAAACAGGCTAGGGCAGCGCTAAAGCCCGCCCATCAGAGTCGGAGACCTCAGCGGGAACACTGCTGGGCGGAAGCCTCTGCTTTATATAAACCAACGGCGACAGCCCTCGCCCTGCGTGATACACGTGAAATGCTCAGATGAGAGGGGCTGCCTGGGTGAAAGGGGGTATGTCCTCTTTTACACCCTCTAAACAGTTCTTGGGGTTCGCTCTTCTTCTGTGGTAAAAATTGATTAACAATAAGACTTTGTTGCCCATGGTAACCAGTCAGAATCCATCACTTATTTCTTAGGGGCTGTTCACATCTCTTTTGCAGATACATTTGTAAACAGAAAAAAACGTATGGCTTGACGTACCCGTAGACTATAATTGGGCAAACCTACTTCGTTTGTTGCTGTTAATGTTTTAGTACTTATTTTTATTTTTTTTATTTTTTGCATGACCGAATAATATAGCATACCACGCTTTTCTGTCCTGCAAAAAAACGTATACTTTTTTATTTTTTTTTAACATTGTAGTGAATGGGAGACTGATGTAAGCGTATCATTTTACATTTCCATTCTTCTCTCAGATAATGCCTTCAAAGTTTCAAATCTTTATTGAAAAAAAAAAAAGGTTTTACAAAAAAAAATGGACAGGAATGTATTGAAACGTATGCACCTCCGTCAAAAGTATCCGTTAAGAATAGCTAACTACTGTATGTCTAAACGTATCCTCCTGACGTACAGCAAAAACGAGATGTGAACTGCTTTTCGAGAAATGGAGACTGTGCTCTGTTTGGTTGCTACGGGCAACAGAAACAGTTTAACTATAAAAGGCCGTCCACACAGAGTTTCTTGACAACTGGAACCTCTGGGTAGGTGCGTGGAGGGGGACAATGCTGCTCATGCCGCTGTGGTTTATGGCTTTTTCGCGGTTTTCCATGTAGGCGGCCTGTAGTTTTAGGTGTCAAATCTGAGCAAAATTCAGCTGTCAAACTCCCTGTGAGCGTCCCCTAAGACCGCTTCAATAAACCAGGCGCTGGGGGAGATTTATGAAACTGTGTAGGAGAGGACTTGGTTTTTGTTGCCCCTAGCAACCAATCACCGCACAGCTTTTATTTTACGTGTTCTGAAAAAACGAAAGCTGTGCTGTAATTGGTTGCTAGGGGCAACAAAGGCAGCTTGGTAAATCTGTCCCATTGGGGCAGATATACGAAGACCGACATTACAAATGCCGGTCTTACTTCAAAGTCTGTCAGCTCAGAATGCGCCAAATTTATTGAGAGGCACACAGGCCTCTTAATTAATTTAGCGCATTTCCAGGCAGTCCGCACGCCAGAAGTTCAAATCACCGTAGATTTGAACCGTGAATGGTGGGCCACACGGGAGGCCCCACCCCCTCCCACAAACACCACCCACTTTTCTTGCTAGTGGCAAATAATAGTGCCAGTATGTGTTGTGCCGCAATAGCGGTGTCAATAAATGTCCCTAATTGCCTCTGAATATAAAATAATCATAGAACAGGTCCGATAAATGTGGGCGCTCTCTGGTGCCCACTGGTCTGGTTCTCCATTGCATTTTTTTCTATGCCTATGGAGAGCATTTATCATTTGCAGTGTTTTTGGTTTTCATTGCTGCTCCTAATTAATGAAATTTGGCGTTAGTGCGATGTGGTTTAGCCTCTGTCAGTGAAAGTACGGCAGGGGTTGCCTGGCGTGGAGATGCAACTTTTTTGTCGCACATCACAACTGAGCCTTAACGCTAAATCTCTAATCCCGACCAATTTTTCACTCCACTTCTGAAAATGGCAAGCCTCACCAAATGTTGCAAAATATGCCGAAAATGTCACACGCGACAGCTCTTGCGACATTTCTATGCCTCAAAACTGGCCTTGCAGATCTGATAAATGACCCACTATGGCCTCTTTTACACGAGCGTATTTTTTTTCCGTCTTTGCGGTCCGTATGCGGAACCATTCATTTCAATGGTTCCGCCAAAAAATAAAAAAATGTACTTCATGTGCATTCCATTTCCGTATATCCGTTCCGCTAAATGATAGAACTTGTCCTATTATTGTCCGCAAATAATGTTCCGTTGCTCCATTCAAGTCAATAGGTCCGCGCAAAATACAGATTGCATACGGAACACATCGGCATGTCGTCTGTATTTTGCGGATCCATACCCACTTTGCACATGGGTTTACAAACATTACATTACAAATTTTCTATTTCCGTTTGCGTTCGACAAAAAACGGATCGCATACTGAAACCATACGGAGATGTTTTTGCAGAAATACAGAACGGAAACACAATGGAAACAAACAACGGATCCGTGAAAAACGGACTGCAAAATACATACGGTTGTGGGAAAGAGGCCTATGTCTTTTGGGCTACTTTCACACCTGCCTTAGGTGCGGATCCGTCTGGTATCTGCACAGACGGATCCGCCCCTATAATGCAAACGCTTGTATCCGTTCAGAACGGATCCGTTTGCATTATTCTTTTTAAAAAAAGTCTAAGTCAAAACATATCCGTCCTGACTTACATTGAAAGTCAATGGGGGACGGATCCGTTTTCAATTGCACCATATTGTGTCAGTGAAAATGGATCCGTCCCCATTGACTTACATTGTAAGTCAGGACGGATCCGTTTGGCTCCGCATCGCCAGGCGGACACCAAAACGCTGCAAGCAGCGTTTTGGTGTCCGCATCCAGAGCGGAATGGAGGCGGAACGGAGCCAAACTGATGCATTCTGAGCGGATCCTTATCCATTCATAATGCATTGGGGCTGAACTGATCCGTTTTGAACCGTTTGTGAGATTCCTGAAACGGATCTCACAAGCGGAATTCAAAACGCCAGTGTGAAAGTAGCCTTATATGACGACTTTTGTGTGAGCACGGCCTGCTACCCTGTGAGCGGAGTTGCTCTTTAGTAGTCGTCCAGTTCTGTAGCCGGTGCTCAGGTGACCTCTGACATGGCGCAGTACACCGCCAGCTTATAATGGGATTCCTGTTCCCGTACAAGCTCATTATGCAAATGGTTTCATTGTTAATTGATTATCTGAAGATCAGAGGTGACTCTGTAATGTGTGCTGTTTATTCCCCAAGTCTCGTAAGTGTCATGTATTATATTGTTCAGGAAGGGTTATTACTGACCTCGGTAATGGAGGTCACCCAGCTCCATGTAGGATGAGGTATGTACTGTAATGTTACACGTCTATGACGAGATGTTAGAATATGCAATATTGTGATAGACCCCTGCCCTACACACACACTCACGACTCGCTTTTCTCAAAGAGGTTATCCAACCCCTATAATGACCCCCTCCCCTCCAATGCCTGGGCTCCTCATATAGATTATACTTACCCAGCTCCCCGGCATCGGTGTCACTCCTGATCTCTGCACCGCCGCCGCTGCATCTCCCCGTCGCGCGGATCAAAAAATCTAGCAACGGGAGAATAGGGGGTGCTAGGGATGCTTGTATCTGTCGTGGCCTGCTATTGGCTGAACCCCCCCCTCCACTTTGCCAGATGTTATGATCCATGTGGCGGGGATCAGGAGCCACGTGGGTGCCGCGGTGCAGGGTACGTGTAATGTATATGAAGTGCCTGGGCATTGGGGGTTTATTATAGGGGTTCGATAACCCCTTTAAAGAAGGAGGCCCAAGGCAACCTGCTCTTCAACCACTTTGGGAGTGTTCACTCGTCAGCACCCTTCTGCTGGCACAACGTCACTTGCTTTAAACCTATGCTGGTAGAGCCCACTACTCAATATGCCTCTTTCTGTAGCAGTTGAGTAGAGGGTATTAAGTAGTGGACTTTTGCCCATAGCTCTGGTAAAGTGCTAGTTGTTCTGTGATTGCTTGCTATGGGCAGCAAACAGTTTTTGTTTTTTTTTAGACAGTTTTCATAAATTTGCTCCACTAAATACAGTTTAGGGTGGGTTGACATCACATTTTATGCCTCTATTAGACTTCTACGTTAGAAAAAAAGGACACCGCTTTATTTTATTTTTTATAATAGAATTCTATGGTGAACGGATGCCACTGTATTTCATCAGTCTGAGGCATCAGTTTAACGTAGATGGTTTTTTTAATACGTAGCACATTTATTAGACTAGTCCATGCAGGAAGATAAGAGGCAGGCTGAGAAGCCATGCCTCAGCAGTTGCAGTTAGTACTGTATGCCTGCTGATTTGGCTGATGACCCAGGGTTGCCCCTTCCCCCCCCCCCCCCCCCCACGATCTAGTATTGATGACCTATCCTGAGGCCCCTTTAAACCTCTGCTCATTCTGGGCTTAGGAGTCCAGTGGGTAGTTCTACTTGGTGATTGACAATCTTTCCTGTATGAGTGCGCTTACAAAGAGAGCGGGTAATCATTTGCGTAGTTCTCCGCATGCTGAGGGCAGAGCTGTGTTTTCTAGCATCTATATATCCTATACACTACTTGCTGTGACTTTATCACATTAAGATCTGCTCAGAAAGCTAATACTGTATACATATTACTGCTTTATTCACATGCACAATATATGATTATAAAGACACCAGTAATATGTGTTAGCTTAGGGTACTTTCACACTAGTGTTTTTCTTTTCCGGCATAGAGTTCCGTCACAGGGGCTCTATACCGGAAAAGAACTGATCAGGTATATCCCCATGTATTCTGAATGGATAGTAATCCGTTCAGGATGTCTTCAGTTCAGTCATTTTGAGAAACCTGCTACGGTTTTATCTCCGGCGAAAAAAACTGAAGACTTGCCTGAATGCCGGATCCGTCCTTCCGGTCTGCGCATACGTAGACCGAAAAAAAGGTGAAAAAAGTAAATGCCAGATCCGTTTTACCGGATGACACCGGAAAGACGGATCCGGCATTTCAATGCATTTTTTTGACTGAAAAAATGTAAAAAAAGGGGTAGTGACGTTTTAAAACCTAACTTTTAATAGGATAGTTATAAATCCCACCTGGGAAAAGGACCCCTACCTGACAAACAAAACATAGACACAAAAGAACAGGGGACCTGGTGTGACAGGTACACCCAATGGTCAAATGAACAGGCACGTCCCGGGGTGGGGCGGGACGCGAGTGCTTGACCAATAAGCGTAAGTAAGCAAGATAGCGCTGGTACTGAAGACCGTGGCTTGTGCCGTGGTCTATAAGCATGCCAGGGAGGCAAAAAAGAAAGGGTAGGTCTTACCGGTGGATGGGCAAGGGGACCAGCCGGTCCAGTGCCCTTGGGGGGGATGTTCGCACGTATGAATGCGTCCCTTTGTGCAGGATGATGGTCACTTGGTGCAGGAGGGCCACAGGGAAGAAACTGTCCCTGTTTTGTTTGTCAGGTAGGGGTCCTTTTCCCAGGTGGGATTTATAACTATCCTATTAAAAGTTAGGTTTTAAAACCTCACTACCCCTTTTTTTACATTTTTTCTGTCTATTTACGAGTAGTCTATTTTGGGGTATACCCCAAGGGACCACCCTTCATTATTTTTTTGACTGATCAGGCATTTTTAAGACTGATCATGATCCTGATCAGTCTTACTAATGCCATCAGTTGGCATACGTTTTGCCGGATCGACGGAACTGCTTGCCGGATCTCTCTGCTGCAAGTGTGAAAGTAGCCTTATAAGCATAGAAAAACTGTTCTTTTCCATATCATCACCATGACGGCCACAAGGAGATTGACCCCTGACCTCTGTAGGGGCAACGGAACTGCTTGCCGGATCTCTCTGCCGCAAGTGTGAAAGTAGCCTTATAAGCATAGAAAAACAGTTCTTTTCCATATCATCACCATGACGGCCACAAGGAGATTGACCCCTGACCTCTGTAGGGGCAGGAACAGAGGTTAAAATACCCCCTTCCTCCACCATACACCAGTGTTTCCTGTCACTACAGAGGCCAGGGCAGAGAAAGGTCTCCCTGTTCGTCAGGGAGATGAAGGAAGAAGATTTTCTTATTTTTACATGGAACGTGGAACTCCCAGTGGGGAAGTGTTCCTGGCACTTATCTGACTAAGTGTTGTCCCCCTGCTCGCCGGCGGTCGAGTACCAATGCTGAGCAGGGGAGAGACGGAAGGGCTCGCTCTGGTTGATCCGGAGCCTGCTCCCGGGGTTGCGTCCTCCTCCTTGCCCCTGGTGGGTTAAAGCTGGAGTGAGCGCCCGGCGCGCAATGCGCTTAGGGTACGTCACTTCTGGCGTGGCCAGGAAGTGACGCGAGAGGCGGGCGGTGTGCGGCAGTGGCATCCAAGTTTGAAAATTACAGTGAGCATAGCGGTGTACCCACGTGTCAGATCTGATCTGTTGTCTGGAACAAGATATCGGGTCGTAATCCGCACTGCCCCAGAAAGCTTGATGCTCCAACTATGCCTCCTGTAAGTTCCCTGCAGGGATTGCTTATTATCCTGCGGGTTTTGTTTAATCACCATCCGGTTTTTACGGGGCCATCCTTGTGGAGAGGGATCTTTTCCCCCTCCACTGATCAATATCGTACAGTGGTCTGTTGCACTGGGGTGTATATATATATAGAGACACCCCTATATATTATATATATATATATATATATATATATATATATAGAATAAATGAACTCCGCAGCACATCCGAGTAGTGAAGAAGTAAAAGAAGCTTTAATCACCAAGCATGCGACGTTTCAATCCTCTCAATGGGATTTTTCTCAAGCAGTCACTGACTTATCCTAGAGGTCAGAGTCTGACCAGGGTCCCTTACCTCCCAAAAGGCAAAAAGTAATTCCACCCTCCTCTTCTGATTCAAAATGCATGGGTGACGATGCTTCCTCTTCCAGCCAAGGAAGGAGAGATTATTGAGGGCAGTAAAAAATTCTACTTTGCAACTGATATGTCGGACCTCCTAAAAGCCGTAAGAGCCACCGTGGGGTGGAGGACGTTCAAAAACCTCACTCCATTCAGGAGGAGATGTTTTGGGGGTCTAGGGACAAAAAGAGTCAGAGTATTCCCAATTAACGAAAACATTAGAGATGTGATCTTAGAAGAATGGTCAGACCCTGAAAGGAGGCTAGGGGTGTCCAGAGAATACAAGAACCGCCTGTTGTTTGATCTGGCAGAGTCTAAACTATTTGACGAGATTCCCAAGATAGATGTACAAGTGGCCGAGGTCAATAAAAAAAACTTGTTGCCCTTCGAGGACGCATCACAATTGAGAGACCCCATGGAGAGGAAAGCTGATAGCTTATTATGCAAATCTTGGGAGGCGTCTATGTTTAATCTCAAATCTAACATTGCTGCGACCTCAGTAGCGAGATCTGTGTTCTTTTGGCTGAACGAGTTAGAATCCCATTTGAGGAATAAGACCCCCAGGAAGGAAATAATAAACTCTATCCCTCTCCTTAAATGAGCAATGGCCTTTTTAGCGGATGCTTCCGCGGAGTCAATCAGTTTTTCTGCCAAGGATGCAGGTCTTTCTAACGCGGCACGTCGTGCCCTTTGGATGAAATCCGGGTCTGGGGACAAAACTTTGAAAACTAAGTTATGTTCTATCCCTTTTTCAGGTGAATATGTCTTCGGGCCAGTCTTAGACAAGATCCTGGAAAAGGCTTCAGATAAAAAGAAGGGATTTCCAGAGGATAGACCTTTTATTGGAGGAAAATTCCCTTGTTACTTTCAGGGCCATGAGAGATCCTGCAGAGGGAAAGGGAAGTCAGGCCGCTGGAGTTACCCCAAAGAAGGGAAAAGGTTTCTCCTTGACCCCCAGAGTAAATCCAGTGATAAACAATGACGCCAGAGTGGGGGGAAGACTGAAGAATTTTTTATTTGCCTGGGAAAAGATAACATTAAACCCCTGGGCCCAGGAGGTAGTCAGAGCGGGTTACAACATAGAATTCTCTTCAGTCCCCCCAAAGAGATTCATGATATCAAATCTGGGGTCAAGGAAAGCTCAGAGCGGCATTTGGCAAAGTTTCAAGGATCTCATAGGGCTAGGTGTCGTAATTCAGGTCCCAGTCTCAGATTTTACTCCAGTCTCTTTCTGGTAAAAATGGAAGGATCATTCCGTATGATCATAAACCTGAGATTCCTCAACAAGTACATTGCCTACAGGAAATCAAGATGGAATCCCTGAGATCCCTGATTCTTCTAATAAAAAAGAACGCATGGATGTGTACTGTGGACTTAAAAGACGCGTACTATCACATCCCGATCAACCACAACTCTCAAAAATTTCTAAGATTCGCCATAAAAGACCAGCATGGCAACACTTGCCATTTTCAATTTACGGCTCTTCCGTTTGGAATTTCCTCGGCTCCCAGAATATTCACAAAATTGGTGATAGAGATGGTCGCATTCTTGAAACAGAAGGAGCTGAATCTGATCCCATATCTAGACGATTTCCTACTAGTGGGAGATACGGTAGATCAATTACTAACAGATCTAGACACATTTTTATCCACTCTAGAGGAGCTGGGCTGGATCGTCAATCCTCAGAAATCCTGTCTACATCCATCGACCAGAGTACTGTTCCTGGGTGTCATTCTGGACTCGCAGTCACAGGCCACCTTCCTGCCCACAGACAAGATTCAGGCTTTGGGGGAAAAAAATCGTGAACTTCCAGAGGAAGAGAATCTGCTCTGTGAGAGAAGCTATGAGTTTGCTGGGAACATTGACGGCCTGTATCCCATCAGTAATGGGGAGCCAGCTGCATTGCTGTCCCATGCAGTCCTGGATTCTGGACATCTGGGACAAACAATAGAAGTCGCTCGATCGCAAGGTTCACATTCCAGGCTACGTAAAGACCTCCTTAAACTGGTGAAAGGTGAGCAGCAATCTCTCACAGGGAGTGGCCTGGAGGAGTCTCCATTTGTCCAGATCAAGACCGATGCCAGCCAGTCGGGCTGGTGTGTAAAAATTGGAGACTCCTATTACCAAGGTTCCTGGGCCCTTTCGGTAAGCAACCAATCCTCAAACTTCAGGTTGCTGAGTGCAGTGTGGGAAGCTTTAAAGGTGGAGGAAGAGACCCTTCAGAATCACCACCTGAGAATACTGTCTGACAATACAACGATGGTGGCTTACCTCTCGCATCAAGGAGGCACAAAATCAAAGAAGCTCCTAGACCTTTCAAACAGGATATTTCACTGGGCGGAAAAGGAACGTGAGGTCTATCTCGGTGACTTACCTCAAAGGGGCTCTCAATCAGGAAGTGGACTACCTCAGCCGTCACACATTGGACCAAACAGAATAGTCCCTAAATCCAGAAGTCTTCAAGATGATGGTAGACAGATGGGGGACACCAGACAGACTTATTTGCATCAAAAGACAACAAAAAAGTGAACAGATTATGTTCCCTTTTATCCCAGGGGCAATCCTTGGGTGTTAGGCGCATTTGCCACGACATGGGACTGGAACCTGTGTTATGCATTCCCTCCAATACCAATTATTCCAAGAGTAATTCAGAAAATCCTACAAGAGAAGTCGACTATCATCCTGGTGACCCCCTTGTTGACAAAAAGGAGTTGGTTTTCCACCCTCAAAAGACTCTCAATCTCCCAGCCATTATCTCTCCCACTCAGGAAAGACCTTCTACATCAAGGGCTGATCCTATATCCCCATCCAGAATTCTTAAAGCTAACAGCCTGCACCCAGCCTCCTGTATTTGTATTAAACGTTAACTTTCATTGGTGGCGCAGTGCGCCCTCTCCTCCTTCACCCCTCTCTCTCCTCATTGGTGGCAGCGGCGGCACAGGGGTAGGGAGAAAGTGACTCCTTCTCCCCTGTGCTGCTGAGGAGAACACAGAGCACACTGATGGCAGCTCGCTCCATGCTCTGTGATACTAGACTGCGCAGTAGCGCATCCTAGTATCGAAAAATGTCAAATCCCGGTATTAAAGTCCATACCGGACAAAAGTATCGAAAATTTGATACCTGAATCTAGGGGTGGCCTAAAATCTATATTGAGATATAATTTAAAGCATGTGTGATATGCGATACATATTGCAATATATTATTTTCTTCTGTATGTATACAACAAATACAAATTACAAAACTTTTCAAGAAATTTTTTATATGTGTATTGTGTAACAGATCTTTTCCCAAACAATGTAAAGATGAAGACTAAGTGTTAGTAAAACACAAATTTCATACCCAGAGCCAGTGCCATCAGCCCCATGTCATTTGCCATCATCCTACATGTCCCTCAGAGCCAGTGCCATCAGCCCCATGTCATTTGCCATCATCATACATGTCCCTCAGAGCCAGTGCCATCAGCCCCATTGCATTTGCCATCATTATCATACATGTCCCCCAGGGGCCCAGAGCCAGTGCCATCAGCCCCATGGCATTTGCCAATTGCCATCATCATACATGTCCCCCAGAGCCAGTGCCATCAGCCCCATGGCATTTGCCATCATCAGACATGTCCCCCAGAGCCAGATCAGCGCCAGTGCCATCAGATCAGCCCCATGGCTATCCTTTGCAAATAGATCCCCCCCGATCCTCCAGCCCCCGCAGAAGAATCGCTGTTATTATACTTACCTTTCCTGCAGGGTGCTCGGCAGCAGCTGGCTGATGGAGTCCGCAGGTGTCGCGTCTTCTTCCCAGCATGCATTGGGCGGGACCTGACGTCACACACAGCGTCTGCCAGCGGGGTGACGCTGTGTGCACGCCAGGCCCTGGCCAGTACAGTGCGGTGCGGACTGCGGAGTCGGGAGGCCACAGAGCGGTGAGTGAGAAGCTTCTTCAATTCACTACCGCTCCGTGGTCATATTGCGGTCCGGCGATATATGCGATATAGACAAAATCTGTATCGTTGCACAAATTCATATCGTGCATATCACATATCGCCTATATCGCCCACCCCTACCTGAAACATCCCTACTCCTAATAAAAGACCTTACTATATTGAGAATAGTGTTTTTTTTTTTTTTAATGATTAGAAACCTAAAATCTATTACTGGTTTATTCACAGACACAATATCTGATTATAAAGAAGCCAGCAATATGTATTCGCTTTCTAAAAAACAAAACAAAAAAAAAAACATTCTCAATATGATAAGGATATAGACTTTTAATATGGGTTAAATGAGAGAGACAAAAATCTGAAAACCTCTCCGAATATTACTGGTGTCTTTATAATCATATATTGTACTTGTGATTAAAGCAGTAATATGTATATTAGCTTTCTAAGTATATCTCAGTGTGGTAGAGCTACAGTACATAGTGTATATGATATGTACATGCTAGGATGCAGCTGTATGACACAGCTCTGCCCTCACTATGCTGATGTCTAGACCTGTCAATCAAAAGAAGGGAGGAGTGTGTAGGCAAGGAGGTTGTTATAAAGCAGTGCTCCAAGGATTCAGCCCCACCTCCTGGTGCTTGAATGTGCTCATTTTCATATGAATAAAACACTGATATCTCTGCAGCTGGTTAGCATACAGACAGTATGCCTGGTTTTACAGGGTTGATCCTGGTGACAGAGCCACTTTAATCTTATAGAATTATGAAAATACAGCAAAATATCCATAAGAATAACTCTTTTTCTACCATGCCCCCTGAAATTCTAATAAAACCGTTTAGTAGACCCTGGTTCTGCACAGTCCTTCCTATAGCCCAGGAACGTTTCGCTTTCCTATTGCCGGTAGCCTGAGCTCTTAAGTGCAATTATTAGTATGCTATATGATTAGACAGTGTATCGCTGATGGCATAATGGGAATGTGACATGAGTTTCCGGAACGACAGGCTGTAGAGATGACATGTTTAAGAGATGAACACTTATTATGGAATATTCCTCCAGAACATGTTCTGCGCCATAATATGAATGCCAATCCACTTTTATGAGACGCTGATCGGAGAAATTAATTTACTTTCTGCAAAGAGGTAGCATGGAAATGAGACTGGCTGCACTAAACTGGATATTGTAAGCTTCTTGAAGGCATCTGCTGCAGTAGAAATGCCGTATAGTGTAGCAGCGCTAATCCAAATTTTTATGAAACAGTTGCTCGCTGTGTTCCCACGGGGGATATTTTATAAGAAACAGATTTGTTGTATGAAAGGACATAGACTACAGATAATGGCAATATTTTTTCATGTAAAGTATGCTTAATCCAATATTCGAGGGAGCTGACTAGTTTCTGATTATTAAAGGGAACCTGTCACGTTGAACATGGTGTCTGATCTGAAAGCGGCATGTTATAGAGCAGGAAGAGCTGAGCAGATTGACATATATAGTTTTATGGGAAAATATTCAGTAATTTATTCACTTATATCCATGCTCAGTCTGGGCTTTGAAGTCCAGGAGGCGGTCCTATCAGTGATTGACAGCCTTCCCTCTATGACCGTGTATACAGAGAGCTGTCACTGATAGCATGAGCAGGAATTTAAATGAAAGAAATACAAGTTTTACTGAATCTTTTCCTATAAAACTATACATCAATCTGTTCAACTCCACCTGCTCTATAACATGCTGCCTACAGATCAAACACCATGTTTAATGTGACGGGTACCCTTTAAACTATTTTTCCCAGTGTCCATGTCTATCTATCATTGGCGTACATAGAGAAGTAAGGGCCCCATAGCAAGGAGCAAACCAGCCCCCCCCCCCCGCCCACACGACAGAAGGGTTTCCACCTAAACCCCTTTCAATGACCCATGGGCCCTTTTTTTTTTCCGTGGCCTCATTTGCTAAAAGTTGTTTCTTTACAGGGTAGAGTCCTGACCAAGTTTTCACCTCCAGTAGAAGAGGAGATAATCCCAACTTGGCCTCCTCTTGCCCTGAGCCCATAGCAGTTGCATGGTCTGCCGCTATGGTAGTTACGCCCCTGCTATCTAGCTAACGATCCATCTATCCATCCATCTAAAAAATGCAAACAGGCAGCACACTGAGATAATTGAAAAAGTAAAGAAAAATGTATTCATTCATGTGGACGCGACAAAGCCTTTTCCTGGCAAGACGCGCGTCGAGGTACTGCTCTGCCCAGACATCCGGCGCCTCGAGACATCATGGGTAATTGATACAGTGATTATGTATCAGTGATTGTCACAGTATACCTACCATTGCCGTGCCTTTGTTCTGATCATATTTTTGCCCAGCTGTGACCAGACCTCTTGCTCTTCAGTAATTGTAGGCTGGCCATTGTTTTTTATGCGTCACTTTGACACGGCAGTGGTAGCAGTGGATACAATTCACATCTATTTGGACATGTATCTAGTCATATGTTATGTGTGGGTACTCTATATTGGACCCATTGTGTGTGGTTGACTATTTTTGGATTTTCTGGTTTGTCTCCTTGTTAGTGCTGTACGTGTGAGGATGGGGATCATTTCCCCGCTACACGGGGTTCCCCGTCTTCCCATGACAGTGTGCCTTCTGTTATTCTTGTGTATACTTTATGTATTAATAAAACTGCATATATTTTATATGAGTGTTCTTCAAACTTTTTTGGGGTTATTGGTTGTTTTTTTTGGTTATACATACATACATACATACATACATACATATATATATACATATATATATATATATATATATATATATATATATATATATATACACACAAACCGGATTCCAAAAAAGTTGGGACACTAAACAAATTGTTAATAAAAACTTAATGCAATCATGTGGAGATGGCAAATGTCAATATTTTATTTGTAATAGAACGTAGATGACAGATCAAACGTTTAATCCGAGTAAATGTATAATTTTAAAGGAAAAATACGTTGATTTAAAATTTCACGGTGTCAACAAATCCCAAAAAAGTTGGGACAAGTAGCAATAAGAGGCTGGAAAAAGTAAATTTGAGCATAACGAAGAGCTGGAAGACCAATTAACACTAATTAGGTTAATTGGCAACATGATTGGGTATAAAAAGAGCTTCTCAGAGTGGCAGTGTCTCTCAGAAGCCAAGATGGGTAGAGGATCACCAATTCCCACAATGTTGCGCAGAAAGATAGTGGAGCAATATCAGAAAGGTGTTACCCAGCGAAAAATTGCAAAGACTTTGCATCTATCATCATCAACTGTGCATAACATCATCCGAAGATTCAGAGAATCTGGAACAATCTCTGTGCGTAAGGGTCAAGGGCGTAAAACCATACTGGATGCCCGTGATCTCCGGGCCCTTAAACGACACTGGAATGCTACTGTAAAGGAAATCACAGAATGGGCTCAGGAATACTTCCAGAAACCATTGTCAGTGAACACAATCCACCGTGCCATCCGCCGTTGCCAGCTGAAACTCTACAGTGCAAAGAAGAAGCCATTTCTAAGCAAGATCCACAAGCTCAGGCGTTTTCACTGGGCCAGGGATCATTTAAAATGGAGTGTGACTGTGGTCAGACGAGTCACGATTCGAAGTTCTTTTTGGAAATCTGGGACGCCATGTCATCCGGACCAAAGAGGACAAGGACAACCCAAGTTGTTATCAACGCTCAGTTCAGAAGCCTGCATCTCTGATAGTATGGGGTTGCATGAGTGCGTGTGGCATGGGCAGCTTGCATGTCTGGAAAGGCACCATCAATGCAGAAAAATATATTCAGGTTCTAGAACAACATATGCTCCCATCCAGACGTCATCTCTTTCAGGGAAGACCCTGCATTTTTCAACAAGATAATGCCAGACCACATTCTGCATCAATCACAAAATCATGGCTGCGTAGGAGAAGGATCCGGGTACTGAAATGGCCAGTCTGCAGTCCAGATCTTTCACCTATAGAGAACATTTGGCGCATCATAAAGAGGAAGGTGCAACAAAGAAGGCCCAAGACGATTGAACAGTTAGAGGCCTGTATTAGACAAGAATGGGAGAGCATTCCTATTTCTAAACTTGATAAACTGGTCTCCTCGGTCCCCAGACGTCTGTTGAGTATTGTAAGAAGAAGGGGAGATGCCACACAGTGGTGAAAATGGCCTTGTCCCAACTTTTTGGGGATTTGTTGACACCATGAAATTCTGATTCAACATATTTTTCCCTTTTAAAATTGTATATTTTCTCAGTTTAAACTTTTGTTCCGTGATTTATGTTCTATTCTGAATAAAATATTAGAAGTTGGCACCTCCACATCATTGCATTCAGTTTTTATTCACGATTTGTTTAGTGTCCCAACTTTTTGGGAATCCGGTTTGTATATATATATATACACTGCTCAAAAAAATAAAGGGAACACAAAAATAACACATCCTAGATCTGAATTAATTAAATATTCTTCTGAAATACTTTGTTCATAACATAGTTGAATGTGCTGACAACAAAATCACACAAAAATAAAAAAATGGAAATCGAATTTTTCAACCCATGGAGGTCTGGATTTGGAGTCGCACTCAAAATTAAAGTGGAAAAACACACTACAGGCTGATCCAACTTTGATGTAATGTCCTTAAAACAGGTCAAAATGAGGCTCAGTAGTGTGTGTGGCCTCCACGTGCCTGTATGACCGCCCTACAACGCCTGTGCATGCTCCTGATGAGGTGGCGGACGGTCTCCTGAGGGATCTCCTCCCAGACCTGGACTAAAGCATCTGCCAACTCCTGAACAGTCTGTGGTGCAACGTGACATTGGTGGATAGAGCGAGACATGATGTCCCAGATGTGCTCAATTGGATTCAGGCCTGGGGAACGGGCGGGCCAGTCCATAGCATCAATGCCTTCGTCTTGCAGGAACTGCTGACACACTCCAGCCACATGAGGTCTAGCATTGTCTTGCATTAAGAGGGAACCCAGGGCCAACCGCACCAGCATATGGTTTCACAAGGGGTCTAAGGATCTCATCTCGGTACCTAATCGCAGTCAGGCTACCTCTGCGAGCACATGGAGGGCTGTGCGGCCTCCAAAGAAATGCCACCCCACACCATTACTGACCCAATGCCAAACCGGTCATGCTGGAGGATGTTGCAGGCAGCAGAACGTTCTCCACGGCGTCTCCAGACTCTGTCACGTCTGTCACATGTGCTCAGTGTGAACCTGCTTTCATCTGTGAAGAGCACAAGGCGCCAGTGGTGAATTTGGCAATCTTGGTGTTCTCTGGCAAATGCCAAACGTCCTGCACGGTGTTGGGCTGTAAGCACAACCCCCACCTGTGGACGTCGGGCCCTCATATCACCCTCATGGAGTCTGTTTCTGACCGTTTGAGCAGACACATGCACATTTGTGGCCTGCTGGAGGTCATTTTGCAGGGCTCTGGCAGTGCTCCTCCTGTTCCTCCTTGCACAAAGGCAGAGGTAGCGGTCCTGCTGCTGGGTTGTTGCCCTCCTATGGCCTCCTCCACGTCTCCTGATGTACTGGCCTGTCTCCTGGTAGCGCCTCCATGCTCTGGACACTACGCTGACAGACACAGCAAACCTTCTTGCCACAGCTCGCATTGATGTGCCATCCTGGATAAGCTGCACTACCTGAGCTACTTGTGTGGGTTGTAGACTCCGTCTCATGCTACCACTAGAGTGAAAGCACCGCCAGCATTTCAAAGTGACCAAAACATCAGCCAGGAAGCATAGGAACAGAGAAGTGGTCTGTGGTTACCACCTGCAGAACCACTTCTTTATTGGGGGTGTCTTGCTAATTGCCTATAATTTCCACCTGTTGTCTATCCCATTTTCACAACAGCATGTGAAATTGATTGTCACTCAGTGTTGCTTCCTAAGTGGACAGTTTGATTTCACAGAAGTGTGATTGACTTGGAGTTACATTGTGTTGTTAAAGTGTTCCCTTTATTTTTTTGAGCAGTGTATATATAGCCTTATATCGGGCCAGGACAGAGCTTCACTCACCTGCTTCCCTCCGTTCCATTACAGTGCTGATGGCCCGTCGGTTCCCTCCTGTGTGTAAACTTATGGATAGCTGCAGCCAATCACAGGCCTCAGTGATGTGTCCCCAAGTGCGTTTGTTTGATTCAGAGCTGATCCAGTCTTAGCTAAAACTGGGGTTGAAACTGGACAAATCCTTTTAAATAGTTTACCCTGTTCAAATTTAATGGTACATTACAGGGGAAGGAAGTGTATAGTCCCTCGAGGACTGGGAAAGCGTTTTGGCATGGCCCAAGACAGAAATAGTCCTTCAGGAATGTAGACACATTAGGCATCTCATTAGCAGCACCATGGGAGTTGTCACACTGGGAAAGGCAGTAATGGCTCCAGACGTCTCAGAAGGGGGTTTGGATGGTAAATCGGCATATGTTGTATGAGAAGCCTCTCTCTTGGGGCCGACGTACTTGAAAAAGCAGTCAAGTAAATGGAGGCCATGGATGTCAAGTATGTATTCATTAGAAAGTTAAACTGGAGATCGCTATCTTTGGACTGAAGTGCCCGTCTTAAAACCATCTCAGTTCTTTCTTATTTGGTTAGAATTAGTGTTTCATTAAAGGGGTTTTTCAGGAGTCAAATATTCATTAACTGTCCTCAGGATAGGTCATCAATATCTAATCAGTATGGGTCCAACTCCTGGCATCCCCACCGATCAGTTGTTTGAAGCTGTCAGCAGAGTGCTGCAGCCTCTTTATAGGCCAGTAACTTCGTGTTTAGTGGTCGCATGGCCTATGTGCCCCTCAATCCCAGTACCTGGTGCAACCGCTGTACAATGTAGCGCACTATACTTGATATGCAGTGAGGGACCGCAGCACTCGTCCAAAGGCTGCAACCCTTTCAAACAGCAGATGGTTGGGGTTTCAGAGGGGAAGGGGGGTTGGGGTTTCAGAGGGGGGGGGGTTGGGGAATAAGAGGGCTATAGTCAGACTCCCTCCAATTTTTTTTAATAGTATCTTTTTATTAGTTAAAGATTAACAAAGCAATACAGACATTCATATAACAGGTACAACACTGCCAAGCACAGTACATTAATGAAAATGGGGTTAACCATAACATCATCTCATAACTTTTATCCAAGTCTGAAGCGCAAGATAACTGGATAATACGTGTAACACCCAATGAAATATGACTTGAAGTAATGAAAGGCATTTCAGATACAGACATTCATACACACCCTCATCGGTCAGCGCTCAAGATCTCTGTCACTTTAGGGTAACAGCGTTTGGGCATCAATCCAAGGACCCCCCAGATTTTTTCGCAAATCTTTCTGGTGTCCCTCGTTTCTCATATATAAACTTATATAACTCAAGATTGGCGTTAACCAATTGTATCCATTGTTGCACAGTAGGATTCTTCGGGGACTTCCAATTGAGGAGGATAATTTTCCTGGCATAAAGCAACAGTATTCTGTATAATTTCCTGCCAAATTTAGTGGGAACAACCTCATTGGCTATCCCCAAGAGACTCGTTAATGCGGTACAAACCTTAGGGAGGCCCAATCTGTCGTTAATGTAGGCGTGTATCTCTGTCCAAAAGTTGTGGATGCTTGGACATTGCCAAATCATATGAATTAGGCAACCCCCATCGGATCCACAACGCGTACATCGCGAATCTGGTAGTTTGCCCATCTTCAATAGTCTCTCAGGAGTATAATATACCCTATAGAGCCATTTAGCCTGTATTACCTGATCTCTAGTGCTTACTACTGTTGATCTCCAGGTGTAGCTAATTTCCTTCACATGCATATCATCTAGGTTCTCTATATCCCTTTTCCATCTCACAATAAAATTCTCTAGGGGGGAAGCCTGTAGCATCCTCAGTGACGCATACAGAGCCGACACTGGTTTGACCAGGGGGACCCTCCTAACCACTGCTTCCACTGGACCGCACTCCAATTTTAGAGGTTCCCTGCCAAACTGCGCATGACAGGCATGTCTAAGCTGAAAGTATTTGTATAGACTTTGCTGGGGCAGATTAAAATCTTGCTTCAAGCTACTAAAAGACCGAAAGAGACCCTTATCGTATAGTTGGGTAAGATAGCGTAACCCCTTATGCGGCCAGAATTCAAAATCCACTAATGAGAGCAGCTCTGGGAAGGCTCTATTCCTCTATATAGGTAAATATGGTGACCAAGTGACATTGTCCTCACCAGAGCCGCTCATCTGACTCCATTTAGCCCAGATCTTCACCACCACCGCCATAGATTGGGTATAGTGTTCTGCAGAGCCAGCCCCTTTCCTGTATGCCAGATTTGTAAGTGCTTCATAGGATCCCATCAAGGCCGCCTCTAACACTACCGCTGGATTGCCTGCATCTGCCCGTACCCACCATGCCACATAGTTCAGTTGCGCAGCCACATAATACATGTGCATATTAGGCAGAGCAAGGCCCCCCTGTATGTACGTTGCCTGAAGGGTGCGTCTCGCTATCCTGGGAATGGATTTGTTCCATAGAAAGGGAGTGATTGCTTTATCTACTGCAGTGAAATGTTTCTTAGGGATAAGAGTCAGGGCCGCTCTGTATATGTATAACAGTTTTGGAAGAAGGATCATTTTTATAGTATTGATACGCCCCATGAAATTGACAGGTAAGTTCCCCCAGGCTTCCAGTTTCTTACTAATGTATTGAACTGTAGGGGTCACATTTAATTTATAAAACTTCCCCACCTCTTTATGAATAACAATCCCCAGATATGTAAATCTCTCTACAATCTGAAGCTTGGTACCCATTGATATGTGAGTAGGATCAAACTCGTCAATTAGACATAAGCTTGACTTGGCCCAATTTACCCTAAGATCTGAGAAACCACCAAAACGGTCCACAACCTTTAAAAGGGTATCTAGGAATTTTCCCGGATCAGCTAGATATACCAACATGTCGTCAGCATACAGCGAAATTTTTTCCGTTATTCCGGCTATGTCCCAGCCTTCTATATTCAGAGGAAATGAGTATCGACAGTAGCTCCATTATTAAAGCGGACAGCAGAGGGGAGAGGGGGCAACCCTGTCTGGTGCCCCTCCCTAAGGAGAAGGAGTCTGACATGTATCCATTTACTCTGACTCTTGCTGAAGGGGATCCATAAAGCATCCTCAAGCAGCCCAGGAATTCAGCAGGGAATCTCATCCGAGCCAACACTGCCCACATAAAATCCCACTCTACAGAATCAAAAGCCTTTTCATTGTCTAGGGAGGCCAGTACTCTCATACCCCGATTATCATGCTTAAAGAGGACCTTTCACCGATTCTTACCCTATGAACTAAGTATACAGACATGTGGAGCGGCGCCCGGGGATCTCTCTGCACTTACTATTATCCCCGGGCGCCGCTCCGTTCTCCTGCTATGCCCTCCGGTATCTCCGTTCCCTAAGTTATGGTAGGCGGAGTCTGCCCTAGCGCTGGCCAATCGCATTGCAGAGCTCACAGCCTGGGAGAAAATAACCTCCCAGGCTGTGAGCTCTGCGCTGCGATTGGCCAGCGCTAGGGCAGACTCCGCCTACCATAACTTAGGGACTGGTATCTCAGCCTACTATAACTTAGTGAGCGGAGATACCGGAGGGCATAGCGGGAGAACGGAGCGGCGCCCGGGGATAATAGTAAGTGCAGTGAGATCCCCGGGCGCCGCTCTACATATCTGTATAGTTAGTTCATAGGGTAAGAATCGGTGAAAGGTCCTCTTTAACCTGGAGATTAGTGAACAGTCTTCTGAGATTGATATCGGTAGTTTTCCCAGGCATGAAACCGGATTGGTCTACCCCCTCTAAGGAAAGGATTACTCCCCTTAATCTCAACGCTAGGACCTTCGCAAAGATCTTAACGTCTAGATTTGCAGTGTTGGCCCTTCTTTTTCAGGACCTCTGCAATTCGACTGGGCATGCTCTCAATCAACTTCTGGGCCAATTCCTGACTGATAGCAACCCATTCTTTCATAATCACTTCTTGGAGTTTGTCAGAATTAGTGGGTTTTTGTTTGTCCACCCGCCTCTTGAGGATTGACCAAGTTCTCAATGGGATTAAGATCTGGGGAGTTTCCAGGCCATGGACCCAAAATGTCAACGTTTTGGTCCCCGAGCCACTTAGTTATCACTTTTGCCTTATGGCACGGTGCTCCATCGTGCTGGAAAATGCATTGTTCTTCACCAAACTGTTGTTGGATTGTTGGAAGAAGTTGCTGGAGGGTGTTTTGGTACCATTCTTTATTCATGGCTGTGTTTTTGGGCAAAAATGTGATTGAGCCCACTCCCTTGGATGAGTAGCAACCCAACACATGAATGGTCTCAGGATGCTTTACTGTTGGCATGACACAGGACTGATGGTAGCGCTCACCTTTTCTTCTCCGGACAAGCCTTTTTCCAGATGCCCCAAACAATCGGAAAGAGGCTTCATCGGAGAATATGACTTTGCCCCAGTCCTCAGCAGTCCATTCACCATACTTTCTGCAGACAATCAATCTGTCCCTGATGTTTTTTTTTTGGAGAGAAGTGGCTTCTTTGCTGCCCTTCTTGACACCAGGCCATCTTCCAAAAGTCTTCGCCTCACTGTGCGTGCAGATGCGCTCACACCTACCTGCTGCCATTCCTGAGCAAGCTCTGCACTGGTGGCACTCCGATCCCGCAGCTGAATCCTCTTTAGGAGACTTTTTTGGACGCCCTGAAGCCTTCTTAACAAGAATTGAACCTCTTTCCTTGAAGTTCTTGATGATTCTATAAATTGTTGATTGAGGTGCAATCTTAGTAGCCACAATATCCTTGCCTGTGAAGCCATTTTTATGCAACGCAATGATGGCTGCACGCATTTCTTTGCAGGTCCCCATGGTTAACAATGGAAGAACAATGATTTCAAGCATCACCCTCCTTTTAACATGTCAAGTCTGCCATTTTAACCCAATCAGCCTTACATAATGATCTCCAGCCTTGTGCTCGTCAACATTCTCACCTGAGTTAACAAGACGATTACTGAAATGATCTCAGCAGGTCCTTTAATGACAGCAATGAAATGCAGTGGAAAGTTTTTTTTGGGATTAAGTTAATTTTCATGGCAAAGAAGGACGATGCAATTCATCTGATCACTCTTCATAACATTCTGGAGTATATGCAAATTGCTATTATAGAAACTTAAGCAGCAACTTTTCCAATTTCCAATATTTATGTAATTCTCAAAACTTTTGCCCACGACTGTACTTCCTCTCTCTGTCTAATACTTCCCCCTCCAATTTTGCCCTTTTTACATTCAATTCCTTTCTGTGGGTTGCAATCGCTGAGATCAATGCACCTCTCATCACCGCTTTTGGAAGCATCCCATTCCACCAGGGGATTCGTAGAACCTTCATTTTCTTTCCAGTAATTACCCATAACATCAATACACTCTCCCACCACCGGTATGACGTCTAGCCACAGGCTTTTCCTTGATGATGGCAAGATGGTTACAAGATACAGTTCACGCGTGTCGTCTCCCTTCTCTCTTTCTGCTGGCTGCTGCTATGTCTATGGCGAGCAGGAAGAGAGAATGGCGACAGCACGCGTGCACTGCGCATGCCTTCCCTTCATACAGATGATCGGCAGGGGTGCTTGGTGTTGGACCCCCGCCAATCTGATATTGATGACCTATCCTGAGGATAGGTGATCAGTATTAAAAGCCTTCGAGAACCCCTTTAATAATGATGACCTATTCTCAATCACTTGTTTCAGGGAGCGCAGCCGGCTCCCTTCAGCTTTCCAAGCTCAGCGCCGTACATGTCATATGGTAGTGTAGTGGCAGCAGGGTTATTGTAGGTGGTAGGCTTTCCTTAAGAGGTGAAGGGTGGGGGAGAATCTGATGTGTTGGGGTAGCAGGTTCCCGATTGTGGGGGGTGCACATGGGAGAGGTCTCTTGTCTGTGCAGAATGAAGGTATGTATTTCAGGAGGACACACAGGAGGCGGCAGGTGCACCTGGCAAATGTAGGGGATGGGTCGCTGAATGCACATTTATAATATCTTAAAACTTCTGGGAGTTTAAAGGGGTATTCCCATCACAGACAATGGGGGCATATCGCTAGGATATACCTCCATTGTCTGATAGGTGCGGGTCCCACCTCTGGGACCCGCACCTACAACGAGAACGGAGCGGGGAGAGCTGTGGCTGGAGGACCCCGGACAATGGAGGACCTATCAGACAATGGGGGTATATCCTAGCGATATGCCCCCATTGCTTGTGATGGGAATACCCCTTTTAAAAAAAAAAACATCAGATCGTTTACTTGATGGTGTTAACCTTAGCTGATTTTCACATTCACTAACGTTTTAATTGCTGCCAAAATTAGCAGAATTTTTTACGCTTAAGTAGTTCATTTCAGATGTTCCAGATGAAACAAGTGACATTTCTCGCAAATATAAAACTATTACGGAAAATATTATTACGGAAAAGTGTCTTACAGGAGCGACTATTCTTTTCTATATTTCTGGACATTAGATGAGCATCGTTCCATTTCCCACAAGCACCTTGCATATCTTCCATAGGAAGGTGAAGAACTGAGGAGCTGCTCATGCATTGAGAGCAGCTCTCGGTGCGCATGCTCGTCCTGCGCAGTGAGGATGAAGCAACCGCGTATGCAGCATCTCCCTGCACAGAGCGATGGGGGTATCCACCATAGAAGAAAAGCAGGTGCAGTCCGTGCATGCTCACCCTCAGCCTGCAGGGACTCCTGGAGGACCTGTGTCTGAGCAAGCAGGAGTCATGGGGTATTTTGGAGGGTGAAACTGGAGCAGTGGTAATTTTTGTAAATTAGCGTTGATGCAGCTGCTGTTTTGCACCAAAATGTGCCACTTTTTGGTTTCCTCCACCACCCTTGCCACTTTTACCAAAAATGGGTGGAGGTGGGCTGCAAATGTGACCTCTGTGGTCTTAATCATTTAACAACATGCTGACGTAGATTTCTTTTTCTGGTGCCCAGAACTTCTGCAGAGTTGCACTTTTTATTGGGTGGGTGGGTTTGGCAAATCCCCCTTTTAGGCAAACCTGTGATGGGAAGCATATTTACCTGCTTCCTGACACTGACTCCTGCACTCTCCAGCTTCCGCTGCTTGAGTCGCTGAATGTAAATCTCCATTTTGATGCCGCTGCAGCCAGGTGATGTGCTCCCCCCTGTGTCATGTGACCACCGCTGCTGGATAGCGATTTGGCGTCAAAACAGAAGTTCAGTCAACTACATCCAGGGACTCGAATGGAGCAGCAGGGGCTGGAAAGCGTAGAAGACAGAGTCCACTGTCGAGAAGCAGGTAAGTATACTTCCCTTTGCAAGTCTGCCCTGGAGGGAGGGTGGGGGTGTCAAAAACCCTCCCAAATGTGCACAACCTCTTTTAATAATTCCAGCACATCGTATGTCAGCAGGATACTGCGTAGGTCACATCTAGCAGATGCTCTGTAGGTTTCCCATCTGTATTTGCAGCAGAAAATCTGCAGCATAATCTAGTAGCAACCAGGTGGATGAGGTTTTTACTTGGAGGAAACATTTTGGTTTTAAAGGGGTTTTCGGAGACTTTTATCCTCTGGATAGGTCATCAGTATCTGATCGGTGGCGGACCCCAGCCAATCAGCTGTTCGAGAGGGCAGCGGCGCTCGCAGTAGCCTTCTCTCAGCTTTCCTAAGGCCACGTGACGACACATTCATCACGTTCACTTCAATGGGGCTGAGTTGCGATACCAAGCAAAGCCACTATACAATGTACGGCGCTCTGCTTGGTGAGCACGGAGAAAGCCGCTGGGCACACTAGCGCCGATGATGCCTTCTCTTACATCTGATCAGCGGGGGTCCCTAGTGTCAGACCCCTACCGATCAGATACAGATGACCTGTCCAGAGGATACATAATCAGTATTTAAATCTCTGAAAACCCTTTGGCCAAATTACACAATTTATTGAATAGATATCCATTGTAAAATGTAAAAAAACACACAAAAAACCCCAACAACAACAAAACAATGTGACTGCTGGAAAAGTCAGGCAGCGTATGCATCTGCTGGAGAATAATTAGTAGTGTGCTCATTCTAGTTACTGTTACTTCTAGGTTTACGTGGCTTGTCAGTCCATGCTGATCATCATTGTGGGAGCCATACCTGAATATCATATTGACGCAGAGGATGCACCTGCCGACAGAGACAGTATAAAGCATGTTCACTTTACCGACAATTTCACGTCCATAGTATCAGAGGCAAGTATTACTTAATTTATTACCTATTTCACACTTTTAATAACCAGAGTTCCCAGCTCGCCTACCTTTTTAGGAACCTTTCTAGGTTTTAAAGGGGAGTCTGTCGGCACCAAATTCCTTTAGAAATTTCCCACAAGGTCTGATATCCGCATATTATACGTATTCCTTTAGCTGTCAAATCTGATCCCTCAGTGCGTGGAAAATCTTCTTTTAATTTTTAGGCAAATTTACACTAATTTTAAGCCACATTCTTATCAGTAAGATTAGAATTGAGCTTTAATGAGTGTTTATCAGGTCAGCGATCAGAGATTAGGAGCCCCTCAGCTCCCTACCTCAGGAGCAGAGAGAAAGTACCCTGCTAGTAGATAAAATCAAAGCTGTGCAGGGAAAATGGCTCATTATTTTTTAATAAAGACCAATTGAAAAAATGATTTTCAGCTCGAAATGAGTACAATGCAATAATAAAAAAAAAATTGCCACCAAAGGTTTACATAGCCTTTAAGTCTCCATGATATCTCCCACAATCCCATAGAGTATGAATGGATTGGCAGTGTGCATGCTCTACTGCTGCTTTATTCAAACAGGGGATGAGAGACCCCCTTTTCGTGATCAGTGATGGTCCCAGCAGTAGGAACCCCATTGATCTAACATTCACAAGTCACTGTAGAATTTACAAGCCAGTGAAACCTCTTCAGACACGAGTTTGACTTTAGTAACCAGATGCCAGTTGATTCGGTTCCATCAGTCAGTTGCCAGATGCATTGGTTACTCGGCTTCTGGGATTTCAGGGCATGAGTTTTCTCACTTTATGGCCGTCAGTAACCCTTTTAATTATGTGTTTTTTCAGTAAAAGAGGCAACAGGGAGAACAGACATTAAGTGTTTAATGGTATAAGGCACAAGGTCCTTTATTAGCAGAGAGTAAATGAAATCCATGCCTGGGATTTATCCAGAATGTTTATTTTCCTTTTATAGTGGCACTTAATACAGCATGAAGCATACAAGGTCAATCTGGCATCTTCATTATTATTTGCCGGCCTCCTTATTGGGAATATTTTGTTTGGACCTTTGTCGGATAAACTTGGGAGGAGACCAGTATATTTAACAGGTAGGTTAAAATGTTAAATCAGGAATTTGGAAAGTTTTCGGACCCTTTCACTTTTTTCCCATTTTGTTCTAGATATGTAAATTAGGCCACTAACGTTTCCGGAGCCCAGCCACGCTAGCTTGCGCATCGCGAGATTACGGTGCTCTAGCTTTGTGACGTCGGGGAGCAAGGAGGAGATTCGGAGTATTCGGGGCGGTGCTGGGCTCCTTCACAGTGAGCGTGGCTGGGCTCAGAGTCCGAAAACGCTGGACTCATCTCTCAAGCATGGAGGATAAAGAACTCACCTAAGGTTAATTTACAGATCTATAAAAACGTGTTTTTTTTTTACACAATAAAAGCACACAGAGCTATGGGGACAGGATATTGCGGATGTGCTAGCGGCGATCTAGCAGCCCATGTCCTCAGCTCTATACCCCAAATCCAGGTGACGGGTTCACTTTAAGAATATATCTGTACTTTGCTCCATTCAACTTTTCCTCAACTCTGATCAGTTTTGGAAAAGTTGAATATCATGCTCCTATTGATCTCTAGAGGAATTCACACCAGCAATTCTATACTCCTAAACATAAAGGAGTTTCAGTGATAGGGTGCCTGTAGGAATCTGCATAATATTAGTCTGAGATATTCCCATTCACCCTATTAAGCCTATTATGTGGAGACATTTTTATAAGCATTCAATAAAGTGTTTTTGGCGTACTTTATATAGGCAGTAAATACAAGCCTGAAACATAACAAAATATGAAAAGATTGAAAGGGTGTGAAGACTTTCTGAATGCAGTGTATGTTATGTTTAGGGTCCCTAAAGACAAGGAGATCCAAAAAATAGTGATTCTTTTTGTGAGATCACATGTACACTTTCACACTCCTTGCTATCCACAATTATTGGTCAGTTAGTACAGCAGTGAGGGAATTTCTGGGGAACCATGAATGATGTGGTCTTTGACAAGCAACACAATGTCATCAGATTAAATCATAGTCAATATACTGTTCATGTACAGGGGCATTCTGCCGCTGCTGTCTGCTTTTAGGTGTGATTTCACAAGTTTTAGTGTGATGAGTAGAGTTTTTTTTTTTTGATCAGGTAAGTTGCTGTGACATCACACTAGTCTTCAGTTAGGAAAGCTACAGTGACATCACGAGCGGGATTAAGAGAGGTAAACTTTTGTAACGTTGGAATTGGGTTTCAGTCAGGATACTTGCCATGACATCACAATTTTGCTTCATCAGGTCAGCCTCTATGACATCACAAGCAAGTTTCAGTCAGGATAGCTTTTGTGACATCACAGTTGGGTTTCCGTCAGGTTATCTCCTGTGGCATCACAATTCTGTCTGTCAGGAAAGCTGCTCTGACATCATGGTGGACATCAATCATGGTAAGTACTATGACATCACTAGTAGGTTTCAGGCAGGGTAGCTACTATTACATCACAAGTAACTTTTATCAGTTAAGCTTTTGAGACATGCCAAGAGTCTTAAGGTAAGGTAAACCAATGTGACATCACAAGTGGGTGTCAGACAGGTAATACGCTCAGACATCACAACTGTGTTTTCATTTGGTAACTGCTTTGACATCATATTGTGACATCACACATGAGTTTTAGTCAGGTGGCATGCTGTGACCTCATAAAAATGAATCACTGAGGAAAGCTGCTGTGACATGACAATAGGTTTTTGTAAGGTAAGTGGCTTTGACAGAACAGTTCTGGACAGATACAATACTGCGATATTGAGGAGTGTTTCAGTCAGGAAAGCTGTTGTGACCTCATTACTGTGTTTGTCAGGTGGACATACTACATGTACTATCAGTTCAGTTGCTGGGAATTCAGGGTCCATATACTTTTTTTTGCATCAGGCTGTTTGTCTCCACCGCTCCTTGTAGTGTTGTTTTAATAGATCAGAAGTTTGTGTCCTCTGGTATTGATATTTTTGATTTGGTTATGTCTTATTCTCCTCAGGACTATTTTTTAATGTCATTTTTGGGTACCTAACAGCCCTGGCTCCAAGCTATGAAATTTTTGCATTCTCACGATTATTTGTTGGAATAATGAATGGCGGTATGTCACTTGTGTCTTTTGTATTAACACAAGAATATGTTGGAAAATCCTATTGGGCTTTGACAGGTAGGTTGACTCACCAACTTTCTGTTATTTTATTTTATGTAATCCATATTCCTGATTTTGTTTTTTTTTCTTTAGGAGGTGTCCTGGATGGACATTTTTGGCTTAACCATAGGATATGCTGTAAGTGTCCGATAGGTGCGTTTCCCACCTTTGGGCCCACTCCTATTTTAAGAAGAGGACCCTGCTGCGAATGCAGAGTAAGGCCCCTTTCACACGGGCGAGTATTCCGCGCGGATGCGATGCGTGAGTTGAACGCATTGCACCCGCACTGAATCCCGACCCATTCATTTCTATGGGGCTGTTCACATGAGCGGTGATTTATTACGCATCACTTGTGCGTTGCGTGAAAATCGCAGCATGCTCTATATTCTGCGTTTTTCACGCAACGCAGGCCCCATATAAGTGAATGGGGTTGCGTGAAAATCTCAAGCATCCGCAAGCAAGTGTGGATGCGGTGCGATTTTCACGCACGGTTGCTAGGAGGCGATCGGGATGGAGACCCGATCATTATTATTTTCCCTTATAACATGGTTATAAGGGAAAATAATAGCATTCTGAATACAGAATGCATAGTAAAATATCGCTGGAGGGGTTAAAAAAAAATTAATAAAAAATTTAACTCACCTTAGTCCACTTGATCGCGCTGCCGGCATCTCCTTCTGTCTCCTTCTTTGCTGAACAGGACCTGTGGTGACGTCACTCCGGTCATCACATGATCCATCACATTATCTTTTACCATGGTGATGGATCATGTGATGGATCATGTGATGACCGGAGTGACGTCACCACAGGTCCTGTTCCTGCAGTGAATGCTCACCACAGGTCCTGTTCAGCAAAGAAGGAGACAGACGAGAAGCCGGGCTTCGCGATCAAGTGGACTAAAGGGTGAGTTAAATAATGTTTTATTTTTTTTTAGCCCCTCCAGCGCTATTTTACTATGCATTCTGTATTCAGAATGCTATTATTTTCCCTTATAACCATGTTATAAGGGGAAATAATACAATCTACAGAACCCCGATCCCAAGCCCGAACTTCTGTGAAGAAGTTCAGGTTTGGGTACCAAACATGCGCGATTTTTCTCACACGAGTGCAAAACGCTTTACAATGTTTTGCACTTGCGCAGAAAAATCGCGCGTGTTCCCGCAACGCACCCGCACCTTTTACCGTGACGCCTGTCTGAAAGAGGCCTAAGGGTCCATTCACACGTCCGCAAAATGGGTCCGCATCCGTTCTGCAATTTTGCGGAATGGGTGCCGACCCATTCATTTTCAATGGGGCCGGAATGTGCTGTCCGCATCCACATTTGCGGATCCGCACTTCCGCATCCATGCTTCCGTTTCCGCAAAAAAATAGAACATGTCCTATTCTTGTCCGCAATTGTGGACAAGATTAGGCATTTTCTATTATAGTGCCGGCGATGTGCGGTCCGCAAATTGCGGAATGCACATTGCCAGTGTCTGTGTTTTGTGGATCCGCAAAAGACTTACGGACATGTGAATGGACCCTAAGCTGCACATGCATGGTTTCATCATTCACTGCTGTAGAACTTCCAAAAATAGCTATTTTCAGAAGTCCTCTCCATTCACAGCTAGGGGACTTCCAAAAATAGCTGAGTGTGCAGCTCATTTAGCAAGTTTCAGAAGTCCCATAGTAGTGAATGGAGATCACACCCACATGGTGGCTTGCCCTCCATTCATGGTGGGGCCCAGTTCTTGAGATATGAGCGAATCCCAGAGGTGGGACTCGCACCTAGCATATGACATACATGTCTGATATCAGTATGCCATAAGTATCCAGATGGCACAGCCCCTTTAAGTGTCCTTTGACCTTTAAGATTCGTACCACTTTTTGCTGTTGTCCCGCTGAAGGTGGTTTTGGGTCCTTACAGTTGATTGTTTTTTCTTATTAGAATATAACGATAACTCTTTTTGTGGCGTATGTTTGAGATGTGAACTTTGAATGCATAATAAACATAGAAAGTTATATTATACTCCTGAGCTACAGTCTTAATTCTGCTGGCTGTTATGGGAAACCATCATCAGTCTTGTCAGAAACATATGCATCAGCTTATCTAAGCTTCTATAATGTAGATCATATTCCTGTACACTTCTCCCCATTTTCATTCAGTGCTGATGTGTGTATGTCATATTATATTTGCTGCTATGCACTTTTTTTAATTTCTTTTTTTACATTTACATGTGATTTACTGTCATGCTTGCCTCTCATTTTTAGGTTCTTTAACTAACCTAACTTTTGCTGTTGGCATAGCGCTTTATGCTTTGCTGGGCTATTACATCAGGAACTGGAGGATACTTGCCTTTGTAGCCAACTCTCCAGGAGTTCTGTTTTTTCTGCTTTCATTGTAAGTTTACACTTTAGTTGTTTTAGAATCCTTTATGTTTCTTGTGTGACATGTCCTCACTGTTTGAACACTGTGTGAGTAATTCTAGCCATTCACTAGAAATTTCAGATGGCCATTTGCCTAGCACTTCATTCATGTCTGTGAAAGTTGTCACTTCGGCTGACAATGCCATAATGTAAAGAATAACTGCACTTTGTCAGAGGTTTTGATCACTAGGGATCTGGTTGCTAAGACCCCTATTGATCGCTGAAACAAAGTGGCAGAGTCACTCAGCTGAGAAGAGACAATCGCATCGAAAAGGGCAGAGTGCTCAGCTGAGAAGAGACAATCACATTGAAAAGGGTACAGTGCTCAGCTGAGAAGAGGCGATCACATCGGAGGGAGCACAGTGCTCAGCTGAGAAGAGACGATCACATCGGAGGGAGCAGAGTGCTCAGCTGAGAAGAGGCGATCACATCGGAGGGAGCACAGTGTTCAGCTGAGAAGAGACGATCACATCGGAGGGAGCAGAGTGCTCAGCTGAGAAGAGGCGATCACATCGGAGGGAGCACAGTGTTCAGCTGAGAAGAGACGATCACATCGGAGGGAGCAGAGTGCTCAGCTGAGAAGAGGCGATCACATCGGAGGGAGCACAGTGCTTCGCTGAGAAGAGGCGATCACATCGGAGGGAGCACAGTGCTCAGCTGAGAAGAGACAATCACATTGAAAAGGGTACAGTGCTCAGCTGAGAAGAGACGATCACATCGGAGGGAGCACAGTGCTCAGCTAAGAAGAGACGATCACATCGGAGGGAGCAGAGTGCTCAGCTGAGAAGAGGCGATCACATCGGAGGGAGCACAGTGTTCAGCTGAGAAGAGACGATCACATCGGAGAGAGCACAGTGCTCAGCTGAGAAGAGACGATCAGATCGGAGGGAGCACAGTGCTCAGCTGAGAAGAGACCATCACATTGGAGGGAGCACAGTGCTCAGCTGAGAAGAGACGATCACATCGGAGGGAGCACAGTGCTGAGCTGAGAAGAGACGATCACATCGGAGGGAGCACAGTGCTCAGCTGAGAAGTGACAATCACATCGGAGGGAGCACAGTGCTCAGCTGAGAAGAGGCGATCTCATCGGAGGGAGCACAGTGCTCAGCTGAGAAGAGACGATCACATCGGAGGGAGCACAGTGCTGAGCTGAGAAGAGGCGATCACATCGGAGGGAGCACAGTGCTGAGCTGAGAAGAGACGATCACATCGGAGGGAGCACAGTGCTGAGCTGAGAAGAGACAACCACAGCAGTGCTCAGATTAGCACTTGCCCCATTCTTGTGGTCGGTGGTGCTTTCAGCACCCTGTCCCCACTGATCAAAACCATTGGCAGGTGACTAAAACCTGTCAAATGTTTTGTGAAAGCACAGTTACTCAGACTTCATCTGTGGCCTAGTCTGGGCTTCGATTGCTGAGTTTTGCATCCGTCTTTTGGAGACTTTCCAGTAATTGCACCTGACAGTGACCGAAAAGGTCCAGTATGTGATATCCAAAAATATATTTGACTTTAGTTGACGTATGTCATTCCTTTTCGAAAAAGGTTCCAGCATTGAGCAGGAAGTGGTCTAGATTGCCCTTTTCAGCCATCTGAAATCTCTATTGCTTAGCCAGTTTATAGACAGCATCAGGATCTTCTGTATGGCTTGACACCAAGATATAACCATTCTATTATTTTAGTTTTCACAAATGATACTGAATAATGCATAAACCTATTTATCATTGACCTCTTGGTTAAAAGCTATGGACACCTTTTGGGGGCGTTTTTTTAATTAATTTTTTATTGTTGCATTTTACAAATTTATTTTTTTCAGTTGGTTTTTACAGAAAATTGTCAACAGTTTTTCCTCTACAGCTTTCAGTTTCAGTGCATCTATAGACTATTGCTCTCTGTCTCACATTAAATCCGTCATGGAGCTACATCAATGGCTCAGTCTGTAGCCCTCATCTCAGAACTTCTGACAGCTCATAAGCACTCATTTAAAGGGAGTCAGTCACCTCCATATGGCCATATACAGTGCTTAAATTGTCCTGTAGCACACCTATACATGTAATGGTACTTTTATTATTTTCTTTAGACTTGCAGAAGCTGAAAAAACTATGCAAATGAGCACTCGCAAATGCCCCGCCCTCCTATTCCCTTACATCATCGTTCAGTCCGGCCGAGATCCCGTGCCTGCACACTGCCTCGCCAGGCCAGGGCATGTGCACTGCGATGCCCATTGTGGGCACGGCATCGCTTTAACTACTGCGCATGCGCCACCGCGAAACCAGCGGCAAGGGGGCATTCGCCGGCACATGCACAGTAGTTAAAGCGATGCCGTGCCCACAATGGGCATCACAGTGCGCATGCCCTGGCCCTGCGAGGCAGTTCGCAGGCGCGGGTTCTCAGCTGGACCGAAGGATGATGCAAGGGAATAGGAGGGCGGGCATAGGCTGGGGCAGTAAAACAATGAAAAAAGGCAGAGCAGCCTGGACTCCAACACTGTGAACACCGTCCTGGGCACTTGCATATGAATTAAACTGCATTTTTCCAGCTTCTGCAAGTCTAAAGAAAACAACAATAATACCATTACATTCATGTATAGGTGTGCTATAGGACAATGTAAGCAATGTATATGGCCATATGGAGGTGATAGACTCCCTTCAAGCCATATTCTTATCAGTTTGATAATAATTTTAGCAATGAGTGTTTATGAGCTCTCAGAAGTTCAGAGGTAAGGGCTACAGATTGAGCCATCGGTGTAGCTCCTTGACGGATTCAGTGTTAGGCAGTAGTGTCGATCGAGCACCAAAGTGCTTGTGTGCTCTGGCTGAACACATCTGTATGCTCGTGTGCTTTACCGAGCACCCGAGCATAATGGAAGTCAATGGGAGAACCCCAAGCACTCCCTGCTCGGAAGAGACGAGGATGTCTGATTCACAATTAAAGGTTAGAAATTGATGGAAAACCCATCAAAATGGTGTGGAAACAGCATTAAGAGGATGGCTGGATGCGTCTTGGACTCCTATTATCTATGACATACAATAGACAACCACACAAAGGCTATATGCCAAATGCCAGGTATGTGGAGGCCAACAATCTATCCATGAGACAGATAACAGTCATCATACCTTACAATGGCAGCCTTGTACACTATGAGACATTCCAAACCAGCTCTCATGTGACTGAGAGCCAGTAAGCCTTAAAGTTGCTTCACATTATGTTGGATGGCTTGGGTGGACCTGCGCACCTAGATCAATATCATCAGGGTGACAAAAAGTTTTCTGATTGTCCTACATAATATTCAATAAACTTTCTATACAGTTGTCATGTAAAAATTCATTTGCATAAACATGGGCATATGGGAAAGACATGCATTTGCATGGAAAATTTGCGATCTACACTACTCATGAACAGCGGCATCTATTGGATTCATTGTCTTGTCAAAAGACTATGAAACCAATAGATGGCGCTGTTCATCTTGTTGAGGCGCTAGTAAGTGGAGCACCCTGCTCAACAGAGTCCACACACCATGTAGCACTCGGCCTATAATAGTCTGCGCTAACACTGAGGTGTATATCGGATTGCTGCTATCATTCACCCATCTTCTAGCACTTTATCTACGGTAATATAAGCTTGCTAGGGTGTATCTGAGGACTTGTGCCCTGCTTGTAGTGACTCATGAACAGCGCCATCTATTGGTTTCATAGTCTTATGACAAGACTATGAATCCAATAGATGGCGCTGTTCATGAATAGTGTAGATCGCGAATATTCTAATCGCAAATTTTCCATGCAAAAGGCTGAGTGCTACACGCTGTGTAGACTCTGTTGTGCAGTGTGCCCCACTTATTAGCGCCCCAACAAGATGAACAGCGCCATCTAATGGTTTCATAGTCCTTTGACAAGACTATGAATCCAATAGATGGCGCTGTTCATGAGTAGTGTAGATCGCAAATTTTCCATGCAAATAGATTTTCAGCTGAAAAACAAGGCAGACTCTGACTTTTTACATGACACAACTGTATAGAAAGTTTATTGAATATTAGGTTAGGACAATCAGAAAACTTTTTGTCACCCTGATGATATTGATCTAGGTGTGCAGGTCCACCCAAGCCATCCAACAGATGTGAAGCAACTTTGAGGCTTACTGGCTCTCAGTCCCATGAGAGCTGGTTTTGAATGTCACATAGTGCACAAGGCTGCCATTGTAAGGTGTGCCGACTGTTATCTGTCTCATGGATAGATTGTTGGCTTCCACATACTTGGCTTTTGGCATATAGCCTTTGTGTGGTTGTCTATTGTATGTCATAGGTAATAGGAGTCCAAGACGCATCCAACCATCCTCTTAATGCTGTTTCCAAACCGTTTTGATGGGGTTTCCATCAATTTCTAACCTTTTTTTGTAAACCAGACACCCTCTCTTCAGAACAGGGGGTGCCTGGTTTTATGCTCTGGTCTCCCATTTGACTTTCATTGTATTAAATTGTACTTGAGCACCCGCAGTATTCGGCCAAGCACTGCAATGTGCCGCGCATAGTGATGCTCGAGTCAAACAGCAGTTCGGCCGAGCATGCTCGCTCAACACTATTAAGCAGAGAGCAATAGTCTGTAGATGCACTGAAACTGAAGCTGTAGAGGAAAACTGATGACAAATTTTAAACAAGACTAATTGAAAAATTGATATTTTTTGGGGGGTCTAAAATGAGTAAAATGTAGTGGCACAAAATTGCCCCTGAGTGTGTCCATACCCCTTAATGAGTGGGGTGCACATAGAGGGAGGGGGGGCTGTCAACGATCTGACCAAAGTGACTGGGTGTTAAACTGGTTTATGTTGACAGAATGGTTTACACTTGAACAGAATGTGCTAAGTACTACTGTTATATGTATATGTATTGTTTTCAATAAAGTGCCTTCATCTGTGAATTTGCGTGGGAGTCCCTTATCGCCTAATTTAATCTTACTTTATGCAGAAATAAAACCTTGTTTAAATCTTTACTATTGTATATAATCTACAGAAGACGTGGCCGTTCAGGAATTTTGTATTGTAATTCTGTCATGTGAACCCTGGGTGGTCATGCAGTGCAGCTAAACGCTCGCCTTGGCTTAGATCCCTGTACCTGGACTGTGTGACTGCGGCTCAATAGGCTATTGATGCGATGGAGATATACAGAGTTCAGATTTCAGTCGCGTTGCCCTCGCTTTCCCACATTCATTTAAATATCATAACCATCCGAAAATAGCAAATTCTCAAAGCGTTCTTCTAGAAAATTAAACATTTGTATCTATAATTGTTCATTGAAAACAATATTAACTGCCAAATAACCAAATGAGTTGACAGCTGTTTCATGCTTTTTCTGAGCTTATTTGGGGCAATTGGGCTGCAACTTTATGGCTTAGTTTTTTTATTTTATTTTATTTATTAATTTTTTTTTAAAGGAAAATGTGCTAAACATGTTTAAAAACTAATAAAATACTTCACACACTGCAAACGGATTACATGCACACGAACGTTGTTTGTTTCCGTGTCCGTTCTGTTTTTTTTTTTTTGCGGATAGGATGCGGACCCATTAATTTCAATGGGTCTGCAAAAAATGCGGACAGCACACCGTGTGCTGTCCGCATCAGTATGTCCGTTCCGTAGCCCCGCAAGAAAATAGAACACGTCCTATTCTTGTCTCTTTTAGGCATTGTTGCAATGAATCCGCAAAAAAAAAAACGGACGGCATAAGTATGTCATCTGTTTTTTTTTGCGGATCCGCAAAACACATACGGTCGTGTGCATGTAGCCTTAGACTACACATGTAAGGCCCTGTTCACACATCCAGTGTTTAACGTCTAACATTCTGAATCCAAAGCATATTAATGTAGTCCTTTTTAGGCTACATTCACACTGGCGTTTTGGCTTTCCGTTTGTGAGATCCGTTCAGGGCTCTCACAAGCGGTCCAAAACGGATCAGTTTTGCCCAAATGCATTCTGAATGGAAAAGGATCCGCTCAGAATGCATCAGTTTTCCTCCGTTCCGTCTCCATTCTGCTCTGGAGGCGGACACCAAAACACTGCCTGCAGCGTTTTGCTGTCTGCCTGACGAAGCGGAGCCAAACGGATCCGTCCTGGCACACTTTGTAAGTCAATGGGGACAGATCCGTTTTCTATGACACAAGAAAACAGATCCATTGACTTTCAATGGTGTTCAAGACGGATTCGTCATGGCTATAGAAGACACAACTGGATCTGTTCATGACGGATGCATGCGGTTGTATTATTGTAACGGAAGCATTTTTGCAGATCCATGACTGATGTGCAAAAAACGCTAGTGTGAAAGTAGCCTTACTTGCACTGGAAAAAAAATCTGGAGAGAAAAGGAAAAGCCTGAAGACATTCACTTCTATGGGGCTGAGCTGCGCCTAAGCCACGTGACTGATAAACGTGATGTAACATGGCCTAGGGAAAGCTGCAAGAATGCCGCAGCGCTACTGCTAGCGCCGGTGCCTTCTCAAACAGCTGATTGGTGGGGGTCCCGGGTGTTGGACCCTCACTGATCAGATGCTTATGACCTATCTAGAAGATTGATCATCAGTATAAGGCCTCCTGATTTGCTTGCGGATGCAATACGTTTTTCACTGAAGCCCCATTCACTTCTATGGGGCCAGGGCTGTGTGAAAAAGGCAGAATATAGAACATGCTGCGTTTTTCACGCAACGCAGAACTGATGCGTGAAAAAAAACGCTGATGTACACAGACCCATTGAAATGGGTGCTATGCATTCACGTCACGCATCCCACCCGGGCGGAAAACTCGCTCGCGTGAAAGAGGCCTAAAAGTCTCGAAAAACCCTTTAAAACCAAAATGTTTCACTTGATGGAAAAAAAATCTGATAATTTTGTTGCAGATCAGCGGGAAAATCTGCATGTTTTACGTGCACATTTGCTGCAGATCTGCTGTGGACTTCACCCCATGTAATGCAAAAGGTGCTGCAGGTTTAAAATCTGCACTGCCTGTCGATTTCCACTCGGATTTATTTCCCCCAAGTTAAAACCTCATCCACTCGGCTGCTACTGTAATATGCTGCAGATTTTCTGCCGCAAATCTGGATGGAAAACCTACAGCGCATCTGTCACGTGTTTCCTACCCAGTCCTGCTGGCATATTTCTATGGGGCTGAGCTGCTCCTAGGCCAGGTGACCGATGAGCGCGTTGTCACTGGCCTAGGAAAAGCAGCGAGAAGGCTGCGGTGCTCACAGGAGCGTCGCTGCCTCCTCCAACAGCTGATCAAGGGGGGTCCTGGGTGTCGGGCCCCCACAGATCAGATACTAATGACCTATCCTGAAGATGGGTCGTCAATATTAAAATCTTGGATATGTTTCAAATTTACCACAAGCAAAACTGACAAATGAACATACCCTTAGGCTACCTGCAAATGTTGCGCATTACGCACGTTTTTTCCACACGGATTTTCGTTCAGAAAAGCCACTGAGTAATACAGTACCAGTAAAGTGAATGAGAGATAACAAATTTCATGTACACTTAGCGTTTGTTTTTTTTCCATGCAGAAATTGACCTGCTGTGTGGGTTTTGTAATCTGTTTTGTGCAAATTTGGCTCAAGGAAGGTTGAGATCTGCTGAAAATCCACCCTAAAATCCCCAAGTTACACAGAAATCCACACTGGAAATTTGTGCTGAATATCTTCAAGACAGCCTCATGGTACCTGCACACATTACGGATTGTGTGTTATTTTCGTGCAGATTTTTGTGCAGAAAGAACGCAGTTTAATGCCAGCAAAGTGAATGCGATTTGCCAATTCTCATTTCATACTGAAATTGACCTGCCATGTGGATTTTAAAAAACGCAGTGCGGCAATTATAATGTATAGTCCTTTTCCCTATAAACTTTAAACGCACAAAAACCACAATAAACATAATAAATATGTGCTTTTTATTGCATTTGATGCTGTTTTACATGCAGATTTTCTGCATGCAAATCCGAACCATATGCAGGTTGCCTAAAGGGTACCTGCACATGGTGCAGATTTGTATGCAGAAAATCAGCACCAAAACTGAACAAAAAAAGCACATAAATCTGTGCTATTTTCTATTTATGGTAAAAATCCCTTGAATTCTATGGGTAAAAGTGGAATTGCACAAACCAATTGACACGCTGCTGCTTCTCAACCCACACAACTGGTTAATTTCCGCACAGAAGAAATCAAATTCACTTTGCTGGTACTGTACTAGGCTGCGTAATCCACATTGTGTGCAGGTACCCTAATCTACTTCTATCATCTAAAGCTGATGCACCAAAAAGTAAGGATGTAAAAAAAAAAAACTAAAAAAATGATGATTACACTTACCGGTAATCGGATTTTCCTGACCCCACGACAGCACCACTGAGAGATGGCTCCGCCTCCATGGACAGGAAACCTGTAGCATAAAAAAGGTGAAGCCACTCTCCCACCTCAGTGGGTTTACAGAGTATGAGAGGGACTCCCCTTTTGGTTAATACAATATCTATATCCTTATATATTTTGCATCTCACCACGTGAAATTTAACACAAACCACCACCTTAGGGAGGGAATTAGACGGGTGCTGTCGTGGGGGTCAGGAAAATCCGATTACCGGTAAGTGTAATCATCATTTTTCCCCTCCCCCACAACAGCAACACTGAGAGAGATTACGTAGAAATCAAGGGTGGGTGACAACCTCTAATACCTTAGTACCAAAAAGTAGGTCAGAGATGGAGTCAAGTTGAAGTCTAAAGTGCTTATAGAAGGTAGAGGGAGAAGCCCACGTGGCCGCCCTGCAGATTTGGTCAATAGAAACACTAGACCTTTCTGCCCAGGAGGTAGACACCGCCCTAGTAGAGTGAGCCTTCAAAGATAGTGGAGGAGAAAGACCAGAACAGGAGTAGGCTAAAGAAATTAGCTCCCGAATCCACCGGGCGATGGTACTTTTGGAGGCAGCATTACCTTTCCTAGCCCCCACGTACAAGACTAACAAGGACGAGGATTTTCTCCAGTCCTTGGATCTCCCTAGGTACTGGATCAGGCACCTTCTTACGTCTAATAAGTGCCATCTTTCTTCATCCTCAGATTTTGGCTCTGGAAAAAAGACTGGGAGAACTATCTCCTGCAACCTGTTAGTTTTAGAAGGTACTTTAGGAATGAACTTTGGATCTGGTCTTAGTATCACCCTATCCTCGCGTATGGTCATAAACGGGGGATAAATAGATAGGGCCTAAAGCTCACTAACTCTACGTGCTGAAGTAAGAGCTATCAACATAACCAACTTTAATGTGAGATTTTTAATCGAGCAATCTTCAATGGGCTCAAATGGACAAGTGGTCAAGGCTTTTAAAACCAAGTTCAAGTCTCAGGGGGGAAATCTGGGTCCCTTGACTGGTGCAACCCTATCCACTGCCCTGAAGAACCTGACTATCCAGGGATCCATGGCCAGGCTCCTACCGCTTAAACCTGAGAGTGCCGAAACCTGAACCTTCAGGGTACTTTTTGCTAATCCTAAGGATAGCCCTCTCTGTAAAAATTCTAAGACCTGTCTGGTGGAAATCCTCTCTGGCCAAATACTGGTGTCAAGACCTGCAAAGGATAGGAATCTCTTCCATATTCTGGCATAAATAGTGTTAGTCACTTTTTTCCTGCTTCTAAGAATAGTAGAAATTAGTGCTTCTGAGAATCCCTCCTTAATTAAGTGTGCCCTCTCAATCTCCATGCCGTAGGATGTAAAGATTCTACCTCTGGGTGCATTACTGGGCCCTGCCTCAGGAGATTCGGACTCTCGGGAAGAACCCATGGTTCTGCTACCGACATGGACCTGAGAAGAGAGAACCATGCCCTCCTTGGCCAAAAGGGGGCGATCACTCTCCTGTCCGATTTTTCTTCCCTTATTTTTTTGAGGACTCTGGGAAGGAGTTGAAGAGGGGGAAAGGCATATCCCAGATGAAATTTCCATTCTAGAAGGAAGGCATCCACCCCAAATGGGGATTCGTAAGGGCTGAGGGAGCAAAACCTTGCTACCTGTTTGTTCTCCCTGGTGGCAAAAAGATCTATTTCTGGTACCCCCCATAGATCCACGATTTTCGCAAATACTGATGGGTCCAGGGACCACTCTCCCTGTTTCAAACGATGACGGCTTAAAAAGTCGGCCTGGACATTCTCCTTCCCCTTTATATGCAGAGCGGATATGTGAGCTAAATCCCCTTCTATCACTGAGAATATCATCTCTGTCTCCCTCATTAAAGATCAAGATTTGGTACCTCCCTGACGGTTTAGGTATGACACCACCGTTCTGTTGTCCGACATGATCCTGACATGCTGGTGCTGCAGTTCTGGAAGGGCTGTCCTTAAGGCTAATAATACTGCTCTCAATTCTTTCCTGTTGGAAGAGAACTGTTTCTGTAACGGGGACCAGATTCCCTGCCTCAACTGACCCCTGAAATGTACGCCCCACCCCCATGGGCTGGCGTCTGTTGTAATCACTACTGGATCGGGGTAATTCCACTGGTTACCCTGGTCTAAGTTTTCGACCTCCAACCACCAATTGAGGGAGATAAGGGTTTTCTGGCTGAGATACATCTGGGAGTCCAAGGTTATTTCCCTTCGTCTTGTTGTATTCAATATTTCCCCCTGTAACACCCTTGAATGAAACTGTGCCCATCGTACTGCTGGGATGCAGGCAGTCATTAATCCTAGTAGGGACATTGCCTTTCGGACTGACATACTCGGATTCTCCTGAGCTCTCCGGGCCTCGTTCTGGATTTTGGCTATCTTTTCTGATGGAAGAAACGTCCTTTGTTGCACAGAGTCCAGCTGTAATCCCAAGAATGTCTGACTTGTGCTGGGTTCTAACTTGGATTTCTTTAAGTTGATTATCCAGCCCAGATGCTCTAGGATCTGAATTACAGTCTGGACAGAATTCTGACAATTTTCTCGTGTTTTTGCTATAATCAAGAAGTCGTCTAGATAGGGTAGAAACAGAATATCTTCCTTCCGAATAAAGGATGCCACCTCCGCCATCACCTTGGTAAAGGTTCTCGGAACCGTTGCTAGGCCAAAGGGCATGGCCTGAAACTGTAGGTGTCTGGTTCCCTGGTTTTCTACAACCGCTACCCTCAGAAATTTCTGGAAGCGGGGATGCATCGGGATATGTAGATATGCGTCTTTCAAATCTAACACTGCCATGAAACATCCCTGAAAAACTAAATGAATTGCCGACTTTATGGTTTCCATCTTGAATCTTTTTATCACCAGATTTTTGTTTAGTTGTTTTAAATTTATAATTGTTCGGTAGGAGCAGTCTGTTTTTTTTGACTAAGAACAAAGTAGAGTAGAAACCCTCCCCCTGTTCTGCCCTTGGTACCGGTACTAACACTTTTTTCTCTATCAGCTGATCCACCTCCCTTGACAATTTTTGGGATTTTTTTGTAACCACAAATCTCTGAGGACAATGTCCTCTGAACTGCAGTTTTAAACCCTCTGTTACAATTCCAGTCACCCATTTTCCTGCAATTTCTCTCCAGGCAGGGGGGAAAGAATTTTAGTCTCCCTCCTACCTGTAGTCTGGCGTAATATTTTTTGACAGCTTGTCCTTCTGGGAGGAGGAGGAACTTCCAAACATGAAGCCTCTACCGCCTGACCCTCTTGGTCTGGGAAACTGATCTCTATCCCCCGGCTGTCTCTTTCCCTGAAACCTGAAGGTATTCTGAAAGGGACGTCTGTAAGGTCTAAACTGTGAGAAGGAGGATTCCTGAGGCATTCTCTTTTTCCTATCTGCTGCTTTTTCTAAGAGGGCATCCAGCTCTGGGCCAAACAAAAACTGCCCCTGACAGGGGATACTACACAACCGCTGTTTAGAGGCCATGTCGCCTCCCCTCCAGTTCTTAAGCCAAAGGGCTCTACGGGCAGAGTTTGAAGTTGAAGCAGATCTGGCTGCCAACCGAACCGCCTCAACGGAAGCGTCCGATAGGAAATCCGCCGCCTTCTGCAGGGTTGGCAATGAATTAAAAATTTGATCCCTAGGACACTTATCTCTTAACTGTCCCTCTAGTCTCTCCAGCCACAAGGCTAAGGACCTGGCCGTAACTGTAGCTGCTATGTTGGGTCTAAAAGAAGCTGTAGATGCTTCCCAAGTATTCTTGAGGCAAGAGTCTATCTTTTTGTCTAGCGGGTCCTTTAAAAATCCCATATCGTCAAATGGTAAAGACGATCTCCTGGAAACCTTAGAAATGGCCACGTCTAATTTAGGTGCTTTATCCCATGAAGCAGTAGCCTCCTCTTCAAAGGGGTACTTTCTCTTAAAATGTTTACTAACAAAGGCTTTTTTTGTCCGGCTTCTCCCATTACTTTTCAACTAACGCCGATATGCTCTTATGTAAGGGAAAACATCTTCTTTTCTTTTCACGCAATCCCTCAAAGACTGTGTCCGCCATAGACCTGTCTTCTCTGACGTCCTCTAGCTCTAGTGTAGCCCTAATAGTTTTAAGCAATTTCTCCGTATCAGTTACCGGGAATAAAACATTTTTCTCTTGTTCCTCTTCCTCTAAGGATGAATCTTCCGACCTCTCATCCCTATCCTCCTCACTAATACCTGTAGACTCTACGTCTGAATCAGTCTTTTCTACTGATCTTTTAGACTTTTTAGAAGATTTAAGGGATTCCTTAACTTCCGTTTTAATTAGCTCTCTAATGTCCTTCATGAAATTTGGGGATTCTTCCGCCAGGGTCTTCTCAATACAATCCTGGCATAATTTTTTGGTATAAGAAGAAGACAAGGGGCATTTACACAATGCACATTCCTTATTTCTTTTTTGATACTGCTTTTTTAGGTGCCATCTAAAAAAAAAAAAAAAAACGATAGATACGAAAGACATACATTAGTATCTTCATTAAAATCCTGTGTCTTACCCCTTTAGAAGCATCTTTTATACCGGCGTCTGTTTCTCAGTTTCTGCTTCTTCATTTGGTCTTTTATCCTCTTCCATCCTGGAGGCATAGAGGATAATAGTAAATATGTTGCAGGGAACAGCACCTCTCCTCTGAGAGTTCCACATGTTCCCTGGGAGCGCTGTGCCTGCAACCGAAGTGGTCTGTTTCTCACCCTTCTGATCCGCTGGAAATGCTGAGGAGGAGAAAAACTGGTGGTCAGAGTTTTAGTGAGGTCCGCCGACCTCAATGCGCTCCGAGAACTGCCGAACTGAGACAAATCCTTTTATTTCCGGTCACCTGACCGGAACCCCACTGTGGAACGCACGTCTTAACTGACGTCATTCCCGCGACTTCTGGTTTGGCGCTCCGGCGTGCTCCACTGCTCCGGCTTCAGCCTGCAGTCCCCCGGGGTGCACGCCTGGGACAGCCGCCCTCTGGCGTGTCCTCCATCAGCTGCTCTGCATCGCGGCCCCACGCGGTCGCACTCCTTTGAAGGACCGGTGTCTTCAGCCTCAGGATGAACGGCTGGCCTGGACCAACCCCCATCCCTCAGGTAACTCCGCACCTGGTTAAAACTGGCATGACCCATTGCTCTCTAGGCTTTCCTAGGATTTCCAAGCCATTGGTCCCTAGAAAAAAACTTGCTACAAGTCTCCTGCTCCAGGACAGGAAACCTCACTGAGGTGGGAGCGTGGCTCCACCTTTTTTATGCTACAGGTTTCCTGTCCATGGAGGCGGAGCCATCTCTCAGTAGTGCTGTCGTGGGGAGGGGAAAAAACAGAGTACTGCAAAATCCCACTTGTCCATGTGATGCTGGATTGTGATTTTGCGGTGTGATCATGTTAACTGGCTTTACTGCTGGGGCTCTCCATCTCTGAGGATGTAATATCCATAAATGATGATGACTGGGTTATTGTCTCAGATGCATTGTGTGTGTTGAAGTATCCATGAACCATGACTAGGGGTAATACAACCAAGACTTTATAACTGATGACCTATACTCAGGATGCTGAAAGATCACGATTTTCCGGTGGCAGATGGTGCTGTCTAATCACAAACTAATCGCAACGCTTCCCTCCCGACATTCGCTTGCAGAACTGGCTGGTGTAATACAGCCTTTACTGAGAGTATCTGTTACTATTTTATGCTGCCGTCAGATAGGGCAGCATAAAACTGGTGACCGATTCCCTTTAAAGCTCACTGTCATAGCATAGATGACTTTTTCTTTTCTAGCTTTGCTTATTTCATTCATTTACTTGAACATTCAGCCATGCACATGCAGAGCTAATTCGCTAGGATGAAAACTATTTGGCGCTTGGTAAATTGATATGATGGGACTTCTCGTACTAAATGCATAAAAATGATCAGCAATTTTTCATTGATATGACATGATTCAATGATTACGACCATCTGCAGAGAAAACCTTTCCAACTTGGCAGCTTTTTTTCTACCATTGCTATCCTTGTTTTAATAAAACGATAGAGTTGCCGTTCTAGATTATCACTCAAAATACTTTGCCAATTCTTTGCTTTTTCTGGCATGTTTGTATGACCAGTTCACTTTTCTGTTCTATACGGTTTGTTCTTAAAATGGTCCATCTGCCTTTCCGTACACACGGTTTTTGCCCATCACCACCCCACTCAACCCTTGCTTCCAAAGTGACCTTTTTCTCTGGACTGCTTTAGGGTGTATGCAGAAAACCTGCAGCATAAGGCTGGGTTCACACGAGCGTGTCCGGATTAGTTCCGGATGCGTCCCGGTGTGTTGCGGCAAACCCGCGCGAGTACGAATGCAATTGCAGTCAGTTTTGACTGCGATTGCGTTCCGATGTTCAGTTTTTATCGCGCGGGTGCAATGTGTTTTGCACGCGCGTGATAAAAAACCGACTGTGGTACCCAGACCCGAACTTCTTCACAGAAGTTCGGGTTTGGGTTACGTGTTGTGTAGATATTATTATTTTCCCTTGTAACATGGTTATAAGGGAAAATAATAGCATTCTGAAAACAGAATGCATAGTAGGTGATCAATTGAGGGTTAAAAAAAAATTAACTCACCTTCTCCTCTTGTTCGCGTAGTTCTCCCGGTCTTTAGTTCTTTAAAAGATGAACTATGGGCTAAAGGACCTTTGGTGACGTCAGATCACATGCTCCAATCACATGGTCCATAACCATGTTATAAGGGAAAATAATACAGTTTATAGACTGTCACCTAGCAACCATGCGTGAAAATCGCACCGCATCCGCACTTGCTTGCGGATGCTTGCGATTTTCACGCAACCCCATTCACTTCTATGGGGCCTGCGTTGCGTGAAAAACGCAGAATATAGAGCATGCTGCGATTTTCACGCAACGCATGAGTGATGCGTGAAAATCATCGCTCATCTGAACAGCCCCATTGAAATGAATGGATCCAGATTCAGTGCGGGTGCAATGCGTTCACCTACCGCATTGCACCCGCGCGGAAATCTCGCCCGTGTGAACGCAGCCTAATACAGTACCAGGTAATTCGGTGAGATTTTCAAAATCTTATGTAGATGGTGGGGAAATTTTCAGAGTGGAATTTGACCTGTGGTGTGGATTTTGAAATCTGCAGCATGTCGTTTGTGTGGATTTTCAACTCTTATCCTTTGCAATGAAAAGGGTGAGATCTGGGGAAAATCCACGTCAAAAATCTGCAACAAAACAAAACATGCAAATTTGGTGTGGAAACACAGCAAAAACCAGACAAAAATCCGCGTGGAGAATCCGCTCAACTACTCTACCATATTCATGTACTCTTAATGACCTATTACACATTTTTAGAACCTCTTAAATGTCTTTTTTTTTTTGGTCAAGCCACCTATAACAGGGGCTCTCATTTGGCGCCAAAACAGTACCAACATGCGAATTGGTATAGTTTTTAAATGGCCTTCAGCTAAAAGAAGTGTGGTTGTTTGGCAACAAAACTACAGGACCATTAAAGGGGTTTTCCAAGTTATCAGAAGAAAATTACATTAAAAATAACAAATTCCTGTATCCCAGCATGCAAGAAAAGCCCATTAATGTGAAAAAATATCCGTAATCTCTGCCACCCACAATCGCCAAGCGCGTCTTTTGTTACTGTTGGTCTTCCCATGAAGCCTTGCACGCTAGGTTCCTCCTCCCGTCTCCTACTCATCACTGATTACAGCAGGGACTGCATACGTTTGCTACCGTCTGCAGAGCAGCACGCCCCAAAACGCAACGTCACCAGTTCCATATACTAGGCAAGGACTTTAAGCACCTAGCCCATGTGATTGGTATATGGAACGTCACAGGTCAAGTGCTGCTAAGGAGAAGAACAGGCACAATTTCAGCAAAGTAAGTACATTATAAAGTTTGTTTGCAGCACGTGGATCAGTAGGATAATAGGGAAAAAAAATAGCACACAACCCCTTTAACAAACTGCTTTTAGCTGCAGTCGGTATGAGAACTGCGCCAATCTGCGGGTTGTGACTGCAGTCTCCACGTGATGGAAACAGTGACAGGAGATGCAGTGCAAGACAAGGCGACTAGATCGCCCTGTGTTATTCTGCATCTCCTATTACCTCTTCCAAATGTTGGTGGGAGAGGTGTCTCTCTGTTAATGAGCGTTTCAGTTTACGCTCTTCAGATCCTTAAAGTGCATCTTAAAATTCCACCTTTTCCAGCAAACTTTTAACCTGTACTACTGTTTATTATTTGATTTGCTATGTAAGTTTAAGGAGAAGTTCATATTCACAACTCTATTTATTGGGCCATCCATCTATCCCCAACTTTTTGTTTATATGCCAGATGTTAGTAAGGCCTCATGCACACGACCGTTGTTCGGGTCCGCATCCGAGGCCGCAGTTTTTGCGGCTCGGATGCGGACCCACTCACTTCAATGGGGCCGCAAAAGATGCGGACAGCACTCCGTGTGCTGTCCGCATCTATTGCACCGTTCCGTGGCCCCGCAAAAAAAAAAATAGCATGTCCTATTCTTGTCCGTTTTGCGGACAAGAATAGGCATTTCTACAATAGGCCACCCGTTCCGTTCCGCAAATTGCGGAAGGCACACGGGCGGCTTCTGTTTTTTTGCGGTCCGCAAAAAACGGCACGGTCGTGTGCATGTAGCCTAAGAAATAGGGAAGAGATGGAAGGAAGTGTGATTGCAGTGTCAGACGACACAGGTTTTGTTTGTAGTCTGTTACCAAGGAGACACTCAGCTCTCCAAAAGCTTCCTCCCGTTTTACCATTGGAGGGAAGTAGTAGTCTGAAAGTCACATCTCTACATACAGGATGCCATGAAAGATGCCAGGGTCATACTAGCAGTAGTTGGCATGGTCCTAGGAGGCCCAAAGCTTGCATTGGTTAATATAGCGTCAGACAACTACTTTGAATTATCTGACAATTATTATTTTAGCTTAATTTTAAAATTAAGTAACTTCAAAGTGTTTTTTTTTTTTTTTACTCTTTCTTTTTGGCCTCTTGTTTAGTGCTGAGATCACAGTATCATCTGCATGGTTTGTTTTTACCTGCTTGTTTTATGTTTTATTGTATACTTTTATGATAGAAGGGGACACATTTGTTTTTTCTTTATTGCTGTTAGTTTGCTCCCTGAATCCCCAAGATGGCTGTACTCACACGGTTTTACAGCTGAGGCAGAGGCAGTATTACACCGTATAGCTCGTGGCAATGGCAAGGAAATTCCTTCACTGAAACTAAAACTATGCAGTTCAGCACCAGGAACGGTTGACTCCGCACACAGTGTCTTTGATTTACTGAGATATGGAGTGCTGCTCTGGAGGACAGTCATCCTGATGTATATCTGGTATGTTTCTCAAGGAAAATAAAATGTTAACCTTCTCACTTTTTTATTTTTTTGTGCATCAAAGGAACCTGTCACCAGGAATTATCCCTGTAAACCTTTGTGCCAAACTTGTCTGACCTAAGAAGATCTTTATAAAGTTCTAGAGAGAATTATTTGTAGCGCTGCATAGTTTCTAAAATACAGTTGGAAAAACTTCCGCACTGTGTGCAAATGACCGCACAAGTATCTGCTGGGCATAGCCTGACAAAGGCCCAAATAAATTGGGCGTTTTTTGTCCGTCCGCCTCTCGTCATGCTTGCCTTGCTGCGGTTGGATCTCCGGCGGGTCCCCATTATAGTGAATGGGGCCGGATAGACTTCCAGCAGCACACGTGTGCAAACGGTAATACGGATCTGCCGGAAAAGCTGAACGCCAATGTGAAAGTAGCCTAATGTATGTGCCCTTTTGCTCTGCGCATGTGCATGCATCCGACTGAGCCGTAAAGCAGATAATCTGGAGGCGTGCTCAGGGCCAGCGCATGCACAGGAGACTAGGGTTTACTCTGGTGACAGAAGGACAAACAGACCGCGCTTGAGCCAGTTTTTCTCTTCTGCTTATGGGCAAAACTTTGTGCGGCCCCAGGATGATAAGCGTCATCTGCGTCAGTCAAAGATCCGGGGGGAGATGCTGAGCCGAGCATTCAACAGTACGCTTGAGAAGTCATGGAGAAACGGTGCAGGAGTTTTTCGAAACTCATTTCAGAAGTTATGCAGCGCTGCGATTGAATCTCTCTAACCTCAGCTCTGTTCAGGTCAGACGAGGTGGTGGTGACCTGGGGTAAATCCTTTTGACAGATTCACGCTAAACGGCGTTTGCAGGTTAAACCTTTGTTCTGTTTAATGCATTTCAATAACTGTTTGTCTCATCTTGCAGGATTTACAGTGACTCGGCTCCTCAGCTTGGCATGTCTAATGGCCATAAAAGCTTTATGTCAAACACAAGTATCCGTGCTAGCCTTCACCAAGTCTTAGCTCTAGTTTCCTTGAATTTCCTACTTCTAGACTCAGTTCACTATATATATATATATATATATATATATATATATATATATATATATATATATATCCCCCCCCCTCTAAAAGTATTTAATTGTTCTGGCAAGAAAAACGTACTGATTTACTATCACAGGAGGCTCAGGCGTACATCTTCAGTGATGCAGATCATCTTACTTCACTAAACCCATTTACCGGTACTCGCTATCAATGTCACTGTTTCTTTTTTCTTGTTTAATTTCAAGCCAAAAAAAAAAAAAGAAGTAATTTCTTAATTGGAAATTTTTGTTCCCAGTTAGATATTTTTTCATTTATGTCCCATGATCTCCATAAAATACGCTATTGGCATCGCTTTGTCCCTGCGTGAGTTACAGACACATAGCCGATGATGTATTGCGGCGATTTTACACTGTGCGTTCATGGCGGTTAATTAGAACTGTGACAATACTGGATAGTTCTGTGTAATAGGGGCAGGTTTAATTGGATTTTTAACCCCTTCGGCGCAGTGCAAGCAGACAGCTGCCGTAGAAGGTGCATGCCTGCCAGGGCAATGGCCGTATTTAAGGGTCAATAAAATGAAAGGCATGCGTTTAATTTTGTGGTTAGCTATTATCTCAGTACTTGTTTTTTTTCTCTGCCTGCATTAAGTAGGGCATTTTATTAATGGCTCTTATCGCCAGTTGTTGACAATGTGTAATGAGAGCGCTAGATACTCCCTTTCCTCTCTTTTATATCCTAGGCGAGATTAAAGCCTCTGAATTATGTCGCATTGTTAACTGATACCTCAGCCTTTCTGAGAGGTTGGCGATGAGATCATGTTAAGAGAAGGCCCATAAACCTTAAATGATTACAACTCAAGGAAGATATAATACAGTATATAACAGAGTAGCAAACTTGTATCTCAGCAATTCTATTCATGAGGACGCAATGACCGGCTGCTGGGTTGTATAACTATATCCAAATGAACGTGGGTTTTTATGCGACTGGGATACTAAATGTCCTGTCTACGAGCAAGAGGAGAAAATTAAATGGACATTTAAAATAATACAGTATTATATAAAGGCGTCGAGGGCAGAGTCTCCTAGTTGCAAAGCTATAAGAAAAAGTAATTGACAGACCGATTTAATTGGGTTTTTATGCTTAGCCGTGTCAACGTCTTAGATATTAGAAAGTCATTACAGAAGGGCCTATAGATTGAGGTCAGAGATGTAAGATTTCTGCTAATCACTTAAATTTTTTCTAAAAAATTCCTGTAATATTTTGGGTCATATTTATCGGTGTGGTCTAACCAGTTTCCTTTAAATGCATTAAAGAGGTTGTCCACTTTTTGTTTTATTGATGTCTTATCCTCAGAATAGTTCATCAAGATCAGATCTATGGGGGTCTTACTATGGGCACCTCCGCTGATCAGCTGTTTCTGTTCTGTTTACCTGATCACTATTGCCATTGCAGCAGCGAGTAGGTATATTTACAACTCCGCCATTCCCATTCTCTTCAGTGGAAGTGAATGGGGACGCTGATCTGATATTGATGACCTATCCTGACGGTAGGTCATCAATATAACAAAAGCAGACAACCCCTTTAAAAAGAATAGCACTCATGCCAAGTAGGGTTGCAACGGGTATCAAATTTTTAATACCCAATCAATACTTTTGTACCCAGATCAATACGATACTGGGATTTTCTATTTTCCGATACTAGGCTGTGCTAGTGAGCAGGAGCGCCAAGAGCTTGCCAGGATTGGTAAAAATTTAAAGTGGTTCTCCAGTCCTGCACCTGTGGAGAGAATACACGTTCAGCTGTACTTATCCTTCTGTCACTCCGCTGATTCCGCAATCCCGTCTGAGATTTTGTGACCCCCGGACTGGCTGCAGGCTGTTCCTCTAACATCACAACCAGATGTGCTCCTCTTTCTTCCTGTTCAGCTGCATAATGTAGATAGCGCCGAACAGGAAGAAAGAGGAGTACATCTAGACGGGCCATCAGAAAAACAGCCCCACAGCCAATAGGGCGTTCACGTGATCCCAGTCAGGATCGGCGGGGCAACGGAAAGGCAAGTACTGCTGAAACCGTATTTTTTCCAAAGGTTAGCATAAAGAGCCATTTTAGGTACAGGCCTGGAGAACACCTTTATAGGCTGCCATCAGTAATTGTCTACATAACGTGTACTTTTAGAAGTTCTCATTAGTGGACTTTCCTTCTCCCTGTTCCCAACAGTAGCTAGAACAGGAGGCATGTGTCTTCTTTCTGCTTTTCCGGGCTTCATCAGCTGTAGGTGAAGTTTGGGCATAGACTGTAATAGAAGTCATAGGGCCATTTTCAATTCCCCTAATTAAAGCATATATAAGTCGAAGGGACAAAGACTTGAAAAAGGGTCACATGTGTCCAAAATGTTTCCTTTTACACATGTATTGCCCTGTTGGATTAGCATATGAAGGGGGCCGCTTCTATTTAGTCTCTCCCTCTTCTAATACTGTCAGTGCGAAGGTGAGGCACATTTCCAGTGAACATAGTCCTGACTAGGTCCATAGGTGTTTACAGAGGGCCTGTCCTCGAACAATGGTGGCGGTCGTTCCCTGCTTTAGCTGCTGCTTCACTGATTCCAGCAGTTAACTCCTCGTTGAAAATTCCTCCCTAACCCCCTTCCTGAAAGTGCATGGCCTAAATAGTGTATTGGGAGCAGAAGCTACCGGTACTGATTGCTCGGTCACCGGGTGACTTAGGAAAGAAAACTCCACCAGAATCTTTGGAACGTTCCTCCAGGGCGTTGATAGGTCAGGTTTAATCTTCCTTAGAATGGGTTTACATCACATTTACTGCCTCCTGCCTTGCAGTGCTATCTGTCGCCCATAAGATTTTCATTTTTGAGAAGATATGGAATAGTTTAGTCCAGAGCTTTCCCAGTGTAAATGCTAAAAGTATACACCAAACTTTTCTGTAACTAGAGACAATTTAAGATAAAATATAGAATATACCTGTTAATTATCACCTTTTCTTTGTGATTGCCCATAGTTTTATAGTTTCACAGGCAAAGCAGTTGGATGCATAAGCATGTAAGTCAGCGTGGTAGCGCAGACTTCTGTGCCATTATGGTCAGTCAAAAGGTGAGTAACACCCGCTGTGGATACTATTATGGCAGCCATTAGTGACAGTGACCTTTAGATTATTTACTTTGACAACAGACCAGTAGATAATTGTAAAACAGGCACCTCTGTATTAAACATATTCATAGCCTTTACTGTATAATACTTAAAGGGGTGGCTGGGGTTCAGATATTTATAACCTACCCTTTGTGTAGGTAATTGATATCAGATCGACAGGGGTCTGACCGATAACCTCCTCATTGTTTGCCTGCTCAGCATCTGCCTCTGTAACGCAGCGCAGTGTACTTACAGTTCAAGTGAATGGGACGAACAGCTGTTGGGTGGGGGAGCTGGACGACGGACCACCACTGATCTGATATTGATGACCTATCCTGAGAATATTTATTCTGCCCAGTCAGTTTTCCATGCACTGACTTCGAGGTGAGCCTGTGATAAACATATATTATCCACAGCAGCCAATCTGAGGAGGCAGAACTGCAGGGGGAGGGAAGGAGCGGCAGTCTGAACCAATGATGAGACAGAGGGTGTGTCTCAGACTACTTCAGACCCCATTTAGGTACTGTAGCTAAACCGTAGTCCCAAATCACAGCTGTGCTCTCATATAGCTGAGCTAAAAAGGATACAAGCAGTGAGAAATGAGGAAAATACAGTTAGGTCCATCTATATGTAGACACTGACACACATTTTTTTATTTACTTGTTTACTAAAACATATTCAATTTAGTTATATAATGGACATGGTCATAAAGACCAGACTTGTAGCTTTCATTTGAGGGTATCCACATTAAAATTGGATGAAGGGATTAGGAGTTTCAGTTTCTTTACATGTGGCACCCTGTTTTTAAAGGGGCCAAAAGTAATCGGACAACTGACTCAAAGGCTGTTTCATGGGCAGGTGTGGGCAATTCCTTCATTATTTCATTTTCAATTAAGCACATAAAAGGCCTGGAGTTGATTTGAGGTCTGGTGCTTGCATTTTGAAGATTTTGTTGAGAAGTAAACATGCGGTCAAAGGAGCTCTCCATGCAGGTGAAACAAGCCATCCTTCATCTGTGAAAACAGAAAAAAAAACATCCAAGAAATTGCTACACTATTAGGAGTGGCAGAATCTACAGTTTGGTACATCCTGAGAAAGAAAGAAAGCACTGGTGAGCTCAATAATGCAAAAAGACCTGGACACCCACAGAAGACAACAGTGGAGGATGATCGCACAATGATTACCAAGGTGAAGAGAAACCCCTTAACAACAGCCAACCAAGTGACCAACACTCTCCAGGATATAGGCGTATCAATATCCAAATCTACCATAAATAGAAGACTGCATGAAAGTAAATACAGAGGGTTCACTGCATGGTGCAGGCCACTCATAAGCCTCAAGAATAAGAAGGCTCGATTGGACTTTGCTAAAAAAAAACATCTTTAAAAACCACCACATTTCTGAAAGAACATTCTTTGGACAGATGAAACCAAGATCAACCTCTTCCAGAATGACGGAAAGAAAAAAAGTATAGCGTAGGCATGGTACAGCTCATGATCCAAAGTATACCACATCATCTGTAAGGGTACTTTCACACTAGCGTTGTTAGAATCCGGCAGGCAGGTCTGTTGCCGCAACTGCCTGCTGGATCCGGAAATCCGTATGCAAACGGATATCTTTTTCCGGATCCGTTGGACTTATTGATTGAAATACTGGATCTGGGGACTTAATACTGGCACATGATGGGGGGGGGGGGGGCTTAATACTGGCACATGATGGGGGGGCTTAATACTGGCACATGATGGGGGGGCTTAATACTGGCACATGATGGGGGGCTTAATACTGGCACATGATGGGGGGCTTAATACTGGAACATGGGGGGCTTAATACTGGAACATGGGGGGCTTATTACTGGCACGTGATGGGGGGCTTATTACTGGCACGTGATGGGGGGCTTATTACTGGCACGTGATGGGGGGCTTATTACTGGCACGTGATGGGGGGATTATTACTGGCTTGTGATGGGGGGGCTTATTTCTGGCACGTGATGGGGGGCTTATTACTGGCACATTGGGGGCTTATTACTGGCACGTGATGGGGGGCTTATTACTGGCACGTGATGGGGGGCTTATTACTGGCACGTGATAGGGGGCTTATTACTGGCACGTGATGGGGGGCTCTTGTTACTGGCACGTGATGGGGCTTATTACTGGCACATTGGGGGGCTCTTGTTACTGGCAGTGGCACGTTATTGAGGGCACTTATTACTGGCACATTATTGATGGGCACTATAGGGGCATCTACTGAGGCCACAAAGAAGGGGTGTTTTATATGGGGGGCTCTGTACAGTAGCATTTTATACTGGGACACATTATGGTGGGTACTGTGGATAAGGGGAGACAGGAGTACTATGGAGTCATCTACGGGGGGCACTAAGAAGGGGTATTTTATACTTGCAAATTATGGGGGACACTGAGGGCATCTACTGGGGCACGATATATGGGGCATTTTATACTGGTACATTATGGGGGGCACTAGCAGGAAGGGGGGAGAGGAGCACTATGGAGGCATTTACTGGGGCACTATATAGGGGTATTTTATACTGGCACATTATGGGGGACATTAGCTCAACTGGGGGCATAAGGGGGTATGTTTTGCACATTATAAGGAGAATTATTTCTACTGGGGGGCATTATGGTGGGTTTTATTACTCCCCCATGGTATGACCCCCTAGTAGCAGCACCAGCCTCTCTCTGCTCTACTATCCCTCTGCCCCTTCTCCAAATCCTTATTATGAAATCTTTCTCATTAGGATAAAACACAACATCAGCTCCGCCGAGCCCCCGGCCAAGTGTTGAAGTGGTGTCCGAGATCCCCAAGGGCCAAGCCAAGTAACTGTAAGTGTTCATGTGAAATATGTTTATTTTATATATGTACACTCCTGTGAGAGGCGGGGAGGGAGATCTGTGGATGACACTGTTATGGAGGGGGAAATGGGGATGACACTGTCATGGGGTGGATCTGTTGATAGCACATATAGCATAAGATGCTATATACGGTAGTTGGCATCCACAGATTTCCCCCATAGCAGTGTCATCCATAGATCCCCCTCTCTATAAAAGTGTCATCCACAGACAGCTGGACTTTTCTTCCCGGTTGGGGTATTAGGTATTGGGTAAAGTATCGCAGCATTTCTAAGCGTACTTGTGTAAATGTATCGTTGTCATAGCTGCCCCCCCCTACTTTTGTCCTGGCCCCCAGTGTGCCCCCCAAAATTTGAAAGCTAGAGACGCCACTGTCTAAAATCCATCACAGATCCTCTGCTGGACTCTCTGTAATTTGCCTACAGGTCTTATAGATCTGCAGATGATGCTGTAAACGTGTATGCATTATGTACTAGAACATCTAGACTTCCCGGGAATCTATGCCAGAATTTTTTTTGTGGATTTCAGCTCTGCATTTAATACCATAATACCACAGCAAGCTCTCCCACCTACGCATACCTGAATACATCTGCAAATGGATAACCAATTTCTTAACCGACAGGAGACAGCAGGTTAGACTTCGGGAAACACACCTCAAGCTCTTTGACAGTCAGTACTGGAGTTCCTTAGGGCCGTGCGCTTTCCCCACTGCTCTATTCACTGTACACCAATGACTGCATCTCCACAGATCCATCTGTTAAGGTTCAGAAGTTTTCAGATGACACAACAGTAGTTGGTCTCATACAAAATGGGGATGAGTCTGCATATAGGCATGAAGTGGGACAGCGTTCCTCCTGATAATAGACTTTAGCGGATCCCCCAGCACCTGCCCCTAATCATAAATGGATCTACAGCAACCCGAGTAGAGTCATTCAAGTTTCTTGGGACCTCAATTTCCAACAACCTAAAATAGAACAACAATACTGTCTCGATCATCAAGAAAGCGCAGCAGAGGATGTACCACCTATGGCAGCTAAAAAAAAGTTTGGCCTACCACAAAAATTTATGGTGCAGTTCTAAACCGTGATCATCGAATCCATCATAATATCATCTATGACTGTATGATTCGGCTCCTGCTCAGTATTAGAAAAGGTGAGACTGCAGCGCATCATCCGAACAGCGGAAAGGATAATTGGCTGTAGCTTACCTTCCCTGCAGGATCTTCACACTAGAAGGACTAGAAAGAGCCGCTAAGATTGCCTCAGACCCCTCTCACCCTGCTCACTCCATCTTCCAGCCTATGCCTTCAGGAGTGAGATACCGTTCAGTAGTTACTAAAACTTCCAGGCACAGAAACAGCTTTTTCCCTCAGGCAGTTGCCTTGCTTAATGCAGAACCACGCTGAAGCTGCTATGACTTGAAAGCATTACAGCATAGAACTGAAAATGAACACTACTCCCTGTTTATTGCCACTAACACTTACATACTGTCCTTGTCCTGCACTATACATACTGTCTGTCCTTGTACTGTTGTGTTTGTGTCTGTCAAGCAACTGCCAAGTCAAATTCCTTGTAAGTGCAAACTTATTTCGCCAAGTGTTTATTGATGATGTGACACAGGACAGAAGCAACCAGATGAATTCTGGGGTTTTCAGTGACATTCTGTGTGCTCAAATCCAGCCAAACTGATTGGTCGGCATTTCATAATACAGATGGACAATGACCCAAAACATAAAGCCAAAGCAACCCAGGAGTTTATTAAAGCAAAGAAGTGGAATGTTCTTGAATGGCCAAGTCAGTCACCTGATCTGAACCCATAGAGCATGCATTTCACTTGTTAAAGACTAAACTTCAGACCGAAAGGCCGACAAACAAACAGCAACTGAAAACCGCTGCAGTAAAGGCCTGGCAGAGCATCAAAAAGGAGGAAACACAGCGTCTGGTGATGTCCATGAGTTCAAGACTTCAGGCAGTCATTGCCAACAAAGGGTTTTCAACCAAGTATTAGAATTTAACATTTTATTTACAATTATTTAATTTGTTCAATTACTTTTGATCCCCCGAAATGAAGGGATTGCGTTTAAAAAATGCTTTAGTTCCTCACATTTTTATGCAATCATTTTGTTCACCCACTGAATTAAAGCTAAAAGTCTGAACTTCAGCTGCATCTGATTTGTTTTGTTCAAAATTCATTGGGGTAATGTACAGAACAAAAATCTGAAAAATGTTGTCTCTTTCCAAATATATATGGACCTAACTGTAGGTGCAAAGCAGCAACTATATAGGTGCTCATTCTGTATCACATTTGCATTCACTGCTAGACAGTCACTTTAAAAAACGGCAGCTTTAGGCTCCATTCACACGTCCGTAGCGTGTTTTGCGGATCCGCAAACACTGAAACCAGCAATGTGCGTTCCGCATTTTGAGGACCGCACATAGCCGACAGTAATAGAATATGCCTATTCTTGTCCGCAATTGCGGACAAGAATAGGACATGTTCTATTTTTATCGGGAATGGAAATGCGGATCCGGAAGTGCGGGTCCGCATTTCCGGAGCCGGGCCGCACATCGTGAGGCCTCATAGAAATGAATGGGCCCGTAATTCCGTTCCGCAAAATCCGGAGCTAAATTGCGAACGTGTGAATGGGGCCTTATGCTGCTCTTGCTTTACATATACCTTTCTAAACGTACACAGTAAAGACCGGTCCTGAGCATCAAGTCTGAGGATTTATTGGTTAAATGTGGACTCCTTGTACAGATTCTTCTAACTTAACAGTCCCTTGACTGCCATCTCCGTGGTGCAGTTGTCAACACACCCTCTCGCCCTTCCTTATGGTTTTGTGATGAGCTGTCTGATCTGGCTGCCTGGGAGCACGAAAAAAAAGTTAAAATAATCAAATGCAGCGGCATAGACACAGCACTGGCTGAATGCAGATGCCATGTGGGAGAGAGATGATGAGCAAAGAATCTCTTAACAACACCGGACTTCTTAGCAGACTCATTTATGTCTCTATGGCCTACAACTTCAACTGCCGAGTAAATAATAAAAGAGAATGATTAACAATTTAAAGAAGGCTTTGAAGTTAACCACCTCCCGTCCGCCCGTTGACTATAAACGTCCAGGAGGTGGTTCTCTATTTCTGAACGGACGTTTCTGAACGTCCATTCAGAGATCGCAGCTGCACGCTAATCGTGCAGCTGCAGATCGGGTTGCCCGCTGTCAGTGACAGCAGGGCAACCCTTAGAGAAGGCAGGGACAGTTCCCAGGTGTCCCTGCCTTTTAGATCTCTGTATACAGAGCGCTCACCGAGCGCTGTGTATACAGAGCAGGAAGCGCTATGCTGTATCGGCCTGGCGGTCATGTGATCGCCGGAGCTGGGAGAGTGCAGGAGCTGTCTGGTCTTTCACAGACCTCGATCAGCCCTGCACTGAGGCTGTACAGCACAGGATACCGATGTACAGCCTTTCTGGGGGGGGGGTGTATTTCCCCTGTAACTGGGGCTACTAAAAAAAAAAAAAAAAAAAAAGTGAAGTTAAATGTCTTGTATGACCTAATGGGGGATGAAAAGTGTGAAATAAAAAAACTGGTTTCACATGTAAAAAAAAAAAAATTCCCCAAGTAAGGAATTAAAAAAAAAAGTTAAATCACAAGTGATCAAAAAGGCGTATGTCCCACAGAATGGTACCAATAAAATCGTCAACTCATTCCGCAAAAAATGAGCCCCTAAATAAGAAAATCTCTCAAAAATAAAAAAATATAGCTCTCAGAACATGAACACATTAAAACATAATTTTTTTGTTTAAAAAATGCTATTATCGTGTAAAACTTAAATAAATAAGAAAAAGTATACATATTAGGTATTGCCACGTCCGTAACTATCTGCTCTATAAAAATGTCACATAACCTAACCTATCAGGTGAACGCTGTAAAAATAAATAAATAAAAACTGTGCTAGAAACAACAATTTTTTTGGTCACCATGCCCCATAAAGTGTTATAATGAATGATCAAAAAATCATACGTACCCAAAAATAGTACCAATAAAACTGGCACCTTATCCCCTAGTTTCCAAAATGGGGTCACTTTTTGGGAGTTTCTACTGTATGGGTGCATCAGGGGGGCTTCAAATGGGACATGGCATCTAAAAACCAGTTCAGCAAAATCTGCCTTCCAAAGACCATGTGGCGTTCCTTTCCTTCTGCGCCGTGCCGTGTGCCCATACAGCAGTTTTTGACCACATGTGGGGTGTTTCTGTAAACCGCAGAATCAGGGTAATTAAATGTTGAGTTTTGTTTGGCTGTTAACCCTCTGTGTTAAAGAAAAAAATTGATTAAAATGGAAAATCTGACAAAAAAGTGAAATTTAAAATTTGATCTCCATTTTCCTTTTAATTCTTGTGGAACGCCTAAAGGGTTAATAAAGTTAGTAAAATCTGTTTTAAGTAACTTAAGGGGTGTAGTGTCTACAATCGGGTCATTTATGGGGGGTATCCACTATGTAAGCCACACAAAGTGACTTCAGACCTGAACTGGTCCTTAAAAAGTGGGTTTTGGCAATTTTCTTAAACATTTTAAGAATTGCTTCTAAAATTCTAAGCCTTCTAACGTCCTAAAAAAATAAAATGACATTTCCAAAATAATGCCAACATAAAGTAGACATATGGGGAATGTTAAGTAATAAATATTTTATGAGGTATAACTTTAGATTTTAAAAGCAGAGAAACAGAATAAAATTTTTGGTAAATTTTATATTTTGTTCATAAATAAAGGTGAAATATATTGACTCAAATTTATGAAGTACAATGTGTCACGAGAAATCAATCTCTGTATGGCTTGGATAAGTAAAAGTGTTCCAAAGTTATTACCACATAAAGTTAGATACAGTCCTGATCAAAAGTTTAAAGAGAACCTGTCACCAGGATTTTGTGTATAGAGCTGAGGACATGGGTTGCTAGATGGCCGCTAGCACATCCGCAATACCCAGTCCCCATAGCTCTGTGTGCTTTTATTTAGTAAAAAAACCGATTTGATACATATGCAAATTAACCTGAGATGAGTCAGAGCTTGAAAATATGACTCTTCTCTGGTCACACAAGTAAGATATGACTCTTTTATGTTAATTTGCATATGTATCAAATCGGTTTTTTGACACAATAAAAGCACACAGAGCTATGGGGACTGGATATTACAGATGTGCTAGCGCCCATCTAGCAACCCATGTCTTCAGCTCTATACCCAAAATCCCGGTGACAGGTTCCCTTTAAGACCACTTGAAAAATGGCAAAAAATCTTATTTAGCATGGCTGGATCTTAACAAGGCTCCAAGTAGAGCTTCAACATGCAACAAGAAGAAATGGGAGTGAGACAAAACATTTTTTGAGCATTCAATTTAATGAAAACAACGAATTAACTGAAACAGGCTGTTTTTCAGCTGATCAAAAGTTTAGGACCACACCTCCAAAAAAAAAACGAACCCCCCCCCCCCCCAAAACAGAAATCCAACTTCCAAACATGAACTCAGTAATGAGTAGCTCCGCCGTTATTGTTGATCACTTCTAAAATTCGTTTCGGCATGCTTGATGCAAGCGTTTCCATGAGGTGAGTGGGAACATTTCTCCAAGTGGTGAAGACGGCCGCACGAAGGCCATCTACTGTCTGGAACTGTTGTCCATTTTTGTAAACTTCCCTTGCCATCCATCCCCAAAGGTTCTCAATTGCATTTAGATCAGGGGAACACGCAGGATGGGCCAAAAGAGTGATGTTATTCTCCTGGAAGAAGTCCCTTGTCCTGCGGGCATTGTGTACTGTAGCGTTGTCCTGTTGAAAAACCCAGTCGCTACCACACAGACGAGGACCCTCAGTCATGAGGAATGCTCTCTGCAAAATCTGGACATAGCCAGTGGCCGTTTGACGCCCCTGCACTTCCTGAAGCTCCATTGTTCCACTGAAGGAAAAAGCACCCCAGACCATTATGGCGCCCCCTCCACTGTGGCGCGTAGAAAACATCTCAGGTGGGATCTGCTTGTCATGCCAGTAACGTTGGAAACCATCAGAACCATCAAGGTTAAATTTTTTCTCATCAGAGAATAAAACTTTCTTCCACCTTTTGAATGTCCCATGTTTGGTGCTCTCTTGCAAAGTCCAAACGAGCAGTTTTGTGGCGTTCAAGGAGACGAGGTCTTTGAAGACGTTTTTTGTTTTTGAAGCCCTTCAGTCTCAGATGCCGCCTGATGGTTATGGGGCTGCAGTCAGCACCAGTAAGGGCCTTAATTTGGGTCGAGGATCGTCTAGTGTCTTGACGGACAGCCAATTGGATCCTCCAGCTAAGTGCTGGTGAAATTTTTTTAGGTCTTCCACTTGACTTTTTTGTTCCATAACCCTCAGGATCATTTAAGAAATTACAAATGACTGTCTTACTGCGTCCCACCTCAGCAGTGATGGCGCGCTGTGAGAGACCCTGCTTATGCAGATCAACAACCTGACAACATTCAAAAAGGGAGGGTTTTTTTTCCTTTGCCATCACAACGTGTGACTACCTGACAGAAAATTACAATGAATCCACATCTCTGCACAGATTTGGCCTTTCAAAGGCATGTAGTCCTAAAATTTGGATCAGCTGAAAAACAGCCAGTTTCAGTTTAATCGTTATTTTCAATTAATTGAATGCTCAAATTTTTTTTGTCTCACTCCCATTTCTTCTTGTTGCAGGTTGAAGCTCTACTTTGAACCTTGTTAAGATCCAACAATGTAAAATAAGATTTTTTTGCCATTTTTCAAGTGGTCTTAAACTTTTGATCAGGACTGTATGTCAGATTTGCAAAATTAGGCCTGGTCAGGAAGGGGGCAAATGGCCCGGATGTGAAGTGGTTAAAGCCGGCACGGCAGCATTTATTCTATTTCTCAATATACGTAGTTTTTAAGGGTATATACCATGGAGTGTTGGGGATGCAGGATAAACCTGCTTTCAGTTTCTGTTTGAAGATCAAAAGTGGCAGATCAGTAAGTTGGTGGAGCGGGAACAATGACGTACAGTGCTGCAGAATGGAGGCCTCCATCCGAGCTGTCACCAATAGTTTCTTTTGAATGGCTCTTCATCAAAGCACTCATTATGATCTCAATTACATAGCAAAGGAAAAGTACACAGAGTATAAGCAATGTCTTTGTGAATCGCCAAGTCATATAATTTATAACGAAAAGATTTATCTCTGAAGAGTTGTGGTTCTACTTAAGATGCATTTTACATCTCTGCATTTAGCTTGGTGATTGTAATCCTTTAATCTTAATAACTCGTGAGCATTTCTTGCTCTGGATATAATGGGAGCTCTGGAGGAGTGTGTTCTAATAACAAAGGCAATTTGGATGCATTTTAAATAATTTTATCAGTGCAGAAAATTGCCACAGAGGGTTAGTAATAAGGTAGTCTGCCACAAGGTGGTAATGAGAGAACTTTCCCCAGCCACACGGAGCGAGGCATAATGAAAGACGAGTGAATGTGAACCATTGTGCCATCATTAGTCTGACAAGCGCTAGATCCTGCCACTTATGTCTGTCACTTGGGACGAAGACAAGGATAGGCTGCAAAGACTGCGAATAAAATGTTCTCTTAGTAAGGGGGCTCGTCCATATGTAGTGAAATTGCTTCAGATTTTTGTACAGATTTGTAAAACGGCAAATACGTAGCGGATTAGAATAGCGGGAAAAAGATTTAGAGGAATCTCACACCCTGCCTAAACTTGCCATGCAATCTGCTTTGTTTTCCGCATCAAATCCACACCAAAATCTGCACAATTTGATGCGGATTTGCCACTTAAGAGCTCTCTTGACCGGCCAAATCTTGGCACTAATCCAATCCCACCAAGTCCCATTATAGTTAATGGGGCCTGGTGGTTCTGCGGCAGTTTCTGGCTATGGAAAATGCAATGATATCAAACAGGAACAGCCTGTCAGACGATGTAAGCACTAGCTTGAAACTAGTCTTAGCTGTATTGCATGTGCTTGAAATATTCAGGCCGAGGTCCAGTCAGTGCTGAAGCTGAGATTGTCCCAAAATATAGCAAATGCCTGAAACTCAATAATGGAAGGTTTGCAAGTATCCGAAATATCACTGAAAATGTCAAACCTAAAAGATAACTTTTATTGACTTTAATAAATTCCAAGGATAAAACACAAAATGAGAAAATCAAAAGTCTAAGAATGGAAAATTGAGGCTAAAATACATCTAGCATGAAGTATTGCTAATGATCAGCAAACATAAAGGGCTCAAAACCCAGGGAGAGATGCATATGCACCTTCAGTCACGTCCCGAACATAAAGTTTGGGCACCCTGTATGGTTAGTACCTAGTAGCACCCCCTTTAGCAAGTATCACAGCTTCTAAACACTTTTTGTAGCCAGCAAAGAGTCTTTCAATTCTTGTTTGAGGGATTTTCATCCATTCTTCCTTGCAAAAGTCTTCCAGATTCCTCGGCTGCCTTGTATGCATTGCTCTTTTGGCGTCTATCCACAGATTTTCAATGATCAGATCAGGGGACTTCAGCTTGCATCTCGTGAAGTACTTTCAGGTTGTGATTTCCTCAATTTGAAATGTAATTAAGAAATGGCAGTTAACAAGAACAGTGTAGGTCAAGAGAAGGTCTGGAAGACCAAGAAAAATTTCAGAGACCGCTGCTTGTAGGAATGCTGGAAAGGCAAATCAGAACCCCCCGCTTGACTGCAAAAGACCGTCAGGAAGATTTAGCAGAATCTGATGTTATGGTACTTTGTTTTAAGGCTCTTTCACACAAGCGGATCCGTTGTGTGTAGTAGACTGTGTGAAAGAGTGCCAAGCCCTGTTCCGGACAGCAGAGACATGGAACATTAACATGATTGATAATGCTCTTTGCCTCTCTGTGACCTTTTTACTACAAAATCACAGTGAGATAAACAACTTTATCTCACTGTGATTTTGTAGTTTAAAGATCACAGAGAGGCATGGAGCATTATTAATCATGTCAATGCTCCGTGTTTCTGCTGTCCGTAATTGGGCTTGGCTCTCTTTCACGCAGCAGATTACCCGCATGGCAACCGCTGGTGTGAAAGAGCCCTTACTGTTCAGCCTTCATGGAAGAGTCATCACCACAAAATTCAGTGTCAGAAGTTGCAAAATAAAATCTAAACAAGCCTGATGCATTTTGGAAACAAGTCCTGTGCATAGATGAAGTTAAAATAGAACTCTTTGGCCCCGATGAGCAAAGGTATGTTTCGAGATAAAAGGCCACAGAATTCATTAGAAGAACACCTCTCCAACCATAAAGCATGGGGGTGGATCATTCATGCTTTGAGGTTGTGTTACAGCCAATGGCACGGGTAGAGGTAGGAATGGATTCAATGAAATTCCAGCAAATTCTGAAAGCAAACATACCAACTGCAAAAATCTGAGGTTGAAAAGAGGATGGCCTCTACTAATGGATAACGATCCTAAGCACACCTCAAAATCCACAACAGCCTACTTCAAAAGGAGCAAACTGAAGGTTTTACTATGGCCTTCACAGTGTCCTGATCTGCCTTTTGGAGATCATTACATCTTCAACTTGCTTAACTGTTCACAGTGACAATATTTTTGACCAGGGGTGCCCAAAATTTTGCATGCCACTGTATTTCTTTGAATCAACACCTATTAGACTTTATTGGGGATATGGGGGTTGGGCCCCAAGACTAATTTTCTCTGGTTGGCCCAAGGAACCCCAGTCCAACCCTAAGGATAATGCAGGAAGCCCCTGGTAAGTTTATCAAGGCAAGCTGGGCAGGATTAGTTTCCAGATCACCAGACAATTCCGCGTTCGAGATACTCCTCATGGACAATTCTCAATTCATGTTCATATCTGGTACTGGGAAGAGTAAAACTTTCTTTGATGGCATCTACTTCTTGTGGCACACAGGGTTATCTCACTGACACCTCTATCACAGTAACACTCTCTAAAAGGCATGGAACTGGTGATAAGTTCTGCAAGTTTAAACCCTACTTGAATCATGGTAATCTACACAAAACAAACCCTACTGCTACCAGATGTTACATATAGGAAATGTAAACCCAGGTTTGTAGAAGATATCAAAATTCTGTGCACATCTTTGTATGAAATGAAGCCCATTCATCCAGCTCGATGAGTGGAGTACTTTATGCACTGATCTTCCCTGATCAAGTCTGCTGTAGAACAATGCTCCTGTTCGGTTTTATTTCGTCTAGTGTTTCTTTATCCTATATTATTAACTATTGACGATGAGGACTTATGAAGCTGACCCTGAGATTATGTCTAGTGGTTGTCCCAATGTGATTCTATTTTCCATTTGTTCATTGATGACTTAACACATTTCCCACATGCCTGTTTGATATCGTTCTTCTGTAGCTATGGTGGTTTGATTTCCATACTATTAGAAACTAAAGTCACTAACAGTTCTGACTTTTTACTGTGTAAAAAGGCTTCAGGCTGCAGTCTCAAGAATGTTGAACAGCAATGGCTGTTTTCAATATTCTCAGGTGGCAGGTGCATATTAAGTGTCTTGTGCCATCTGTATACCATCTGTTGATAATCTAGCGTGCTGATCCATGTGGCTTAGTGCACCTGTGTTCTCCAGTGCTGTATCCTGTGGCTCTCAGCTGATTGCTCAGCATGGTCTTAAAGAACTTTAGGCTCCAGTATCAGCATGTCCCTGGTAGGGTGTGTACAATCTGCTTGATTATTAATATTGACTCCTGAACGACCATCTCACTATTATATCATTATTATATTATTACTGTTATCATCTGGTTGGGTCTTCAGGTTTCACAGTGGCATACTTTTGCTTTCTGCAATAGATTCTCTTTATATAGTTGCTGCTTTGTTCAAGATTAGTGTTGAGCGAACTTCTGTTTTAATGTTCGGCTTCCGGTTAGCGAAGAATCCCGATATGGATTCCGAATTCCGTTGGGGTCCGTGGTAGCGGAATCAATAATGGCCGATTTATTGATTCCGCTACCACGGACGACAACGGAATTCCGAATCCATATCGGGATTCTTCGCTAACCGGAAGCCGAACTTTAGACGCCGAACTTAAAACAGAAGTTCGCTCAACACTATTCAAGAGCTTTTTTATGCTTTTATTAATGCCAGCTGCCTGGGCCCTGATGGCATAATAAAAGCACTTGCACACACCTTCCCAGCCCGCCCCGATTTATCTCTGCATACTCCTTCCTCTTCCTGTGCTGCAGCCAGTTATGTATTGTTGCAGCCCAAAACTTAGTGCAACTTTTTAAACTCAAGGTAACTTACTAACATATATAAAGAAAAACCAACAAACCCAACATTTTTTCCATGTGAAAGGTGTCCATAGCCTTTACATTGGTTTTCCAGTATATATGATTTTTTTTAAAGGGGTTATGTCCCTTCTGCAAGTGGTATTTATCATGTCGAGAAAGTTAATACAAGGCACTTACTAATGTATTGTGATTTCCATATTGCTTCCTTCGCTAGCTGGATACATTTTTCCATCACATTAAACACGGCGCATTTCCATGGTTATGACCACCCTGCAATCCAGCGGTGGTGGTCAGGCTTGCACACTATAGTGCCTAAGTGACTAAGACCACACATAAGCTGGTGCTTTCTCCTATAGTGTGCAAGCACGACCACCACTGATGGATTTGCAGGGTGGTTATAACCATGGAAACGAGCAGCGTATATTGTGATGGAAAAATGAATCGAGCCAGGAAAGGAGGCAATATGGACAATCACAATACATTAGTAAGTGTCTTGTATTAACTTCCTGTACATAATAAATGCTATTTGCTGACGTGACACAACCCCTTTAAGTTACTGCAGCAGGGCCCCTGAAACAGAAAATTCATACTTTCCGATCCCGGCGCTGTTTACATCCGCCTTTCTGTGGGCATAGTCCTATGCACCTCTCCAGCCAGTGACTGGCATCAGTGGCGATGTGACCACAAGCAGCACGTCGCCGCGCCGAGCGGTGCATGCGACCATGCCCTTACCCAGCTGAATGTAAACCGCGCGGGGGCTGGAAGATGGAGAGAACAGCGGCAGCGCGAAGGACCGGAATAGTGTGAAGCAGGTAAAGATGTGGATCTGCTGTTTCAGGGGCCTTGCTGCAGGAACTTGTTAAAAAGCCATATTTACCAGAAAACCCCTTTCAGGTACTGCATGATTTCTTTATTGCAAGTTATTACCTCTGGCATGTAGGCAACCTCTAGAATTCATTGGGTCAAGATGGGCCTGAGAGGAAATGAATGCTTTTAGCTGCCCAGACCCTATAACAGAACTGACTGTGAATGGTTTTTCATTTGTTTGTGTAATTGATGTCTTGATCGCTCTGCTCCTCTATATATGTCTGCATTTATGAAGCAATTCTCCGTTAAGTGCATCTGACTTGCAGGTTTATTTCCCAGCTCAGTGTTTGGGGAACATATTACTAATAGATGGGGGAGTTCTGGCCAGCAGTGGTAAAGGGACTATTATTATTATTATTATTATTATTATTTTTATCTAGACCATTCTTCATGTCAGAGTGCATTCTTGATAAAAATGACTTTCAGAAAAGCAGCTCTTGAAGCCTGCAAACCTTTTCTGTTTCTTCCAGGTATGTCTGCAGTCTGGTTTACTATGGCCTGACCTTAAACGCTGGGGAGCTGAAAGGCAATCTCTATTTCAATGTGGCAATGTATGGTCTTGTAGAAGTCCCCGCTTTCCCTCTCTGCTTGTTCTTCATTGAAAAGTCTTGGTGAGTATGATAGGATTATGTTTTGTATAATTGCTGTTAATACACCTATTAGCCTTGCCGAAGGTATAAATCAGAAGAGCAAACAGAGCCAGTCAAAATTAATTATATTTAGGGCATGTCCAAACGGAAGGATTTTATTTATTCTATGTTACTATCTCACTAATGTCTTGGGATTTAATGAGGTTCTCCAAGCTTTTTATTTATTTATTTATTTTTTTGGAGAATCCTGAAGTCTTCTCACCTGTGGACAAAAGATTGTTTCCTCAGCACTTACCCATCTGCCGCACCATTGATGCCTTCTCCGCTGCCAGTCTGAGAGTCTGCTGCGGGACTTGAAAGGAAGAGCCCACGGCCAGTCTGAGGGCAGCAGAGACTGCGGCATCGGTGGCGCAATAGATGGGTAAATACTGAGGATACGATCTTTTGCCCATTGGTGAGAAGACCCAGGGATTTTCTAATTAAACAAAAAAAATCCTGATGAACCCCTTTAAAGATCATCAGAACAAAGCCCTTAACTCTCCGTGACTGAAAAGGCTGGGCTCCCGAATAGTCATCTCGCATGGCCCTGAATAGTCATCTTGCATGGTCACTCAAGAAGAGAAAGAAGGCCTGGCAGAGGAAGCAGGAAGAGCAATAGCACTACAAGACATTGTGCCTGGTTTAAATCCTGGTGAAGGACTACCATTTAATAATTGTTGAAAGTGAAATGAAATGCAAATGTGATTCTCAAGCGAAGTGAATAGCACACAGCGCCCCTATTGGAAGCATTTGAAAAATTTCTACGGGAGGCAATGGGAAGTTTTGAGTGCACTATAAGATTTATATAAATGTCATGTGTTCTTGTTTTTACCCACTACTCAAGCTGGTCTCAGCCTTTCTCCTTTAGAAAGGGTTTTTATAAAATGTTCCTCAGCCCTTGTGCAGCATGCGAGGAGTAATGGTGTGTGCTGGAGGTGATTTGGAGTCTGTCAGTCAAGGAGCGATTGCATAGCGGAGTGCTTTGCTGGTTTGTTTTCAGATTATTTACCACTATATTCAATTGCTTGCCTGCTCCACTGCATCTTCTCCTTCTTTTGAGAGTCTTTAAATGAATGAAGCACATTAGAGCGGATGTAAAGAAATCTCCCTCTCTTTGTAGGTGTTACAACACGTGTAAGGACTCATGGCGTGCGGGACATATTGTTTGACATTGTAGACTGTTTTCACTGCTTACATTTGCCTCAACATAGAACAAGTTGAGAACTAGGGAAAATTTTGTTATTTGCCCTAATGGCTAAACCATACTTCAACATCTTTGGGATGTTCAAAGAAAAATACAAATGTGATAGCACTCTACATCCAGCAATTTGCCTCCATGTTGGATGAGGCATTGGTGTACATTTTGGCCAAAGCGTAGTAAGCCACTCACCATGTCAAGGTCGCCTCTATTTGAGTGGTCCGTAACACTAGCTCCTACCTGTTTATGGGCCATGACAGCCACACAAAATCCAGGGAATGCAGGTCAGCGTGCACGCCAAGCACACTCTGCTTTTAACCCCATCTGGAGGCAAATTGCTGGATGTAGAGTGCTATCACATTTGTATTTTTCGTTTGTATATGTATTTCGCCATAGTGATGTGCACCTACATACAGGTTGTGCTGACCCAATTCCCCACATTTTTTCTTTGTAGTATATATTGGAGGCGTGGCGATCTCCATGCAGTCATGCACACCTGACCAGTTAATCTGTCCTGGAGGCTGGTTTTAAAGTCAGTATAAAACTGAGTCTGCTTATATAGAACCTACCAGTAGCCATTTGGCTCCAGGAGAAGTATATGGTGGGCTCAGCGTGCATGTTGGTACTTGCATCCCTGGATCCGATGAAAGCTGTAATGGCACCGGACGGGGTTAAAAGCAGAGTGTGCTTGGCGTGCACGCTGACCTGCATTCCCTGGATTTTGTGTGGCTGTCATGGCCCATAAAAAGGTAGGAACTAGTGTTAGGGACCACTCAAATAGAGGCGACCTTGACGTGGTGAGTGGCTTACTACGCTTTGGCCAAAATGTACACCAATGCCTCATCCAGCATGGAGGCAAATTGCTGGATGTAGAGTGCTATCACATTTGTATTTTTCGTTTTGTATATGTATTTCGCCATAGTGATGTGCACCACATACAGGTTGTGCTGACCCAATTCCCCACATTTTATCTTTGGGATGTTGCCCAGTAGCAGACACAATAGGGAACAGAAGACCTCTTGCGTTTTGAGACTGGAGGGGATTTATCATTTGCGTTTCCACAGTCAGGCTTTGCGAAGGCCAGTGTGGTTAGCAGAATCTTTCGTACTCCCAGCTCTTTGCTCTTTTACCCCCTGTAAGAGGTAGCTCTCTTTCACTGGGGTTGCAACCACACACTTCTTCACGGACACCAGGATTTAGGGGCCAAACTGTGCTTTATTGTGGCACACTGCATAAAGAAAAACATACAAAACCAAAATAAAACACCTTGCCCGTCTGGGCTCTACCTAAACACATAGGTTTCCCTGACTCACCTCTAAGTACCGCTTAGGGTCAGGGTCTCGGGCTCCAAGCCTTAGCAGGTTCCGCTCATCAAGCGCCAGTCCGCACAGGGGAGAGATCAGGCTCTGCATAGCCTTGTGGCCCCTCAGCCCTCCTGACTGACCACATACAGAGCCTCTGCTCCAGGTTCACTGACACACTGAGGGTGGATTTATGCTAGCCTGATTAGGGTAGACTTCACCTGCAATCCCCTTCCTGCTAGGGAAAAACCTGCCCCGGACTGGGGGGGGGGGATGGATTGGGAGGAACCTGGGAGAGATATACCCCCCTTCCGGGAATTTCCCATGCATTTTACAGTTCACATGGCCACACCCCATACAGAGATCTGGTCTCCACTGCTGGGAATACTCTGGTTGCATCTGCAGAGTATCCACCGACTGGTGGAGCAAAAGGAATCAAGTCAGGAGTCAGTGGCGGATAATCAGAGAAGAACATCAGACATTATAAACAGCGGGCCTACAAATGTCAGAATAGTTTGCAAATGCAAAGTCAGGCAGTCCAGGGTCAAATGCAAATCTGTATAGCATGAAGGAGAAGTAAGGCAATCTGTGTCAGAAAATCAGAGGAGAATAATTCGCTGGACAGAGAGCAGATTTAGGTAGAGCGCCAAACTCAGATTAGCCACATTAACCTTTCCCCTGATTGGTCTGCTGATTGATCCTCCTGAGTGGCCGATCACTGGATTTTCTTGGATTGCAGATGAGCATTTGTCACTCGGCCGTACTGCCAGTGTCTCAGTAGTAGACAATTTAGTTGAAAGGTGGAGGAGACCTTATGTCACCCTACTGGATTATTTTTTTTTAAAGGGGAGTTTACAATGAACTGTGCGTAAAAGGAGGTGTCAGAGCCCACCCAGGAGATGTCTGCAGAAGTACAGAATATTTGGATATGACGGGCTTGTACTATTACAGTATTAAGGCTCATGCACACCACCATTGCATGTTTTGCAGTCTACAAAACACGGATACCGGCCGTGTGCATTCCGCATTTTGCAGAACCGAACATTCGCGCCGTAATAGCACATCCCTATCCTTGTCCGTAATGCGGACAAGAATGGGACATGTTCTGTACTTTTGGGGATGCCACAGAACGGACATACAGATGTGGACAGCACACATTGTGCTGTCTGCATTTTTTGTGGCCCCACTGAAGTGTATGAGTCTGCATCTGACCTGCAAAAAAATGCGGATCGGTAACGGGCGAAAAGTATGTTTGTGTGCATGACCCCCTACAGAAATGTATTGAGTTATTGTCAGGGCGAGTTGAGATGTCCGGCCTTCTCAGTCGAGCAGCGGGCACGGCACCTCGCAGGTGAAGAACTCTTCCTGATTAGACGAATCAATCAGTTTGTTTATCTCCAATCCAGACTGATGGACAGAATTGGATATGACCCAGAAACTGTGAGGTCCGTGTGTACATGCTAGTACATTAAAGGGGTTGCCTCATCTCGCCATTACTAAGGTGAGATTAGGCACCGTTCCAACCACCTCCCAGTCGGGAAACAGCAGAGCGCCGGAAGTAGAACAACAAGCTATACTGTTTCTGAGTTGGGGAGACACCATAGCTTGTGCAACATGGTTTCCGTAGCTCTCATGCATGGCAATGAGAGCTACTGAAACAGTAGAGGGCCGGAGTGCTCTGCTGCTTCCTGGCCTGGGGTCGGTCGGAACTGTGTCTCATCTTGCCTTAGTAACGATGAGACAACCCCTTAAATACTACTGGCCTCCAATGTAATGTGTATGGGGAACTCCCGTCTCTGCTCAACAGATATCAGAGAAGAAAGGGATCAGGCACTTTTAATTTTAATGCCCTTTTTGTTCTCAAGGATAATAAGTCACCACTAGAGGAGTTTGGCAACGATTTCTGTGTATGGGGGAACTTGGAGATAACCAACCTGATATCATTGTTCCTTGGCAACTTGGGACTTTTGTAAATAATTTTTTTGTATGAAACATATTTTCTTGATTCTTTTGTCCCTGTTCCTATTTATATGAAATATTTCAGTTTTCCCATTGGCCATTTGGCCCACACTAGAAACCAACACTTCCCGTTGCCGGTAGACAGGGTCTGTAGGTAGCTCATCATCACAGGGCATAATGAAAGACCGATCAGACCATTGACAACATGTGGTAGGGATGGCTGAGCAACCACCCTGTCCTCTCTGCTGAATGACCTCTGCACATGTCACGGAGCATGCTCACTACATTCTCTTATATAAGTCAATGGAATATTTAGGGGAAGATTTATCAAACTGGTGTAAACTAGAACAGGAGCTGTCAAAAATGAAATGTGGAATCTGATTGCTATGGGCAACTAAGCCAGTTCTACTTCACACCAGTTTGGTAACACTCCCCCTTAGTTTCTTATGTCCAAGTGCAGCTCAGAGCAGCATGTATATAGCTGCTCATATAGAAGATTTATGAGGGCTTCTAACCGAACACATACTGATAGGCAGTGGAAACAGCTGAGAGCGATGCAGAAAAAAGTGAGAAAGTAATTTGTGCAATTCTGAAAAGGGCATAAACGTGACATTCTGTACTTGTATTGAGGTAAAATTAGCAAACGCAGTTCTTTTGGGGAATTGCTAAACATTCAAGTGATAAAAGTTAATCAAAGCAGGTTAAGGGTACTTTCACACTAGCGTTTTTGTTTTCCGGTGTTGAGTTCCATCACAGGAGCTCAATACCAGAAAAAAACTGATCAGTTTTATCCTAAGACATTCTGAATGGAGAGCAATCCTTTCAGGATTTATCAGTTCAGTCCGTTTTACATTTTGTGGACGGAGAAAATACTGCAGCATGCGGCCAAAAATACTGTACACATGAAGGAATGCCGGATCCGGCATTAACTTACATTGAAGTGTATTAGTGCCGCATCCGCAGACCTTTAAAAATGAATACCGGATCCGTTTTTCCGGATGACACCGGACGGATCCTATTGCAATGCATTTGTCAGACGGATCCGCATCCGGATCTGTCTGACATGCCATCAGTTTGCGTCCGGAATCCTCTGCCGCAAGTGTGAAAGTACCCTTAGGCAGCAGAGCATATTACAGTGTAAGACTACATGCACACGACCGTATGTGTTTTGCGGTCCGCAAATTGTGGATCCGCACAAAAAAAACGGTTGACATCCGTATGCCATCCATTTTTTTTTTTTTTGCGGATCCATTGTAACAATGCCTAAAACAGACAAGAATAGGACGTGTTCTATTTTTTTTTGCGAAGCTATGGAACGGACATACTGATACGGACAGCATGCGGTGTGCTGTCCGCATTTTTTGCGGACCCATTGAAATGGATGGGTCCGCATCCTATCCGCAAAAAAAACGGAACAGTCACGGAAAAAAACAACGTTTGTGTGCATGTAGCCTAAAGCTGGAGCAGAATGAAGACCATTTAAAGAACATGTCTATGAGAAAGGATGATTTTTTAAAATCTTCATAAAAACTATTTTTTAAAGATTTTTGCTCTTTTATTTTCTTTTTCATTTAAGCACTGTACCATTGAAAATGAAATGCTAAATATTGTCCTTGTGTAGCAGTCTGAACAGAGAGATAAAGCTCCTATACAAATGAGTAACCAGTTGTGAGTTTACTGCTGCTATGAGGGAAAGGTGTTATCTATTGTTATAACAGTAGATTAGTAGAATTAGGATAACAACATGACTGCTCTATTGTTCTCTTGATAGGCCTAGGTGAAGATGTTCGCAGAAAAATACTGCTCTGATCAGTGTAATATGTGATGATCTAATGGTATTCTGCGGTAGAAGCCGCTGCTTTTTTTTCACTTTGAATGCCATAGACCCACCTGACATTACATGGAACTAAACTCTGAGCGGACACATGATGAGACTTCCCCATGCCCCTTTTTGGCACAGTTGCGGTTTTAAAGCGCTGGCAGCGCAACTGGCAGCACTGCCTCCCATTGCATTGCAAATCGTAATCCACACCAAAATTCCGACAAAAAATTCCAGGCCCTAATTGAGTCTCGTATCCCCTTTCTTCCCTGCTACAGTGAATTGTGTGACTGAGAAAGTCAAGCGAGGCTGTTTTCTGGACGTAGAATACATGGAATGACTTGAAAAAATAATGGGGGACATTTATTAAGACCAACGTTTTGCACGCTGGTCTTCGCCGCTGGAGGAAGCACCAGAGCTATATAGAGACACAGGCCTCTACAAAAGTTTGGCACTTCCTCCAGCAAGCTGTGCGACGAACTTAAATGAGCCAGGCCTGCCCGTTTCCTCACCAACACCATGCCACTTTTTCTCACCACTTTGAAACAGTAGTGCGAGTGGGGCAAAATAGCGTGCGACAAAATCTGCGACTTTTATACTCCGCTTTTGTATGTATGTTAATAAATGTTCCTCTATTTCCAGAAAACTACATAGAATATTCACATATAGGCTGTTAAAGGGGTTCTCCAGGAATTAAGAAAATCAAAATACCTAAATATTACTTTATTACAAATATGTTCCCAAATACTTTTTATTAGTTATAACGGCTCGTTTTGTCTATGTAGCAATCATTAGGAGAAACAAAATGGCCGCCGTCCTATTAATGCGCACAAAACCTGTCCTCAACACACTGCAGGACAAGTTACTTCACAACTCCGAGGTAAAGAGTTGCCTCATCTTCCTCTCTGCTTGTCGGGGATTATGATCCGGACTACATCTGATAAAATTAATCTTTGTAGGAATGGAGTTCATGAGGAGACATGAAGTATAGAGAAGACGGACAGGACAGACTGTGGTAATGTGGGTCTGTGGTAATGGAGAAGACTGTATACAAGTGCTGCTCATTATTCACACCTTCACCCTCCTCTCTGTACTTCATGTCTCCTCATGAACTCCATTTCTGCATAAATTTAGCTAAAGATCAGCTGCATTCAGGATCATAATCCCTGACAAGCAGAGCAGAGAGGAGGATGAGGCAGCTCTTTACCTCAGTGTATAGAAGTAACTTGTCCTGGTGTGTGATTAGGACAGGTTCTGTGTGTACTAATAGGACGGCGGCCATTTTGTTTCCTCTAATGATTGCTCCTCAGACAAAAGGAGCAGTTATAACTAATGAAAGATATTTGGGAATATATTTATAATAAAGTATTAAAGTATTTTTTTATTTTCTTAATTTCTGGATAACTCTTTAATGTATGCTAACAAAAATTTATGAAAGTGTCCCTTTAAAGGCATTTAATGGTGTACAGTGGTTGACAAGCAGAAAAGTCCTGAAGTAACTGACCAGGAGGACAGTAAATAATGGCACATTTCAAATGAACAAGATCAAGGTGGCCATACACATTAGACTAAGGTCAACTAAAACCTTAATTTAATCCAGGCCAGCCAACTATCTGTTATGCATTAGATGTTCAGCTAACATTTGTTCAGCAGATGTTGAGGAGGAATAATGGTCTGGCATGTTGAATTTCACCTTACCCGATCCCTTGTTTTTAAAGGGGTAGTCCCACGAAAAATATACTTAACCTCTCTGAGGTGGACGCACATGCTCAGTTCCTTCATTTAACTGCTTCCTGAGCGGTGATAGGGAGAGAGCTGCCACAGAAAAGACACGCCTCCTGAGAAGAACATGGCTCCTAAGCTGCCAGCTTGATATAAATCTAGCAGAGCAATTGGAGCAATGAATGGAGGGAACTCTGGATCCATGTGAGGTACTAGCTTTGTTAGAAAGAGATTATCATTAGTGATAAGCGAAGCAAGCTTCGGATTCTACATCCGAAGTCGCTTTGTTCAAAACTTCAGATTAGTACTGTACGGAGATATATGGGCTCCAATGATCCGAAGACAGTTATTCGTGAAGTCGCACGTGACTTTGTTGAATAACTTCGGTAGTTGATTTTTATAGTGGAAAACCACTTTAAATCTTGGAACCAAGATTTCGGTTTCGACTGGTACCTCGGGACCGAAGCGAATTCGGTTCCAAGTTTTGAAAATTTTCCACTTTAAAAATCAACTACCAAAGTTATTTAACAAAGTCTCGTGCGACTTTGCGAACCCCTTTAAACCTTGTGAAATGTATGGGATATAAAGGTTAGGGAGTCGGTACTCAAGCTAGTCTCTGGCAGACATTTTCATTTTATCCAAAATTTCGACTTCACTTTGCATTGGACTATATTAAACTGAGCCGTGCACGTTATACTTGTCTTTTTCATCCACAACTTTCATAATATCCAGTACATCCTACAGCCTTCAGGCTAGATTTGTGTATACTGTGATTGCTCATTTCTGCTCCGTATAGACAAAATGCTTAGCTAATGCAAAAAACGCAGACTAATGGGACTACGTGGGTTAGAGTGGCAATTAACTATAATTTTACAATCGCACATCAGAGGGATATCATAGCACTGTCTAATGCGGCATTACGTTCTCAGATGTTTTTAGTTGTGCTCTGTTCAGTAAGCGCATCTTATATCAGTAGGGGGGGGGGGTGCAGTTTTGGTGCACTTTGTGTGTTTTTTGCCTTTTGAATATAGTATTAATGTATAAGGTTTTCTGTTGAACATTTTTTCATGATCTATCCATTTGGGATGCTGTAAAGGTCTGATGGGGGTCTGACCACTGGGACTATGAAAGTGGAGTTGTGCAAATTAGTGCGATTTACCTTTTTTTCTAATTGGTATATACTATAAGGCCCCATTCATACAACCGTATTTTTGATCTGCATCCGATCTGCATTTTTTGCAATTGCACTCAATCCCATTCATTTCTAAAGGTCCTGAAAAAAAGACAGCGCAACATGTGCCGTCCCCATCCATATGTTTGTTCCGCAGTCCCGCAAAAAAGATAGAACATTTCCCTTTCTTGCCCGTTTGGCGGGTAAGAATAGACATTGTTACAACGATGCTACACTGATGTCAACCGTATTTTTTTCGGACCGCAAAATACATACAGTTGTGGGAATGCATCCTAATGGAGAGTGAGTGACTCTGCATGCACAGCCCTTTCTCCTCCCTTGGTGAGGATCTTGGTAGTCAGATCCTCACCAACTAAGCCTTTATGACATTTCCAGTAATAATGGCATAACAGGAAAAAAAAATTGGGTCTAGCATGTGTGGTTTTATTTTAAGGAAGTCTCAACTGAACCCCAACAGCATAGTGTGGTCCCAGACACTTTGGTACGTCTACACATTGTGATCATATACTTTTAAAAAATGTTTTTGAGAAGTTTTTGTAATAAAAGTGTTTTAGTTGGGGTTTCCTTTTGTCTTTTAGGTCTGGAAGAGGAAAATCCACTGCTGGTTTTCTAGTCTTTGCTGGACTGGCTTGTATATTCACAATGTTTTTACCAGACAATAACAGTGAGTAATTGCAAGTGAAGACCTACTACCTCTGAAGAGTTAAAGAGCTTCTGTCACCTCCATATATACCCCTCTTACCTCAGGCTGTGGTGTAATTTTAGTAAAAATAGTACTTTTGTGATATGCAAATTACTTCACTACCAGCAGGTTGGGCGGACTTGCTGGTGGCCGCCGCATCCTCTGTCTGAAAAAACGCCCCCTTCTCCACTTGATTGACAGGGCCAGCGAGCGCTCTCATGCTCCAGCTGGCCCTGCCTGCAGATCAAATCCCGCGCCTGCGCCGTACCGGTCCTCATTCGGCGCAGGCGCTCTGAGAGAAGGACGCTCGCTTGGCTGCTCCTTCCTCAGTGCGCCTGCACCGATGACGTCAGCCCTACACCCGGAAGAGAAGACGCAGCCAATCAAGTGGAAGAGGGGGCGTTCTTTCAGACCGAGGATGCGGCGGCTACCAGCAAGTCCGCCCAACTTGCTGGTAGTGAAGTAATTTGCATATCACAAAAGTACAATTTTTATGAAATTACAGCACAGCCAGAGGTAAGAGGGGTATATATGGACTCTGCGTACATTAGCAAATATATTAAGTCCAAAACTGAAAATTGCTGTTTGGGGGGGTGACAGAAGCCCTTTAAAATGTACGTCAAATTAAAGGGGTTTAAAAAAAAAAAAAGCCTGAAAATGGTAAAAATAAAAATCAAGCATTACTCACTCCACTGATCCCTCGCCACTGCTGTTCCAGTCCACACCGCTATCCACTTCCTTTCTTGGCTCGACACACCGGAAATGGCAGGAAAGGCCCACTCAGCCAATCACTCACTTAGTGATGACCCATCTCAGCCAGTGATTAGCTGAACGGGGGTTTTCTGCCATTTATGCCATGTCAAGACCAGGCAGGATGTGGAGAGCTGCAGTGGAGATTTTCTTTTAACCCTTTCTGACTTTTCAATTATGCCCATGGAAAACCCCTTTAAATCTGGCAAATACCACTTTAACCTTTTTGTGTAGATGAAGCTGAAGATCCAACCACATCAGAGCAAGAGTGACATAAAGAGGACCTGTTACTAGTGATGAGTGAACTTCATGTTTTGAAGTTCCAGTTCGGGTTTTCTGGCAATTCCGTTATGGATTCCGTTACCACAGGCCAGAACGGAATTCTATGACGGAATGCATAACACAATGCTTTTAAGAGGCATTCCGTCACAATAGAAGTCTACAGGCGGATCCGTTATGCAGGAGTCCTGTGGGACTGCAGAAAATGAAGAGGGTACACGAATGTCATCTGTGCGCTTTCTGCATCCGTGTGGCCGTATTTCCACCCCGCAAAAAAAAATTTGAACATGTCCTATTCTTTTCCATTTTACAATAGGGTGGGACGCACACGGCTGGTATCAGTGTTTTGCGGATACACGATTTGTAGACCAGAAAATATATACAGTCACGTGTATGAGGCCAAAGACTGGTGTGTGAAACGCTGGTCTTTAGGGCACCATGCACACGACCGTGGTTTTGGTATGCATTTTTTGCAGATCGGATGTGGACCCATTCACTTCAATGGGTGTGCTGTCCACATCCGTACGTCCGTTCTGCAGCCCTGCAAAAAAAAACAAAAAAAAAACGCCTCCTTTCCTTGTCTGTCTTGCGGACAAGGATAGGACATTTCTGAAGGAGGAAAAAAAATGACGGGAGGCTCTAAGTCGGTATCTGTGTTTTGCGGACCGCAAAAATGTCTACGGCTGTGTGCATGAGCCCATAGTAAACGTCCCCTAATGTGTTTAGCATCCATATTGCGGAGGAGGGAAATTGGTTTGCCCCCATTTACTTTGAACGCTCAGAATGTCAGTGCGAGATCTCACACCCTCCTAGCAGACAGCCCAAAGTATGTTCTGATGGAGGGGTAGGAAATGCAGTGCCCTAGGGCAAAACTCCTGCTTCTGACATTGCCTGTATATACCCGTGTGAGCGATGAGAATGTACCACTGGCACCACACAGAGGGCACACCTGGTCTAGTTGGGCCATCCTCTGCAGGGTACTTCAGATGGCGGCCATCATGCCCACATGGAGCTCGTGTTGCATTTTCATTGTGAAAGCTTTTCTAGTTCTGTTCCATTTTGCAGCATAAGCCTTTCTTAATATTCATGGGATGACTGATGGCGGCGCTGTGATATTGAGATGGATAACCCTGAGCAGTTAGTTCAAATCGTCCTTAATTTCATTTAGATTAAATTAAAGAGGAATTTTCGGTAAAGATAAAAAGTGTGTTCTTGAACGAGGATCAGACTCCCTTCATCTGCATAACCACAAGCTGGAAGAGCGCTCCGATATTATTTACTTCACAGAACTCATCTCGTATTCTATTACTGAAATAAATGATGCTCTTCATTAAAGATGGATGTTTTTTCTCAAAAGTAGGAGAATTCTCTTTTTTTTTTTTTTTTTCGTAATAGGATTATGACTGCACACATTACCGTTTTGGCGATGCTACACACAAGGTTATGTTAAATTTCATCACTTTTTATCATTAGTGGGGTCATCCTGTCAAAATGATGATCTGATCTGTTATAGAGTCATGAAGTGTGTGATCTTGAAGCATTATGGATTTCAGGAATGAGAAGTCTACACAAGTCCAGGGGCGTAGCTATAGGGGGTGCAGAGGTAGCAGTCGCTACCCCACACTATACAGTACCCCACAGTATATAGTACAGCAGCCCACAGTATACAGCTCCCCACAGTATACAACACCTCACAGTATACAGTAGAGCAGTATAGCACCTCACCGTATACAGCACCCCAAACTATACACGATACAGCACCCCACACTATACAGTACAGCAGTATAGCACTACACACTATACAGTACCCCACAGTATATAGTACAGCAGCCCACAGTATACAGCTCCCCACAGTATACAACACCTCACAGTATACAGTAGAGCAGTATAGCACCTCACCGTATACAGCACCCCAAACTATACACGATACAGCACCCCACACTATACAGTACAGCAGTATAGCACTACACACTATACAGCACCCACAGTATACAGTACAGCAGTATAGCACTCCACAATATACAGCACCCACAGTATACAGCCCCCCACACTATACAGTACAGAAGTATAGCACTCCACACTATACAGGCCCCCCCACAGTATACAGCCCCCCCACAGTATACAGCCCCCCACACAGTATACAGCACCCCACTATACAGTAGTTTACAGTATATTAGCATAACAACCCCTGTCACATTTTTCTGATGTAATCTTCACACAAAAAAGCTCCACAGTTAAGGCAAACTTCTACAGCAACACTCCTGATAGGACCTTGATGACCTCATAGCCAAGTGACCAGTAATATTGCTAGGTTACTGGTCACATGGTGATGATGTCATCTAAGGTCCAAGAGAATCACAGCTCTCACAGTACGCTGCAGTGTCGGCAGGCATGGCATGGCAGCACCCCCTGTGTAGCTGACAGCCTAGCTAGCAGGGCTCAAGAGGCAGCTGCCTTGGGCCCCCCAGGAGCAACTGGGCCCGGGGCAGCTGCCCCTTTTGCCCCTTGTTAAAGACGGCCCTGGATTTTTGCCTAAATCTATAGAGCAAAAAGCCTACTACATCTGGCTTACCGTAAAGCCATGTTGAATAGAGCTAAACGACGAGCGAACACCTAACGAGAAACAACACGTCTTTCCTTGGTCTCAGCTATAAACCCCCTCTGCCCTGTCGGCAGCTTCTTGGCACAGAATTGTAGCCAAATTCCACCAGCAAAAGGCTGTGTGTAAAGGGGCTTGAAGGGGTTGTGCAAGAATGGGGGGAAGGGCAGTTTGGCAATCTCCCTTTCCCATCCTGTCAGACATGCAAAGGGAAGATGACTTGCCTGCTTCCCCGCTCTTTCTACTGCAGGCCTGCTATGCTCTGCTGGGCTCCTGCGATGTCAACATCCGGTTTGACGTCGCTGTAGCAAATCACAGGCCATGGCGGTGTTCGACTCCCCTTGCGTCATGACAAATGGTCACACAGTCACAAAGGGATCCCGAAACAGCCACGACCTGTGATTGGCTCGACTGCGGGGATGTCAAAGCAGATGTCCCCTATCTATAGGAAAATGGGCAAACTATGAGATCGGTGGGGGTACTACCACTATGCCCCCACCGATCACGAGAATGGGGGCCCTGTACAACCTGCAGTCCTCCTGAAAAGAACGGAGCGGCCAGTCGGACATCCGTGCGGTCCCTCCATTAATTTCTATGGGAATTTCTGAGATAGCTGAGTGCAACCAGCTGCTCTGTTATTTTCAGGGGGGCTGCAGGGGGTACGCGGCCCCGTTCTTGTGATTGGTGGAGGACCTACTGCTGGATAAGGGATAACTTCAAACAACCAAGATACCCTTTTTTCATTAATGGTGGTAAGCCAACACACGGAAGAAGTGCAGATCTTTCCTTTATAGTTCTTCTCTGTGTAGGTTCTCCTTCTGGTTTTGGCAGAAAAATGATTGACTAAATTACTGCTGTGACCTAAAGGGATTGTCTGCAAATGGGCCCTTGTTCTAGGTCTGTTAAAGTTTTGAACCTTTACTATGGGTTTGCTGTCTTCACTAGCTGCCACTACACAGGCGGCTCTCTTTCTCTTATATCCTTTTTTTCCTAGGGAGCATTGCCTTCCCTACACCCAGTGGTGTACCTTCAGTAGAGGCAGACCACACAACTGCTATGGGACCCAAGGGGATAGGGGGCTCAATGCTGAACTCCTTCCACTGTTCCTGATGTGAGAACACTGCATTTTCATGCAGCCACCACTATATGAAGATCAGTGCAAAAGGATGATTACAGCTTCCAATTTCAGTTAATGGTAGCTGTATAAACTGCTATGCGCTGAGCTCCCCCTAGTGGTGGCTACAAGCAGACAGCTTTGCAATATGTGAAGGGAAGCAGGAGATTTATAAGTGTATTTATACCAGTTGTCTGGCATGAAGTATAGTGGTCAGGAGGAGCACCATATTTATGAAGCACGTATTCCACATAGAAGTCGAATAAAGTGGTTGAGGCTGAGGGCAGCTTTTTTTTTATATATGTGTTTTTTTTTTTTTCTTAAAATATCTTCTGCTTATTGAAACAAATTGTAAATTTGTCAGAAATCTGGGGCCTGCACTTTGCAGTCGGCATTGCTTGGGAATGTTTGATGCACATGTACTGGGAAATTGGTGATATGATTGGGCCATACTAAGCTTTGCTATGGGACCCTATGAGATTTGTGTGCGCCCCTGCTTAAGACAACTCTGGTACTCTCCACAAGGAGAAGCAGGCCAATAAGTGGCCGTTTTACTAGAAATGAAATGAGTTTGTACTTTCCCTTTAATGCCGCTACCTTTACTACTTCTTGGCCAGACACGTACATGTGTGCTCAGGTGGAAAGTCATGCAGTCCCATGCCTTTCCTTGCTGATCTGCTGGAATTCCACAGCAGCAAATTTTGCACCAAATTTTGCACCAAATGCTGCAGATCTTTTTTGTGAAAAGGCTGCGGATATGCTTCAGGATTTCATGTTGCATTGTGAAGACTGCAACATGAAATCCTCACCATAAATTGGCATGAAGTGGATTTCGGGTGTGCCCACACGTGTCATATACACTGTGGATTTTCCACAGTGGAATTGTATGCAGAAAATTACTACATTTTATCAGCAGTATGGGTGAGATTTTAAAGAGTCAGTGTACTTTAACAGAGAATGGTGTAACTATCAAATTTCTAAATCACTTCATTGAAAAAAATCTGCCTGCATCCACCTGAAAAAAGCTGTAAATTCATGGCTGCTAGGGGTCTCACTTCCACCTAAGTTGCAGTCCACTGCCTGTTGTCAGGCAAGATCCATCCCTAGTAACAGAGACTAAGGCCTCTTTCACACTTGCGTTGTCCGGATCCGGCGTGTACTCCACTTGCCGGAATTACACTCCGGATCCGGAAAAACGCAAGTGTACTGAAAGCATTTGAAGACGGAACCATCTTCCAAATGCGTTCAGTGTTACTATGGCACCCAGGACGCTATTAAAGTCCTGGTTGCCATAGTAGTAGTGGGGAGCGGGGGAGCGGTATACTTACAGTCCGTGCGGCTCCCCGGGCGCTCCAGAATGACGTCAGAGCGCCCCATGCGCATGGATGACGTGATCCATGTGATCACATGATCCATGAGCTTGGGGCGCCCTGACGTCACTCTGGAGCGCCCGGGGAGCCGCACGGACGGTAAGTACACTGCTCCCCGCTCCCCACTACACTTTACCATGGCTGCCAGGACTTTAGCGTCCCGGCAGCCATGGTAACCACTCTGAAAAAGCTAAATGTCGGATGCGGCAATGCGCCGAAACGACGTTTAGCTTAAGGCCGGATCCGGATCAATGCCTTTCAATGGGCATTAATTCCGGATCCGGCCTTGCGGCAAGTGTTCCGGATTTTTGGTTGGAGCAAAAAGCGCAGCATGCTGCGGTATTTTCTCCGGCCAAAAAACGTTCCGTTCCGGAACTGAAGACATCCTGATGCATCCTGAACGGATTTCTCTCCATTCAGAATGCATTAGGATAATCCTGATCAGGATTCTTCCGGCATAGAGCCCCGACGACGGAACTCTATGCCGGAAGAAAAGAACGCAGGTGTGAAAGAGCCCTAAGGCTACTTTCACACTTGCGTTTTTCTTTTCCGGCATAGAGTTCCATCACAGGGCCTCTATACAGGAAAATAACTGATCAGGCATATCCCCATGCATTCTGAATGGAGAGTAATCCGTTCAGTTTGCATCAGGATGTCTTCAGTTCAGTCGTTTTGACTGATCAGGCAAAAGATAAAATCGTAGCATGCTACGGTTTTATCTCCGGCGAAAAAAAACTGAAGACATGCCTGAATGCCGGATCCTGAATTTTTCCCCATAGGAATGTATTAGTGCCGGATCCGGCATTCAAAATACCGGAATGCTGGATCCGTCCTTCCGGGCTGCGCATGCGCAGACCGGTAAAAATGTGAAAAAAAATACAAGACGGTTCCGTCTGTCCCCATGACAAGCGGAGAGACGGTTCCGTTCTTGCAATGCATTTGTGAGACGGATGCTTTCAGTCACATCCAAATTGGCGGATCCGGCGGGCAGTTCCGACGACGGAACTGCCCGCCGGATCACACTGCCCCAGTTGTAAAAGTAGCCTTAGAAGAGGGCTCACAGGAGATGGGGGCGTGTTAGAGCTAGATATTGAACCTGATAGAAGAACTGCTTCTACACTGCTTTTTAATATTGTAAGAGCCTCCTATATGTCTGTAACTGTGATTTTCCCCTCCTTATTTGTTCTTTGAGCTCCGGAGCTGAAAAAAACATAGTGTGAAGTAAGGGAAAGGATGTCGCAGCAGTGCTGGCAGATTTCAAAGAAGGGAGACGCCCCCTACTTCTGAGTGAAATGCATCTAGCTGTGCAGCTAAAACTGGGAATAACATGGCTGAAAGAGACTTTAGGGAAGCCCAAAAAAGACCTGTTCCTTCACAGTTAAGATTTTACAAAGAAGCACAGCCATTATGCAGACTTTTTGAAAACTCAGGTACACTTTAAAAACTCTCCTCCACGCGCATTGCAAGAAATCTTTAGTAGAAATTGACCGGCGGTATATTCTTTTAAATCCACAGCATGTGAATTTATCCACAAAAAATCTGCAGCTGAATTTCTGCCTGATGTGGCATTGCCCTTAACATCCACATTGAATTTTGTGTAGTTCTTTTAGGTGCTTTCCGTAGTGTGTGGATGGGATTCGTTCAACTCTCATCCACTTTGCTGCTACTGTAAACGCTGTGGATCTTCCGCACTCGGTTCTACTGCAGAAATTCGGCAGCAGTTACGCTACATGTAGCCATACCCTGACACCTTTATACTCTGCATAATGTTAAAGTGCACAGGGACGTGCTCAAAATGCTGATGCTATAGCGGTGGTTTAGGGTAGAAAAATCAAGTGACAGGTTCCCTTTAAAGGGTCATTTTCTGTTCCGACCAACAAGGGTCTCTTCTCCCTCTGGGCTCTCCTGCTGCCGTTCTAGCCCACAGTAAGTGCCTGTTAGACCTCACTTACCATCACTGTCTGTTCAAAAAACATGGCCTAATTTGAATTTTCACAGCTGTGTATAAAATATTCATTGTTAAAGTTACCAGGTAAATATTTAGTAATGAATAAAGATTTCTTGTGACAACAAAGAAGTAACATCAATGTACTCGCTGTTGGACATGAGTCCTTAAGCAAAGTTGCACTCAAGACAGCTACTTCTTGTGCATATTTTATGACTGTGAAATGCAGATATCTGAAGCCTGAAACTGATGTTTTTCTATTGTTTTATTGCATCCACTTGCTAGTGATTTACTTAAAAGAATTTTTCGAGACTTATATTCTCTGGACAGGTTACCAGTATCTGTTTGCGGGGGGCCGACACGCAGGACCCCCGCAGATCAGCTGTTTGAGAAGGTACCGTGAGCGCCGCTGCCTTCTCGCAGCTTACCAAGCACAGCGCTGTACATTGTATTATACTGTACCTGCTGTGCTTGGTATTGCACCTCAGCTCCATTCACTTTAATGGGGCTGAGCTGCGCCTAACCACATGATGGATGATCGTGACGTCACCGGCCTAGGGAAAGCAGAGAGAAGGCCGCGGCACTACTGTGAGCACCGACGCCTTCTCAAACAGCTGATCGGTGGGGTTCCCGGGTGTCAGACCCCCACCGATCAAATACTGATGACCTATCCTGAGGATAGGTCATCAGTATAAAACTCCTGGAATACCCTAACAGATCAGTCTAGCTCCACTGGCCCTAGTGCTGGGGGTTGTAAAGCAACCTGCACCTCCTTTTCTTCTTCCGTCACGGGTACGACTCATTCTAAACAATCTGTAATAGGAACTTCTACTGTATAAGGGTATGTTAAGACATGGTGCTGATTGTGTGTCCTGCATTGTGACTGCACTGCCTTAAAATTTAAAACCGCATGTAAAATCATGTCAAAAAGTATATGAAGGCATAAAATGGAAGAAGACATTCATTAAAGGGGTTGTCCAGCAAATTAAACTGTTCAATCAGCTCACAATGATATACAGGATAGATCATCAGTATGAGATCGGTGCAGGCCCAACACTCCGTACGTAATGAGGTAAGCATTTAATTAACATAACTTGAAAAAAGCGAAAGTGGACTGTAAAAGAAGTACTTGGAGGTGTTTAAAAAAACTAAAAAAAACTAGGATAATTAGGGTGGGGGAGAACTATCTCAGGATGCCGATGAATCTTATGGTTAAAAACTGGTGACAGGTTCCCTTTAAGTCGCATGAGACTTCGTTGAATAACTTCGATAGTTGATTTTTAAAGTGGAAAACCACTTTAAAACCTGTAACCGAACTCGTGTGACTCTGCGAATAACTTGCTGCGGCTCATCGGAGCCCATACATTTTAATGCTGTACGGAAGTGGATCTCCGTACAGTATTAATCCAAAGTTTTGAACGAGGCGACTTGGAATGAAGCCCCCGAAGCTCGCTTCGTTTATCACTTCTTAGAACATGTCCAATTCTTGTCCGCATTATCGACAAGGATAGGACTGTTCTATTAGGGGCCGGCTGTTCCGTTCTGCAAAATGCGGAGTGCACACTGCCGGCGCCTGTGTTTTGCAGATCCGCCATTCGATCGTGTGCATGATCCCTAGTACAAAGACGGGCTGGGTCCTCCAAAGCAGATGCCACATTTTGTTAGAGACTGTTATATGCCCTAAAGGGGGTTGTCTTAGCGAGACAACTATTTTAACTGACGATTTGAACCTACAGTACAGACCAAAAGTTTGGACACCTTCTCATTCAAAGAGTTTTCTTTATTTTCATGACTATGAAGGCATCAAAACTATTAATTAACACATGTGGAATTATATACATAACAAACAAGTGTGAAACAACTGAAAATATGTCATATTCTAGGTTCTTCAAAGTAGCCACCTTTTGCTTTGATTACTGCTTTGCACACTCTTGGCATTCTCTTGATGAGCTTCAAGAGGTAGTCCCCTGAAATGGTCTTCCAACAGTCTTGAAGGAGTTCCCAGAGATGCTTAGCACTTGTTGGCCCTTTTGCCTTCACTCTGCGGTCCAGCTCACCCCAAACCATCTCGATTGGCTTCAGATCCTGTGACTGTGGAGGCCAGGTCCTCTGGCGCAGCACCCCATCACTCTCCTTCATGGTCAAATAGCCCTTACTTTCAAAGTTTTCCCAATTTTTCGGCTGACTGACTGACCTTCATTTCTTAAAGTAATGATGGCCACTCGTTTTTCTTTACTTAGCTGCTTTTTTCTTGCCATAAAACAAATTCTAACAGTCTATTCAGTAGGACTATCAGCTGTGTATCCACCTGACTTCTCCTCAACGCAACTGATGGTTCCAACCCCATTTATAAGGCAAGAAATCCCACTTATTAAACCTGACAGGGCACACCTGTGAAGTGAAAACCATTTCAGGGGACTACCTCTTGAAGCTCATCAAGAGAATGACAAGAGTGTGAAAAGCAGTAATCAAAGCAAAAGGTGGCTACTTTGAAGAACCTAGAATATGACATATTTTCAGTTGTTTCACACTTGTTTGTTATGTATATAATTCCACATGTGTTAATTCATAGTTCTGATGCCTTCAGTGTGAATCTACAATTTTCATAGTCATGAAAATAAAGAAAACTCTTTGAATGAGATGGTGTGTCCAAACTTTTGGTCTGTACTGTACGTTCACTACCCTGTACCTGTCCACTTCCGGAGGCGCGCAGGATGGCCTTGCCCTGTGCATGAGCCCTAGGAGGAATAAAACAAGCAGCAAGAGAAACCAGAATCTACAATGAGCTGCGTCTTACATTTTACTTTACAGGGAGGGGGATGGGATGGTGCATAAAAATGCAGCCTCTCTCTTTAGCTCCCGTCTGCCGCCCGTCTTTGAACATTGACCTGTCTAGGCTAATGAAGGGATAACCTTGCTGTGTCATTTAAAAGCCACTTCTTTCTTCAGCATGCATCTTGGGCCACACTTAACATGTCGCCTGTGGAACGCCTGAATGAGTACCTGTGCAGACGCCGAAATGACATCGCCAACATAAAGTAATTGCTTTTCTTTCAGTAGGAAAAAAAATAAAAAAATAAAATGATAACAGTTGCCAGTTACTGGAGCATTGTACCAGGAAGCTATCTTCATTTTATCTGAATTTGTGTGCTGTCAGAACTGCACTTCTTTAGGTGGGAACATATGTAATATACAATGTAGCAGAAGCGGGTGATTCATCTCACTATTGTCAGCGCCGCTCTATAGACAGAATGCGGTTATTTCTGCACGATCAACCGTTTTGTTGCTTCATAACATGTTATAAAGGAGAGCGATTTTGAGAACAAAATAGGAAAATGCTTCCATAAGATAAGGTTCAGGAAGATCAGACAGGAGAATTATATACCTACTGTACGGCGTTAGTATCTATCTGACTGCGACTGCAAGGTTTGTGGTTTTTTTGTGTGGATGGCAAGCAAGGCGCTTTCTCCTTTCCCTGCTCGATATTGTTCGCTATGAAAAAATGCAGACACCACGTACACGAGCTGGCGGCTCTCCTGACCTGCCTTATGCTCTTTTAGTATACTGTATGTTTAAATGCATCATTGAGTAGCGTTTTTTTCTTAGAACTTTATGTTGTGATTTTCCTCTTATTCCTCCTGGAAATAAAGAAACGTATTAGGGATGAGCAAATCAATTCCAAAGAATCGTTTTGTCTCGTTGTCAGCAGTGATGAGCGGCAGGGGCAATATTCGAATTCGCGATATTTCATGAATATTCGTCATATATTCGCGAATTCGAGCTCTCCAGTCATTGTTTTCTTGATTGCGAAAATCGGCAATCGGAAAATCCGCAATAAAAATTCGCAATCCGAAAATTCGGGATCAACATTGCTCCTAAAGTCAAAGATATTGCAGCCTTTACATTGGCCCACAAGAAAGAAGCAGTGAGGGATCATGGGTACTGATGGGAAAAAAAAATCTAGAATATTCGCGATTATGAAGATATAGCACTATATTCTAGATATTCGCAAATTCTCGAAGTGGCAATATTCGCGATAAAAAATTGCAATTAGCATATTCGCGATTAACACCAATTATCAGGAGTTCTTCAAGGTGAAAAAGCGCCCACTTGCCCGTTGACTGACAGGATCAAACATCTAGTTTGGCCCTCACGGCTCTGAGTAGCGGCTACGTTTTTTTGTATGGTCTCCCAAGTTTATTACAAATATCCAGGACTTTTTTCACCCTTTACCACTTCTCATATTGCAGTGCTTAGTTTGGAAAGGAAGGCATCTTTAACACGTAATATGACCCTTGTCCCATAAAAGTCTACTCACATGATGCCGTCATTTAGGAAAGAAATGTTGCAAATCCGCCGTCCATGTTCCTGAGAATTGCTGCTTTTTATTTTTATGCAAATAAGGCTTTAGGTGCACCATGGGCGGGGCTGCTTTGTTCAGTGCCCCTGTCTTCTGCTGTGTCAGTGCTATGGGCACTGTCAATCAAACAAGCAGGAGGAGGCCCGGGCAGAGCTTTGGTGGAGCAATGGTGCACTGAAAACCTTCTTTGCATTAGAGGACTGGATTTTCTTAACACTGTGCAGCATACGTTTTGGGGCTCCTACCCTGCATGCATTATGCTTATTTTGAAACTGGTTTTGGAGATCACAGTCTCTCTTTAAATAACAGCTGTCAGCAGTTTTGTTCCCAGGAAACTGGCTGGCCTGTTACATGTGCGCTTGGCAGATGAAGGCATCTGTGTTGGTCCCATGTCCATATGTGTCCACATTGCTGAGAAATAAGATATTTTAATATATGCAAATGATCCTCTAGGAGCAACGGGGGCGTTGTCATTCCACCTAGAGGCTCAGCTCTCTCTGCAACTACCTCTGGACTTTGACAGGGCCAGGCAGTGAACACATCATCACTGTGGCCCGGTCTATCATAGTGGAGAGGACGCGGCAGTTGCAGAGAGAGCAGAGCCTCTAGGTGTAACGGTAATGCCCTCATTGCTCCTAGAGGATCATTTGCATATATTAAAACATAATTTTTCTCCGCAATGAAGGCACATATGAACATGGGACCAACACAGATGTCTTCAGCTGCCAAGCGCACATGTAACAGGTCAGCCGGTGTCATAGGTACAAATCTGCTGACAGATGGCCTTTAATTTTCAAATTCCACCAGGAGAGCAGGGCAGGCCAGACAGGTGCTGGTAGTGGGGGACTCAATTATTAGGGGAACAGATAGGGAAATCTGTCACAAAGACCGTGATCCCCGAACAGTGTGCTGTCTTCCTGGCGCTAGAGTTCGACACATCGCTGATCGGGTTGACAGATTACTGGGAGGGGCTGGAGAAGATCCAGCGGTCATGGTCCATATCGGAACCAATGACAAAGTTAGGGGTAGGTGGAGAGTCCTTAAAAATGATTTCAGGGATTTAGGTCAAAAGCTTAGGGCAAGGACCTCAAAGGTAGTATTTTCCAAAATACTATCTGTACCACGGACCACACAAGAAATGCAGCGGGAGATTAGGGAAATTAACAAGTGGCTCAAGAACTGGTGTAGGATGGAGGGGTTTGGGTTCCTGGAGAACTGGGCCGACTTCTCGGTCGGCTGCAGGCTCTATCGTAGGGACTGGCTGCACCTCAATGGGGAAGGGGCAGCTGTGTTGGGGAAGAAGATGGCTAGAAGGTTGGAGGAGTGTTTAAACTAGGGACTGGGGGGGAGGGTAATTACACTATAGAAGGGGAAGATAGTGCAGATAGAGACCGGGGGCAAGGTAGTGGGACTGGGGGAGGAATGGAAGGAGGGACTAGAACAGTTCAGAAGGAAAGGTGTAGGGTAAAAAATATACATAAACCTCTCAAATGTATGTATACTAATGCCAGAAGCCTGACTAATAAAACTGGTGAACTGGAATTAGTGATGTGTGAGGAGGACTATGACATAGTGGGAATAACTGAGACATGGCTGGATGATAGCTATGACTGGGCGGTTAATGTACAAGGTTACAGTCTGTTTAGAAAAGATCGTCAAAACCGGAGAGGGGGAGGGGTTTGTCTTTATGTAAAGTCCTGTCTAAAGCCCACATTCCGTGAAGATATAAGTGAGGGACATGAACATGTGGAGTCACTGTGGGTAGAGATACATGGAGCTAAAAACAACAATAAATTACTAATAGGAGTTTACTATAAACCACCTAATATACCAGAGTACACAGAAATTCTACTACTAAATGAGATAGACAAGGCGGCAAATCATAATGAGGTGCTTATTATGGGGGACTTCGCAACTACCCAGATATAGACTGGGAAACTGAAACTTGTATATCTCATAAAGGCAATAACTAAAGACAATTACCTCTCCCAACTGGTTCAGGACCCGACTAGAGGGACGGCCATCCTGGACTTAGTATTAACCAATAGGCCTGACAGAACAACAGACGTGCAGGTTGGGGGACACCTGGGAAATAGTGACCATAAAGTAATAACCTTCCAATTATCATTCAAAAGAGCGTTTCTACAGGGAGGAACAAAAATACCAAACTTCAAAAAAGCTAACTAACTTAGGCCTAACTAACTGGGACAAAGTCCTCAAAAATAAAAATACAGCGACAAAATGGGATATCTTTAAAAACATCCTAAAATCTCATTGTGAGAGGTACATACCGTATGGGAATAAAAGGTTAAGGAACAAAAAGAAACCAATGTGGATAAACAGAACTGTAAAGAAAGCAATAAATGACAAAAAGAAAGCATATAAAACACTAAAACAGGAGGGTGGCACGGAAGCACTGAAAAACTATAAGGAAAAAAACAGAACATGTAAAAAACAAATAAAAGCGGCCAAACTAGAGACCGAGAGATTAATTGCCAAAGAGAGTAAAACTAACCGAAAAATGTTCTTCAATTATATAAATGTTAAAAAGTATAAATCTGAAGGTGTCGGCCCTTTAAAGAGTAATGAGGGGGGAGTCGCAGAGAGCGACGAGGAGAAAGCAAAGCTGTTGAATCGCCAGGACCGGATGACATACACCCCCGTATCCTAAGGGAATTAAGTAATGTCATAGCCAGACCCTTATTTCTGATAATTGCGGACTCTATACTGACAGGGAATGTTCCACAGGATTGGCGCATGGCAAATGTGGTGCCAATATTCAAAAAGGGTCCAAAAACAGAGCCTGGAAACTATAGGCCGGTAAGTTTAACATCTGTTGTGGGTAAACTGTTTGAAGGTTTTCTGAGAGATGCTATCTTGGAGTACCTTAATGAAAATAAGCAAATAACACCATATCAGCATGGCTTCATGAGGGATCGGTCATGTCAAACTAATTTAATCAGTTTCTATGAGGAGGTAAGTTCTAGACTTGACTGCGGTGAATCAATGGATGTCGTATATCTGGACTTCTCCAAAGCATTTGACACTGTACCACATAAGAGGTTAGTATATAAAATGAGAATGCTCGGACTGGGAGAAAACGTCTGTATGTGGGTAAGTAACTGGTTCAGTGATATAAAACAGAGGGTGGTTATTAACGGTGCACACTCAGATTGGGTCACTGTCACTAGTGGGGTACCTCAGGGGTCAATATTGGGCCCTATTCTCTTCAATATATTTATTAATGATCTTGTAGAAGGCTTGCATAGTAAAATATCAATTTTCGCAGATGACACTAAACTGTGTAAAGTAATTAACACTGAAGAGGACAGTATACTACTACAGAGGGATCTGGATAGATTGGAGGCTTGGGCAGATAAGTGGCAGATGAGGTTTAACACTGACAAATATAAAGTTATGCACATGGGAAGGAATAATGCAAGTCATCCATACATACTAAATGGTAAAACACTCGGTAACACTGACATGGAAAAGGATCTAGGAATTTTAATAAACAGCAAACTAAGCTGCAAAAATCAGAGTCAGGCAGCTGCTGCCAAGGCCAATAAGATAATGGGTTGCATCAAAAGGGGCATAGATGCCCGTGATAAGAACATATTCCTACTACTTTAGAAATCGCTAGTTAGACCACACATGGAGTACTGTGTACAGTTCTGGGCTCCTGTGAACAAGGCAGACATAGCAGAGCTGGAGAGGGTCCAGAGGAGGGCAACTAAAGTAATAACTGCAATGGGGCAACTACAGTACCTTGAAAGATTATCAAAATTAGGGTTATTCACGTTAGAAAAAAGACGACTGAGGGGAGATCTAATTACTATGTATAAATATATCAGGGGTCAGTACAGAGATCTATCCCATCATCTATTTATCCCCAGGACTGTGACTGTGACGAGGGGACATCCTCTGCGTCTGGAGGAAAGAAGGTTTGTACACAAACATAGAAAAGGATTATTTACGGTAAGAGCAGTGAGACTATGGAACTCTCTGCCTGAGGAGGTGGTGATGGTGAGTACAATAAAGGAATTCAAGAGGGGCCTGGATGTATTTCTGGAGCTTAATAATATTACAGGCTATAGCTACTAGAGAGGGGTCGTTGATCCAGGGAGTTATTCTGATTGCCTGATTGGAGTCGGGAAGGAATTTTTAATCCCCTAAAGTGAGGAAAATTGGCTTGTACCTTACAGGTTTTTTTTGCCTTCCTCTGGATCAACTTGCAGGATAACAGGCCGAACTGGATGGACAAATGTCTTTTTTCGGCCTTATGTACTATGTTACTATGTTACATCTGAACAACTATTTTCCTAGCAAGGATCTCTGATGGTTCTACTCTGCAATTCCCAGTGATCCATTCCTTCCACGCAGCTAATTTATGTGCAAATTATTACTTTGCCCACTCAATATTTTAAGAAGCTGTAGCTGATCTGTATCTGCGTTACCCTTGGATTAAGACAGATTTTGGTGCTTTTCGTGTTTTGTTATTTTAAGCAGCGCTTGTACATTTATATCACATTAATTAAACACACCATTGGTGAAAAATAAGACAAATATCAAAGTCTTCATCTATGCAATACCCTTTGGACCATGTTACAGCTTCTGCCTAAAAACGATTTCAGTGCATCGTGCGAGCTGGAGAGACACTTGTTCAAATTATTCAATGTAAATTGTTTACAGGAAATCAACTAAATGTAAATGACTTCATAAATAAAGATTAAATGATATTTCGAGAAGTAGCATCCGCAGCAGGGGTTGTAAACCGTTTATTGAATACTATATGGTACATGTTTCAGGATTCTGAAAGTTTGCATTGAGAGGCAAAATGCTGTATAGCCGAAATGGTCATAGCATTTGTTATGCACTTGGATTAGGCTACTTTCACACTTGCGGTAGTCTTTTCCAGCGGGATAACAGCTTGCCGGATCCGTGCTACCGCTAGTCCACCGTGCCGCCGGAAGTCCGGCAGCAGCACGGGTAAACATGCCGAGAGGCTCCCGGAATAAAACTACAGCACGCTGCGGTTTTTGTCCGGCCACCTCTCTGCTTGTTTACCGTGCTGCAGCCGGACCTCTGGCCCGCCCTTATTATAGCGGTAGCACGGATTCACCCTCTGGAACAGCCTGCCGGAAAAGGCTATCGCAAGTGTGAAAGTAGCCTTACTCCACTATTTCTGGTCATGCACATGCTTCCTGTTGTTGGGGAGACTTATCAAATCTAGCACAAATAAAAAATGTAGCAGCCAGTGTCAGGGAGCTGCTGCCAAGGCAAGTCAGAAGGAGCATAGATTCAGATGACTAGGACATAGTTTTGCCATATGTAGCATTGTGTACAATTCTGGGCAACATTGCTCAAGGATGCATGGTAGAGCTTGAGAGGTTTCAAAGGCAGGTGACCAAACTAATAAATGGAATGGGAGGACTGCAGTTCCCAGAGACATTGTCAAAATTAGGGTTAAAAACAGGTAAAACCGGCTGAGGTGTAAATATATCAGAGGTCAATACAGAAATTTCTCCATGTATTTGTACCCAGGACTGTGACCATGACAAAGGGAGATCAACTACGTCTAGAGGACAGAAGGTTTCTACATCAACATAGGAGATTCTTTACGATAAGAGCAGTGAAACTATGGAACTCTCTGCCTGAGGAGGTGGTGATGGTGAACTCACTAAAAAAGTTCTTAGGGAGACCCGGATGACTTTCTGGAGTATGGCAATGTTATAAGTTTATTTGCTAGATTTCTGCAAAAGAGGTAATTGATCCAGGAAGTTATTTTAATACCAGATTTTTTTTTTGATCCAGAGATTTATTCTGATGCCATATTTGAAGTGGGAAATTATTTTATCGCCTAAGATGAGGCAAGTTGGCTACTATAGACAAAGGTAATTTAAACCATATGCAAATGAGCAGTTACAGTGAGTGCACCGAGGGTGGGCCCAATCTACTCTGTACACCTTTGTTCCTCCTCCTTCTCCTCCCTTGACTATGCAGGAAGGAGAGGAGGGGCCAGCAGAGGAAGCAGGCGGAGCAAGGGTGCAGCGAGGGGTGCAGGTCCACCCTTTGTGCACTTAATTGGTTATTTGCATATGGATTAAAAGTACCTTTTCTCCAGAATGAAGCAACAGATCGCTAAGTGAAATGCATGCATTCAGCATCTAGTTCTCCTGGTGACATATTTCCGTTAATTAATGGATGAAATATACAGCAGGAATTTTTGAGGCCTCAATTGAGCTCCTTCATTACCATGTTTTACCAGAAGGTACCATTCCAATTTTAATTGTGATCAATAGCAAAAAGAAAGAATAAATTAATAGGAGTACAAGAGGAGCACAGGATTAAAATGTGTTAACCAGTAACGAAAAGACAAAAACACTGGTTTTACTGTTCTGGATAATGTAGTAGTAAATGGTCTGCAACTTATTTTTCTGCTTTTGAGAAAAGTAATACTCCCAGCATGTTCTTACAGCCACTGCCTATTAGAGCTACAGTTTCCTAACTTGGCAAAAGTATGTTTCCTACTTTCCTGCTTTTAGTGAATCTCAAGTGCATTTTGAAATAGATCTAATTGCAGCCATAGACAGGGGCCTTAAAGAGAACAGGGCAGCGTGGTTTTGCCTAAGAGACCAAAATCAATTATACAAATGATACAAACATAACTGGGCAGGACCTATTCTTAAATAAGGAATGGTATGCAGAAGAAATGGGTTTTAATGGATACTGTAGGTAGGTAAAGTGTAGTTTTGTGTTTAGCTTTAGGCTTTAAGAGGAATCTCTACCTTCTACCACTGTTTCAGGTCCTATATTTTGTGTTGATTAAGGGCTCATGCACATGGCCGTAGTTTTGGCGGATTGGGTGCGGACCCGTTTATCTCATTGATGTGTGTCCGCATCCATAAGTCCTTTCCGCAGCCCCACAAAAAAATAGAACATGTCTTATTCTTGTCAGTTGTACAGAAAAGGATAGGACATTTCTGCAGGAGTCAAAAAATAAAAATGGCTGCATTCACTCGGCCGTGCATGAGCCCTTATTTAGATAATTTACCTTTATACCATTTGAAGCTCCAGTTTTATTTTATTGAAAATCTCACCCAACAGATGATGCTACTATGGCTCAAAAGTAGTTATTTTTGATTATCATGCCCAGCTCTGTACTGCACCTTTGTTTTGATGCAACTAAGGCTTGCAGTTGGCTGTAAAGGATTACAGTTTCCAGGATTTCTCTCTCCTCTCAGAGACAAAGCGGTAGATTTATGAAGCCTGTAGGTGAGGTAAACCTATGCTATCTATACATGCTCCAAATTTATCACAGTGGTTCATGCTGGATGATAAAACTGGTTTAGTGCTATACACTGTTACTAACTACCAACTTTAACTGTATACCAACTATTGGTTGGCTCACTTTGCGACAGAGTTGTATGCCAGAACTGTGGTGCAATTTTGTTGCAAAACTGTGTATCTATGCCACAGCCCCTTCCATGCAAACCCAAACCCCCATTCCATTAATCCTGACCCAATTTTTGGACTAGGCTCAGACACTTTCTCTAAACCTAGACGCCAAGATATTGGTGTGCTCACACTGGTAAATATGAGCCATTGTGTCTAATTACACAGAGATAGAAATGCAACTGTAAAACCAAATAGAGCGGGCTGCACTAGCTCTTACAGTGGTCATAATGGGCCATTTTAACTTCCCAGACATTGACTGGGGTCATGATTCTGCCTCAACCGCAAAGGGGAGAAGATTCCTCAACTTGCAGACCACTTTATGGGCTAGTTTGTAGAAGCTCCCACTGGGGCAATGCTCTGTTGGATCTGGTAATCTCTAATGATGCAGAGCTTGTTGGAAATGTTACTGTTCGAGAAACACTAGGTAATAGTGACCACAATATAATTATATTCCCCCTAAACTATAAGAAGCAAACTCTGTCAGGCAGAGCAAAGACAATAAATTTCAAAAAGGCTAATTTCCCTGGGGTGTGGGCAGCATTTCAGGGCATAGACTGGGAGCAGCTACTGTCACATAGTGATACTGAGGATAAATGGGAGAGCTTTAAATCCACATTAAGTAATTGCACTAAAAAATGTATTCCTTTAGGTAACAAGTATAAACGGCTAAAATTAAACCCCCCATGGCTTACAGCTACTGTAAAAAGGGCAATAAAAGACAAAAAGAGGGCATTTAAAAAATACTAATCTAAGGGGTCAGCTGGAGCGTTTGAAGATTACAAAGTGCTTAATAAAATCTGTAAAAAAGGAGATAAAATTAGCAAAAATACAAAACAAACATCAGGTGGCAAAAGAGGGCAAAACAAATTCCCAAAAATTCTTTAAATATATAAATGCTAAAAAACCTAGGTCTGAGCAGGTAGGTCCACTAAATAATGATAAGGGGGGAGGGGACTAGTCACTGAAGTTAATAAATGGATTTTTTTGCTCTGTATATACAAAAGAAGAGAAAGGAACTGATATCTGTGGTGCTGGGGCTGTTAGTACATCCAGTAATATACTCAGTTGGCTAACTAGATATGGTCCAAGACAAGTTAAATAGGGTAAATGTGAACAAAACTCCAGGTCCAGATGGATTACACCCAAGAGTGCTTAAAGAGCTCAGTTCAGTCATTGCTGTGCCTCTGTTTATAATTTTTAAAAGATTTTCTAGGTACTGGCACAGTGCCAAGTGATTGGCGCAAGGCAAACATGGAGCCCATATTCAAAAAAGGATCAAGGTCCTTCACAGGTAAATATAGACCTATAGGCATGGAAAGTATAGTTTGTAATTGGATTGAAAACTGTCTGAAGGACCGTGTCCAGAGAGTTGTGGTCAATGGTTCCTATTCAGAATGGTCCGGGGTTATAAGTCGTGTACCCCAAGGTTCAGTGCTGGGCCCTCTATTATTTAACTTAGTTATTAATGATATCGAGGATGGGATTAATAGCACCATATCTATTTTTTCAGATAATACTAAGCTGTGTAGTACTGTACAGTCTATGGAAGATGTCCACAAACTACAAGCTGACTTGAACACTGAGTGATTGGGCATCAACTTGGCAAATGAGGTTCAATGTGGACAAATGTAAAGTTATGCATCTTGTTAGTAATAATCTCTGTGCTTCATATGTCCTAGGTGATGTAGCACTGGGAGAGTCACTTATAGAGAAGGATTTGGTTGTCCTTGTAGATTGTAGATTAAATTACAGCATACAATGTCAATCAGCTGCTTCTAAGTCCACCAGGATATTGTCATGCATTAAACGAGACATGGGCAGGGATGTAATATTACCACTTTACAAAGCGTTGGTGCGGCCTCATCTGGAATATACAGTTCAGTTCTAGGCACCAGTCCATAGAAAGGACGCACTGCAGCTGGAAAAAGTTCAGAGGAGAGCGACTAAACTGATAAGGGGCATGGAGGGTCTTAGTTATGAAGAAAGATTAAAAGAATTGAATTTATTTAGTCTTGAGAAGAGACGTCTAAGGGGGACATGATTAACCTGTACAAGTATATAAATGGGCCATACAAAAAATACGGCGAAAAGCTGTTCCATGTGAAATGTGCTCAAAAGACAAGGGGGCACTGCCTCCGACTGGAGAGGAAAAAGTTACGTCTCCGGAAGCATCAAAGCTTCTTTACTGTAAGAACTGCGAAGCTGTGGAATAGACTTCCTCAGGACGTAGACACAGCAGGAACAGTGGACAGTTTTAAAAAGGGTTTAGATGAATTCTTAAAAGTAAACAACATTAAGGGTCCATTCACACGTCTGTAACGTGTTTTACGGATCCGCAAAACACGGACATGGCAATGTGCGGCCCCATAGAAATGAATGGGTCAATTCCGTTCCGCAACATGCGGAACGAAATTGCGGACGTGTGAATGGGGCCTAATTCTTATGAAAACGTGTAGAAATCTGGGATTCGCGTCCCCACCTATCCTTTGATTGAACTTGATGGACTTATGTCTTTTTTTCAACCGTATTAACTATGTAACAAATGCTTTCATGCTCCTCTTTTAGAAGGTAAAAAGTAATGCTGTAATTACTCACTGCCTTCACACACGGCTGCTGTGCAAGCTGGAGAAAAACTCCAGAGGCATGGTCATGTCCCTGTGTGTACTGGCTAACAGAAGCATCCAGCTACAGACAGCACACATTGAGTGACAAATTTCACTGCAAGTGGACAGAAAACCCCATAAAAGGGGTTGTCCCACCAAAAATATTCTACATTTTTCAAAACGGCACCTTGATCCGAATTTTTTTATTTTTATTGCATGTAATGAAAACTGTAGTATAGCCACTGAGTTAGGCTACATGCACACGACCATGGTGTGTTTTGCCGTCTGCAAATCACGGATCCGCGAAACACGGATGGCGTCCGTGCACGTTCCGCAATTTGCAGAACGGCACGGAAAGCCTTTAAAATAACTGCCTATTCTTGTCCGCAAAGCGCAGACAAGAATAGGACATGTTATATTTTTCTTGCGAGCCACGGAACGGCGCAACGGATGCGGCCAGAACACGGAGTGCTGTCCGCATCTTTTGCAGCCCCATTAAAGTGAATGGGTCCGCATCCGAACCGCCAAAACTGCGGCTCGGATACGGACCAATACAACGGCCGTGTGCATGAGGCCTTATTCAATGAAATCTGTATGGTGCCACCTGCTGTTTGCTCTTTTACTAATTTCTCTGTCTACCTCACTGAGGTGGACGCACATGCTCAGTTGCATCCCTGAACTGCCACCAGCTGCAGAAGACAGGATTTGCCTGAGCAGCCAACTTTAAATAAATCTAGCAGAGCAATAGGAGCAATGAATGGGGAGATCTCTGAATCCACGTGAATTACAGGGCTGGTTCTAGCTTTGTTAGAAAGAGATTATCATCGTATAGATGTCTGATTTTCATTTTTTTTTACATTAATCATGGAATAACCCTTTTAAGGGATTTTTGGTATGTGTGCATTTCCGTTCGGATTCCACACCAAAAGCCGCATGGAATTGGCTTCTTAATGCTTTACTCAAGGATTTCCAAACAGTGTCAAGAGAAGACGTGTCCCTTCTTGCACAGTTTCTACATGCAATCTGCGTGAATCGAATGAGGATAATGCACGGACAGACCCGCTGCATTGAAACTACAAATCTGCAGTAGACATCCAAGAATTGTCTACCAATAGGTGGCGCTGACTTCAGACTAATTTATTATTGCGTTCAGTATATAAACGTTAAACTATTTTATAGATTAATTTTTTTTTATTCATATAAAGAGGAGCTGTCACCTTATCTGACATGTCTGTCTGTTTTAGTAATTACTTTCATTCCCCATATAATAATTCTTATGACTCTATGTTGTGCTATTTCTTTATTGTTCCTATTTGAAGTTGTGAATGAATTGTCAGCAGTTTGCAGTGCAGGTACAGATTGGTGTTACCAGTTGGCGGAGGGGAGGGGTGTCTGTACAGTCTGACACCAGCATCACTGATTGGACAGAGTCAGACACACCCGCTACTGGTTACACCCAGCAGTACCTTTACTGCAGACTGCTGGCTATTCATTTATAAACTTCAAGCAGCAATAATACAGGAATGGCACAACATGCAGTCATAAGAATGGATGCTCCAGAATAGTTATTACATCGGGAATGCAAGTAGTTACTAAAACAGACTGGGAGGTGATTTGTAGCTGTATATTAGTAGAACGGAGCATTGGGTCCATCAGCACAGAATTTTGGTCCTATTTCAGTTCAGTTCAAGAATAAAAAAATTGTAAGTACGGGTTTTTGGAAATAACTTCTAGAAGCATAATTGGTTATGCCAATAAGAGTCTCCGGATAGTCTGAAACGTCTGTTCTGCAGGCTGTGCAATCTTAGGAAAATTTAGTAGTCCTCTGGTTCTTGCCTGCAGGGTATGTATTTCGTGTAAGACGCTGGCTGGCACAGGTTTAGAAAAGCCTTTTCGCCCTGCTATAGTGTGAATTGTAATGTGGAAATCTGGAGCTCTTTTGTAAACTTGCTATCTGGAATAAAACACCTTCTTGGGGGCTGTGCATGCTCCGCGGTGTTAAACACTGATAACACGTATCTGTGATGTGCCCACAGAATGACAGGCGCGACATGTGGAAGGATAATTGTTTTCCGTCTCGCGACGTCTTTGCATTGGAGCGCGGAAATGAATGGTGCACTGATCTTTACACACCTTGACGCATTTCCTAATTGAGAACACCTTATTGGGACTCTCTTGCGCCTTGACGCTTAATGACGATATTTTTCTTTGTCAACTAAAACAGATTTGGAGTGTTAATGGCTTCCCAAGAGTCATCGGGGAACGTTTCATCACTGGAGGTGTGGTTCTGTGTCATGTATTCATTAACCCAATGCCCTAGAACAGCAAGCCCACTCCCGTCTCGCAAGGCTGTGCTCATAAATAGGAGGCGAATTAGAGATGCAACTTCTTTATTTCAGTCGTCCAACACTCGATGCTAAGACTTTTAGGAATCCTGTCGGTGCCATGAGTGCAGGCTGTAATAACGTACCACAACCCCCCATCCTATAGCGCAATGCTCTTTCGCCCACCCCGTCAGCAGCTAATATTCTTGGGCTTCTGCTCTCCCACGTGCCTTATCCCTTTTATATTTGATCTTACCGTTCCTGGCATTTCACACAAGCAGTAATCAGGCTTTCATCGAGAATTATATTCTTAGATATAAGAAATCACACTTGTGATGTGGACTTTTCATAGCCGGGCTTTTATGCGTGTTGAGATTTGACCTTTTTAATGCAGCCATTTGAGTAGCAATATAACTCAGATCATGTACTTAGCCAAGCGAAATTCCTGGTAAATCCAATCCTTCTATGTTTTCTTATTTTACTATAAAAGGGGTCACAGAGTTTTTATAACACTTTTGATATGTGTGCAGAGACCCCCCCACCGATCACTAGAACGAGGAGAGAGAAGGGCTCAAATAACAGTGTCTCTCCTCACTAGGGTTGTCACGATACTAAAATTTTGATACGATTTCAATACCATAAAAAAAAAATTGCCAAAAATAAAACGCCCAAAAAAACTGTGCTTTCTGCATTTTATGGAACAGTCCTACTCTAATTTTTGTTAATTTTTTATTGTTTTAGTCTATTTCTACATAGACTGAGTCTACTTCTACAGGGCCTATTAGTAGTCATTTGGCTCCAGGAGAAGTATATAGTGGGCTCAGCATGCATGTTGGTACTTGCATCCCTGGATCCGATGAAAGCTGTAACGGCACCGGACGGGGTTAAAAGCAGAGTGCGCTTGGCGTGCATGCTGCACCTGCGCTCCCTGGACTTTGTGTGGCTGTCATGGCCCATAACAGGTAGGAACTAGTGTTAGGGACCACTCAATAGAGGCGACCTTGACGTGGTGAGTGGCTTATTACGCTTTGGCCAAAATGTACACCAATGCCTCATTCAACATCCAGCATGGAGGCAGGGCAGAGTGCTGTTTGCAGAGTGCTATTGCATTTGTGTTCTTTTATTTGATATGTCACATTGGAAAAGGGGGGGATTTAAACTTTTTAATATATATTTTTAAACTTTAGTATTTTTTTTTATTAGCCCCCTTAGGGGCTAGAATCTGGGATCTTTTAATCTCTTGTCCTATTCACCCTTAGGCCTCATGCACACAAACGTATTTTGTTTCCGTGTCCGTTCCGTTTTGTTTATTTGCGGATAGGATGCAGACCCATTCATTTCAATCGTTCAGCAAAAAATGCGGACAGCACACCGTGTGCTATTCGTATGTCCGTTCTGTATCCCCGCAAAAAAAATAACATGACCTATTCTTGTTCGTTTTAGGCATTGTTACAATGGATCTGCAAAAAAAAAAAAAACAGATGTCATATGGATGTCATCCGTTTTTTGGGGCGGACCGCAAAACACATACGGTCGAGTGCATGTAGCCTTATAGAGATCTATAAGGGTGAATAGGACTCCACACTCTCCCTGCTGCCCTGTGCTTTGTGCGCATGGCAGCAGGGAGCTTACCATGGCAGCCAAGGATTCAGTAGCGTCCTGGCTGCCATGGTAACCGGATGAAGCGATTTCACTGCTGGGGCTCCGATCGGAAGCTGCCACTGCACCACCAATGAGGAGGGGCACCAGTGGCCACTCTGCCACCAATGATTATAATACTGGGGTGGGGGGGGGGGGCGCACTGCAACAGCAATGAATATCATACTGAGGGGAGGGCGTGCTGCACCACCAATGGATATAATTTATCCCTAAATTGTAGGATGCCTTCTATGACAAGGCGCTACGATCCCAATCAATTAACCCCTCAGGTGCGGCACCTGATGAGTTATCTCCCGCGGTTCGCGGGATCGCGTGCCCGCGTGCCCTGTCATAGAGGGCGGGTGCCGGGTATATGATACGGCCTGCACCCGCCACCTATATTTGAATTAATGGGTTAATTATTTTCATTGGTGACGCAGTGGACACAGCCCCTCCCCTCCTCCTCAGTACTATGTTCTCATTGGTGGCAGCGGCACAGTGGGGAGGGAGGGACTCCCCTCTTCTCCACTGTACCGGCTGGGGAGAACATGGCGTGGGCTGAGAGACTAACAGACTAGGATGCGCAGTAACGCAGCCTAGTATCGGTAAATGGCAAATCTCGGTATCGTATCGATCCGGGTACAAAAGTATCGATTGGGTATCGATACTTCGATACCTGGTGCAACCCTACTCCTCGCTGCAGGGTACAGAATCGAGACTGGCCCATAGACTGTCCATTCAGTCCGTATTGCTTCCTCTCCTGTAGCAAGCGTGGTAATCGAGTGCTCTTCTCTCCTCGTTCTGACCTCACAGCCCTACTGATCAGCACTTTTGATACTGTAAGTCTCTGACATAACAAAAGTTTTTTAAAACTCAGTGAACCGTTAATCCAGTTACGTTGTGGTGCAGTGTAAAATGTATAGAGCGCTCACACTCACTGAGCCCGCATTCAGAGTCGGCAGCCGGCGTCAATGACTGGAGTCATCGATAAAGCAGATCCCAGTCATTTAACTCCTCAGATGCTGCGGTCAGACTGAGGCTGCTTTCTGTGGAACTGTGTGCTCTCAGAACCTTAAGGCCTCTTTCAGACGGGCGTTGCGGGAAAATGTGCGGGTGCGTTGCGGGAACACGCACAATTTTTCCGCGCGAGTGCAAAACATTGTAAAGCGTTTTGCACTTGCGTGAGAAAAATCGCGCATGTTTGGTACCCAAACCAGAACTTCTTCACAGAAGTTCGGGCTTGGGATCGCTGTTCTGTAGATTGTATTATTTTCCCTTATAACATGGTTATAAGGGAAAATAATAGCATTCTGAATACAGAATGCATAGTAAAATAGCGCTGGAGGGGTTAATTTTTTTTAATAATAATTTAACTCACCTTAATCCACTTGATCGCGAAGCTCGTCATCTCCTTCTGTCTTCATCTTAGCTGTGCAGCAAAGGACCTGTGGTGACGTCACTCCAGGCATCACATGATCCATCACCATGGTAAAAGATCATGTGATGGATCATGTGATGACCGGAGTGACGTCACCACAGGTCCTGTTGCTGCACAGATGAAGACAGAAGGAGATGCTGGGCTTCGCGATCAAGTTGATTAAGGTGAGTTAAATTTTTGAATTTTTTTTTTAACCCCTCCAGCGCTATTTTACTATGCATTCTGTATAACCATGTTATAAGGGAAAATAATAATGATCGGGTCTCCATCCCGATCGTCTCCTAGCAACCGTGCGTGAAAATCGCACCGCATCCGCACTTGCTTGCGGATGCTTGCGATTTTCACGCAACCCCATTCACTTCTATTGGGCCTGCGTTGCGTAAAAAACGCAGAATATAGAGCATGCTGCGATTTTCACGCAACGCGCAAGTGATGCGTGAAAATCACCGCTCATGTGAACAGCCCCATAGAAATGAATGGGTCGGAATTCAGTGCGGGTGCAATGCGTTCAACTCGCGCATCGCATCCGCGCGGAATACTCGCCCGTGTGAAAGGGGCCTTACAGTCTCCCTTGCACCGAGATCAAGGGAGCCATGCAGTTGTTGTGGTGGGCTCGAGCCTACTAGAGGCCACCAGGATTAACACAGCTGTGTTCCATAGGAACATAGTGAATCTCTCAGACTGGTAAATGGTTAATCATTGCAGTTTGTGGCAGAAGCGATTAGATCAGGGATGGCCAACGTGAGGCTCTCCAGCTGTTGCAAAACTACATCTCCCACCATGCCCTGCTGTAGGCGGATAGCTGTAGGCAGTGTGGGCATGCTGGGAGTTGTAGTTTTGCAACAGCTGGAGGGCCTGGATTAGATGATCACATGTTTAAGTGAGGGTAGTGGGGGGTAGTGAAAAAAAAATAAAACAATATAAAAAAAGTTAAAAGAAATATAAAAATTCAAATCACCCCCCCCCCCCCCCCCTAAAAATAATAAAAGCAATAAAATTAATCAACATAATTTGGTTCTCTACATCTCATAATACCAAAACGATTAAAATATAAAAATATATTTCCTGCATGGTGAATGCCGTAATGGGGAAAAAAAATATAAAAATCTATGATTTTCCATTATTGGTCACCTTATCTATCTCAAAAATGAAGAAAAGTGATAAAAAATGTGTACGTCCCCTAAATATGATACCAATAAAAACTGTTATGGCTGTCAGAATTTTTTTTTAAATCTTTTATAAAGTAGGAAAACAATAAAAACTTTATAAAGTTAATATGGCAGTAATTGTACTGACCCACAGAATAAAGTCGTCATGTCCTTTGTAGCGCATAGTGAATGTGGCGGAATTGCCTTTTTGTTTTTTGTTCCAATTTCTCCCCCAAAAGAATCCGCCCCCCCATCCATTTTTCGAAAACAAGCTATGATAATACAAACTGTTTCCTTAAAAAAGAAAACTTGTCCCACAAAAAACAAGCCCTTATGAAGCTATGGCAACAGAAAACGGAGGAAAAACAGGGTCCTGGAAGGCAGGGAAGGAAGAACAAAATTGAAAAAAATAAAATTAGGCCGCGTCACAAAATTGTTAAAGGGATTAGGCTTTCATCCAAAAACAGTGCCTCATCTGTCCGCAGATTGTGCATGGTATTGCAGCTCATACTTCTGATGTCCTATCATAGAAACATAGAAACATACAAAGTTTATTGTATCTGTCCTGTACAACATATGACTGTACGGCAGGAGTCAGTTGATATAGGTTACATAGGTTAACAAAAGGCACATGTCCATCAAACTCAACCTGTCTCAATCAATTATCCATCATTTATTTCTAGATTAATTCTAGCCCTCGATGCTATTTGCCATTAGATATACAGCTAGCCCTTTTTTGAATGTTGTCATAGTATCTACCATTACTATAAGGTACGGGATTCTATAATTTCACTAACTGTAAAGAAGCCTTTCCTGTACTGATATATAAATCCCCTTTCTGTCACATGTAATGACTGTCCCCTAGTCAATCATCTGCCAGTTCTCTGTATGGACGACGCATATTTATACATGTCGATGAGATCACCTCAAAAAGCATCTCTTTTCCCAGATGAGAAGTCTGTAGAAGAGTAAATGGGAGTCGCGGGCATAGCTAGGGAGTTATAGAGAGGTAATATTACAGTACAGGGTTTTAGTTCTCTTTTTATACGTTCTATTTTTTTTCTTATTTGCTTTTGCAGCTCCTCCTTGGCATTGAGCACTGCTGCTTAGCTTGCTTGTATCCAGAATCCCCAAGTCCTTTTCTTGTTTTGTTGCTCCCAGTTTTATTATATTTCATGTGTATGCAGTCATATGATTCACGTGGCCTAGGTTACTTTAAATTAATCTCAACATTAAAATTCCTCCGCCAAGTTCTTGCCCATTCTGCCACCTTAAAGGGGTTGTCTCATCTCAGACAATGGGGGGCATATTGCTAGGATATGTTCCCATTGTCTTCTAGGTGCGGGTCCCAGAACAGAGTCCTGCAAAGTGGTGGCTGGAGGGCTTCGGTCCGGCCACCACCAAGTGCTCTCCCCATAGAAGCGAATGAGAGCTCACTGCGCATGCGCGGCCACCGCTCCCATTCACTTCTATGGGCCCGACGGAAATGGCTGGCTCGGCTATTTTTGGCAGCTCCATAGAAATGATTGGAGGGCGGTTGCGCATGCGCAGTGTGCCCTCCACCACATTTGGGGCTCCATTTGCGATATATCAGATAATGGGGGGCATATCCTAGCGATATGCCCCCATTGTCTGAGATGAGACAACCCCTTTAACTAGGTCTTTCAGGAATATTTGACAATCAAGCTAAACTGACACTTTACATTCGGTCCTTTCCAGGGGGACATTAATAAAGAGATTAAAAAGAATTGGGCCTGAAGGGCCTATTAACACGTTTATGCCATTGATGCCGTCAGTGTATCATCCGTTGACCATGTCATTGAAGCACGGCCCTCCATGCGCATTTCTAGGCAGAAAATGGAAATTCCAGAGCATCTCCTGCCGATGGCCACCACTGACAGCGCGGTGTCATCTGTGTTCTGTCCCTGATTATGTTTGAACCCATAAACTTCAGCGCACGTGTTTGGTCTGGCACACGGACCAGAGTAGTGCGTGCTGATGTTTTTCTACTGAGGAAAAGCAAGGATGTGTGAATAAGCACATATCTATAGATAGCACGAGCCTATGAGTCAGTGAGGTGTGAACAAGCCCCAGCACAGATCCTCACCACTGACTTTAGCTCATTTGGAGTATGTGCAATTTACAATGACCCTTTATTTTCTGTCCCGTTACCAGTTTTTCACTCATGCCCATACATTGTCACCTAGTCCCGCATCAGTAGCTACAGCACAAGGCTGTATTCTGGTACAGATTATCTGTTCTATGATGAACTGCTGCCTGTACAAGTCTGACAACCTTCCACTGCGGCAGTCATTTCATTAACCCCCTGTTTTCTTTTTTAAGCTCACCTCTTTGCTGTTGCTTCACCCACATGCACTTTTAAAGGGAAGCTGTCACCCCGCTTTTTGGACCGTTATCTACATTTATACATGCGTACTACTGCAGATATGGAGTTTATTATTTTTTATTTTCTACTGCCTCCTGTCAGCGCTCAGAGCGGTGTTGAAACACATTGTCAGGACTGCTGTGCATGCGCACATGAGTCCTCTCCATTATGTTAGAACAGCACAGCAGTCCTGACAATGTATTTCAGTGCAGCTTTGAGTGCTGACAGCAGGTGAATAGGGGGCAGTACCTCATCTGTGGTACTACACATGTATTACTGTAGATAATAGTCTAAAATCGGGGTGACAGATTAACCTAAAATTGTTGCTGAAGGTTTTCATGTTCTCTGTTCTTATACATCGCCGTGATCTGATGTTAGCATCGTAGGACTGTTTGAAGCATGTATCCACAGAATGTGACATAAATGTCTGATACTGTAGGCGGGACCTCTCATGTCTCTAAAATTGGCCCGTCCTGACCCCATCCTGCCTGAATGCAGCGGCTAGAGGTGGTCAGATCCGAAATTGATTAGTTCAAATACTTACATTTTAATGCTGTATCTGTATAGCATTAAAATGTATTGGTTCCATGGAAGCCAAAGTTCGTTCCGCCCAAAGTCGTGCAAGACTTCGGTTAATTCCTACTGTATGCCTATCTGCGTATTGAAAAACACTTAGCTATCCGAACTGGGCGTTGGTACCGAGATACCATTCGGATTGCTTATTTCAATACGCAGATAGGCATACAGTAGAAATTAACCGCGACTTCGGGCGGAATGAAATTTGGCTCCACGGAGCCAATACATTTTAATGCTGTACAGATACAGCATTAAAATGTAGGTATTTGAACTAATGGACTTCAGATCCATGATCCAGAGGTCGATTCGCTCAAGCCTAATAATCATCTCACAGATTTTGCGCAGATTAGCTCCATTGATTGACAGTTGGACTAATCCTCATGCAGGTCATCCACTGCTAAATCACGGCAAAAATCTCAGCGTCTGCCTTGGATTTTCTTGTAAGGACATTTGCCAGGGACATATTCTTAGTGTTTGAACAGCAGTTATAAGACCAGCATAGTCAATGGCAAGCATAGGCTTAGAAGAGTGGCATGACTGGACTGAGACAGCATTTTTGGGGTTATGATGTACACTGTCAGTATGGGGAACATATCTAGATTTGCTGATTAAGTTTCTGAGCAAAAGAGTAGTGCCAACTATAAGGTATAGTAGAGAAAAAGTAATGGTCTTGAGTTTCTCGGTTTGTGAAGTTTTTAGTTTAATTTTTAATTTTTTTTGTTTTATGTTGATATGTTTTTGGAACCAAGTCTTTTGTAGCTAAAACTAGGATTGAGAATTGTCAGCAGCAGTTTTTTGACTCCAATCCTCAGGGCCCACCTGCTGGTCATGTTTTCAGGATTTTTCTTAGTATTGAGGTGATACAGCAATGCATCAGGACTTTCCACATGTATTCATTCTGTGGGATATTCTCAAATCATGACTGGAGTTGAGGAACGCTGTTCTACAGCATATAGTGACGTCCTAGAACAATTGCTTTGTTCTTCTAGTCTTTTCTTATATACTGTAGGTGTCATACAGGACCTGTGGACACCCTCTAAATATTAGCATATCATTCACTTATATAAAGTAATAGCCAGTATGTGCCAATATGATTTAAGCTGATTTTGTACTTTTCTTTTAGTTTTAGTTTTAGTTTTGCCCCTGCTTTTGCCATTATGGCACGGCTGATGTGTCATAGCCGTTTCTGTGTCGGGTCTTTTTAATGATCAACTACGGAGAAGTTTTCAAGCGGTTTGATGTTATTGTGCTGTTTTTAAGCATCAAGAATTGAACATATTGGATCAAATAAGACCCCTTAAGGTTTACCTGATAAGAGACTGAGAAATCATTAAGACAGACTTGTTCTCCCACAAAAGTTATGAAAGCCGTTTCAAAGGCAATGCATTATTCAATACAGCAAAGTTAAAAGAAAAAGGAACTTTTTCACTTATGAAAGATCATTGAACCTGAGCTGTGGCGATCTTCTCGGATGTGGAAAGCTGACACATTGAAGACTTGTTCGTAGCTGCTGTCTTGTGTTCATCTCATTTTCGTTTTCTCAGGAATGTCTGCCTTGATATTTATGATTTTGCACATTCAAGGTTCAGTCAAAAATTGCTTCAAGCTGTTTTACAATTACGATACGTGCACACAAATAATTCTTTGTTAGTGGTGACTGGCTGGAGTCTAGGGCTTACTGTTGCTATGGAGCGGAGAAGAAAACAAGATAGTACCTTAATTTGGCTCCTTTAACAGGCTTTTCGAGCAGTCTCTTGACATTGTGATTATAAGATGGTGCAACTTGCACACGACATGAAAAAAAAAAAGGCTGTTAAAAATGGACACACTGTCAGTTTTTCATGGTCATTTTTCAACCATTTATTCATCCATTTTCTGTCCGTCTGTCCTTTTTTTTAATGGTCGTTTTGCATCCGATTTTCATGGCTGTGAAAACGGCCAAAAATGGGACATGTCTTATTTTTGATGGCCACTATTCACTGGCCGTTAAAAAAAAAAAAAAAATGGCCACGTGAAAAGCCCCATAGACCTCAGCGGCTCTGAAAACGGCCGTGCGACGGCCGTCAAAAAATAGGCAGTCACACGGCCGTCATGTGCATGTGGCCTTAATGTGCTTTCCCAGGACTATATGTGGATGAGAGGGAGCACTATTTCATCTCCATACATAAGACATGGTCAAGATGAAATGTAATCCGTTGTTGCAGTAGTGACTTTGTGATAAACTCTTCTTACAGAGGTTGTTACAGATATTGGTGACCTATCCTATTTACATCAGATTGGTGGGGGTCCAGCACTCGCAACTGTTTCGGGCAGCCGTGGCGCCAAAAACGATGCAGTGTACATAGCTGGAAGCAGACAGCGCCGTACACTGTCTAGTGGTCGTACAGGGGTACTGTAGCTGAGCTCCCGTTCACGTAAGTGGGAGCAGTATTAGAAACTACACAGTGTATGGAGCCTTCTGCTTCCCCCTCCATACACTGTATAGTTTCTGGCGCCCTGGCTGCGAAAAACTGCAAATTGGTGCGGGTTCCAGATGTCGGATCTCCACCGATTTGAGATTGATGAACTATCCTGAGGATAGATCATCATTATCTGTAGCCCGGACATCCCCTTTTAGTGCACCTTGCTAGAGGTTGGACACTTTGCATAACTTTACACCCCCTATTGGTTGGCCTACTATGCACCACTATTTTGCGGCAACATTTTGGAGCAAAAAGGCCCAGGTGGATTATCGGGAACAAACATTGGTAAGAATGCTTGTTTCCAATCACTGGCCTATAAGAAGGTACTGCCAGCCATTCTCTGAACAAATCCTCTCTGGAGTCGCTTTTCTAGACAAAAGCGTTAGGTTTAAGGACGAGACAAATTTAACAACAAGCAACATTTGATGAATGTGGTAAAGTACAGCAACACAGACTTCAAATTTCCTCTCTTGATAAATTCTCCCTTTGTGTGTAGCAATGCATCTTCAGGCTTGTCCTCACGACCGTGTGAAGCCTGTGCGGGCACCGTCTGTGGGGCAGCCGCATGGGGATCGCAGATCCTTCCGTTATGCAAAAAGAGAGAGCAAGTTCTATCTTTTTGCGGTGTGGAAGCACGGAATGGAACCCCAGAAAGCACTCCGTAGTGTTCTGTTCCATGCTTCCATTTCGCATCTTCGCATTTGCGGACCCATTGAAGTGAATGGGTCCGCATCCTGGATGCGGAATGCACACGGAACGGTGCCCGTGTATTGCGGATCCGCAAATGTGGTCCACAATACGGCAACGGGCAGCACACGTTCATGTGAATGAGCCCTTTTGTTGTTTTTTTTTTTTTAGCAATATGAATAACACAATTACTTTTCTTTTTTTCTTTACCTGTAGGTTTGTATTTGAGTCCAGCAGTCCTTGCCTTACTCGGAAAGTTGTCCGTCAGCGCTGCATTCAATGTGGTGTACATTTACACTTCTGAGCTTTATCCTACGGTAGTCAGGTAAATTGCGTTTGACCCTTTTGTTAGTGATGCTTGAAGATATTTAGAATTATTTTCTATTACATGTGCACTTTTGACCCTTGTTCACCCTTCATTAAAGGGAAAAGTGTTTTCCAATAATTTAACGTTTTTCATTTGCATGGCTGCAATTCAAAAATCAGCCAAGGCTTGCCATGTATTCGGTGACTGGTGTTTGGCATGGTTGGTGATGCGTTTAATTGGAGATGCTATGTATAAACCACACTTGAACTCCATTATTACAGTGAAGCATTGTTCAATTGGAGTTCCTCAAGGTTAAGTGGGTCATACCACAAGTTTATTGACCATGCTGACCTAGTAGAAAGTGCTCCTCTCCATTATCTGAAGCCAGCGATTGGCTCAGGAGACACATGTAGCCCCTAACATGTAGCTCCCCAGAGGTTGACATCTGCAGATACTTTACCATGACTATTACCACCTGGCATATATACACTGCTCAAAAAAATAAAGGGAACACAAAAATAACACATCCTAGATCTGAATTAATTTAATATTCTTCTGAAATACTTTGTTCTTTACATAGTTGAATGTGCTGACAACAAAATCACACAAAAATTAAAAATGGAAATCAAATTTTTCAACCCATGGAGGTCTGGATTTGGAGTCACACTCAAAATTAAAGTGGAAAAACACACTACAGGCTGATCCAACTTTGATGTAATGTCCTTAAAACAAGTCAAAATGAGGCTCAGTAGTGTGTGGCCTCCACTTGCCTGTATGACCTCCCTACAATGCCTGTGCATGCTCCTGATGAGGTGGCGGACGGTCTCCTGAGGGATCTCCTCCCAGACCTGGACTAAAGCATCTGCCAACTCCTGGACAGTCTGTGGTGGATAGAGCGAGACATGATGTCCCAGATGTGCTCAATTGGATTCAGGTCTGGGGAACGGGCGGGCCAGTCCATAGCATCAATGCCTTCGTCTTGCAGGAACTGCTGACACACTTCAGCCACTTGAGGTCTAGCATTGTCTTGCATTAGGAGGAACCCAGGGCCAACCGCACCAGCATATGGTCTCACAAGGGGTCTGAGGATCTCATCTCGGTACCTAATGGCAGTCAGGCTACCTCTGGCGAGCACATGGAGGGCTGTGCGGCCCTCCAAAGAAATGCCACCCCACACCATAACTGACCCAATGCCAAACCGGTCATGCTGGAGGATGTTGCAGGCAGCAGAACGTTCTCCACGGCATCTCCAGACTCTGTCACGTCTGTCACATGTGCTCAGTGTGAACCTGCTTTCATCTGTGAAGAGCACAGGGCGCCAGTGGCGAATTTGCCAATCTTGGTTTTCTCTGGCAAATGCCAAACGTCCTGCACGGTGTTGGGCTGTAAGCACAACCCCCACCTGTGGACGTCGGGCCCTCATATCACCCTCATGGAGTCTGTTTCTGACCGTTTGAGCAGACACATGCACATTTGTGGCCTGCTGGAGGTCATTTTGCAGGGCTCTGGCAGTGCTCCTCCTGTTCCTCCTTGCACAAAGGCGGACGTAGCAGTCCTGCTGCTGGGTTGTTGCCCTCCTACGGCCTCCTCCACGTCTCCTGATGTACTGGCCTGTCTCCTGGTAGCGCCTCCATGCTCTGGACACTACGCTGACAGACACAGCAAACCTTCTTGCCACAGCTCGCATTGATGTGCCATCCTGGATAAGCTGCACTACCTGAGCCACTTGTGTGGGTTGTAGACTCTGTCTCATGCTACCACTAGAGTGAAAGCACCGCCAGCATTCAATAGTGACCAAAACATCAGCCAGGAAGCATAGGAACTGAGAAGTGGTCTGTGATCACCACCTGCAGAACCACTTCTTTATTGGGGGTGTCTTGCTAATTGCCTATAATTTCCACCTGTTGTCTATCCCATTTTCACAACAGCATGTGAAATTGATTGTCACTCAGTGTTGCTTCCTAAGTGGACAGTTTGATTTCACAGAAGTGTGATTGACTTGGAGTTACATTGTGTTTAAGTGTTCCCTTTATTTTTTTGAGCAGTGTATTTTCTCTTAAAATTCCCATGTCTCTCAGCACCATGTCCAAGACTGCTGTCCTGTGCAGCTTGGTTTTGATGAACCAATTACTTCCTTAGAAGTGGATGGATGCCCATTCAGTTCAGAGGATGCTGTGTAATACTAGACAAGCTAATAAAATGTAATTCCCTGATTACTTGAACCCCCTTCTACAGGAGAAACCAACTCCTTGCTATCAGGTTTGGGCCAGGCCCACACAGGTTTCTGCAAATATTTTACTCTTGGTGCACTTGAGCTAATTGGGATATAGGTGAATATTATTTTTTTTCTCAGGATTACAGGTTCTGTTTTGGCAGCTAAAGATAGGAGGCACCTTTCATTCATACATCCCTACGTCGTAGAATTAGAATAAATGGAAGATGAAATGGTGGTGGCATCACATACCGTACGGTATGTCTCTCTCTGTGGCCATATGCGTGGACTGTTTTTAATACACAGAAGGAAGTAATTAACAAGAACTGATTGCTTTACACTCCTGGCAGATGCAGGTGCTTGATTTTCTCAGTTGACAGGCTGCTGCCCGCCCACAGATAGAGAAGAAAGTCCACCAGATAAGTGAGTGAAAACGAGTTTAAAATTTTTTGGGCATAAAAACTTACCCCTACCCAACATCCGCCAAAGGTATGGTGAATGTCAGGTCTTTCAAGATGGCGCCTGCTCCAGAGCAGAGTGAGCATCATAGCCGCCATATTTCTGCCACTGTGAAAGATCTGAGGCTACTACAGCAGTAGTTCCTATGGAGACCTGCATGTAGCACAACTCCCATAGGCAATGCAATGATAATTCAGTGCAGCCTAAGGGCCAAGCAATCTAAAAGTTGCTTGTTAAAGTCCCCTAAAGGGACTTAAAATATGTGTAAAAAGAAAGGCTTGTAAAAAATATTGAAAACACAATATATATGAAACCATCAGGGCACATGCGCTGTGTTGGGACGCCGCACCCCCTTCTGGCCCGATCATGTGACTTGATCTGGTCACGTGGGTCGACGTCGTACTGACGCATGCGCACTGACCGGCGACTCTCCCCTTCCTCTCATTTAAATACAGCGCGCCTTGGCCTACATGTCAGGCGTGCACCATGTGATGGACGACATGGTGAACCTCCATGCCGTCACTTCTGGATAACGAACGATACCACTCCAGTAGTTATGTAAGTACTGGCTTGCACCCATCACTATGTGGACAGCATAGGCACTTAGACATTCTTCTCACACTGCTTTTGTCTATGTTTCTCTATAGGTACATCCTCCTATATGCCTCACTCTGTCTATGGTCTAATTTGATATGGAGTCATTTGCTTGAGTGATCACTCCCTTATACTATAATACACTGCAATACCTTATACAGTTGTAATAGTCAGACCGACAGGAGCTAAGCTATAACACCTTACCCCGTGTCCCCTGATGATTTATGGGGTTTTATGTTTAAGATTGTGGATTTTAGATATGTTTCACTTATGAAACGCGTTGGGACACGCTCACATATCACCATAAATACGCACTCCTCTTGTGCTTATTGCTATTTAATTTTTTCACATCATTGATTTTGAGATATATGTTACTTTAGACTATTTATATCTCTACCTGCCTTGATATACAGGACCCTGCCCGTAGTCACTTTGTCATAGGGTTACCTAGGGATTCCGCATCAGGGCAAGGTTCCGGACAGGGCCACCCCTTGCGGGGCACGGACCCCGTGATAGGTCACTAGGGCCAGGTAGGCCAAGTAGGGAGGTACTAGGGTGAGTTTCTTCTCTGAGGCTACTCTAATACCTGGCTGTTTGGACACTTCGGACGTCCTTCTCCCCTCCCTACATGAACATCTGTTGACGTACCTTTCTGCCCGATCGTGACCACCTCCTGTACTAACCCACTATTGGGGTATTCAGTGAGGCCTTCTAAGAAACTGGTAAGACCTTTCCATTTATTTTATGTCTGATCCTAACATCACCCTTAGGGTTTCAGATACTAGGGATCACATGGTCCTTCCCTTATAGGCCCTGGTGCTAATATACCGTAGGCCTAGGGTGGATGACACCTGTGTGGGTACACAGCGTTATATACGCGGCATAACCCTCCAGGGGTCTTGTCTGTCTTTTTGTGTTTTTGTTTGTAAGGGGTCTTTTACTCCCTACCCTGGGAGAATAGACATATTAAAAGTTATGTTTTAAAATTGTTACTGCTCCCCTTCTCTGCATATCTTTACTTCCCTGAGCGGTACCCAGGTGAACTGCCCCTGCAGTCATATTTCCTGGGAAGACACACTTTTTTCTATTATATATCAAACCATCCCCTTTCCTCATAATAAAAATAACAATGAAAATAGAGTTCATTTGCACTACCGTGTCCCACAACACCCATACTATTAAAATGTAAACATATTTTTCCCATAGGGTGAATGCCATAATGGGGGTGGGGAAAGGGCCAATTCACAGTTTTTTCATTGCTTCATAAAAAGTGATCAAAAAGGATTACACACTCCAAAAGCATATCACAAAAAACTACAGATCGCCCCGCAAAAAAATGAGCACTGATTTTCATGACTATGAAGGCATCAAAACTATGAATTAACACATGTGGAATTATATACATAACAAACAAGTGTGAAACAACTGAAAATATGTCATATTCTAGGTTCTTCAAAGTAGCCACCTTTTGCTTTGATTACTGCTTTGCACACTCTTGGCATTCTCTTGATGAGCTTCAAGAGGTAGTCCCCTGAAATGGTCTTCCAACAGTCTTGAAGGAGTTCCAAGAGATGCTTGTTGGCCCTTTTGCCTTCACTCTGCGGTCCAGCTCACCCCAAACCATCTCGATTGGGTTCAAGTCCGGTGACTGTGGAGGCCAGGTAATCTGGCGCAGCACACCATCACTCTCCTTCATGGTCAAATAGCCCTTACTTTCAAAGTTTTCCCAATTCTTCGGCCGGCTGACTGACTGACCTTCATTTCTTAAAGTAATGATGGCCACTCGTTTTTCTTTACTTAGCTGCTTTTTACTTGCCATAATACAAATTCCAACAGTCTATTCAGTAGGACTATCAGCTGTGTATCCACCTGACTTCTCCTCAATGCAACTGATGGTCCCAACCCCATTTATAAGGCAAGAAATCCCACTTATTAAACCTGACAGGGCACACCTATGAAGTGAAAACCATTTCAGGGGACTACCTCTTGAAGCTCATCAAGAGAATGCCAAGAGTGTGCAAAGCAGTAATCAAAGCAAAAGGTGTCTACTTTGAAGAACCTAGAATATGACATATTTTCAGTTGTTTCACACTTGTTTGTTATGTATATAATTCCACATGTGTTAATTCATAGTTTTGATGCCTTCAGTGTGAATCTACAATGTTCATAGTCATGAAAATAAAGAAAACTCTTTGAATGAGAAGGTGTGTCCAACCTTTTGGTCTGTACTGTATATATACATATATACAGGTAAAACTCGAAAAATTTGAATATCGTGCAAAAGTCCATTTATTTCAGTAATGCAAATTAAAAGGAATTGCATTAATGCAGCTTAAAATTATAATTTTGTGAAAAGGTTCGATATTCTAGGCTCTAAGTGACACTCTCTAGTCAGCTAATTAATCCATACCCCCTGAGCAAAGGGTACCTCAAAATTGTGACTTTGGGGTCTCATAAGCTGTAAGCCATAATCATCTAAATTATAACAAATAAAGGCTTGAAATATCTCGCTTTGCATGTAATGAGTCTATCTCATATGTTAGTTTCACCTTTTAAGTTGCATGATAATTTCACCTTTTAAGGCATGGAATAAAAACTAAAAAAGCAATAACGGAACATGGCTGCATCAGGAAGGAGTTAAAGGGGCTTGTATAAAATGTTTCCAACCACAGGGCCATTGTAATCTATAGGCTCTAATATTGCAGTTTAGCTCCATTCGGGTAAATGGGGCTGAGCTGCAATACCAGACGCAGCTTTATAGACAGGAGTGGCACTGTTTCTGAATAAAGCATAATCCGATTTTTCTCATCTCAGACCACACCCTAACATTGGCATGTCTATTTTAAAAATCAAAAATCTCTCATGGTCTTATTTGATTGTTGAGGTGTATACGGTGGGACAGGATGCCTGGATGCTCAGCAGTACTGGGAATGACTTTGCGAATGAACACATTGTACGCTGCTATTTGTTCAGATGTGTGCAGAGGGCATAAGGTTTGATGTGTATGACCGCTACAAAAGGAAAAAAATCAAAGTATTCTTAGTACAGTCCTGGGGCAGAACTGCAGGTAGAGCCGTGTGAATGCTTTATTCATGAGCGCCGTCCTCACCTTACCTTATTAAATGTGTGAAGTGAAATCTAGAACCCTCTGTGAAGGTTTTTAGTAGCACTTTGCATCAGATCTTCACTAAAAACATCCATTTCCAGTTTTTCCATCTGTAAGACGGAATGCTGATGGAATGCTCTTATGTGTATCTGACATGTCTCCGTTGTAAATCTTTCGTTTCTCCCTCTTCAGTAAATTACTTATCACGGCGTTTCTCTTTTTTCCTTGTACGCCTTTTGCATCAGTTTATTCCCAAGCTCATTATTTACCGACAATAAAACATAACATAAAAGAATATTGTAAAAAAAAAAAAAAAAGCAAATAAATAATGAAGCAAAGAATTTCTGTTTGTGGCGCTCCATCCCGTGCATAATGGAGCATTGAGTGCAGACACAGTGCCAGTCATAAGCTCTTTGTAACTCCTCGGATTTGGCATAAACCGTTATTGACTTGAATCACAATTAACATCGGAATGGGGCGTTATCCATGAGCACCTTGCTAGTGGAGAGTCAGCAATTTTCAGATTCATTGCTCCGACACAATATGCTACTCGGAGAAATGCTGTATGTCTTTGTAATTTATGTTGGAGCGATTAGGAAGTCGTAGAAACGCTAATTTGCAACAATTCTTCCCTTAATCAGGCATTCTGATGTAGATAATTTTATGCAGACAAATTACCCTTTATGGTTTGCTCATTCTCTTGTGAAGGATGGAGCGTGTTGTTTAATTGGCGGGGAATATTAGTGATCCACAGGCCTGATTACATCCTCTATGACCTTTCCGGCTTTTTTCATTTATTTTAATTGGCAGTTCGCTCTCTCAACGTTTCTCCTTGAGTAAAACATTAGGATGAGTAAATGTACCTTCACACAAGCCGATTATCGCGTAAATTTTCGTTAAATCGAGTGAAACTGCACAATTATCGAGCAGTGTAAAAGCAATGAACGATAGAGCAACAACCAACAATCGGTAGATTTCTCGTTGGTTCCATCGATTTGTTTGGGCGTTGGACGTTGATGATTTTGTACGTGTAAACAGGAATTGTTCACTGCATGCACAATTACTGATGATTACATGGTGGGTGTGTCTAAGCGCACGCCACTAAAATTTCGCTTTGTGTAAATGCAACACAAATGCATGTCGTCTTTCCAATATGTGATCGAAATTACATTTTTGTGAACGATAATCGACGCGTCTAAAGGACCGTTGTTGAAACGTTCACTACACTAAGAAATGACTTAATTGTACCAATCATCGTTTCGTGTAAAGGTACCTTAAGGGTACAGCCAGGCAGTAAAATCATGTGCCCATTGGCTGGAGCGGGTGGTGTGGCGTTGCCGCACCATCTGGCAGTAGTCTGAGGCAAAGTATATCAGTGCATTTGTATTGCCAGCATTTACACATCTATGCTTAAAGGGAGTCTGTCAGCAGTTTGACCATGCTGTACCGCTGACAACACTGGGTTAGGGAGAGCAGTACAAACATACCTTTTGTATAGCTTTTATCATCAGAAGTAGTGTGAACATGAAGTTTGATTCTGCCAGATTCTGCTTTTGCAAGTGCTCTGGATGGGGCTTCACTGTAAAGTGCTCTCTGCAGTGAGCTGCATCATAGCCCCTCCCCTCTGCTTCGAGTGACAGCTGTAGCATCCAACCAAGAGACCACTACAGCCACCGCTCAGAGCAGCCAACCTCATTCTAAGCCATGAATCAGCAACCTCCAGGTGTTCTGAAATTGCAACTCCCAGAATGCTCCAATCACTTCTATAGGAGTGAGAAGAACAGGTGAAAATGTTTGCATGCTGGGAGTTGTAATTTCTCAGCTGCAGGAGTGCTGAAAGTAGCTGATGCCTGCTCCAGGGACATACTGTAGCACAATCTGGCAGAATAAAACTTCTTATTCACACTACTACTGATGACAAAAGCTTCACAAAAGGTATCTTTACATTGTTCTCCCCAGCCCCTGCCCAGTGCTGTCAGCCTGGTCTGTTTAACCTGGTCTGAAGTGCTGGCTGACTCCCTTTAACATCAAGTCTAGCATCTCCATCCTCGAAAGGTAATGTTTATTTTACACTAGGATTTTGGCATGTATTACGTGGGCAGATCCACAGCATGTAAACTGAAATTTCATGGCAGTAAGGGCTAGTCACAGATTTTTCCTACATGTACTTTCTGCTGTGTGAACATACTCTAAGGCCCCTTTCACACCCCTTTTGCATGAAAAACGCATCAAAACGCATTGCACTCGCGCTGAAAAAAATGAACAACTGTACACAATCGCAGACAAAACTGACTGAACAGGCTTGCAAAATGGTGTGCGATTCACTGAACACATCCGGACCTAATCTGTCACGCTCGTGTGAAAGAGGCCTAAGGCTTCCATCTTCTTTTTTTTTTTTCTTAGGCCCCTTTCACACGGGTGAGTTTTCCATGCGGGTGCATTGCGTGACGTGAATGCATTGCACCTGCACTGAATCCTGACCCTTTCATTTCAATGGGGCTGTGTACATGAGCGAAGTTTTTCACGCATCACTTGTGCGTTGCGTGAAAATCGCAGCATTTTCTATATTCTGCGTTGTTCACGCAACGCAGGCCCCATATAAGTGAATGGGGCTGCATGAAAATTGCATAGCATCCGCAAGCAAGTGCGGATGCTATGCGATTTTCACGGATGGTTGCTAAGGAGATGATGTTATTAAATAGGGATGAGATCCATTCACTTTATTATTTCCCATTATAACATGGTTATAATGGAAAATAATAGCATTCTTTAATACAGAATGCTTAGTAAAATGTCCCTTGAAGTTAAAAAATAAATAAAAAAAATTACCTCCAATTGATCGAGCAGCCGTTATCGTCTTCTTTCTTATTCTTGCAGGACCTGCAAAAGGACCTGCACTGAAGATCTTCTATCTTCATTCAGCAGGACCTGTGCTGACATCACCACGTTCACCACGTGGAAAAAACTGAACAACGCAATGCAATAGCAGACAAAACTGACTGAAATTGCGTGCGCACTTTCCTGCAACGCATCTGGACCAAATCCGTGACGCCCGTGTGAAAGGGGCCTTACACTTAGAACATGCATTTTTTTCAAGCCCTATAGTGAAGTCTATGATAAACTTATCTGAAAAAAATTTATACCCAAAGTATGCTGCATTCTTCCAAGAATTCCAGAGGCGCATGTATGGCCTATAAGTCTCCTCACGCCGACTAAGGCACTCTCTCCCCGAGGAGAGATAGTACCCCCCAAATCCTGACTTATGTACCTAGTGCTCTCTGCTCTGCACTGATGAGGGGCAATCAACCCGAAACAGCTGTCTGCAGATGAGATGAGTCATGTCTCAAGGCCTATTTATTGGGTCGAGCATTGACTTGTAGGATAGCTGCCTGCATGTATGGTCTACAAGTCTTCTCACTCCTATTAAGGCCCAAGGAGAGATAGTACTCCCCAAAGCATAAAAAAACTGTCACAATGCAATAATGTCCCAAGATAATATTTTATATGTAGCTATAATATCTGTATTCAGATATATTATTTCATAATGGTGTATATCCTTACTTAATTATTTTCTAATGTTTATGTTGTCCTAGTGTCAATGGTTTTTCCACCCAACTTAAAGGGGTATTCCCATCTGGGACACTGATAGCATATCGTTAGGATATGCCAACAGTGTTAGATATGGGCAAATTCCACCTCTAGGATCCACTCCTGTCTCCAGAGTGGGGCCCCCAAAGTGAAGGAGAGCACACTGCTGTGGGACTTCTGAAAACAGCCGAGCCAGCGCTTGGCTATTTTCGGAACTCCCATAGTGGTGAGTGGAGGGTGGCTGCCCATGCATGGCTGCTCTTCTGTCACTTCATGGTGCCCGGTTCTTGAGATAGCAGCATGTCCCGAAGGTAGAACCCACACCTGTCTGATTTTGATGGCATATCCTAATGATATTTTCCATTTTGTACTTCTATACTTTACCAATGAAACTCTGGATTGTGCATTTCAATGAAATCTGAGCTCAGAAGCGTTCAGATTATGGTATAGATTAAGGATGAGCGAATCAATTTCGGATGAAACATCCGAAGTCAATTTGCGTAAAACTTTGTTTGAATACTGTACAGAGCAAGCGCTCCGTACAGTATTAGAATGTATTGGCTCAGATGAGCCGGTTATTACTTTGCGAAGTCTTGTGAGACTTTGGGTAATAACTTCAAAAATTAATTTCTACTGTTAAAGGGGTATTTCTATCACATACAATGGGGGCATGTCGCTAGGACCCGCACCTACAAGGAGAACAGAGCGGGGAGAGCTGTTGCTGGAGGACCCTGGGTTTCCCGGGGTCCGTCCACCACCAATCACTGCTCCCCGCTGCTCCCATACAAGTGAATGGTTCTCCCATACAAGTGAATCCACACGCAGCCCCTGCTGCCGTTCATTTATATGGGGCAGACGGAAATAGCCGAGCTCGGCTGTGCATGCACCCCCTCCATTAATTTCCACGCTCTATGCTCTATTCATATCAGACAATGGGGGCATATCCTAGCAATATGCCCCCATTGTATGTGATGGCAAAACCCCTTTAAAAACTTTTTCCCGAACTCTGGTTTGCTTCCAAGGTACCACTTGGAACCGAACCAGAGTTCGGGAAAAGGTTTTTAACAGTAGAAATTCTTTTTTGAAGTTATTACCCGAAGTCTTGCGAGACTTTGCGAAGTAATAATTTCGGCTCATCAGAGCCAATACATTCTAATGCTGTACAGAACGCTCACTCCGTACAGTATTCAAATGAAGTTTTATGTGAATCGACTTCGGATGTTTAATCTGAAGTCGATTCGCTCATCCCTAGTTTAGATATTCCATAATCCAACGTATTAGTCCTTATAAGACATTCTCCCGTAATTTTCTAATTTATTGTAGGAGTTAGATTTGAAGCCACTGTAAGTCACCCTTTTACATCTCCACCTAATTTATTGATGAAGTTGAATTGCTTTGATGCTGTCTGGTTCTAGAATTAATGAGAGTAAATGGCCTTCTAGCGAAAGGTTTGAAGCTACTGAAGATGAATTTTAATTTATACTGGAATAGCACAAAGGTATAGTGCCTATGAGTTTTAAAGAAAAGTTCTCGCTTATGTATATGTATAAGTATTCCTCCCCTTTTTCCAGAGACCTGAGAAGATGACCTGCTCTGCAGTCATCTCGGCATGAGGCCCTTCTCTCTGACAACCAATTATCTTTAAATACCCCGCTTGGGATGAATTACACCTGCTTTTTATCTTTCACAAATTGTCACTTCTTTTTTGTCTCCGCACCGTAACCTGTAACTCGTCAGTATTCCTGCTTAGAACATTTTGGGTGACTTGATATCATTTGGCTTTTAGTTGTATCAAAGCCGTTGTCAGAACAATTGTGCTTGCTCTTTACAGAAAGCGAAAAGCATGTAATTAAAGTTGTTCAAATTAAATTGTCCAAATATTCCCCGTTTATAATAATTTGGAGCCTGAGTAAGAGCTTTAGAAATCATCCAGGTTTACCTGCCGCTTAATGACAGAATGTTCTACAAATGCACTACACAATATTACTGAGAACTGTTATAATTTTCAGTTGGTTCCAATCACTTTTTTCTCTGCTGGAGGCAATCCTAAAAATGTTACCTACATAAGCCTTAACCCCTTAAGGACCGGGCCATTTTTCACCTTAAGGACCGGACTGATTTTTGCAAATCTGACCAGTGACACTTTATGTGGTTATAACTTTAAAACGCTTTTACTTATGCAGGCCATTCTGAGATTGTTTTCTCGTCACATATTGTACTTCATGACACTGGTAAAATGGAGTAAATAAAAATCTTTTTTTTATTTCTAAAAAAAAAACAAATTTACAAAAACTTTTGAAAAATGTGCAAATTTCCAAGTTTCAATTTCTCTACTTCTATAATGCATGCATAGTAATACCTCCAATTTTTTTTTTATTAATTTACATTCCCCATATGTCTACTTCATGTTTGGATCATTTTGGGAATGCTATTTTATTTTTTGGGGATGTTACAAGGCTTAGAAGTTTAGAAGCAAATCTTGAAATTTTTCAGAAAATTTCCAAATCCCACTATTTAAGGACCAGTTCAGGTCTGAAGTCACTTTGTGAGGCTTACATAATAGAAATCACCCAAAAATGACCCCATTTTAGAAACTACACCCCTCAAGTTATTCAAAACTGATTTTACAAACGTTGTTAACCCTTTAGGTTTAATTTAATGAAAAATGGAGATGAAATTTCAGAATTTTGGCAGATTTTCCATTTTAGTCAATTTTTTCCAGTAACAAAGCAAGGGTTAACAGCCGAACCAAACTCAATATTTATTGCCCTGATTCTGTAGTTTACAGAAACACCCCATATGTGGCCCTAAACTGCTGTATGTGCACACGGCAGGGCGCAGAAGGAAAGGACCACTATATGGCTTTTGAAGGGCAGATTTAGCTGGAATAATTTTCAGGTGCCATGTCACATTTGAAGACACCCTGAGGTACCCCTACAGTGGAAAACCCCAAGAAGTGACCCCATTTTGGAAACTACACGCCCCAAGGAATTTTTCAAGGCATTTAGCGAGCACTTTGACCCAACAATCGATTTATAGAATTTGGAAATATTTGGCTGTGAAAACGAAAATTTTTATTTTTGCAGTACCTGGTCTGACAGATCCACCCCTCCCATAAACTTATTATAGTCCTGGATGCACACAGGTTTGGGGACTGATTCTGTGGATCCACATACTGGAACAGGGGTGGATCTGTCACCATGTATGGTAGTAAGTACAAAGACGTCACGCTTGTCTTTGTACTTAACAAGCATCATGTTATCATTGCAAACTGCCCAGCTTTCCCTCACTCTTATTCTTTGGTCTATAAAATTTTTAGGCAGATGTTTTTGGTTTCGTCTGATAGTTCCGCATGCAACAGTGTCTCTTGAAAACAGGCATTTCAGTAGTGGAACACTTGTGTAGAAGTTGTCAAGGTACAAGTTGTACCCTTGACCTAGCAGGGGGTGAATCAAGTCCCATACTATTTTGCCTGCTATTCCAAGGAGAGGGGGCACTCTGGGGGTTAAATTTTTGAATCTTTTCCCTCGTAAACTCTAAATTGATGTGTATAGCCACTTTGGCATTTACATAGTTTGTAGAGTTTGATGCCATATCTGGCCCGTTTGTTGGGCAGGTATTGGCGAAAATGCAGTCTGCCCTTGAAGTGCACAAGGGATTCATCAATGAACAGATTCTTTTGGGGGGGGGGGGGTGTAGACCTGGGCAAACTTGAGATTATAAGAATCTATAATGGGCCGAATTTTGTATAAACGATCGTATCCAGGATCATTAGGGGGTGGACAATCTGCATTATTGTTATAATGTAGAAATTTCAGGAGACCTTCAAATCGGGTCCTGGACATAATGGTGCGGTATATTGGCGTGTGATGTGAAAGGTCATTACTCCAATATGACCGTAGTGATGGCTTTTTAATTATCCCCATATTAAGTATTAGACCTCCAAAAAAATTCATTTCCAAAGGGGTCGTGGGAGTCCACTGAAGGGGTCTTGCATAGTATGAGTTGGGGTGGGTGGCTAAAAATTTGATTGGCATAAAGATTAGTTTGCTCCACCATCATGTCTATCAATTCATCAGGAAAAAAAAAAGTGGAAAAAATCCGCTTCCGTGAACCCTGCAGTGTTCACATGAATGCCTGCAGTGGCCGTAAAGTCTGGCACCTGAGGTACAAAGTTAGTAGCAGAAGTCCAGCTGGGGTCATTTGTAGAAGCTGATGCGCTGCTAACTCTACTGCGTCTGTGAGAGGGTTTGTCAACTGATGAATCAGAAGAAAAGATTCTTCTTCTCCACTGTCAGAGTCAGACTCTGAGGCTAGTATGGCATAAGCCTCTTCGGCGCTGTACACCCGTTGAGACATTTTGTAAATTTGTAAATATATATATATACATTTTTTTATTCAGAAAAAATAGGGGAAAAAAAAAGTGCTCCAAAAGCAGTCGAGCTTTATATCACTGGTGACAGAAATTTGTCACTGCTGGCAAATTCAGTGACAAGGACTGGTCACAGATAGAGGTTTGGAGGTATGGGGGGGGGGGTGTATATATATATATATATATATATATATATATTATTTTTTTAATTTATTTATTTATTTATTTTTTCCAATAAATGTCTAACTTACCCTAAAATTAGAGGTCTAACCCTGATAACTCCCTAGCTAACCCTAATGAATTGCCAAAAACCGGTTACTGACAGTATGGATGATAAGGACTGGTGTGCTGATGTACTGTCACTATTTGCAGACAGCACACAGTGACCGGTACAGGGGACAAATGAGGGGTGATGAGGGTCACAGGGGACAAATGAGGGGTGATGAAGGGCACAGGGGACAAATGAGGTTCACAGAGGACAAATTATTTTTTTATTTTTTTTCCACAGGTCTGTTTCACTCTGGCTCCGATCACTTCTCTTACTGAAAGTAGAGGATCAAAGGTGAGAGATAGCGTTCTGTACATAACTCATTGTGATTGGTCCGTTCCTGACTGTGAACCAATCACAATGAATTATGTACAGAAAGCTATTTCACATCTCCGATCCTCTCATTTCAGTGAGAGCCGGATGCCAGAAGAGAAAGAGGTGTGTGCGCACATGCGCACACGCGCGCGATCACTCGTGGGTAAGAAATAATGTGTGGTGTGTTATCTGCGGATGGGACCACTGCTTGCTGATCGGTCCCTGGTCATCAAGGGGGAGTTGTTCGGTCCCCGACACAGTCAGGTAATTTGTGCTTCAGGTGCGCGATCTCGGCCGGGGAGCATTTAAATGAACGCCGTGCGTGTACGGCGTTCTGGCACAGTTTTCCCCACCGTACATGCACGGCGTTCTGCGCTAAGGGGTTAATGGGGTTGTCTCACTTCAGCAAGTGGCATTTATCATGTAGAGAAAGTTAATACAAGGCACTTACTAGTAGGGATCGACCGATTATCGGTTTGGCCGATATTATCGGCCGATATTGAGGATTTTGAACGTTATCGGTATCGGCATCTATTTTGCCGATATTCCGATAACATATTGGGAACACAAAACGCGCTGCTGACAGCGCGTTCTGTGTTCCCTCCGCAGCACAGGGGAGAAGGAAGCAGTGTCTCCTCCCCCTGTGCTGCTGCTGCTGCCGCCAATAGCAGGAGAGGAGACAAGAGGAGGGGAGGGGCTGTGGCCGCTGCGCCACCAATGAAGATAAGCCTTTCATTCATTCATATACAGGAGGCGGGAGCTGGCTGCAGAATCACATAGCCGGCTCCCGGCCTCTATGAGCGATAGCTGCGGTCCGCGGTAGTTAACTCCTCAGGTGCCGCGGATCGCAGCTACCGCTCATAGAGGTCGGGAGCCGGCTATGTGATTCTGCAGCCAGCTCCCGCCTCCTGTATATGAATGATTGAGAGACTTATCTTCATTGGTGGCGCAGTGCGCCCCCCCCCCCCAAGCCCCCCAGTATTAATCATTGGTGGCGCAGTGCGCCCCCACCCCAATCCCGGCCAATAGTAAAAACATTGGTGGCGCAGTGCGCGCCCCCCCCCCCCCACCCAGTATTACTCATTGGTGGCAGTGGCCACAGGGTCCTCTCCCCTCCGATCGGAGCCCCAGCTGTGTAAGCCTGGGGCTCCGATCGGTTACCATGGCAGCCAGGACGCTATTGAAGCCCTGGCTGCTATGTTCAGCTCCATGCTGCTGTGTGCACAAAGCACAGAGCAGCAGGGACAGTGTGAGATCCTATTCCCCCTGATAGAGATCTATCAGGGGGAATAGGACAAGGGTTCTAGTCCCTAAGGGGGCTAAAAGTTAGTAAAAAAAACACAAAAATATTAAGTATAAATGAAAAAGACTTATAAAAAAAAAATACACATTAACAATAAACAAAAAAATACACATTAACAATAAACATATTAATTTTCAGCAGATTTGTGTAGGAATTTTTTTTTTTTCTCAAAAATGAAAATTCCCAGAATATCGGTATAAATTATCGGCTATCGGCCTGAAAGTTCACAAATTATCGGTATCGGTATCGGCCCTAAAAAATCTATATCGGTCGATCCCTACTTACTAGTGTATGGTTATTATCCATATTACTTCCTTTGCTGGCTGGATTCATTTTTCCATCACATTATACACTGCTTGTTACCATGGTTACAACCACACTGCTCTCTATCAGTGGAGGTCGTCCTTGCACACTATACTTTTTCCTATAGTGTGTAAGCATGGCGACAACCACCATGATCGTAACCATGAAAACGAGCAGTGTATAACGTTATGGAAAAATGAATCAAGACAGCAAAGGAGGCAATATGGACAATCACAATACATTAGTAAGTGCCTTGTATTACTTTCCCTGCATAATAATTGCTATTTGCGGAAGTGACACAACCCCTTTAAAATTTAGCAAAACCTCCTTCGTTGTGACCCATTATGGTCATCCAAGGTTCTATGAAAGTGGCCAAATAGGATGAGGTCTAGTACAATGACCCGGGCCAGATTCATCTTCCCCCTTCATTTAAGCTTGCTGGGGGTACTGCCACCAAACTCCCAATGATCCAAACTTATGGCATGTCACTACAACAATTACTCTTTAACCTCTGCTTTAAAGATAGCGACCGCTTTAGAACGAAGCATGTGCCATAGCTTCCGGGTGCCTGCTGTTCATGATCGGCGATAATGCCGATCGCGGACATTTTTTTAAACTCGTTTTATTGAACGAATCATCAGAGAAGTTCAAAGAACATCAGTATACATGAAGGTCAATGAGACATTCAAATACATAAACAGTACCATATACATACCAATGTCAATAAAGGTGAGATGACAATTCACGTATGTAAAACATGTACAGAGCAATCATGTTTGACAGAGCACATACTTGTAGTGAGTACAAAACCATCTTATCCTAATTGCCTTAAGATTATCTGAAAATGTAGCAGGTGAATACATAGTTTGCATAGATGAACACCAGGGACCCCATACTTTACTGAATTTCTGAGGACAACCCCGATTCTTGAATACAATATTCTCATAGGATACCACATTATTCACAAGTACTTTCCATTGGTTAAGAGAAGGTCGTCTATCACCCATCCAACGAATTGTAATAGCTTTCCGTGCAAGAAACAATGTCTCCCTCAAGAATATTCTAACATGGTGAGGATATACCTCTTCATCAAGTATACCAAACAGGCATACTTGTGGGGTTAGTGCTATCGGGAGGTGTGTAAGCGTAGAAAGAAAGCTTGTGATGTCAGACCAAAAGGTTTGTCTATATGGGCAGTCCCATGTAAGATGCCAGAAAAGTTGCCCCTTCCGAGTCGCATCTATGACACCTAGAATGTGACAATTTGCCTATTTTTTGTAACCGGACGGGCGATAGGTAACTTTGTTGAATAATAGCTGTATAAATGTATTATTTATGGATGGGGAAACCAATACAGGAGATTCTAATAGGTCACTAATTTCTTCATTTGTGATACCCGGTATTAGAGTTTCCCATTTGGATAATACCAAGAGGGGGGCCTTATGCATCTTGGTACTCAGCAAGAGATAAATCCCTTGGGGCCTTGGGAGCGTATGACACCGATCAGTGGGTAGTCAGAGATTGCTATTTTGATATCCCTAAAGTGGGTGTTCATAGCATGTCGTATTTGAAGGTATTTAAAAAATGTGGTTCTTTCAGTTGTTCAAAGGTGTTAATCACATTATTGGAATATAGGTCACCCAGGACGGTAATCCCCTGATCCTTCCAGAACTGCTTATCCATCCCAGTATGAAGAGAGGGAAACATAGGGTTTTCCCACAAGGGTATATTAGGGTCCAGTCCTATATAGGAACGCATCTTCTTACCAGCATCCCACACCTGAATGGCTAATTTGTGTACGGGCAAGAGTGTTCGGCTAAAGAGTTTTGGCTGTTCCAACACTGGCCACAATGAGGAGATATCCAAAAATGCAGCCAACTGCATTTCTGCCCTAATCAGAACACTCTCCGAGGAGATCCATGACCTTAGCTGTCTCAATTGTCCCGCCAGGTAATATAAATATAAGTCACGCAAGGACATACCTCCATTTCCTCTAGGGCGACATAGTACGTCATTGGATAACTTAGGTCTATTATTACCCCAGATAAATGGAGACATTAGTTACTTATAACGCTGGAATATCTTTTTGGGAACAATGAAAGGTGCATGCTCTAACACATATAACCACTTAGGTAGTATGATTAATTTAATCAGGTTTATTCGACCCAGGACGGATAGTGGGAGACCACCCCATACCCTAAATTTGTCTGCACTATAGTTCAGGAGAGGCTGTATGTTGAGAGTATGGAAAGAGGCCACGTCTTTGGTGATATGGATCCCTAGATACTTAAATTCAGATACTATAGGTAGTTCGGTATTAAGAGAGGATGAGGGTAGGGAGTATAGCGGAAATAGAACAGACTTAGACCAATTTATCCTAAGACCGGAAAATTGACTAAATGTTTCAATGATATCAGTAGCACGGGGTAGCGTAGACTCCACATCTAACATAAACAGTACCATGTCGTCCGCGTATAGTCCCACTCTGTCCTCTTGGTCACCTATAGTTATCCCCTTGAATTGAGCATCAGATCTAATATGGATAGCTAAAGGTTCGATCGCTAAAGCAAATAGTAGTGGCGACAACGGGCATCCTTGCCTGGTCCCACGACCCAGATCAAAGTTCGCCGAGCACATACCATTCACCAGAATACCAGCTGAATGTCGTTTATACAATATTAATATCCATCTAATAAATGCGGGGCCTATTCCAAAGCATTCCAGGGCGGCTAGTAGGTATGGCCATTCCACTGAGTCAAAGGCCTTGGCTGTGTCCAGAGATGCCAGGGCCCACTGACTCCCCCATTGAAGGCCTATTTGGGTGACAACCTGCACTCTACGGATATTATCCGTTGTGGACCTACCAGGCAAGAATCCAGACTGATCCGGGTGAATAAGGTTTAAAATAACCCCATTCAACCGCTGTGCCAAAATCTTAGCCAAGATTTTGTAGTCTACAGTAGATTTAATAGCGATATGGGCCTATATGATCCACAATCAACTGGATCCTTGCCTGGCTTGAGAAGTATCACAATGGTAGCTTCGTATAGTGAAGGTGGCAGGGTACCTTTAGAAAAGGAGTCATGATACATTTCCAATAAAGGAGGAACTAATTTGTCAATATATCTAGAGTACACTTCTAGGGGTAGCCCATCCGGGCCAGGGGATTTCCCATTCACCAGAGACTTAATGGCTTCTAATATCTCCCGATCCGATATTGGGCCCTCCAGAGATTGAGCCATCTCCTGCGAGAGCTTGGGGTATTCTAACGCCTGCAGGTAGGTATTAACTGTCTCCTTGGTGTAATCTACTCGGGCCTCATACAGGTCTTGATAAAACTCCCGGAAACGGTGAGCTATGGCCTCCGGTTCCACTACTATAATGCCCTCTCCATCTCTAATCCGCAGGATAGCAGGAGATGTCTGATTCTGGTGAACGATATGTGCCAGCAACTTACTAGACTGATTGCCGAGTTCAAAATAAGATTGCTTAGTAAAATACATTTTGCGCTGGGCCTTTTCCTGTAATAAAGTAAGGTAACGTCTTCCGATTTCTAACCACCTCTCCCTATTCTGGGGCGTTGGGTCCGCAACATACAGCCTCTCCATCTCAGCACACTCCTCAGCTAGGTCTTTTTCTTGTTTAGCAGAGTTACGTTTGATAAAGGAGATAGAGGATCTCAAACACCCTCTCAAGTATGCCTTCAGCGTCTCCCACACCATTGACCTATCATTATAAGAAGCGTGGTCAGACAAAAACACTGACAGTTGGTCCGGAATACGGTCCGAAGGCGGGAACAATGTAAGCCAAAAGGGGTGCACCCTCATGGAGCGCCCCATACCCCTCACATTCATCAACAGAGATAATAGGATAAGGGTTATGGTCCAAAACCCCTCTGGCACCATACTCCACCCGATAAGGGAGTGAACACACTGTGGAGCCACCAAAGACATAGTCAATGCGGGACAAGGAGTTATGGCAAGCTGACTGTCGCCACCAGACATCTGAGAAGCTCTGACAGACGTCCTTCAGAACCTCCTCCTTGAGGTTCCTTTTGTTTTGCTTTCATTTTCTCATCTCGTTAGCCTCTCTCAGCTGTCATGTAGTTGCACTGATTGCATCCCTTTAAATACCTTCCCATACTGCATCACTTTGCGGTTTATACAACTTCCTGGAGTATATGCATGCTGGATGCTACTACTGAGTCTTCTACAGATAAGTTTTGTTTGTTCATTTGTATTTTCCTGTTTGCTGGATCCCAGGAGACCCTGACTCCCTCCGTATCAAGTGTAGGGAGCCGGTGGTCGTGTCCCCTCACTATTATAGGGTGTTCAGGGGTTATTCAGTCGAGGTACGAGGATATGCGATCTTCTACCATTGAGAATTTTGCATAGGCTGAGCAGTTTAGGGAGAGAGCCAGGTCTGTTGCAGGGCTATCCCTTTGGTTCCTTAGTTTTGGATCCAGTCAGCCGGATCTTCCTTTTGTGTCTTCTAGTTTGCTGTACACCTTCCGTGACACTGACTGACATGAGTGCTTAAGGCGCTATAAGTTCACCCACCGCACCTCCGTCATCAGTTTGGACTATGGTGATTCAGATTGAGCACTCCCTCGTGGCTGCTCCTCACCAAGAAACCTGTCCAGTAGGGGGTGTAGGGTCATGTTAAAGTCCCCCATACATATAATCCGTGCTGAGGGAAAAGTGGCCGCAAAACATATCGCCTGGTGTATTACTTGGAGGGAGGAAGGAGGAGAGACATAGATCCCCAGTATAACATATAATATGCAATTAATATATGCTGCCACAAAAAATACCTTCCCGCATTGTCCATCTGTAGCTTCTCCACCTCCCATCTTAGGGATTTATGAACCATAAGAGAAACTCCCCTAGCCAGGTTAGAGTAGCATGAGTGGCGAGACCATTGGACCCAAGATTTACATAATCTCCTAGTCTTGTCAGGGAGTAAGTGGGTCTCTTGTAGGCACAAGATATTAGGGTTGAACTGACCGATCACTGAGAACACCATGGTACGCTTCCTAACACTCCCAAGGCCCCTGACATTCCAAGACATTAACCTTATATCTGCCATTGTAACATCATGGAATATGCATATCGCTCCCTACACTCTATTACATACGGCCACCTCCAGTCAGACATCTTTATACCTTTCACATGATATGATAGTACAGTTTAAGTAAGTATGCAATGGTAGTTAAGAACTAAAAAAATCCAAACATTTAACAATGGTTCATTAAAGGCCATCTAAAAGGCAGATCTAGCACCAGGTATCCGGGACATCACACACATGCAACGGGATACTCGGTGGTAGGTCCTGTGTGGCACAACAGTATACGGGGTGTGCTATTGGTTAGTTTAACCCTTCGCACTGTAACTAACTTAAGTAGCACGCAGAGAACTGGTGCCCTAACTTCGTAGTTTGTAAATACACCTATCTAAGGGGAGAGCCCTTCATCCCTATACCTACAATCATATTTCTGCCCTTCTATAGCAGTAAGTCTGCAGAGTATCACAGGTTAAGCTTATCATAGATGCTGCTTTACAACAGCTAATGCAGAACAACAACATTGTGCAACAATGCAATCCTAGAAAATGCATGCTATGCAATGAGCAATAAAGATCAGATGTTAGGGGGACAAAACATAAGTGGTATCAAACTATAAAGTGTGTAAGGCACACACTTGGCATAACATGCCTTCAGTAAACCCCCTGCAAACAACGGAGAAAACCTTGACAGGTAATAACATCTAAAGGTTGCAGTGAGTGTTCATCTCGGGGATCTCGCTGGACACGGCTTGCCCTCCAGCCAGGCCGCAGCTTCTGCAGGAGTGTTGAAGAACTTAATGGACTCTCCGTCTACTACCCGTACCCTGGCTGGGTAGACCATTGAGTATGGGAGGTTTAAGTCCCGAAGACGTCTCTTTATCACTGTGAATGTCGCTCTGCGCTAATGAAGCTCTGCGGAGAAATCCGGGAAGAGCATGATATTTGCATTTTCAAAGCAAAGCTCTTGCTTGCGACGGGCCAGCTGTAGAATGAAGTCTCTATCTGCAGACGTCAGTAGTCGCGCCAAAAATGGCCGCGGTGGTGCTCCAGGAGGCATCGGCTTGGCCGGTACCCGGTGCGCTCTCTCGACAATAAAGGAAGAAGAGAAGGTGGCATCAGGGAAAGTGTCTCGCAGCCATGTTGACACGAAATCACACGGGTTATTACCCTCTGCACGCTCAGGAAGTCCCACTATACGTAGGTTGTTGCGATGCGTGCGATTTTCATAGTCATCGCACTTTTGCTGCCAATAATCCACTTTCTTTTCCAAATCAGCCAAGCGGGCCGGTAATGGGTTCAGTTGGTCTTCCAGAGTGGACACACGTTTTTCCACCTCTGCAATACAGTCACGCATGTTTTGCATGTCGTGTCTCAGGAGACCAATATCTATCTTTACCTCCTCCATCTTTCCCGAAAGAGAGGAGCGGCAGGTAGCTATCGCCTGGAGTAGTTGATCGGTCACCTGTTTGAGGGAGGGTTCGGTGTCTGGCGCGCTATACTCACTGGGAGCAGGAGAGGCACTCCGGGAGGTCGCGGCTTGCGCGCGCGGCCCAGGGCCTGCGCCATCTTGGGAATCAGACCGAGCAAACTCTCTGAGTTTCTCAGCCGCCGACAGTGCCTTGTAACGTGCCACCCTGGTTCTGCGGGAACGTCCCGGTCTTCTCTCCTCCGTGGATGATATGATTGCGGTTGGTAAATTCAGGATAACTTCGAAGTTAGGGTGACAGTGACGGAGCTCAGCTAGACACGTCCGTCCATCTTGCGCTCAGGCCACACCCCCCCCAATCGCGGACATTTAACTCCAGTCCTCAGATGCTGTGGTCAAATGTGACCACCGCGTCTGAGAAGGCTAAAACCCAGAAGCACACGCTACCGGGGCATGAACAATGTCCCTCGGCGGAGATCAGGGAAAGCATTCTATGCACGTAATGAGACTAAGCCTGTACTAGGCTTCCAGGCTCATTACTTGTATATTAAAGTTCGAACCAGCAGGTGTCAGCACTGAACTGTAATATACATATTTTTGTGTACAATAATAGAGCAAATTCCATTTTTTTATACAAATTGCAATCTGATGATTGCAAGTTGGAGTCCACTTGGGGAACGTGAAAAAAGTTTAAAAAAAATGTTTAGAAAAATAGAAAAATTCTAATCCCCTTGCTTTTCCCAAAACAAAAATAAACAATTTTTAAAAAAGTGGGCATCACCACATGCAAAAACATCTGTACTATTAAAATGTTAAAAAAAAGTATCCCATACAGTGTATGGCGTAACGGAAAAAAAATATAAATGTTCGATTCGCCGTTTTTTTCATCGCTTCCTAAATTATTATTTTTTTTTTTTAAAGTGATCAAAATTCATACATACCCCAAAATGGTATTAGCGAAAACGACAGATTGTCCCACAAAAAAATTGTCCTACACATCTCCGTAGACATACCTTAACTGAAAAAATTATGGGGCTCAGAATATGGCTATGACAAGAAAAAAAAGTTTTTCAAAAGTTTTTATTTTTTCAGTATTAAAATGCAAGAAAAACTATACATACAGATAGGTCCATATATATTTGGACAGAGACAACATTTTTCTAATTTTTGTTCTGTAGATTACCAGTGGAATTTGAACAAAACAATTCAGATGCAGCTGAAGTTCAGACTTTCAGCTTTAATTCAGTTTCAGTGGGTTGAACATATTGCATTGCAAATGATTGCATAAAAATGTGAGGTGAGGAACTAAAGCGTTTTTTAAACTCAATCCCTTCATTTCAGGGCTCAAAAGTAATTGGACAAATTAAATAATTGTAAATAAAATTTTAATTTCTAATACTTGGTTGAAAACCCTTTGTTGGTAATGACTGCCTGAAGTCTTGAATTCATGGACATCACCAGAAGTTGTTTCCTCCTTTTTGATGCTCTGCCAGGCCTTTTCTGCAGCGGTTTTCAGTTGTTTGTCGGCTTTTCTCTCTGAAGTTTAGTTTTTAACAAGTGAAATACATGCTCTATGGGTTCAGATCAGGTGACTGACTTGGCCATTCAAGAATATTCCACTTATTTGCTTTAATAAACTCCTGGGTTGCTTTGGCTTTGTTTTGGGTCATTGTCCATCTGTTTGGCTGCGTTTAGCTGGATTTGAGCACACAGAATGTCTCTGAAAACCCCAGAATTCATCCGGCTGCTTCTGTCCTGTGTCACATCATTAATAAACACTAGGGACCCAGTGCCACAGGCAGCCATGCATGCCCAAGCCATCACACTGCCTCCACCGTGTTTTACAGATGATGTGGTATGCTTTGGATCATGAGCTGTAATATGCCTTCGCCATACTTCTTTCTTTCCATCATTCTGACAGAGGTTGATCTTGGTTTAATCTGTCCAAAGAATGTTCTTCCAGAAATGTGCTGGTTTTTTAAGATGTTCTTTTTAGCAAAGTCCAATCGAGCCTTCTTATTCTTGAGGCTTATGAGTGGCCTGCACCGTGCAGTGAACCCTCTGTATTTACTTTCATGCAGTCTTCTATTTATGGTAGATTTGGATATTGATACGCCTATATCCTGAAGAGTGTTGGTCATTTGGTTGGCTGTTGTAAAGGGGTTTCTCTTCACCATGGTAATTATTCTGCGATCATCCTCCACTGTTGTCTTCTGTGGGCGTCCAGGTCTTTTTGCATTGTTGAGGTCACCAGTGCTTGCTTTCTTTCTTAGGATGTACCAAACTGTAGATTTTGCCACTCCTAATAGTGTAGAAATTTCTTGGATGGGTTTTTTCTGTTTTCGCAGATGAAGGATGGCTTGTGTCACCTGTATAGAGAGCTCCTTTGACCGCACGTTTACTTCTCAGCAAAATCTTTAACCACTTACCGTCACGCTAACGCCGAAAGGCGTCATTTCTGCGGCGCTCCCAGGTCACACTAACGCCGATTGGCGTCATCTCGCGTGAGCCGAGATTTCCTGTGAACGCGCGCACACAGGCTCGCGCGCTCACAGGAACGGAAGGTAAGAGAGTTGATCTCCAGCCTGCCAGCGGCGATCGTTCGCTGGCAGGCTGGAGATGTGATTTTTTTTAACCCCTAACAGGTATATTAGACGCTGTTTTGATAACAGCGTCTAATATACCTGATACCTGGTCCTCTGGTGGTCCCCTTTGTTTGGATCGACCACCAGATGACACAGGTAGCTCAGTAAAGTAGCACCAAGCACCACTACACTACACTACACCCCCCCCCCCCCGTCACTTATTAACCCCTTATTAGCCCCTGATCACCCCATATAGACTCCCTGATCACTCCCCTGTCATTGATTACCCCCCTGTCATTGATCACACCACTGTAAAGCTCCATTCAGATGTCCGCATGATTTTTACGGATCCACTGATAGATGGATCGGATCCGCAAAACGCACACGGACGTCTGAATGGAGCCTTACAGGGGCGTGATCAATGACTGTGGTGATCACCCCATATAGACTCCCTGATCACCCCCTGTCATTGATTACACCCCTGTCATTGATCACACCCCTGTAAAGCTCCATTCAGACGTCCGCATGATTTTTACGGATCCACTGATAGATGGATCGGATCCGCAAAACACATACAGGCGTCTCCCTGGAGCCTTCCAGGGGGGGTGATCACCCCATATAGACTCCCTGATCACCCCCCTGTCATTGATCACCCCCCCTGTCAGGCTGCATTCAGATGTCCGTATGATTTTTACAGATCCACGGATACATGGATCAGATCCGCAAAACACATACGGACATCTGAATGGAGCCTTACAGGGGCATGATCAATGACTGTGGTGATCACCCCATATAGACTCCCTGATCACCCCCCTATCATTGATTACCCCCCTGTCATTGATAACCCCCTGTAAAGCTCCATTCAGACGTCCGCATGATTTTTACGGATCCACTGATAGATGGATCGGATCCGCAAAACGCATACGGACGTCTGAATGGAGACTTACAGGGGCATGATCAATGACTGTGGTGATCACCCCATATAGACTCCCTGATCACCCCCATGTCATTGATTACCCCCCTGTCATTGATCACCCCCCTGTAAAGCTCCATTCAGACGTCCGCATGATTTTTACGGATCCACTGATAGATGGATCGGATCCGCAAAACACATACAGGCGTCTCCCTGGAGCCTTCCAGGGGGGGTGATCACCCCATATAGACTCCCTGATCACCCCCCTGTCATTGATCACCCCCCCTGTCAGGCTGCATTCAGATGTCTGTATGATTTTTACGGATCCACGGATACATGGATCGGATCCGCAAAACACATACGGACATCTGAATGGAGCCTTATAGGGGGGTGATCAATGACAGGGGGGTGATCACCCCATATAGACTCCCTGATCACCCCCCTGTCATTGATCACCCCCCTGTAAGGCTCCATTCAGACATTTTTTTGGCCCAAGTTAGCGGAATTATTATTTTTTTTTCTTACAAAGTCTCATATTCCACTAACTTGTGTCAAAAAATAAAATCTCACATGAACTCACCATACCTCTCACGGAATCCAAATGCGTAAAATTTTTTAGACATTTATATTCCAGACTTCTTCTCACGCTTTAGGGCCCCTAGAATGCCAGGGCAGTATAAATACCCCACATGTGACCCCATTTCGGAAAGAAGACACCCCCAGGTATTCCGTGAGGGGCATATTGAGTCCATGAAAGATTGAAATTTTTGTCCCAAGTTAGCGGAAAGGGAGACTTTGTGAGAAAAAAATAAAAAATATCAATTTCCGCTAACTTGTGCCAAAAAACAAAATTTCTATGAACTCGCCATGCCCCTCATTGAATACCTTGGGGTGTCTTCTTTCCAAAATGGGGTCACATGTGGGGTATTTATACTGCCCTGGCATTCTAGGGGCCCCAAAGCATGAGAAGAAGTCTGGTATCCAAATGTCTAAAAATGCCCTCCTAAAAGGAATTTGGGCACCTTTGCGCATCTAGGCTGCAAAAAAGTGTCACACATCTGGTATCGCCGTACTCAGGAGAAGTTGGGGAATGTGTTTTGAGGTGTCATTTTACATATACCCATGCTGGGTGAGAGAAATATCTTGGTCAAATGCCAACTTTGTATAAAAAAATGGGAAAAGTTGTCTTTTGCCAAGATATTTCTCTCACCCAGCATGGGTATATGTAAAATGACACCGCAAAACACATTCCCCAACTTCTCCTGAGTACGGAGATACCAGATGTGTGACACTTTTTTGCAGCCTAGGTGGGCAAAGGGGCCCATATTCCAAAGAGCACCTTTCGGATTTCACAGGTCATTTACCTACTTACCACAAATTAGGGCCCCTGGAAAATGCCAGGGCAGTATAACTACCCCACAAGTGACCCCATTTTGGAAAGAAGACACCCCAAGGTATTCCGTGAGGGGCATGGCGAGTTCCTAGAATTTTTTATTTTTTGTCACAAGTTAGTGGAAAATGATGATTTTTTTTTTTTTTTTTCATACAAAGTCTCATATTCCACTAACTTGTGACAAAAAATAAAAACTTCCATGAACTCACTATACCCATCAGCGAATACCTTGGGGTCTCTTCTTTCCAAAATGGGGTCACTTGTGGGGTAGTTCTACTGCCCTGGCATTCTAGGGGCCCAAATGTGTGGTAAGGAGTTTGAAATCAAATTCTGTAAAAAATGACCAGTGAAATCCGAAAGGTGCTCTTTGGAATATGGGCCCCTTTGCCCACCTAGGCTGCAAAAAAGTGTCACACATCTGGTATCTCCGTACTCAGGAGAAGTTGGGGAATGTGTTTTGGGGTGTCATTTTACATATACCCATGCTGGGTGAGAGAAATATCTTGGCAAATGACAACTTTTCCCATTTTTTTATACAAAGTTGGCATTTGACCAAGATATTTATCTCACCCAGCATGGGTATATGTAAAAAGACACCCCAAAACACATTCCTCAACTTCTCCTGAATACAGAGATACCAGATGTGTGACACTTTTTTGCAGCCTAGATGGGCAAAGGGGCCCATATTCCAAAGAGCACCTTTCGGATTTCACTGGTCATTTTTTACAGAATTTGATTTCAAACTCCTTACCACACATTTGGGCCCCTAGAATGCCAGAGCAGTAGAACTACCCCACAAGTGACCCCATTTTGGAAAGAAGAGACCCCAAGGTATTTCGTGATGGGCATAGTGAGTTCATAGAACTTTTTATTTTTTGTCACAAGTTAGTGGAATATGAGACTTTGTAAGAAAAAAAAAAAATAATAAATCATCATTTTCCGCTAACTTGTGACAAAAAATAAAAAGTTCTATGAACTCACTATGCCCATCAGCGAATACCTTAGGGTGTCTACTTTCCGAAATGGGGTCATTTGTGGGGTGTTTGTACTGTCTGGCCATTGTAGAACCTCAGGAAACATGACAGGTGCTCACAAAGTCAGAGCTGCTTCAAAAAGCGGAAATTCACATTTTTGTACCATAGTTTGTAAACGCTATAACTTTTACCCAAACCATTTTTTTTTTACCCAAACATTTTTTTTTTATCAAAGACATGTAGAACAATAAATTTAGAGCAAAATTTATATATGGATCTCGTTTTTTTTGCAAAATTTTACAACTGAAAGTGAAAAAAATGTTAAATTTCGATTAATAACAAAAAAAGTAAAAATGTCAGCAGCAATGAAATACCACCAAATGAAAGCTCTATTAGTGAGAAGAAAAGGAGGTAAAATTCATTTGGGTGGTAAGTTGCATGACCGAGCAATAAACCGCTAAAGTTGTGGAGTGCCGATTTGTAAAAAAGGGCCTGGTCTTTAGGGGGGTATAAACCTGTGGTCCTTAAGTGGTTAAAGTGCAAGCACCAGACCTCAAATCAACTCCAGGCCTTTTATGTGCTTAATTGAGAATGAAATAATGAAGGAATTGCCTACACCTGCCCATAAAACAGCCTTTGAGCTCCTTTAAAAACAGGGTGCCACATGTAAAGAAAGCTAAATACCCTGAAAAGAAAGCTAAACGTCAGAACTTTATGTCCATGTCCATTATATAACTATAAATTGAATATGTTTTAGTAAACAGGTAATAAAAACAAAAATTGTGTCAGTGTCCAAATATATATGGACCTAACTGTATGTACGGATTGTATAGTGAGCACCATAAAAACAAAATGGCAGAATTTTTTTCTTCAATTCCATCCCATTTGCAATTTTTTTTCTAATTCCATCCCATTGGCCTTTTTTTTCCAGCTACCCTGCTTTGTATGCCATATTAAATGGTGGCATTAGAAAGTAAAACTTGTCCCGCAAAAAACAAGCCCTCATACGGCTATGTGAACGGAAAAAAATTAAATAAAGTTATGGCTCTTGGAAGGCAGGGAGCGAAAAACTGCAAGGGTTAAAGAGAGGTCTGATAAATTGGAAACCCAGTCCCTATCTTTTTCTTTTTTTCTGGGATTTTTTTGCACGAAGGTTACTCCATACAGTATTCATACGAAGTTTTATGCGAATAGACTTTGGATGAAGCATCCGAAGTCGATTTGCTCATCCTTTATCATCAGCTTAGCGATGAGTGAATTTATTGAAATGTTGCCTGGCATACAGTACTCATACAGACTAAGCAGTCTCCGTAATGAGAAATAGTCTTCCCCCTTCCTCCTAGACCCTGGCAAAGGCCTCTTAGATGTTGCTTCTGCTGGTGTGAGACACTCAGGGGAACATTTATTAATACGGAAGTTTTAGACTCCGATCTTAATAACTTCGGCGCATCCTCCGCCAGTTCTAAATGTAAGACAGCTCCCTTGCTCTCTTAAATTTAGATCATTTTCTATGCCTAAAACAGGCATAGAAAATGGTAAATGAGACGGGCCTAATGGCCCATCACCTTCGCCCTATTCACGGCAGGTCTACCTACAATAGTGGGTGTGGTGTGGGGGGTGAAGTCGCAGATTGCGGTTTAACTAACAATTCAGCCGCCATCTGCGCCTGAAATACGCCTAATTTAAGTGTATTTCAGTATAATAAATGACCCCCTTCGGATTTTTTTGTCCTTTTGAAAGGAGAACTGGTTTGCATGTCGTTTCCAGACCATCTTTTTCTTGTCCTTTTTGGAGGCAGAAATGGGAATACAGAGAAGTGTAAAGTGGGGACACTTTGTTTTATTCCTCTCTCCCTAAACAAATCGCAAGAAATTCACAATCTTAAAATCTGGGGTGAAATCCAGATCAATACAATCAATTTAGTAGTTGATGGCGGTCCCAGCATTTGACTTTCCGTTCAGGTTATTGGAAGGCGGCAACAGCGGGAGATTCTCCGCTATTACATACAGTACAGACCAAAAGTTTGGACACACCTTCTCATTCAAAGAGTTTTCTTTATTTTCATGACTATGAAAATTGTAGATTCACACTGAAGGCATCAAAACTATGGAGTAACACATGTGGAATTATATACATAACAAACAAGTGTGAAACAACTGAAAATATGTCATATTCTAGGTTCTTCAAAGTAGCCACCTTTTGCTTTGATTACTGCTTTGCACACTCTTGGCATTCTCTTGATGAGCTTCAAGAGGTAGTCCCCTGAAATGGTTTTCACTTCACAGGTGTGCCCTGTCAGGTTTAATAAGTGGGATTTCTTGCCTTATAAATGGGGTTGGGACCATCAGTTGCGTTGAGGAGAAGTCAGGTGGATACACAGCTGATAGTCCTACTGAATAGACTGTTAGAATTTGTATTATGGCAAGAAAAAAGCAGCTAAGTAAAGAAAAACGAGTGGCCATCATTACTTTAAGAAATAAAGGTCAGTAAGTCAGCCGAAAAATTGGGAAAACCTTGAAAGTAAGGGCTATTTGACCATGAAGGAGAGTGATGGGGTGCTGCACCAGATGACCTGGCCTCCACAGTCACCGGACCTGAACCCAATCGAGATGGTTTGGGGTGAGCTGGACCGCAGAGTGAAGGCAAAAGGGCCAACAAGTGCTAAGCATCTCTGCGAACTCCTTCAAGACTGTTGGAAGACCATTTCAGGGGACTACCTCTTGAAGCTCATCAAGAGAATGCCAAGAGTGTGCAAAGCAGTAATCAAAGCAAAAGGTGGCTACTTTGAAGAACCAAGAATAAGACATATTTTCAGTTGTTTCACACTTGTTTGTTATGTATATAATTCCACATGTGTTAATTCATAGTTTTGATGCCTTCATAGTCATGAAAATAAAGAAAACTCTTTGAATGAGAAGGTGTGTCCAAACTTTTGGTCTGTACTGTATGTCCTATTACTGTATCTATAAAAGACTCAATACCAAGCAAATCATAGGAAAAAATGCGTATAGCAGCACAACGAAAAATTAAAGTCTTATCTTGTGGTGGTGCCAGCCGTGTTGGGAGTTAGTCAGAAGTTCCCCCTTGGATGCGTCATATAGAAGAAACCGCAGCACTCTCCTGTCTTCAATTCAGTGGAATTTATTTCACCAGCAAAAAAAAAATGCGACGTTTCGACCGTAAAGGTCTTTCTCAAGCAACTTTGCTTGAGAAAGACCTTTACGGTCGAAACGTCGCATTTTTTTTGCTGGTGAAATAAATTCCACTGAATTGAAGACAGGAGAGTGCTGCGGTTTCTTCTATATGACTCAATACCAAGCAAAGCCACTATACAATGTACGTCACTGTGCTTGGTATACTAGAAAGAGGCTGCAGCACTGAAGCCCCTTCAACAGCTGATCGAAGGGGGTGCTGGGAGTTGGACCACCGCTGATCTGATATTGATGACCTACCCTGAGGATAAGTCATCAATATTTAATTCCTGGAAAACCTGTTAAAGAAAAATAATATGACAGTTTGTTTTTCAGTTGTTTTTCCAGTATGCTGGATGTGGTTTTTCAGTGTTTTTTCCCCAAATAAAAATGCATTCATACCTGCTGTATATTTTATTCTTAACAATTAACATGTGGTTAATGCTAGTTTGCTAGTTATTAGTTTTAGTTTTACACATAGTCATGTACAGATATTTACAATGGATATAATCTGTACGATGTGAAATGTAAATGTTTGCACTCTGAACTGTCACAGTAATGCTCACCCCAGGGAGGAATGCCTGTACTTGCTTATTTCTCTCACCTGTCATCCACTTGCAAAGGGGAATTCACTGTTTGCACTTGATTCAGACTGTACTATACAGAATTGACTGCCAGGAACTACTGCGTGGGAATGGCAATTTAGCAATCTACCGCCGCATCTGAACTGCTGCAAAACATTAACCCCTCAATTAAAGCCAATGCACCTTGTTACAGGGCCTTATTCTACAGCACAGTATTTCCATGACCTATCCCATCCTGGACTGGTTGTGGAGCTGTCTACTGATCGTTTAACCCTTTAATCAATGTGGTCAAGAATGATCGTGACTTGATTCAAGAGGAGTCCCCTCTATGACTGTTACCTTTATTTCCCAGAGACATTATAAAGGACTAGGAAACCCCTGTACGCTTTGCCCTGGAGTTCTAGAAAGGACCCTAAAGTTGTATGTCAAATAAGCTAGGGCTCCCTACTCTCAGCCTTTGTCATAATGACACAGAAGATAATACCGGAGAATGCAAATACATTGTAAATTAAAAATAATGAAAAAGATGAGCAGAAATCCTTTCATGTGATTACAAAGAAATGTGATGAAAACTATATAAAAATAAATAAATAAATTGAGCATAAAAATTACAGTAAAAGCAACAATAAAATACTTTTTTGGCATACATACAGTACAGACCAAAAGTTTGGACACACCTTCTCATTCAAAGAGTTTTCTTTATTTTCATGACTATGAAGGCATCAAAACTATGAATTAACACATGTGGAATTATATACATAACAAACAAGTGTGAAACAACCGAAAATATGTCATATTCTAGGTTCTTCAAAGTAACCACTTTTTGCTTTTATTACTGCTTTGCACACTCTTGGCATTCTCTTGATGAGCTTCAAGAGGTAGTCCCCTGAAATGGTCTTCCAACAGTCTTGAAGGAGTTCCCAGAGATGCTTAGCACTTGTTGGCCCTTTTGCCTTCACTCTGCGGTCCAGCTCACCCCAAACCATCTCGATTGGGTTCAGGTCCGGTGACTGTGGAGGCAAGGTCATCTGGCGCAGCACCCCATCACTCTCCTTCATGGTCAAATAGCCCTTACTTTCAAAGTTTTCCTAATTTTTCGGCTGACTGACTGACCTTTATTTCTTAAAGTAATGATGGCCACTCGTTTTTCTTTACTTAGCTGCTTTTTTCTTGCCATAATACAAATTCTAACAGTCTATTCAGTAGGACTATCAGCTGTGTATCCACCTGACTTCTCCTCAACGCAACTGATGGTCCCAACCCCATTTATAAGGCAAGAAATCCCACTTATTAAACCTGACAGGGCACACCTGTGAAGTGAAAACCATTTCAGGGGACTACCTCTTGAAGCTCATCAAGAGAATGCCAAGAGTGTGCAAAGCAGTAATCAAAGCAAAAGGTGGCTACTTTGAAGAACCTAGAATATGAAATATTTTCAGTTGTTTCACACTTGTTTGTTATGTATATAATTCCACATGTGTTAATTCATAGTTTTGATGCCTTCAGTGTGAATCTACAAAACTCTTTGAATGAGAAGGTGTGTCCAAACTTTTGGTCTGTACTGTATGTAAAAAAAAACGTATGCCGATTAGGTATCGATATGACTAATAACTTAATACTCAATTTAATAGGTTATTTACCAGTAGTTTAAAATGTGCATAGTATAATAAAAACATTTCTGGATCCACATTGCAAAAAAAGAGATATAAATTACAGAATAATGTATATTTCATGTACCCTCACGCAATGTCTCAAGAAAACTAAATGAGATAGACGAGGCGACAGATCATAATGAGGTGGTTATTATGGGGGACTTCAACTACCCAGATATAGACTGGGAAACTAAAACTTGTATATCTCATAAAGGAAACAGGTTCTTGTCAATAACCAAAGACGATTACCTTTCCCAACTGGTTCAGGGCCCGACTAGAGGGACGGCCATACTGGACTTGGTATTACCCAATAAACCTGACAGAACAACAGATGTGCAGGGTGGGGGACACCTGGGTAATAAGTGACCATAAAGTAATAACCTTCCAATTGTCATTCAAAAGAGTGTTTCTTCAGGGAGGAACAAAAATACCAAACTTCAAAAAGCTAAATTTAGCCAACTAAGAGAGGCCATAGGCCTAACTAACTGGGATAAAGTCCTTAAAAATAAAAATGCAGCCACACAAATAAAAATGCAGCCACAAAAGCGTCCTAAAATCTAATTGTGAGAGGTACATACCTTATGGGAATAAAAAGAAGGTTAAAGAACAAGAAAAAAACTATGTAGATAAATAGAACTGTAAAGAAAGCAATAAATGACAAAAAGAAAGCATTTAAATCACTAAAACAGGAGGGTAGCTAGGAAACACTGAAAACCTATAAGGAGAAAAATAGAATATGTAAAAAACAAATAAAAGCAGCCAAACTAGAGTCCGAGAGATTAATTGCGAGAGCAAAACTAACCCTAAAATGTTCTTCAGTTATATAAATGGTAAAAAGTATAAATCTGAAGGTGTCTGCGCTCCACAGAGTAATGAGGAGGGAATTGCAGAGAGCGATGAGGAGAAAGCAAAGCTATTAAATATTTGTATCTCATAATAACATAGTTACATAGTATATAAGGCCGAAAAAAGACATTTGTCCATCCAGTTCGTCCTGTTATCCTGCAAGTTGATCCAGAGGAAGGCAAAAAAAAACTGTGAGGTAGAAGGCAATTTTCCCCACTTAAGGGGGAAAAAAATTCCTTCCCGACTCCAATCAGGCAATCAGAATAACTCCCTGAATCAATGACCCCTCTCTAGTAGCTATAGCCTGTAATATTATTACACTCCAGAATTACATCCAGGCCCCTCTTGAATTCTTTTATTGTACTCACTATCACCACCTCCTCAGCCAGAGAGTTCCATAGTCTCACTGCTCTTACCGTAAAGAATCCTACAAGCCTTCTTTCCTCCAGATGCAGAGGGTGTCCTCTCGTCACAGTCACAGTCCTGGGGATTCACTGAAGAAAATAAACTTCCAGATTAAATGCAGAATGTAAAAGTTAATTTCCCATTAAAAGCGCCCTGTCTGACCCAGGAAGAAGTACAGCGACGTCTTAAAAAGATTTAAATAAACAAATCGCTAGGACCGGATGGCATACACCCCCATAATTAAGTAATGTCATAGCCAGACCCTTATTTCTGATATTCAAGGACTCTATACTGACAGGGAGTGTTCCACAGGATTGGCGCATAGAAAATGTGGTGCCAATATTCAAAAAAGGTCCAAAAACAGAGCCCAGAAACTATAGGCCGGTAAGTTTAACATCTGTCGTGGGTAATCTGTTTGAATGTTTTCTAAGAGATGCTATCTTGGAGTACCTCAATGAAAATAAGCAAATAACACCATATCAGCATGGCTTCATGAGGGATCGGTCATGTCAAACTAATTAAATCAGTTTCTATGAGGAGGTAAGTTCTAGACTTGACTGCGGTGAATCAATGGATGTCGTATATCTGGACTTCTCCAAAGCATTTGACACTGTACCACATAAAAGGTTAGTATATAAAATGAGAATGCTCGGACTGGGAGAAAATTTCTGTATGTGGGTAAGTAACTGGCTCAATGATAGAAAACAGAGGGTGGTTATTAACGGTGCACTCTCAGATTGGATCACTGTCACTAGTGGGGTACATCAGGGATCAGTATTGGGCCCTATTCTCTTCAATATATTTATTAATGATCTTATAGAAGGCTTGCACAGTAAAATATCAATTTTACAAATGTAAGGTTATGCACATGGGAAGGAATAATGCAAGTCACCCGTACATACTAATTGGTAAAACACTGGGTAACATTGACATGGAAAAGGATCTAGGAATTTTAATAAACAGCAAACTAAGCTGTAAAAAACTGTGTCAGTCAGCTGCTGCCAAGGCCAATAAGATAATGGGTTGCATCAAAAGGGGCATAGATGCCCGTGATAAGAACATAGTCCTGCCACTTTACAAATCACTAATCAGACCACACATGGAGTACTGTGTACAGTTCTGGGCTCCTGTGAACAAGGCAGACATAGTAGAGCTGGAGAGGGTTCAGAGGAGAGCAAATAAAGTAATAACTGGAATGGGGCAACTCCAGTACCCTGAAAGATTATTAACATTAGGGTTATTCACTTTAGAAAAAAGACAACTGAGGGGAGATCTAATTACTATGTATAAATATATCAGGGGTCAGTACAGAGATCTCGTCCATCATCTATTTATCCCCAGGAATGTGACTGTGACGAGGGGACATCCTCCGCGTCTGGAGGAAAGAAGGTTTGTACAAAAACATAGAAAAGGATTCTTTACAGTAAGAGCAGTGAGACTATGGAACTCTCTGCCTGAGGAGGTGGTGATGGTGAGTTCACTAAAAGAGTTCAAGAGGGGCCTGGATGTATTTCTGGAGTGTAATAATATTACAGGCTATAGCTACTAGAGAGGGGTCGTTGATCCAGGGAGTTAATCTGATTGGAGTCGGGAAGGAATTTGTTCCACCTTTCACTTGTAAAAACATTGTGAACTAAGTATGCTGCCATGTAGAGCGGCGCCCGGGGATCTCAATGCACTTACTATTATCCCTGGGCGCCTCTCCGTTCTCCCGTTATGCCCTCCGGTATCTTTACTCACTAAGTTATAGTAGGCGGTGTCTGCCCTTGTCCTGTGGGCGTCTCCTTCTCCTAGGCTGTAGCGCTGGCCAATCGCAGCACACAGCTCACAGCCTGGGAGGTTTTTTGCGGACCCATTGACTTGAATAGAGCCACGGAACGTGATTTGCAGGCAATAATAGGACATGTTCTATCTTTCAACAGAAAGGAAATACGGAATGCATACGGAGTACATTCCGTTTTTTTTTTGCGAAACCATTGAAATAAATTGTTCCATATACGGAACGCAAAAAACGGCCCGCAAATCAGAAAAAAAACCCAGTAGTGTGAAAGAGGCCTAATACTGGACAAAGCTAAGGTTTTGTTTTGCCTTACCTTGCACTGTGATGTAACCAATTTTTTGCTGTGACAAGAGAAAATCCTGCGTGCCAGCTGTCTTAAACTGAGAAGAAGGCGATTCTGATGATCTGACTATCCACCACGTGGCCAGAGAAGAAAATTAACAATAACAAAAACATTTCGTTGGTGTCCGTAATAACCTTAAAGGGGTTTTCCGGGATTTACGTATTGTTGGCCTATCCTCAGTGATCAATATAACATTGGCAGAGGCCCGACTCCTGGCACCCCCTCCAATCAGCCGTATGAACAGGCAGCTGCACTCTGTGAATGCTTTGCCCTCTTCCCAAGATATATAACCTCACATTCATCATCACATGGCTTAGGCGCAGCTCAGACCCATTCAAGTGAATGGGTCTGATGTGCAATACCAAGCACAGCTGCCGTTCAATCTATGGCATCGTGCTTAGTAAGCTGCAAGGAGACCGCTGCGCTCACTGCCTGTAGCTGTGGCAGGCTTTGGAGCCTTCAGAAGGCCAGAGGCTGCCACAGCTACCAAACGGCTCCTCTGATCTCGGTACAGGGGAGAAATTTAGGCCCGGGAGCGCAGCACTTCCCAGGAAAGCCCTCTTAAAATGCCTTGGCCGCAATTGACCATGGCATCTGGGGGATTAATCTTCCATGATCGGTGTTATCACCGATCACAGACATTGTCTGCTGTGTAAATCAGCAGGCACCCAGCAGCTATGACACCCGCTCAGCTTCTGAGTAGACCCCATTTTTTAAGATCAGACTCCCACCGTATATATGTAAGGTGGAGGTTGGAAGTGGTTAAGGCTACTTTCACACTGGCGTTCGGTGCGGATCCGTCTTGTATCTGCACAGACGGATCCGCACCGATAATGCAAACGATTGTATCCGTTCATAACGGATCCGTTTGCATTATTCATAAAAAAAAAAGTCAAAACAGATCCGTCGTGACTTACATTGAAAGTCAATGGGGGACGGATCTGTTTTCAATCTCACCATATTGTCAGTGAAAAACGGATCCGTTCCCATTGACTTACATTGTAAGTCAAGACGGATCCGTTTGGCTCCGCATCGCCAGGTGGATCCTTATCCATTCAGAATGCATTGGGGCTGAACTGATCCGTTTTGGGCTGCTTGTGAGAGCCCTGAAACAGATCTCACAAGCGGACCCAGAAACACTAGTGTGAAAGTAGCCTAATATGGTCTATGCAGAATGACTTGTCTTTTGTTTTGATCCTTGGGAAATCAACAATTTTTTTTTTTTTTAGCCATGTCTATTGGATTAAAGTCTAAAAGTACTGATTTAATGATTTTAGTCCTCTTTTTCACATCCATTCCAGCTTCAGAGGTTGTGTGCAAACAGAATATTGATGGCCTATCATCAGGAAAGACCATTGATGTAAAATTGCTGGCAGTCCTACTCTCAGCACCCCCTCTGATCAGCTTTTTGTTTCTTTCATGGCTCTGTCTACCTGCATGCCATCTACTTTGTAGGGGATGAAGCTTCAATATGCAGTGGCCGAAGAGGAGTGAGTGGAGGATTGGAACTGGTGGTTGTGGCCCACAGTGGTCTTGGTAGTACTCACAGATCTCAGTGGCGATCCCTACTCTTGCTCTCCCTATGGCTGAGCAGTGACTGGTGGGTGCACCCTTTCTTCCCTTGGGGGACACCCTTGTATTGGAGCTCCTGCCTGGTGTGCAGTAAGGTTCTTATTAGGGCCTCATGCATAGGAAAATATGTATTTTGCGTTCTGCAAAGTGCAGATACCGTCCGTTGCATTTGAATTTTTGGCAGACCAATTGAATTCAGCAGGTCCGTGTTCCGCATTTTGTGGGTAAGTATCGGACATGTTCTTTCTTTTTGCAGAATGGGCATATGGATGAGGAAAGCACACAGGTCATTCCCAAAAAAGATAGAATATGTCTGCAAAATGCAGACCACTAACCCATTGAAGTCAAATAAAATTGCGGATGGCACACACACAGCATCTGTATTTTGTAGATCTGGAATAGCAGGGTACATGTTCAAACCTGCCGCACCATCATATATGGGGAAAGTAACCCCTTGGGGGTCGCCATGTTCAAACTCCCCAGCGTTTATTTAGTTATCCCCTGTCTTTTATCCTAATATGTGACTGTACTTTATCATGGACCTATATGTCTTAATATTCACTGCTGCTTTACTCTAGACATTACACACTCATTGCCCTAATCCAAATGTGCTCATTAAATTGGCCTAGTCTTCTTATCTTCATCAGTCTTTCTAAAATGCTCTACTCTGTGAGAACATCGGAGCATCTTGTTTGCTGGTTTTGACCCTTATCAGAAGATGATATTCTCATTGAGGATTCATTTCCTCTTTCTGGCTGCTTGTAACTTGTGAATGTAATTGAAATTTCCATTGTGATAATAATTACAATGAAGAGAGGATCCTTTTAATGAAAGGTCGGAGATAGAGTGCTTCAAGAGAAGTTGAAGTCAACTCATAAGATAAGTAACTTTCGCGTGACTGTGATAAGAAGATGCGAGCTGTGAATATAAATGAGGGAGTACGCCGCTGCTTTGTGTGTTTATGGCGCTCCATCAAGATTTACAGTTATTGCCTTCTAAAATAAAGCCATTATTGGAAACGCTGACGTTTAATGGGTTTTTCCACTTTTGTGCGAATAAAATTGAATCTTTGTATGATAAAAAGTTATGAATTGTAAGCAGTCTGCAATAAAGGTTCAGCTGGGTGTTACCAGTTGGGAGTGTATCCTGGTAGCACTGATTGGATAGTGTTATACTGTACAGGGACACGCGTGCCTTCGTCCGGGGGTAACGCCATCACTGTGAAATCTCGTATTTAAAACCCCTATCCTCCAATGAGATGCTGCCTCCAAAATGAGACTCTCCATCACCTGGGAGTGCCGTTGGCGCACGACGCGCGAACGCCTCCGCCCGACCGGCGTCACGCCGATCCGCCCATCACCACGCAACACGAGGTCACTTGATGCAGAAGCCACGGTGTAGAGACGCACAGGTGAGAGGCGCAGAGCGCGGCACCGCGCAGTCGCGCTTACCCATCCCAGGCAGAGGAGATCAGTGAAAGTTAACCGACGCCGTTCTCACCACAGACTGCATGTGACCAATAAATACATATCCATACCAAGGAGGTAATCTCGAACGGTTGACATGATTAATCAAAAAACCCTACTATGATCAGAATATACACTAACATATACTATATATAATATATATATAATATATATAGTAATTAAAATAGATAAATATGATTGTAATATGCTGCCGTATGTGTTATTCCAAATCCAATGATTAAAAGCTAAATAAATAAATATTATAATTAGAGGTGGGACGAAGTGGTAGCTGCAAATACAGTGGAGGAGTTTAAGCATGCATGGGATGGACATAAGGCCATCCTTCATATAAGATAAATACATAGTATTCAGTATATTGGGCAGACTAGATGGGCCAAATGGTTCTTATCTGCCGACACATTCTATGTTTCTATGAATCCAATTTTTCTAGAATCCGAATCCGAAAAGGTTCTCGAATCCTACGAATCCTGTACGTAAGAATTGTGTGAACGGTGTAAGAAACAAAGTGATCCAAACTCAATATTCTTTAATATGAAAAAATAAAGAGTCCTTACTTATTTAACAAAGTATTCGGATTTGGATTTGAAAAAAATTGGAAATACAGGGTAATACAGCGCATATACCTCTTACATCCAGTGACGTCTCTGTGATGTAGATGTTTTCTGTCCTCATCTTCTCCTTTCAGACCTTCAGATCGGACCTCCAGTTTTCAGCCATTTTTCGTCTCTGCAGTTTGACAAAAAAAAATCTTAGTTTACTACTTTTCCATCATTCTCGCATCTTTTGGACAAATCATCCTACCACAATACTGTGCCGCTGTGCTCCCCAATACAATACTGCAGAAACAGATAAACCACCTGATAATACTAGTACCACACAGAGCGCCCCATATAAAATACCCCTTCTTTGTGGCCTTAGTAAATGCCCCCATAGTGTCCCCCAATAATGTGCCAGTAAAAAGAGCCCCCCATAATGCCCCCCAATAATGTGCCAGTAAGTGTCCCCATAGATGCCCCCCATGTGCCAGTATCAAGTGCCAAACCCCCCCATGTGCCAGTATCAAGTGCCTCTCTCCTTCCCCCCATGTCCCAGTATCATAGTGCCATCTCGCGCCCCCCCCCCCAAAGTGTGAGTATCAAGTGCCTCTCTCCTTCCCCCCCACTATGTGCCAGTATCATAGTGCCATCTCCCCCTCCCAATGTGCCAGTATCAAGTGCCTCTCTCCTTCCCACGCACCTCCCCATGTGCCAGTATCATAGTGTCATCTCCCCCACAATGTGCCAGTATCATAGTGCCATCTCCTCCCCAATGTGCCAGTATCATAGTGCCATCTCCCCCCCCCCCCAATGTGCCAGTATCAAGTGCCTCTCTCCTTCCCCCCCACTATGTGCCAGTATCATAGTGCCATCTCCCCCCTCCCAATGTGCCAGTATCAAGTGCCTCTCTCCTTCCCACCCACCTCCCCATGTGCCAGTATCATAGTGCTATCTCCCCCCCAATGTGCCAGTATTAAGTGCCTCTCTCCTTACCCCCCCATGTGCCAGTATAATAGTGCCATCTCCCCCCCCCCAATGTGCCAATATCAAGTGCCTCTCTCCTTCCCACCCCCTATGTGCCAGTATCATAGTGCCACCCCCCCCCCCAATGTACCAGTATCATAGTGCCATCTCCCCCCCCCTTCCAATGTGCCGGTATCAACTGCCTCTCTCCTTCCCCCCCCCACCCCATGTGCCAGTATCATAGTGCCAAACTCCCCCCCATGTGCCAGTATCATAGTGCCATCTCCCCCAATGTGCCAGTATCATAGTGCCACCCCCCCCCCCCAATGTGCCAGTATCATAGTGCCATCTCCCCCCCCTTCCATTGTGCCAGTATCAAGTGCCTCCTGCTCCCCCCATGTGGCAGTAACAGTCCGGTATTAAAAAAAAAAAACACTTATACTTACCTCCATGTCAGCGATGCGATGCAGCCTCTTCCGGCCGGTGTCCCGCGCTGTATGTCTATATATGGAGTCAGTGCTTGTGTATTTCAGAAAAGTTTCTCCTGGGACTCGAACCCGCGACCTTCTGCATTAGAGGCAAGGCACCTAACCACACAGCTACAAGAGCTGCATAGCCACTGCCTTAAAAAATATGAGACTTCTACTGTAGACTCTGTCATAGCTTTGATAGCCAGTGTACATCCATACACATGACAGCTGCCCCAGCACACTCAGCTCTGCTATATCTCTATATGACAGCTGCCCCAGCACACTCAGCACTGCTACATCTATACACATAACGGCTGCCCCAGCACACCCAGCTCTGCTACATCTATACACATAACAGCTACCCCAGCACACCCAGCGTTGCTACATCTATACACATGACAGCTGCCCCAGCACACTCAGCTCTGCTATATATTTAATAAAGATATAGCAGAGCTTAGTGTGCTGGGGCAGCTGTCATGTGTATAGATGTAGCAGAGCTGAGTGTGCTGGGGCAGCTGTCATATATATATATAGAGATATAGCAGCTGAGTGTGCTGGGGCAGCTGTGATGTGTATAGATGTAGCAGAGCTGGGTGTGCTGGGGAAGCTATCATATATAGAGATATAGCAGAGCTGAGTGTGCTGGGGCAGCTGTCATATAGAGATATAGCAGAGGTGGGTGTGTTGGGGCAGCTGTCATGTGTATAGATGTACACTGGCTTTAACAGCTAACAGAGTCAGTGGCTATGCATCTCTTATAGCTGTGTGGTTAAGTGCTTTGCCTCTGATACAGAAGGTCATGGGTTCAAGTCCCAGCAGACACTCATCTCCCTCTCCTGCTGCAGCACAAGCAAGGCACCTGTATCGCTGAGGACAGCAATACAAATGACTATGCCCGGGATTCGTCGGATTTGAATTTTGTTAATGAGGTCAGGATTCGAGTCCACGAATCCTTCGAATCCAGCAAGATTCGAGGGATTTGTGGATTCGACGGATTTGTCGTCCCACCTCTAATTATAATAATATGAAAAATTTCCTATGCAAAAATTCATATATCCCTGTGAGGAATACAGTACAGTAAATAACAATGTGCCTAGTGCATTCTATTTATACGTTATAAATTCATGATGAATGAAGTGAAATATGTATGTTAAGATTGAAAATGTGCAAAAAAAAAAGGTCTCAAGCAAGTTTTTTTAAATGAAAAGTGAGCAGTGAAGAAAGTGAAGGCAAATGTTGTGACAAAGGTGAACCAAAAAAATGCGGACAAGATAAGGCATTTTCTATGAGAGTGTCGGCGATGTGCAGTCCGTAAAATGTGGAACGCACATTGCCGGTGTCTGTGTTTTGCAGATCCGCAAAACACATACGGACATGTGAATGGACCCTAAAAAGAACTATTGTTAAGTATAGTAAATACAGCGAAATGCTATTAAATTATTTCCATAGTCAAGAGAGACCACCAAATCCAAAGCATCTAATGGAAGTCAACATGAATCTGCTGGAGCTTGCCCTGTCAATACACAGCATCCTATGGAGATAAGGAGAAAAACAGAAAATAATCATAAAAATTAAAACCACATAATAAAGGCATATGCAAGATCCACAGTCGTGGCCTGGGCGATCAGAGGAATGATGAGAAACCCAAATTCTCATTCAGACCACCGGGACCCAAAGTCCAAATCCAACGCAAATCAACCATAATACAGTCAATTGCCCTTACCTTTAAAAAATCTTGGGTTAGAGGCATGAAAATCCTTTAAGTGTTTGGCGACCGGTTTCAAATCCCTGCTCCTTTCAATATCTTTAGCAGAGATTATATCCTTCACATGTTCACGCACTCTTATTTTAAATTCCCGAGTAGTTAAACCCACGTATATTTTGGGGCATGGACAGGAAGCATAGTAGATCACCCTAGAGCTGGAGCAGGTAAGATGGTGTTGAATTTTAAAAGTTTTTTGTCCTGATGGATCCACAAAGTCATTTGCCTGCTGCATATTAGGGCATGCACCTACCACACGGTTTAAAGCCCCCTTGTGGTCTACCTGCTCCAGGAAAATCCTGAGGCGGTATTGGCTCAAAATAACTCCTGACTAGAATGTCCCGTAGAGTATTTGCTCGCCGGGCCGTGAAAGATGGATGTGACGATCAAAATCTTTGCAAAATTGGGTCCATTAGCAAGACAGATCAATGTCTAGCCACGGACCTCCCACCGCGAGTGGTAAGTGGTCACATACCTGATTTTGTTGTCCTCACTTTTTTTTTTCTTTGAATTGTGTAGTTCTGTGCCCTGGCTCGTAAATATGCCCTCTTAATGGAATGTTGTCTGTAACCTCTTATCACAAAACGATCCTTTAAGTCGTTGGCCTGTTTCTCAAAAGTCTTGTCATCTGACTCATCCAAAAAATCTATTTTGTCTTTATGGTATATATAGGAGAGCTTGATGTTCTGGGCATTATTGTTGAGGACCCCAAAGAACTCTTGCAATTGTTCTTCAGTACCCTGCCAGATCATAAAAACGTCATCAATGTACCACGCCCAAAAAATGGCGCGGTCCATGATGGCGTGTCTGTCTGACAAAAATAAATCTCTCTCCCACAGCCCCAGGAAAAGATTTGCTTTGCGGTTCCCTGGAGCTGCAAAAAGAAAGCTCCATTAAAATGAAAAAGAATTCCTTGTAAGAACAAACTGCAAGAGCTGTAACAAAAATGAGGCCAACTCCTGCATCACATTATGCGCTTTAAGAAAAAAATTCCACCGCCTGTAACCCATCAGAATGTTTAATGCTGGTATACAGGGATTCCACATTGCACGTCACCAGAAAAATGTCTTCCTCCAGACAAATCCCCTGTAACTTTTGTAATAGATCTGATGTGTCCCAAATATATGATGATAAAGTCTCCATCATAGGTTCTAGATGGAAATCCGAAAATTTGCAGATGTTATCCACCAGACTACCTTGTCCTGATATAATGGGCCTATCTGGTGGTACTGATGCATGTTTGTGGACTTCGAAACAATATCTTTCTCTAATGCCGAATCCAAAATCTTCATCAATTCAGATATAAAAGGAGGACAAAGGATTGAAAGTTAATTTCTGATAATTTTTATTCTTCAGTTGTCTATATGCTTCAGTTAGATACATATTCCGTGGCCACACCACCAAATTGCCCCCTTTGTCTGCTGGTTTGTAGACTACATCAGATAGATTTTTCAACTTGGTCAGACTTTGTCGTTGTTTCCTAGTAAGATTGTCTTGATAAATAAATTTAGACATTTCCTGAAAGTCCTTGCTGACCATCTTGACAAATAAGTCTACTGCAGGACACAGTGATAGTGGGGGAAATGTTTGTGATCTTTTGCGTATCTCAGCGGGCACGTCACTTATAGCTACTCCCTCCTGTTCAGATAAGTTCTCCAAAGTTTGGAGGGCTATTTGTTCACACTCAGTATTTAAAATTTCTGGACTCTGGTCTTAATAATGCCATCGTCTCATCATCAAGGAACGTCTATCACGGTCGGCGTGACTATCACATACGTGACGCAGAGGGAGGGAACAAGGAAGGCCCTGCCCAAGTGAGAGGGAAGGTGGTGACCCCTGACTCACCTAGCGGCTGGCGCCTGGCTGCCCTGACGTCCCTAGACGGGTTCCTCACCCGTACGCCGATCACGTGCCTAAAGCCCTGGCTTTCCCTAAGCTGAGCCCTAGATAGTGAACAGGGCGGTGGGAACACTAGTCCGCACCACTAGCTCTAAAGGAAAACACCAAGGGAAGGACAGACAATACAAACTCAACATATAATCCCAGGTGGGCGACAACAGGAGACAACAAGAAGCCCAACAGGGATCCGGAGGGTAGCACTCTGGAACGACAACCAGGATTCACAACTCCAGTGGGTCAGTATAGATATCCAGGCAGGAAGCTCTATAACTGGCAACTAGAGAAGTGTGAGGGGAGAATATAAGGAGGTTGGGAGTGGCAGACAAGAAACAGCTGAGGAGGAGAAGCTACGGATCCCTGATTGAGACAAAAAGGATAGCAAGGCAAACACAGAAAACAATCACTAAGAAACAACGTGATCTTTAGATATAGAGCGCGCAGCCACCCGCTGCGACCTCCTGACCCCGGGTATAACGGAGTCAGACGTGGCTCTTGATACCCTCGTGACAACGTCCAAACATGTATAGATCCTTGATCACCAGAAATTGATCGAAGTGAGAGCTAGGTGCGTATGATAATCCCTTCTCCAATAACGAGATATCAACATCAGAAAATACATGGTCCGACAGATTAATTACCTAAGATCTTTATCATGTGGCTTGGTGTTAGTAGTAGAGTCCTGTTGTCTTTTTCCCCGGGCCTTGTCCATGGTCCAGATATTTCTCCAGAAAGGCTCTATTCCACCACACCCGTGTTCTCTTGTGCAGTAACTGCTGTAATGAATTCTGGGTCTCTCTGATCGCCCCTCTATTACCCAGGCCACCAACTGCCCCCTCGTCCTTGAAAACGGCATCCAATTGTGAAAGCCAGGATTGTTCCCTGGCACTCCAATTCTTCACAATTACACCTACTCACTTTTTTTGTTCACCTTTGTCACAACATTTGCCTTCATTTTCTTCACTGCTCACTTTTCATTTAAAAAACTTGTTTGTGACCCTTTTTGTTTTGCACATTTTCAATCTTAACATACATATTTCACTTCATTCATCATGAATTTATAACGTATAAATAGAATGCACTAGGCACATTGTTATTTACTGTACTGTATTCCTCACAGGGATATATGAACTTTTGTATAGGAAATTTTTTATATACAGTCAGGTCCATAAATATTGGGACATCAACACAATTCTAACATTTTTGGCTCTATACACCACCACAATGGATTAGAAAGGAAACAAACAAGATGTGCTTTAACTGCAGACTGTCAGCTGTAATTTGAGGGTATTTACATTCAAATCAGGTGAACGGTGTAGGAATTGCAACAGTTTGCATATGTGCCTCCCACTTGTTAAGGGACCAAAAGTAATTGGACAATTGGCATCTCAGCTGTTCCATAACCAGGTGTGTGTTATTCCCTCATTATCCCAATTACAATGAGCAGATAAAAGGTCCAGAGTTCATTACAAGTGTGCTATTTGCATTGGGAATCTGTTGCTGTCAACTCTCAAGATGAGATCCAAAGAGCTGTCACTATCAGTGAAGCAAGCCATCATTAGGCTGAAAAAACAAAACAAACCCATCAGAGAGATAGCAAAAACATTAGGCGTGGCCAAAACAACTGTTTGGAACATTCTTAAAAAGAAGGAACGCACGGCTGAGCTCAGCAACACCAAAAGACCCGGAAGACCACGGAAAACAACTGTGGTGGATGACCGAAGAATTATTTCCCTGGTGAAGAAAACACCATTCACAACAGTTGGCCAGATCAAGAACACTCTCCAGGAGGTAGGTGTATGTTTGTCAAAGTCAACAATCAAGAGAAGACTTCACCAGTGAATACAGAGGGTTCACCACAAGATGTAAACCATTGGTGAGCCTCAAAAACAGGGAGGCAAGATTAGAGTTTGCCAAACGACATCTAAAAAAGCCTTCACAGTTCTGGAACAACATCCTATGGACAGATGAAACCAAGATCAACTTGTACCAGAGTGATGGGAAGAGAAGAGTATGGAGAAGGAAAGGAACTGCTCATGATCCTAAGAATACCACCTCATCAGTGAAGCATGGTGGTGGTAGTGTCATGGTGTGGGCATGTATGGCTGCCAATGGAACTGGTTCTCTTGTATTTATTGATGATGTGACTGCTGACAAAAGCAGCAGGATGAATTCTGAAGTGTTTCGGGCAATATTATCTGCTCATATTCAGCCAAATGCTTCAGTGCAGATGGACAATGACCCTAAGCATACTGCAAGAGCAACCAAATCGTTTTTTGAGGGAAAGAAGTGGAATGTTCTGCAATGGCCAAGTCAATCACCTGACCTGAATCCGATTGAGCATGCATTTCACTTGCTGAAGACAAAACTGAAGGCAAAATGCCCCAAGAACAAGCAAGAACTGAAGACATTTGCAGCAGAGGCCTGGCAGAGCATCACCAGGGATGAAACCCAGCGTCTGGTGATGTTTATGTGTTCCAGACTTCAGGCTGTAATTGACTGCAAAGGATTTGCAACCAAGTATTAAAAAGTGAAAGTTTGATTTATGATAATTATTCTGTCCCATTACTTTTGGTCCCTTAACAAGTGGGAGGCACATATGCAAACTGTTGTAATTCCTACACCGTTCACCTGATTTGGATGTAAATACCCTCAAATTAAAGCTGACAGTTTGCAGTTAAAGCATATCTTGTTCATTTCATTTCAAATCCATTGTGGTGGTTTATAGAGCCACAAATTTTAGAATTGTGTCGATGTCCCAATATTTATGGACCTGGCTGTATATTATAATGTTTATTTATCTTTTAATCATTGGATTTGGAACAACACATATGCAGCATATTACAATCATATTTATCTATTGCAATTACTATAGTATATGTTGGTGTATATTCTGATCATAGTAGGGTTTTTTGATTAATCATGTCAACTGTTCGAGATAAGCTCCTTGGTATGGATATGTATTTATTGGTCACATGCAGTTTGTGGTGAGAACGGTGTCAGTTAACATTGACTGATCTCCTCTGCCTGGGATGGGTGCGCGCGACTGCGCGGTGCCGCGTTCTGCGCCTCTCACCTGTGCGTCTCTACGCCGTGGCTTCCGCATCCTGTGGCCTTGTGTCGCGTGGTGATGGGCGGATCGGCCTGACACAGGGCGGGAGGAGGGAGGTGGCGGAGGCGTTCGCGCGTCGTGCGCCCTTGGCATTCCCAGGTGATGGAGATTCTCATTTAGGAGGCAACATCTCATTGGAGGATAGGGGTTTTAAATGAGAGATTTCAAAGTGATGGTGTTACCCCCAGACGAAGGCATGCCGAAACGAGCGTCGGGGGAGCGCCATCTAGGTCCTCATAGTCCGGTTGTTTGGTGAGTCTTTATTACATTGTTCTGTTTGTGATCGTGTCCATTATCATCTTGGGGCCTGTTTGTACATATGCGCTATTGGTCATTGTGATGGTAACTACTGTTCATGATCCTGTTATTGCTGATTCATTGTGATATTGTTTTACTCAGCATCTTTTCTGTATTGTATTTAACAACTAGTGCGGTCTGTGTAGAGCCGGGATGGTGTTTTTTTCTGTCACTTCCTTCTTTTTTTAACGGCATGATGTCTGTTATATATTGTATATGTAATAAAATATATTTTTATGGGTACTTATGAGCTCCATGTTCTTTCTGTTTTTTGGTTTGGTGTATTTGTGAGCTTGTACCAAGCTACTATATATGGGTGTCCCTCTATTGGCCACAACACTTGTTACATGATGGTTTATGGCATTAGGGACATTAATGGTCGTTTGTATTAATGACTTATAGAGTCACTGGTGCGGAATGCCAAGGGATCAGGAAAAAACTTATTCAGGGATAAACCGAGATCAGTGCAGGCAGAATATGTGAAATCCAGTAAACAGTATTAAGTCAGGGCAGGCAGCTCAGGGTTAGTACGGAGATCAGGTAGAAGTTAGGACAAGCAAAGAAAGGTCAAAACCCAGGAAACGGGCAGCAGTCATTATACTGGCAAATTAACGTAATCACACCTTAGCAGGAACTAGCGAACTGGAACTTAATGCTCAGGCAACTGCCCACACTGGAAGGTGACTTATATGCTTCTGGATAACCATCCATTGGTTGGTGAAGATCATGGTGCACACAAGCGTGCTCTACTGGCAGGGCCGTCTGGAAGCGGGCTACAGCCTGCAAGAAGAGACAGCAGTTACTCTGGTGGCCTTGCGCACCAGGAAGTAGAAGGATGAGACCGGCAGGCCCGAGCTGCTGGCCAACAGGATGAGAGGGGCCGGTGAGCAGAGTGGCGGGCCCACCAGGGAAAGCAGAATGGAGGCGGTATATATAGAGGTGTCTGTTCTGAATGTTTTTCATATATTTTATTGCCCCTTACCTCGTACTGAAGTTTCAGTAATTCCACAGTCAACTTTCCAGTACTTTTCTCCGATCTGTCGAAGATGGCTTGTCGTCTGTTTACATGAATGGAACTTCTCTGTTCTTCCATGGAGATGGATTGTCAGAATTGTAATGTGAAGAAATGTCTAAAAAGAGTTCTAAAACAATATGAGCATAATTGTTCCGTGGCTCATTACGTTTCTCTATTTTCATCCTGTCTTCTGCTGTTCTGAGCTATTGCTGGAGATGTATCTTTATTCATTTTGCTGAAACATCTTGACAGCCCCAAAGTTTAATTATAATTATCAGCTGTGTTCCGTATCCAAGGAGCCTTCTACCATCATGAGATTATTGCCGCTTATGGGTCTGTACGTTGCAATTTATAACATTATATGACCTTTTATTTTAGCAATCATTAGTATAATGAGACAATCTTATCTTTTTCACTACACTTATTCATTACTATTCTCTAATTTATTGCAGTGGGCACTCCAGGTAGAGGAAGGCTTTTTGCTAATGTCTACAGTTGTCAGGAAGTCTCTAAGTGCCGCTTTTTGAGAAACTGGATGGTTGAAGAAGAGAGCGCTTGAACATTAAAAGTCAAATATCTGCAGGAAAATCGTAGATGCAGTTGATCACATTTTTTGTCTAACGTGTGAATCAGCTTAGTATATGTAAATATTGCAAAACAGAAACCTCAAGGATTAGCAGATATATTAGGGTATGGCCACAAAGCCAGGTTTGCCATATGCCCTTCATTCAATTTCTTTGGGACCGTTGAAAATAGCCGAGCGCTGGCTTGGCTATTTCCGTCGAGCTTCTAGAAGTGAATGGGAGTGGTGGCCGGACATGCACGGTGCGCTCCCATTCACTTCTATGGGGAGCCGGCTTGGTGGTGGCCGGACCGGAGTCCTCCAGCCACCACCTTGCGGGGCTCCGTTCTCGATATAGGTGCGGGTCCCAGCGGATGAGACAACGCCTTTGAAGGAGAAATGTACATTTCTTCCTTCAAAAATCAAGAGCTTTTCAACAAGTGCTGAATTTCCTAAAACACAATTGGGATTTTTATGGAATTTCAAGATCAGTCTGCAAGTTTCCAAAACTATTCTCCCCACGTTTAAGTGGAGGACAGATTTCCAAATTTCCGTAACCAACAATTATGATCCTCTACTTTTAGAACGGTGCTCTTCCCATGTTGTTCCTCCTGAAAATGAAGAAGTAAAATGGGAAACTGGGTGTTACTGCTCTCCTGGTCAATAGGGTGTGATGAATATTGGCCCTGCTGTGTTTGGAACACAAATGCCAACAAAAGAATGGATGAAAATATATTGGTGGTGCACAAAGCCCAGCAGATGTAGAAGTAAATTTACAGTAAGCAGTCCAGACGTGGTTTTTCAAGAGTTTTATAGCGATGACCTAACGTCTTCAGTATCTGATCGGTGGAGGTCCGACACCCGGGACCACCGCCGATCAGCTGTTTGAGAAGGCATCGGTGCTCCTGTGAGCATCGCGGACTTCTCTGAGCTTACCAAGCACAGCTCTGTACATTGTATAGCGCCTGTGTTTGGTATCATAGGTATCGAGTTGCGCCTAGGCCACGTGACCGATGAGCGTGACGACACTGGCCTAGGGCGGACAGACAAAATATTTTATGCTCATTTCAAGTGCTTGTTTGTGAGTACAATAAATAGAATTTCATTTACAAGTACCGTGGATGCTGCACTATGTTGCCGTTCTTTTGAAGGTGCTGGAGTGTGTGAGATTTTGCTGGGCAGCGTGCAGCGTGGAGCGAGGATCAGGGCGTTTGCCTGTGAGAAACAAATTACCTGTGTGCACAAGTGGCTACATTTTTTCTGGGAGAAGCGCGGACCAGAACCTATTTTCTTCTATTATTACATACAGGAGAGAGGACCGGCTCCTGTCATCTGGACTGCTGCTATCATATCAATAATCTTTTGGGGTATACACGGACTACAGTTTTTTACTGTTGCTTTGTCTTGTATTTACTGGCCTAGGAAAAGCTGTGAGCACTGCTGCCTTCTCAAAAAGCTGATCGGTGGGAGTGGCGGACCCCCACTGATCAGATACTGATGACCTATCCAGAGGATAGGTTATCAGTATTAAAATCTCAGAAAACCAGACAAAACTTATATTATGACTTGTATTTCTGTGAATGGTGCCTCTTCTTCTGTATGAACGACCGTATGCCAGGGTGGTAGTATAACACCCTTAGCACCCACGAATAACCCCCTGTTATCTTTGGTCGAAATGAATAGGAATATGTGTTTGGAAGTTGAACTGACTCAAGAAAAATGACCTTGGGCTGATTGTACTGCTTCCCGGAAGACATTCCACTTGTAACCGATTGTTGGCAGCATCCCTTTATGTTTAGTAACAATGACGGACATCCTTTCAGTTAAAATGTCAAATATTTTATCAAACTCTTTTCTCTGTTTGTTTGCGCCTTAACATTCCTTTTCAGTTCCCATGAACCAGAATAGTAATGCAGTCACGTTCACACTTTCTGTAGGCTACTTTAACAGGCCCGGTTTTAATGACTAGCGACAGCATCATTATTTCTCTCATACCATGATTTCAGTCTTATTAGTAGTCTCAGCAGTAGGAAACAAGGATTCTGGTTGGATTAGACCAGTGCTTAGAGAAAGCATTTCACCAGTTAATGTCAAGGTTGAATCTGCGGCTTTTCCGAATATTTTTTTTTTAAGTTGTTATTATCGCTGTTGTAGAAAATCTTATTTCTTGCTGCACGGCAAAAGTGGCCCAATGTTGTAGTGGTCCAAGTTTAAAGAAGGCGATACAACACAAGAGAGCGGGGTCAGCAGTACAACAGTGCAGCACAAAACACCATCCCAGCAGAACCAAGTATCACAGTGCGGCATAAAATACCACCCCAGGAGCTGTCCCTCTGTGGTGGCCATCAATGGTTGCTATTTTCTGTCCTCCTGCACCAATTGTCTCTAAGATATTGAGCAAGGAAAAAATAAAATACCTCACTGTCACTCCAATTCTTCGTCTCTGGTGCTGGCCACTAACCCCTTTGCCAACTTGCGCCTGAATATGCCTGTGTCTCGGGTGGCCAGATGTCCAGCTTTAGGCCAGAGAGTCTGGTTTCCTGGCACCCTGTCCTCCGTCCAGGGCAGGACCTGGTAAGACGCTGAAATCAGGGGCGGACTGGGAACTTAAAGTGGCACTGGAAAAAATACTGCCTGGAATCGTCCTCCTTTTCAGTGGCTTCACGCTCGGACAGCAGCATTGCACCATCTGAAGGTGGGAAAACCGAGGCTTCTGTCACCACCTAGTTAGTGAGTACTCTGTGACTGACTGAGGGTAAATGGAAGCACTCCAGGTCCTGCGCAGCTCACCTTTAGGTCCTCCTGGCAATGAGGGGGGTGGCTCAGCTAAATCAGGGTGTGGCTTAGCAGGATTGGGGGCGTGGCCCGATAATATCTGGCTTGTTGGGATGAAGCAAGTGACCACCCTACCTATCCCTGCGCTATCTGTACACTGTCTCATATAATGGTCTATGAGGGTGAACAGCAGGGACCCATGGTCTCTGATGCCACACTGCAGTACTGAACTGTATCACAATCCTGAGGACAGTGATACCATTGAATTCAGGGGGACACCTGCGGCCACCGGCCAGGTACATAAATGAACACTTAGAGCATCAGATCATTATTTACCCGGCCACAGGCAGTGAGGAGGGCTCAGGCAGCCCCCTGGGCATCAGCCCACCTGGAAATTTCTCTGTAGGGGGTATGGTCAGCCGGCCTCTGCTTCACTGTATTTATGTCCACTTTAGACCATTTTGACATGCTCACATGCTGTCAATTTGTGATGGATGCAGCTTCCTTTGTCTAGAACATGGGTCACCCAATCCATTTCCACCTGCCATGTCCAGACAGGGATAAAGTAGAGAAATGACCCAAGTGGACCACTCTCTGCATTCTCTTCTATAGGAAACAGGAAAACAACTAAGCAAGTGTGTGCCTAAAGTGCATGCTTCATTTCAGCCTGGCTGTGTCTAGGTAGGTGGGAGGGAGGAGCACCTACAGTTTGATCATCACTGGGGAAGTAAAGCAGCGTATTTCACCAAAGAGCACCCGCGGGTTTGAGTATCTGATGGCACCTGCTACTATACAAACTATACATCCCCAATCTCGGCATCTTTCCCTATCTCCAATGCTACCCTTAGGTTATGGTTGAAGACTCTAAAGGGCCACTATGAGCACATATCGTTGGAGAGATACGTTTATGCCCTCTGCTACAGTACCTCACCCATAAACTAGTACCTATGCCAGGGATCGACAACCTTTGGCATTCCAGCTGCTGTCAAACTACAACTACCAGTTTCCAACCCACAGAAATAAATGAAGCATTCTGCGAGTTGTAGTTTCTGAACAGCAGGAGTGCTGGAGGTTGCCAATCCCTGACCTATGCCTTACATTCCATGCAGACTCTTGCGTGTGTTATTTGCGGTGCAAGGGCTCATGTGGGCACCTTGGCCAGTCCTGATCTTCTTAGCCAATGTTTTCTGATAGCTCAAGAAGGGTTTCAGGAGAATGGAAGACAAGGGATGGGGATTACCCTGCTGCCGAGCTAAGCCGCATTCAATAATGAAAATTGAGCTGCTTTTTGAGGGGTAAAACCTCATAGGGACCTGTAGTGACAACTCATGGTTGGTGTCACCTTTGAACAGAATGCATATTAAACAGTTGAAGCATCTTCTCTGCTGGAAACGCTGATGAGTTTTGCATTGTGCTGTTTCAGTTCTGGGAGAATGGCCTGAACATTGCTCTTCTTTTGGAATAAATCCAAAAAATAGCATATACATTATAACGAACACCTAATTAGAAGCATCCGTTGAATTCTGCACTGTATTAAAGAATGATACAATATATAATAAAATACATAATGCTATAAACAACCAAGTTCTGGAAGCGCAGGGGATACAATGACGGGTTGTAGTCCCATCCCCCAGCTGTCACCGCTCAGGTTGGTGACATCGCTGTATGTAACGGTAGTCGTGTAGATTTACTTTGGTGAATATTGATGCAGCATCTCGTGAAGACAAGATAAAAGATTTAAAGCTTCTCAAGTTTGTCTCAGGTGACCTGGGTTCTACTTTAAATGAGATCTCGGCAGCCACGGAGGAGTAAAACGAAGCATACTGTAGGAATATTAATAGCATTTTTGTATGTGGAGCCAACATGTTCCGCAGCTCATTAAAATGGTGGTTACCACGACCTTTATTTTGATGTTTCTTCTATAAATGATAGTAATTGATTTGGTCGATAACGCAGTGAAGCGCATGACTCGCTTGCGCCCCCCCCCCCCTGTATTTTATCTGCTTGGTCGTTTGCCAGAGTCTGACACCATAAGATGTTGAAATGAAGTCGATAAAGCAAGTAGCTGGATTGGACTTGGGAGGCAGGAGAATTTTATGGCGTGACTGGTCCCACGGGCAGCATGGTGACATCATTCCTGCTGGAACAGAGGCTGTAACTCTCTGATATATTTTCCAACGCTCCGAAGGATTAGTTAGCATTGTCCTGCGTTATTTAATGTCGCTGTCTTTGGAAGTACTTCAAAGGAATCTGATTCGGCATGGAATAAAGTTCTGTATTTCAACACTTGGAGAATTCTGTGGGTGCAAAGCTAAGCATTTGTGCCCTTAATTCCGAATGTTTTTTTTTTTTTTTTTCTTCCCTTTATAATATTCAAGAAATGCAAGAAGCCGGGGATACTGTATGTCCTTATGGCGAGCAAAAAACTCCGAATGAAAGAATGAAATGTTCATGTACTGTGCAATTGTATCACAAGACTGCATGTGCTGTGTCACGCCATCTTCAAATAGGTTGTCCAACCCTGTACAAGTGATGACCTACGCTCAGGATAGGCCATCACTATCTGATCGGAGGGAGTCCGACACCGCGCACCCCGTGGATCAGCTGTTTGGTAGTGCCAAAACTACACAGCTCTGTCCATTGTGCAGTGGATGGAGCTGGTTACTGCATAGAAGTGAATGGGCACCAGACTTACTGCAGAATAGCTTATCTGGTGGGGGTACCCTCAGCGCTGCCTCCCATTGAAAGGAATGTGAGGCAGAGAGGACGTGGCCGCTAGCTGGTTTTTGGCAATATTTCTCTGTAAATATCTGTACCAAAATTCAGCGGTAAAACCCAATGTGTGACTGAACCATTAGGATGGCAGATGCTTTAGCATCAATTTCAGTACACAGCAATCCCATAGACGTTAATGGAGCAGTGGTCTTGCATGTGCATCACCATTCCATTCAGACAGGTGACCCCAGTTTTCATGATCGGTGGGGATTCCAGTGGTCGAACCCCCTGTGATCATACAGTCATCATGCCTTTGGAAAATCCCTTTAAAGGGGTTCTCTAGGCTTTTAATATTGATGACCTATCCTCAGGATTGGCAGGGGTCCGACACCCGGCACCTCCGCTGATCAGCTGTATAAAGGGATGGCGTGCGCACCATCTCCCTTCTCACTTTCTGCTTTGCCATAGACATAGCAGCAGCGAGCAGGAAGATAGAAGGTAGACGGCATACACGCCTTCCCTTTATACAGCTGATCTGATATCGATGATCTATCCTGAGGATAGGTCATCAATCTTAGAAGCCTGGAGGACCCCTTTAAGGTCATATCAATGTGGTGATTGACTTGCCTGTAGTCAGTGAACTTGAAAACCTATTTGACCACTAAGCATCCAGCTTATATTGGCAGGTGCTGCTGCTGAACTGCATCCTGCTGCTGATATTACGGTTTTATTAGTTCATAGTCCAGTGTTTAAACCTGTCTCAGTAGCCATTATGCTGCACTGTAAGGTCCCGCGACCATAAAATTAAACTGTTCCTTGGAGTCTAAGCACATTTTTCATTTCTAATTAGAAATGAACGTCTCAGTACACTAGTAATAATATTTATAATCTGAAGGTGAACTTAAGAAAAACTGAACAACCCGCCCGTACATTGCCATAAATCCATTGGCATACCTAAACCAGTCAGAACCGTTGGGGATGGATAAATGGTGTATACATACTTATCGGCGAAAACTGCAAAAATTTACCTGTGGTTTCATGAGTCCCAATGCAAAATCTGTAAAAGGGCCAGCTACCTACCATGTTGCATTTTTAAGGCTGCATGGAATTTTTTAAGCATTTTGGATTTTATTAGATTTTTTTGTTACAGCAATTTTTACTGGTTTTTAGTAGAAAAAAAAACACTAGCTCCAGATGTCGGTGCCGTTTTTTTTTTTTTTATCGCATAATCCATTGGGTCTGGCATTTTTTCCCTTCATTGTCTGGTGTTTTTGTCCCCCTGGATATTTATTTATTTAATTATTTTTTGACCTGCTTTAATGCAATTTTTTGAATGTTTTTTGTAACCAGGTATTTTAATCATACAGCTCTACAGAGGAAATGACATTACAGGGGGCACATACTTTCATTTCAGAAGATTGGATACAGTCAGATTAAGGGCTCATGCACACGAACGTATTTTCTTTCCGTGTCCATTCTGGGTTTTTTAGAGGACCGTATGCGGAACCATTCATTTCACGTTACTCCGTGTGCATTCCGTTTCTGTATGTCCGTATTTCCATTCTGCAAAAAATTAGAACATGTCCTATTATTTAAACTAAAAGAAGAACAGCGGCTCACCTTTTTGTTACTCTGGATATGGTGCCCTTGTCAATTTGACTCGCCTCGTCAAAATATTCAATTAACTAAATGTACCTAAGACAGGCACTCAACATCTGAAACCATTCAGAGGGAATATGTCCTAAATGAATAATATTTCCCCACTACATTCATAATAAAACACAATTAAAACATCAATGGTTGAAGTACATGTAAGATGCTTGAATAAGTATAACAACAGTTCACTCTCTTGTCAGTTTGGCAATGGTGCTCTGTCAAGTTGACTCACCACTTCCAATATGGCAATTAGCTATATACTGTATAGCTGGGGCAAACGCTCTGCATTTAAAACCAACCCATGAGGGTATCTTTTTATAGAGAAATTTATTATGACACAATATCATTAACAATACCACATTCAATGGCAATATTCTTAGGTTTTTTTAATATATTTTCTCTGAAGAGTTTTTATGCAAATTGTTAATGATATTGTGTCATAATAAATGTCTAAAGCTGCATAAAACTGGGAAACCTCATTAAGTTGCAATATACTGGTGTCGACCAATTCCAGATTTTTCCAGATTAATTAAATAAATGAATCACTCACTCGCAGAGAGTGGATACTGTGGTATATGTACCAACAAGCATAAAAGCAGCATAACATGGTAAAATGGTATTCTGATCGTGTTATATCTAATGAGCAAGAACGGTGTGTATGTAACAAGTATTCCGATGGGGATTGTAGTTCTTTAAGTGACATTAGCACAGATCACTAACATGGTGCAAGCGGTGGGGCGTTAGACTTGATTGGTTGCATCAGAGTCTGACCCTGTTATCTTTTAATAGTTGTTTCCATGGAAGCCTTTTGTGATGCTTCGCAGATATGATTTTGCTGGCGTCACGTAACTGCAGGTAGATTTTGTTGGTTTTAACAGGAAAACGCACAATAGTGGCAAGTTGTCTTGTTGCTCCAGGTTTAAGACCGAGATAAGCTGTGGATCATCTCTGACGTTACCTGGACCTGTCTGGGGACATCATAGAGTAGTGCATTAGATTGTTAGCCCACGCCTGTAAGCTCTCCTGACATGTCTGTTGGAGCAAATACTTATATTTCCAAAGAAATGATAATTCTGAGTCATGTTTGATACTCCTGAAAATGTATAATTAAGTTAAAGGCAGTTTTTTATTATTATTGCATTGTACTCATTTTGAGCTAAAAAAACTTTTTTTCAATTGGTCTTTATTAAAAATGTTGAACCCCTTTCTCTATACAGCCTTGAGATTCTCTAGTAGCAGGCTCTGTGTTTTTACTCGGTTCCGTTAGGCAGCTCAGCTGATTGCTCCTTATCTCTGATATCTGACCTTATAATCATCTAAGGTACCTTTACATGAGCCGATTATCGTGTAAATTATCGTTAAATCAAGCGAAACTGCACGATTATCCAGCAGTGTAAAATCAATGAACGATAGAGCGACAACTGACAATCGGTAGATTTCTCGTTGGTTTGATTGTGTGGAGACAAAGATAATCATTGGACGTTGATGATTTCATACGTGTAAACAAGAATCGTTCACCGCACGCCACTCAAATTTCGCTTTGTGTACGTGCAACAGTCTGCTTTACAAACTATTGAATATGCGAAGGAATTGCAATTTTGTGAATGAAAATCGGCGCATATAAAGGGTCATTGTTGAAACGTTCACTACACCAAGAAACGACTTGTTCCTCTCTCAATCTTACCGACCATGGTTTAAAGGTACCTTTTGTATAGCTCAGTTCTTATCTTACTGATTAAATATGTGTTTGTGACCTCTTAGTAATTTAGAGATAAGGGTTATTAGAGGACCAGCACAAAGTGAAAGTACCAGTCACACAGCTAGACAAACGGTTAACCCTTTGTGACAGAACGGCTAAATATATTTAATAAAGACTAATTGAATGATTTAATAAAGACCAATTTTTTATATATATATTTTTTGTAACCAGGTATTTTAACCATACAGCTCTACAGTGCAAGTGACATTACAGGGGGCACATACTTTTTAGCCTAGAATGAGTAAAATGCAATCATTAAAAAAAATTCCCTCAAAGGTGTACATAGCCTTTAAAGTAGTTGTCTGTCCTATTGGCGGACAACCCTGTGGTCAGAAGCTATGTCTGATAAAAAAACAAAAACATAAAGACACCTATTTTCAGCCCTACCAGTCCCATGCTACTTCCCTGTTTCTACTCTTTCCACTTTCTACCCCTGCCATACCAAAAATGGCGTGACTGGGGCAGAAAATCACTGACCTCCCATGTACTACAAAGGTATGTCACTAGCCTATCACTGTTAGTGATGTGCCGTTCTATTTTAGCACATGTCCCATAATCGCCCCAACTAATCACTAGCCTCAGTGCCCATAGGACCAAGAATCTCCTGGCAGCAGCCAGGAATATGGTCACGTCGGGTGAATGGCAGGATGACTGTGGGGGGCACCAATCAAAACTTTTGTCAGTAGTTTTGAACAATTAAATCTACACTTTAAAGGGATTGCCAGAGTTAAAAAATTTGCCCCATGCTACTATAATTTTTTTTTTATCATATACTCACCTGTTTCTCCCATTCGATTCTCTACCCTGCAGCTCCACTCCTCCTCCTTGTGTTTGTAAACAAGGCTGCAGTGGTGCTGTAGAGGTACGAGGAACATGACCACTGCAGCCAATCACAGGCTTTAGAAGTTTCACAGTGCTCAGCTGTCTCACAGTCCTCAGTTGTCAGAAATACACTGACCAAAAATATAAACGCAACACTTTCGCTTTTGCTCCCACTTTCCATGAGCTGAACTCAAAGATCTGAAACATTTTCTACATACACAAAAGACCCATTACTCTCAAATATTGTTCACAAATCTGTGTTAGTGAGCACTTCTCCTTTGCCGAGATAATCCATCCCACCTCACAGGTGTGGCATATCAAGGTGCTGATAAGACAGCATGAATATTGCACAGGTGTGCCTTAGACTGCCCACAATAAAGGCCACTCTGAAATGTGCAGTTTGATCACATAGCACAATGCCACAGATGTCACAACGTTTGAGGGAGCGTGCAATTGGCATGCTGGCGGTAGGAATGTCTACCAGAGCTGTTGCCCGTGCAATGAATGTTCAATTTTCTACCATAAGCCATCTCTAAAGTCGTTTTAGAGAATTTGTTAGTACATCCAACCGGCCTTACAGCCGCAGACCACGTGTAACCACACCAGCCCAGGACCTCCACATCCAGCATGTTCACCTCTATGATCGTCTGAGACCAGCCACCCGGACAGCTGCAGCAACAATCAGTTTGCATAACCAAAGAATTTCTGAACAAACTGTCAGAAACTGTCTCAGGGAAGCTCATCTGCATGCTCGTCGTCCTCATCGGGGTCTGGACCTGACTTTAGTGGGCAAATGCTCACATTCAATGGCGTCTGGCACGTTGGAGAGGCGTTCTGTTCACGGATGAGTCCCGGTTTTCACTGTTCATGGCAGATGGCAGACAGCGTGTGTGGCGTCGTGTGGGTGAGCATTTTGCTGACGTCAACGTTGTGGATCGAGGGGCCCATGGTGTCGGTGGGGTTATGGTATGGGCAGGCATATGTTATGGACGCTTGAATATTTATGAAATTCCAAAGCCAGTGAAACCCTATTTGGCAATCTATATCTACACCTATATGTGGATTGTTATCCCCACGGGACTATTGAGAACTTTGATACAATTCAGCTAGCTTGCCATGTGCAAATAAGGAATATTTCGGCAAATAACCTCTGTGGATTCTTTTGGACTTATCTAGATGTATGAGTCTATATGAAGTGTATTTTATTGTATTTTACAGCATATTTTATATTATTGCAATTTGTTATACACGTGTGGACTACTAAGTGCGATTTAATTAAATTTTATTGTAAGTCCAAATGAAGTGTGCTCGCCCTTTACTATAGCTTTCAATATTTGAGAGTAATGGGTCTTTTGTGTATGTAGAAAATGTTTCAGATCTTTGAGTTCAGCTCATGGAAAGTGGGAGCAAAACCGAAAGTGTTGCGTTTTATATTTTTGGTCAGTGTATAAGGCACATGACCACTGCAGCCAATCACAGTCCTCAGAGGTCTCACAGTCCTCAGCGGTCTGTATACAATGCTAAAGCAATGATGTAAACCTTTGGCACTAAGAATTGCAGGGGAGAATCAGGTCAGTATTTGACTATTTTATGGCATTTATTGGCACGGGGCAAATTTTTAGGCAACTGGGACAACCCCTTGTAGTTCCCAGTACATAAAAGCGTTTCTTTTTAACTTCATTTCCCTTCATTTATGATTTTACGTCTGTTCTAGGAATGCCGGATTGGGTGTATGTGCCATGGCGTGCAGATTTGGTGGTATTCTTGCTCCGTTCGTACCTTCCATGGTAAGAGCTATTTCTGTGTTATTGATTTGCTTGGTAATTAGAGGGGTTATCCCATGTCTAATGTAAAAAATGATAATCTCTTTCTAACACAGCTAGAACCAGCCCTGTACCTCACCTGGGTCCAGAGATCTCCCCATTCATTGCTCTGCTAGATTTATATCAAGCTGACAGCTCAAGGGGAGTGTCTTTTCTGCTGCAGCTAAGGGGGCGTGTCCATGCTGACCCTATCACAGCTCAGGAAGCAGTTGATGGATGAAACTGACCATGTGCAGCCTTCTCAGTGAGCAGGTCAAAGAAATAAGAGAAAAAAACTAACTGCAGGTGGCGCTATGCAGATACATTTTATTGAATAACTCTGTGGCTATGCTAAATTTTTAATTACATGCAATTACAAAAGTATTCAGATGCAGGTGTTGGTTTGAAAACTGTAGAATATTTTTCATTTGACAACCCCATTAATGAGCCGACGAATATTATTGCTTTGCTTTAAATGATGGAGAATGTGACAGAAATGCAGAAATGTTATGACGTCTACTGCTATCCCTTCAGCTCCAACCCCTGCTGTTCTATCTTTCATATGCACATGAGCTACTTAAAGAGGACCTATCCCCTCCTCTGACATGTCAGTTTTAGTAACTACTTGCATTCCCCATGTAATAACAATTCTGGAGCATCTATTCTTTTGGCTCAATGTTGTGTTGTTCCTGTATTATTCCTGCTATAAGTTTACAAATAAATTGCCAGCAGTCTGCAGTAAAGTTACTGCTAGGTGTTACCTGTAGAAGGTGTATCTGACTGTCCAGTAAGTGCTGCTGGTATCAGACTGTGCAGTGACACCCCCCCCCCCCCCCTCCCCCGCCCAACTGGTAACACCTTTACTGCAAGCTGCTGGTAATTCATTTATAACTTCTATACTTCTAATAACACAGGAATGGCACAACATAGAGCCATAAGAATAGATGCCCTACAATTGGACCCTATAGTCTAGCGCTGAGATCCCGTGCCTGCGTAGGCATCTTCAGCTTCATTCCTGACTTGTGAAGATGCATAGTGCGCACGCGCCGTCATGGCACAGGTGCGCAGGTCAGACCGAGGCTATACTAAAGGGTCTAGTGCTGTCAATCTAAAGGCAGGGGGCGTGAACTACAGCAGGTGGGCATCATTGTGGAGCACCAGAGGCCTCATTGGAGTGGTGCTCGAACCTCATAAGCCTGCCTCCTGGTGCTCGAATACTTCATTCGCATATTTTTAAAAGTTTATTTTTCTCCACCACCGGACCACCGACAGCAGAAAGAAAGGTATTGTTTTTTTTTAGGGTCATCAACCCTACCAGGTTATATGCCTAGTAGGATAGCGTTGATCCGGGTGACAGAGCCTCTTTAAATATAGTAGTAATAAAAAAATATATATAAAATAAATAAATAAACAGACTACACTGAAGCCAAAACCAGCTACCGACCACTTAGAGAAAGCCTAACCCATTGGCCACTGAAATCGTTTCATATAGTCACTGCAGGGCTCATGCCTCTATGCCGTCATAGCTGAGGAATGACTATAAAACCGACTCTTTAGTAGATATACAGATGTAACAAATGTGTATTTGACACGTAAAATGGTTATCCATGTTTTATACTGATGACCTATCCTCGGAATTGATCATCAATATCTGATTAGTGTGGGGGGTCTGACGTCCGGCCCTCCGACGATCAGCTGCTGTTTGAATAGGCACATCGCTCTTCCTAGGCCACTGACATCACGTTTATCAGTCACATGGCCTAGGTGCAGCTCAGTCCTATTCAAGTGAATGGCGCTGACCTGCGGTACCAAGCACAGTCGCTTTTCAATAGAGGGCGCTGTGCCTGGCAAGCTGCAAGGAGTTTCCAGTGAGCGCCACATCCTCTTCAAACAGCTGATTGGCGGGGGTGCCAGGATTTGGACCCCCACCGATCACAAACTGATAACCTATATTGAGGAATAAAGAAAACCCCTATAACACATTTTTAGTGGCTTTTTTTCACGTTAAAGGGGTGGTCCTTGTAATAACCAAAATCCCCCAGTGTCCCCAAATGTGATAGAATAATAAAGGAAACTATACCCCCCAGTTAAAGGAGTTGTGCCAACATAAAATGTTTTAATTTAATTCAGCATGAAAATTTAATTACTTCTTCCAAGCCGAGCTCTGTACTCCGCTATCTCCAGTGGTCCCATAGAGAATGAACCGAGCTGCCACTCCATCAGATTAGGGGAGCGGGGCCCTGGGGTCCCAGCGGTCCGACCCTCAGCAATCAGCTGGTTATTCCCCATCCTGTCGATAGGGCAAAACTTCAAAATTTGGCGCAATCCCTTTAAATTCTATATATGCGTGTATAAAATGTTGAGATAATGACTGTAGGATAAGTATGAGAAATGCAATAATAAAGGGAAAATTATTTAGTAAAATAATCAGCATAAACTGCGTCTGTGTGCCGTCAGCTCGGCTTTTATAATCTACAAGAAATTATGACTATGAATCTTTTGAATCTTTGAACAATCCCATTAAAATGTAAAATTCCCCATCATCTTGTTGTTTTATGCCACATGTATATTTCATCCTTTCTCACAACCTATGTATTCATCCGTGCTCCGCATAGGAAATTAATAGTTAAATCAATCAAGCCCTTGCCATCTCGTGCTTTGTATCACCGTATAACGTGAAATATTTCTGCCATTAATGTAGGTAATGAAAGTCATGAGAAAACGCTACCAGATGTGCAGCGCACGCTGCTTTTGGCAAGTGATGACTTCAGAAGTTGATCCAGTGATTTCATGACTGGATTCGAGACATAAGCAGTTTCGTAGGTGTTTTGTACGGGGTCTTGTCACTATGATTTACCGCCAGTATTTTGTCTTTATAGGGAAAGACCATTCCCCTGTGCTTCATATGTATTTTTTAGAGCTCAGAGTTGGCAAGTGAGATGTTGACAGAGGTGCCGGATCGGTTGTGGATCCTTAGGGTATATTGTATTAGTGTAGCAACCGTTGAAAAACTTTTTGTAAAAATGGACGCTGTAACGGGATGGAAAAATGGCCAATATATCTCCTAAGTTAAAGAAAAAAATAATTGTATTACACATACTGCCTGCTAGGGTGGATCATGCTGATTTAAAATGGTACCTGTATTGTGAAGATCGGTTGCAGCATTCATGAGAAGGAAGATTTTTATTCTTTATGCAAATATTGGCTTGAGTGCACTGAGGGGTGGAGCCCGACTCGTTCATCTCAGCTTTCCAGTGCTGGCCACGCCCCTCTGTGCCCCCATAACGGCGACGTCCACAGTGCCCCCGTAACAGTGACATCCACAGTGCCCCCATAACAGTGAAATCCACAGTGCCCCCCATATCAGTGACATCCACAGTGCCCCCATATCAGTGACATCCACAGTGCGTCCATGACCGTGAGATCCACAGTGCGTCCATGACCGTGACATCCACAGTGCGTCCATGACCGTGACATCCACTGCTCCCCATAACAGTGACATCCAGTGCCCCCTATTTGTCAGCCAGTGCCCCCTTGTGCCATCCAGTGCTCCCTAGTACCATCCAGTACCCCCACTATGCCATGCAGTGCCCCCTTTTTTGCCATCAATTGCCCCCCTTGTGCCATCCAGTTCCCCCATTGTGCCATCCATTGCCCCTATGTGTCATCCACTGTGCCCCAGTGAAATCCAGTGCCCCATGTGCTATCCTCATTGCCCCACAGTGCCGCCTTCCCCCCTCCCCTATCCCAATTTGCCAGTGAGTGCCCCAAGTGAGATCCGCAGCATAGCAATCAGCCTCTGCTGATCGCTATGCTGTCACTCCTGCACAGCGCTTACAGGTTAAGTCCGGAGAACCCCTTTAATGACTGATCTGACTTGGCAATGTTAAAGATATGTTAAAGATAATACAACCAGATCTGTTCATAACGGATGCAGATGGTTGTATTATCAGTAACGGAAGCTTAACCCTGCCGGATCCAGCAAAAACGCTATTAGTGATAGTTGTTGCAGTTGTGAGTTTTATCATATAAATTGACAAATGTAGCAATGAATAATTTTGTTACAGTTCAAAAAAGAACACCCCTCCAGCCAAAAATGGAAATCTTGGTATTTATTAGTCCTTCTCTGCGCTCTAGTGCGCTCTTTTTCCCCTTCCCACACTACAATTAACTGAACATCGAGATAAGGGCTAACTTTCTGCCCCTCTATGTGTAGTTACAATGCAGCCAGGACTCATAGCCGCACGCTCTGTATTGACCAAACTCCATCGCTCGAGCTGCTTAATACACAGTGAAAGACAATGGGGGTCATTTATCAATAATGGCGCCAAAAACATACTAACGTTACTAATCAAAAGTGGTGATTTGTTTCACCTCATGTATCAAAAGGTGCACGCCTCTTGTAAAATGTGACTTTTCCCCTCACCTCCATGACTGCACCTTACTATGAGATTATCCTCCTCCTACCAGGCAGGGACAGGAAGCTTCAAAAGGACCCACCTCCATGTAATCCTCAGTGTCTTCCTGTCCCTGCCAGGCAGAGGAGGAAGAGGAGTACCTGTGCCTCGGTACAAGGTTTTCTACTAAAGAAGAAGCAGGAGAAATTGCGGCCACAGTTGCGGACGTCCGGGGCTTACCTTGAGCAAATTAGTCCCGTACACATGCGTCCACCGAGGCCAGAAAGCCATCTCACAAGTGCGCCAGTAGAGTGGGCGTCATCCGGACACTCAAATGGAGTTTCTTCGGATTCTATTGGCTGCCTGCTACCCGAGATTCTGGGCTCGCGCGGGTAATGTTATTGGGTGAGTGCCGGACAGATGACGTCAGGAACAGGTGGAAGTCACCCTCTTACCAGCAATCTCCTGCAGTCCTCAGCCCCAGCTTCCATGAGAACGATGGAACCGGGGGAATGTGTAGAGCAGCCTGACAGTGAGTAAATACAAGGCAGAGGTCGTGAGTACTGGACTGCAGAAGTTACTTTAATGTGCCTTTTCTCTCTTTCTTTTGTTTAAGAGTGACAAGGATGTGTCAGTTAAATCTAAAATAGCACTGAAGTCTAATGCCTCTTTCACAGTAGTTCAGGTTTGGGTTAGGGGTTCTGTAGAGTTTATTATTTTCCCTTATAACATGGTTATAAGGGAAAATAATAGCATTCTTAATACAGAATGCTAAGTAAATTAGGGATGGAGGGGTTAAAAAATAATAAGCCAATTTAACTGACCCCATCCACTTGGTAGCGTAGCGGATCTCCTCTTCTTTCTTCTTTATTCTGGACCTGGGTAAAAGACCTTTGACGTCACTGCACTCATCACATGGTCCATCAGCATGGTGATGGACCATGTGATGGATCATGTGATGAGCGCAGTGACGTCATCAAAGGTCCTTTAGCCAGGTCCTGAAGAAAGAAGAGGAGATCCGCTACACTAGCAAGTGGATGGGGTCAGTTAAATTTGTTTATTATTTTTTTAAGCCCTCCATCCCTAATTTACTTAGCATTCTGTATTAATTCAACTCTCTAGTCCAGAAATGGGGGTTACCACAAGAAGATTTATTTGCGAAAAAGAACAATGCAAAGGTACCGATCTACTACTCCTTGGATCCAAGGGACAAAAAGTGCAGAAACCGATGCACTAGCGATCAGGTGGAATTTCAATCTAGCGTATCGCTTTCCCCCATTGCCTCTAATACAGAGAGTCTTGAGAAAGATACGAGAAGACAGGGTAAATGTTATTCTAATAGCACCAGACTGGCCAAGAAAATCATGGTACACGCTCATTACAAAAACCCTGGATTCTGCCGTGGTCCCAGGACCTTCCAACACAAGGTCTGGTATCTGATCCAAAGGTGACAAGTCTGCGCCTGTCGAGATGGATCCTGAAAGGCTAATTGTTGCATCTAGGGGCCTTTCAGATTCTGTAGTCAGCATTATGTTAGCCAATAGGAAAAAGAAAATCTCTTGTAAAATCTGCCATAAGATATGGAACAAATGTATATCCTGGTGTTCAGAAAATCCTTTAGTTAAATTAGGGGATATCCCTTCAATTCTAGAGTTCTTACAAGAAGGGTTTAGCAAAGAGTTAAAACCTAGCACCCTCAGAGTGCAGATATCTGCACTGAGCACGTTCTTGGATGTAAAGCTGGCTAGTCACCCATGAATTGTTAGATTCATGAAGAGGACTGACAGACTTAGACCTAGACTAAGACCTATAGTTGCACCTTGGGACCTAAACCTAGTCCTTTCAGGTCTTACTATTTCCCCATTTGAACCTCTGGAGGAAGTAAACATCAAGTGTTCCTTATCGCCATCACGTCAGCCTGCAGAGTTAATGAAATACAAGCTTTCTTTGTCAGGGAACCATTCCTAACCATTAGAGAAGATAGGATTTTTTTTAATTTTTTTTTATAGACTTTATTTTTATTTTTCATATATAAAAATTACAACAAACACAATTACAGTCCATGACAGTCAAAGAAAAGGGTTACGTAGCTTTGGCATATCATTCCGGATCAATACATTTCCAATTTCAGCCCATAGCCCTACCATTCCTGCATACAAATGGTCTTCATCTGCAACTGTCCAACATTCACACACAGCACTCACACGGGCAGCAACCCACAGACACCTGAGTCATTTCTATGGGCTGTCCTGACACCAAACTGGCACTCAACCAGAGACCCCAAATCCTTTCAAACCTATCCGGTGTACCCCTGGCTTCAAAGGTCAATTTGTACATAGGTGATGCTGCATTAGGCCTCATGCACACGACCGTTGTTTTATTCCGTGTCCGTTGTTCCGTTTTTCGTGATTTTCTGCGGACCCATTGACTTTCAATGGGTCCGTTGAAAACTCGGCTAATGCACCGTTTGTCATCCGCGTCAGTGATCCGTGGTTCCAGTCCGTCCAAAAAATTTAACCTGTCCTATTTTTTTCACAGAAAACGTTTCGCGGACCCATTCAAGTCAAAGGGACCGTAAAAAAACGCGGAGGCACACAAGATTGTGGTCCGCGTTCGTTTTTTTCCTATCATTTGCATGGCAAACTTGACTTAGACTTTTTTTTTACTTTCCTTCATGTCTGGTGATCCTCCAAAAATAAAGGAAGACAAACGGATCACGGAACAACGGAACCCCATTTTGCGGAACGGAAGACAACAACGGTCGTGTGCATGAGGTCTTAATAAGTTGAATCCAGTAGGGTAAGGAAGGACCCTTTGGAAGCTTCCAATTTAGCAGGATGGACTTCCTAGCGTAGAACAGTAATAACCTATAGAGGATTCTATTATACTTGGTAGTAATAATTTCATTGACAAAGCCTAGTAGACTAACTTCTGGGATATAACTGCCGGAACACCCAGTCTAGAATTAAGATGTCTGTGCACTTCTTCCCAGATGTCTGCAATAACCGGACATTCCCAAATCATGTGTATCAACGTCCCAACACACCTGGTACAGATATCTGATGAGAGTGTATGCATACGTGCCAGAGGTACAGGAGTCAAATATACTCTGTGTATCCACTATGGGAATTCGCTCTGGTAGTTAGGATAAGTGGGTGCAGTACAGAGACAAAATACAAGTTCGGAATTCAAACTTCAGTGTTTATTCACACATGATGCCAAAAACAAAATGTCACTTTTGCAGGGTTGGTGTTACTTCATACCCAATGGCAAGTTAACATAACAAAAGTCACCTTGGTGGCAGTTCTGCCTCAGAAAGTTCAAACACAGGCTTTATACGGCCTGTTCCCCTGACACACAGGTCTCCGCTCTCCAGCCCAGCACAGGCCTCAGATCCCAGCACACAGACCTCCCAGAGCTCCACTGTCAGATGGAGGTAAACCTCTCCACCTGGCAGTGCTGGCTGGTTTTATGCCTGCCAAAGCCCGGCCTGGAATGTGGGGAGTAGTCACCCACCCAGCACTTTGACTACTCCGAGTAAGAGCCGTCCCGAATCAGCTATTACAGCCATGCTAAGTACCAAGGTGTCAAACACCAACTGCTGCTGACTAGGGGTGCACCGAAATGAAAATTCTGGTCCGAAACCGAAAATTCAGGATGCCCTTGACCGAAAACCGAAACCGAAACTGCCTTTTTGCCCAAATACTTTTAAAATAATTTTTTTTTAATGATTTTATTAATAATTCTTTTTCATGAATTTAATAAATCATATTATATAACATGGTGCTTCCTCATACACAAGTGATTGTACAAAACAACATGTACAAGTGATTGTACAAAACAACAGTGCAAGAAACTGTTGTAAAACCAACCTCAAACTGTAAACAGACGTAGCCTCAGGTCAAGAACAAATTTTTGCTGGGAGAGGGGGATCTGTATGGAGAGGGGGATCTGTGGGTGGCTCTGTTATGGAGAGGGGGATCTGTGGGTGGCTCTGTTATGGAGAGGGGGATCTGTGGGTGGCTCTGTTATGGAGAGGGGGATCTGTGGGTGGCTCTGTTATGGAGAGGGGGATCTGTGGGTGGCTCTGTTATGGAGAGGGGGATCTGTGGGTGGCGCTGTTATGGAGAGGGGGATCTGTGGGTGGCGCTGTTATGGAGGGGGGGATATGTGCACTGTTATGGGCATAACAGTGCACAGATCCCTTTCCCCATAACAGTGCACAGATCCCTTTCCCTATAACAGTGCACAGATCCCCCCTCCCCATAGCAGTGCCATAGACCGATCCCCCTACCCATAACAGCCCTGGCCCTGCTGCTCACTGCATCTTTATTTTACCTTACAATCGTGACGCTCCAGTAACAACTCTGCAGGCAGAGCGGAGGGCGGCGTAACGTCACTTACTCACGTGACGCACCTGCTCCGCCCACTTTATGAATGAAGGAGGCGGAGCAGGCGCGTCACGTGAGTAAGTGACGTTACGCCGCCCTCCGCTCTGCCTGCAGAGTTGTTACTGGAGCGTCACGATTGTAAGGTAAAATAAAGATGCAGTGACTTAAAGTAAACCGCCCGCCCGCACAAATCCCAAACCCCATATTTTCTGCCGATATGTACCAATATCGGCCGAAATGGATTAGGCCCATTTTCGGCCGATATTTTCGGCCGCCGGAATTTCAGTGCACCCCTACTGCTGACACATAAAAACCGGCTCTTACTCCACCGAAGCCAGGAACCTCAGTGACACGTACCTATCCTCCACGATGATTCCTTGTATCTTCTTACACCACTTAGCCTGAATCAGCTGATCCCATGCACAAATCACTGTTGACCTCAATGAGGAAGCCAATTCTTTCTCATGTTGCAAGTCTAGAGTCATAATATCACCTTTCCATTTAGTAAAAGCCTTGGATATAGTCGAAGATTGGTAGGATATTAGTGTCCTGTAGAAGGAGGAAACCATTTTACCAGGGTCTGCGCATCTGGCAATTTTTTCCACCTCCTCATATCCTAGCCGCAGAGGGCCTGCCCCGAATTGTGATGCCTCAATTAGAAAAACCTAAAGAGGGATGAGCGTGGCATGTATTCAGCCTGCAGAGCAGATAAGGTATTATAAACCCCCTCTTCATACAATTGGGTGAGGTATTTAATGCCCCTCTGCGGCCAGAACTCAGTCTAGCAAAGAAAATAATTCTGGGAGTTAAGGGTTTCTCCATAAAGGTAAAACTGCACGACAGCAAATGAATTCAATGCGTTGATCACACCCACCATAAAGGAAGTAAGATGTTTCACCCGGTATTTGTCTGCCCTATATACCAAATTTGTCATGGTCTCGTATGATCCTATGAGAGCGTTCTCCAGCACCACCGCAGGGTTGTTTGAATCTGCCCTAATCCACCAGAATGCGTATTTCAATTGTGTGGCTATATATACTAGTAGAAGGATCCGGCTTCGCACGGGTATATTTTATCTATTTCAATAAATGTTTCTGTGTGTCGTTAAAAGTTATCGACAGTATCCACTATAACAGTGACATCTACAGCACCCCACCCCACTATCTGCAGAGCTGTGTATCTAATCCTATCCTGTGTGATGCTGTCCGCTAAGCTATGTATCTAATCATATTATGTGTGATACTGTCTGCTGAGCTGTGTATCTAATCCTATCCTGTGTGATACTGTCTGCTGAGATGTGTAACTAATATACTATCCTGTGTGATACTGCCTGCTGAGCTGTGTATCTAATCCTATCCTGTGTGATACTGTCTGCTGAGATGTGTAACTAATATACTATCCTGTGTGATACTGCCTGCTGAGCTGTGTATCTAATCTTGTAATGTGTGATACTGTCTGTTGAGCTATGTATCTAATCCTATCCTGTGTGATACTGTCTGCTGAGCTGTGTATCTAATTCTATCCTGTGTGATACTGTCTGCAGAGCTGTGTATCTAATCCTATCCTGTGTGATGCTGTCCGCTAAGCTATGTATCTAATCCTATCCTGTGTGATACTGTCTGCTGAGCTGTGTATCTAATCCTATCCTGTGTGATACTGTCTGCTGAGCTATGTATATAATCCTATCCTGTGTGATACTGTCTGCTGAGCTGTGTATCTAATCCTATCCTGTGTGATACTGTCTGCTGAGATGTGTAACTAATATACTATCCTGTGTGATACTGCCTGCTGAGCTGTGTATCTAATCTTGTAATGTGTGATACTGTCTGTTGAGCTATGTATCTAATCCTATCCTGTGTGATACTGTCTGCTGAGCTGTGTATCTAATCCTATCCTGTGTGATACTGTCTGCTGAGCTGTGTATCTAATCCTATCCTGTGTGATACTGTCTGCTGAGCTGTGTATCTAATCCCATCCTGTGTGATACTGTCTGCTGAGCTGTGTATTTAATCCTGTTCTGTGTGATACTGTCTGCTGAGCTGTGTATCTAATCCTGTCCTGTGTGATACTGTCCGCTGAGCTGTGTATAGAGATCGGGAGCCGGCTATGTGATTCTGCAGCCAGCTCCCGCCTCCTGTTGAATGAATGAGTGAGTCAACATCATTGCGCCACCAGCCCCTCCCCTCCTCTTCTCCTCTCTCCTGTCATTGGCGGCAGCAGCAGCACAGGGGGAGGGAGACACTGCTTCCTTCTCCCCTGTGCTGCTGAGGGAACACAGAGAGCGCTGACAGCAGCACGATCCTTGTTCCCGATTCGTTATTGGCAAAATAGATGCCGATACGGATAACATTGAAAATCCTGAATATCGGCCGATAATATCGGTAAAACCGATAATCGGTCGATCTCTAATGGGCACCCCTGTCTAGTATGCCTTCCCAATGAGAATGATTTGGACAAATACCCATTAACTTTCACCTGGGCCGTCTGCTGCAGATAGAGCAAGTTTAGCCATTCGAGGAAGTTCTGGGGGACCCCCACTTTCTTTATTGCTTCCCACATGAAGCTCCACTCGACCGAGTCGAATGCCTTCTCATTATCTAATGAGGCAATTGCTCTGCTGCCCGCATTGTCATGGGATACCTGTAGATTGGTGAATAGACGCCTCAGGTTTATATCGGTGGTTTTCCCTGGCATAAAACCCGACTGGTCAGTACCAACAATAGATAGAATGACTGAAGATAACCAAAGTGCTAGAAGTTTAGCATCTGTATTTATCAGCGAAATGGGGTGATAAGAACTACATTGGTCCGGTGGCTTCCCAGCTTTGTTGATCACAACTATTGTGGCTTCATGAAAAGACGCAGGTAGTGACCTGTGCTCCAGTCTGTATGCAAATAACTTACTCAGCCTTTGACTAACTTCCTTTATCTGAAAATCATAGCACTCAACCGGAAAGCCATCCGGACCGGAGGTCCTCCCCCTCGCCATGGAAAGAATGGCAGTTTGGATTTCTATTGGAGTAATGGGAGCATTGAATACTCGTCCCTCTGACTTAGTTAAGCAGAGAAGGGAAGTTTTCTCCAGGAAGCTTCTTAGTTCCTCCGATGGCCTTAAAATTTTAGAGGATTAAAGAGCAGAGTAGTAATTCACAAATTGCTCACATATAACCTCTGGAGTAGTAACCATCTCAGCCAATTCATTCCTGATTGTGGCTACCACTGTCTGTGGAGTTTCTGTCCTTGCCAAATACGCCAAAGGTTTACCGCTCCTGTCGCCCTCGGAAAAAATAGACTGCTTCTGTTCTAACACACGTTTCTTTGTGTATTCGGTCAAATGTAAGGTGTATAACCTCTGAGCTGAATGCCATACTGCCTCATGTTCCACTGTGGGATCTGCAATGAAAGCCTCTTCTGCAATTACCAACTTCTCCTCCCGCTTTTTACATGTGGAGAGTAGTTCAGCCCTATGCGTTGCTATCGCTGCTATCAGTACCCCCCTCATAACTGCCTTGCATGTGTCCCATTCTATCAACGGATTGAAGGAACCTGTGTTAATTTCCCCAAACTCTGATAGCCCTTCCCTACATTTCTGCTCCACTGGAAGCACCATCAACCAAGTACGGTTTAGGAGCCAGTTAGTAAGTGGAAGGCCTAGTGGCTGTGTAAGAATAATCTAGAGTGGGGCATGGTCAGAAATACCACCAGGTAGATATTCAGCTGCCTTTACCCATGCAAGTCCCGTCTGATTAGGAAATGCCAGGTCTATACGTGATAGTGAATAAACGGAGGATGATTGGCATGAGAATTGTCTATTATCAGGGTACTGCCTCCTTCATATCTCAGTGAGATGATGTGCCTGTGCCCAATGAAGTAATGCTAGGTTATGCCTAGGTGACGGATTCAGTCTGTCCAGTTGTTTGTCTAATATAGCATTGAAATCTCCCAGCAGAAATAGTGGAGCCGGCGGGAATATGGCTGCCCAGTCAATAATCTGATCTAAAACCTCCCTATCAAAAAGTGGGGGGACATAAATCCCTGCAACCAAAACAGCGCAACCTCTAATAGGGGCCTGCAGCAGTATGTACTTCCCAGGCGGATCAATGTGCATGGAACTCAACTGAAACTGCAATGCTTTACTAACCAGTATGGATACACCTCCGGCATAGTTAGAATAGGTTGCATGGTACAGTCGTGGCCAAAAGTTTTGAGAATTACATAAATATTGGAAATTGGAAAAGTTGCTGCATAAGTTTTTATAATAGCAATTTGCATATACTCCAGAATGTTATGAAGAGTGATCAGATGAATTGCATAGTCCTTCTTTGCCATGAAAATTAACTTAATCCCAAAAAAAACTTTCCACTGCATTTCATTGTCATTAAAGGACCTGCTGAGAACATTTCAGTAATCGTCTTGTTAACTCAGGTGAAAATGTTGACGAGCACAAGGCTGGAGATCATTATGTCAGGCTGATTGGGTTAAAATGGCAGACTTGACATGTTAAAAGGAGGGTGATGCTTGAAATCATTGTTCTTCCATTGTTAACCATGGTGACCTGCAAAGAAACGCGTGCAGCCATCATTGCGTTGCATAAAAATGGCTTCACAGGCAAGGATATTGTGGCTACTAAGATTGCACCTCAATCAACAATTTATAGGATCATCAAGAACTTCAAGGAAAGAGGTTAAATTCTTGTTAAGAAGGCTTCAGGGCATCCAAGAAAGTCCAGCAAGCGTCAGGATCGTCTCCTAAAGAGGATTCAGCTGCGGGATCGGAGTGCCACCAGTGCAGAGCTTGCTCAGGAATGGCAGCAGGCAGGTCTGAGCGCATCTGCGCGCACAGTGAGTCGAAGACTTTTGGATGGCCTGGTGTCAAGAAGGGCAGCAAAGAAGCCACTTCTCTCCAAAAAAACCATCAGGGACAAATTGATCTTCTGCAGAAAGTTTGGTGAATGGACTGCTGAGGACTGGGGCAAAGTCATATTCTCCGATGAAGCCTCTTTCTGATTGTTTGGGGCATCTGGAAAAAGGCTTGTCCGGAGAAGAAAAGGTGAGCGCTACCATCAGTCCTGTGTCATGCCAACAGTAAAGCATCCTGAGACCATTCATGTGTGGGGTTGCTTCTCATCCAAGGGAGTGGGCTCACTCACAATTTTGCCCAAAAACACAGCCATGAATAAAGAATGGTACCAAAACACCCTCCAACAGCAACTTCTTCCAACAATCCAACAACAGTTTGGTGAAGAACAATGCATTTTCCAGCACGATGGAGCACCGTGCCATAAGGCAAAAGTGATAATTAAGTGGCTCGGGGACCAAAACGTTGACATTTTGGGTCAATGGCCTGGAAACTCCCCAGATCTTAATCCCATTGAGAACTTGTGGTCAATGCTCAAGAGGCGGGTGGACAAACAAAAACCCACTAATTCTGACAAACTCCAAGAAGTGATTATGAAAGAATGGGTTGCTATGAGTCAGGAATTGGCCCAGAAGTTGATTGAGAGCATGCCCAGTCGAATTGCAGAGGTCCTGAAAAAGAAGGGCCAACACTGCAAATACTGACTCTTTGCATAAATGTCATGTAATTGTCGATAAAAGCCTTTGAAACGTATGAAGTGCGTGTAATTATATTTCACTACATCACAGAAACAACTGAAACAAAGATCTAAAAGCAGTTTAGCAGCAAACTTTGTGAAAACTAATATTTGTGTCATTCTCAAAACTTTTGGCCACGACTGTACACGTATCCTACCAATGGTCTTTTAAGCTTCACTACATTTTGACAGCAGAGGTGAGTTTCCTGGAAGATAATAACATCTGGGTTATATTTATTTATATAATTTAACACTAAGGACTTCTTTACCTTATCATATAACTGCTGGACATTCCAGGAGATCAGCTTACATGTGCCACCACACCCGGCGTTCATCAGAGTCGCTGCCCCATTCGCACGCAATTACACACCAAAGTAGGAAAAGACTGGAACTCCCTACCGCAACTCCACCCCGCCCAAACATCCCCAATTCGTCTGAGCCTATTTGTCCCTAACCTACGTAGGAAGAACTTAGGCAGATAGTGCCTTAGTCTTCCATATCTAAATGGAACATAGAGGGATATTTAACAGTAACATAGAAACATAGAAACATAGAATGTGTCGGCAGATAAGAACCATTTGGCCCATCTAGTCTGCCCAATATACTGAATACTATGATATACTGAATACTATACAGTACCCTCTAGGACAATTGAAACTAAGAACTGACTAAAGATGGAGCTTAACCCCTATCAATAATTATACTGCAAATTAGTTAGAAGTTATCCTACTTCCAACAGGAGGGTGCCACAACTACATAATAAAACAAGAGCACCCCAAAGAGCAGTGTCATTAACTCAAACCCCAGAAAAGGTAATAAGAAAAGTGAGCAGTAGAAGTTCACTTGAGCGGATTGTATGCAGAACTGTAACTCGCTCTTCATCTCGAATGCTGTCGGTCAATCCAGTCCGATGCTTCTTCTGGAGTCTGGAAGAATCTGTCTCGATCACCATCCTGGATCCGCAGCTTAGACGAGTACAGCATCACATACTTGATCCCCAACTAATGGAGGCGAGCTCGGGCACTCGTATATTGCCTTCATTGTTTCTGCACTTCAGTCGTGAAGTCTGGATAAAAGGAGAGCTTTACATTTTCATATTGAATCTCCTTCTTTTTCCTGGCTGCTGTTAGAATGGCATTCCGGTCTCTATAGTTAAAAATTTTCATAATGAAAGGCCTTGGTGCGGAACCCAGAGGTAGAGGTCTTGTAGGAATCTTATGGGCTCTTTCCACGACAAAGCTTGGCAATAACTCTATGGGCCCAAGGAGGCTCGAATCAGCTGTTCTGCATAGATCTCTGGGGTAGAGCCCTCCACTCTTTCAGGTAGTCCCAGAATTCTAATGTTATTTCTTCTGTTGCGGTTTTCCGCATCCTCCACTGAATCTTCCACATTACTCGGGCAACGCTCAACCTCCTTTGTACGATCTCTCATTTTGTCTATCTCATGGTGTAGACAGTTAATTTGTAAATGATCGATTTTCGCGGTTAGCGCTGCCTGACACGCTGCTATAGCGGACATTATCTTATCAGCTTGTGGCTCAGTATCCATGGAGGCACATTGTTCATGGTTAAAGTCAGTCTGACTCATATTGCCCACCAGTGCTTTAGATGATGTAGGCGCAGTATAAGATGTGGTTTTGTGGCCCATAAGTATGTTTCAGGTATGATGTATGTTGCAGGTTTTCCTTAAAAGGAATCTACTTATTGGCAACGATGTCCCCTGGGGAGGAAGTGCATGAGAACCAGAGACAGTTCAAACTGTGAGATATTAAGTTGCCCTCCGTGCAGGTTTGATATTTTAGTGATCCCACTCAGTAATTGTACTCAGCGGCTTGTGGATAGTGTGACCTCAGATTTAAAGAGTAAGGATAAACAGGGTTCCCAAGATGGTGGGACAAATGCCAGTGAAAGAGGGGGCTGCAGACAGTAACTCAGCAGAAAATGAGACCAGGGCTACTCAGCCAGGCTCTGGCCCCCACTTCACCTCAATTAGGACCTATGCAAAAAGGGGGGTCTCCAACCTCCTCCACAGCTTCACAGAAAGTGCTCTTCTACCTGTTTCACGTGGTTGAGCGCCACTTGAGGGCAAGATGGCTGCCCGCTGTCTCTGGCAGCCACATCAAAAGTTCTCCTGCCCTTTAGCCAGGGTGCCGCTGCAGTGGTGTCCCCTCCAATCTTCAGGCGGCATAATGGAGGAGAAAGAGGCAGTAGTGGGGAGAGCTTGGCAATTTTAATAATGTCCCGCCGACTCACCGCTCCCGACAGGGAAGATGGCCGCCCGCTCAGATGGAGGAAGGAGCGCAGCTCACCGGAGCTGATGGTGAAGGAGAGGAGCCGCTGGCAGCCTGTCACAGGTCTGGGGCTAGGGCAGGGGTCCTCCTACTGGTAGTGTGGCTCTCGGTCGGGGTCTCTCCTGTCTGGAAAACAGGATAACTACAGGATTTCAGGGGATCTCAAACGTAAAACGTCCTCACACCATGCTCGGAAGGCCACGCCTCCAAGATAGGATTATTTAGAGGTTTGAGGACTCTTTTCTTCCTAAAGTGGTGTTGAATTTCCACAGACAAAAAGAAATACAAGTTTTACTGAATCTTTTCCTATAAAACTATACATCAATCTCATTTAGCGAAAATCCTAGATCTGAAGCAGAGAAAGTTTTTCACAGTTTAGACGTCAAGAGATGCGTTCTCCAGTACTTTTCAGTTACTAAGGCCTGGAGGAAATCTAGTAGTCTAATTATTCAGTTCTTGGGAAACAGGAAAGGTCTTAAAACTTCCAGGGCAACCATAGCGGTTGGAATAAATCAGCTATTTGTGAAGCTTAAAGAGTAATGGGGAAGGAACCGCTTTCCAACCTGAAAGCTCATTCTACTAGGACAGTATCGACATCATGGGTGGAAAGGGCATTCGCTTCTTTGGATCAAATATGTAGGGCAACATGGACCAAACCCTCGTACTTTTATTAAACACTATAGAGTACACTTTGATGCGAAAAGGGACCTTAAATATGGAAGAAAAGAAGGTCGTCCCACCCTAAATTAATAATCTGTTAATTCTCATAGTAAGGTGCCGTCATGGAGGTGATGGAAAAAACTAAATTAGTCTTACCGGTAATTCCCTTTTCACGAAACCTCCATGATGGCACTGCTTATATGCCCAAACCCCCCCCCCCCCCCCCCCCCCAAAAAAAAACAACATATTTATGAGGTACAATAATGAGGGTTTTTTTCTTTTTTCTTTTTGGTTGTATATATGAATCTTAATATGTAGAATCTAAGCACTAGTTATTCTAAGTCTAAAGCTATAAATTATGGAAGTTTTGTGGTATGAATGTTGTAATATAGTCAAGTCAAGTCACTGAGGATTGCATGGAGGTGGGCCATTTTGAAGCTTCCTGTCCCTGCCTGGTAGGAGGAGGAGGGAGGAGGATGATCTCATAGTAAGGTGCCATCATGGAAGTTTCATGAAAAGGGAATTACCAGTAAGACTAAGGCCTCTTTCACACTTGCGTTGTCCGGATCCGGCGTGTACTCCACTTGCCGGAATTACACTCCGGATCCGGAAAAACGCAAGTGTACTGAAAGCATTTGAAGACGGAACCGTCTTCCAAATGCGTTCAGTGTTACTATGGCACCCAGGACGCTATTAAAGTCCTGGTTGCCATAGTAGTAGTGGGGAGCGGGGGAGCGGTATACTTACAGTCCGTGCGGCTCCCCGGGCGCTCCAGAGTGACGTCAGAGCGCCCCATGCGCATGGATGACGTGATCCATGTGATCACATGATCCATGCGCTTGGGGCGCCCTGACGTCACTCTGGAGCGCCCGGGGAGCCGCACGGACGGTAAGTACACTGCTCCCCGCTCCCCACTACACTTTACCATGGCTGCCAGGACTTTAGCGTCCCGGCAGCCATGGTAACCACTCTGAAAAAGCTAAATGTCGGATGCGGCAATGCGCCGAAACGACGTTTAGCTTAAGGCCGGATCCGGATCAATGCCTTTCAATGGGCATTAATTCCGGATCCGGCCTTGCGGCAAGTGTTCCGGATTTTTGGCCGGAGCAAAAAGCGCAGCATGCTGCGGTATTTTCTCCGGCCAAAAAACGTTCCGTTCCGGAACTGAAGACATCCTGATGCATCCTGAACGGATTTCTCTCCATTCAGAATGCATTAGGATAATCCTGATCAGGATTCTTCCGGCATAGAGCCCCGACGACGGAACTCTATGCCGGAACACAACAACGCAGGTGTGAAAGAGCCCTAATTCAGTTTTTTAAAATATCAACTTGATTATTGGCCTATTTGTCTTGATTTGCGACATTTTACCACCAATAGCTCAAAAATGAGACTTTTTAAAACTCAAATGTGCAATTTCAGCCACCTCTATCTAGACCACACTTGCGACTTTTGAGGCATATTTGCGACATTTCAGGTGTTAAATTGCGACTTTTGTCTCACACTCAGGACGTTTTTGTCATTGTTTTTGTTGAATGACAATTTACTGAGAAATCCCTGCTGTTTAGCTCATTTCTATCATCCTGTTTTAATACTTACCTATCACTTGTTCCCACAACAGGTTGTCTTTTCTTTTCATAAAAAACTTTTTACACAAAACACCACCACATAAACTTAAAGAGGACCTTTCACCAGAATAAAACATCTAAACTAACTATACAGACATGTAGAGCGGCGCCCAGGGATCTCCCTGCACTTACTGTTATACCTGGGCGCCGCTCCGTTCTTCCGTTATAGCCTCCGGTATCGTCATGATTGACCCGACCATTGAGGCTATGATCAGTAGCAAGCAGCGTATTTTTACAATTCTAGATGCGACCGCCTTTAATCCTTTTTAGTTGGAAATTACGGAGTTGACAATACGATTGACTGCATTACCGGGTTTTGGCTTTCACGTTTTCATTCACCTTTGGAGCACAATTATTCTTTGTAGTCTTTACAGTTTTCTTTTTTTATAATTTCAGTAGGTCCACCATGCTGATCTCGCTATGTCATGAAATGAACTAGATTACATTTTAATTAATATGAGCTAATTAAACAATCTCGGTTGCTCAGAAAACCCCATTAAAGTCTGCATTTACCAGTCATTGTGTAAGCCATGTCATTAGGAGGCAACGACTCCAACAGCCATTTGCTTGTTGACAAGTATAAAATATATGCGCGCTGCACGACATGGTTTTTGGCTTTTCATATCTCTCCAGGCCAATTTAGCATTGCTTGGTAGACAGTAAAAAAAAATAAAAAAAATCATAGGGGACGTGTGAATTTACTGTTTTTAAACCACAAAATACTTAGTTTTTTCTTTTTTTTGTCGCATACATCACACCTACTGTATGCACAAGTTTAATGTCGGAAAACATTGGAATTTGTGCTTTTATCCTGTTGCTACATAGAAGTAAAATATACCAGTGGTGAATTATGACCAAAGACGAGACTGAAATGACACCCCCCTCCAGAATTAATGAGCGCCCATTGAGGATTATGGTTGCGAACGGCACGTTTTTCTTTTCATGTGGAATTAACCTTAATGGATACCCTGCAACCCTCGTCTTTGCTTTGTATGCGGCTCCCCTGGCTGTAATAGAAAGATTTGTCTTTGGTGTAATTTGTAATAATACTAATCAGAATATAATCTGTTTAGGAGCTATGAAGTGTTAACAAGAGGTACGTTGGTTTATCTGACATAAAATGTCACCGCTCCCAATGACTGCGAGTGACAACATTAAGTGCAGTCACTTGGGAAGTATACTGACTCAGTGGTACAAGGCACGGCGTTCTGTATCTTTACACTTCATTTACACACGATTCCCAGGTCTTGTGCATGGACTATTGAGAAAACATAAATTTTAGTATTATTATTTTTTTATCCTTCAAGGGATGTGCTCCCATGTGTCGTAGATTAAAGGGGTGCTCCACTTATTCAAAAACAGTTGGCAACACAGTCAGAGTGGCTTAACGAAATTAAAAAAAAACGACTCCCCTCCGCTGCCATTCTAGCGCCACCCGGGTACCCGCTACTTCCTGCTCCCATCTAGACATGCAGAAAATGCCTGGAAATGCCCTGTCAGCCAGTCACTGGCTGCGGTAACCCGCACTGAACAGGACTGAAGTGTAACAATACATCCAAGCTGTGGACCAAAAATGCTTCAGCATTTCTAAAGGGGGTGTCTCACTTTAGCAAATAGCATTTATTATGTAGAGAAAGTTAATACAAGGCACTTACTAATGTATTGTGATTCTCCATATTGTCTCGTTTGCTGGCTGGATAAATTTTTCCATCACATTATACACTGCTCGTTTCCATGGTTACGACCACCTTGCAATCCATCAGTGGTGGTCATACTTGTACACTGTAGGAAAAAGAAAGTTTAGAAGGCTGGGGAAAACATCTATCCATCCAGTTCAGCCTGTTTTCCTGCAATGTTGATCCCAGAGGAAGCCCAAAAAAATACCTCATAAGGTAAAAGCCAATTATCAAAATTTTAGGGAAAAACTCCTTCCAGACTCCGAACAGGCCATCAGAATAACTCCCTGGAAGTCATTACCAACCTTGATGAGTTCTACTCAATGGGGTTTTAAAAGGAATTTTTATCAGGCTAGGACATCAATAATTGACCCACGGGGGTCCCGCAACGCTACCTATCAACGGTTTGGTGGTAGCTTGACGCAGAAATTTTAAAGCTTGGTGCACAGTTAATGGAGCTTGGTTCTGCAGCTCTGCTCCCATTCTCTTCAGTGAGAGCAGTGTTGCAGTACCCACCTTTACCCACTACACAATGGATGGAGCTGTACTTCTAGAGCTGGAACTGCTGCTGATCGGCAGGTTGTCAATCACTCACCGATAAGATATGGATGTCATATCATTAAAGGGGTTTTCTGAGATTTTAATATTGATGACCTATCTTCTGGATAGGTCATCAGTATCTGATCAGTAGGGGTCTGACACCCAGGACCCCCGCGCATTAGCTGTTTGAGAAGGCACCAGTGCTACTGTGAGCGCCGCTGCCTTCTCGCCGATTTTCCTAGGCTTAGGGTCCATTCACACGTCCGTAAGTGTTTTGTGGATCCGCAAAACACGGACATCGACAATGTGCGTTCCGCATTTTGCGGACCGCACATCGCCGGCACTATAATAGAAAATGCCTAATCTTGTCTGCAATTGCGGACAAGAATAGGACATGTTTTATTTTTTTCGGGAACGGAATTGCGGACCCGGAAGTGCGGATCAGTAATTCCGGATCCGGGCTGCACATAGTGCGGCCCCATAGAAATTAATGGGTCCGTAATTCCGTTCCGCAAAATGCGGAACAGAATTGCGGACATGTCAATGGAGACTTAACGACACGTTCATCGGTCACATGGCCTAGGCGCAACTCAGCCCCATAGATGTGATTTGTGGCTGAGCTGTAATACTAAGCACAGCTGCTTCACAATGTGCGGCGCCGTGATTGGTAAGCTGCGAGAAGGCCACAGGAGCATCGGTGCCTTTGCAAACAGCTGATTGGCGAGGGCCTTTTAATCTTAACGTTTTAGAGCATTAGGGTCTACACACACATCCTAGTGTGATATGCCTACACGGTGCCCCCTTATATTTGCATGGCTACAGCACTTGTCTATGTGAAGCAGGATGTATATGTAAGATAATGGCTTTGCATAGTAACATGCTATATAGTGAAAAAGTGCATTAAACTAGCTGCAGTCTATAACAGGCTGTGCCCTAGCATTGCGTTCCTATAGGAGCATTTTTGCATGGACCATATTTGAGCCATAGCATCTTCACCTTCTCCTCTTGAAGTTCATCACTGGGTAGAAGCAATAGAGAAATTTATGTGCAATATTTAGTGCTATATAGACTAAAATAAAAAATTATTACCATTGGAATAACATGGGATGAAAATAGAAATTGTTGGGCTCCTAAATTACCTTGTGCACCTAGGAAAGGCTCAGTATGAAAAGTACGATATATCACATGCTATTTTGCAGGCATCAGAAAACTTTAAAGAGTTTAAAGTGTCCCTCTGGTTTAAAAAAAAAAAAGAAACTCACTTACTGGGGAACGAAAAGAACACTTACCTGGTGACATCCTTTTGATCTGCAGATCCGTCAATGGGCTCCTCTTCTAGCATCCAAAATGGCCGCACCACTTCTCAGACCACCTGAAGCATATTGTGCTTGTAGCCCAAGACACTTGCTGCTGCCCTTGGATTGGCCAACACTGCTCACATGAACAGTGCTGGCCAATCCAAGAGCATGGCTGGACAAGTAGGAAGTGTTTTGGACTACCGATACACAGTGTGTTTCTGAGGGGCGGTGCAGCCATCTTGGATGGGAGAAAAAGAACCTGATAATTAGCAGATCTGCAACTAAAAAGATGAAACGGGAGTCACAGGTATGTGTTCTGTTCTTACCCAGTTAATGTGATTATTATTTTTTTCTTTAACTGGAGGTTTGCCTTAATGGGGTCCTAGGAGGTCACGAAATTGTACATACATTAAAGGGGCTATGCCATGATTGATCTAAAAAAATTGTTAAATCGGACATCATATAGTACATGACAATATCTTTCTAAAAAAGCTATAATCAGCCCTGTATCTCACATGGATCCAGAGATCACCACATTCATTGTGTCACGATCTCTAGCGTGACAGGTGTCAGGAGATCTAAGAGACTGGCTGCATTTGATGTGATCTGACAGCCTCTTTGGTTTCACTTGTTTTCAGTGTTGTTGCTGGTAATGACCACACCTCTTGTCTCAGGTGTAGCTTAGTGGTCATTCCAACTCCCCTATTTATTCTGGCTTCACCCATCATGCTATGCGGTAGATAGCTTTAGTTTGGTATTGGAAGTGCTGTTGTACGGTCCTCTTCTGAGTTCCTGCTCGTCCATTTACTACAGAAGTTAAGTGTTACTTCCCTTTGATATTTTGTTGTTTCCCCTCTCTTTGTTGTTACTAGGCCTCAGGGAGACGCTTGTTATTTCATATTGGAAGGAACAGGCCATCTCTAGCTCTGACACTACTCTAGGGAAATTCAGGGTTTCCAGGGTCTCAGGTTCCAGTGTATGAACATTCCTACCCTCAAGGTCCGTTCATACGGACAGGAGTCAGGGGTAGGATTAGGGTTTCCATAGGAGGTGTCCGTTTCCCTTTTCCTAGCTTTGAGGCCTAGTTCCTTTTCCCTTCCCTCCTATTGTCGGTGTGGTGTTCCCTCCCACATCACTACGTGACACATTGCTCCAATTGTTCTGCTGGACTATAGCCAGCCTGGCAGCTCGGGGGATTCGGGTGTCCTTTCTGCTGTAGCTTCGAACAGAACATATGGCTGGTGGCAGTTGAAGATCTAAACTGAGCATGTTCGAACAGCTCAGTGAGACGTACAGAAAATAAGGAAAAGAACAAACAGCAGGTGGCGCTATACAGATACATTTTATTGAATATCTCACTGGCTATGCAACATTTTTAATTATATGCAATGACAAAAGCATTCAGACCCAGGTGCTGGTTTGAAATATGTAGAATGTTTCGTGAGACAGCCCCTTTAAAAAAAATGCATTTTATGATGTCTGTTAATCACCGTTTATGTCTAAATTGCGCTTTTTGCCATTCGTAACGGAGATGTGTTCACTGTAGTTGTCTGAGACTTATGATGATAATGGTACAGGAGCACAGTCAGAATCCTCAGAGATGAGTGTCAAGGGAAGAGAACAAATGAATCCATCCATCCAATTGTCGTTTTGTGTAATTGCATCGTGGCTCCCCGCTAAGGCTTCATGCACACGACCGTATGTATTTTGCGATCCGCAAAACATACGGATGACATCCGTTTGCATTCTGTCTTTTGCGGAACGGAACATCTGGCCCCTATTAGAGCAGTAGTATCCTTGTCTGTAATCCGGACAATAATAGGACATGTTCTATTTTTTTGCGGAACGGAAATACGGACATACGTAAATGGAATGCACACGGAGTAACTTCCGTTTTTTTTGCAGACCCATTGTAATGAATGGTTCCGCATACAGTCCGCAAAGAAAATACGTTTGTGTGCATGAGGACTAAGGCTGAGGGGACTACTCTTTATTATATAACTTGTGTATAACAGCGGTCTAGGATTATATGTTGAGATTAACGTAAGAAATACACTCATTCTCTTGTGTATACTGAAATCTTGTCATACTGTCAGCTATTAAGCTCCTCCGACAAACTTTTTTCTCATTTCTTAAAACGGATTTCTGTACCATCGCACAAATAAAGCACAGTTGGTTTCCACTCTGCTTTATCATCTACAAAGAGGCCTCTATTCCTTGCTTTTATGGTTTTATTATGTGTTGGATCTTGCTTTTATGTACTGTAGGTGTAGCCCCTAGGCACCCTGCAAGGCTTGATTCATCTGCTCGCTGTAATAGGAGAACATCTTTTTGAGTAAATCTGAATTGTAGCAAGAGCGTTCAGGTTAAGCCGAGGAGAGTTGGGCGTCCTCATACTGGGAGCATTATCATGTGGAGCGGTGTGGGCTCAGTAAGAGGAGGTAAACATCTATGGTCTGACATGAAAATTGCCAAAAGTAGTCATAATCCAAATCATCCTGATTGGCCTGGCCTGCATCTATGGCTTTGCTATGATTCTGCACATCCCTCATGTGGGAGCCTTCACATGGTCTAAGTCGCTGACTCTTTCCTCTGGACCAGTAGCTCTTTCTGAGAGCTTTTTAAGATTTTGCCTTATAATGGAGGCATTTTCTTTGACGCCTCCCACCACCTATCATTTATTGCATTGACCCTATTTGTATCTCCTAGAGTGGGTTTCTCATGGTGTGCCTGGGGGGCTGCTAGTGAGGCAGCCATGGCCCTATTCTGCCTACAGTTGTGGTCTTTCTCCCAGGCCGCATGGAAGATTGTGCTCAGTGACAGGTCTCATGGGCTGTGTAGCCAATCTTGAACCCTTACCCCTATCTTTGGCAAACTGTTCGAGTTTTGCGATCACCTCCTTGTGGAGTGCACCACCCAACACTACCTTGGAGTTCTTGCTCCACTTTCTTACTTGCCTTGTTTCTCAGCAGTGGTATGAGCAAACCCGAACTTTACAGGTTCATGCTCGGTGTTCAGGCTGTGGAGGAATTCCGTTATAACGGATTATAACAGAATTCTATGACGGAATGCAAAACGGAAGCCTTTAAGAGGCATTTGGTTTTGATTCGTTATAATAGAAGTCTATGGCCAAGCATAACGGATTCGTCTGGTTTCCGTTATGCAGGACGAAAAAAAGTCCTGCATAACGGAAACCAGACGGATCCTTTAGGCTTGGCCATAGACCTCTATTATGACGGATTAAAATGGAACGCCTCTTAAAGGCTTCCGTTATGCATTCCGTCATAGAATTCAGTTATACCAGGATTCCTCCACTGCCCAAATGCCGAACCCGAACCTGTAAAGTTCAGGTTCACTCATCCCTTCTCAGCACACATTTTTTGTCCCAGGCAGCCCTGTGGGATACCCATGCTCTGTTGCCACTTGCTAGTGGGAATTGAATGTAATCATTGATTTTAGATGGATAACCATGTCTCAAAAGTAGTTATAATCACTAAGGTGCTGATTTATCGAGCCTTCACTCCAGAAGTCTGGCTTCAAAAAGTTGCAAAATGGGGCATTTTTTTTTTTTGCATTTTTATACCACTCATTCTAGCAGGAATGAGACGGAGGAGAGTGGGATAGGAAAACTGGTTTAGCTTTTCTAGACAAGTGTTAGATTTAAGGATGAGAAAAATGTGTCAAACAACATGTGACATTTGATCAATGTGCCATAAGGTACATCGTGGAAAATAGTCGTGTCCCGTGTTATGAGAAAACAAAATGTTTCCCACTCAGTCTAAATTTAGTAAAAAGACTAAAGTGTTCTAAATCTATATATATAAAGAAGGACGTATGTATGTATGTTCTGCGATCAAAAACGCAACCATCGATTTAAACGAAACTTGCTATAAACATCCCTTGCTACCTGGAAAGAGATCTTGTGGGGGTCACAGCTCTCTAGCATGTACCGTTCCTGAGATATTCCCAAAAAATGCAAACATGGCACAACACATGACCTGCATTAGCCAATAGAAGCCTGCTGGTCTTTCTCTTCCTATCCTAACTGCTATATACAGTACACGGTCACATGTCTCTTATCAGCCAATAGAAGCTCGCAGGTCCTTAGTCTCCAAATACACACAGTTTTACACCAGGTTTCCATAACAACCTAATTATTTTTCTTCACTGCTGTAGGTCAGCTTTAAAAGGACAGGGAGCTGTGGATGACACTGTTAAGGGAGCAGAGTGCTGTGGAGGTAACAGTTCAGGGGCAGGTAGGGTGCCCATTCAGGCCACCCTCAAAAGACGGACTTAAAAAACCCACCCACAGGTCCCGCTAAGCCACGCCCCAATCAGGTTAGGCCACGCCCCCACTCCGCAGCCAACAGGGATTGAAAAAATGAAGCTAAAAATCAACTTCTGTCAGCTGCAGAGGTGGGGGGCCACCCTCAAAATATCAACTTAAAAAACCTGCCCCCAGGTCCCACTAAGCCATGCCCTCTCCCACTCCGCAGCCGACGGGGATTGAAAAAATGAAGGTAAAAATCTAGTTCTGTCAGCTGCAGGGGTTTGAGGGAGAGTGAATTTCTCCCTACAGCTCACGCTCAGACAGCACAGTGCTGCTGTCTGAGAGTGAGCTGTTCAAAAGAACATCCCTGTGTCCGTCCAGGCCCTGCACCAGACCAAGGACAGGGAGTCTGAAAGCCGGACTGTCCAGCCTGAAACCGGACCTCTGGCCACCCTAGGGGCAGGCTGCTGTGGAGGTCACAGTTAAGGGGATGGTTCGCTATGGAGGTCAGTGTTAAGGGGTATATTGCTGTAGAGGCCACTGTTAAGGGGACAGGGTTTGTGGAAATCACTGTTAAGGAGATGTGGTACTGTGGAGGTCACTAATGAAGGGGCGACCACTGTGGAGGTCACTGTTAAAGGGGCAGGCTGCTGTGGAGGTCACTGTTAAGGGGCGGGATGCTGTTGAGGTCACTGTTAAAGGGGCGGGATGCTGTGGACGTAACTGATAAGGGGGCGGGCACTGTGGATGTCTATGTTAAGGGGACAAGAAACTGTGGAGGTCACAGATCAGGGGACGGTCTGCTATGGAGGTCAGTGTTAAGGGGCGGGATGCTGTAGAGGTCACTGTTAAGGGGGATACTATCGATGTCTTTTAATGACATACACAAACATTAAATGAAATATATCCGTGCGAAGCTGGGTCCTTCTGCTAGTATACAGTATAATTACACCAGCCTCGAGCATAATACAAAAAGGACAAAACAGCATGACCTAGTAGATGGCTGATGTCGGGCTCTGTAAATTATAGACAAGTAGCTGCACTGCAGTCACTAGATGTTAGATTAAGGCTGCCAAATAAATTAGTCTCAAGCCTAATGTCAAGTGGGGCACTTTCTGAAGTGCAGGGAAGCTATTTCAGTATGCAGGTATCTGTCATCGTTATCATTCTTGCCTGACCATCTACATATTCATCAAATAGGCTTTGTCCATATGTGACATTCGGTTACATTTGGCCAGTAGTTTCACACTCAGAATTATAAAAATTAAAATACATAAGAGTAACTAAACTTTTATTACAGTTTTTTTAATGTCCCAAATGCCCTAAAAATATTTTTTCTAGTGTACTTTATTTATTGATTTTGTATTTTTAATAAAGATATTCCCCTCTAAAGCGCAGATTTCCTGCATGCATTAAATTCACTATTCTCAACACCACTGACTAAAAGTCCTGCATGCAAGCTTTTAGCTTAGCGAAGCAGACACAGACAGGAGCCCGCTCCGCTCAGCTAATCCTAGCATAGCACATGGTTACAGAGTATCCGTTCTCTGCGGCCCCATCCATAAAGTGTAGAATCCGGACTCCGTACACCACTGAGAAGTCAGCGGTGTAGACAATAGTGAATGTAAAGTGCGCAGGAAGTCTACGATTTAGGTGGAAATAGCTTTAGTAGAATTGCTAATTCAATAAATAAAGTACTGTATTTTTTCCGCTTTATAAGACGCACTCCCCCCCCCCCAAAAGTGGGGGGGAAATGGCTGTGCATCTTAAAAAGTGAATACTAGTGAGCGATTCCATATGGAAGCGCTCCCTAGTATCCATTAGGAGCAGGGAGCGAAGCACCGCAAGTGCTTGTAATAATCACCCTTCCGGTCTACATTCATGGGGCCGGCGCTTCACTGTCCTGACCACGTACAGCTATGACCTGACGCTGAACGCAGTCAGGTGACAGAGCAGCGCAGGCCGGGAAGACATGGGATTGCGACTTCTGCCGGCAATGGAGAGGAGCCGCGGCGCAGGACAGGTGAGAGAAGTTTTTTATTTTAATCTGATCTGAGGTCTGATGGGGGTCTCACTATGGACTGATATAAGGTCTAGATGGGGGGTCTCCCTATATGGGCTGATCTGAGGTCTAATGGGGGTCTCACTATGTGGGCTGATCTGAGGTCTGATGGGGGTCTCACTATGGGCTGATATAAGGTCTAGATGGGGGTCTTACTATGTGGGCTAATATGAGGTCTGATGGGGGTCTGACTATGGGCTGATATATGGTCTGATGGGGTTATCACTATGTGGGCTGATGTAATGTCCTGATAAGGGGGTCAGATGTTATGTCCTAATATTTATGGGGGTCTGATCTGAGGATCTGATATGAGGTCTATTTTTTTCTTATTTTCCTCCTCTTAAACCTGGTGTGCGTCTTACACCTACTCTTTAAAGGGAACCTGTCATCAACTTTATGCTGACCGTACTGAGGGCAGTATAAATTAGTGACAGAAATTCTGATGTCAGCGGTGTGTCACTCATGAGCTAAAAGTCAGTGGTTGCCGAGAACCAGCATCATAGTCATTGCAGCACAGGCCTTGAAAAGAGTCAAATCTACCTGAGAAGAGTCCTGGTTATTCATGATTTCCTGCTCTCCTCGCCCACCTGCTGATGACTGACCGTCTTCTACCTAGTTTTCTCCCTTTCTCTCTAGGAGAGAACTGCCAATCATCAGCAGATGGGTGAGAGAGCAGGAGACTATGAATAACCAGGACTCTTCTCAGGTAGATTTGACTCTTTTCCAGGCCTCTGCTGCAATGATTGTGATGCTGGTTCTCAGCAACCACTTACTTTTGGCTGATGAGTGACACACCGCTGAAATCAGCATTTGTGTCACTATTTTATGCTGCCCTCAGTGAGGTCAGCATAAAGTTGATGACAGGTTCCTTTTAAATATTACCTTATAAATATATTCCCAAATACCTTTCATTAGAATGGCTCTTATTGTCTGGGGAGAAATTATGAGAAATAAAATGGCGCTGTCCTAGTACACACACATAAAAACCTGTCCTAATCACACAGGAATTCCATCTGTTGCTGTGATATCTGCTACATACAATAGTGCCCCCACGGCTTGTGAGTTTCCATGTTTGAAGCTGATGAAGAGATCCCATTTCCTCATCAGCGGCTTTGATCAATTTCTGTCTTTCATGTGTAGGTAATCTTTGAATCTCTTCCCATAACTGTGGCTCTGACTCTGGAAGTGTCATGACCAAGTACAGTAGGATAAACGTTGAGCCAGGATGGCTTTGCTTGACCTAGTTGATCTTATGACTTGAAGTTGATCCATTGCTCATATGGCGTTTTCTCAGTAGCTTTACTTGGTAGTTTATTTTGAATCTAACAAGCTGTCATGATTGCTTCAGACTTTGTTGTTGGTAGACCTGCGTCATCCAAGCAACCCTGATGAGAGCACCCGTTCCCTTATTGTTATCAAGGACAGCACCTGGCACAGATATACTAGACAGCTTGTCCATCTGAGTCTGGTAAGATCATTCCATTCTTTACCATTTTCATCATTTTGGAAGTACTGATTTACAGGTGCATTGGCCAAAAAGGTATTTGTTTTTGTTTAGGCATTTCTCACTGTATTGTTTTGTTATGAGTTATGTGCACACCTATTTTAAATTCTATTTAGTAAAAGTTATGTCTTAGATTTCAAGCCCAGGTCTTTTGGGGATCATTTAGATCTGCGTCAAACAGCATACTTCATCCACTTTCACAGAGAGTTTGATCCTTTATTTCTGCAACACCATTTTGTTTGGGATTGTATGGTACAGTAGTCTCGAATAAGATTCCATTTCTCTTTAAAATGGTTTGTGTCTTCTCACTTGTGCATTCAGTTCCATCGTTTGCACGTAGAATCTTTGGATTTTTCCCAACTTGTTACTTACTTCAGAGGGATATTCTTCAAGTTTCTCTGGAACTTCATTTTTGCTGTGAACAACAGTATACCTTGAATAATAATCAATAAAAGTGAGAAAATATCCTTTTTTGCCTGGGGTGAGCATACTCGTTGGACCACAAACATCTGTGTGTAATAAGTCAAGTAGCTGCTCCGATCTTGTGGCACTATTTTTTGGGAATGTTTTCCTGGACATTTTTCCTTTTAGGCAGCTTGTACATTGAGTCATCCGATTGCATCGGTCTGTTTTAACACCTTCAGCAAGCTGGTCTCGAACTAGCTTTCTTATTGCTTCCTGGTCTCTGTGTGCAAGACGTCTGTGCCATACGTGAACGCAATCTTTGTGCTGTTCTTGTTTGGCAGTACACACACTTTCTTTGCGTTTAAGTTGTTACAGTTCATCTGTAATTTTTCCTTCTGCAAGTGTGTGAGATAATGCAGCGATCATTCTTAAATGGGACTTCATTGCCCTGTCCTGTGAGTTTCTTCACAGACAACATATTGCTTTCAAGACTAGGGACATACAGCACCTGCTTTACTGGAATCCTTCTTCTTTGTGTTGGGGAGACCTAATAATTCATGTAGCCATCTTCTGCTCCTTCTGAAGTCATATACTGTCCATTAGCAAGGTCACTTTCTCTGCCTAACTTTGGTCAAGGTTAGAGAAGAAGCTTCTGTCATATGTCATATGACTAGTTGCTCCAGTCTATACACCATGCATGGTTTGATGTACTTGAATTGATAATACATGTAGCTTCAGTATTTAGAGTTTTACTTTCTTCATTGACAGCACTTTTAACTCTCTGTTGATCATTCTGCCTTTTTAGCTGATTCATTCTAGCTTTCCAAACTCTGCAGTCAGCTTTCAGGTGACCTGTTTTCTTGCACACAAAACATTGACGTATCTCCTTTAAATAAGTTTTGCTTGTGACTATACCCTGTGTCTTTAATGCAGATTCTGGTCTGTGACTGTTATTTTCATTTCCTGATTTTCTCTTGAACTCTTCTACAAGCTTTCCTTTAACATATACCAGAGTGAGCTCATTATCTGGACGTGCATCTAGTGCAGTCACAAGTGTGTCCTAACTTTCTGGAAGACAGCTGAGTAACAGTATGGAAATCTTGTATTTCTTGGTAGAGTTTTCTCATTACATAGAGCTTGTTGCTGAGATTCATCCTTTTGTGCACTTTCTGTAGCTCCTCCCACATCTCTCTTACGGTTTCACATTTACATAAGTGCACAATCTGATCATCATCTATACTGAGGGAGCTAGCGCTCTGTGCTTTCTGATGGTAGTGGCTCCGGTTTACATTCTTGTGTGTATTTCCCCAGACCTTCTCGTATTAGAAGCATCTTCACTTTGAGTTTCCAGGATTGGTAGTTCTGGTCAGGACTGGCACTGAGCTGCTGTTGGTGGCCATCTTTGCTTTTCTTTGTTCACTGTTGTCCTTCGGTATGCTGTGTGCTTCTGGGCCCATACGTTTTTGGCAGTGGATTAATCAGGTCTCTATCAGGCGTAGCACGAGGGACAAGAGGGTTTATTCAGAAATAACAGCACAACATGTGAATATAACTTTCAGTAAGATCAGAATTAGGGATAAGCAAATCGACTTCGGGTGAAACATCCGAAGTCGATTTGCATAGAACTTTGTTTCAATACTGTACAGAGCTCCGTACAGTATTAGAATATATTGGCTCAGATGAGCCTAACTTCATAAATTGATTTCTACTGTAAAAAAAACATTTCCCAAACTCTGGTTCGCTCGCTCCGTACAGTATTGAAACAAAGTTTTGAGAATCGACTTTGGATGTTTCACCCGAAGTCGATTTGCTCACCCCAAATCAGAATTTCAGCACATCTGCTTCTGGCTTTCTTCTTTCTCAGTGCTCTCTCTGTACATGTGCAGCAAGTCTCTGCCCCTTCCTGTCTTTTCTTTTTAGCAGAACTTTATTAACAACATAACACTGTGTCTGGAAACAGGCAATCACATAATGTAGTTGTTGCAATACACAGAATAATGAGCATTATTCCAACACATCCTGAATACAGTTTAATTCAGAGAAGAGCTACTAAACTGGTACATGGATTGCAGGATAAAACTTACCAGGAAAGATTAAAGGACCTTAACATGTATAGCTTGGAAGAAAGACGAGACAGAGGGGATATGATAGAAACTTTTAAATACATAAAGGGAATCAACAAGGTAAAAGAGGAGAGAATATTTAAAAGAAGAAAAACTGCTACAAGAGGACATAATTTTAAATTGGAGGGGCAAAGGTTTAAAAGTAATATCAGGAAGTATTACTTTACTGAGAGAGTAGTGGATGCATGGAATAGCCTTCCTGCAGAAGTGGTAGCTGAAAATACAGTGAAGGAGTTTAAGCATGCATGGGATAGGCATAAGGCCATCCTTCATATAAGATAGGGCCAGGGGCTGTTCATAGTATTCAGTATATTGGGCAGACTAGATGGGCCAAATGGTTCTTATCTGCCGACACATTCTATGTTTCTAATATTATCTTCCGCTGGATCTCTGTAGGAATGGAGTTCATGAGGAGACATGAAGTACAGAGGGGAACTTGGGATGTGGGTAATGAGCAGCAGCACTTGTATGCAGACTCCATTACCACAGCCCCACATTACCACAGTCTGTCCTGTCCGTCCTCTCTGTACTTCAGGTCTCCTCCATTCCTACAGATATTCAGCTGAAGATCTTATCAGCTGTATTCAGGACCATAATCCCTGACAAGTAGAGCAGAGAGGAGAATAAGGCAGCTCTTTACCTCAGTGTTGTGAAGTAACTTCTCCTTCTGTTTGATTAGGACAGGTTCTGTGTGTACTAATAGGACGGCGGGCATTTTATTTCCCGTGATGATTGTGCCCTATACAAAATGAACCATTATCACAAATTAAATGTATATAGGAATTTATTTATAATAAAGTAATATTTAAGTATTTTCATTTTCTTAATTCCTGGAGAACCCCTTTTATAGGGGTTGTCTCACATCAGTAAGTGGCATTTATTATGTACAGGAAGTTAATACAAGCCACTTACTAATGCATTGTAATTGTCCAAATTGCTTCCTTCGCTGGCTGGATTCATTTGTCCATCACATTATACACAGCTCGTTTCCATGGTTACAGATCACCCTGCAATCCATCAGTGGTGGTCGTGCTTGCACACTATAGGAAAATGCATCAGTTTCTCTGGTGGCCGAGACCATGGGAGTGCACATACGCTAGTGCTTTTACCTACACTCACCTAAAGAATTATTAGGAACACCTGTTCTATTTCTCATTAATGCAATTATCTAGTCAACCAATCACATGGCAGTTGCTTCAATGCATTTAGGGGGGTGGTCCTGGTCAAGACAATCTCCTGAACTCCAAACTGAATGTCAGAATGGGAAAGAAAGGTGATTTGAGCAATTTTGAGCGTGGCATGGTTGTTGGTGCCAGACGGGCCGGTCTGAGTATTTCACAATCTGCTCAGTTACTGGGATTTTCACGCACAACCATTTCTAGGGTTTACAAAGAATGGTGTGAAAAGGGAAAAACATCCTGTATGCGGCAGTCCTGTGGGCAAAAATGCCTTGTGGATGCTAGAGGTCAGAGGAGAATGGGCCGACTGATTCAAGCTGATAGAAAAGCAACGTTGACTGAAATAACCACTCGTTACAACCGAGGTATGCAGCAAAGCATTTGTAAAGCCACAACACGCACAACCTTGAGGCGGATGGGCTACAACAGCAGAAGACCCCACCGGGTACCACTCACTCCACTACAAATAGGAAAAAGAGGCTACAATTTGCACGAGCTCACCAAAATTGGACTGTTGAAGACTGGAAAAATGTTGCCTGGTCTGATGAGTCTCGATTTCTGTTGAGACATTCAAATGGTGGAGTCCAAATTTGGCGTAAACAGAATGAGAACATGTATCCATCCTCTGATGGCTACTTCCAGCAGGATAATGCACCATGTCACAAAGCTCGAATCATTTCAAATTGGTTTCTTGAACATGACAATGAGTTCACTGTACTAAAATGGCCCCCACAGTCACCAGATCTCAACCCAATAGAGCATCTTTGGGATGTGGTGGAATGGGAGCTTCGTGCCCTGGATGTGCATCCCTCAAATCTCCATCAACTGCAAGATGCTATCCTATCAATATGGGCCAACATTTCTAAAGAATGCTATCAGCACCTTGTTGAATCAATGCCACGTAGAATTAAGGCAGTTCTGAAGGCAAAAGGGGGTCCAACACTGTATTAGTATGGTGTTCCTAATAATTCTTTAGGTGAGTGTATATTGTGTAAGCATGACCACCACTGATAGATTGCAGGGTAGTCTGTAACCATGGAAACGAGTAGTGTATAATGTGATGGAAAAATGAATCCAGCCAGTAAAGGAAGCAATATGGATAATAGAAATACATTAGTAAGTGGCTTGTATTAACTTTCTCTACATGATAAATGCCATTTACTGAATTGAGACAACCCCTTTAAGGGTTGGAACTGGGTCCTATTAAAGGCTGCTATATGCACTGGATAAGACACTCTTTGTCTGGTCATCATGTGTGTTACCGTATGTCTTACAGTATGTTAGAATCTCTCAAGTGAATGGGGCTGAGCGAGATACCAAGCACAGCCACTATACAATGTACGGCGCTGTGCTTGGTATCTCCCAGGAGCGCCTGTACCTTCTCAAACAGCTGATCGGCAGGAGTCCCCCACGATCAGATACCGATGACCTATCCTGAGGATATTTTGTTTGCATTTTAAGTTAACAATCTTTAACCGTGATGGGGGACGGGTAACAGTGCACGTCGTGGTAAATTACTGTGAGACAGCATAAATCCCAGACATGATCCTCATGTGACTTTACACTCTGAATTATATATACTGTAATTAACAACTTGTGATACAGAGAGGAACAAGTGTGATTGAATTCAGTATCACATGTATGCAGAGGGAAACCAAGTGGATGCAGCATATTTGGCATCTATTCTAGAAAGTCAAGGAGATAAATAATGTATAGCATTTCTGCTTTTATATATAAACCTGTCATCGACGGAACAATTTTTTATTTGTAAACAAATGTACTTTTTATTTAGAATGTTAGATAAAATATTTTTGTTTTAAAATAGTTGTGTTCTCGATGGATGGCTTAAAGGGTTTGTCCTAGGAGCCGACAACCCCAATGACCCCAGTTTACAAAATAAAAAAACACCTGTGCGCAATTTCGCCATTCCCACAGCACTGCCCAATTCCCGATTGCCTTCGGTCCACACTGAACCAGAAGTAGATTGGTACAAGTCATGGCTGTGGCTAGTCACTGGCCTCCGTGATCATATGTGTTAGAAGGACACATCATTTGCATGCCCCCACAGTGCTCCAGACTAAAAAAAATACCTAGTAGCCATTGGCTCCTGAACTGAAAAATGTATGAGCCAAATTAAATTTTTAGTCGCCAAATCGAAACGGAATCAAAATTTTGGTCTCGTGACAACGCTTCGCCGATCGGATCGGCGGAGCGTTGTCACGATACCAAAATTTTGATTCGGTTTCGTCACCATAAAAAAAGTATTGCGATACTCAATACTACGCGGGAAAAAAAAAACACCAAAAAAAGCAGCGTGCATTTAGCATTTTATGAAACGTCCGGCCCATAATAGAACAGTCCTATCCTATTTTTTGGGGTGACAAGATGACAAAAAAATTGCGAATCGCATGGTATTTATTTATTTCTGTTACAGCGCTCACCGCATAGGAGATATTTTTTAATAGTTTAAGGGCTCTTTCACACCTGCGTTATTGTCTTCCGGCATAGAGTTCCGTCGTCGGGGCTCTATGCTGGAAGAATCCTGATCAGGATTTTCCTAATGCATTCTGAATGGAGAGTAATCCGTTCAGGATGCATCAGGATGTCTTCAGTTCAGGACCGGAACGTTTTTTGGCCGGAGAAAATACCGCAGCATACTGCGCTTTTTGCTCCGGCCAAAAATCCTGAACACTTGCCGCAAGGCCGGATCCGGAATTAATGCCCATTGGAAGGCATTGATCCGGATCCGGCCTTAAGCTAAACGTCGTTTCGACGCATTGCCGCAGCCGACATTTAGCTTTTTCAGAGTGGTTACCATGGCTGCCGGGATGCTAAAGTCGTGACAGCCATGGTAAAGTGTAGCGGGGAGTGGGGGAGCAGCATACTTACCGTCCGTGCGGCTCCCCGGGCGCTCCAGAGTGACGTCAGGGCGCCCCAAGCGCATGGATCACGTGATCGCATGGATCACGTCATCCATGCGCATGGGGCGCTCTGACGTCATTCTGGAGCGCCCCGGGAGCCGCACGGACTGTAAGTATACCGCTCCCCCGCTCCTACTATGGCAACCAGGACTTTAATAGCGTCCTGGGTGCCATAGTAACACTGAAAGCATTTGGAAGACGGTTCCGTCTTCAAATACTTTCAGTACACTTGTGTTTTTCCGGATCCGGCAGGCACCTCCGGCAACGTTAGTGCATGCCGGATCCCAACAACGCAAGTGTGAAAGAGGCCTTATAGTTTGGACTTTTCGGATGCAGCGCTATGTAATATGTTTATTTATTTATTGTTTATATATTTTATATGTAAAATTGGGAAAGGGGGGATTTAAACTTAATATTTTAGGGTACTTTCACATTAGCGTTTTTCTTTTCCGGCATAGAGTTCCGTCACAGAGGCTCTATACCGGAAAAGAACTGATCAGGCATATCCCCATGCATTCTGAATGGAGAGCAATCCGTTCAGTATGCATCAGGATGTCTTCAGTTCAGTCATTTTGACTGATCAGGCAAGAGATAAAACCGCAGCATGCTACGGTTTTATCTCCGGCGAAAAAAACTGAAGACATGCCTGATCCGGCATTTTTCCCCATAGGAATGTATTAGTGCCGGATCCGACATTCAAAATACCGGAATGCCGGTAAAAATGTGTAAAAAGATACAAGATGGATCCCTCTGTCCGCATGACAAGTGGAGAGACGGATTCGTTCTTGCAATGCATTTGTGAGATGGATCCGCATCCGGATGCGTCTCACAAATGCTTTCAGTCACATCCAGATCGGCGAATCCGGCAGGCAGTTCCGACGACGGAACTGCCCGCCGGATCACACTGCCGCAAGTGTGAAAGTAGCCTTAGGCCTCTTTCAGACGGGCGTCACGTTTTGGCTCCGGATGCGTCCCGGGTGCATTGCGGCAAACCCGCGCAGGTAGGTACGCAATTGCAGTCAGTTTTGACTGCGATTGCGTTCCGTTGTTCAGTTTTTATCGCGTGGGTGCAATGTGTTTTGCACGTACGTGATAAAAAAACTGACTGTGGTACCCAGACCCGAACTTCTTCACTGAAGTTCAGGTTTGGGTTCAAGGTTGTGTAGATGTAATTATTTTCCCTTATAACATGGTTATAAGGGAAAAAAAATATATATATGTAACTCACCTTAATCCACTTGTTCGCGCAGCCTGGCTTCTCTTCTGTCTTCATCTGTGAGGAAAAGGACCCGTGGTGACGTCACTGCGCTCATCACATGGTCCATCACATGATCCATCACCATGGTAATGGACCATGTAATGAGCTCAGTGACATCACCGCAGGTCCTGAAGAAAGAACAGGAGACCGGCAGCTACGCGATCAGTTGGAGGAGGTGAGTTAATTTTATTATTTTTTTTTTAACCCTCATTGGCACTGCGCCACCAATGTTTATTATACTGGGGTGTTGGGGGGGGGGGGGCGCGCACTGCACCACCAATGTTTATTATACTGGTGTGTTGGGGGAGGGGGGGCGCACTGCGCCACCAATGAAGACAACTGACCTGTTAATACAGGAGGCGGGTGCCGGAATCAGCCGCACCCGACCTCTATGACAGGGAGCTGCGATCCGCTGCAGTTAACCCCTCAGGTACCGCACCAGCACCGCCTCCTGTATTTGTATTAACAGGTCAGTTATCTTCATTGGTGGCGTGGCCACAGCCCCTCCCCTCCTCCTCCTGTCTCTCTTCTTACTGGCGGCGGCGGCAGCAGCACAGGGGGGAGGGAGAGACTCCTTTTCCACTGCGCTGCTGTGAAGAACATCTGCGGCGGGTCAGAGAACTATAATCTCCTGTGCCCCGCTGCTGTATTCAACTGCAGAGCTACGGCGGCGGGTCTAGTCGCAAATGGCGAAAGACTAAAAAGTCTTGTCGCCATTTGTAAATTCTAAGTCGCATTGGCGACCATTTTGGTCACCATCTGGAACCCTGCCCCATTCTAGCACGTGGCTGCTGAGGCTAGCGATTGGCCTCATCATGATCCAGCAGCTGAAAACGGAGGGTGCTTTATGATGGAAGATTTTTCAATACTTAAGATAGTATTCCAACTACTGTGACACCTCTACAACATATGCCATAAAGGTTTGCAGGTCTCATCTCCGAGAATCTCAACTTTGTTCTCCTGATGTGGAGGCTAGCCGCTGCCATATCCAGGTGAAGAATGAGTTTTCAGGTGGCAACAAATCTGCAGTTTCTGTAGCTGCCATTGACCTGAATGAAGAGAGCTGCTGAAAGCATGTCCACTTCCTGATTTTTTAGACTGATTACCTATACTCAGGAGGGTTATCAGTATCTGATCTGTGGGGGTCCGACACCCAGGACCCTGCCAATCAGCCGTTCCTGTGAGCTCTGTGGACTTCTCACAGCTTACTTCAATGGGCTGAGCGCAATACCAAGCACAGCCGCTATACAATGTACGGCTTTGGTAAGCACTGAGAAGGCTGCGGTACTCACAGGAACACAGGTGCCTTCTCAAACAGCAGGTCAGCAGGGGTACCAGGTAGAGATGAGCGAATCAAAGCTGATGAACTGGAATTTGATCCAAATTTCAGGAAAAATTCGATTCACAACGAATGCGAATATCCTCGCCCTTCGTAGTAACAAATCACAATTGTTCCTAAAATGGCGGCTACACGTGTGAGGACATGGGGCAAGGAACTCTGGGAAGGCGGGCTGACCCATAATGCCATGCATGCTGCCAATCAGCAGCGAGCCAGACCTGTGATGTCACAGCCCTATAAATGCGGCGGCCATCTTAGAGTTTGACATTTGCAAGCATTCTGAGTGCAGTTACAGATGTGAGAAGGCGCTAGGGACAGCAATTGGAAAAACCTGATTGTGAAAAAAAAAATGAAAAAAACAATTTATAAGTGCAGGGAAAAGATAGGGAGGAATCATTTTACAGCATCTTAGTGCAGGGAGCGACATCAGAAGGCGCTAGGGACACTGTTCCACGCTCTGTCATTGTCCCACCCTGTGACCTCCTCCTGATGCTGCTGCCACCTCCACACTCTGTCATTGTACCACTCGGTGGCCTTCTCCTGATGCTGCTACTGCTGCTGCCGCCACCTCCAGACTCTGTCATTTTGCCACTTGGTGGCATCCTCATACTGCTGCCACCTCCACACACGGTCATTGTGCTACTCGGTGGCCTCCTCATACTGCTGCCACCTCCACACTCTGTCATTGTGCCACTCGGTGGCCTCCTCATACTGCTGCAAACTCCAGACTCTGTCATTGTGCCACTTAGTGGCCTTCTCCTGATACTGCTGCTGCCGCCACCTCCAGACTCTGTCATTGTGCCACTGTGTGGCCTCCTGATGCTGCCGCAACCTTCAGGCCCTATCATTGGGCCACTCTTTGGTCTCCTCATGCTTTTCCCACCCTCACCACTTCATGACTGGGCCACAATTTTGCCTTTCGGCCTGGCTGACATCATCATTTGTCTGACCCTTCTTCTGATGAGACGCACAACGGATCCTGTCTGTGTAGCAGCTGTAAGGCCTGTATGGTCCCATCAGAACTGGCTTATGATTTGGAAGCCAAAAGCAGGAGTGGGTACAAAACACAGAAGACATCCAAATTTTCCTTTCACGTGTCATCTCGGTTTTGGATCCACTCCTGTTTTTTTTGCCATTAGCAATATTGATGGATTATTGAGCAAATGCTGACTGAGTGAAGGCGTATGCTCCACAGACAGGATCCGTTTTTTGTGGGTTATTGTTCTCATGGATCAGAGGAAGGGCAAATTAATCAGTGATGTCTACACAAACTTACTGCTGACACTCTCGCCACTCTGTCGGAGGAGGGGGGGCTCTACTTGTATAAGCGTTTAATAGAACAGGTTCTGTAGACATCTATGTGAAATCAGCGGATGACGGTGTAAAAAGAGTGCGCTTCTTCTTGGCGCTAACATCGACCTGTAAGGCTGAGTTCATACTTGAGTTATTTGGTCAATTTTGACCCCATGACTGCCCTAATAAGTGAAGTGTGCAGTGATTCTAAGAGCGACGCCTGTCATTTGCATGTCATACGGACTAACAGTATTATTTCACTACCAAAGCAGACTCCCTATGCGTGTTACTGCAAGGAACAGTGTTCTACACCACTATAAAGGCTCTCGGCAGCCAGGAAACAGACGTTTTTTTAACGTAATTCGCTGCAAATATATTCGGATCGAACCAAATTTTTCCCTAAATATTTGGCGAACCGGAGAATCGAAGTTTTGAAAAATTCGCTCATCTCTAGTCCCAGGTGTTGGACCCCCACAGATCAGATACTGATAACATATCCTGAGCATAAGTCATCAGTATCAAAATCTTGGAAAACATCTTTAAAGAGATATTCATGTTCCCTGAACCACAACATGGGACAATTCGAAATAGTTAAAGGGAATATTAACCGGGAAATTCACTGTTAAAACAGGCACAATGCCTTGTAGAGCTAGCTCATCTGAATGAAATGATACCTTTCACATAGCAATCTGTGGCTTCATTATGAAGAAAAGGTAACTTTAAGCAATATGCAAATGTGCAGTGAAGTGCACCAAGGGTGGGCCCAATCCACTCTTTGCTCCTTCTGCTTCCTCTACCAGCTTCTACCTCTTCTTCTTGATTGACAAGGGCAGGTTCCTGCATTATCATGTTGCCCAGCCTGTCAAACAAGAAGGAGAGGGATGGGCTGGCAAAAGAGCAAGAGTGGCTTAGCCTTTCCCTTGGTGCACTTAACAGCTCATTTTGTTATGGATTAAAAAATACTTTTCTTTCACAATAAAGCAACGTATTTACATGCAGCTGAGCTAGCCCTAGAAGGCACTGTGCCTGGTTTAGTGGTAAATGTCCTGGTGACTGACTGCCTTTGACTAGATGAGCCCCCCATAAGGTGGTCTTCTGCAAAAGGGGTCATGCACACGGCCATGGCCGTTTTTTGTGGTCTGCAAATTGCGAATCCGCAACTCACCGATACTGACCATGTGTGTTCCGCTTTTTGCGGGATGGAACATCCGGCCCATACTAGAACTGTCCTATCCTTGTCCGTAATAATGGGATATGTTCTATTTTTTTTTTGCGGGTGCCGCAAAATGGACATATGGATGCGGACAGCATGTCCGCATCTTTTGCGACCCCATTGAATTGAATGGGTCTGCATCCGATCCACTAAAAATGCGGATCGGATGCAGACAAAAACGGTCGTGTGCATGAGCCCTAAGAATTAGGATCTAAATTACAGACCTCTAAATTCACTAATTCAATGAGCTTACAGTAGATATATTGTTCTGCCCAGCAGGGTTAGAAAATGATTCTAGTTCATTCTGCCAGACCCTTGGTAATTCTGAAGTGTTTAATGTGGTTATCGCTATACCATCTAGCGGTGTTAAGTTGTATTACACTTTGTTTTTCCTGTTACAAAGACTACTGTATTGTGGGTGGTGCACTGCATTGTGGGAGTGCAAAGCATCCTGGGAAAGAAAAGCCTCCAGTCTCCAGGACACATCAGCAGAGCTGTCCTTTCGCATATCTCCTTCTCAAACTCCACCATCCTTGTGAAAACATAAATGTCCAGCTAAATCAATATAAATCAATAAGAAAGGATCATAGAATCAAATAATGTCCAGCAGTATTAATCCCTTTAAAACATAACTTTTACTTATTATATTATAAAATAATACCACCGTAGTGGTTCACCAGTGAAAAGTAGTGAGACAAACAACAATGATGAAAGATAAAAGATGCTCCTGGGAGCCAGCCGTAGATACACTGGTTAGGTGGTGAGTAAACACAAGGCAGCTGGGGGGAGCAGTAGGTGAAACTATCCTGTCCCTACGCTCACCCTGACTGAATCCTCAGCCCAGGGACGTCCCCTGATGGTGGAGACTCCCTGTCCTCGTGCCTGGGCTGACTGCCCTGCGTTTACCCTCCTCTCCAACAATAATGGTTACAAAAAGGCTCCCCAGAAAGCTGACGGGTGTTAGTTTGCGTCCCTGGTAACAAATTACCCTAAGGGACACCGATAGATAAGAAAAGACCAAATTACGTTTAGGTGAACGGGATAGGTATCACCTATAAACATACAGGAGCCAAGCACAGGGGCATCAAAACGGTGCGTTCCCAGGCTGGTTCACATAAACCCCTACGCGTTTCCCCTATTACTAGGTTCATCAGGGGGCATTCACGGTCAAAGGTACAACCGTCATCAATGACAAGATAAATCAAATATACTTAAGATATAGTGGAGGACACAGGACCGGAGACGCAGATGATGATAAGCATAGGACCAGGGGACCAATTTGATATGTCCCACCTGTAAAGAATAAAGGCATTATAAATTTGGGTGCTAGATATACAGTATATCATAAAGCTCCTGCATCTCAGCACTTACTTAGTATCCTATGCAGTCAGGAGGCTAGGGGGCCCAGAAGGATAAGGGCCAGCACTTCACCCAAGAAGCTGTAAGCAAAAAGTTTTGCATATACTATGAGGCACATTACATGCCAGGATGTTCATTTTCCAGCTATCAATAGATGGTCCTTACTTACATTTAGGCTGCGTCCCAGTGACGTCCTGTTCCTCCTACCATTCACACTCTCTCTCATTTCCCTATATACCCACTTACCAGCTGTTCATAATTGGCGCCGATTAGCATGTCGAGCGGGTCATATCCGGAAGTAAGACTCCACAGCCGGCGTTACTGCCGGTCCGTGCGCCGCACACACATGTAACCACCAGTCCCTGCAAGCCTCAGTGCGCCGCCTGCATCAGGTGGAACGCAGTGAGCGACCACATCCGGTCCCGTGAAACGCATAATCACGTCACTTCCGGTCTGTGCGCCGCCTGTACCAGGTGGAACGCAAAGAGCGGCCACATCCGGTCCCGTGGAACGCATAATCGCGTCACATCCGGTCTGTAAGCCGTCCCATTCACAGTGCATCAAAAATGCTCTGCCATAGGAGACGGCTCCACAGACCAGGCAACGTTATACAGAGATATATATGCAGCAACGGTAGTCTGGTGTATAACTGTGTAATTACACAGATCTGTTGGTAAGGGGGAGGAGAGTTAGGTGTGAAAGATGATAAGTAAATGTTCATTTTCATACTTTTCACTTGGGTGTACTACCTCCGATATAGGTGACACCTAAAGCACATTAGATGTTAAATGTGCAGTCTGGATACGGAATGTATCCTATTTGTTTCATCTTGGCTTTGATAAGATTACCGAAATAGCGTTATTCTTGATCAGAAGGATAAGGGGAACATACACATATAAAGCCACCCCCCCCCCCCCCCCCCCCCCCGCAGGTCATAAAAAACAGGAAAAAGTGAGTCTTTCATTGATCCCGAGTGGTGCCTGGGATCTAAAGCGGTGAATCCAGACGCACTCTTTCTGAAGGATTTTCCGGTCCCAGTCTCCACCCCTAGGTGACAATGGGATGGTTTCAAGGACCGAAAATCTCAGACAACTAGGGTCACCACCATGGACGTCAATTACATGTGACGCGACGGGTGTGATCTTTTTCTTAACCACGTCGTTCACATGTTCACAAATTCGCCGCCTGACCTCTCTTATGGTTTTGCCTATATAATCCATAGGACAAGGGCACTGGCATATATATACCGCACCCTTGCTCCTACAGTTATAGAAATCCCTAATTTGGTAGGCTTGACCAGTGACTGAGCAAATGATTGATTTAGCAGTGGAAATAAAGGCACATGCTTTACAGGAGCCACACTTGAACATGCCGCAAGGCTTGCGGTCCAGCCAGGTCCCCACTCCACTTGGTGTAGTGTAGTGGCTATGGACAAGGCGGTCTCTTAGGCTCCTCCCCCGCCTATAGGTGACACTCGGCTGCTTCGTCAGTACATCCCTCAGGTCAGGGTCCATGTGGAGAATTGGCCAGTACCTTTTCAGGACTGACATTATTTCCGTATTTGCACAGTCAAACACATATCTGCTGAGAGATCTATCTTTGTTTCAGGAATATTGCGTTATGCAGAGCTGTTCAGCTAGTTTTAATTGTTACTCAGGGAGTTGTCACTGCTGTTAGCTAGACATGTAATCTTATGTACAGGCAGCCATTTTACCATGTGCTTCAGTGTTAATGCAAATGTTACAGTACATGCTATCTATATTTTATACTTATACTTGCTATTTGTATTCTCGGAGTTTTACCAAACAATCCTGTTTTGCCAATCAACAATCCTGTTTTACCAATAAACAAGTTAGACTACAAAGAACAGTTCTCTTATTTGGAAGGCAGGAATGGTTTATGCTGAATATCAGACTGCACACTGTGTGAACGTGTATGAAGACAGAACATATATTATTATAATTTTTTTTTTTTTAACCAATTAGTCCCACGAGGACTTTAATAAAGCCTTTGCAGGGAGCATCCATTATCTAAAGCTAAATTTCTTTCTTACATTCTTTCTGACACATTCTTTCTGTGGTTGTATAACTGATGCTAGAATCTTATAACTCAGGGTAACAAATGTTTTAATTATGCTCCTTGGAGCCAGCTTTAATGTGATGTGCTCCGTCATTTCTCCCTCAATCTCGATATTTTTTCTTTAAAATGTGCTTGTGAACAAGGACTGCATTATCAGTATTAGCGTGTCATTACAGATATTATTCCGTGTGGGAACATTTATGGCAATTGACATAACATTTCCGCAAAAATGGAAAATAAATTGCTTTCCAACCTAATACTGTAGAGCATTTATGACATTATGTATACAGTGCTGCCCATAATTATTCATACCCCTGGCAAATTTTGACTTAAAGTTACTTTTATTCAACCAGCAAGTAATTTTTTGACGGGAAATGACATAGGTGTCTCCCAAAAGATAATAAGACGATGTACAAGAGGCATTTTTGTGGAAAAAAAAAAACATTTCTCAGCTTTTATTTACATTTGAGCAAAAAGTGTCTAGTCCAAAATTATTCATACCCTTCTCAATAATCAATTGAAAAGCCTTTATTGGCTATTACAGCAATCAAACGCTTCATATAATTGCAGACCAGTCTCCACAGGTATTTTTGCCCATTCATCTTTAGCAATGAGCTCCAAATCTTTCAGGTTGGAAGGTCTTCTTGCCATCACCCTGATCTTTAGCTCCCTCCACAGATTCTCACTTGGATTCAAGTCTGGACTCTGGCTGGGCCACTCCAAAACGTTAATGTTGTTGTCTGCTAACCATTTCTTCACCACTTTTGCTGTGTGTTTTGGGTCATTGTCATGCTGAAATGTCCACTGGTGCCCAAGGCCAAGTTTCTCTGCAGACTGCCTGATGTTGTCGTTGAGAATCCTCATCTATTGCTCTTTTTTTATGGTGCCGTTTACTGTGATGAGGTTCCCTGGTCCATTGACTGAAAAACACCCCCAAAGCATTGGGTTCCCACCACCATGTTTGACAGTGGGGATGGTGTTCTTTGGGTTGAAGGCTTCTCCTTTTTTATGCCAACTGGACACTTTTTGCTCAAATGTAAATGTAAATAAATTTTTCCACAATGATGCCTCTTGTACATCGTCTTATTATCTTTTGGGAGACACCTATGTCATTTCCCGTCAAAAAATTGCTTGCTGGTTGAATAAAAGTAACTTTGTCAAAATTTGCCAGGGGTATGAATAATTATGGGCAGCACTGTACATATAGTACTGTGCAAAAGTCTTAGGCAGATGTGGGGGGGAAACGCCCCAAAGTACGAATGCTAAATAGATGGGTTAATACCTTATTTTTATCAATTAACTAAATGCATACTGAATGAACAAAAAAATCTAAATCCAAACAATATTTGGTGTGACTGCCCCTTTACCTTCACAACAGCATCAATTATTGTAGATACACTTGAAGGAACTCGGCGGGGAGTTTGTTCTGAGCCTCTCAGAGAACTAACCACAGATCTTCTGTGGATGTAGGGCTTGCTCAAATCCTTCTGTCTCTTTATGTAATCCCAGGCAGACTGGATGATGTTGAGATCAGGGGGGACCATATCATCACTAAGGGATGAGCGAACCCGAACTGCAAAGTTCGGGTTCGTACCGAACTTTGCGAGTTCCGGTACCCGGACCTGAATCCGGACTTTTTTATTGAAGTCCGGGTTCGGTGTTTGGGTGATTTTATTATTTTCTGTTTCTGGTACACAGAAAATAATAACATTCTTAAGACAAAATGAAAAACAATATGGCCATTTTGGGGATAAAAAAAAAACTAAAAAAAACAACAACTCACCTCATCCACTTGATCGTGCTGCAGCAACTTCTTTCTTCACTGAACAGGACCTGCCAAAGGACCTGCGATGTGCGCGATAACTTCACCGCACTCTCCTACGTGGTGACATCATCACGCATATCGCAGGTCCTGTTCAGTGAAGATAGAAAAAGCTGCTGCAGCGCGATCTAGTGTATGAGTTTTTTTTAATTATTTTTTAACCCCTAAATGGCCATATTTTGTATTCTGTCTTAAGAATGCTACTATTTTCCGATATAACCATGTTATAACGGAAGATAATAAAGTAAAGTTTGGGTCCCTGTTGACTTCAGTGGGGTTCGGGGTCAGGTTCGGGACACGAACCTTAACTTTAACCTAAAGTTTGGGCGAACCTGAACTTCCACTTAGGGTTCACTAATCCCTAATCATCACCTCCAGGACTCCTTGGTCTTCTTTATACTAAAGATGGTTCTGAATGACATTGGCTGTATGTTTGGGGTTTTTGTCCTGCTGCATAATTAAATAAAAGCCAATCAGAATGGTGGTCATACCAAATATTGATTTGATTTAGATTTCCCTTCTTAAAGGGAATCTGTCACTTGCTTTTAGCATTTTAAGCTGTCACCATTGCCATGTTCATTAAAGTACCTTATTTCCTGCTTAGCCTTAGGCTGGCTCACAGTATTTTTGCATATATAAAATTTATTAACCCACTAAATATTAAACAAGTCTTGATTTAGTGTCAACATAACAGCATAAATACATGTATAGATATATATAGTGCGGAGCTCACGCACAAACCTATACGGCTGGAGTACTCCAAACAAGTGAATACAAATAAGACCTTTTGGCTAACGTATAACTGCAAGATTCGTTCAATTGAACCACTCAAATGTACATATAGTAATGTACTGATTTACCAGTTGTTGGAACCGGAGAGGTTCAAAAAGTGTCCTTTCTGCGGTCTCCTACGAAGAAAGCTCTGCACTCAAATGCCGTTTGTCGATGGTAATTGCACCGCTTCCAACCGATGGCAATCCACACACTCCTCTTACGGAGCAGGCTTCCGACCCGTTCTCACAGCGTCCCACGTGACCGGCTGGATAGTAATTTGCTGGTTAATGACGTAGGCGCTTGGACCTGTCGGGTTGGCGGAAGTTGGTACAGCAGAGTTCGTAGTTGCTTGGACCCGTCGGGTTGGCGGAAGTTGGTACAGCAGAGTTCACTTGGTACTCAATTTGGTTTTTGTTCGGCAGAGTTAGGTATACCGGCATAGGTTAATGTCACGACTGTGACTGATCCAGACAGGTCTGGGAGGAGAAGGTCGCAGCGACTTGCTACTCGTGATAGCTTGTGAGTTTGCTCTGTGGTTCAGGGTATGTCATCTGGGTTTTGCCTTGTGAACCTTTTTGTCCTGACTGGGAGTTTGTAGGCATCCTTCTCAGGTGAGTCCTGTCTGCCACTCCCAGCTACTATATTAGTTTCATTTTCACTTGCAGTCATTGCCAGATATAGTCCTTACTTCCAGTGCTACTCTGACCTGGGAAGGAGATCGTTTGATGGTGTTGCTGTGGAGCTCTTGTCCGGCGTGGACTGTCGTGATTGGGATCGCCTTCTCTGCTCGTGACTGGATAAGTCTATCTCTTATATAGTTTGTTTGTTGCTCTCTTCCCCTGCTGTTCTCCTAGACATGAGTGATGGTGACTAGTGCTCCCATCGGCCTTTCCCCACTCTAGGCTTTTGTTTGGTTGACGGAGGGTTTAGGCATCCTGCTCGCCGCACGGGTTCACACCCCGTCTAGGGTATCAGGGCAGACAGGTGCCAGCTTAGGGTTAATCAGGGGTGGCCATACTATTCCCATCCGTAGATAAGGGTCCCCCTTCCCCTCCGTCTGGTGCGACACGACTGCTGCTGGGGTAGCGGTCGTGACAGTATATCTGGCCTTTTAAAAAAAAAAAAGTGACATTTCTTTTTTTTTTTTTGCTTGCTGTTTTGCTTTGTATTTTTCTGTTCCACTATGGATCCGGTTACGGTTTTGGCGAAACAATTACAGGGATTATCCCTTGAAATGGCAGGATTAAAAGCAACAGTGCTACAGCAGCAGCAGCCATCCTTGGGTTCCACCGTTGCTACGGGAAACCAAGGTACTCCTGAGCCAAAAGTGGTTTTACCTGATAGGTTCTCAGGAGGGAGAGACCAATTTGTAACCTTCAGAGAAGCATGCAAATTGTTCTTCAGGTTACGCCCTAGATCCTCCGGCGGTGAGGAACAACGGGTGGGTATTGTAATTTCTCTCCTGCAAGGAGATCCGCAGGCTTGGGCTTTCTCCCTACCATCAGACTCTCTGGCCTTACGATCAGTGGAGGAGTTTTTTGAAGCCCTGGGTCTCGTATATGATGACCCGGACAGGGTCTCACTGGCTGAGTCTAAGCTACGTAGACTTCGGCAAGAGAACCGGTCTGCTGAACTATATTGCTCCGAATTCCGTAGGTGGGCTACTGATACGTTATGGAACGACTCGGCCCTTAGGAGTCAGTTCTGCCAGGGGTTGTCTGGAAAATTAAAAGACGCGCTGGCGGTATACGAGGTCCCTGGGTCTCTGGAGGCTGCTATGTCTCTGTCCATAAGAATCAACAGACGACTCAGGGAGAGACTATTAAATTTTACGGAGGCCTCTATAGGGCAGGGATCGGTTTGTTATGATCCAGTCGAACCAATGCAAATAGGGGGCGCCACTAGACTGGTGAATCCTCCTAAGTTCCGCTGTAGGTCAGAGATTTGTTTTCGTTGTGGGGGGAGGGGTCATTTTGTAAAGGTTTGTCCCTCAGAACCCAAGAGACCACAAACAAAGGAGCCGCCGGGATACTAGAGTCCCCAGATTGAGGATAACAGTCTGGGCGTATTCGTTTCCTCCATACGCATGTCTCAGTTTTTGTTGTCCGCTACCGTTGAGGCGGGCAATAAGACTGAGATCTGTTCCGTCTTTTTGGACAGTGGGGCGGGGGTCAACTTGGTGGATTCACGGTTTGCTCAGGCTCTGGGTTTTACTCCAGAACCGATACGCAGAACTATTCCTGTGTTTGCCATCGACTCCTCCCCTCTTACTCAGAAAGAGTTAACTCAGATCATTCATAATATCCATCTGCAGGTAGGGGACCTCCATAAAGAGCATATCTCGTGTTATGTCCTGGACGGTCTTCCGGCTCCTATGGTATTGGGGCTTCCCTGGCTGGTGACTCACAATCCAGTGGTGGATTGGCAGGCCGGGGAGATTGTGGAGTGGAGTGAACATTGTAAGGACAACTGCTTGAGTAGTAGGTGCTCTACACTCTCTGTAACATCTTTACCTGCCTTTCTGTCAGATTTTATGGATGTGTTCTCTGAGAAGGGTTGTCAGGGGTTACCACCTCATCGTCCATATGATTGCCCGATTAATCTACTACCTGGGGCCAAACTACCTAAAACCCGGTTATACAATCTTTCCGGCCCGGAGAGGAAGGCTATGAAAGATTATATTTCGGAGAGTTTGGCTAAGGGACACATCAGACCCTCTTCTTCACCTGTGGCTGCAGGGTTCTTTTTCGTTAAAAAGAAAGATGGGGGCCTACGTCCTTGCCTGGATTTCCGGGAATTAAACCGGATAACTATCCGAGATCCCTATCCTCTTCCTCTCATTCCCGACCTCTTTAATCAGGTTGCTGGTGCTAAATGGTTCTCCAAAATGGATCTCAGAGGAGCCTATAACCTGGTTCGCATCAAAGAGGGGGATGAGTGGAAGACGGCTTTTAATACTCCGGAAGGGCATTATGAAAATCTGGTCATGCCATTTGGTCTTACTAATGCGCCTGCGGTATTCCAACATTTTGTCAACGATATTTTTAGTCACCTTATCGGGAGATTTGTTGTGATATATCTTGATGACATCCTGGTCTATTCCCCGGATCTGGATACACATAAGATCCATGTGAGACAAGTGCTGCAGATATTAAGGGCCAACAAATTGTTTGCTAAGTTTGAAAAATGTGTGTTCGCCGTAAAAGAACTGCCATTTCTAGGGTATGTGTTGTCAGATTCAGGTTTCCGCATGGATCCAGAGAAAGTCCGGGCGATTATAGACTGGGATCTGCCTGAGAACCTGAAGGCATTGCAACGCTTCCTGGGGTTTGCCAATTTTTATAGAAAGTTTATAAAAAACTATTCCTTGGTGGTCAAACCACTGACGGACATGACCCGAAAGGGATCCGATTTTTCCAAATGGTCACATGCAGCCAAAACTGCCTTTGCATCTCTGAAGGAGAGATTCACCTCGGCCCCTATTCTCGTACAGCCAGATGTCTCGCTTCCTTTTATTGTAGAGGTTGACGCATCAGAGGTGGGGGTGGGAGCGGTACTATCTCAGGGCCCGTCCCCTGGTGAATGGCGTCCGTGTGCTTTCTTTTCGAAGAAATTGTCTACTGCTGAAAGGAACTATGATATTGGCAACAGGGAACTTTTGGCTATTAAGTTGGCTTTTGAGGAGTGGCGTCATTTTTTGGAGGGGGCAGTTCATCGCGTCACGGTGATTACTGATCACAAAAACTTATTATATCTGGAGTCTGCTAAACGTCTCACCCCTAGACAGGCTCGGTGGTTGTTATTTTTTACTAGGTTTAATTTTGTAATAACCTATCGCCCGGGGGCAAAAAATACTAAGGCGGATGCATTGTCTCGAAGTTTTCCTGGAGGGGGTGATGTTGAGGTACCAGAGCCCATTTTGCAAAAGGGGGTGGTGGTCTCTGCATTACATTCAGGTTTGGAGGGGAGGGTGTTGGAAGCTCAGGGGGACGCCCCGGCCTCCTGCCCCTCGGGTAAACTGTTTGTGCCAGAAAATTTACGACTGGAGATACTAAAAGAACACCATAACTCCACACTGGCAGGACACCCAGGTAGTAGGGCAACCTCTGAGTTAGTGTCTCGTCGGTTCTGGTGACCTAAATGGCGCCAGGAGGTGTTGAATTTTGTGTCTGCATGTGCTACCTGTGCTCGTTCTAAGGTAGATCATACTCGTCCGGCAGGGCGTCTTTTACCTCTGGCCATCCCCAACAGGCCTTGGACGCACCTGTCAATGGATTTCATTACGGATCTACTAGTATCAGTGGGGAAGACTGTTATTCTTGTAGTTGTTGACAGATTCAGCAAAATGGTGCACTTTATTGCTCTTGCCGCATTGCCTAATGCTAACACACTGGCTCAGGTTTTTATTGACCACATCGTGAAGCTTCACGGGGTCCCTTCCGATATTGTTTCGGATCGTGGTACCCAATTCGTTTCTAAATTTTGGAAAGCTTTTTGTTCTCGTTTAGGGGTTCATCTGTCGTTTTCTTCATCTTTCCATCCACAGTCCAACGGTCAGACTGAACGTACCAATCAAAACCTAGAGACATATTTGAGATGCTTTGTTTCCGAAAATCAGGAGGAATGGTCATCTTATTTACCGTTAGCCGAGTTTGCCATTAATAATCGTCGTCAAGAATCCACCGATAAGTCACCATTTTTTGGTGCGTATGGTTTCCATCCTCAGTTTTGTACGTTTAGTGAGGGGGGGGCCGTCTGGGATTCCCGAGGAGGAACGATTTGCGTCTTCACTTTCTTCAGTGTGGCAGAGTGTGCAAGAAAGTTTGAAGAGAATTGGTGGTAGATACAAACGTGCGGCTGATAGGAAGCGCTCTGAAGGTCCGGACCTTGGGGTGAATGACTTGGTGTGGTTGTCTACCAGAAATATCAAGTTAAAGGTTCCCTTGTGGAAATTAGGTCCGAGATTTATTGGTCCTTATAGGGTAATTAAGATCATTAACCCGGTGGCTTTTCGTCTGGAGCTACCTCAGACTCTAAGGATCCATAATGTCTTCCACAGATCTCTGCTTAAGAGATATGTAGAACCTCCTGAACCATTGCCACTACCGCCTCCACCGGTGGTTGTTGATGGCAGTCTTGAGTTTCAGGTAGAAAAGATTGTTGATTCACGATATGTTCGCCACTCTCTTCAGTACCTGGTGCACTGGAAAGGTTATGGTTCCGAAGAGAGAATGTGGGTTCCTGCATCAGAGATAAAAGCGGACAGACTCATTCGGGCTTTTCATAGCTCCCATCCGGAGAGGCCTGGTCTTGAGGGTCCAGGGGCCCCTCGTAGAAAGGGGGGTACTGTCACGACTGTGACTGATCCAGACAGGTCTGGGAGGAGAAGGTCGCAGCGACTTGCTACTCGCGATAGCTTGTGAGTTTGCTCTGTGGTTCAGGGTATGTCATCTGGGTTTTGCCTTGTGAACCTTTTTGTCCTGACTGGGAGTTTGTAGGCATCCTTCTCAGGTGAGTCCTGTCTGCCACTCCCAGCTACTATATTAGTTTCATTTTCACTTGCAGTCATTGCCAGATATAGTCCTTACTTCCAGTGCTACTCTGACCTGGGAAGGAGATCGTTTGATGGTGTTGCTGTGGAGCTCTTGTCCGGCGTGGACTGTCGTGATTGGGATCGCCTTCTCTGCTCGTGACTGGATAAGTCTATCTCTTATATAGTTTGTTTGTTGCTCTCTTCCCCTGCTGTTCTCCTAGACATAAGTGATGGTGACTAGTGCTCCCATCGGCCTTTCCCCACTCTAGGCTTTTGTTAGGGTGACGGAGGGTTTAGGCATCCTGCTCGCCGCACGGGTTCACACCCCGTCTAGGGTATCAGGGCAGACAGGTGCCAGCTTAGGGTTAATCAGGGGTGGCCATACTATTCCCATCCGTAGATAAGGGTCCCCCTTCCCCTCCGTCTGGTGCGACACGACTGCTGCTGGGGTAGCGGTCGTGACAGTTAATCCACCTTTGTCGGTAGTTTGCAGATTGAATCGTTTAACGATGGTATTGGACTTATTCCGATAATTGAAAAAATAGCCAGGTCTAATTCACACTAGACGCGTTTCGGAACGAAGTTCCTTCCTCAGTAGATAAATGTGGAATGCTGAATGAAGACCTACTGGTCATGTCTTTATATACCCTTTTGGGTTTATTACAATATGTGGTTCGGATTCTGGATTGTGCAGTCACATGTCCATTACAAGCTGCACGATACAATAGCTTAAAATACGTAAATAATCAGTATTAAACACTAATACATCATATGTTAAAAACATTATACAAATAAATATTAAAAATAAATAAAATAAAATAAATGGATCACAAACTAAGGGACTGCCGGAATTGCTGGAGTGTGGCGGAGGGGGGAGAAGGGAAGGGATGCAGAGGGAGTCAGTGCGCTGCTAAACAGCCCGGCACTGACTCCCCGTGTAAAACGACCCATCTCCCCTATAGGAAGCCAAAGATTTCAATCTCCGAGTTGAGACCAAGAGGCATCAAAGATCCAAACTCGAAAATTTTCTTGGACTCCTGTCTGGACATTTTTGCCACAAAATCTCCCCCTCTCCAGTCTTGTTTGACCGATTGTATGGCCAAAAATCTCATTTTGCTGGGGTCACCTGCATGGTGTAGTTTAAAATGCTTGGATAAGGGGTGCGTTTCAGACTGTTTCTTAATATTATTGATATGCTCTGCAATTCTGGTCTTGAATACCCTTTTTCTGTGTCCAATGTACTGCTTTGGGCATGGGCATTGGATGATATAAATAACTGCTTTATTATTACATGACAAAATTTCTTTTATTTCCCACTTGAAATTGTTAGCGGTTGATGTTATCTTAGCGGTTGGAAGGTGGCAGCTTGTATTCAGAATAAAACTATTTTTGGCTACATCTTTTTGGTATGTACTACTTCCCTGTAGTACATACCAAAAAGATGTAGCCAAAAATAGTTTTATTCTGAATACAAGCTGCCACCTTCCAAGGTGGCTCTTGAATGTCCCTTTTAGCCAATTTAGGTGTCTAAAAAGAAACTGCACAGAAAAAGAGCAATTTGAGGTGGAGGCACAGCATATGAAAGCACAATTTCTGCTGAAAGAATATCCTAATGGGCTACTGGAGGATTCAATACAAAGGGTGAGGCAATTGGACAGAGCCTCCTTCTTTAAACCAAAGGAAGTACCTAGTATCACCCAAGAACAAGATATAACAGCTAAAATAATCTTACCATATAATAAAGATTATAAGATGGTGAATAATATTGTCCACAAACACTGGCATTTATTAAAGGATGACAAAATGTTGGGCTCTATACTTCCGACTCATCCTCCAATAGTCTATACCCGGGCCCCCAATTTGGGACTCCAAGTAGCCCCTACGATAAGGAAGAACCAAACTAAATCAATGATAACCCCATGGTCCAACTTGAAAGGTTTCTTCAGGTGTGGTTGCTGCCAAAATTGTAGACAAACACACTTTGATAGAAATATAAAGCAGATAACATCAACCGCTAACAATTTCAAGTGGGAAATCAAAGAAATTTTGTCATGTAATAATAAAGCAGTTATTTATATCATCCAATGCCCATGCCCAAAGCAGTACATTGGACGCACAAAAAGGGTATTCAAGACCAGAATTGCAGAGCATATCAATAATATTAAGAAACAGTCTGAAACACACCCCTTATCCAAGCATTTTAAACTACACCATGCAGGTGACCCCAGCAAAATGAGATTTTTGGTTATACAATCGGTCAAACAAGACTGGAGAGGGGGAGATTTTGTGGCAAAAATGTCCAGACAGGAGTCCAAGAAAATTTTCAAGTTTGGATCTTTGATGCCTCTAGGTCTCAACTCGGAGATTGAAATCTTTGGCTTCCTATAGGGGAGATGGGTCGGTTTACACGGGGAGTTAGTGCCGGGCTGTTTAGCAGTGCACTGACTCCCTCTTCATCCCTTCCCTTCTCCCCCCTCTGCCACACTCCAGCAATTCCGGCAGTCCCTGAGTTTGTGATCCATTTATTTTATTTTATTTTATTTATTTTTAATATTTATTTGTATAATGTGACATTGTAGGTTTTTAATATATGATGTATTAGTGTTTAATACTGATTATTTACGTATTTTAAGCTATTGTATCGTGCAGCTTGTAATGGACATGTGACTGCACAATCCAGAATCCGAACCACATATTGTAATAAACCCAAAAGGGTATATAAAGACATGACCAGTAGGTCTTCATTCAGCATTCCACATTTATCTACTGAGGAAGGAACTTTGTTCCGAAACGCGTCTAGTGTGAATTAGACCTGGCTATTGGTGCGATTTTTTATAATCCTGCAAGAAAAGGACTTTTTTAAATTATCGGAATAAGTCCAATACCATCGTTAAACGATTCCATCTGCAAACTACCGACAAAGGTGGATTAACCTATGCCGGTATACCTAACTCTGCCGAACAAAAACCAAATTGAGTACCAAGTGAACTCTGCTGTACCAACTTCCGCCAACCCGACGGGTCCAAGCAACTACGAACTCTGCTGTACCAACTTCCGCCAACCCGACAGGTCCAAGCACCTACGTCATCAACCAGCAAATTACTATCCAGCCGGTCACGTGGGACGCTGTGAGAACGGGTCGGAAGCCTGCTCCGTAAGAGGAGTGTGTGGATTGCCATCGGTTGGAAGCGGTGCAATTACCATCGACAAACGGCATTTGAGTGCAGAGCTTTCTTCGTAGGAGACCGCAGAAAGGACACTTTTTGAACCTCTTTGGTTCCAGCAACTGGTAAATCAGTACATTAATATATGTACATTTGAGTGGTTCAATTGAACGAATCTTGCAGTTATACGTTAGCCAAAAGGTCTTATTTGTATTCACTTGTTTGGAGTACTCCAGCCATATAGGTTTGTGCGTGAGCTCCGCACTATATATATCTATACATGTATTTATGCTGTTATGTTGACACTAAATCAAGACTTGTTTAATATTTAGTGGGTTAATAAATTTTATTCGTTCCTTTTCAGCTGGTAACTGAAAGGCTGAGCTCCAGTAGTTTGCTGGTGGAGCCTTTCTAAATAATTATTAGTAGTTTATTTTCTTCTTACCTTATTTCGTTTTGTCATTTTGATAAAAAAAAAGTCCCTTTTCTGATATGCTCCCCAGTGACGCCCCCCTGCAGTGCCCAGCCCGCCTTAATTTTAATCCCAAGAACGCCTCCTGATCCTCAAATAACCTCCCACAGCCCCGGCAAACGGTTCCGCCCCCTCCCCGTGTCATCTTCTAGCTTCTAGAAATGGCCCGTTCTTCTTCCTGTCGGCGGCAAGAAATCTCGCGCAGGTGCAGTACCGCCTGCGGCCTGCGCGATCATCAAGCTCCTGAGGCAACAGCGCTCAGATGAAGTCTCTGGGCTCGGCGCATGCCCAGTGAGACTTTTGAGGCTGTTGCCCTCAGGAGCTTGATAAGAGATTTCTGGCCGCCGAAGAAGAACGGGGCATTTCTAGAAGGTAGAAGATGAAGCGGGGAGGGGGCGGAACTGTTTGCCGGGGCTGTGGGAGGTTATTTGAGGATCAGGAGGCGTTCTTGGGATTAAAATTGGGGGGGCGTCACTGGGCACCGGAGAGGAAAAAAACGCCCCTCTGGGCACCTTGGAGCTTCATTAGCATATCATAAAAAGGACTTTTTTTTAATCAAAATGACAAAACAAAATAAAGTAAGAAGAAGACTGCAGGAAATAAGGTACTTTAGTGAACATGGCAATGGTGACAGCTTAAAATGCTAAAAGCAGGTGACAGATTCCCTTTAAAGGGGTTGTCTGGGATTGGGAACATTGCTGTAAGAGAACACCAAGCACATAAATATTACATACAGTCCTGTCGTACCTTTTCAAGACTTTTCTGATGCCCCGTTTTCTTGTCCTAAATTCTCTGCCGGAAGTGCCACTTTTCAAAGATTCAGTGACGTACCGGGTCCCTTTCTGCAGAGCGAAGCCTCTGCTTCCGCTTCGCAGGGAGCCCGGTGACGTCACAGCCAGCCTTGGTGATTATGCAGAGCGCACTGAGGGGCGGAAACTAGGCGGCAACACATTGCGCCAAGCCCTGCCCCTCTGGTCCGGTGACGTCATCGGGCATGGCGTATACTTAGCAAGGATGGAGGGACTGAGCCAGGAGGCGCTTAGGGGCGTGACTAAGAGGGAGGAATAGTTGCGGCAGGAGGCGGCATATGAATTAGGGGGGCAGCTGCACGAAGGAAACAACGCGATGCTGCGCTGGAAGTTACCGCACACATAAACATAGAGGTAAACAATCAGTGGGGGACTGTAGGAGCCCAGCTGAAGTGTAAAAATACCTAAAAACATCTGGGGGGACCTTCAATCCACTATTAACAGTGATTTAACCGGGTTTTTTTTTTAAAAACAATCTTGATCCCGGACAACGCCTTTAAGCATTCTTACTTTGCAGGATTTATTCCACACCTGCCTAAAAGAGGTTAAAAGGTATACAGTTTTTCAGTATTGTATCTTTATCATTTTCTCACGGTTTATAAGCCATCATTTTTCACTTCTCGTGGATACAAATCCTGGTCACACCGCTGCACGGCTTAATACATTGCAGTTATCGGAGCTGTAGCCTGTACCGGGCCGTCACATGACAAGGACAGTAGTGAATAATGAATGCAGAGAGTTTGACATATGTGAGTAATTGTATACTGCAAATAAAAGTAATAAGTGAAATGTAAAGACTGATCACAACAGTGATCATAGGTGTGTGCTGCATTACATAATGTGATGTATCCATAACATGAGATTGAGAACCATGTATACACCAGTGTCTGCGTATATCCTGCCAATCAGGGGGGCGGGGGCTGATCACTGTGTACCATTTATTGTATAAAGTATATACAATGCCATTATGCTTCTAAATGGAGTGAATCCACAGAGTACGTACCAAATGTATTAAAGACGCTCCACTATTGATATCATCTCAGAAAACCATTGTGAGGACTTGGGTAACCAGTTGTACAAATCCCCTGCGGCGGACACTGCAGAGGCAATACCATTTTACATCCGGTCATTGAAATGACTTTCATGTGCCATAAGTGGCCATAGAGAAAGGAGCTAAATAGGGGATAACGGTTTGGTGGTGGTCTGGCCCACCGATCACAAGAACGGGGGGGCCGAAGTCTCCTGTTGGAATAGAGCAGGGGTCGAGCATGTGCACTACTGCTCCAATCAGTCTCTATCGGACTAACTGAGGTCTCCATTTCCATCAGTTTCATAGACCGTAAATGGAGCAGTAGTACAGTCTTCTTGCTTTGAATACAGGGAAGGGAGCTATAAAAATGCAAATCCAGAATTCACACCAAGCATATCTGACCACACTTCTTTTTTTTCCTCCCGTTATCTACAGTATAGTTTGCTTTCAATCCTTAATAGACAAGTCTAAATGTTTGCCGAGTATTCTGCAGAACTTCATTAGAAGCTGCTCATCCTGTGCCCAGTAAACGCCTCACAGCGTGCAAATAATTGTGGCCAATTGGCATTTATTCCCATCAGTATTTGTTATACATGATTTGGCTCTTCTAAAGGGCAACGATAATGAGCAAAGGACATGCATAATGTGAACTCTCTGCAGACTCTCACGCCCACACACCTCGACAATAACAACATGCACACGGGCCGCATCAAGCTGACGGCCAATATAGAGATCACATCACCTAATAAGCCATCTCTTCATATCCAACGTGGAATGTGGGAGGCCGTTTTTACCCCCGTTGTCTTGTAACCTTGCAACGAAAGAAGGAACAAAAATGAATGTCATTCTTGTCAGATCGTCAAAGTTTCAGTTAGCGACGACCAAAACGGAAGGAATTCGAAACTAAGGAAAGCCGCAAGATCAGAACAGTTCAAACTGTGCAGAAATTGAGTGGTAATATCCGACTTGAAAGAAGCCGCTCGGCGCACGAGCCGGATTTCCAGATAAAGTGCTTAACGATGATGTGTGTACATTTGAAAGCCCTATTGTGTGTAGAGTTTACCATTTCTTACAGAACACTGGTTCTCAATTTCTAACATTTTTTTGGGGGGGGTTTTGTGAAAGCGCTGTGGGTGTCCTGCCTGGTTAATGAAAGCCATGCTCTGTACTGGTATGCATGATATCATTTGAGTTCCATTTCTTTCTGTAATTTCCATTCCAGAAATCTCTTAATCCATCAATGCCATTCTTGGCATTTGGAATCAGCGGCATATCAGCGGGAATCCTGAGTCTCTTACTGCCAGAAACACTTAATAAGCCAATTGCAGAGCGCATTGAAGACTTACAGTCTCCTGCATACCAATTGTTAAACAAGGTAAGACATCAGCGGATGGAAGGAAAGGTACATTATCTTGAAGACGGCTTGATGTGTAGCCTATGTCAATTTAGTTGCTCTCCAGTACAAACTGCTGTGTCTACATTTCTAGCAGAACCTACGGTAGTTTAAATTCAACTCTAATCTTTATTGTGTATAATGCGTGTTGCACAATATTTATGTGTTAAGGTAATAACATAACTTTTTTGTTTTTACGTCGCCCGAGTGGTCCCATTCCCAGTTATGGGGAAAGAGTAATGCCATATTTGTGGTCTAGAGCAATGGGGTACATGGTAATTGGTCTTTGCTTTATGTAAACATGTAAAACGATGGGACGACGAACGATAATTTGCTCGTTTGTCATTGATTGCATCTTTTGTTGATGATGATCGTTTGTTGGCAGCAAACCCCTTTGTATAAACAAGGCATGTGCCGCCCACTATAATGGAAACTGTATAAGGAGTGGGGGAAAAATGATCACTCGTAGGAAAAACCTCAAGATAATGGCAATAACTGAGCGACAATTGAATTGCTTATATCATCATTTGGTGCTTGTTATGGGCAATTTGTCTGCCTGAGAAAAAAGGACCTTAACAAAGTTGATGATAACAAGGCTTCCGCCAGTCATACGTTACTGACAAAGACAATGGATAAGTCATCAATATCAACATCCAAAAAACCCTTAAAGGGGTTTCCAGGATTTTTATATTGAAGGCCTATCCTCAAGATAAATCCATCAATATCAGATCAGTACAGGTCCGAGATCTCACACCCCCAACAATCAGTTGTTGGAGAGTAGTTCTGGCACCAGCACTACACAGCTCTATCCATTGTGTAGGAGACAGAGGTATTTACTGCAGCACTGCACCCATTGACTTCAGTGGGAACAGTGCTGCAGTAACCAGCTCCATCTATTGCACACAATGTGGAGTGTAGTTCTGGCACCTATTTTCAGAGCTACTGAAAAACTGTTGATTGGCAGGAGATGTTGGACGCTCGCCAATCTAATATTAATGGTCTGTCAATATAAAATCACTGATAAATCTCTTTAAATGACTGTGCCAGGTACTGCAGTGAAGGGCTTCATATACCCTTTTTTTTTGCCTGGGACCCCTCAGGATGCTCACAAATCATACACTGATTGCCTAGTCCTAAAGATAAGCCATCATTATCAAAACCTGGAAAACCTTTTCATTCATTTCTTAGTTACTGTATATCATTTTCTGAGAAAGCTGATAACATTGCCACACTCCGTTCTTCAGTGCCAGAGCTGTCATTCAGGTCTTTAGGGAAGATAAATGACAGTCCCTGAAATAGTGACAGCCGTCCATGTTGTCATGTGATTACATTTAGTTGAATATAAGAGATCCGAGTAAATGTTGGAAAATCACCCTTAGGGAGAGTTCACATCACCATTTCATTTTCCATTCTTCTGATCCATCAGAACAGAAAATAAAAGATCCTGTAAAAAAGAGAAAAAATCCTATTGCACATTTGGCATCCGTTTGAGTCATTTCCGTCTGAGATCCGTTATTCTGTTCATAACTGATGCTCAGGATCCGTGTTTGTTTTTTTGTTTGTTTGTTTTTTGTTTTTCTTTTGTTTTTTTTTAGAGGATCCTGTTTTTTTTCTTTTCCTGTTCTTCTGACAGATCAGAAGAACGGAAAATTAAACAGAGATGTGAATTCTGCCTTAGGGCTTATGCACACGAACATATTTTCTTTCTGTGTCCGATCCGTTATATAGGACATGTTAAATTTTTTTGCAGAATGGATATACAGACATACAGAAATGGAATGCACATGGAGTAACTACATATTTTTTGCGAACCCATTGAAAAGAATGGTTTCACGGGGGGGGGCGGAGCTAGCGCCGGACTGCGATGGACGCTTAGTTCACTGCTCCGTCAAGACGACCGTCCTTAGCACCAGCTATAATTAGCCCCAGCGAGTGAGGATGGTAAAAATCGGGAACCCCAAGCTTGGTGAACACCCCGTGATCCCCAAAGGACAGATTCCAGGCGGCGATATGGATAAATTCCTTAAAAAAGCGGCCGCAATGATCGCGTCACGAGAGCCAAAGATGGCGCCGGCCCAGCAGCCCAAGGCCTTGAAGCGCGTCCCCGCACACTCTAAGGGTGACAGCAACTCTGAGGAACGCCAACCTAGCTCTGACCTACCGCTCACCAGACGTTACCTGGATCGGGCACTCAGCAGAGTTATGGAGCCTATCCTCACTGAACTTTCTGCCTTTAGACAAGAGGTGAGACACATTGGGGAATGGGTGAAAACACTTGAAACCCACCAGGCCGCATCCCTGAATCACCAGTCAGCGGTCTCTGCCTCACTCCGTCGCTGCACGGCGCACCTCAATGAGCTGCACAATTGTTTATCTTTGTTGTTCACACCACCACTTCTTATATACCCTATCGTCCTTTCTATATGGCTGACATGGCGTTATCTTTGCTGGTCGAATAGAGCATGGTGGCATCTGGACTAAACATCTGCCTCCTCCAACATCTGTCATCTATCTGACTAGACATATGATGTCCCCCCTTGACCATGTGGCCTTGTGCCACATATATGTCAGCAACTCAGGTTCGCATATATCCCCCTAATAACTGGCATTAAACTGCAGTGATTGGTGTATATTTTAATATAAATTGCGCCTATCTATTTAGCACTATCTAAACATATATACCTTAATATATCTAATTTATATATATATATATACCTTATAGCTTTAGCGGCTAGCCAGTTATAGGTATTTAGGATCAGAATTATGCAGACGACCGTAATTACTATATTCAGCACCCGAGGCCGATTAACCGGAAGTGACCCCCTGATGAACCTAGAAATAGGGGAAACGCGTCTGGGTTTTGTGTGAACTAGCCCAGGAGCGTATTTATAATACGACGCTCCTTTGGGCCTATTCGCGTGGTGCTACAGGGGATACCTACCCCTTCACACCACTTGTTTTTTTGATTTAGCATCTACATGGGCTGTTGTCTATACAGGTATATTATCCACCTGTGACACAGAAAATACTCGTCGTTTTCACGGGGTACCGTGTTACTGTTCACTGAGAGGAGGGTGTACGTAGGGCAGCCAGTCCAGGTACGAGGACAGGGAGTCTCCACCTTCAGGGGACGTCCCTGGGCTAAGGATTTATTTAGGGTGAGTGTAGGGATAGTATAGACACCCCAACACTCCCCATTACTGCCCTGTGTACACCAACCATCACAAATTATATCAACGGGTGGTTACCCTGTTTAAACATTTATTATATTTTTTACTATCATGTAATATTATGTGTCTCACATTTTTCACTAGGTGAATCACTAATGCGGTGTCATTTTATTAATATAAATAAGTAAAAGTTATGTTTTAAAGGGTCAAATTTTGCTGGAAAAGTCAATGAGCTGCACAATGCCCTGGAAGACCAGAAGAACAGAGGGCGCCGTAACAACTTCAGATTCAGAGGGATCCTGTCACGGCCATGGCTATGACCGTGACTCTTCAACCGCATGCGATTGTCAGCGGTTTGGTTTTGTTGTCAATCACAGGTGATGGCAGTGGTATTTGCCTCACCTGTGGTTGCCGCTGACAACGCTTGCTTGTGGCAGCTTTCCGGCTGTGCATGCGGTTGCACCTAGCACCTGTTTGTCTGTGTGCACTCTGTGTAGTGTGTTGTGTGCACTGACACTTTTCCTGCACTGTGGTTGCCCGTGGCAACGTTTGGCTGTCTGTACATGTGGTGGCAGTGTCCCGGCCTCCGGGCTATTTCCCAGGACACGGTTGCCACCCATATCGTGGCCAGCGGCAACAACCACAGTGGCTTGCTACTGTTGGACTCTTTCCCTTTAATGTTGTGTTTTCCCTTCCCGGGTGTTGGAAGGGTTAACTTCCTTCCCAGTGTGTGTGTGTGTGTCACTGGGTGTGTCCGACTGTGGGGTGTGGCTTCCTGGCCTATATAGCCTCACTGTTAGCATGGCTCTGGGGGTTGTTTCAGCCATGCTTGCTGGAGCAGCCTCCTGTGTTACTATCTGCCAGTGAGAGCCACCCCTGTGGTCATAAAGATATTGTCCTTATGTTTATGTCTGCTGTGTGTTGATGTTGTATGTTATGTTCTGTTGAGATTTTTCTATGTGTTTGATGCAGCTTACGGTTCTGGATTCCTGTTTGCGCAGGGATCCAGTCAGCAAGGCTGTGACAGGTTGGTGGAACTAATAGTTCGCCTGTCATTCCCGTAAGGCTGTATGAGTTCCCCTTTTCCCAACAGCTTGGCCATTGAGACTCCTGCTCCTCCGTGCCTAGGAGGAGTAGGTCGTCTTACCCTGACTTCTAGCGCAGGGACCGGACGGAGGGTGAGTTAGGGATCCGAGGTTCCTGCGCATGGGTCCTCCTACCTTTAAGGTCGGCCCATGCAGTTAGGAGTTAGGGTCAGGGTAGGGACGCTGTAGGAGGTGACCTGCTCCCTATCCTGTTCTCCTGACCGAGTAGGCCTACAGCACATGGCAGCGCACGGCTGCGGATTTCCCCCATCCTCAGCCGTGACAGATCCCCGAATCAGTACCGCCGGGAGAGATTACCACCACCATCATCTCCATCTGCGGCTTCCTGTTAGGCCCCGATTATCCACAAGAAATCGCCGTTGAACGCGCACATAGGGCGCTTCGCCCTAAACCTAAGCCGACTGAGCCACCTTGTGACATCATCTGCAAGTTCTTAAATTTTCCAGTCAAGGCGGCCATCCTAGATGCTGCACGCAATCATGCTGACCTCTCCTATGAAGACTCCAGGTTGGAGATATACCAGGATCTAGCCCCTTCCACTCTCAAGAAACGGAGAACACCTTCATAAATCTTTATGCTCCCAACTCTAACCAATCTCGATGGTTCTCAAACATCTGTCCACTCATTGATTCTCTCAAAGAAGGGATAGTGGTCTTGGGAGGAGATTTTAATATGGCCTTACACCCACAAATAGATACATCCTCCCAAAAGTCACATCACTCCTATAAATCCCTTAAAAGCTTTTGAGACAATCTCTGGAATCTCCAGTTGATAGATATGTGGCGATCTCACCATCCCAACACATCAGACTACACATTCTTCTCCCCAATGCATGGTACTGATCATCACCTAGACTACCTACTAATTTCCAAAGAACACCTACATCTTTGTAAGGAGGCCTCAATAGGCTTCATGCATCTCTCCGACCACTCTCCAATCTTCCTCTCTGTAATGGCCCCAAATAGTATCCCCACGTTTTAACTGGAGACTAAATGAATCCTTATTGGGACACGAATGCAGGATTGATTTGATCTCCAAACACATCAAAGAATACTTTTCCCTAAATGAATGCCCTAACCTCTCTGCTAACACCTTATGGGATGCACACAAACCCTTCATCAGGGGCCAGTTTATCAATATTGGATCTTATCAGAAAAAGTTGAGGGAAAAAACAATAGACGAAGCCCTTAAGAACATCCAAAGGCTCGAATACCTCCATAAAAAGAGTCCCACAGATCTCCACTTACTGGAACTATCAAATCATAAGGCAGAACTTAAAGTCCTCCTTCAAGCTAAAGCGGCCAAATACTATTTGAACTCCCAGCATAAATATTTCGCCCATGGGTACAAGGCCACCAAATTCCTAATGAGTAGGATAAAAGGTAGGAGAGCCGCAAACTATAATCATCAACTTACTTCACCCGATGGCAAACCGGTCTTTTCTGCCCCCCAGATCGCTACCCAGTTCCGTTCCTTTTACGAAAACCTCTACAACCTCCCCACCAACATAACCCCAGAAAGTCGGGCATCCATTATTTCAACTTTCCTAGACTCATCCAATATCCCTTCCATATCTCCAGATCAAAAGCTAAAATTAGAAATTCCCTTCACATTAACCGAACTCAATAAAGCCTTAAGTCAAATGCCGAAAGGGAAGAGTCCAGGCCCGGACGGCCCTCCGGTCTCATACTACAAAACCTTCCACGAAATCCTCCTCCCCCATCTTCTTGAGGTCTGCAACCTAGCGCTTAAAGGTGTTCCATTATCTAGAGACATGACTGCGGCCCATATCACGCTCATCCCTAAAGAAGGGAAAGACTCCAAGCAGTGCTCCAATTATAGGCCCATATCCCTCCTGAATATAGACCTCAAACTCCTGGCCAAAATGTTAGCCAACAGGCTGGCTAACCTTCTCCCCCACCTTGTTCACAGGGATCAGGTTGGCTTTATCTGCAACAGAGAGGGCAAAAACAACACATCTAGAGTGATTAATGCGCTCTGTCATGCCAATCACATCTCTTCGAATGCTGAGAAAGCATTCGATAGAGTTAACTGGACATACCTGAAACATGTCTTGCTTAGGTTTGGCCTCCCTGATCCCTTTGTTCAAACCTTTGCCATGTACGACGAAGCAACAGCTCTGGTTATGGTCAATGGGAATCTTTCATCCCCATTTGCTATAAAAAATGGGACGCGACAGGGCTGTCCTCTGTCCCCACTTTTATTCATCCTAGCATTGGAACCGCTCTTATCTATTATAAGGTCAGACAGGAAAATTGAAGGTCTATATTTGGCAAGGAACAAAAAATTGCAGCATTTGCGGATGATGTTCTAATGATGACAGTAAACTCAGTAGTTTCTCTACCCTGCATCCTGTCTCATCTCAACCTTTATAGTACGGTTTCAGACTTCAAGATAAATGCTAATAAATCCCTAGTCTTATGTTCAGGTATCCCCCCCACAACCAAACGACGTCTAATGGAAAACTCACCCTTCAATTGGTCCTCTTCCACCGTCACCTACATGGGTGTTAAAATTAGCCCCATAATAAAAGACCTATTCTCTCTTAACTATGTCCCACTAAAGTCCTCAATTTTTAAAGCTATAGATAACTTTACCCAATCCAACCCTACATTGTCCTGGTTTGGCCGCAAAAACCTGCTCTCTTCCCTAATCCTTCCCCGTCTCACTTACCTACAACAGGTTCTTCCGATTCCCATACCCAAGCATTACTATGCTTCATTGCAAAAAAAAATTAGATCCTTTATATGGAATGGGAAGAAAGCTAGACTGGCATTCTCCCTCCTCACCAAACCTAGACAAGCTGGGGGTATAGGCCTTCCAAACCCAGAACTCTACGGCAAGGCTATACTCCTCTCCCGAGCGGTGGCCTGGCTATGCCCTTCTTTGCAATCCACTGCAGTAGAAATGGAACTCGATATACTAAACAAGCCAATCAGAGCACTCCTACTAAGGCGTCAAAACGTTCTGACTGAATCGTTATCCCATTACCCGATTGTTAAAGCAACCCTTGAGGCTTGGAAGTGGCTGTCTACATCCCACTGTTCCATCCCTTTTCCCTCCCCTTTTCTAATGATAAAAGACGTAATAGATACGGCCCCCCTGACCCTGAGAACGGCTACCTCGCAAGGGCTAATCTCCTAAAAAATAACGCTTTCATCGCTGATGAACCATACTGGTAAATTATTAGACCTGGAAGCCATGAAAGCTCTTTTTGACCCCGGTCCATGTGATCTCTTCCCAGTTCTATACCTTAGACTCTAGAGCCTTCATAAGCCAGCACATCCAAATGGGTGATCTCCAGTGTCCCCTGGTATGGTTCGAATCAGTGATCTCCCTTCCTATAACCCCTAGAAGACTGATTTCAGAAATCTATAACAGACTACGCTCCCCACCCATGCTGGCTATACCAGCTTTCATAAAACAATGGGAACTAGACCTGAACATCTCCATCCCCTTTGCATCTCTTCACAAGCTCCTTGAATCTCCCCACAGGGCCTCCCGCTGTGTCTGAATCCAAGAGAATGGATATAAAATCCTCACTAGATGGTACAATGCACCAGATAAGACTGCTCTCTTCTCTCAAACTGCTTCGGACACATGCTGGAGGTGCCTTCATAGGAAAGGGACCTTCCTTCACATATGGTGGTCTTGCCCCCTCATAACCAAATGGTGGTCCGAGATATTTTCTCTGGCAAACAAAATCTGTCGCACCTCTTTCCAACCATCGCCTCGGTTGGCTCTATTGTCCTTCAGTCAGGAAAAGGGTCACCCTTAATTACCCTTCATCTTCTCGCAAATGCTGATAGCTGCTCGTCTTTTACTTCCTACATACTGGATGCAAATCCAAACACCTCCTATGGAGCTATGGCTTCAGAAGGTTGACCAGCTACATAGGTTCGAGGAACTGTCCTCGTGGGAAGCCTGCACACATGTTTCATTCCTCAAAAAATGGCTCCCCTGGTCATCCTATAGAGCCCCCAAAAACAAAAACATCCTCGACCCCCAGGCTCCATGAGCTACACCCAGGACGACAACAGATCAGCCCTGCCCTGACACTAACCCTTTACACACCGGTCCTCCACTGGCTATCACCTTGTTATAGATCAAAGGTCCTCTCCTTATTTACCCATTTGTTTGTATATTGTATGTCTATTCACAATTGACCCAGCTGTGATGTGATTACTTACCACCATTACAATCCATTCTATTATTACCATCATCTCTGGATGCTTCGCTCACCTATCTACCCATCCATCTTATCATTTTCACCATGTCCGTCTGATATTGCCATGCACCTGATTTGTACTTGCAATATACCTTTTGTACAATGACATGGCCTGCGTGGCAGTACCTTGATACCCTGTTACCCCCTGTTCTTTATCGGAAAATCAATAAAAATATAAATTAAAAAATAATGGTTTCACATATGGTCCGCAAAAAAAACAGAAGTTACTCCGTGTGCATTCCATTTCCTTATGTCTGCATATCCATTAAAAAAACATATACTATTATTGTCCGCATAACAGAGAGACACGACTGTTTTATTAGGGGCCAACTGTTCCATTCCACAAAATATGGAACTTACACGGACGTCATCCGTATACTTTGCAGATCCGGGTTTTGCGGACCGCAAAAAACATACAGTCGTGTGCATGAGCCCTTACTCTATGCTGGAGGTGATAAAAGAATATTGATGTAATGTTACAGGCCCGATCCATGATTGGCTGACATGATTATGTGATATAATATCGTAATGTATTTGATTTTACTACAAAAAAGAATTTGAGGTGTCACATTGCGTCAGTGGAAGCAGTCTTTTTCAGCTGCTTTTTGCCACAGGTTGCCATAGGATACGCCCTGTGTAGTGCGTTCACTTACTACGAGACAAGCATACGTAGTCTTCTCCCAGCTCTTCAGTGCAGTCTATGCAAGTAATGAATTTGGCACATACACAGTAGTTCTGTCCAGAAATTTCTGCAAGTTTATTAGAAAGGTACAACAAAAATGTAACAAAAATGTTGCATGGAAATAAGTATTCAGACCCTTTGCTATGATACTTGAAATTCAGCTCTGGGGGCCTCCCATTCTTTTTCATCTTTGAGACATAGCTACACCTTGTTTGGAGCCCACTCAAATTCAGTTGATTGGACATTATTTAAAAAGACACCCCCTTATCTATAGACGATCTCTCAGTTGACAATGCGTTTCAGAGCAAAAACCAAGCCGTAAGGTAAAAAGAACTGCCTGTAGAGCTTAGAGACAGGATTGTGTAGAAGGCACAGATCTGGAGAAGGACAAAGAAAGTTTTGTGCTGCACCAAAGGATCCCAAGAGCACAGTGGCCTCCATAATTCTTAAATGGAAGATATTTGGAACTCTTACTAGATCTGGCTTTCCCACCAAACTATGCAAGTAATCAGGGGAGAAGCCTTGGTAAGACATGTGACCAAGAGCCAAATGGTCACTCTGGCTGAGCGCCACAGATCCTGTGTACAGATTGGAGAAACGTCCAGAAGCTTAACCATCACTGCAGCAGTCCACCAACCTGGGCTTTATGGCAGAGTGATCATAAAAACAAGATTCCCTGGTCTGATAAACTGCCCAATACCATCCCTACGTTGAAGCATGGTGATGGCAGCATCATGCCGTGGGGGTTATTTTCTGCAGCTGGGACAGAAAGACTGGTCAGGGTTGATGGAAAACTTAATGGAGCACAATATAGAGATATTCTTAATGAAAACCTTATTGAGAGTGCTCTGGACCTCAGACTTGGCTGAAGGTTCACCATCCAACAAGACACTGACTCTAAGCGCACAGCCAAGACTACATGGGAGTGGCTTAGAGATAATTCTGTGCATGTCCTTGTGTGAACTAAATCGAACATCTCTGGAAAGACCTGAAAATGGCTGTCCACAGACAGTCTCTATCCAACCTGACAGAGTTGGAGAGGATCTGCAGAGAAGACTAGCAAAACATACATCCAACAAAGCCAATGGGAATCGAGATATATATATATATATATATATATATATATATATATATATATACCTTTATTAATATATATATTAAATAGTTTACACAATAAATAGTTGAAGAAAAGAAGAGTAGCATAATGGAAACAAAAATACAGAGAACTTAGCAAGGGGCAATGTTCTGTAAAACGGTGATAATATTTATTATCATTAGATATTCTAGCGATATCTCCAAATATGCCACTGAAATCATGCCATCAATAGTCAAGGTCAATCAATAAAGATGACAGTTTTGTCAACAATTCATCAAGAGAACACATAAAATGAGTCTTTTAAAAAATGACACGTGACTATTCCAAAGTACCGCTTAGTAGAAAAGAACATATAGTCAAAGGTGCAAGCAGTATATTAACAAAATAAAACAAAATATCGTATTAGCATCAAAGGAAACATATCAGCATCCCATATAAGCATACCCTGTGCCATGGCTCGCTATTGATCTGGGACAAGGCCCCAAGTACTAACACCTCAACGCGCGTTACACCCCAAAGGCTTTGTCAGCAGATGATTTCCATACAATTAGACAGGGTATATATATAGGGTATGTAATAAGATTAATAGAGAAATAATAAAGGCACCTGAAAATCCACCTATGTGGGCGCGAGTCCACCATGATGCCTCACTCCATCCTTGAGCGCGTCCCTGCTGTCCCACCGGGTTCTCCGGTTTCCTCTCACACTCCAAAAACATACTGATAGGAAACTTAGATTGTGAGCCCCATTGGGGACAGCTTGATGATAATGTCTGTAAAGCGCTGCGGAATATAGTAGCGCTATAAAAGTGCATACATTAAATAAATAAATGAAAAAGCGACGTGAACACCGAGTGACGTCGCAATAGAGCACGAGATGAAGATGAAGCAAGACAGCGCATGCTCCGGATCGTGACTCGATTGAGACAAAGGGGCATTACCGGTATATAAATCTGAAAGGGGTGTTATATAAATAGAAGACCCATACATGCATAAATGGATCAGCAATGGTAGTACTAAAATCAACAACTATCTCATAAGGCCATTATGTAGATCAAACCCTGATATATGGTATTCATATAAGAAATAAAACAAAAAAGTGACAATACATATATGCAACTGTAAAGTGCAACAGTGCTAAAGTAAAGGTGTAATGACAGTGTCATTGCCCACCTCCGAGACCAAAGGGCACTTTTTTGGGCTTGGCGATATGTAATATGTTTATTTATTTATTGTTTATATATTTTATATGTAAAATTGGGAAAGGGGGTGATTTAAGCTTAATATTTTGTTGTTTGTTTTTTAATTTAATTTTTTCTACCTTTTATTTAATAACTATTAGCCCTATTAGGGGCTTGAACATGGGATCCTTTTATCCCTTGTCCTATTCACCCTAATAGAGATCTATTAGGGTGAATAGGACTTCACACTCTCCCTATGCATAGTACACACAGCAGCAGGGAGCTTACCATGGCTACCAGGGCTTCAGTAGCGTCCTGGCTGCCATAGTAACTTATCGGATCAGAAGCTTCCACTGCACCACCAATGAGGAGGAGGGGAGGGGACCCTGTGGCCACTGCCACCAATGACTTTAATACTGGGGGGGGCTCCACCAATGTTTTTAGTTCTGGGGGAAGGGGGGGGCGCACTGCACCAGCAATGAAGATAAGTAACCTTTTAATACAAATACAGGAGGCGGGTGCCGGCGGCAGAATCACATAGCAGGCACCCGACCTCTATGACAGGGCAATGCGATCCTGCCGCCGGCACCCGCCGCCTATATTTGTATTAATGGGTGAGTTATCTTCATTGGTGGTGCAGTGGCCACAGCCCCTCCCCTCCTCTGCTTCTCTCTCTTCTTATTGGCGGCAGCAGCAGCACAGGGGAGAAGGAGAAAGTGACTCCTTCTCCCCTGTTCTACTGAGGGAACATGGCGCTCGGTGAGGGCAGTAGCGCAGCCTAGTATCGGTAAATGTCAAATCCCGGTATCAAATTGTTCCCGGTACAAAAGTATCGATTGGGTATTGATAATTCGATACCCACTACAACCTTAGTGGGTCCACAAAGGCGACAAGCGATGGGTGAGTGAACATCCCCACCTGATAACAAACATGATGGTGATGAACTACAATATCTACTAAGTATTAATCATATAATATCACACAAATATACATCAGAATATGGAATCTCAGTCATCATTTCCAAGTGGGTCCTCTACATTTTATGCTTATGTTCAATATTTCTTTTACAGTCCCATGTAGAATAAGAGCTCACGTTTCTTTCTCGGATTTCCACAGGTGCTTTTTTTCATCCATCAATTATTAAATACCTCCCATCAGGAAAAAAGAGGAAATACATCAATAATCCTGTAAAATATATATACAAAAAGTTAAGAACAAGAAATTATACCCTGAAATTAAAATTTACGCCAATTTACAAAAAAGGTTTAAAGCTTATATCCATTTAATCTCCTTTTGTAGACGAGCTCGTTTTACATCACTACCCCTGGAGATCCCAACCTAATCCTATCAATACCTCTTACTTTCAAGTAGGGCGGCAGCTGTCGATTATTTTAGTAATCAAGTAGTCTATCGATTAATCATAGTAACATAGTACATAAGGCCGAAAAAAAGACATTTGTCCATCCAGTTCGGCCTGTTATCCTACAAGTTGATCCAGAGGAAGGCAAAAAAAACCCTGTGAGGTAGAAGCCAATTTTTCCCACTTTAGGGGAATAAAAAATTCCTTCCCGACTCCAATCAGGCAATCAGAATAACTCCCTGGATCAACGACCCCTCTCTAGTAGCTATAGCCTGTAATATTATTACACTCCAGAAATACATCCAGGCCCCTCTTAAATTCCTTTATTGTACTCACCATCACCACCTCCTCAGGCAGAGAGTTCCATAGTCTCACTGCTCTTACCGTAAAGAACCCTTTTCTATGTTTGTGTACAAACCTTCTTTCCTCCAGACGCAGAGGATGTCCCCTCATCACAGTCACAGTCCTGGGGATAAATAGATGATGGGATAGATCTCTGTACGGACCCCTGATATATTTATACATATTAATTAGATCTCCCCTCAGTCGTCTTTTTTCTAAAGTGAATAACCCTAATTTTGATAATCTTTCAGGGTACTGTAGTTGCCCCATTCTAGTTATTACTTTAGTTGCCCTCCTCTGGACCCTCTCCAGCTCTGCTATGTCTGCCTTGTTTACAGGAGCCCAGAACTGCACACGGTACTCCATGTGTGGTCTGACTAGCGATTTGTAAAGTGGTAGGACTATGTTCTTATCAGGGGCATCTATGCCCCTTCTGATGCAACCCATTATCTTGTTGGCCTTGGCAGCAGCTGCCTGACACTGGTTTTTGCAGCTTAGTTTGCTGTTTATTAAAATTCCTAGGTCCTTTTCCATGTCAGTGTTACCGAGTGTTTTACCATTTAGTATGTACGGGTGACTTGCATTATTCCTTCCCATGTGCATAACTTTACATTTCTCTTTACAATCCAACAATTTATTGAGTACTCTAATAATAAGAAAAAAAGAATGAAAAGAACATTTTTCTTTATAAAAACTCATTAGCCCCTCCGTGCCATCAGCCCCCATGCCATCAGTCCTCAACGCTATCAGCCCCTTCCATGCCAGTAGTCCTCTGTGCCATCAGCCCCCCATATATTCAGTCCTCTGTGCCATCAGCCCCTCCATGCCATCATGTCCCCCACTACCCCAGTGCCATCAGCCCCTTCATGCCATGTCTCCCACTGCCATCAGCCCCTACATGTCATCATGTCCTCCAGTGCCATCAGCCGCTCCATGCCATCATATCCCCCAGTGCCATCAACCCCTTCATGCCATCATGTCCCCCAGTGCCATCAGCCCCTCTATGCCATCATGTCCCCCATTGCCATCAGCCCCTCCATGCCATGTCTCCCAGTGCCAGCATCCCCTCTATACCATTATGTCTCCCATGGCCATCAGCTCCTACATGCCATCATGTCCCCCAGTGCCATCAGCCCCTCCATGGCATCATGTCCCTCAGTGCCATCATCCCCTCCATGCCATGTCGACCAGTGACATCGGTCCCTCCATGCCATGTCCCTCAGTGCCATCAGCCCCCCATGCCATGTCCCCCAGTGCCATCAGCCCATCAATGCCCCCATCCCCCCTTTAATACTTAACTTTCCTGGCAGGGTGTGCGGCTGGCTGATATGGAGTCCCCAGGAGAAGGACCGCAGCGTCTTCTTTTTTCCAACATGTACTGGGACCTGACTTCACACCGCATCAGGCAGGTGCCGATGGGAGACCACAGAGCGGTGAGTGATAGGCTTCACTTCACTCACGCTTCGTGGTGCAACGAATCCTCAATGCTGGAAAATTATTTTTAGAGGATTTTTTTGTGTCGATTACATCGAGGAACCGTTGCAGCCCTACTTTCAAGCCTCTAGGATCACACGCATGGCACTTACGAAAATGACGGGGAATAGGTTGTAACCCACATCCTTTTCAAGAACATTTGAGGCCGATTGGATCTTATTGACGTGGTCCAAAACACGTACCTTCATGGATCTTGTTGTCATTCTAATCTACTTTCACACTCGCTTTTTGGCTTTCTGTTTGTGAGATCCGTTCAGGGCTCTCACAAACGGTCCAAAACGGATCAGTTTGCATTCTAATGCATTCTGAATGGAAAAGGATCCGCTCAGAATGCATAAGTTTGCATCAGTTCAGTCTCCATTCCACTTTGGAGACGGCAGCGTTTTGGTGTCCGTCTGATGAAACTGAGCCAAACGGATCCGTCCTGGCACACAATGCAAGTCAATGAGGACAGATCCGTTTTCACTGACACAATCTAGCACAATAGAAAATGGATCCGTCCTCCATTGACTTTCAATGGTGTTCAAGACGGATCCGTCTTGGCTATGTTAATATAATACAAACGGATCCATTCTGAATGGATGCAGACGGTTGTATTATCTGAACAGATCCGTCCATAACGGATCCGCACAAAACGCGAGTGTGAAAGTAGGTTAATCACAGGGACAAGTGATGAACTGCTTCCTTATTGAAAGTAATATTATGTACTAGTTTGCATTCTTTCTGTCTAGAGGAGTTCCAGAAAGTGGTGGAACGAGTATATTTACAGGCGAGTATATTTACAGGCCACACATGCACCACAGGAGAATGATCTCCATTTCAGACCACGGCTGCCGAAAATTCCCTTTGGTGTACGTGGCACATAGTTGCTACTTGTTAAGATATCCCTTAGATTATGTGATCTCCTCCATGTAATTTGTGGGTAAGGTGGTAAAGAAGCCGTAAGATCTTTGTCAGTTTCGAAGAACTGCCCAATGTTTTTGAAAATGGCAGAATATCTCAAAATCAAGGTGTGCAAACTTTGTTACATGATGCGCAAGAAGACCGGATTCTGTAATTGCTGCCAAAGGTGTTTCAACTGAGTCCTGAGTAAAGGGTCTGATTACTTATATCAATGCATTATTTTAGCTTTTCCTTTTCAATAAATTTGCAAATATTTGGAACATGCTGTTTTCACATTGTCATTATGGAGTACTGAGTGCAGAATGATGGGGAAAACTTCATTTTTTTTATTTTAGTTCAAGGCCGCAGCATAACAAACTGTGAACAAAGTAGTAGGATCTGAAGACTTTACAAATTCATTGTAATTGTTATAACCGTTGCATGATGTGTGACAGTATGCCCCAATCAGAAGCAGAACAAGAGCATATACAGTACACGGATTTCACTGTGATGGACTGTAGGGCAGACAGGAGCCAGACAGAGTAGGGATGAGGGATCCAGGGTAATGTAGTTTTGCACATTGGAATGGGGGTCACATTACATCCCGCTATGGACCACCCATATCAAGAACTGCACTGAAAAAATATATCAGAGCTGCAGGGCTGAGAAAGGAGGAAGGAACTAACTGGAATACAGGGATCAAACAGTAGGCTTGCGTCTAACATTAATAAGGTTGTGGAAGTTTGGGAAAATGTTATAAGGTGGGAAACTCCATGAACAGTAAGGACAGCAGCTTCATTGAATACCTTTTTTACAGCAGTGGGTGTGGAAACACTGTGTCAACCAGCCAGATTGACTTTGGGTTAAACCTAAAAGCATTTACTTTGGCAGTCCTCTGGTATTCCCCCTTTTAACCTTTTGGACAGGGATCTGGATTTCACTGCAGCAATGCTACCAGACTGCTACCTCTTGGAGTAGTCCCAGTGTGGTTGACATCTGCGAACAATGGTCAGAGACACCGACGGGGAGGATCAAAGGATGAGGCAAAATTTGTAATCAGTAATAGGCCAAAGTCAGGGCAGGCAGAGTTCATGCACAAACGTGGAACAGGTCCAAGGGCTGGCAGCAGAGGATCAAACTGTAAACAGGCACAGGTCGGGTCAGAATGCAGAAAACGGGCAGAAAACAGAGAAAGTACATCTTAGCAAGGAACTAGCAAGCTAGGAAGCTAATTGCTCAGGCAAGGAGAGTGAGAACCAGCAGTATATATAGCAGAAGCTAATTAGCAAATTGGAAGCAGCAGCACACAGAGCCAAGGAGGGTATTAACTCTTACAGTACTGAAGAAGGAGGTGAGGTTTAATGAAGAGAGACAGGGTGAGTGGAATGATGCCCGTGCCTGCCCAAAATAGCAGGGCAGCGGCAGGCACAAGCTGACAATGTGACACCTTACACCTAACTGTTGCCCAAGGATACCACTTCAAAAACATCAAACTGCTAGGCAGGGCAATTAGAGATATCCAATGGCTTACCTTGGAAAATAATAACTGAGAAGGTTTACCTGATTTCTCAGGTATAGAATGCATTGGTTCGGATCATATGACTAATATGATGGACGTGAGTACATGATTAGAGAGTTTTTCAACTGCCGGAGTAGTGGCATTATTTATATCGCCTCTTGCAATTGTCCCAAGCTGTGTGTGGGTAAAACCACACAGGAGCTGAGGCAGAGAATATCTGGTCACATTAGTGCCATAAATACAGACAAAGACACGTCACTATATAGGCATATTGCATATGCCCATGGTGGCAATCCGGAGGTCCTAAGATTTTGGGGATTGATGAAAAAAACTCTGGGACCAAGAAGAGGCAATTTAGATGTCAAACTTCTGCAGGAAGAGGCCAGATGGATACACAAATTACAGACCCTAAGTCCAGGAGGCCTAAATGAAGGTTTCTCATACACGGCCTTCATTTGAATAGAACATAGTATAACAAGAGAAAGTAATAAGAAGGAGGAATATTACAACAGACCCCAGCTTATTTTCAGATTAGTACCACCCAGCAAATGTAAGACAGTCATTTATGTCAACAGCAAATTGATTAGGCCAGTCACAGCGTCACTTCCATAGAATTAAATTAAGTGTGGAGTATGGTCTGTGCTTTGGCGATTCTGATTAAAATTCTGATCTTTCCCCAAAACCATTGGGTGACTTTATAAGCCCCATTTGACATATGGCCTAACCTACAGGTGAACGATAGCCCTAATTTGGCACCTGAATAACTGTAACACACACATCTCTCTGGATTTAAATTCTGGAGCGATGTTAGGTGACTGAGAATTGCTACTGACATTAAGCCTGAGCAGCAATCGTCTTATAATATATGTAGGATATCTTGGCCGACCGGCATGAACGGGTTAAAGTTCGGCCGAAAAGGAAGGGGCATGTCACGGAAAAGGGGCGGAGACTGGTGACGATTACATCCACCATAGATAGATCGCCTTACCCCCCATACAGGTGAATGCGTCTTGTTTACCTGGCAGCACCAGTGACGAGATGAAATAGGGGAGCGCACAGGATACACGTCAGCAGACGGTTCCTGTCTGCATATGGTGGAGCTGATCGGAGGAAGTGACCTGTGATTGGCCACAAGTGACAGGAGAGCGGTACCTGAAAAAGCATAAAGGAAGGTCTCAGCGAGCGCGCGCACACATATACCCCACATCCCCTGACGAAGCCACAGTACGTGGCGAAACATGTCGGGAGGGGTGGTATAGTGCTGTCATATTTTAGACAGTGTTTAGTGGCAGTGAGGAACCGTCTAGAGCAGTGTTTCTCAAATAGTGGGGCGTGCCCCCCAGGGGGGGCGCCAGGCTCCGTGAAGGGGGGCTCGTTCAGGGCCGGCCTTTGGGGTGTGCGAATTTCTTCTGTATAATGCCGGCAGGCAGGCCGGGCGGCCGGCGCGTCCCTCAGTGATGTCACATGTCTGCGCCGCCTGCTTTATGAATGAAGCAGGCGACGCAGACAAGTGACGTCACTGAGGGACGCGCCGGCCACCCGGCCCGCCTGCCGGCATTATACAGAAGATATACGGTACTATTAGGAGTGAGGGGGGCATGTTTAATAACTTTAAACGGCGGCGGCGGGCACACGGAATCGGTGGATGGCACAGTTAAGGGGTGGGGGTCTGTGGATGGCACTGTTATGGGCTGGGGGGGGGGACTGTGGATGGCACTTGTGGCAAAACCGACCTCGCCACTGGGTTTTGGAGAGGACTGGCTGCTGGCCTCTTGCCCCAGGATTATGGGCCATATACTAACTTTTAAACCCCTGAACCGATTCAAGTGAATTTTGGATAGGTTTGTCCCCAAGTTATACTGTTTAAATTGATGTAAGTTATATGTATGGCCAATGTAAACTCACAGAGTTGTAACAATTTATAATAAGTGTAACTTGTCAGCTTGGGAGGAAAATGCTGGGTGTGTTTCTATTGTGCCATTGTCCCATTGTGTGTTTAAATGGTGATGTCTGTTCTGTTGTCCTCACATGTGTATTGGTGACTTCTCTTTGTCTTGAGAGATAATTGGATTACGCCTCGGGTGTCTCGAGGGCAGAGAGGAGGAAACCATGATGCATTGTGGGGATGTGTTGTGTCTGTGTGTCCTAAGTGCTGTTTATCTGTCCTATGTCACAGTCTTCATTCTGGTCCCCTAGGGGCGTGTACACCAGATGGGCTGTACTTACATTGTATGTGTTGTAAATTACTGATTGGTTGCATTTCAAACCCCTGTGGGCAGTACTATGTTTGTGGTTTATGAATAAAAGAGGCTGTACATGAAGTACAGTCAGACCACTGCTTGACCCTCAACACGGAGCCTTGTCTCGTTATTGGGGGATTCACTGTATGCTGTTAGAGGACCGATTGCCAGAAGTGTAAGCTGATCCCTGTTCGTCTGCTAGCAGCTATTCGTGAGGTTCCAGTTTGGAGTGCTATTTTGTATCCAGTTCGGGAGTTGGTGTATCCTGCAGTAGCTGTGCCTGTCTCTCAGAAAGGGGCTTATCGCCTAAACGGATTTTAACCCCTTGTCTGCTGAAACGGTCCGTTATATTGTTGGCAGCAGTGGGATCGTTCCTACAGCCAGAAGGACAGCTACAAAGAAACATCATTCCCTGGAATTAGAATTTGAGGGCAACGCATGTCCCAGTACAGCGACCCTGACAGCACCAGAATGGAAACAGCAGTGGAGTACGATGAGGGTGTCATGGATGACCGAGATGCAGTCCGCAAAGGCATCTGGTACCAGGTACTGGGTATTGTGGAGTATATGCAGGACGAGAGACTCCCCACGGAAGACCAGCGGTTGCAGAAGCGAGTAGCCCTGCGGATGCCCTTCCTGGGAGAGCAGCCCCGGGAGGAATGGGTAAAGGAATTGGAACTCCTAGCATGGCGGGAGCTGTGGCTGGAAGATGCCTACCAGGCGCTCTCGTGGTATGGGCCACAGTACCTACCCAGGACAGCTGAGCATGACAAGCCGGAGGGAGAGGAGTTTGATGGTCCTGGCTTGTTATGGGAGACCTTTTCAGAGCTGGAGTTTGGGAGCCCTACACAAGCCCGGTTCCATGATCTCTTGGAATGGAGGGAGAGCAGGTATGACTGGGACGACACTCATGAGATTGAGCAGGACCTGGTCCACCTGGTGACCCGGGAGATGGAGCTGGAACAGGGCTACCAGCAGCTGTTCCACGCCAGTGAGAAGGCTCAGCAGGACAGTAAGGTAACAGACCCAGTCTCCATTCCCCAGCGGCAGTGTGAATTGCAGGGAATTGGGAGCCCAGTCTCCATTCCCCAGCGGCAGTGTGAAGTGCAGGGAGAGGAGAGCAGCGTCCTCCCTCCCCAGCGGCAGGCTGAGTTACAGGGGGCAGAGGTAGTAGTTCCTGCCCCCCAGCAGCAGAGTGATATGCCAGGATGGCAGTGTGAAATGCAGGGAGAGGAGAGCAGCGTCCTCCCTCCTCAGCGGCAGGCGGAGTTACAGGGGGCAGAGGTAGTTGTCCCTGCCCCCCAGCAGCAGCATGATTTTTTGGGAATTGGGAGCCCAGTCTCCAGTCCCCAGCGGCAGGCGGAGTTACAGGGGGCAGAGACAGTCGGTCCTGTCCCCCAGCGGCAGAGTGTCCAGCAGGGAATAGAGAGCCCAGTCTCCTTTCCCCAGCAACAGGACACTGTATTGGGAGCGGAGACAGTCGGTCGCCCTCCCCAGCGGCTGGAAGTATGTATGGGAGAGGAGCTCGTTACCCCCTCTCCCCAGCGGCAGCTTAACGCACCAGGGGGAGACAGTAAGCCCCACAACAGTGCAGATGGGACCGTGGTCTCTGCACTTACAGCACAGGGGGTAGAGACAGTCGGTCTCCCCCTCCAACAACCAGGCTCTAAACAGGCTTCTTCCGTGGTAGCGCTGGCACCAGGGCAGAGTACCGCTGATACCTGCCCACAAAGCAACCTCCACTCCAAGCCAGGGAGCAACACAGAGACCGGGAGTACCAGCTTCCAACATAACCTTGGTGGACTCACTGGACAGAGACAGGCTACTAAAGTCAACAGGTCCAGTAGTTGGTTGTGGGTGGGCTGCCAGACTAACTCAGGTACCGACCGGCGTGAGGTCAGGTATCTGGTTAGTCTTCCCTGGGGGGGGGAGATGTGTGGCGAAACCGACCTCGCCACTGGGTTTTGGAGAGGACTGGCTGCTGGCCTCTTGCCCCAGGATTATGGGCCATATACTAACTTTTAAACCCCTGAACCGATTCAAGTGAATTTTGGATAGGTTTGTTCCCAAGTTATACTGTTTAAATTGATGTAAGTTATATGTATGGCCAATGTAAACTCACAGAGTTGTAACAATTTATAATAAGTGTAACTTGTCAGCTTGGGAGGAAAATGCTGGGTGTGTTTCTATTGTGCCATTGTCCCATTGTGTGTTTAAATGGTGATGTCTGTTCTGTTGTCCTCACATGTGTATTGGTGACTTCTCTTTGTCTTGAGAGATAATTGGATTACGCCTCGGGTGTCTCGAGGGCAGAGAGGAGGAAACCATGATGCATTGTGGGGATGTGTTGTGTCTGTGTGTCCTAAGTGCTGTTTATCTGTCCTATGTCACAGTCTTCATTCTGGTCCCCTAGGGGCGTGTACACCAGATGGGCTGTACTTACATTGTATGTGTTGTAAATTACTGATTGGTTGCATTTCAAACCCCTGTGGGCAGTACTATGTTTGCGGTTTATGAATAAAAGAGGCTGTATGTGAAGTACAGTCAGACCACTGCTTGACCCTCAACACGGAGCCTTGTCTCGTTATTGGGGGGATTCACTGTATGCTGTTAGAGGACCGATTGCCAGAAGTGTAAGCTGATCCCTGTTCGTCTGCTAGCAGCTATTCGTGAGGTTCCAGTTTGGAGTGCTATTTTGTATCCAGTTCGGGAGTTGGTGTATCCTGCAGTAGCTGTGCCTGTCTCTCAGAAAGGGGCTTATCGCCTAAACGGATTTTAACCCCTTGTCTGCTGAAACGGTCCGTTACAGCACTGTTATGGGGTGGGGGGTCTGTGGATGGCACATATATAACAGTGCCAGCCACAGACCCCCCTGTAACAGTGCCAGCCACAGATCCCCCCCATAAGTGTCCGTCATCCACAGATCCCCCCCATAAGTGTTCGTTATACACAGATCCCACCATAAGTGTCCGTCATCCACAGATCCCCCCATAAGTGTCCGTCATCCACAGATCCCCCCATAAGTGTCCGTCATCCACAGATCCCCCCATAAGTGTCCGTCATCCACAGATCCCCCCATAAGTGTCCGTCATCCACAGATCCCCCCATAAGTGTCCGTCATCCACAGATCCCCCCATAAGTGTCCGTCATCCACAGATCCCCCCATAAGTGTCCGTCATCCACAGATCCCCCCATAAGTGTCCGTCATCCACAGATCCCCCCATAAGTGTCCGTCATCCACAGATCCCCCCATAAGTGTCCGTCATCCACAGATCCCCCCATAAGTGTCCGTCATCCACAGATCCCCCCATAAGTGTTCGTCATCCACAGATCCCCCCATAAGTGTCCGTCATCCACAGATCCCCCCATAAGTGTTCGTCATCCACAGATCCCCCCATAAGTGTGTGTCCGATCCACATTTCTTTCTTTTTTTATTCTCTTATACGTTAATAAGGATACAGTGTTATGCAGAGGTGTACTTATAACAATTTTATAGACAAATGATACTATTTACAGTCGCGCGGGGGGCGCGAAATGTTTTCTTCTTCCTAGGGGGGGCATGACAGAAAATAATTGAGAAGCACTGGTCTAGAGCATGCCTTATTAGCAGCATAGTAAATAGGAGTGTGATAGAGTGAGGCACATAGGTATTCACAGTGCTACCTAGACCTCTATCAATAGTAATAGAGGATCCAGCGTAGTCATAGCAGGGATCGAGACGAGTGAGTCAGAGGTCGACCTGCGGCTGAAACAAGTAGTGGCAACCTTTACACCCAGTTCACACCTGAGCGTTTTACAGCGCGTTCCTACGTTTTACAGCGCGTTCCTTCCTGTAAAACGCTCAACAAGGAGAAACCAATGCTTCCCTATGGGAATGGTTCACACCTGGGCGTTTTACAGCGCGTACGATCGCGCTGTAAAACGCCCGACGCTCAAACAAGTTCTTGAGCTTTTTTGGGGCGTTTTGACGCGCGTTTGCGGCCATAGGACACCGCTGTCAATCACACAAACGTGCGTTTACTGTTGCAAAAAACACGCGACAAAACACGCGTCTCAGAAACGCTCAGGTGTGAACCCAGGGTTAAGGGGCAGTAACATTGTCAGCAGAATTGTTACCCTCTGTACAGGGGACAGACAGTGGAGACTTCCTGCAGGACTGACACCCTCACTAGTTAGGTGGTGTAGCTCCGTATCAGAGAACACGATAACAATTAACAAGATTACAATATTAGTGTGAATACTATCCCAAAGGAAAAAGTTGGATTAGACAAACCAACTAAGGGACCCTCACAGAGCCACTGTGAATGGAACAACACAACCAGGGCCGTCTTTGCCGCAGGGCAAAAGGGGCAGCTGCCCCGGGCCCAGTTGCTCATGTGGGCCCTGGCGGCTGGCCCAACTCGCGACTCTGACTCAGTCTCTATTTATAATCTAATATGCAGAAGCGCTTCAGCGCAGCACAGACAGTCTACTCATCACCACAGATGTCTAGACAACTTGAACTTACAGCGCCGAAGGCAAAGCACTTCGGCCCCCCGCCCCCGTCACTCACGTGGTAAAAGGGGGTGTGAGTGTCTTGTGTGAGTCATCACCGCAGCCTGGTGAAGCGCCACGGCGGAGCAGGCACCAGCAGGGACTAAGTCCCCGCCTCCGGTCCAGAGGCTAAAGGGATTGGCTGGCGGTGGTGAGTGAGTCACACACAGCCTCACGTGATGTGAGTTGTGACCACTTACCAGACAAGAAGTCCAGACCAGTCTCACTGACCTGCTGACCTGACCTACCTAATAGTACAGACAGTCAGGCAGCCAGCCAGAGGCGACCTGCCACTGCCGCGCCAGGAGGGGAGGACAAGACTGAGGAGGAGGTAAGCAAATAGCAGTGGCACGCTGCGCATAGGCATTATATATATATATATATATATATATATATATATATATTGACTTTATTTTATATTTGAAGAAACCGGTCAGGACTCAGGTCACCAGATCCGACCATTCATAAATTTGTGGGGTATTATTATAGAGAGCCCCAGGCGACAAGGGCAGGGGTTGGGTTCTTCTCTCTGTCTGACTCTGCTGCTGAACTGTGGCCTGGGGCCATCACTTGCCACATTTACTAATCTTTGCTCAGGGGGGCCCTCATGGTGTGGACTGGACTGGTCATTTTCACTAAGGAATAGTTTAACCATTTATGTGCAAAAGAGAAGATAAGAAGTCAGCTCCAATCAGATATCTGCACATAGACCAAGACTCTGGGTCTATGCAGATATCTGATTGGAGCTGACTTAGTGACCTCTTTTTTTCTCTTTTGCACATAAACGGTTAAACTATATTCCTTAGAAAAAATGACCAGTCCAGACCATGAGGGCCCCCCTGAGAAAAGATTAGTAAATGTGGCAGGTGGTGGCCCCAGGCCACAGTTCAGCAGACAGAGAGAACTCCTTTGTCTCTCTTCTCTCTAATAATCCACCAGTAATTTAAAGCGAACCTTTCACCTTATTTTCACTTTATAAACTAGCAACAGTACCTTATAGATTATCTTGACTGTGTTGTTATCCATGTTAGTGCTGCTTTCCTGCGCTTTTTATTCATAAAAAAATCGTCTTATAAAGTTCTCATTTCTGCTCCAACAGTCACGCAACAAGTCAAGGGGGTATCCCTTCCCTCTCCTCTGGCCGTACCGCCCCTGCCCTAACCCCGCCTCTATGCTTTGTAATTGACAGCCGGCTCAGTCGCCGGGGCGGCGCTTCTGAATCCTGCGCATGCGCCGTCCTCCTCATTCGCCGCGCGATCCCGTCTTTCTGGCGGACACAAGCGCGACCATGTAACAGAATCGCGCATGCGCCGTACGCGATGCCTGCCTGTCTGCTCTCCCTCCCGTGCGCGCGCTCCACTATCTTCATAAAATACCTTCGGATTATTAGAACAATGCTCCGCTCATGATGATCACTGGCTTGCAATCTGCGGCAAGTCTACAGTGATCACGTGGGGCACTTGGAGCCTGAAGATAGTGGAGCGCGCGCACGGGAGGGAGAGCAGACAGGCAGGCATCGCATGCGCAATTCTGTTACATGGTCTCGCTTGTGTCCGCCAGAAAGACGGGATCGCGCGGCGAATGAGGAGGACGGCGCATGCGCAGGATTCAGAAGCGCCGTCCCGGCGACTGAGCCGGCTGTCAATTACAAAGCATAGAGGCGGCGTTAGGGCAGGGGCGGTACGGCCAGAGGAGAGGGAAGGGATACCCCCTTGACTTGTTGCGTGACTGTTGGAGCAGAAATGAGAACTTTATAAGACGATTTTTTTATGAATAAAAAGCGCAGGAAAGCGGCACTAACATGGATAACAACACACTCAAGATAATCTATAAGGTACTGTTGCTAGTTTATAAAGTGAAAATGAGGTAAAAGGTTCGCTTTAAATAACCCCATTAGTGGGGGATTATTATAGAGACGGGAGACAAAGGGTTTGGGTTCTCTCTGTCTGCTGAACTGTGGCCTGGGGCCACCACCACCTGCCACATTTACTAATCTTTGCTCAGGGGGGCCCTCATGGTGTGGACTGGACTGGTCATTTTCACTAAGGAATAGTTTAACCATTTATGTGCAAAAGAGAAAATAAGAAGTCAGCTCCAATCAGATATCTGCACATAGACCAAGACTCTGGGTCTATGCAGATATCTGATTGGAGCTGACTTAGTGACCTCTTTTTTTCTCTTTTGAACATAAACGGTTAAACTATATTCCTTAGAAAAAAATGACAAGTCCACACCATGAGGGCCCCCCTGAGCAAAGGGTGACACCAGCCATAGCAACGCCACTGCCTCTATCTGTAAGTCGCTGGAGTGCACGGCAGGCTCGCTTTTCTGAAGGAAGTGGAACTCTGAACTGTCTGAACTCTGAACGGCTGTACAGTCGGTAGTGGCATGTGACACATGTGGCAATAATAATGTGTCACCTGTGTCATGTCATGTGTGATGTGCATCCCAATTATGCCATACATACGTGTGCAGATACTGGTCCTGTACTCCTGTGAGGCTGCAAGGCAGGGGTGTGGACCAATCATGAGACTGCATGTGGAGGGCGTGATTGCATGCTAGGGTGTGGGAAGGCGGGATCCAGGGGGCCCAAGGAAATCCTTGCCCAGGGTCCAATCAATATTAAAGACGGCCCTGAACACAACTCCAACCGGAATTATCCCACACGTCACTAGACACTGACAATTTTAAGGTTTTCCCTTCTTTAGTGTGTGTGTTTATTAAGGTTTCAAAATGAATTAATAAAGATATAATTTTAATATTAGTTAGGGACCCCTATAGGGATTCTAGGTCTTACTGACCATTGTTGCATTAATATGCGTGATGACACATAATATCCAAAACCTGTGTGACTGTTATGCCCCTGTAAAGGATCCCAAGGTTGGGTCCTCAGTGACAGATATATCGCTACTATTTGGGTTGTGGTGTCTTTAAGAAAGCACTACCTGGGATCTGGTACCCACAGGGTTAACTCACTCCTGATAAGAGGAAAAGGAAGTGAGTGAAACTGTGTGTGGAGTGGTGGACACACTGCTGTGTGTGGCTGTGAGCAGAGCTGGAATCTGAGGACACGTGGAAAGTTTGGCAGGAAAGCTGGCTGAAAACTATCACGGACTAAAAAACCCTGGTTAAAAATACCTTTATTTTGAATGGACTGTTCTACTGTTTATGTTATGCTGAACTAAGCAGACTTTAAGTTGAGTTTTGACCTTGGTTGCTGGAAGCTGTACCTATTTTCATTTTTTTTTTTGGAAAATAAGCATCTGTTTTCTTTAACCCTGAGCTGGCTCATGCACCTGGTTTATTGGAGCGATCTTCCCCCGTTTTGCACCCCATAGGAGCAGACAAAGCACTGGATGTCGGTAGATATAATGTCATCAGTCTCTATTGGAATATGGTCATAGGTCATACACATAAAAGGGGTTTTCCATTTTGCATTCATAATATAATCACTTATGAAGGTAGCTGTAATTTTGTAATGTATTTCTTTTACCTTTATTGCTCCTATCTTCCATTCTGGGCTGTGGTCACATGACCGTGTCCATACAGCTCTTTTTTTTATTTCCTGTGGTGTTATATCAATGGGTGTGTCAGTGATAGGGGAGTGTCTATGTAACTAGCTGGGTGGGAGGAGCTATAAACTAGTGGGTGTTGTTAGAGGTGCATCATGGGTTTGGTTGGATACAGCAACAGGAAGTGCTACATACAGGATGGAAACAAGCCACTGATCATTTTTCATAGTGAAAACTTCACATGACCTTGTCCATGCATCTTTCTTATTTTCTACAGTTACGTCCATGGGCATGTCATTGATGGGGAAGTGTCTAACTAGCTGGTGGGAGGAGCTATAAACAAGCTGGGCGTTGTTAGGGGCGGTGCTGGAGCTGTGGCAGAGAAAGGAGAAGTGCATCATGGGTTTGGTTGGATACAGGAACAAGAAGTTCTACATACAGGAGGGACACAAACCAGACAGATCTGTTTACACAGTGAAAATGGGTCAGGAGAGTCCAAATTGGAAAAAAAATATTTATAATCCTGGAGAAAAAAAACTTTATCTTTATATAATATTGCCTCTGGTATGAAAAAAAATTACTTTACAATAGCATATTCAGTAAAGATGTGACATTTATTTCACTATCGTATCTAATAAAGGGAAACTTCCATATGTCAGTCTACATATAATTGCCTTATGCAGGATTTTGGAAGTGTATGGGCTTTTAATCATATCCCATTAAGAAAGGAATGCAGATTTTAAAAAAACGTATATACGTGGAAAACCCTACGCTTCCACAAGTTTTGCATTGCAGCAGACTGAATTAGACAGATACTGCACCAACACAGATAAAATATAGTACAGCAATAGAAGTAAAGCATCATTTTATGTTGTTTACTTCCATTAAGACGTCTCCTTAGAATCACGGTGACAAACCTCACGCTCCTTTCAGCCTAGCTACACAGAAAGCAAATAATTTGAGGGGCGTGGAAATCGCCTTAAAAAGAAAATTAATAGCACTCATTTATTTCATTTCCACATATTTTTTTTCGTAATTGGAAGATACAAAACCGAGTGCCTACCCCATTTAGTTTCTCAGTTAATTACTTAGCCTTTTTCTTTTCTTTTTTTTTTTTTTCTTGAAACAATTGCTTAAGATTTTTGGTGTGACAGTGGGAATCTAATTCAGTGAGTCGCAATGGTTATGTAACTACAGCTAAATTTAATCTGTCATACGCAGTACATAAAATGATGTAGTAATTGCAGCCGGGCCAATTATCGTCGCTGATTTTAAAATGTTATTCATTTATGCTGCAAGTCTGTATGTATATAACATGATTAACTCCTCGGAGAGGCCAGCGACGCCTCACTCATCAGTATAGTCCAGGACAGCACAGTTCAGGTCGGGTTGGATATTTGGTGCTATCTTTAGTTGAGGAGTCGAGAAGTGATAATTACTGTCATAAGTGGAACCTCCCAAATGCACATTTTCTGAAGCTCCACAGCCCTTTCGGAATTCCCGCAGCTATAGATCTTCGCGGTCTCGTAGGTTACTTTGGCTGTTTCATTTATATATCCATGTCTTAAATTGATCTAGAAAAAAGAAAAGAATATATATTTTAAGAAGTGTTTAGTTTTTTCAATAAATTGAAGGATACATATATATATTTTTTTTTAGTAAAGATGTATAGATTATCTATAATGTTTTTCCTCAACATTATTAAAGGGTTTTTCTGGTATTTTAATATTGATGACCTATCCTCAGGGTAGGTCATCAGTATCAGATCAGCGGGGGCCAGACTCCCGACACCCCCGCTGATTACCTGGTTGAAGAGAAGGCTGGGCTCGTGCTAGCGTTGCCTTCCCTTCATTATTTACCTGCGCAGTGGCAAGCAGGTGTAATTACAAGCTATCCCATTCTCTTCTATGGGACCGCTCTGTAGCATACACTTGAATAGGAATGAGCCATCCCATTGAAGTGAATGGGGCAGCTTGTGATTACACTGCTCACTGCTGCATTGTCGACGGCGAGCGGGTAAACAATGGAGGGAAGTCTGCTCTCGCACTGAGCGCGGCCTTCTCTTCAACCAGCTGATCGGCGGATGGGCCAGGTGTCGGACCCCTGCCAATCTGATATTGATGACCTATCCTGAGGATAGGCCATCAATATTAAAATCCCGGAAAACCCCTTCAATGTCAGAGATCTTGAAGTCAAACATGAAAACTGCCTTCAAATTATTGCACCCGATTTGTTTTTTCAGCTTCCTCACAAACTGGCTCCATGCACCCCATACCACAGAGTTTCATTAAGTGGGTTGGCCATTTTCCTATATTGCTGGCCTAATCTCAGGACGGGTTATCAATATCAGATTGGTGGGGGTCCAATTCCAGCACCCACGCAGATGAGCAGTTTTATCATTGTTAACCTGCTTGTTATTGACATTGCAGCGGAGAACAGGTGTAATTACAGCTACTCTATCCTCATTCACTTCAATGGGAAGGACAAGATGGAGTGTAACTGCTCCTTCCCATTGAAGTTAATGGAACAGAGGAGTTACAATTACAGCTGCTCGTCGCTGCAGGTATACAGCGTAGAGAATGCAACTCTCGCATAAGCGCTGTTTTCTTTAGCTGATTGGCAGAGTTGCCCGGTGTCGGACCTCTGTTGATCTGATATTGATGACCTGTCCTGAGGTTAGGTCAGGAATATAGGAAACCGTCCAACCCAGTCTGCACAACCATTCTTACCATCAAGGAAACATGATAGACCCAATAATATGTTTGTGGGATCCTTCCGAATTCATTGGTATCCCGTTGATATTTGTTAGTATCCATCTGCTAAATGGATCCAGCATAATGGTGGCTGCTGGCTGACAGAGTAGTATGCAGCTCTGTATTAGGAAAATATTGTGACAACCACTATCAAGATATGTTATCAACCAATACCAAATAATTTTGGTCCTATTTAGACTTAAAACAAAAGGGTCTTCAAAGGTGCACATTCACTTTGAGCTCAAGTTTGAATTTCAAAGTCTCAAGAAACACTACAACTATTCAGATCTTCCTTGTTTTTCTCAGGCTCCTTTGTGTATCGTGATATTCTGAAGATTTCTGGTTCTGTTTTTGCAGGCAAAGCAAAAGGAAGATGACAACTGACTTTAGACACATTCCATGACCCCAGTGGACCTCTTATGGATATGGACATCAAGTCATTGAGATATCTTATGAGCATCTGACGTGGACATCAAGTCATTGAGATATCTTATGAGCATCTGACATGGACATCAAGTCATTGGCAGTTCTGGCATAAAAAGCTTTCTAAGAATAAGGGTCATTAAGATGTTACAAGAAGGGTACCATATGCTAAGTATTGATGGTTTCCCTAGCAACTGTCCATCAAATTCAGTTTGGTTTCCTCGCGCCTTATACTTGTGTTGTCAAACATAGAGCATTTTGACACATAGCCTTTGTTGAGAATCCATTCAGTACGCCTGCTATAATTTATAATAGGCAGTGTTATGTAGCTGATGTTAAGAATTTTGTACAATCTGAGAATCTGTAGGTCACCTACAAAAATGTACTAAAATGTGACTGCTGTGAGTCTGATGCCATGCATAAAGTTTTGTATCAAACTATTTAGTATCTCCGTTTTGGTGCAGTGAGAGTGCACTGTCTTCTGGTTTATGATAACCATGAAGTCTCATACTTCAAAGAAAATACTTTGCAAAGGAGAAATAATGGCGCCTCTCTGTTGTGAATGATGTAGCCATGTTTATGGACCAAATGTACATTTAGAAGTTTGTTTCAAAACTTGGACATTTCTTTACTGTGTTTTTTGGTAAAATATGTTGATGCTGTTTTGAATGTATTTGATAAATCAAGATCTAAAGTTTTCTATTTGTTCTTTGTGGTCTCAGGTTATGATCATATAACAATTTTACAGCTTCTTTTATAAAACACCATAAAATTTCTTAGGCGTCTTTTCTTTTTTTACCAGCTCAACATACACACTCTTAACTTAAATAGTCCTATGTTGATAAGTTATCCACAGCGGATAAAAGCAAATAGATTACCCAGCAATATATTATTCTGTATTTTAAATTTGAGTTGAATTGTTTTTCAATTCAGCAGCCCATTATGTTTTCTTGCCATGATTCCCGTTATGCTATAAAACTAATGGTTTTATGCATATCATTATTGTGTTAGAGGATGCAGCCTAATCCTTGCCTACATTATTCTGTGAAGTAATAAGTAGTATTCTTGCTGTGCCCATTATACCTTTTCTCTTTTACCATACTAGCATTGAGAAAATTAACTAGTTAAAGGCCAATCAGCTGAAGTTGGTGGTTCTTAAACCTTTTTTGCACATAGAAACCCACAAATGCTGCAAACTTAATGAAAAAAACAATCGGGGTCATTTATTATGCTGAAATAGTAGTTCAAGCGCAGATTGTGGCACAGTGGTTAGTTGCGACGCAATCTGCAACTTCTTAACGCTCACGCCAGGCTTAAAATTGTGGTCGTGGCATGGGCGGGGAAGAAGTCTAAATCTCAGAAGCTGTCTTACGCTTAGAACTGGCAGAGGATCCGCCAAAGTTATAAAGAGGCCTGCGCCTCTTCATAACGTCGACGGAACCACCGCCAGCTTAGGGGTTTATTAAGACCGTCTTCTAAAATGCAGGTCTAATTAAATGTGCCCCTATATTCTTAGTCTGTGCTGGATATGGAACTTGAGACCTCCAGCAGTACAGTTAGGATCTTCTTCATTCCCAATCATCGCCCCATGTAAACATACCACCGATCATCTGACTGATGCTCGTATCTTTTATGCAGGACTAAAATCATGTGTTCAAAGGGATGGGATAAACCATTGTTTTTAAGGGGTTCTTCAAAATGGCAAATCTCCTCCTGGGACCAGAGAAGTACTCCTTGCCATGATGCATGCAGCAATTGATGGTAACTGTAGGTATGCCTGTTGTAGCAGTACCAAACAGTCCAAAACTCCTAGTCCACACCTCCCAAGCTGTGAACTGTAAGTTTCTGTTGAATGCTGAATGATGGGAGCCTTGTGCATTCTGTCTTTCACCTCTCATACTTATGTGATATTGTGATCTGTGATATCGTGACCTGTACACTAGATGTACAAGCTGTACACAGAGTTGGATGTCCATTAGTTAAGAGCTGGTAGACCACAACGTTAAATCTTCTTAAAATATACTGCCATGAAGAAGATGCTGCTGCCAGAGCCTCTTCTAACATCATTACCCATTTTCTTTTTCGTTTTGGAATCTATACAACAACTTGTGGGAATCTTCTTTGAGAAACATGGACTTGGAATAGTGTGGGTGAAGATCCTGGCTCAGGCATCGAGACTACCAAGGCCTACTAATCTGCCTAGACCTTTTCTTTGAAGAAACCACTTTTTCGGCCAGTAAGCTGAAGAAGAAAACATGTATCTTTATTTTGTTAAGAATTAGCCGTTTGATTGTACAGTATTTTATTGTAACACAAGGTGCGTTCATACCAGCCCAGGAGAATCCATTTGTCGGGAAGGAAGCGTTCCTTCCTTACAGTTGGCTGCTCGTTAAGTGGAGGTGAAGCACTGCATTTACATGCAACAATCACCTCCACAGTACAAGGACGAGCGATCGCTGCTGCTGCTATTGCTCGCCCCCATCAAAATTATTCCTGGGCAGCAGAGGCTGTGTAGACAGCACGATCTGCTGGCCAAGAACAATGATTGAGGTGTCCCCAATGATTATTTCACCTGATGAACGAGCGTTTCACTTATTTATCGTGTTATCTGTGACACCTTTAGACAGGCAGATTATCGGGAATGAGCATTCGTAACAAGCTCTGCCTCTAATGCCACCAGATATAAGGCAGTTATCCTATTAGTCAATGTTCAGCTCTTAAAATAAGCCTTGAGACATGACTTGGATATTAAATAGGCCAGCACCTCATCTGCCGACAGCTGTTACGGGGTGATTGCCCCTCATCAGTGCAGAGCAGAGAGTACTGGCTTAACTGGGTGAGAGGCCTGTGTCCGGGTAAGGGGGGAACTAACTCTCCTTAGGGAGAGAGCACCTTAATCAGTGTGAGGCATTAGAGGCAGAGCTTGTTAAGAGCTCATTTGCATCCCTTCCCTCCCAGAATTCCAGAGGAGCATGTATGGCCTATAGGTCTCCTCACACTGATTAGGTGCTCTCTCCCTAAGGAGAGTTAGTTCCCCCCTTAGGGCTCTTTCACACTTGCGTTGTTCTGTTCCGGCATAGAGTTCCGTCGTCGGGGCTCTATGCCGGAAGAATCCTGATCAGGATTATCCCCATGCATTCTGAATGGAGAGAAATCCGTTCAGGATGCATCAAGATGTCTTCAGTTCTGGAACGGAACGTTTTTTGGCCAGAGAAAATACCGCAACATGCTGCGCTTTTTGCTCCGGTCAAAAATCCTGAACACTTGCCGCAAGGCCGGATCCGGAATTAATGCCCATTGAAAAGCATTAATCCAGATCCGGCCTTAAGCTAAACGTCGTTTCGGCGCATTACCGGATCCGACGTTTAGCTTTTTCTGAATGGTTACCATGGCTCCCAGGACACTAAAGTCCTGTCTGCCATGGTAAAGTGTAGTGGGGAGCGGGGGAGCAGTATACTTACCGTCCGTGTGGCTCCCTGGGCGCTTCAGAGTGACGTCAGGGCGCCCCACGCGCCCCACCCCCACGTCATCCATGCGCATGGGGCGCCCTGACGTCATTCTGGAGCACCCCGGGAGCCGCACGTACTGTAAGTATACTGCTCCCCCGCTCCCCACTACTACTATGGCAACCAGGACTTTAATAGCGTCCTAGGTGCCATAGTAACACTGAACGCATTTTGAAGACGGATCCGTCTTCAAATGCTTTCAGTTCACTTGCGGTGTTACGGATCCGGCAGGCACCTCCGGCAAATGGAGTACACGACGGATCCGGACAACGCAAGTGTGAAAGAGGCCTTACCTGAGCATTCGTAGGAATGTTCCTTCCTGATATTTGGCCTCATATTCTGGTCATGTAAATCCATCTTAACTGGCCTTGAAGTTTACAAACTCTGATAAAATTTGTACCACACACCAACCTAATTATCATGAAATGACTACCTACTGTATTGATTCCAAATGAAGGTGAGCTAAGCAGCAATCTCGGGTATGTCAAAAAACTATGCGTGCCTTATATAGCGGTGTTTCTCAAGGCAGTCCTCATGGAACCTCAGCAGGTCATGTCTTGAAGCTATTCTATAAAAACACGCATGCTTTTTATTGTTATAGTGAAACTAATTAAATCATCCATGCAGTGTCAAGGTCATACTCAATAGAGGCTGGGATTAACTGAGAAGTGGATTAGATTGCTCTGTAGCTACACCACTGATTGCTGAGTGATACGCAATTACTGTTATTTTTTTAGGGCAATGAAGAGCTTCAGTCGTAGTCACCAGTTAATACCAGGGAATTTCCCAAGGCCCATTACTCTGAGAATTTACATTACTTTTACACACATTGGTCCATTGCAATCAATAATGGGAAACAGTCAGGGTAAATGAGACAAGTAAAATTGATACAAATGGTTTTCATTAGGGTAATTGGGCATGAGTAAACCAACCGTTTGGTTATATGACGTGATCAGTTGACAATTGGCGATCCTTTTTAGATGAGCATTTTGTTCCAAATGCAGATGATGTTTTAAATTTGCGCAAAATCAGCTAAAGTGACTTGTTTTAGGAATAGCACATTGTTACAAAAGAGTGGGAAATTGGCCATTACCTTTCATAATCTTATTGAAAGGCTGCAAGCCATCCTCATGGAAATTCAATCAGAGCATTTTTTTTCTATGTGTTTGGTAGACGTCTACAGGCTGGAAGTATTGATAGAGGTGGATGGTGTGCTTTACTCAAACATATTTGTATTTTAAAGACCCTTGTTCAAAACGACTCTTTTCTCTAAACCCAGGAGGCTTGTGGGACTCAAAACTCATTACTTTCTGATAAATGCTACTAATATGCTACACAAAAATTAAAGCAACCTATTAGCAATGGATTTTTAAAGCTCTGCTGTTGGGAATACAGCAAAGAGTAAATATTATTGTTTAATGTAAGATAAGTAGCCCATATGTTTGCGTCATTTTCATTTCTTTCTTTTTTTTTATGAAAGATTTAAAACTTTATAAAAAATCTTGACCACATAGTTCTGAATGTGGGGCTTGAACCTGTCTATAGGCAGGTACTTTATTTCATTTTTTCTAGTTTTACATGTTTTATAGGTTTTCACACATTCTCAAAATTTGTAATATCTTTTTAAAATAAAGTTATTTTTGAAGCAAAAAAGGTTTGAGGAGTGCTTTTCAGTGTGCATAAAACTAAAAGGAGTTGTGCAGGCAGTATATATTGATGACCTATCCCTAGTGTAGGTGATCAGTGTGTGATCTGCCGGGTTCTGACACTCGGCTTTACCCCAAATCAGTTGTTTGAAGAGGAGGTGTCTCTCTCTGCGAGCGCTACTTCCTCTTCATTACACTGCCTGAAGTCTTGACAGTGCAGTCTAATTACATGTACTCATTCCATTCACTTCAATGGAGTGCACAGGAAGTAGGACCATGGAGTGCCTCCTCTTCTTTAAACAATGGATCTGCGGATCCCCGCAGATCAGATATTGATGACCTGCCTGTACAAGCCCTTTCATGGCCAGAGCACGAGCCATCAAGCTATGTTCCCATTTCCTATTATAGTGCCAGTTACATTTCTGTATCTGGATTCACAAATGGTGCATAGTGTTTTTGTTTCTAAGAGACACTTTTTAGTAAAAAAATGTAGCACATTTTGAATTCAGCTTTAATAATATCTGCTCTTGGAAACGACTTTTATGGTATTTAACCTCTTTCAAATGCTTTGCTTAAAGGGGTTGTCCAGCTGTTATTCAGTGATGGCCTATCCTCAGGTAGGCCATCAGTAGCTGATCGGCAGGAGTCCAACCCACTGCGCCCCTTTTGATCAGCAGTTCAGGTGTAGCTCTGGTGCTGGAACTACACAGCACCATCATCTGTACATTGGAACAAGCTTGTTAATACTGCACTGCTCCCATTGAACTCTATGGGAGCAGCGATGCAGGCACAAGCTCTGTCACTATAAGATGACAGCTACACCAACATTGCTAATCAGCGGTATGTCAGACCTACACCCATCAGCTATGGGTGGCCTAACAGACAGTTTGCTATGGCAGGCTCTGGACCTTTCAGAAAGCCCCAGGCTGCCATAGTAATTGATTGGATGACAGAGGGAGCCCCATCCTAATGTCTAACCCTTCAGATGCTTTGGTAATTCTTGACCGCAGCCAGGTGTCATCTGTATTAGACAGCCAGAACGTGGCATGTATGGACTGGGGTCAGTTCAGACTCATGAAGAGGTGAAGTGTTACAAACTGTCATTGTCATGGAAAAATCTGTACATGATATCCGAGTTGATCACTCACAAGAATGAAGGGCCAGAGTCTCAGAATGGAGGGTGATGTTCACACATGCACGCTGCCTCTCCTTTGTTCAACTCTATCAGCAGAACGAAGTAAAGGAAAAACAGGACCAACCCAACGGGGCTCTCCCCAAGGACGGATCTTAGGTTTCTTTATTGTGCAACGCGTTTCAAGGGCGCATCACCCTCTTCATTAGGCATGACTGGGACTGCTGGATAGAAGCAGAGTACCCGAGTACAGCGTTTCACTTATGAAACAATTCAAATTATACATAGAATGATTTCTGCAACCAGATGGATGGTTGAAAAACTATAGTAGGGTAGTCACCTAAAATGGGTTACCCTCCCTCAAAATCACAATTTACATTTTACTGTCATAGTAATAGAAAAGATTTATATTCTAGGGGTATATTGATCATAATGAATCAATCAAATCATTATAACTAGTGTTTCTCGAGCATCGCTATGCTCGGCACATCGCAGTGTTTTCGGACGAATACTGTGTATGCTCGAGCACAATTGAACACAATGAAAATCTCATGAACAGCGCCATCTATTGGTTTCATAGTCTTATTACAAGACTATGAATTCGATAGATGGTGCTGTTCATGACTCATAAACAGCGCCATCTATTGGTTTTATAGTCCTTTTTTTTTATACATTAGCTTTTGATATAATTTACACATTTACATTCAAAGGTACATATTGGATCAAATTACAGGTCATATTACTTTTTTACAGATATGTGCAGTAAAAACAAAGATAAAACACATATAAACAGTGCAATTATCCTTTCCCTAAACATTTCCCCCACCCTCCCCCCTTCTATACAGGTGATGTGGTTTAAAGTTTTCTTTTTATTCTATGTATTCCTGGAGTTGTACAGTGTCTCATTTCGGAGTTCATGTGGTAGTGTAGTCTCATGGTAGTGCGTCTTTATGTAAGGATTGATGATGCTTTATATGTGTCACGGCTGAGGATGGGGGAAATCCTCAGCCGTGTGAAGCCCGGTGATGTTACGGCTGCTTGGCCATGAAGACAGGATTAGGGAGCAGGTCACCTCCTAAACGCATCCCTAACCTGACCCTGGCTCCTAGCTACATGAGCCAACCTTGATGGTAGGAGGGCCCATGCTCCGGAACCTAAAAGTCCCTGCTGGCCCTCAAGATGACCCTCACCTAGGAGGGGCAGGAGTCTCAACTGCTGGCCCTCAAGATGACCCTCCACGGAGGAGCAGGAGTCTCAACGGCCAAGCTGCAGGAAAAGGGGAGACATAAACAGCTCTATGGATATGGCAGGTGAACAAAGAGTTCCACCTACCTGCCACAGCCTTGCTGACTGGATCCCTGTGTTAGCAGGGTGCAGATCACAAACGCATCCCCACACAGGGACCCAGATCCATAGCTGCACAAAATCACATATAAAACATCACACGGACATCACACATAACTAGAAATAACTTAAAGCGACATTATGGTTATGACATTAAGGTTTATGACCACAGGGGTGGCTCTTACTGGCAGGTAATAAATATATGAGGCTGCTCTCAGCTAAGCATGGCTGAAGCAACCTGAAGGCCTGCAAAAGCAGTGAGGCTTTATAGGCCAAGAAGCCACACCCCACAGTCGGACACACCCAGTGATCACACACACTAGGAAGGGGATTAACCCTTCCAACACCAGGGAAGGGAAAACACCACTTAAAGGGAACGTGCACACAATAACATAAAACACAGTGCACACATCCACACATCACACACAAAACCGCATGCGCAGCGTAGCGAGCTGCATGGCACAGCTCAGCCTGCTACGCTGCCACATACATACTGTTGCCAGCGGCAACCACAGGTGAGGCCAATACCACAGCCCTCACCTGTGATTGAACACCAATGAAAACCGCTGACAACCGCATGCGGTTCAGGAGTCACGGTCATAGCCATGGCCGTGACAATATGTTATTGGTTTCATAGTCTTATGACAAGACTATGAATCCAATAGATGGCGCTGTTCATGAGTAGAGTAGATCGCGAATATTGTAATCGTGAATTTTTATTGCGAATTTTCCATGCAAATGGTTTTTCAGCTGAAAAAGAACTCGGATTCTGCTCATTTGCATGTCTTTCCCATTTCCCCATGTTTATGCAAATGAGTTTACATGACAAAACTGTATAGAAAGGTTATTGAATATCATGTTAGGACAATCGGAAAACTTTTTGTCACCCTAATGATAATGATCTAGGTGCGCAGGTCCGACCAAGCCATCCAACAGATATGAAGCAACTTTGAGGCTTACTGGCTCTCAGTCAGATGAGAGCTGGTTTTGAATGTCACATAGTGCACAAGGCTGCCATTGTAAGGTATGCTGACTGTATCTGTCTCATGGATATATTGTTGGCTTGCACATACCCGGCTTTTGGTATATAGCCTTTGTGTGGTTGTCTATTTTATGTCATAGGTAATTGGTATAATGCTCAGGTTCTCCTATTGACTTACATTATACTCGGGTGCTTAATAGAGCACCCGAGCATCCCGATGTGTTCAGCCTGAGCACTTTGGTGCTCGATCAACACTAATTATAACCAATAAACCTATTATTATTGAACTAATGCAATATTAGTGTAGCAAATCCAGTCTTTTTTTATTGTGGGTCCTCGTATATGTATTTGTTTTCCAATATAGCATATCTATGAGCTGATTTGTGCCTGCAGTAATCTTCACAGCATATTTCCCTGTACAGCAGCTCGTACTGCTTGTACTTTACTATGCAAATTTCTCTGTATGAAAATGGCACCTACTGGATAAAAGGATATACGGTATTAATGTTTTCCAAGTAATAAAACTGTTTTACTAATCTGGTGTTCTGTCATCAGATGGTTTGTAGGAAGAACACGGGATAATTACGAGAAAACATATATCAGGTACAAAACCGCTGCCTGTATATCTTTTTTGTTTCCCTGTCATGTTACACATCTATCTGAGACCCTTCTACTTCCTATTGTCATCTTATTCCTAGCTCAGCATTTTAGTTTTATTTCTGCAATAAAGCAAATCTTTTATAGTCAGGGGAACCTAAAAAAGAAACGGGCAATGTGATCTTGAGATATTTCAACTACTTCTACATTGAGGGGATCTCGGTCAAATGATTTAGGTGAAAGGGTTCAAAAGGTGGTTGAAAAGAAGACAACCAATGCAAGAGTCCACCTCTCTAATATTTATTGACCAAAAAGCAAAACAAAATGCACCTAGGTAGAAATGTCAGATTGCTGCAAAACTCTTCATGCAGATATTTTCCGGCAGATTCGTAAATTATTACACATGTGGTCTGATTAGATACTGGGTATTGCCACAAGAAGTCTTAAAAGTGCTTCCCCTGCTGCCCCTTAAAAAAAAACTCTCAAAGGCTACTTTTGGGTAGTGTGCATTTTGGGAGGGATTGTTGACTGGTAGACATCCCTCTACAATGCAATTGAAGACATTTTGCTCAGTTGACAGTGTTTGAGAGGGGGTGCATCATTGAACTGCGAGAAGCAGGATAATCATGAATCACCCACCATCTAGCCTGTTCTGACCTAGCTGTTAGGAGGTATTGGGAGCAATGGTTACATGAGGGCGAATAGGCTCTGGAAAGACCAGCAGTAGAGAGGATCATTTGATGGACCGACAAGAATGAACGGCTCCCACAGTTTTTTTGTCCACCATCCAGACACAGTTGACACCTTTATCACACACCATTTCCAGGTGCTTAGCAAAAGGAAATTTGATGGCATTTATTACATGTCCTGCCATTAAAAGCCAGTCACTCTCGCCTTTGTTTGCAGTCATGTCATGAAAGAGAATCCTGGACTGCTACAGACAGGAACTGTATTGTCTCTAGTGATGAATCCAGGTTCTGTTTGGGATCCGATGACAGGTTCAAGTATGGAGAGCTCATGGTGAACACATCAATCACTATTGGTGAACACTATTGGTGTGATGATTTGAGAATCCATCCTGTAGTGATACGAGGGACAGTAACATATCACCAATATCATGTCAGAGCTTCCAACTGGCATTTTTTCTGCAGAATAATGCACATCCACACACAGCAAAGGTTTCCAAGAAATTTCTTCACCAGATTGGCTGCCCATTCACCAAATTTATGGCCAATCAAGCATTTATAGAGCCAACTGGGACGCCATCTTGAGCAACCTAGAAGTGTGCAAGTTCTATAGGCCCAGCTGCAACATCTGTGGGGAAATGTGAAACAGGAAACCATACGGAGCCTGTATGCCTCTGTGCCCAACAGTATGTCGTCTTGTGTCCATGCTGGAGGTGACCGAACACGGTACTAGAGACTCCTTTTAATTGTAAAGTTTTCTCCAATAAACTTCTCCTTTTGCTCTAATATTGTAATCACATATCTGATCATTACATTCACACATAGAAAGTTTGATTTGAGTCAAACAACTCCCTCTTGATGCATATTTTTTATTTTTAGATAATGAGTAGAGATGAGAAAATCTAATCCCCTGAAGTGGAATTCGATCCGAATTTCAGGATAAATTAGTATTTCCTCGTGCTTTGTGTAAGCGAATCGATTTAACCTGAAATAGTGTAAAAAACTAAAAAAATTCATGCTTACCTCCTCCATTTGCTCGCGATGGGCAGCCAGCAGCCATCTTGATTGAAGATCTCAGCTGAAATTCTGTGCATGGTGACTGATAACGTCACCACGTCAGCCGGTGTGATGATGTAATCGCGCGCTGCGCTAGATCTTCAAGTAAGATGACATCACAGAGATATAAACCAAAAGGGGCCCAGCATGCATGTGGAACCTACACCTCCTGAACTTCATTGTCGCTGTCATGGCACATAACAGGTGAACTTAGTGTTAGGTTCCCGTCTTATAGAGATCGCCTTGACATGCGGCAGACGGGCTCAAATATTTTTGTACAAAATATATTTGCCAAGTATCTCTAATTTATTAGCGTAGCATTTGCAATGTAATATGTCTTTGTACTTTATTTGGTTTGTAGAGTGCTGTTGCACTATGTGTTGTTCTATTTGTGTTTTCAGCCATAGCGACGTGCACCTGCACATTGGAATGTGCTGACCAACCCCCTTTTCCTTTGTAGTTTATATGGGAGACGTGGCTGACTCCTATTTGGTCGTGCACTTCTGTAGCCTGTTTTGCCTCACAGGCTGATTTTAATTAGCATGAGTATATAGTCTGCTCTGCATGCATGTTGGCACTTGTAGTCCCTAGATTCAATAAAGGCCATTTTGGCACCACAGAGATATAAACCAAAAGGGGTCCAGCATGCATGCTGTTGCACTATGTGTTGTTCTATTTGTGTTTTAAGCCATAGCGACTTGCACCTGCGCATTGGGATGTGCTGACTAACTCCCTTTTCCTATGTAGATCTTCAAGCAAGATGGCGGCGGCCGGCCCATTGCGAGTAAATGTAGGCGGTAAGTTTTATTTTTGTTTTGTTTTTAAAGTTAAAAACTGTGTAAAATCATGTGTGAACGCGGCATCTGAGGGGTACAATGACGAAGGGTGGCGCTATCGCAGCTTCCTGTCATTGCATTCACTACTTGCACCTACTAATTGCACCCACTACTAAATGGATTACTTTGTCATGAAGCAAATTTTTTTGTAAAATTTGGTAAATCAGCTGAATCGAACTTTTGAAAAATTTGTTCATCTCTAATAATGAGTATATAATAATTGATATTACTGGATGAATTGTTTTTTCTCTGTGGAGGATTGTCCTACATGATACCAAAAATGAATACATTTGAAGTAATGATCTTGCAACATTCACCCTTTCAGTCTTTTTGCTGTATATTAATATACAGCAACTCAAACCATGATGAGAATAGCAGAACATACCTCCCAACTTTTTCTGATGATTGTAAAATTTGCCACAAACTACTACCATTTGTAATTGTGATGTTTAATCATGTTTTTAGCACCTGGGTGGTCCCAGTTGTCCTGTTTGGTCAACTCTGCCATTTTCCAGATAGGCAGTGTCCTAGTCCCGGGACTCCCACATATGTATTTCCCAATGTTATGTTATAGGTGTTTTTTTTGCCAGGACAGCTTAATATGATAGAAAAATAGTTGGTTACCAGAAAGTTTCCATTAAGCACTACACCACAATTAAAGGGCTATTCAAAAATTTTAGGGACAGTAAATTGTTGAAACAGGATACAAAGTCATTTCTAATCCTTTGTGCTTGAAGGGGTTGTCCAGGGTCAGAAAAACATGGATGTTTTCTTCTAAAAACTGTGTCACGCCTGTCTGTAGGCTGTATGTGGTATTGCAGTTCAGCCCCACTCATGTTAATGGAGCTGAGATGCAAAACTGGACACAACCCACGGACAGATGTGGTGTTATTTCTGGAAGACTGCACCAACAAATGGTCTAAAACAGGGATGCTCAACCTGCGGCCCTCCAGCTGTTGTAAAACTACAACTCCCACCATGCTCTTCTGTAGGCTTATAGCTGTAGGCTGTCCGGGAATTATGGGAGTTGTGGTTTTCCAACAGCTGGAGGGACGCAGGTTGAGCATGCCTGGTCTAAAATGCTACAAAACACCTTAGAAGAACTTGCAAAAATGTGCACTGTCCTCCAATGATTTGGTTAAAGTAGGGTTTATGACTCCATAAAATGAAGTTCGCTTAGAAGGATGGAAACTGCTGCTGTTCTAAAGAAATATCAATCCAGAAATGAACCTTGATGATACCCGAGCTGTTTCTCATAATGTTCTCTGGACCAAATATTAAGTATGTTGTAACCACTGTTACATGTGGGTGATATGGGCAGTGGATAAATATGATTCTTCAATAAATGGAATAATAATTAAAACAACAATTAAGACCAGAAACCATTCATTGTGTAAAATAAGCAATAATGGGATATTTGGCAAATACTTTCACAGCACAGTTTGCTTATTTTAGGAATGGTGCATGCCCAGAGAATCCTTGATTATGCAGAATCTATAATTAACGAACATTATCCCTCATGCACTGTTAAGTTGGAGATGCTGCTCTATGAAAGCTTTTCTTTAGGTATAGAAATTATTCATACCATAGTCATAGTATGCGTACACATGGGTGAAGCTTGGAGCCACTTTAAAGTGATTAGGGATGATCGAATCGACTTCGGATGAAACATCCGAAGTCGATTTGCATAATAATTTGTTTGAATACTGTATGGAGCGAGCGTGCCGTACAGTATTAGAATGTATTGGCTCCTATGAGCCGAAGGTATTACTTCGCAAAGTCTCGCGAGACTTTGCATAATAAATTCATAAATACATTTCTACTGTAAAAAAACATTTCCCGAACTTGGAAGCAAACCCAAGTTTGGGAAATGTTTTTTTAAAGTAGAAATTGATTTATGAAGTTATTATGCGAAGTCTTGCAAGACTTCGCAAAGTAATAACTTCGGCTCATAGGAGCCAATACATTCTAATACTGTATGGAGCGCTCGCTCCGTACAGTATTATGCAAATCGACTTTGGGTGTTTCATCCGAAGTCGATTCGCTCATCCCTAAAAGTGATCCTGCAATGTTTCACTTACAGTTCTCAATGTGTAAATTCACATTTCTAATCTACAATTAAAACCAGTGAATGCTCTGTGCTGTTTACTAGCTTGATTTTCTTCCAAGGAGCACTTTCCATTCATTTCAGTATGGGTCAGAGAAGGAACAGACAGACAGCTTTCGCTAGCAAATGAGCTACTTGGGTATTAGGAACCAGAACCCATATTATATAATGAGACAACCAATATAATAACATCACACAGCAAAATGTAAAAACGTTTTTCAGCCAAGCAGTCTCTGCATTGTGAGAGGAAAAAGGTAGGATTGACATTTGCTAATTTAGTTATCAGACCTGTAGAGGTAGAGACAATGAACGAGCCGCAACTGCACTGTTCTGTAACATGGCGCACAGCGGTAACAACTTACAGTTAATGAATGAGGAAGGAGAGATCTGCAGTACAAATGGTTTCCTTTTGAAGAGAGAGGCTTCACAAAGGTGATGCACAAAGGTGTGCAAAAAAAAAGTCTGCAAAGTAACAATGCTTCCCAAAGTAGAAGTGTTAAAAGTTTATTTTTATCACACAACAAAATGAAAAGTGAATGAACAAAATAGAAATCTAAATACAATCAATATTTGGTGTGACCACACATAACCACATCACTTGTAGGTACACTTGCACACAGTTTTTGAAGGAACTCGCCAGGGAAGTTGTTCCAAACATCTTGGAGAACTAAACACAGATCTTCTGTGGATGTAGGCTTGCTCAAATCCCTCTGTCTCTTATTGTAATTCCAGACAGACTCAAGTTTGAGGTCAGGGCTCTGTGGGTGTTTGAGATCAGGGCATTGTAACAGTGTGTGTAGATCCCACTGTGCCAACTAGCCAGTTTGACTTTGGGCTAAACCTAAGGGTGGTGGTTTCCTGATATTCACTCTTTAACCCCTGTACAGGCATATGGACTTCACTTCAGGGAAACAACCATGCCACTACCTCCTGGTGTAGTTGGCTGCCGACCAGTCAGAGACACTGGTGCAGCACCATGGGATCAGGTAAAAGATGTAGTGTGAATACAGTCCAAGGGCAGGCTGTGTACGTGCATAATCCTGATAGCAGTTCCAAGGTAGGGGTAGGTGGCAATGAGCAGAATTGGTAGTCAGGCTAGGTACAGCACATGGGTAGTCAGACAAGAGATCACACCTTCGCTGGTTAATAGATACTAGAAAACCCAAAAATCAGGCATGGACCTGAGCCCAGCTAAATAGGAAGGCTGAGCAGCACCTTAGTCAGCAGCTGGACAGGAATCAATAGGGAAGGATTAACACCAACAGCCTTGATAGGAAGTTCACTTAGCACTAGTCCGATACACACAGCATGAGTGGAGTGATGCCCGCTCCTGTACAGAAAAGCATTGAATCACATCAAATACAGAAACTACTTTCTAATTTTACTTTAGTAAATATGATAATTAGAGATGAGCGAAGTGTTAATAAATTTGATTTGGCAACTTTGATTTATGACAAATTAATTTGTCACAAATTGCTATAAATCAGGTATACCCAGGCCACTCTGCTGTGGTGAAGAACTGCACAGTCAATTAGCAGCTGCCTTTTATTTAATAAAGAAGACCTCACTGTATAGTCCTTCTTCATCATTAATGGCCACGCGGCATCTTTAAACGGGCTGTTGCTGGTATGGGGTTTGGCTGGTTACGTGGACGGACAATATGCTTATTATTGCTGTTCTGGCCTGCAATCTCCTGTAAACACAGATCAGCTCTGGTATACCCACCTCTCCAAACTCAGCGCTCTCCTGCCCTAAAGGTGGAGCCCCTCTTCTGCCATTTGATTTTCTTCCTTTTCCACATCATCTAATATTAGAAACATAGAAACATAGAATGTGTCGGCAGATAAGAACCATTTGGCCCATCTAGTCTGCCCAATATACTGAATACTATGAATAGCCCCTGGCCCTATCTTATATGAAGGATGGCCTTATGCCTATCCCATGCATGCTTAAACTTCACTCTATTTGCAGCTACCACTTCTGCAGGAAGACTGTTCCATGCATCCACTACTCTCTCAGTAAAGTAATACTTCCTGATATTACTTTTAAACCTTTTGCCCCGCTAATTTAAAACTATGTCCTCTTGTAGCAGTTTTTCTTCTTTTAAATATTCTTTCCTCTTTTTACCTTGTTGATTCCCTTTATGTATTTAAAAGTTTCTATCATATCCCCTCTGTCTCGTCTTTCTTCCAAGCTATACATGTTAAGGTCCTTTAATCTTTCCTGGTAAGTTTTATCCTGCAATCCATGTACTAGTTTAGTAGCTCTTCTCTGAACTCTCTCCAAAGTATCAATATCCTTCTGGAGATATGGTCTCCAGTACTGCGCACAATACTCCAAATGAGGTCTCACTAGTGCTCTGTAGAGCGGCATGAGCACCTCCCTCTTTCTACTGGTAATGCCTCTCCCTATACACCCAAGCATTCTGCTAGCATTTCCTGCTGCTCTATGAGAGTATGTCATCAGGAACATCCAGCTCCTCCTCTCTCTGCATCTTGCTGACTTTTCTAGGGCATGGATACTTTGAAGGATGATTTGGAAGAAGAAAAGCCAGGAAAAAATGAAAATGGTCATCATTAAGACATGCCCCCCCTAAGGGGTGCAGACTGGATGTTATTGGTTGGCAAACTGGCACTAGAATAATAAAGGCTTCCATCTTATTAGTATTGAATTACATTTACGGCTGATGTAGGAATAAATAAATAAAACTCTCCCTGCAGTCTCCCTGAACTCCTCCCTCCAATATTTTTATTTTAATCATTTTCAGCAACACTGTCCCTAGCGCATAAGCACTTGCCACGTCTCTCCCTATGCTCAGCTCACAGGACAATGGCAGAGACCGTGCAGGATGAGAGTTTTATAGGGCTGTGACATTACAGGGGATTGCTATCTGCGGATTTGCTGGTTTCACTTTGTAACATGTTCAGCTGCCATTTTAGGAAAAACTGATTAGTTACCACGAAGGTAGAGAATATTCGGATTTGTTGCAAATTGAAGTTTCAGACCGAATTCCGCTTCAAATGTTTCGCTCAACACTAATGATAATATTTAGAGGAACAGCAAAAACTGTAGTGTATAATTGTGAAAAGTTTGAGCGCGTTCAAGAAAGTTAGAATTTGTAAATGTATGCTCTTATTTTTTTGCTTCCAGCAGATTGTTGTTATCTGCTCTCCATCTTCAGCATGTTATTATTACTTTAGTATTTTCAGATTCCATTTTGCTTATTGTATTTTTGGTTCTTAGTTTCATTTCAGTACAGTTGTATTTCTGTTCCAGAAACTTTAAATATTCTGTAACTTAAACTTGCATTTCTTCATTTTCTTTTATTGCATGGGCAACATGTTTTATGTGAATCAGATGAATCGGTAGAAAAATAGATTGACTAGAACAAACCTGCAAGGTATAATGTATGTAGAATAGGGCCTCTAGTCTTTTTACTTTGATTCTTCAAGTGATTGAATTGAAAAGTGGTGGAGTCTGATTGCAATGTACGGTATTTTGGACTATAAGACACACCTAGAATTTAGAGGAGGAAATTGAGAAAAAATATATTTTTACCACACCTCAGATTAGACCCCCAATCCTCATCAGACCCCCAAGCTCCATCAGCCTCAAATCAGACCTCTCCAGCCTCAGATCAGACCCCCAACCTCCATCAGCCTAAACAGACCCCCATCAGCCTCAGATTAGACCTCCCCAACCTCCATCAGCTGCAGATCAGACCCCCATCAGCCCCCCAGCCTCAGATCAGAGCCCCATCTGCCTCAGATTAGAACCCCAACCTTCATGAGCCTCAGATAAGACCCCATCATACCCCCTCAGCCTCCATCAAACCCCCATCGTCCTCAGATTACACCACAATCAGACCTCAGATCAGACATTAAAAAAATAAACAAATAAACTTACCTCACTTGCTCCGGACAGCACGGCCTCACTGCAGATCCAGGGCTCACCACTCCCTACTCTTCTTCGGGCCCGCGCTGCACTGTGACCTGACCTGATTCTGTACGCAGTCAGAACACAGTGCAGCATGGTGCCTGGAAGAAGACCAGGGAGGGTGAGTAGAGCCAGCCCAGCACTTCCCTCACAGCTCCCCACACCTTCTACATGCTGATCACTGCTTCCATAATGGAAGCGCTCATTACCATTTGGACTGTAAGACGCACTGCCATTTTCCCCTCACTTTCGTGGAAAAAATGATGTCTTATATTTAGAAAAATATGGTATGCGATGAAAGAATTACAGTCTATATCAACAAACCATTCACAACCATTATTCCAACATGGGTTGCTTGCAGGACCAGGACAACATATTTTAAAAAAAAGTATACCCTGTAGTTGACCTGTATACATCGGCATCAAATACTGTAGTTTGGTACACAATTCAAAACAGGAAGAAAGGTACACAGCACATTCCTCTCATCATATGCCTTTTTTTTTTTTTACATATATGCTGTACATTGGGCATAAACAGCGTGTGATCAGAGCATAAGAATGACAGAGCAAGAGTGGGTGCAGAAGAGGGTGACACTGACCACAGTAATTAAAGGGGTTGTCTACTTGCTGAAAGGGTTACTGGTCATTGAGCTGATTGCCAAGTATCCCCCTGTTTGTAAACCTGCCAGTTATTGTATCAGTGCAGCGCCGCCTCAGGAGAAATGAGGTATTACACATTGACAATTCAAAGGGTTGTTTATCTAATGGAAGACATAGACATACTTTGTAACCGCTCTCTACTCTAAGAGATGAGAATCCTGGAAAGAGGACCCAAACTCAAAATTTTCTGATAGGGTACATAAAAAGGGTTTTTCTAAAATTTTAATCCCCTTTAAGGGAATGGGTAGATTATAGATTATCAAATATTGTATGTCCTAGGCAATCCTGCTGTGGATTTTTCAGAAGACCTGCAGCACACATCCAAAGCTGATTCAGATTTCTGCTGTAGAATGGCCAGTGGATCTGCACATGCATTAGTCCCATTCTAATCCAATGGGGTTAATCTGTAGAATTTTTCAATTGAAGTCCACAGCGTGTTCATTAGGCCTCATGCACAGGACCGTTGGTTGTGTCCGCATCCGAGGCGTAGTTTTTGCGGCTTGGATGCGGACCCACTCACTTCAATGGGGCCGCAAAAGATGCTCCGTTCCATGGTCCGCAAAAAAAATATAACTTGCCCTATTCTTGTCTGTTTTGCGGACAAGAATAGGCAGTTATATCAATGGCTGTCCATGCCGTTCCGCAAATTACGGAATGCACACGGACGCCATCCATGTTTTGCGGATCCGCAATTTGCGGACCACAAAACACACAACGGTCATGTGCCTGAGGCCTTATGCTGTAAAAAAAATTTGAATGGGGTACAGATCTGTAAGGATACTGTATATGGTAGGCATGGAAAGTTTTTTTTTTTTTACCTCTACATCTAGATCTGTGATGGCTAACCTCTGGCACTCCGGCTGTGGTAAAACTACAACTCCCAAGATGACCCCTTGCTTGGCTGTTCTGTCAACTCCATAGAAATGAATAGAGCATGCTGGGAGTTGTAGTTTCACCACAGCTGGAGTGCTGGAGGTTAACCATCACTGATCTAGATCAACACTGTATGATTATAGTTTAAAGTTGATGGATTTGCACCTTTATTAACCTTATTGTGTTAAACAGATGTTCCAGAGCTCCATGATAGTGATGAGCGGCAGGGGTCATATTCGAATTCGTGATATTTTGCGAATATTTTTTAGAATATTTGTCGAATATTCACAAATTTGAATATTCGTTATATTCTGCATTCTTTTTTTAACTCGGAAATCGGCATGGTAATGATAGCGTAATATGCAAATATTACGCGATCAATACAGGCGCTGGTCAAAAACGAATATATAGCACTATATTTTTAGAATATTCGTAATTTTTTTCCATCTGAAGTTATGATTCCTCCCTGCTTAAGTTGCTTGTCAAGCAACTTAAGCAGGGAGGAATCATGACTTCATATGGAAAAAATGACGAATATTGGAAAAATGAATATATAGCACTATATTCGAAATATTTGCGAATTCTCGAAGACCCGATAATCACGCTTAAAATTCATAATTTGAATATTCGCGCTCAACACTAATGCTGATTTACTTCTGCTACAGTATATATGAATTTACTGAATAAGCTCTTTTGTGACACAGTTCAATAATATTAACCCCTTCACCCTTCACAACATGGGACTTATGTCACATGTCGGGTCTTTAAAGATGGCGCCCGCTCCGGAGTGGAGCGGTCACCATAACAACAGGGTGCCTGCTGTTTCACACAGCAGACACCCGGGCCTAATGTCTGCGACTGGCAGTAATGCTGATCATTGGCTTTTAACCACTCAGATGCCATGGTAAAATGTGACCACGGCATTTGAGATGCCAAAAACCTGGAAGTGCACGCTTCCTGGGCAGGAACGCATACCCCAGGCAGAGATCAGGGAAGGCATTCCACTGTAGTGATAAGCAAGAGCCCGTACTAGGCTTCTAGGCTTATTACTTGTATATTACAATTCAGGCCAGCAGGTGGCAGTACTGAATTGTAATATACCAATGTTTGTTTATAGAAATAGATATAATATCATTACTTTATAAAAATTGCAATCTAATGATTGCAAGTTGGGGTCCACTTGGGGGCGTAAAAAAGTTTTTTTTTTTTTTCAGTATTAAAATACAAGAAAAACTATTCAAATGTATAATATTCCCATAATAATACTGACCCGAGAATGAAGAGCACAGCTCAGTTTTACTGCATAGTAAACATCCTGTGCCGTACAGTTAGGTCCATATATATTTGGACACTGACACAAATTTTGTTTCTTTTACCTGTTTACTAAAACATATTCAAGCTATAGTTATATAATGGACATGGACATAAAGTCCAGACTTTTAGCTTTCATTTGAGGGTATTCACATAAAAATTGGATGAAGGGATTAGGAGTTTCAGCTCCTTTACATGTGGCACCCTGTTTTTAAAGGGACCAAAAGTAATTGGACAATTGACTCAAAGGCTGTTTCATGGGTAGGTGTGGGCAATTCCATAAAAGGCCTGGAGTTGATTTGAGGTCTGGTGCTTGCATTTTAAAGATTTTGCTGAGAAGTAAACGTGCTGTCAAAGGAGCTCTCCATGCAGGTGAAACAAGCCACCTTCATCTGTGAAAACAGAAAAAACCCATCCGAGAAATTGCTACACTATTAGGAGTGGCAAAATCTACAGTTTGGTACATCCTGAGAAAGAAAGAAAGCACTGGTGACCTCAACAATGCAAAAAGACCTGGACACCCATGGAAGACAACAGTGGTGGATGATCGCAGAATAATTACCGTGGTGAAGAGAAGCCCCTTCACAACAGCCAACCAAGTGACCAACACTCTCCAGGATATAGGCATATCAATATCCAAATCTACCATAAAGAGAAGACTGCATGAAAGTAAATACAGAGGGTTCACTGCACGGTGCAGGCCACTCATAAGCCTCAAGAATAAGAAGGCTAGATTGGACTTTGCTAAAAAAAAAAAAAAAAATCTTAAAAAACCAGCACATTTCTGGAAGAACATTCTTTGGACAGATGAAACCAAGATCAACCTCTACCAGAATGATGGAAAGAAAGCAAGTATGGCGAAGGCATGGTACAGCTCATGATCCAAAGTGTACCACATCATCTGTAAAACACGGCGGGGGCAGTGTGATGCTTGGGCATGCATGGCTGCCAGTGGCATTGGGTCCTATTATTTATTGATGATGTGACACAGGACAGAAGCAGCAGGATGAATTCTGGGGTTTTCAGAGACATACTGTGTGCTCAAATGCAGCCAAACTGATTGGTCGGCGTTTCATAATACAGATGGACAATGACCCAAATCATAAAGCCAGGGTTTATTAAAGCAAAGAAGTGGAATATTCTTGAATGGCCAAGTCAGTCACCTGATCTGAACCCATAGAGCATGCATTTCACTTGTTAAAGACTAAACTTCAGACAGAAAGGCCGACAAACAAACAGCAACTGAAAACCGCTGCAGTAAAGGCCTGGCAGAGCATCAAAAAGGAGGAAACACAGCGTCTGGTGATGTCCATGAGTTCAAGACTTCAGGCTGTCATTGTCTAAAAAGGTTTTCAAGGTTTTCAAGTATTAGAAATTAACATTTTATTTACAATTATTTAATTTGTCCAATTACTTTCGAGCCCCTGAAATGAAGGGATTGAGTTTAAAAAATGCTTTAGTTCCTCACATTTTTATGCAATCATTTTGTTCAGCCCACTGAAGTAAAGCTGAAAGTCTGAACTTCAACTGCATCTAAATAGTTTTCTTCAAAATCCGATGTGGTAATGTACAGAACAAAAATTAGAAAAATGTTGTCTCTGTCCAAATATATATGGACCTAGCAGTATTAAATGGTGGCATTAGAATGTACAACATGTCCCAGAAAAAGTCCTCATACAGCTATGTCAACGAAAAAATAAAAAAGCTATGGCTCCAAGAAGGCAGGGAGTAAAAACGAAAAATGGAAAATCGCTTTGTCAGACTTGCGGCAGAGAGATCCGGCAAGCAGTTCCGGCAAGCAGATTCGGCAAAACATATGCCAACTGATGACATTAGTAAGACTGATCAGGATCATGATCAGTCTTAAAAATGACTGATCAGTCAAAAAAATGCATTAAAATGCCGGATCCGTCTTTCCAGTGTCATCCGGCAAAACGGATCTGGCATTTACTTTTTTCACCTCTTTTTCGGTCTGCGCATGCGCAGACTAGAAGGACCGGTCTGGTATTCTGGTATTTTGAATGCACTAATACATTCCTATGGAAAAAAATGCCAGATCCGGCATTCAGGCAAGTCTTCAGGTTTTTTCGCCGGAGATAAAACCATAGCATGGCTACGGTTTTCTCTTTTGCCTGATCAGTCAAAATGACTGAACTGAAGACATCCTGATGCATCCTGAACGGATTACTCTCCATTCAGAATGCATGGGGATATGCCTGATCAGTTCTTTTCCGGTATAGAGCCCCTGTGACGGAACTGTATGCCGGAAAAGAAAAACGCAAGTGTGAAAGTAGCCTTTCTAATGCTCATTCTCCTCCGTCTATGTGCGACACCTGCCAGATGCTCATCCTTTTCGCCCTAATGGTTTAGGCTACTTTCACACTAGCGGCAGGATGGATCCGACAGGCTGTTCACCCTGTCGGATCCGTCCTGCCGCTATTTTGCCGTGCCCCTGGACCGCTGCTCCGTCCCCATTGACTATAATGGGGATGGGGTTGTAGCTCCGGCGCAGCACGGCAGTGCACAGCGAGAGGCCGCCGGACTAAAAAGTCGGACATGCAGTACTTTTAGTCCGGCAGGATGGATCCGACAGGGTGAACAGCCTGTCGGATCCATCCTGCCGCTAGTGTGAAAGTACCCTTAGTAATCAGTATTTTAGAATTATTCTGTTCTTGTTGTGCTGGAAATGAGCTCTCTGTGCACTGATTTCCCAGCGAGTCTGCGATAAACTTGTGTTCATACACAGCAGCCAATCTGATGAGGTGGAGCTGCTGGGAGGAGGGACAAAGCTGCAGTCTAAACCAATGAAGAAGCAGGAGGCGTGTCTCAGACTATTCCAGAATCCCTGTAGGTACTGTAGCTAAACTGTAGTCACAGTCACAGCTCTGCCCTAATAGAGAGGAGCTAAAATTTTAAGGTCACCGGACCTTGCTGCAGTGAAGAAATTCAATAAAAGAAAACATGACCTCTTTATTTAGGAAAACTACTAATCTGATGGCCTACTAACTCAGCAGTCTGAATGCAATCAAGTTTATTAATGCTACCAAACCTCTTGAAGATCCTTTTTATTGGATGGGAGTCAAGTCCAATTTTTAAAAAATCTAATGGAAATGAAACACCGAAAGCATCAAACAACTAGATCAATACTATTATTTTCTTTAAATTTCAGTAGAAGAATGTAGACTCTAACTGGGTGATACAGGCAAGTTATAAATATTTGTTTAAAGATATATTACCTAGAGTCTGGAAACAAAGCCGGCGAACTGAGCAATGGTCCTGACCGGATCCTGCCGAGGACGTGTTATGTAGATTTTACCTATTTAAATTGAAATGCTTAGAAAATAACCAATGTGCACAATATGCATCAGAAGAAGGTCATCTGAAATGTCAATTATTTTAACATTTCAGCAGCGTCTGGTAAAGGTGTATATGTTGTGCGAGTCCTATGTGCGTATATTGATGTATGCTATTATTTCCATATGTATGTAGAGAGTAGGCAGCTACTTCACATAAATGAAAATGCTGAAAGTGACAGATCCTCAAATTATACAAAGTTGGAAACCAATTCCCTTTCATAGAAGCAGCAGGGATAATCTCTATCTGAAGAGCCAAGGAAAAAAGAAATATTGCTTATAGAAACCAGAAATCTTCCCTGTACCGTTGTGTGTAATTGAATGTGTATATTACGACTAAACTGAGAGGTGGAATCCTGGCTACTGTCTCAACTGAGAAGCAAATTCTCACCCAAGACATGAAAATTGATCTGTTTCTGTTACCAAATGACCTTGTTTAAGATACAGACCATCCTTGTTCTTCTCTTACTTATTCGATCACAGTTCATGGACATGTCCCAACCGTGCGTCATTGTGTGATTTATGTATTGGGTGCTGTCAGCGTCTTGGCGGCCCATCTAAATAAACTATTTGAGCTGGTTTTCAAGTAGTTTATCCTTTGTACTTTTTTCTTATTTTATCCAGTATTTCAGGCTAGAAGCCTTTGTGTCTTGTGCACCTTTTATAGTAATGTGTCAGGTCTTCAGAATGATTGTATTCCGATGTGTTGTGTATATGCAAGGTTCAGATTAAGGGCTCATGCACATGGGTGTATTATGGCTCAGGGCATATCTTTAGTGCCTTTCTTTAGAAACATCTTTCATGAAATCCCAAGGTGGAGACTCCCTCCCATTTTATGGTACGGCTACAGGAGTGAATACAAAAAAGAGAAGTCGTATCTGTCCTATATATTTTTTTCTTTTATGATCCATTCCTGATTTTAGCTTACAAAACTGTAATGTGGCTGTACCCTTTGGACCTAGATACTATATATGACTGATACATGGAGCTAGAATATGCCCATGTGTATGAACTGGAAGACTTTACATTTTAGTGCAACTGCAGGTAGTGTTTTTGCATCACCTTCTCCAAAAAGAAAACATGCAAGCTGAAACTGAAAATGTACAAATAAACTCCCCAATTGTATGAATGATAGTTTATAACTCAACTCCCAATTGTTTTACGCCACCACGCACTTTAGGTGAATTAGCACAGTACCATATATACAACAAAGAGGTTGCAGTACCCCAGAGGACTACTGAAAAGAGTTAATTATTGCCAGGTTAACTTAATGTTGTCCAGTTAAATGTTGTGGCTCATTGTTAAAGCATTCACTCCTTTATGCACTGTGATCTAAACAGCAATGTATGGGCAATGTAGGGTTAAAAATTGGCAGACTGTTTAGGTTACCAGGGTAATGGACTTGGTCCATCCCCTGGCTAGTGGAGGAGTGTAGTCTAAGCAGAGCTACAGGGGGGATATGTGTGAGAGAGTTCCTGTCGCCCAAGTCCAGAGAACTCTGTCTCTGAGACTACTGCCAAAGGAGCAACTCTACTAGCAGAGTACCCCTGAAAGAAGGAGACCATACTCTATAGAATGTCCAGAATCGTCCAGGTAGTGCAAAATAACATAAGTAAGGTATTTGCTAATTTATGGCATAAGAGACTTTACTGCTGTGGAAAGGACTATTGCCTCCAGCACTTACCACATTTTGAGATGGACTGGCCATCATTGTCTAAGATCTGCACCCCTCTGTCTGGGAACTGCAGAAGAAGTTGATAAGAACCTAATTGCATGCCTGTGGTTATTTTGGAGGGACTAGAAAGTGTCTTTAGAAAAAGGGACAGGGAGTACTACAACTATCACCATTAATGCTGTCCATGCACTGCTTTTAGGGGGAAAATATGCTGTAAAATAATTTAGAACGATGCCTTTTGTTGCTATCTGTACTATTAATTAATCCAGTAAAAAAATAAAAAAGACTTTCTGGATAACTGAACATGTGATACCGTGCATCCACCACACCCACCGCTTCTGGTATAGCTACTGAAGGATGGGTATGGGTATAGATTGCTATCATCAAAGGTTCTTTACCTTATTGCAGACTTCAGTTTCCACAGCGTTTCTCTTACTTCATTTGCAGCTAGCAACTCCAGTATATAGTGGGTCAGTATGTATACTTAGGAGTTTGCCCCGGCCGGCGGCTCAACTCTGTTTCCTATCCAAAGCTTGTATGAGCTACGGGTGGCTGGATGTGCCAAACTGCCAATGCATTTCGGATAGAACGCTATCCTTCGTCAGGGATTCTGGACTGATGGGTATAAATTTTTAATATTATAACAGAAGGCAGTTTTTTTTGCCAAAAGGCTGGGGAATGGTACAATAATGTGTGTCTGCAGCCAACGGTGAAACACTGTGGAGGTTCTTTGCATTTCAGAAAATGGAGTTGGGGATTTGGTCAGGAATAATTGCATCCTCAATGTTGAGAAATACAGGCAGATACTTATCCATCATGCAGTACCATCAGGGAGGCGGCTAAATTGATGCGGTTTTAAAGGTGATTCTTGGTCACCAAATATTGACCTTATTTAGATTTCTCTTTTGTGCAGTATCACATGTTCAGTTTATTCAGTGAGTTTATCGAGTGCCGCAAATAGTGCGGTACTGCTGCAATACCGCAGCAACATAGTATAGTGTGACGGAGGGAACGAGCACCAGTGCTACTATCAACATTATACAGTATACTAAAAAAAAGACTGTTGGAACCAATGGGCCAGATTATTGACTCCATCATCAATCCGCCGGCCCTGCATATGCAGCCCTGCCTTGCAACCAGCCAGTTAACCATTAAGGGCACCCCAACTACCAACAGGAAGGAGGGCCTGAGAAGGGTGTGTCCTCCAGTCATTGCATGGCCCTAGGGAGTGCCAGGGCGAAGCAAGCTACTGTGTATTGTCAGTACAACTACCACAATAATATCCACTACCACTCCTACCATGCTCCCCTCCTCTTTTGGTCGCTGTAGTATTCCCATAGCATAGATCAAATTGGCCCACATTATAGTGCCAGGCTTTCTCACCTAGGACAGAAGTGCCATTTGTTTTCCCTCTTAACAGTCTTTTCAAGACTCTTAGGCCTATCCACCGCCTTGTTTGATAGCAGTACACAGTTTGAAGAGGGAAGTTTTAGCCACCCAACAGAAAACGTGATGGGTCAAACCCAATAGCAGCTACCTTAAGGGCTATAGAGAGCCTCAACTGTATAAGGTAGATTTGCTATAGCCGCTTTGCCAGAATTCTGGCTAAAATTATGCCATAAAACTGCCAAACTGAAAGCCAGATATGTTACATGTTTTAGACATGTTTTGAGCCTCACAAGATAAGGGGAGTAGCTACCTGTATGTGGTGTCCTAAAATGTTCAAAACTTATTAAAGGGATATTTCAGCACATAGGGCTGCATATGCTGGAAAAAAAATATATGCCCACCTCACTGATCCCTGCCATTGCCGGAGTTCCCACTCGGTTCCACTTCCTTCTCCCATCTCGCCACAACAGGAAATGGCTAGGATTGCAGCTCAGCCAATCGCTGGTTGCGGCCATCACTTTTCTCAGCCAGTGATTGGCTGAGTGGTAATCCCAGCCATTTCTTGCTGTGTTGGGAAAGAAAAAGGGTGTAGAGAACAGCAGTGATGCTGGCACCATCGGAATGGCAGCAGCGGACAATTGGTGGGGTGGGTTTTGAGTTTTGTACAGCATGTGCTGCCCTTGGGAACTTTTTTTGCATCATACTACCCATTTAATGAGATGTTTCCATTTTTGACCAATATACTGGTCTTAAGTATGTCCACCAACAGGAAAATGTGTAACATGTCTGCCAATTTTCCTTTGGATATCTCCTCTTGGCTGAGGCTCTCTTTATTTTAGACAATATTTATAAATCTGCCTCAATAATTCCAATATTCAAAAATGCTAATCTTTGGGACAATTATTTTTTAATCCTGTTCACCTACATTGGCACATGCTGTATGTACCCATTTTTACAAGATTCATTTACCTGTACACCAGGATGGCCAGACTTGTGCTTGTTCCTTTGATTGTACTTGTTAGCCTTTTGACTAGGCTTCTTTTTAACCCTTGCTGTTTGTTATATTTTATAACATACTGTAAAAGCACAGACCAAATTTTCCTCAAAATGCTGGAAAGATAGGATCATAAATATAAGCATGCCTCTTGGACATTCACAAACGCAAACCATAATTTATTGACGTGCATGGAGATTTCATATTTAACCACGAGGTGTTTTACATTCTGAAAATGTCCACATTAGCTCAAAGAGAGAAAAAAAGGCTTCTTTTTAATTAGGCAGAATATTGGTATTGCATAAGATTGAACATTTCTTCACACTTCAAATATCTTCTGTGTACAGTGGAGAATAGTACAATGTATACAGGTAAAAACAGGATAACACTTGAAGAACGTCATCCACTTTTCTAAAGTTCATTTTACTGGAAGCACTTTCTAATATGTATATATAGTATAATATACGTCTGCTTCAACACTCATTGACAGTCCAACTTGGGGCTCCTTGGGCCCACCAGTTATTCTTGGGGCCTAACCTCCATATCATCAATAAAGTTATTATTGGCTCTAAAAGCAGCAACAAATGTTTTTTCTCCTGGACCTCTGGTGCCTTCTATGGTATCAGAGCCTGGGACCACTGGAGGATCCTCTGATACTCTGACTGATGATGAAGATATCTGACACTTTGCTGATACCTGCCCATGAGCATAATTCTTATTAAGCCACACAATGTCAGAAATAGTCAAATATTGAAGAATTGCCTGCTTCCATTCATGACACTTTTGGTGCTGTTCAATGAGGAAGAGGGCAGCGCACTGTGTACATGCAACGTGCTGCCTCTCAGGGCCGATTGTGTTCCAGGTTTAAAGGAATGCAGAGTGGTGTGGTGTTCCCCCAATAGCTTTATGTGTGTGTCACGGTGCTCCTACCTGGATACCTTCGCTCCCCAGGGTTAGGTTCCGAAGCAATAAAGGCGAGAGTAACGGTGGAGGAATAATCGAGTCCAGACTTTTATAAAGTTCAACAGCTTTACTTGAATTAACTTGCATCCAGATAATATTCAGGCTTTCTCTTGGTTCCAGCAGGTTTTGGCATAAACTGACAGGCACACTTGAATACTCTGCTTTATTTCTCTGCTGTGCTAAACTCAGCTTTAGTCTGGTCGCTGGACTTTAGGGCTGTTCTGGTACCTCTGGAGTGGGGTGTGTTTAGCTGTTGCCCCCCTCGTGACAGTCTGTAGGTGAATCTGCAAGGAGTCATGGTGCTCTGTGAGCTGCTTCTCTTCTGTCTTCTGCTGCATGAGGGGGACAATTCCCCTCACTGCTCCATCTTTCATGTCTTCTCAGCTCCACTGTTGAGTCTAAACTAGGATAAACTAGAACTGCAACCCCTCCCTTTGGTAGGAAACTGTCATGGTTTTACCTTCTTGCTGTTCTCCTTCGTTTGACATGTGCTGGCGGCCATCTTGGTTTCTGGGTTTCTTTTAGCCTTCCACCCTGCGGCTCCTCCTTCCCACTGGGAGGAGCTGGATGCCTAGCTCATATATATAGGAGGTCTGTGGCTTCAGTTCCTTGCTTGGTCCTCCTGTGTTCACATGCTTCTAAGACTGCTGCTGCTTCTGGTTCCTGATCCTGGCTTCGTCTGACTACCCTGCTGGTTCCTGATCCTGGCTTCGTCTGACTACCCTGCTGGTTCCTGATCCTGGCTTCGTCTGACTACCCTTCTGGTTCCTGACCCCTGGCCTCTCAAAGACTCTGCTTCGGTTTCACCATCCGTTTGGACTTTTGCTTTACAGCTTTATTTTCAATAAAGCCTTCTTATTTTCACTTATCTCTTGTTGTACGTCTGGTTCATGGTTCCGTGACAGAAACAGAACTGGTCCACTTCTGCCCAAACGGGGGGAGAATGGAATGGTAAGTTCCATTCTATTTAAGGATCTCTATGCCATATACGCTGCCACCTACTGGTGAACCAGACACATTACATGAACATAACAGTTTCAGAGCAATATTATCAATGCACAGCAACAAAGGACCTGAAATCAATACACAGATGACATTGTGGTTAGCAATTAAAGACAGTAGTAGGGTGAAGAAATGGAAATACCACTCTGGGGTATTACATACACTATTCCTGTAATGTGACATCACTCTGTGCAGTATGCATGTACTGTGACATCAAGATGTGAATTATTCCTGTCCTGTGACATCACTGTGTGCAGTATCCTTGTACTGTGACATCACTGTGTCCATTAACCCTGTACTGTGACATCAAGGTGTGAATTATCTGTTACAATGACATTTTGCTAGTGCCACTGTGCTGTATGATCAGGTATCAGCTTCTTGTGGGTTTGAATTTAGGCTGGTGTTTCTATGGCAGTTCATGTTGCCACTGTTCCGTGCGTCCTGGTCTTGGTTACTCGTGGGTGTTGAAAGGAATTTTTCATAATTTTATTATTTAGACATCATAGATTATACAAGGACTCATCTCTTGTGGAATGCAGTATCCTGAATTAGCAGATCTCACACCCTGCCAGTTGCTGGACACAATAGCAGCCTCCCTTAACAAAGGGCTATTTAAAATCATACCTCACATACAATGTCAGAAACTTATGACAAGTCATTCAACTTATTAACATTTAGAGTAAACCTGGTCAATATGTAAAATAACCCTTTAATGTATTGTATATAGCAGATACCAGTATTGTTTAACAAAGTTTGTTGTAACTTGCCACATATTATGTTCCCACCCCCAAGGCCTCCTAAGAATACCAGTATTCTTTCAATTGTATTTTGCCAGACACTATGCTCCCACCCCCAAATGCCCTATAAGTATGTGCTGTGAAATACAGTTTTCAGATATTGACAAACCAAGTTGAGTCTGGGCTGATCTTTACCTCCTGGCCAGAGCAAATCGGATATTCATTGTACAGGGAAATATTCACGGGTTGGAGGTCTGATGCCTCATCATATAACCATCATAAACCTGCCTGAAGAAAAAACGCTAACAGTTTGGTGTCAGAAGGTGGGATCTGCCAAAAAACAGTATCGGGTAACTGATTCTATATTTTTTTATATATATTATTACTACTCTATACTGTAAGAGTGGATTATTTGAACCCGGTAAGCGCTTCTGTAGCGTCTCCCAGGAATCTGATATTCCTAAAGAAAAAAAAGGGATCTGAAGTCCCTAGGAATCTGATGTTCCTAAAGAAAAAAAAGGGATCTGAAGTCCCTAGGAATCTGATATTCCTAAAGTAAATTAAAGGGGTCTGGAGTCCCCTAATCTGAAAAATAGTACTGTGTGCAACGACTATCCTTTGCTAAAACTGTATATTGCTGTATAGTTGCTTAAGCATTTTTAGTCATATATATATATATATATATAAAATCACAAATACCGCAGCAGCACAGTCAGACCACGTGCACTGGGTGCAATTCCTCACAGAGGTCGGCTTCTCCTCCACGATACGTACTTTTCAAATAACGAGGCAGCACTTCCAGGTTTTGGTGACAGGGTGAAGACCTGACAGGGTGAAGACCTTATTTGAAAAGTGTATATATATATATATATATATATATATATATATATATATATTGTGGCAATGTGAACATTGAGGTGTTGTTTCCCCAGGTTCCAGTCCGGGACTTAGGGCATGCTCATGTCCAGGGATCCTATTTAATCCTGCTAATGGATCCTGGATGTGTCTCACTCTGGAGAGTGTGCAGACAGAGGCCTGGTGAGGCTCTGTCAGTGTGGTCTCAGCTAGGCAAGGCTGAGGGGCCACGAGGCTATGCAATAGCCTGGACTTTGGGGGACTCAGCGACACCCAGGAACAAGCATTGAAAGGTCAGAGTCAGGAGGACTGCTAGACCACAACCCCCTCCAAAGGTACTGCATTTGTTACAGCCTGAGGGCTGGTGGACTGTATGTCTGGGGTAAGCCGCACCTGGTTCCATGTGTGAACGCTATCGTATAGCCGAGTTAGGGATACGATGTTTATTATGTTTAGGTAGAGCCCAGACGGGCAGGCTTTTGTTTTATGCCATGTTGTGTATGAAGAGTGTAAAATAAATTGCACTGTTTGGACCTGAAACCCAGTGGTTATGAAGATCCTTGTGAGAATGACCCCCGAATGAGAGGCGATCCCTTACATATGGTGGAGGATGCGGGCAATAACAGCAGGTTGCTAGGGGCAACGACCTGACGCGGAAAAGAGAAGGTGCTGCTGAATGTTGCCAAGGAATTGCTGTGTTTCTGTGCAGTGTCTTAAAGGGCCGGAAGCCTGCTTGTTCGCTGGAGCTGGAGCAGGTGCTGCTGGAAAACTGCTGGTTAATCTGGACTTTATTTTTCTGAGGTGTAAGGTGTGCAGGGATTTAAAGGGCACAGTAAAAGAAACTGACCTGTGAAAATGGCTGCCAAATGGTGGAGCGCGTGGGAAAAGTCCTGTGAGATGGTGATCGGGGGGATCCCGCTGCTGGTTGTACTAGACTCCCGCCAACAAGTGTCTCAGGTCCTGCCCGTAATTCTGGACTTTCTGGAGAGAGGGCCAGAGACAGATGTCACCGTGTCTCTGACCTTTATAACAGACTATGGCCCTGTGCAGTGGGAGCTCTTAAAATGTGAGACCCTGGAAGTGGAGTTTGTGCTTGGCAAAGACTTCCCGTTATTTTGGCAGCTGTGGAGAGGAGAAAATGCTACAAATTGTGTACCTGGAGAATCCGATGAACAGCAGATATGTGCCGTTGCCAAGGGCAACCGTCGGGAAGACAAAGAGGTGGAGAGTGATGCGGTTCTCAGGAGTGCATATCTTCCCTGCGACTGTGTCCGGAGTCCTAGAGAGGAAGTGCGGAGGTGCAGTAAAGCTGTTGCTAGGAGCAATCACAACCTTGAGGAGTGCGCGGGAGAGAATGTCACTGCTTTACCGGAATGGTTTATTACAAAGGGTAAGACTGTTCCTGTTATTAACTATGTGGTAGACCTGGACCACCAGAAACAAATTGTGTCTAAATTGGAGAAGAAACATAAGATGTTGGACAAGCTCCTGGCTGAAGAGAAAACCACCTCGGCCAGATATGCCGAAGAACGTGACCAAGCGGAGACTGATGCTCGAGAGAAGGCGACCAAGGCCCTCTCCTTGGCTAGAGCCCTTGAAGAAGTGCTTGAGGAGCGAAATGAATTAGAGAGGCTGAACAAGCAACTCAGAGCAGAGATGGAAGCTCTCATGAGCTCAAAAGATGCCATCTATGAGTTGGAGAAGCCTAAGCGTGCTGCTGCACAGCAGGTGGAAGAAAATGAGAAACTGCAAGAGGAAGATCCTCTGGAAGGTGCCAAGAAGTCAGAGCCTGGTAAAAGTGGGTCTGGAGATGGTGGTGCCGGGGTGCTGGCCAAGGCAGAGAAGGTGGAAAAGGTATCGGCTGAACCAGTTGATGGGGCTGATGTGCATGCAGAGGCCAAGAGTCTCATGACAGTGTGTAACCAGGACCAGGTCGCAAAAGACGTCCCCTCTGCCTACAAGGTCTTCCAAGTAGCCAGCAGCCTGCTGGGGAAGAGATATGAGGAGATGGACGACCAGTTTGCAGATCCAGGCTATTACGATGGGCTGTCTCTCCTGACTCCTCCCCAAAAGGAGTCCAGTGTCTTGGGTGAGCCTCTGGAGAAAACGCCAGAAGACAAGGAGTATGCTGAAGACCCCAGTGCCTCCAACCTTGATGCGAAAGGGAAGGAGGAATTAAGAAAGCAAGGATATGATGCCATGTCCCTGAATGGTGAGAAGGGTAAAAAAGTAAAGGAGGACACCAAAGAGACCAAGGCCAAGGAAGCTAAGGCCGAGCTCTTGAAGTGGGAGAAATCCTTGGATGTTCCAGAGATCAAGGGTAAAGCCGAAGTGGGGAGAGGCAGTGAAGAGGCAGAAGACCCTGAAACTGAGGCACCATCTGAGGAAACCACTGCTGGAAAAGAAGCGAGCGGGGGCAAGCCAGCTCTGCTGACGGAGCTTCGCAAAGACAAGAAGAAAAGGCCTAAGCGTCTGCAAGAGCCAGCGAAGTCAAACAGAGAGTCGGTCGTTTGCATAAAAATAAATTCTGAAGGGAGTTCCAGAAGCCGAGATCGAAATTCTAAGAGTAAAGGAAAAAGAAATGTACGATCTACTGTTAAAATAAAGAGACAAAAAGAAGCGAGTCATAAGAAGCGTGCTCGGCTGAAGCAGCTGTGTAAGTCAAAGAGCGAGAAAGATAAAAAAATAAAAAGAGAGGGTCTGCCTGTCACATGGACATGGGAACATTGTAGACAATGTCTCTTGGGCAAGATGTCAGTGTGGGTAACAAACCAAGCACTGATGGCATGGGTCTGGCAAAATAAAGGGAAGCCTCTGACCCTGACCACATCTTCCAGGGGGAAGGTTGAGCCAGGCGATGGCAAGAAAATGCGGATGCCCTGTCACGAGCATCCAGTTGGTACATGTGTTCACCCCCACAGGTTTGAACAGAGGGGGGGGATATGTGGCAATGTGAACATTGAGGTGTTGTTTCCCCAGGTTCCAGTCCGGGACTTAGGGCATGCTCATGTCCAGGGATCCTATTTAATCCTGCTAATGGATCCTGGATGTGTCTCACTCTGGAGAGTGTGCAGACAGAGGCCTGGTGAGGCTCTGTCAGTGTGGTCTCAGCTAGGCAAGGCTGAGGGGCCACGAGGCTATGCAATAGCCTGGACTTTGGGGGACTCAGCGACACCCAGGAACAAGCATTGAAAGGTCAGAGTCAGGAGGACTGCTAGACCACAACCCCCTCCAAAGGTACTGCATTTGTTACAGCCTGAGGGCTGGTGGACTGTATGTCTGGGGTAAGCCGCACCTGGTTCCATGTGTGAACGCTATCGTATAGCCGAGTTAGGGATACGATGTTTATTATGTTTAGGTAGAGCCCAGACGGGCAGGCTTTTGTTTTATGCCATGTTGTGTATGAAGAGTGTAAAATAAATTGCACTGTTTGGACCTGAAACCCAGTGGTTATGAAGATCCTTGTGAGAATGACCCCCGAATGAGAGGCGATCCCTTACAATATATATATATATATATATATTGTAAGGGATTACACTCTTAGGTAGGGCGGCGATGACAGATTCTCTTGCAGACCGCAGAGTTAAAGTCCAAATGTTGCTTTATTTGTCACACTCCGGCAATACAGGCAACCCCAGTTATAATTCACTGGGTAAGCTGAAGGTCCAGCACCACAAAACATAAACCAAAATAAACACCTGCCCGTCTGGGCTCTGGCTAATACAGTGAAGTTCCTAACTCACCTATTGAACACAGTTCACACAGAGAACTCGGCTTCTCTAGCCAGCAGGGCAGCCAGCTTCCCAGACTTTCTCCAGGCCTCACTTTCCTAGACTGACAGCCTGGACTGTGCTTTGTTTCCCCTTGACGATCCCAGCTGGCTTCAGCTGGGGATCCCTCAGGCTAGAGGAAAACCTGTCCCGGAATGGGGTGGACTGCGGAGGTCCCTCTACCAATCCTACCTTCTCCCAGTCCAATAAAATCCAGCCCATAAACTTAACAAAACTGTCTCAGCAACCTACACATTGCTGAGACCATTTTAACCTTCTGGATTTTATTTACCTCACCCAGTTAAGGAAGCTGGGTGGGATATACACCCCTTCCAGGACTCTACCATACACTTTTCTGTTCACCTTACCACATATCCCCCCCCCCCCCCCTTCTCCAGACCGAGGTCTGGATATTTTTAGCCAACAAGCAGTGTATTCTCTCTGTTTTGTTTCATCCAAGTTAAAAGAGTGTGATCTGTTACCAACTGAAATATTTAAGTGACTCCAGAGCCCATTTAATGGCCAGACACTCTCGTTCTACTATGGCATAATTTTTTTCTCCCGGGGTCAACTTCCTACTTAGGTACATCACTGGGTGCTCCTCCCCATTTATCACTTGTGACAATACCGCTCCCAAGCCTGTCTCAGATGCATCAGTCTGGACCAGAAACTCTTTTCTGAAATCCGGGGAAATGAGCACTGGCTGTTGACAGAGAGCGGACTTTAGGCTTTGAAAGGCCTTTTCTGCCTCTGGGGTCCACTTCACCATTACTGACTTAGGGCCTTTCGTTAAGTCAGTCAATGGTGCTGCCATCGAGGAAAAATTCGGTACGAACCGGCAGTAGTACCCTGTTATGCCAAGGAAGGCCCTGACTTGTTTCTTTGTTAAGGGCCTAGGCCAGTCTTGTATCGCCTCTACTTTATTGATTTGGGGTTTAACTAGCCCTTTACCAATAATGTAGCCCAGATATTTTGCTTCCTCCAGACCCACTGCACACTTCTCAGGGTTTTTGGTTAGGCCAGCATCACTAATGGAGTCTATAAGGTGACTTCTCCAATCAGATGAAAAAATGACCACATCATCAAGGTAAGCGGCCGCATAGTCACGATGTGGCTTCAAGTTAAGGTCCATCAACCTCTGAAATGTAGCAGGGGCTCCATGTAACCCGAACGGCATCACTGTGTACTGGAACAGCCCCTTTGGAGTGGAGAATGCCGTCTTTTCTTTTGCATCATCTGATAATGGTATCTGCCAATACCCTTTTGTAAGGTCAAGGGTCGTGATGTACCTTGCTTTCCCAAGCCTCTCAATTAGTTCATCTACTCTGGGCATGGGGTACGCATCGAATTTTGAAACCTCATTTAGCTTCCGGAAATCATTACAAAATCTCTAAGTCCCATTAGGCTTCGGGATTAAGACAATAGAGCTTGACCACTCACTGGTAGATTCCTCAATGACCCCTAACTCAAGCATGTGCCTGACCTTAGAGGATATCGCTTTTCTGCTTCTGGTATCCTGTAGGGCTTTAGATTCACCTTACTGTGGGGCTCAGTTCTCACGGAATGTTTTATCAGGTGGGTACGGCCTGGTAGGTCAGAAAATCTTTCTCTATTTTTCTGCAGAAACTCCTTTACTTCTTGTTTCTGAGGTACTGGCAGTGCCTCACAAATTTTTACCAGAGGAATTGGTGGTGACACCTCCTTACTCATGGTCTGTGCAGCCACCAATGACTCCCGATCTTTCCATGGCTTGATCAGATTGACATGGTAAATCTGGTAGGGTCTTCTCCATCCTGGTTGGTGCACCTTATAGTTCACCTCGCCCACTTTTTCCACAACCTCGTAGGGACCCTGCCACTTTACCAGAAACTTACTTTCTACAGTGGGAACTAGAATCAGGACCCTGTCTCCGGTATTAAAGTCTCTTACCTTGGCAGACCTGTTATAAATTCTGCTTTGAGACTCCTGAGCTCTTTGCAGATGTTCTTTAACAATGGGCATCACTGTCGCTATCCTGTCTTGCATATCAGCCACATGTTCAATGACGCTCTTATAGAGAGTAGACTCAGCCTCCCTAGTTTCTTTAGCTACATCGAGTAAACCCCTTGGGTGAAGGCCATATAGTAACTCAAATGGTGAGAACCCTGTAGAAGCCTGAGGCACCTCCCTAACAGAGAACATAAGGTAGGGTAGGAGGCAGTCCCAGTCCCGACCATCCTTTTCGACCACTTTTTTTAACATCTGTTTCAGCGTTTTGTTAAACCTCTCGACCAACCCATCTGTCTGTGGGTGGTACACCGAGGTACGTATCTGGGTGATTTTGAACAACTTGCACAACTCTTTCATGACCTTCGACATAAAGGGGGTACCCTGGTCCGTGAGAATTTCTTTAGGGATCCCCGTGCGGGAGAACATGAAAAATAATTCCCGGGCAATATTTTTGGACGCCATGTTTCGCAAGGGTACCGCTTCTGGGTATCGTGTGGCATAGTCCAACACAACCAAGATATACTGGTGTCCCCTAGCTGACTTAACAATAGGCCCCACCAAGTCCATGGCAATTCTTTCAAAAGGTACCTCAATGATGGGAAGAGGCACCAAGGGACACCGGAAATGTGAGGCCGGGGCACTTATCTGGCAGGTTGGGCAGGACTCGCAGTATATTTACACTTCCTTATATACTCCAGGCCAGAAAAATCTTTGTAGTACCCTCTCCTGTGTTTTGCTAACACCCAAATGACCCCCAAGTACGTGGTTATGTGCGAGATCTAGTACCATACGTCTATAAGGTTTTGGCACCAGAAGCTGCTCCACAATTTCATTGTTGCATTTATTAACTCGATGCAGCAGGTTTCCATTCATGGCAAAATGCGGAAATTTGGTGGTACACCATCTATCACAGTAACATTTCCGTGAGAACTCATGAGAGTGGGGTCTCTCAATTGCTCTGTACCAAAGTTACCCTGAGACACCTTTATATCCAACACATTTTCCCCAGTTGGGGAAACTTCATCTTCGCCAGCTAACACCTGCAATGGAAAATTGTCATTATCAGGTACGTCACATAACCCCACATTTTCAGACAATTCAGTTAACAAAACATCTTCATTTTGCACCTTATCGGCACCATTGTCTTCAATTGTCTCCTCCATTAAACTATTGGATTCAATGGGCCACTCATAGCAATGATTATTTAAAGGAGACGGCACAGATTCTGCAGGAGTGTTTCTCCTCTCCCACAACTTCCAAAACAAGGGGAAGTCCCGGCCCAATATCATATCATGCATAAGTCTTTTGACGACCCCAACTTCATAGGATACAGTCCCAGCTGGAGTCTCCACCTTAACGCAAGCCACCGGGTAGGATTTTGCATCCCCATGGATGCACAACACATTAATTCTTTTGTCCGGCACATAATTCCCAGCCACGAAGCTGGCATGTACTAAGGTGACCAGACTACCGGAGTCCAACAGAGCCCTGACGGAGCAGTCATTTATCACCAGGGTACACATCTGCGGCTCAGTCTCTAGTCTTGGGGAGGCCGCACAAACTGGCACCGCATACAATGACTGTCTCCGGCTCCCGGCACACTCCATGGGCTCTGAGGTAAGAGGGCAATAGGCAGCAACGTGTCCCCACTCATGGCACCTCCAGCACTGGGGCACCCCGGGTCTCCTAGGTGAGAAGACCTCTCCGGGTCTGAACTGCCCGGGAGACTCAGCCTTATGCCCATGCCCAACTTCTAGAGCCTTATTCCCTCCTGCACCCTTCCACACACCCCCAACAGCCGGAACTCTCTTACCCACAGAGGACACTGGTCGGGCACTCCGGGGAGGTGTTGGTGTGGTAGGGACATCATGGAGGTAGTCCTCAGTCGACAGGAACCTTTCCACCAGGTTTAAGAGCTGATCCGCAGTTTGGGGGTCTCCATGTCTGACCCACCGTTGCAGCTCCGCTGGGAGGGCTCTGAAGTAGTGATCCACCATTACTTTTTCCACAATCTGGTCTGTGTAGAAGTCTCAGGTTCCAGCCACTTCCGTACAAGATGGAGGAGGTCAAACATCTGAGATCGGGCAGGCTTGTCCATGGTGTAGCTCCACGTGTGGACCCTCCGGGCACGAACCGCTGGTGTAACGCCCAAACGAGCCAGGATTTCCATTTTTAATTTGACATAGTCCCGGACATCCTGCTCCCTGAGGTCATAGTAGGCCTTTTGTGGTTCGCTGGACAAAAAGGGCGCAAGGACCTCTGCCCACTCTGCTACTGGCAGCCTTTCTCTTTCGGCCACCCTCTCAAAATACGGTCAGGTAGGCCTCAATATCATCATCAAGTGTCAGTTTTTGTAAGGCCCGCTGCACAGCCCTCCTCACATTTAAAGTCTCTGGGGGGCTTACCTCCACACGCGGGGTTGGAGCTACAACAGTCTCTCTCAATACAGCAATCTGCTCCAACAGTAAACGATTGGTTTCCTCGTGTCTCTTTTTATCCTCAGCATGTCTTTTTCTTTCCTCCAGATTGGCCTGTAAAAACATCTTCATCATTTCCTCCATGGTATTTGGTGAACTTTGCAAAGTGCAGAAGCTTTTACCCAGGACATTAAATCATCAACTGTTACGCCGTTGCCCTTAGAAACCTGCTATTGCCTTTTTCAGCAGGTACACTTGCCTGCATCTGACACCAATTGTAAGGGGTTACACTCTCAGGTAGGGCGGCGATGACAGATTCTCTTGCAGACCACAGGGTTAAAGTCCAAATGTTGCTTTATTTGTCACACACCGGCAATACAGGCAACCCCAGTTATAATTCACTGGGTAAGCTGAAGGTCCAGCACCACAAAACATAAACCAAAATAAACACCTGCCCGTCTGGGCTCTGGCTAATACAGTGAAGTTCCTAACTCACCTATTGAACACAGTTCACACAGAGAACTCTGCTTCTCTAGCCAGCAGGGAGCCAGCTTCCCAGACTTTCTCCAGGCCTCACTTTCCTAGACTGACAGCCTGGACTGTGCTTTGTTTCCCCTTGACGATCCCAGCTGGCTTCAGCTGGGGATCCCTCAGGCTAGAGGAAAACCTGTCCTGGAATGGGGTGGACTGGGGAGGTCCCTCTACCAATACTACCTTCTCCCAGTCCAATAAAATCCAGCCCATAAACTTAACAAAACTGTCTCAGCAACCTACACATTGCTGAGACCATTTTAACCTTCTGGATTTTATTTACCTCACCCAGTTGAGGAAGCTGGGTGGGATATACACCCCTTCCAGGACTTTACCATACACTTTTCTGTTCACCTTACCACAATATATATATATATATATATATATATATATACACTCACCTAAAGAATTATTAAGAACACCATACTAATACAGTGTTGGACCCCCTTTTGCCTTCAGAACTGCCTTAATTCTACGTGGCATTGATTCAACAAGGTGCTGATAGCATTCTTTAGAAATGTTGGCCCATATTGATAGGATAGCATCTTGCAGTTGATGGAAATTTGAGGGATGCACATCCAGAGCACGAAGCTCCCGTTCCACCACATCCCAAAGATGCTCTATTGGGTTTAGCTCTGGTGACTGTGGGGGCCCTTTTAGTACAGTGAACTCATTGTCATGTTCAAGAAACCAATTTGAAATGATTCGAGCTTTGAGACATGGTGCATTATCCTGCTGGAAGTAGCCATCAGAGGATGGGTACATGGTGGTCATGAAGGGATGGACATGGTCAGAAACAATGCTCAGGTAGCCCGTGGCATTTAAACGATGCCCAATTGGCACTAAGGGGCCTAAAGTGTGCCCAGAAAACATCAACCCACACCATTACACCACCACCACCAGCCTGCACAGTGGTAAGAAGGCATGATGGATACATGTTCTCATTCTGTTTACGCCAAATTCGGACTCTACCATTTGAATGTCTCAACAGAAATTGAGACTCATCAGACCAGGCAACATTTTTCCAGTCTTCAACAGTCCAATTTTGGTCAGCTCGTGCAAATTGTAGCCTTTTTTTTCCTATTTGTAGTGGAGATGAGTGGTACCCGATGGGGTCTTCTGCTGTTGTAGCCCATCCGCCTCAAGGTTGTGCGTGTTGTAGCTTTACAAATGCTTTGCTGCATACCTCGGTTGTAACTAGTGGTTATTTCAGTCAACGTTGCTCTTCTATCAGCTTGAATCAGTCGGCCCATTCTCCTCTGACCTCTAGCATCCACAAGGCATTTTTGCCCACAGGACTGACGCATACTGGATGTTTTTCCCTTTTCACACCATTCTTTGTAAACCCTAGAAATGGTTGTGCGTGAAAATCCCAGTAACTGAGCAGATTGTGAAATACTCAGACCGGCCCGTCTGGCACCAACAACCATGCCACGCTCAAAATTGCTTAAATCACCTTTCTTTCCCATTCTGACATTCAGTTTGGAGTTCAGGAGATTGTCTTGACCAGGACCACCCCCCTAAATGCATTGAAGCAACTGCCATGTGATTGGTTGACTAGATAATTGCATTAATGAGAAATAGAACAGGTGTTCCTAATAATTCTTTAGGTGAGTGTATATATAGTTGAATTTTACTGTATAGACTGTGTATAGACTATGTATAGATTGTATGCGAGTTCATGCTGAAATTGAAGGTATAAAATTGGCCATCCAGAATAGCTTAAAATCTGCCATAAATTCAGGAGTATTCATGAGCCTGGATTAGAAGAAATAGGATGAAAAACACATAAACTGATAAGCATAAGGTTTGTCAATAAGTATTTTTGCACTAAACACAAACATAATCATCCTTAGATAAACCTTCAAATTCAACTGATCTCATTGTATATTTTTAGCTGAGGAAAATGGGCAATTCTTATGGTAAGAAGGATCCCAAAAAGAAACTGAATTTAAAATTTAGAACTGAAAATCATGTTCCTAAGTCTGCTGCAAATCACTCTATGGTAAAACTGTCTCCTAATTGGGGGAAAGTCCAAAAATGTTTGTCCAGAGGTGTTTAGGTCCATTTTATATTGATACTTGGGTTGATAATATGTGTAATTGGACAGCAGGGATTAAATGTACTGACCCGTTCCCAAAAGAAGGGTCTTTTTCAGATTTTCATATGGCCATGATCAAGGGCCTATGTCTAAAAGACGCTTTTCCATGGTACAAAGGAGACCCTCACTGGGATAAAATGTATGTGAAAACTTGTGGACAAGCTTGGATATCAGTGCAAAATTATTGGACTGACTTGACAGTTCAAATACAAGACAGCAAAGTAAAACCCCCATTGGAACTCCAACTCCTGCCCCACCCCCATATGTGCCACATCTTTATAGATGTGTCATCTTTCCTGTGTGAGGGCATCCTAGTTGGACATCGTTTGTCTCCCTTTGTCTCCTTTCCCCTCCTCCCCTGTTATGTTGTTTGGTGTGGTTTATGTCATATCTGGTGTTTCATGTCAGGTCGGTTTGGTGTTGTGATCTGCATGGATGATTGATATTTTGCCCTGTCTGTTGTTACCTCCGAAAGGGGGTACCATTAGTTTCCCGGAGGGGTGAACCTAAAAGATATTTGCAGCCTTGCCTGGAGCCACCTTGCATCGGTGTCCGCACGGGGGTCCAGGTTGTTTAGGTGTTTTTCCATCTTTGCTGCGGCAGGTAAGTGTTTGATGTTCTGGTGTGCTGTTGTTTCTCCAGGTGCTTACCTGCCGTGCAGTTGCTGCTTACTCTATCTTTTCCCTTCTGTTACTAGGTCGCTGGAGACTCCGGTTTGTCTGTTTCCTTGAGGAACCGGTTGTCTCCTATCCCTGACCTCTATGCAAGGGACCATTAGGGTCAGTAGGATCCAGGTTCCAGTGTATGAGCCCTCCCACCTTTAGGGGGTGCTCATACGGTCAGGAGATCAGGGTCAGGATTAGGGTGGCTGTAGGAGGTGACCTGCTCCCTATCCCTGTTTTCGGGCTTAGTAACAGCTCTAATTATACGGTGGGGGTTTCCCCCACTCCCCAGCGTGACACCCCCAGACCAGGCTCAGCCAATACCTATACAGACTTGACAAACACAGATTAAATATCCCATTCAGTGGGGAAGGAATATAGCAAACCCACAATGAAGGTGCCCAAACTCCATGTCGCCATGTATGATCTAACCTGCACTGCAGAAGAAAAGCCCATGCACAGCTCATTTCAAATCTCCTTACAGCAATTCAACTCCCAGAGGCCATTGCAGTCATTAAGTGTCAGGCATGCACAACTTCAATGACACTAGTTGCCCAGGGGAACAGGTTAGCAGACAGGCACGCAAAAGCAGCCTCCCGTGTCACACAAAAAATTGTGCAACCAAAGTTTTTGTAAATTCCCCGCTAGTGACGCTCACGCCTAAAAATAACATAATGTTGTCCCAGCTCCAAACATTTGCAACATCAGCAGACATAGCTTATTGGCGAATCCACAAGCAATTGCAGGGACCGCGCTGATACCAGCAGTAAAAGACACAATGCAGACTTCGACACACGCTCCAGCAGGCAGCTGTTATCAATCCACTCCTATGGACGTCTCCTGCAGCGTCTTGCTACCAACCGAAAACTTCAAATATACGGCACCAGTTCCTTCACAAGGAAAAGAAACACATAGCGCAATACCCAAGTGGTAAAAGTAAGTATACAATTTATTGTACTTACAAAGTTCATGTAGTAAAAACCATTTCATAAAATCGCACCCGACTCGGGTTTCGCCTTAGGCTTCGTCACTGGTTAAGGAACTGAATTCCTTCAGACTCGATGTTAAATATCCTTCCCAGATTGCTCTGGAGCAACACCCAACTTCCGTTATATCCAGAGGGCAGGTGACATATATTTAATACAAACAACACAAAAAACATCAATAATGCAAAAATTCAATAATACAAAAATATCAATTAGAAACAACATGTTACAAACATTATCCACATGCACTTCGCATGGGCAATATAAAGAAAATTAAAATGTGACAGAGTTTGCGCGGACTATGCAGCCTGCGATTATGACATGCAAGCTGCCTTGATATCCCATTCGATGTTAAGGCCGTGTGGTAGGAGGGTGCCCATCTCGTATATCCACTCTGCTTCTCTTCCAGTGTCTCCGCACCAGTTCAATAACACAAAATCTTAAACCACTAGGATTTTTCTGGGGCACTTTTTTGAAATGTACCGAAACACTGTGGGTCTCCAGACCCTTCTTGATGTTTCGGACATGTTCAGCAATGCGAGTTTTTAATTTTCTCAGAGTACGACCTATATATTGTGTCTTGCAGGGGCACTCTAACAAGTAGATAACCCCCGCTGTTTCACATGAAAGATTCCCTTTTATTTTACACTCCTTATGTTTCGATGTTGATATCACCATACTTGTATTGGTATTTCTCTTATCTTCCTTGGCCCTGTTTTTACATCCTATACAGAAACCGCACCATGTGAACACATCTCGATGGATACGGGATCCCATTTCTTTATTAGGACATCCATGTACGATTGTGTTCCTAACAGTTGGAGCCCTTCTGAATATGAGGGGGGGGGGGGTTTGTTTGGAATCAAATCCCCTATTACACCATCATTCTTAAGGACATTGCAATTTTTGTTGATTATATCCCTAATATGGGGGCAGTGGACATAGTAAGTGGTGGAAAAAGAAAACCTGTACCGATCACTATAGTCTTTCTTTTTATATTGATCACTTTTTTTTTCATCTTTACTTATTACACTGACATCTCTTACTTCATCCCTTTGTTTACACGACAGATCCATCGCATATCCTTTCTCCCTAAACCTTTCCAGAATTATATCACTTTGTGATTCAAAATCATCAGCCTCAGTGCAGTTGCGCTTGATGTGCTGTAATTGCCCTTTATTGCACATTTTAGATCCATGGTCTATGATGTTAACTGCTCCTGTCAATGTAACCATTGCGATCTGTAGGTTTAAAGTAGGTTTTAGTTTTTATCCTCCCTTGTTTAACCGCAATTTCCAGATCCAAGAAATGGATCACCCTCTTGCTAATATTCTCAGTGAATACAATACTCCAGGGATTATCATTAATATATACAATGAACTCCTTGAGCGTGGTCTCTGTACCACGCCAAATGCAGATGCAGTCGTCGATATACCTCTTCCATAATTGCAGACAACCTGCTTTATTCTCCATACACAACAGCGGGTCAATATAAAAATGTTCCCAGTATGACATAAAAATATTTGCAAAACTGGGTGCAAAGTTAGCACCCATGGCGACGCCAGATACTTGCAAATAAAAATTATCCTCATACCAAAAATAATTGTGAGTGAGGCAGTATTTGATGCAATCCACAATAAATGTTTTATGGTCCTCACTCATCTTCTCATCCTGGTCCATATAAAAACGTACACCCTTTAATCCTATTTCATTAGGTATTATGGTGTATAAGGAAGTGACATCAAGTGTCACCATATACGTATTATCTGGGAGTGCACTGAACCCCTTAAGGATTTCTAGGATTTGTCCCGTGTCTCTAAGATAGGAAGGGGTTATAGGCACATATTTCTGTAGGAATATGTCGATGTATTCTGAGACCCTACTTGTTAAGGAATCCAACCCTGAAATGATGGGCCTTCCTGGCGGCTTTTCAGCATTTTTGTGTACCTTAGGAAGATAGTATATTATTGGAGTTCTAGGGTGAGCGTGGTTGAGGTATTGAAATTCCTTCTTATTTAGGACCCCCTGTGCAAAGCCCGTATCAAGAAGGACCTTAAGTTCACTTTTGTATTGGACGACTGGATTTGTTCTTAATGTCTTATATGTATTGTGATCACTGGGAATTCGAAGCATTTCCGTATTGTAGTCTACTTTATCTAAAATCACAAACGCCCCCCCCCCCCCCCCTATCAGCTGGTTTCACCACCACTTGTATGTTTTTTTCCAGGCACTTAGAGCATCTTTCTCTTTCTTACTCAGATTGTCCAAGACTCTGTCTCCATATTTAATTTAATCTAATCCTTTAAAAAAAAAAAAAACTTTAAAAGCCTCTATGCATTCGTTATCCTTGTTTACTGGATAAAAAGTGGATTTGTTCCTCAAATCTGTGTAGATCCCACTATTTTCTTTTTGTGTGGTCTGTATGGGATTTTTCACCAGATATTTACAGATGTTCAGTTTCCTGATGAAACGATGTACATCCAAATAGGTCTGGAATCTGTTCCCTTTATATGTGGGAGCAAACTTTAAACCCTTATTCAGGAACATCATCTCTTCCTTAGTGAGGATGTGGGAACTGAGATTGTAAATACCTACTGGTTCACCCGACCTTTCTTTGCGGATGAGCTTGTTGTGTCTCTTACCTCCCCTTCTCCCCCTATATCCCTTTTTTTCTTTCTCGGTGTTTCCTTCTTTCTTTGTGACATCGGACTGGTCCTGCCTTTTGTCATTTGGTGGGGAAAATTTTCACTGTGGATCTTGTTTCTCCTCTCATCATTACTACTATCCTGTAGTCCAGCCTCATTTCTTTCTCCTATGGTGATTGTAGTATCAACATTTTCCCGTCTGTATTTGCTATAATCATTACCTCGCATATCATTTCCATATTGGTTTCAATCTACTTGTGCACCACCTCCTAACCTACCGGCGTGACTCTGATCTCTATTATAATGATTACGTCCATATGACTGCTGTCCATATACAGGACTGTTTTAAGGAGACTGAACCTACTCCTGGATAAGGGTTCCGCTGCTTATTTGTGACTGTGCATCCAGTCTCCCTTTTTTTGATAGCTTATTGACGGTCTATGGTCAAAGGGAGGAGTAGTATTTTGATGGGGAGACCCTTCCCAACCTCATGGGCAATGAGTCCATTAATTCTGATGCCTGGAGACTTGCAGCAGATACAAGAGGAATATGTGGCAAAACTGATTGAGAAATTAAACATTGATTATGATGATATTTCGCTCTTGTTTCCTTTGCAAACGGGTGCATCAACCCAACCCTCGTCTTACAGGAAAAGATGGCGCTGGATTATCTTTTAGCTTCTAAGGGGGAGTTTCTGGGAGTTTATAGGAGAGGACTGCTGTACTTGGATCGCAGATACCAGTGATAAAGTCCAGGCCCATATGGATAAGGTCACTGTACTTTAGGGCAGAACTAGGGCTATTGCTAGTGAGGGATGGAATCCTTTCAAGGCTTTGGGTGGTTTTGGGGATTTCCTGTTTTTCATAGGTAACTGGTTGAAAGAAGTAGGAATATATATCCTCATGTTGTTGTTTTTCTCTTTATCCTATATATTCTGGTGAGATGTTCCTGCTGTTTGATCGATCGGATCGCCCAGGCATGTGCAGATGATCACATCCTCATCGCAGCTCCCGGATATACCACGGATCAACCTATGTCTTTGATGGAAAGGATGTCCAACTAAACGTTTATCGCCACACCACACCTCCCTACATCAGGACCTCCCTCAGAGTCAACTCCCCAAAGAATCGAGCCGACGAATGGAGCATTATCATGGAGGCAATGACACCCAAGAGCAGGGCTGGGACAAGGCCATTTGGTGCCCAGGGCGAAGATGGCAAACTGCGCCCCCCCCCCCCCCCCCCCCCCCCCGTTTTTAAGAAAGAATCAATGTTGTTTCAAAACAAGAATATACTTAAAGCAATAGAACAAAGGACTGTGGGACTTTGAAAGTCACAGACACTATAAAGTTCCCCCCCATCATCATGTGCCAGTATAAAGTCCCCCCCATCATCATGTGCCAGTTTTGTAATAAGCCCCCCCAATGTGCCAGTAACACTATTGTAAAAAAAAAAAAAAAAAAAAACACTTATACTTACCTAAGTGTCAGCGATGCGATGCAGCCTCTTCCTGTGTCCCACGCTGTAATGTAAGGCTCAGGCGGCACGATGACGTCATTGCGCCGGCCTCTGATAGGCTGCCGGCCTAGTGCCTGCAGCCAGGGGCGTACATAAAAATCACTGGGCCCCATAGCAGGAATCTAAATTGGGCCCCCATTCCCCTTTTATAGCCCCTCCCTTTGTTCCTTGAACTATTCTTGCTGCTGCGTTTTATAATTTATGCCATCAGGGCCGGAATGGGATTACAAAACAGCCCTGGCACACAAAAGAGGTATAATAGATGCAGATGTATATTATATACAGCAGTGTACAGTTATGTGAGGTACGCGGTATAACAGATGCAGTGTGTACAGGTATATAGTATATTCCCTAGTGTTCTGATATGTGAGGTACAGGGTATAATAGATGCAGTGTGTACAGGTATATAGTATATACAGCAGTGTACTGATATGTGAGGTACGGGGTATAATATATGCAGTGTATACAGTATATACAGTAGTGTAATATGTGAGGTACGAGGTATAATAGATGCAGTGTGTACAGGTATATAGTAAATACAGCAGTGTATTGACACCTCGTACCTCACATATCAGTACACTGCTGTATATACTATATATCTGTACACACTGCATCTATTATACCTCGTACCTCACATATATAGTATATACAGAAGTGTACTGATATCTGTACACACAGCATCTATTATACCTCATACCTCACATATCAGTGCACTGCGGTATATACTATATATCTGTACATATTGCATGTATAATACTGTGTAATATATGCAGTGTGTGTGCATGTATGTGTGTGTATATATATATATATATATATATATATACAGAGCAGTGTATTGATGTGACACATAGAAGGTATAATACTGTAGATGCAGTGTTTATAGAAATATGTGGTCAGTTATGCATTATAGTCACTGTGAGGTACATGAGGTAGTGGTAACTGTCTGAAGTAGTATACATGAGTGAGCAATGAGTAAAAACAGGGCATGGAGGGGGGGGGGGTAAATGATGAAAAGTGGAGGACCTCCTCTTACCTCTCCATTCCAGTCTGTATGGATCAATACAGAGCTGCTTGTGAACTTTTAATACTTGCTGTTAGGGGTTGAAGGACCTGTGATGATGTCATCACAGGTCCTGGCAGATGTACCTTTGAAACCTAGGAACTACACCATTTTTGGTGCAGTTCCTTTGCTAGATTCTGCAGGACCTGTGATGTTGAAGATGATGTCATCACAGGTCCTGGCAGATGCATTGTTCTAACCTGGGAACTACACTTTACACTGTGCAGTTCCCTTACAGGACCTGTGATGACATCATCAAAGGTCCTTTAGCTTTAGAAAGGTAAACAGGAGTAATTAGGGGGCGGGGCCTCTCCTCCACTTCGGTGCCTGCCTGCAGCCTATCAGAGGAAAGGGAAGGGACACGCCTCTCCCTCCCCTGCACCTCCGCTGGCACAGACAGTTTACAATGGAGATGAGCGCAATGGAAGCGCTCATCTCCCTGTGCCCGGCGGCGGCTGCTCACTTGGGGGGGGGGGTCATTTTAGTTGGGGGGGCACCTGGGGGGGCACAGCATGATGTAGGGGGGGCCGTGGCCCCCTCTGGCCCCCCCTGGCGACGCCACTGCTGCTGGCACTTCACCTGCGCCCCCCTCCTGTCCGCAAATGGTAGCGCCCAGGGCACCCGCTCCTTCGGCCCCTGCCTTGTACCGGCCCTGCCCAAGAGCACCACAATCGACGAGGGCAAGCTGAGGAAACCGAAGATTCAGCAAGAGATTCAAAGAACATAGGGGACATATTACAGAGAGGAGGGAACTGTCGTGGAAATTTTTATTAGCATAGGATGACTATAGTGGACTTTCTTTTTAGCTTAGAAATGTTATGTAGGTTTATTTTGTATATGCCTTCCTGTGTAGGGTCTGACCGGATTACGGTTATGAGAGCGTCATTGGGTCAGGTTGTTTCAAGGGAAAATCTATAGATCAGCACTCGGGTTCCTACTCCCCCATGTGAAAGCCGCCACCGTTGGTTTGAGGGAGATCTAATGGCTGCTGGCTCTGAGAGCAATGTTCTTAGTGAAAGCTGCCAGTGGGTCCTCATCAGCAACGGTGGGGTATAGCACGCTGATGCCGGTCTCACTGAACGATGGGGGCCCCAACATGAAATATTAGTTGGTGGGACTGGTGTCTATGCGAATGCTATATCACCTTGCTTGGTCGACTCTGTTTTAAAAGACCTTCCTCGGGGACTGATCCCCCCCTTTCGGAACCATGTCTAACAGAGCTTCACTTTGGGTCAGTAGGATATTCGTACCAGATTAAATGGATGTTGTCCGATTAGGGCCATATCTGTTTAAGAAAAAGGCTAATTCATTTGGAAGCATTTGTGCATGTTCTGGGTGTGGTAGTGAATGGTGAGCATGTTTGAGCTCCACCCACCGGCACTCTCGGGAAATGTGCGAATGTGTACCTTCCAGTTCTAAAAAGTATTTGTATTGGTCAAGGCATGAGGTGGATTGTACCTGCCTATCTGTAATATTACTGGGCAGCCATGTGCCATGGAGGGCGGGGTTAGCCCAGTAAAAGGTCTAACCCGAACATCCTATCCATGTGTAGAGCTTGCATGCCTTATGTTTTGTATGTTTTGTGTTTTTTCTTACTTTTCTTTCTTCTCTCTTTTCCACCATGCAGGAGATTTTTTCCTACTATGTGCTGAATTACACAGAAGTTTTTTTTTTTATCTCCTTCATAGTCTTTAGTGTCTTCATGTGTCACACATATATATATAAAAAATAAAATAAAAATAACAGCAGCACAGTGACAAATAGGTTTGGGTGCAAATCCTGTGGAAAGGTGGACAACCTTTTATCAAGTAGAGTATATCCAAAGAGAAGGCAGCACTCCAACTGTGGTGAAAGGTGATGACCCGTTTATTCCCTGGCAACGTTTCAGCCCACACAATGGGGCCTTTGTCAAGCATTACAATAGTGTCCCACATGGGTATATATACCCGAATTAAGTCATGTGATAAGGGTGAACAGTCCCAAGTGATTACATCCATTCAAAGTCCCAAATGATTACAACATAAGTTTACAAAGTCAAATATAACACAATCAATATACAGGGAGTGCAGAATTATTGGGCAAATGAGTATTTTGACCACATCATCCTCTTTATGCATGTTGTCTTACTCCAAGCTGTATAGGCTCGAAAGCCTACTACCAATTAAGCATATTAGGTGATGTGCATCTCTGTAATGAGAAGGGGTGTGGTCTAATGACATCAACACCCTATATTAGGTGTGCATAATTATTAGGCAACTTCCTTTCCTTTGGCAAAATGGGTCAAAAGAAGGACTTGACAGGCTCAGAAAAGTCAAAAATAGTGAGATATCTTGCAGAGGGATGCAGCACTCTTAAAATTGCAAAGCTTCTGAAGCGTGATCATCGAACAATCAAGCGTTTCATTCAAAATAGTCAACAGGGTCGCAAGAAGCATGTGGAAAAACCAAGGCGCAAAATAACTGCCCATGAACTGAGAAAAGTCAAGCGTGCAGCTGCCAAGATGCCACTTGCCACCAGTTTGGCCATATTTCAGAGCTGCAACATCACTGGAGTGCCCAAAAGCACAAGGTGTGCAATACTCAGAGACATGGCCAAGGTAAGAAAGGCTGAAAGACGACCACCACTGAACAAGACACACAAGCTGAAACGTCAAGACTGGGCCAAGAAATATCTCAAGACTGATTTTTCTAAGGTTTTATGGACTGATGAAATGAGAGTGAGTCTTGATGGGCCAGATGGATGGGCCCGTGGCTGGATTGGTAAAGGGCAGAGAGCTCCAGTCCGACTCAGACGCCAGCAAGGTGGAGGTGGAGTACTGGTTTGGGCTGGTATCATCAAAGATGAGCTTGTGGGGCCTTTTCGGGTTGAGGATGGAGTCAAGCTCAACTCCCAGTCCTACTGCCAGTTTCTGGAAGACACCTTCTTCAAGCAGTGGTACAGGAAGAAGTCTGCATCCTTCAAGAAAAACATGATTTTCATGCAGGACAATGCTCCATCACACGCGTCCAAGTACTCCACAGCGTGGCTGGCAAGAAAGGGTATAAAAGAAGAAAATCTAATGACATGGCCTCCTTGTTCACCTGATCTGAACCCCATTGAGAACCTGTGGTACATCATCAAATGTGAGATTTACAAGGAGGGAAAACAGTACACCTCTCTGAACAGTGTCTGGGAGGCTGTGGTTGCTGCTGCACGCAATGTTGATGGTGAACAGATCAAAACACTGACAGAATCCATGGATGGCAGGCTTTTGAGTGTCCTTGCAAAGAAAGGTGGCTATATTGGTCACTGATTTGTTTTTGTTTTGTTTTTGAATGTCAGAAATGTATATTTGTGAATGTTGAGATGTTATATTGGTTTCACTGGTAAAAATAAATAATTAAAATGGGTATATATTAGTTTTTTGTTAAGTTGCCTAATAATTATGCACAGTAATAGTCACCTGCACACACAAATATCCCCCTAAAATAGCTAAAACTAAAAACAAACTAAAAACTACTTCCAAAAATATTCAGCTTTGATATTAATGAGTTTTTTGGGTTCATTGAGAACATGGTTGTTGTTCAATAATAAAATTAATCCTCAAAAATACAACTTGCCTAATAATTCTGCACTCCCTGTAGTGCGTGCATGATTACATAGAATAATCACAGTGTTTCCATGATTGCAATTGCATTTTTTTTTTTAAATACATGATATCAATCTATATATACATAGATAATATAAAGTGCCAGTGCATACAGCATGTGAAGAGTTAAAAACAAGATAGGCCCAGCTGCTCTCACACAGCTGACCTACAATAGACATAAGAGAATATCAAAACCAGCATACCATTGGTGGCTCAGCGTGTCAGCATGGAATCGGCATGAAGACGGCGTTCCCCTGCAGCAACTGCGCAGGTGCGAAGTCAGATGAATCTCTCACCTGCCACGGACGCAGCGGCGTCCCACCCCAGCTCCGCCCCCAAAGCTTGAGGACGTGCTGACGAGTGAACACCATCTACGTCAGAGGGAGAGGGCGAGTCACCTGACCAGGGCCCGACCAATGCTAAGCAGGGGTGTGCCAGTCGCCGTGGAAACCACATAGTTGATGTTGTCCAAATGGAGAAAACACTGCATTAACAAAGAACTACAATAACAAAAAGCAAAACATCAGTGGGAACATCTATAAGTAATCAGTAGACAAATGGTGTATATAGAGAGGCAGGACTTACATGCGATGCCCCAAAGGCGCCCAGGGGCTTCCAGTGAAGGGGCCCCGTGACACTCCATGGTCAGGTGCCGCCCCCCACGTCAATGTGGAGCGGCACATCACCACCTGAAGCAACATATGTATCCCACCTATTTCTACATGGTTAATGAAGCAGTACAGGACCAAACAACTTGAAAGGGACCGGATTCAGTGGTATCACAGGTGTAGCACAGGACCAACCATCCCTGTCGGGATCATTAATCACATGCTGACTTGTCTACAGGTGACACGGCACGTTGGTGTCCCATCCCTGCAGGCAAACATCCAAACACCCCCCACATCTGAGCCAGTCGCAAGATAGCAAGTCACCAAGGATCGTATGGTTCCCAAGAAAATAAAATATGCAAAAAGCCAAATACAAAACAGATGTATCCACTGATGTCTGTTCAGTTGACAACGATGAAGAATAATGTAGCCAGACCATGCTGACACCAAGAACCTCCTCTGGTATGCTGGGCAAATTTGGCAAAGGACATCAATCTGCTCTGGGTTGATGTTCTTATTCTGCTCTGGGTTGATGTTCTTCTGAACTGTCTGGTTATATGATTATGCAATAGTGTCTGTCATTGCTTTCTACAAACATGTAACATGTTTATTTTTTATCTTTTATTTTAGATTGAAGTTCTTACAAAGATGTAGCAGGTCTACTTTCATCTGGGGGAAATGGCATAAAGCATTTCAACCTTGATCTCAGTGGTACAGTATATGCCATCTCTCTGACTCTAACCTAATACAATGTTTTCCACACGTACTGTATACTGGTAAGGTGACTCATGATTTGCAGCAAATCACTTCAGAGCTGCGGCCAGCAAAGAACTGCTCTGAATGTCAGGAGAATTTGGTGGGAGGGAAGCATTATGATTTGTAATAAATGACTTCTGTACATAAATAGTAAGAAACAAAGCAGGACACGGTGAAGGACGCCTTAGTTCTATGTAAGAACTTAGCTACCATCAGATTAATGTCTCACTGGTAAGTACAGTACCAGGGTAATGTATTTTTATAATTATATAATGATAATGTTGCACACAGGTCAATGATTTGTAATAAATAAAATAAGATTTTAGAATGGGAGCCATGGTCAGCGTGCTAATATATAGAAACCACTAGATCCGATAGCAAAAGTTGGAATGGGGCACTGTCACTACCAGAGCTTTGAGACGTTCTCACAGCTCTGTTCTCCACCCCTGTGATGATGTCACTACCAGAGCTTGGAGGAGTTCTCACTGCTCTGGTTCTCCGCCCCTGGGATGAGGTCATTACTTTCTGTTTCCTTCCTCCCAGCTGTTCCTCCTATGTTTGATTTCTCTGCCTTTAAATCACCCCTCCTCCTTTGTAGAGTGTGGATTATATTTCTCATTTGAGTTGTAGCTCTTGCTTGAGTATCTTCACTTGCAAGCTATCATTTCACTGGACCTGTGTTCTGCTGCAGCAAGTACTCCGGATATTGCCACCTGTCTTTGGATCCGTCTTCTCTGCTGCTGCAGCTCCTTCAGCTAAGTGTGCAGACATTGTAGTGTATCTGTTTATTTTTCTGACCGGATCCAAGGCGACCACGGTTCCCTCCATATACTGAGCAGGGCACCGGTGGCCGTGCCCCTTCCACTATTGTAGGGGTTACAGTGGTCATCAGTCTTAGGTACGCGGGCATGCCTCGTTCCACCATTAGGATCTGGGTATGTGCTTAGCAGCATAGGGAGAGCTTTGAGGGTCTGACAGGGGTCACCCTTTATCCTCCCTAGTTTGGGTCCGGTCAGTAGCTATATTCACTGTGTATGCTCTAGTCGCTCACATACAGCCGTGACATTATAATCCACCAAAACCGTCTTTTTTGACATGGATCCGCTTTCTGGCCTGGTTGACCGCATGCAGGGTCTTTCTTTGGAGGTAGCGGATCTCCGTCAATCTATGACTCAGCTTCAAGCATTGGGCTCTGCTCCGGCCCATGGAGTCTGTTGCGAGCCAAAGGTCTCACTTCCGGAAACGTTCTCCGGGGGCAGTGAGAATTTTGTTCGCTTCAGAGAGGCATGCAAACTCCATTTTTGCTTGTGTCCCCATTCCTCTGGTAATGAAGAGCAGAGGGTGAGGATTGCCATCTCCCTGCTCAGGGGTAATGCTCAGACTTGGGCTTTTTCGCTGCCATCAGGGGATCCCTCCCTTCGATCCGTGGAAAGATTTTTTGTGGCCCTGGGGCAGATATATGATGACCCGGATCGTGTTGCGCTGGCCGAATCTAACTTATGTGTTTTATGCCAGAATAAACTGTCTGCGGAGCTTTATTGTTCTGAATTTCGGAGATGTGCAGCTGATTCAGGTTGGAATGATGCTGCACTCCGGAGTCAGTTCTGTCATGGTCTCTCAGAGAGATTGAAAGATGCGTTTGCTTTCCATGAGAGACCAACGTCCTTAGAGTCTGCCATGTCATTGGCGGTACGCCTTGACAGGCGTCTAAGAGAAAGAAACGAGACCTCTCTGTCCAGCCATTGTCAGTCTAGGGGCAGTGGTGCGGACTCATTCAGTGTGCAAGGGCCTCGTCCTGTCTCGGTCCCCTCTAAGGAGGAGCCCATGCGGCTAGGTCGACTTGCCCCTGATAAAAGAGGATTTAGTCCTCAGAGTATGGTGTGTTTTTGTTGTGGGGGCATAGGTCATTTGGCAAATGTTTGTCCGTCTAGGAGATTCTTGAACTGTACTAAGAGCGATAATAAGAGAAAAACCTCAAAAGGTAGATCATCAAACTCTGCTTCATCTGCTACTTTGGGCAAAGTTGATGTAGGAATTGATACTTTTCCTCTGACCTGCAGTTCCCATTTTCTCCTGTCTGCCAGGGTGGCGCTAGAGAGCAAAGTCATTTCTTGTGAGATTTTTGTCGATAGTGGAGCGGCCGTCAATCTTATTGACACTCAATTTGTAGCCTTGCATGGTTTTCAGGTTTGCACATTAGAAAAGGATATACCTGTTTTTGCTATTGACTCTGCTCCACTCTCACAGAGATCTCTGAAGGGCATTGTTCACAATATCCGGTTGGCTGTGGGTGACACTCATGTGGAGGATATATCTTGTTTTGTCCTTAACGGATTACCTTCTCCTCTAGTTTTGGGGTTACCCTGGCTCACTAGACATAACCCCACTATTGATTGGCAAGGAAGGCAAATAAATAAGTGGAGTGACTTTTGTAGAGAGAATTGTCTCACAGCGACTTTTGCAGAGGTGTCTACTAAAACTGTGCCATCATTTCTCTCTGATTTCTCGGACGTGTTTTCCGAGAGCAGTGTTCAGGAGCTACCTCCTCACCGGGAGTTTGACTGTCCCATTAACCTCATTCCCGGCGCCAAGCTGCCAAAAGCACGCCTCTACAATCTCTCACAACCGGAAAGAATCGCAATGCAAACCTATATCTCCGAGAGTCTCGATAAGGGGCATATTCGTCCCTCAAAATCACCTGTTGCCGCTGTTTTATTTTTTGTTAAAAAGAAAGATGGCTCTCTGAGACCTTGCCTAGATTTTAGGGAGTTGAACTGTATCACGATTCGCGATCCCTATCCCCTTCCTCTGATCCCGGACCTCTTCAACCAAATTGTTGGGGCCAAGGTTTTTGCCAAATTGGATTTGAGAGGCGCGTACAACCTGGTCAGGGTCAGAGAGGGGGATGAATGGAAAACGGCCTTTAATACCCCTAACGGGCATTTCGAGAATCTCGTTATGCCTTTCGGCCTGATGAATGCTCCGGCCGTCTTTCAGCATTTTGTTAATAGTATTTTCTATCATTTAATGGGGAAATTTGTATTGGTGTATCTTGATGATATTTTGATTTTTTCCCCTGATGTTCAGACCCATCAGGATCATCTTTTTCAGGTTCTGCAGATTCTGCGGGAAAATAAATTGTACGCCAAGCTGGAGAAATGTGTTTTTATGGTATCAGAGATTCAATTTCTGGGTTTTCTCCTCTCTGCTTCTGGTTTTCGCATGGATCCGGAGAAGGTCCGTGCTGTACTTGAGTGGGAGCTTCCTGAGAATCAGAAGGCATTGATGCGCTTTCTGGGTTTTGCGAACTATTACAGAAAGTTCATTTTGAATTATTCCTCTGTTGTCAAACCCCTCACTGACATGACAAAAAAGGGGGCGGATTTTTCCTCTTGGTCGGAGGAGGCGCTTGCAGCCTTTTCTAAGATTAAAGAGAGTTTTGCGTCTGCTCCCGTCTTGGTGCATCCCGATGTTTCCTTACCTTTTATTGTTGAGGTGGATGCTTCCGAGGTGGGTGTGGGTGCGGTTTTGTCCCAGGGCCCTTCTCCTGCCAAATGGCGACCCTGTGCCTTTTTCTCTAAAAAACTCTCCCCGGCAGAGAAAAACTATGATGTGGGAGATAGGGAGTTGTTGGCCATCAAGTTGGTTTTCGAGGAATGGCGCCATTGGTTGGAGGGGGCCAGGCACCCTATCACCGTTCTTACTGACCATAAGAATCTGGCATACTTGGAGTCGGCCAGGCGTATGAATCCAAGACAGGCCAGATGGTCTCTGTTCTTCTCCAGATTCAATTTTGTCGTTACATTCCGCCCTGGGATCAAAAATGTGAAGGCTGATGCTCTCTCTCGCTGTTTTCCGGGAGGAGGAAACTCCGAGGACCCGGGTCCCATTTTGGCGGGGGGGGGGGGGGGTAGTTGTTTCTGCTCTGTATCCTGATTTGGAGGCCGAGGTCCAGGCTGCCCAGACTGAGGCACCTGCCCGTTGTCCTTCTGGGAAGTTGTTTGTGCCTCCTGAGCTACGTCACAAACTCTTCAAGGAGCATCATGATGCTGTTCTTGCTGGTCACCCCGGGAGTAGAGCCACGGTAGATCTCATTGCTCGGAGATTTTGTTGGCCGGCTCTTCGTAAGTCGGTGGAGGGTTTTGTGGCTGCTTGTGAGACGTGCGCTCGCGCTAAGGTCTATCGTTCACGGCCTTCAGGTTCCCTTCTCCCGTTACCCATACCGTCTCGTCCTTGGACACACCTGTCCATGGATTTTATCACGGATCTTCCTCGTTCCTCAGGGAAGTCGGTGATCCTGGTGGTGGTGGACCGTTTTAGCAAGATGGCTCATTTCGTACCTTTCCCTGGTTTACCCAATGCTAAAACGTTGGCGCAAGCTTTTGTAGACCATATTGTTAAATTGCATGGCATTCCCTCTGATATTGTTTCCGATAGAGGCACGCAGTTTGTGTCCAGATTCTGGAAGGATTTCTGTTCTCGCCTGGGGGTTCGGCTGTCCTTCTCTTCTGCTTTTCACCCGCAGTCGAATGGTCAGACTGAGCGCCTCAATCAGAATCTGGAGACATATTTGCGCTGTTTTGTGGCAGAGAACCAGGAGGATTGGTGTTCATTTCTCCCTCTTGCTGAGTTTGCTCTGAACAACCGTCGTCAGGAATCTTCTGATAAGTCACCATTCTTTGGTGCATATGGGTTCCATCCGCAGTTTGGGACATTCTGGTTTACCTGAGGAGGAGAGATTTTCCTCGTCTTTGTCTACCATTTGGCAAAAGATTCAGAGTAATCTTAGAAAGATGAGTGAGAAGTATAAGCGTGTGGCTGATAAGAGACGTGTGCCTGGTCCGGACCTGAATGTGGGTGATCTGGTGTGGTTGTCTACAAGAAATATTAAATTGAAGGCTCCCTCCTGGAAATTGGGTCCCAAGTTTATTGGGCCTTATAAAATCTTGTCAGTCATCAATCCTGTTGCCTTCCGTCTTGATCTCCCACGGGTTTGGAAGATACATAATGTATTTCACAGATCTCTCTTAAAACCATATGTCCAGCCCATGGTACCCTCCTCTTTGCCTCCTCCTCCGATTTTGGTTGATGGCAATCTGGAGTTTGAGGTTTCCAGAATTGTGGACTCTCGCATTGTCCGCAGTTCTCTTCAGTACCTCGTTCATTGGAAGAGTTATGGTCCTGAGGAGAGGATGTGGGTTCCGGTGTCGGACATTAACCCCTTAAGGACCAGGCTCATTTTCACCTTAAGGACCAGGCCATTTTTTGGAAATCTGACCAGTGTCACTTTAAGTGCTAATAACTTTAAAACGCTTTGACTTTTCCAGGCCATTCTGAGATTGTTTTTTCGTCACATATTGTACTTCATGACACTGGTAAAATGAAGTCAAAAAAATTATTTTTTTTTTGCACAAAAAAATACCTAATTTACCAAAAATTTGGAAAAATTAGCAAATTTCAAAGTTTCAGTTTCTCTACTTCTGTAATACATAGTAATACCCCAAAAAATTGTGATGACTTTACATTCCCCATATGTCTACTTCATGTTTGAATTATTTTGGGAATGATATTTTATTTTTTGGGGATGTTATAAGGCTTAGAAGTTTAGAAGCAAATCTTGAAATTTTTCAGAAATTTACAAAAACTCAATTTTTAGGGACCAGTTCAGGTCTGAAGTCGATTTGCGAGGCTTACATAATAGAAACCACCCAAAAATGACCCCATCTAAGAAACTACACCCCTCAAGGTATTCAAAACTGATTTTGCATACATTATTAACCCTTTAGGTGTTGCACAAGAGTTATTGGCAAATGGGGAGGAAATTAGAGAATTAAATTTTTTTGTCAAATTTTTCATTTTAACCCATTTTTTCCACTAACAAAGCAAGGGTTAACAGCCAAACAAGATTGTATCTTTATTGCCCTGACTCTGCCGTTTACAGAAACACCCAATATGTGTCCGTAAACTACTGTACGGCCACACAGCGGGGTGTAGAGTGAAAGGTGCGCCGTATGGTTTTTGGAAGGCTGATTTTTATGGACTGGTTTTTTGACACCATGTCCCATTTGAAGCCCCCTGATGCACCCCTAGAGGAGAAACTCCCTAAAAGTGACCCCATCTAAGAAACTACACCCCTCAAGGTATTCAAAACTGATTTTACATACGTCGTTAACCCTTTAGGTGTTGCACAAGAGTTATTGGCAAATGGGGATGAAATTTGAGAATTTCATTTTTTTGCCTAATTTTCAATTTTAACCCATTTTTTCCACTAACAAAGCAAGGGTTAACAGCCAAACAAGACTGTATCTTTATTGCCCTGACTCTGCTGTTTACAGAAACACCCCATATGTGGCCGTAAACTACTGTACTGGCACACAGCGTGGCGCAGAGTGAAAGGTGCGCCGTTTGGTTTTTGGAAGGCTGATTTTGCTGGACTGTTTTTTTGACACCATGTCCCATTTGAAGCCCCCCTGATGCACCCCTAGAGTAGAAACTACATAAAAGTGACCCCATCTAAGAAACTACACCCTTCAAGGTATTCAAAACTGATTTTACAAACGTTGTTAACCCTTTAGGTGTTGCACAAGATTTAATGGAAAATAGAGACACAATTTCAAAATTTCAAATTTTTGGCAGATTTTCCATTTTAATATTTTTTTTTCCAGTTACAAAGCAAGGGTTAACAGCCAAACAAAACTCATTATTTATGGCCCTGATTCTGTAGTTTACAGAAACACCCCATATGTGGTCGTAAACAGCTGTACGGGCACACGGCAGGGCGCAGAAGGAAAGGAATGCCATACGGTTTTTGGAAGGCAGATTTTGCTGGACTGGTTTTTTTGACACCATGTCCCATTTGAAGCCCCCCTGATGCACCCCTAGAGTGGAAACTCCAAAAAAGTGACTCCATTTTAGAAACTACGGGGTAGGGTGGCAGTTTTGTTGGTACTAGTTTAGGGTACATATGATTTTTGGTTGCTCTATATTACACTTTTTGTGCAGCAAGGTAACAAGAAATAGCTTTTTTGGCACGTTTTTTTTTTGTTATTTACAACATTCATCTGACAGGTTAGATCATGTGGTAATTTTATAGAGCAGGTTGTCACGGACGCGGCGATACCTAATATGTATACATTTTTTTTATTTATGTAAGTTTTATACAATAACTTCATTTTTAAAACGCAAAAAATGTTTTAGTGTCTCCATAGTCTAAGAGCCATAGTTTTTTCAGTTTTTGGGCGATTATCTTGAGTAGGGTCTCATTTTTTGCGGGATGAGATGACGGTTTGATTGGCACTATTTTGGGGTGCATATGACTTTTTGATCGCTTGCTATTACACTTTTTGTGATGTAAGATGGCAAAAAATGGCTTTTTTTACACTGTTTTTATTTTCATTTTTTTACGGTGGTCATCTGAGGGGTTAGGTCATGTGATATTTTTATAGAGCCGGTCGATACGGACGCGGCCATACCTAATATGTATGCTTTTTTTTTATTTATGTAAGTTTTACACAATGATTTCATTTTTGAAACAAAAAAAAATCATGTTTTAGTGTTTCCATAGTCTAAGAGCCATAGTTTTTTCAGTTTTTGGGCGATTATCTTGGGTAGGGTATGATTTTTGCGGGATGAGATGACTGTTTGATTGTTACAATTTTCGCGTACATGCGACTTTTTTGATCACTTTTATTACCTTTTTTGGGAAGTAAGGTGGGCAAAATTTCAATTTTCTCATAGTTTTTATTTTTTTATTTTTATGGCGTTCACCGTGCGGGGAAAGTAACATGACCATTTTATAGATCAGGTCGTTACGGACGCGGTGATACCTAATATGTGTAGTTTATTTTATTTTTTTAATTTTTATTCAGTGATAAATGTTTTTTTTTTTTATCTTAACTTTTTTCACTTTTTTTTTACATTTTTTTGACCCAGACCCGCTTGGTTCTTGAAGATCCAGTGGGTCTGATGTCTGTATAATACAGTACAGTACAATATATATTGTTCTGTACTGTATTTTACTTACACTGAACAGATCTATGCTTTCAGCATAGATCTGTTCAGCACCATGGACAGCCGCGTCCTGTTGCCATGGGAACCCTCCCCGTCTGGTCAGAACTTCGCAGACGGGGAAGGGTAAGCACGGGGCTGAGGGGGGCTCTCTCCCTCTCCATCGGGGGGCTGCAAAGGCACAGCAGCCCCCCGATGGAGAGGGAGGGAGCTCCCTGACCGATGACAGTTAACTTTTTCCATACAGCGGTCCGTACGGACCGCGGTATGGAAAGGGTTAAACGGCTGACATCTGCACAGATGTCAGCCGTTTATACCAGGGTGCCAGCAATGTGCTGGCACCCTGGTATACCCACTAGAAGCCAACGATCGTTCATGGGGAGGCGGGCGGGGGATCGCGATCCCGCCTGCCGCACCGCCCGCCTCCCGCAACGCCCCCACCGCATGCGACACCCCCCCCGCACCACCCGCCGGCATCAAATCATGCAGGGGTGCAGGGGGGGTGAAAAATATAGATTTTAGCCACTCTAAAGTTTCTGATCGCCGCGGTCAGGGACCGCGGGGATCAGAAACTGCAAAAAGCGCAGCAAACCGCAGGTCTGAATTGACCTGCGGTTTGCTGCGATCGCCGACACGGGGGGGTCACATGACCCCCCCTGGCGTTGTCACAGGATGCCGGCTGAAGGATTTCAGCCGAAATCCCGTTCCGTTTAACCCCTCGGGCGCCGGAATACAGATTTTAAGTCAGGACGTACCGGTACGTCCTGTGTCCTTAAGGACTCGGGAAATAGGGCGTACCGGTACGTCCTATGTCCTTAAGGGGTTAAAGCCACTCGCCTCATCAGGGCATTTCATATGGGTCCTGGGTGTCCGGAGTCCACCCGTAGAGGGGGGGGTACTGTCACTACCAGAGCTTCGAGACGTTCTCACAGCTCTGTTCTCCACCCCTGTGATGATGTCACTACCAGAGCTTGGAGGAGTTCTCACTGCTCTGGTTCTCCACCCCTGGGATGAGGTCATTACTTTCTGTTTCCTTCCTCCCAGCTGTTCCTCCTATGTTTGATTTCTCTGCCTTTAAATCACCCCTCCTCCTTTGTAGAGTGTGGATTATATTTCTCATTTGAGTTGTAGCTCTTGCTTGAGTATCTTCACTTGTAAGCTATCATTTCACTGGACCTGTGTTCTGCTGCAGCAAGTACTCCGGATATTGCCACCTGTCTTTGCATCCGTCTTCTCTGCTGCTGCAGCTCCTTCAGCTAAGTGTGCAGACATTGTAGTGTATCTGTTTGTTTTTCTGACCGGATCCGAGGCGACCACGGTTCCCTCCATATACTGAGCAGGGCACCGGTGGCCGTGCCCCTTCCACTATTGTAGGGGTTACAGTGGTCATCAGTCTTAGGTACGCGGGCATGCCTCGTTCCACCATTAGGATCTGGGTATGTGCTTAGCAGCATAGGGAGAGCTTTGAGGGTCTGACAGGGGTCACCCTTTATCCTCCCTAGTTTGGGTCCGGTCAGTAACTATATTCACTGTGTATGCTCTAGTCGCTCACATACAGCCGTGACAGGCACCTCTCCACCAACACCATCAAGAGGGTACAAATATCAGAGCATAAATAATATGACTTTTTTTTGTGTCCCCTATGTCTTTTCTGTCTCTTATTGTTAACATTCACTTATCCCTCTTTCTAACATGGTTCCCATAATCCACATTGGATCATAATCATGGTCATGTTGTGTTTTTTCACTTGAACACAACATGTGAATACAACCTTACTGCACTGAGGGAAGATGGTGTACTCTGGTAGTTACTCCAATGATGGCCAGTATCTCACACACCACACTGGAATTCATCCATATTATGAGTGGAAAACAGATGTTGTTCTACTAGGCTGTGAAAAAATGAGAAAAAAGCACATCCTAAAGGATGGCACATTTATGGCATATCCACAAGATATGCCATTAATGCCCAGCAGGTTCCTGTCCCACCTCTGAGACTGTCTAATCTCCAAAATGGAGTCTGTCCCACCCATCTGGGAACGGAGAGGTAAGTGCGCATTCTGAAAATAGCCGCACTTCTGAAAATAGCCTATTATCCTGCAACGTTGATCCAGAGGAAGGCAGAGGCCAATTTTCTTCACCACAGGGAAATAATGAATTCCCGAGTCTATATTAGGCAATCAGAATAAATCTCTGGATCAGCAATCCTTCTACAGAAATCTAGTAACCATCACTTGTAACAGCTCAAGAAAGTCGTCCAGACCCCTCTCTAATGCCTTCAATTAGTTCATCATTACAACTTCCTTTGGCAGAGAGCTTCATAGTTTCATTGCTTTTGATTGATTGAAATCTGAGGAATGTGGAGATCAAGTCATTACCTTAAAGGGCTGGGCATCTGTCAGCAGATTTGTACCTATGACACTGTCTGACCTGTTACATATGCATTTGGCAGCTAAAGACATCTGTGTTTGTCCCATGTTCATATGTGGCCACATCGCTGAGAAAAATAAAGTTTTAATGTAGTTGCAGTTGCAGAGAGAGCTGAGCCTCCGTTGCTCCAAGAGGCTCATTTGCATATATTAAAACATCATTTTTCTCAGCAATGCGGGCACATATGAACATGGGACCAACACAGATGCTTTCAGCTGCCAAGTGCACATGTAACAGGTCAGCCAGTTTCATAGGTACAAAACTGCTTACAGATGCCCTTTATACTCTTTATTGTGTTCTGCAAACCATTCTTGTACAATTTTATCAGTGTTGCATAGTGAATTATCCTGCTAAAAGAGGTCGCTGCCATTAGGGTTTACCATTACCATGAAGTGGTGAAAACGGTCTGGAACAATGTTAGGTAGGTGGTCCTTGTCAAAGTAACACCCATGTGATTGCCAGGACTCTAGGTTTCCCAGGAGAACATTGTTCAGAGCATTACACTGCCACTCTGACTTGTCTTCTTCCCATAGTGAGTCCTGGTGCCATCTCTTCCACAGGTAAGCCCCGTGCACATACCCTGCCTGCCAGTTAATCTGACCAGACCATCTTCTTCTCTTGTTACATGGCCTGGTTCTGATGCTCATGTGCCCACTTTATGCTATTTTGGAATTGGGCAGGTCCCGGAATGAACACACTGACTGGTCTGCGACTATGCAGCCCCATATGCAGGAAGCCATATTTCTAATAATGCTAGGGTGTTCATTACCTTGTCGTAGTTCACAGGTGCTCCTTCATTGGACCACTCACTGTATACCAGGAGCACCCTATAAGACCTGCTCTTTCGGAGTTGCTCTGAGCCCAGTCGTCTAGCCATTGAAATTTTGCCTTTGTCAAGGTTATGCACTGCATATGGGGTTGAGCACTTCCTGCTTTTTAATACCACGCCAATTTGTAGTTTGTACTTTGTCAAGGTTACTCACATCCATATCAATGTCATTTCCTTTACCCTTCACTGGTTTTAATGCTATGGCTGATTTTTGTGTAGATTCATAACTATGTAAAGTAGAACTTTTCTTCTCTGGCAAAGTTACAATTTTTAGCATGGAGGAGGGGTCTTACTGGCATAAAAGGAGTTAAAATATTGATGCATCTCTATTGTATGAAACAATGAGCCACATCATAATGGTTAAATGTCCTCTTTTTGTTACAATATTCTTTTAAAATGCTGTTTCCTATCTCATGCAGACTAATTTTGCTAGGAAATGAGATATGTAACACCATGAAACAATGACAGTAAAAACGCTGTAGGACAGGTAATTAATGCCCATCAATCGGTGGAGAACAGGGTGTGATTGCGTGAATAATAGCTATCAATCTACGTGTGTACATGTGCATCTAAAATACCAGAACGGAGATCAGCAGCAGCAGACTTGGAGAAAAGTAAATTACATAAAGCAGATATAGAGATCATCTGGACATGATATACGGTTAAGCACTGGTCTATATTTTGGGTTTATCCACTGACAACACATCCCTTATTCACTGGAGAGGGGGAAAGTGTCTAATTGCTTGGGCTCCAACAAACAAAAGGTACAGGAGAGTCCTCTATAAGAAAACAGTGATGGTGCGCATGCATGACCACAAGGGTTGCCAACCAGAATTTTTCTTTTTTCTGGACAACTTATCCCAAAATCACAGATGGACAACATTTTTTACGGACAAACTGGAAAACAGTAATGAATGGTAAAGATTATAAGGAATACATGTTTATAGCTCAATATTCTGATCAGAGCTTATTATCAGCATTTACTGTGAGCTGTGAAATGATGATAATTTCCACCAAAATAATCTAGTTAAATACCACCAGCCTTAAAAAAATCACGGGCACATCTATTTTTTTTTCACAGATCGAGGAAAAAAGTTGCCTATTTTTACGGACTGTCCAGAAATTTCTGGACGGCAACCCTGGTGACCACCACTCCATTTACTTCACTCACCAATATCTCCATGGTTCCCACTGACCAGTAAAAGGAGTGGCAGTCACTTTTGGGCAGCAACACACTATTTCTCTAATACCTACTTACAACCATGAATGAATCAAAAATCAAATACATGAGGCATCGCATTAAAAGAATCATCATATCCTATGAATCATATTCCTATTAAAGGTTCCACAAGGCTGCCATTTTAGGAAAATTATTCATTACCATGAAGCGTGAGAAAATTCAGCTTTCTGGCAAATCGAATTTTTCTTAAACTTCGGACAAAATTCCAGTTTGGATGCTTCGATACACTCAACACTAATGGACATGCATATCCCCCAGCATATAAATGGCAAACTATGTTGATTCTTTATGATCTATATATGCAATATTTAATGGTGGCACAACCTTGTTACCTGATATGCAAGATTAGACTGAAAGGGTTACAAAGCCATTTCTAAGGCTCTGGAAGTCAAACAACAGGGGAAGTCAGCATCCCCAAATGGAAAAAACATGGAGCAGTGATGACGCTTCCCAAGATCTGCGAGGCTGCCAAAATAACTGCAGGGGCGCAGTGACAACTCATCCAGGAAACCTCTACTATCCAAGAGGAACATGAATGTTCATCAGTCTTTTGCCAAAATACACTTGAATAATCCCCAAGTCATTTAGGGTATTGTTCTACAGACAGAGGAGCCAAAAGTGAAATTCTTCAGAAAACACAAATCCCACTATGTCTGACATAAACCAAGGACGTGATAAAAACATCAGCTCAACTGTGACAGTTTCTTTTTCCGTTTACGTTCTGTTTTTTTGCGTTTTGTATACAGGACCATTCATTTCAATGGATCCGCAAAAAAAAACGGAAGGTATGCTTTATCTTTCCGTATTTCCGTTTTTCCGTTCCGTTCAAAGATAGAACATGTTCTATTATTGTCCGCATAACGGACAAGGCTAGTACTGTTCTATCAGGGGCCAGATGTTCCGTTCCACAAAAACAGAATGCACACGGACGTCATCCGTATTTTTTTCAGATCCGTTTTTCGCGGACCGCAAAATACTGAAAAAGTCATACGGCCGTGTGCAAGAGGCCTAAAAGCTAGGGGTGAAGCAAGACAATGATCTTTCTGAATGTTCTCATCAAGTTTTGTGGGAAAATCTTGGATTTAACTAGTCAAAGTCCCCATTTTAACCCAATAGAGTAAGCCTGTCATGCAAAAAAAAAAAAAAAAACTTACTTTTTTTTCTGAACGTCAGCAGTTCTGCACAGAAGAATAAGAACTCCATCAGCAGTGTACAGCTTGATATCAAATTATAGAAAGTGTTTGGGTTCAATTATACAGTTGCTGTTCACATGAATGATCAGCGATTGAAACTGTGCTCCAAATACAAATACAGCAATAATCCAGAAACGGTGAGAGTTTTGTGCACAGTTTATTTATCTTCTGACAACAAGTAAAAATCATGGATCACACATCCACCTACCATGCATTGATCTAAGGCTTCTCGGCATCATTTATAAACGAGGCACTTTGTATACTTTTTGATCTAAAGGCATAAGCCCACACCAAGTCAAGGTGACCACTTTCGGGTGGGTCCCTAATCTAAAATGGAGCAGCGCCATAAGGGTTTATTCCTATTTGTTTTCATTTAGTTTCTGAGACCACATTGAGAGATAAGTTTTTAAGATCTGTTCAGATGGGGGCACTGCTGCACCGTGGCTGCCTGTGGACTGGTGTGACGCAGGAGGCTTAGTCTGACAAGTAGGGTATTGTAGGACTATTGGGATGATTTGCATGCAGGGGCGGTGTTGCGGCAGCAGTCGTCACTGTGTGGCGCTGCGCTTTTTTAGATTATGGACCTACTCAAAAAAAGTCACCAAAAGTAAAGCAAATAGCAGCACTCTTTAAATCCTAGATGAATCCCGGCCTAAGATACTCAGGGAATAAAGTAAAAAATAGTAGGCAGCATTCCGGTATGAAAAAAAAAGTGTACTCCTTTGTTCACCCATGCAACGTTTCAGCACATCACAATGGAGCCTTTGTCAAGCAATGACTATAGTGCTCAGTATATAATATAAAGATATGTCAACATGAGTGTACATAATTACATCGTGATTTCATAATGAAAATGGAAATTGACATTAAAGCACGATTTTGTATAAAATATACATGTGAAAAAGATAATAGGAAAAATTCCACGGCACATCCAAGGCGTAAAATAATATTAAGCTTTATTCACCAGACCGCGACGTTTCGATCCACCTCCTGGGATCTTTCTCAAGCATGTGAAAAAGATAGATATCCCATGTTTCAAACATACAACAGTCATCATTATTAGAAAATCTTTGAAACCAAAAGTAAAAAACAAATATGTGAAGGTGTACTAACCCATATTGTAAATTGAATTAATCAGTGTATCACACGTGAATATAATTAAAAACATATGATAGGCAGCTCACCCTTAATTGTAACTACCGTACATCCATTGCCTAACTTGGCGTTCCACAAGGAGTGCTGCCCATGCGTCAGCACTATGTCATTGTAGAGGGGAAGAGAAACTCCAATAAGGGATCCAAAAAGCACAATGCCCTTGCGCACGTACGTACGTCATACCATCTAGCCCAAGACAAAGATGGAGTATAGAGTATCTCCGACATTGACAGCGCATGCGTTAAGACACAGACTTTATAAGTGAAATAAAATGGAGCATAAATATAACACATTATGTGGTATAAATTATGATGAGCCTCGTGCGAATAAAGCAGAAAATGTACTGCCAATCAGGAATCCGTTTAAGGTTGGCACCTTTATCGTACAATTAGTATCTCTATTAGGATCTCTTTTTAATTAATCACCATAAATGTATTTTGCATTCACTTAAGTGTTTTTCTTTTATCTGTCTTCGGATCAAAGAAGCCTTTTAATTTGGTACATTATTGGAATAATGTAATTAGTCAGCACAGTAAGCCCTCGCAGCCTCCTCTGAATTCTCCACAGAGATGCCTTTGGAAAGCCGGGTCTACAGGTTGCTAAACAACCATATATGCCGGGTTAAGAATAATTGTACGGAGAAGAACCGTACGTGGTTCATGGAACATAGAAAACATTGTGTTGAAACATAATGTTTATGTTGACAAGAACATAAAGCAGATGAATGAGATAATCCAGCAAAACCGTACATTCTAAGCATTTTACGAGTCACGGGGGAGTTGAGTGACAATACTTCATACAGCGCATGAAGCTCTGGAGTACCGGAGATGGCCGTTTGTCATCAGCATGCACTGGCTTATTCTTTATAAGAGCAGCATTTTATCAGGTTATATTTATTCCATTCAATTATACATGATTAGTGTATCAGTGCTGTGATGCTGTGAAGGAGGGACATGACGGGCTTCAAGAACAATGCTAAATCAAGGGCAGCATTGTGCAGTTCATGTCAGGTCATGCATGGAAAAAAATAAATTATATATATATATATATATATATATTTGTAGTCTGAGCCCCACTGATTTGTACCTGTAACATGCAGATGATGACCCTAGCTAACCTTGACCTGAGGTGTGCCACGGTCACTATGGTCAGTATGCAATAAGGGGGCATACTCAAAGTAATACTGCTGAAAGGGGTATGGGAGGGTGTGGTGACTCAATCGTCCTGACGGGTGAGTGGGAGAACCAGAGGTGTTTAAATGTGCGCGGCTCCTCCTGCAAATCCGGCCAATAATTGGCCTCAAACTTGTAGTCTGAGCCCCACGTACCTGTAACATGCAGATGACGACCCTACCTAAACTTGACCTGAGGTGTGCCACGGTCACTGTGGTCAGTTTGCAATAAGGGGGCAAAAACCACTCAGTAGGAAAGGGGATACATTTATTTAAGTAGCAACTACAGCAGAAGCTTGGAGAATGCCTGTGCCATTTCCAGCTGTGGATCAGGTACATACCTAGCATAACACCCTGAACTCCACCTTCCCAACTGCTTAATGACGTGCACTGGAACACCATGCCAGGATGCCGCAGAAGCTTCCCCTATCCTGAAGGAATGCCCAGAATTTTGCTCGGGGTTGAGACCCCTGTTGGCTAGGAGGATGCGAACATGTTTAATGAAGTGTGCGGAACTGAGTGGACCTCCTGAGAAAGGCAACAGGGGACTGTCCGGAGAGGAATGACCGAGAGCAGCTGGTCTAGAACTCTGACTGAACACCAGGCATTCTGTGAAGGGAAGTACTTGACCTCCACGCTTTGGCCAGGTTGCAGTGTCTTCGAATGCTCAAAACATAGTGAAAATAAGGTGGGGTGACGAACCAGTTGTCTCCTGGCAAAAGCATGGCCCGGCCGCCTGGTAACTGTGAACTCTTCGGGCCTTAGAAACCCGTAAAAGGCTAAGTAAATAGCCGCCTTCAAAACCAGGCTGGGCAGTAGACCGAAAGGGGCCCACGACAGCCCACGATCAAGATCCCGGAAAATGCCCGCCGTAATGGGAAGGTGGGTGAGTCTAGGCCCTGACTGCAGCTTCTAGATTCCCCTGAGTATGGCCTTAACCGGATGCCCTGAAAAGAGAGATGGTCTGTCGGGGTCCCGGAGTGACATGTTGCACCCCCGCTAAATACAGCTTGATGGTACTAAAAGACCCAGGTTGGTGTGGCAATATGATACAAATGACAGTATGTATTTGATGTTGCCCGAATCTAGTCTCTGGTACCTCTCCTGAAATTCTAGGAACCTGTGCCAGGCTGAGGTGTAAGCCCTCCTTGTGTTCTCAGATAACGACTTCTCAATGATGTGGCAGGCGGTGGCCCAGTGAGAGGTCAGTCCAGAATCAGTAGAGAGAAAGGTGGCACTGGAGTGGCTGTAACGTCTGCCTCTGGTTGCTGTTGGAAAAAAAGGGGGAAATTTAATCGTGACAGTGCATCCGCAGCAGTGTTTCTGCTCTCGGGGATAAACGAACAGGCTATATTGAAATTATGCTGCAGAGACAACCATACCAGCCTTCTCAGAAATAACATAATGACTAGGGACTTGGATCTGCCTTTAGTAACAATATCAGAGGTTGCCTGATTATTAGTGAGAAATGTTACTGTTTCACCTGACCACAAGTGTCCCCAAACTGCTGCCGCAGCCACGATAGGGTCAATTTCAAAAAGGGAAGAGGTCCTCGCAAATTCTGGAATCTCCAAAACCTCTTCCGACCAGTGGGCTGCTAGCCAGTGGGGGCCAAAAATGGCCGCATAGCCCCATGAGGCTGCCGAAGCCTGTGGGATAAACATGGACACACCATTCCACTGACTGAGAAACTCCTCCCACATCGCCAGGTCCGCTCGTGCGCATGGGTCCAGGTGAACCAAGGACTCCACATCAGGAACCCTTAGTCACGCTGAATCCCCCTGCCACAAGGTACAAGCCGATTTGGGGTGGGCCCGAAAGCACAGAGCACAGATATGCAGGAGGCGGCATTGCCCAAAGTTTCAGGCGGTATGATTGAAGTTGTTGCATATCTGGGCCTTGCCCAAAAAATTTATGGGCCTACCCAATTTATCCAGCTGCACCGCCTGCTTAGGACTCGGGAGAGAGGCTGCAGCCGATCTGGAAGAACCCGGTATGGACGGGATCTCGGCGGAGGGACACCAAGTAGTGGCATGGGAGGAGGACTGGCAGATTGCACACGCCGGCGCCCTCAAACCTGCAAAATGACGGCAGAACAGCTCCATGTCCACGCCGCCCCAGTTGATGACAGCTTGGCAGTTGATGACAGCTTGGAACTGAGCCAGGGTGGCCGCTGCCTTAGCTGAAAAAGACCTGTGGTAGTCCTAAAACGCCCAGCCACCATACCTGTGACCCAACTCCACCACCCGGTACAGATACAAGTCCAACTCCTCCCTCCTGTTCGGCGCCACCGAACAAACCACGCCTGTGTACACGCTGAACACCAACATGAACTCGGGCAGGGACAGCTTACGATTGAGACGGGGATCCTTTGCTTTAAGGATCACTGAAACATCCCCGCAGGCAAAGGCGTTGTTCTTGGTCATGTCCTGCTATGCCAACAGCAAGGAAGTGAGGTTCACATCCTTCCCCTCCAAGATGTCCTTCCTGATGCTAGGGGGCACAAAGTGAGCTGGAGTAATAGAGGGAGGTGAAGCAGAGATACCTGAGAGCACTGGGGGGGCTGCGGGAACCATTGGGACAGCCGCGGCCGGAGGTTGCCACCTCCACGGACTCCATACGCTGTTGCAAATCCTGGATAGAGGAGTTAAGGGAATTCAACACTGTATGGATTTGCGTAAGGGAAGTGGCCACAGTTTGCAGAGAGACCAGTTCGACTCCGGAGGCCGCAGCACCGTCCGCAGCTGGAGCGGGAAACAATAATCGAAACAGTTCAGCTTTGCAGGCAGTCGCCGAAAACTAAATCCCGCGATGCCATAATTCAGCCATCAGACAGGGGATGGTCCATGCTCGTAGGGACGGAGTACTGCCGTGTTCAGAGTCCCTGGCAGGGGAAGGCGGAACGGAGACCAACTCATCTAAATCCAAAGCCCGAGACATCCTGTGAATGTGAATGAGAGAAGCAAAGAATGTAACAAGCGGAAAAGCCAACATGCTCTGACCCACCACCAAACAACATAATGGCAACACACAGACTTGGGGCAGAATGAGGCCCATGACGGGTGTAGGCTAACTGAGACGTGACCGAGGCCTGGAACAAACAGTCATGTCACACTGAGGTCTCGGCGTGCAAGGCTACGTGTGTAAGAAGGGGCAAACATACAATAAGGTACCCATAAAATTACACCGTATGCACGTGGCGGCACTTGAGACGCTGCGGGTAAATGACTAGGAGCAGAACAAAGCCCGTCTGATGGCCAGTAATGAGAATAGTGGCAAGACAACGTGTGACGTATGAGCGGGGAACTTGAGGACAATGGTGACTAATCAACCTAACAACACTCAGACTTCCCCCTACCCCAGTAAGGGTAGAGACTATGTGTATGCAATGCGGCTGCTAACCACTTGCTTGGTGGAAAACCACTACTCATCCCCCGCAGCACCAATACCAATGACCTAGTGTATGTGAAGTAGCGAGGTGTAACGCACTGTGACGTGCGAACGTAATAAACCCAAAAAATACTAGGATACCCTCGACAGAGTTCCACGCACCTGAAAACGAATAAGAAGCACAAATTCCCACAAGGAACAGCGGATTCACACGCACACTCAGACCTGCGATTAAATGAAAACGTCAATGTGAACGCACAAGCATCCCCACAACCTCGGACTTCCTTGCCAGCCGAATCCCGGACACTCAGACACATACCAACAGTCCAAAACGCCCCACATACCGACACCCATACCGTCATGCAACCCCCTTGACACGACCAGCGAAACCTGCACATGCGCAGCCACCCAGGAACCCCCATACCTGCACATGTAACACGACCGCCATCCACGAACAAGGGCACCGACATGCACCAACCACGGGAAGCACAATACCCCTCGCAAGACAGCAAGCGACATTCAAACACACTTTGTTTTGTTTTTTGTTTTTTTGCAGGTGATCTGCATCAAGGGTAGGCAGGGCCATGCAGCCTGAACAAAACAAAGCATTAGATGGAAACTGCAAGCGACAGAGCTCAAAGGCATACTCACAAGCCCTGAAACGAATCTCCCTCCGCAAATGGCCGATCGATACCGAAGGCAGCCGAAGCCGAACAGCAGCAGCCGACTGACGTCACGGGTTGGAAGCCGGAAGCCTGAACGAAGCTCCAGGTGACTCAATCATCCCGACGGGTGAGTGGGGGAACCAGAGGGGTTTAAATGTGCGGTGCCCCTCACACAAATCCGGCCAATAATTGGCCTCAAACATATATATATATATATATATATATATATATATATATATATATATATATATATATCTCAAAAGCAGGGCAGCACTCCTTTGCTAGCTGAAAGATGGGTGCCAGCGGTGATCCCTCGATTCAGGGTGATGAACAAATAATGAAAATCCGCGGCACTCCTTGAAGATGACATTTTTTTTATATTTATTCACACATGTCATACAGAAACGTTTCAGTTCTCTCTCAGAACCTTTTTCAAGCCAAGTGAAACATAAAGTGCAACAGTGCTTGCATTTATACATCATGTCATCAATCCAAACTGATTGGTCATCCTATAAAAAGCTGTGCACACCCCTTTAACAATGTTACAATTCATTCAATCTAAAATACACTTTGGTGTGAACGGAAGTAAATTGTGCAAAAGTGCATGATCAGCAACAATCAGTGATCATATCTGTGATACTGGTCTTAAGATACATATATTGTAATAGTGACATCATTATATAAAGTGCATAGTGCTTAAAAACAATTCAATCATATATATTAAAAACTACCTTGCTGGGGCATTATGGCTGTACTTTGCATGATTCGTAAGGAAGATTAAAACTCATAATAGGTAACGGTACTCCACGCTATATTCTGCGCGTCTCCCGGTTCCTAGTGCGCATGCGTCAACCTATCTCCGTCCTACCAGGTGGAATGTACTGAGTGGGCGTCGCCTGGGGCGGAGACGGGACGATCATGATGTTAGGTACCTACGTGACGTCGGTCTGCCCGATGCGCACAAAAATGTACGCGGACAAATCAATACACAGCGCGCTTGTGCATCTTCAGACGTCTTCATCCTGGGGAACGCGCACCTGACTTCCACCATTTTGTTTAAGGGCAATCTTTTGGGAAAATGTGTATATATTATAAATCTTCCTTGTTCCATAGTCTTGTATTCAGTGTCATGGTCTTACCTGCTTGCTGCTCTCCTTCGTTTGACATGTGCTGGCGGCCATCTTGGGTCCTGGGTTTCTTGTAGCCTTCCACCCTGCGGCTCCTCCTTCCCCTGGGAGGAGCTGGATGCCTAGCTCATATATATAGGAGGTCTGTGGCTTCAGTTCCTTGCTTGGTCCTCTTGTGTTCACATGCTTCTAAGACTGCTGCTGCTTCTGGTTCCTGATCCTGGCTTCGTCTGACTACCCTGCTGGTTCCTGATCCTGGCTTCGTCTGACTACCCTGCTGGTTCCTGATCCTGGCTTCGTCTGACTACCCTGCTGGTTCCTGATCCTGGCTTCGTCTGACTACCCTTCTGGTTCCTGACCTCTGGCTTCGCAAAGACTCTGCTCGGTTTTACCATCCGTTTGGACTTTTGCTTTACAGCTTTATTTTCAATAAAGCCTTCTTATTTTCACTTATCTCTGTTGTACGTCTGGTTCATGGTTCCGTGACATTAGGACCAAGCCATGAATTCTGACGGTACAGGGCCATCCTCGCTACCCACGCTGGTTGCCAGACTTGATCAGCAGGATCACCTGTTGGGTCGGTTCGCTGTGGCGTTGCAAACCCTGCTTGAACGCACGGCTCATTTCGCTCCCGTTGCCGATGGGTCGGTTGTCGCTCCTGGGCTCGCTCCTACTGCCGCTCCGGTTGTTGCGCCAGAGTCTACCCCGACACCTGTTGTTGCGCCTGCGGTGTTTCGGGGTATGACCGGTTCTGCCCCTCTTCCACAGCGCTTTGGGGGAGAGCCAACTCAGTGCCGAGGTTTCCTTAACCAGGTGGGCATTTATTTCGAGTTGCTGCCACATGCCTTTCCTACTGAGAGATCAAAGGTGGGCTTCTTGATCTCGCTGCTCTCGGACAAGGCCTTGGCCTGGGCCAGCCCTTTATGGGAGAACAACAATCCGGTGGTTGCCGAGTTTTCCGGTTTTGTTGCTTCTCTTCGGAAGGTATTCGATGTGCCGGCTCGTGCTGCCTCTGCTGCGAAGCTCCTTATGTCCATCAGACAGGGTTCACGATCCGTAGCTGAATACGCCATTGAGTTTCGTACCCTGGCAGCAGAGGTGGGCTGGAATAATGAGGCTCTGGTCGCTGCTTTCTCTCATGGTCTCTCGGATGCCTTGAAGGATGAGGTTGCAGCTAAGGACCTACCAGTTGAGCTCGAGTCTCTTATTTCTTTCCTGATTTTGATTGACACCAGACTCAGGGAGAGACCTTCCTTTAAGGAGAACCTGCGGAGGTCTTCTAACAGATTGGTGCCTACGTTTGCTGTCCCACCCGTGCCTCCCTCTCCTCCCACGCCTCCTGGGGATGACTTGTCTGGGGGTGAACCCATGCAGCTGGGGTTTGCTCGCCTGTCCGAGGGGGAGAGGGCACTCCGGAGACGCGAGGGCCGATGCATGTACTGTGGTCTCGGTGGGCATTTTCGGTTGGCATGTCCGAACCGTCCGGGAAACGCTCGTACCCTGAGATCCTGTCGGGGGCAGATCTTGGGTGGAGTCTCCTCGTCCCCGGTTTCCCGTGTTGACAAACCACTGATCACTGTTGTCCTCTCCTGGGTCGGGGGCTCGGTGACGACCCAGGCGTTGGTGGACTCTGGTGCTGGTGGTTTGTTCATTGATAGTGTGTTCGCTGCCGCCAATTCCATTCCTCTGCAGGCTCGAGGTTCCCCACTGGCTCTTGAGGCGATAGACGGCAGACCCCTTCTGCCGCCACACGTGACTCATGAGACCCTTCCAGTGGGGATAGCCATTGGTGCCGTTCACAGAGAGTCGGTCTGCCTCCAGGTTATTTCGTCTCCACACTACTCGGTGGTCTTGGGGTACCCCTGGCTCCAGAAGCATAATCCGACTTTCGATTGGAGATCGGTCAAGATCCTCTCGTGGTCACCGCAGTGTGGGGCTAGTTGCATCCATGGGTCTGTCAAGTTGCTGTGTACTTCCTCGGACTCTCTGTTGCCTCCTGAATACGAGGAGTACCGGGATGTATTCGATAAGGTGCGCGCGGTTGCCCTACCTCCGCACCGCCCATACGATTGTGCCATAGAGTTACAATCTGGTGCCGTTCCTCCTCGTGGCAAAGTCTATCCACTGTCGGTAGCGGAGAATGAGGCCATGGAGGAGTACGTGAGGGAGGCGCTTTCACGCGGACACATTCGCAAATCTTCGTCCCCGGCAGGGGCTGGATTTTTCTTTGTGAAAAAGAAGGGCGGTGAGTTGAGGCCTTGCATCGATTACAGGGGTCTCAATCGCATCACGATCAAGAACGCTTACCCGATACCCTTGATTTCCGAGCTGTTCGATCGCCTTAAAGGGGCCACGGTCTTTACCAAACTCGACCTGAGGGCGGCATATAACCTGGTAAGGATCAAGGCGGGCGATGAGTGGAAGACCGCGTTTAACACCAGGACCGGTCATTACGAATCCTTGGTTATGCCCTTTGGGTTGTGCAATGCGCCCGCAGTCTTTCAGGAATTCATCAACGATGTTTTCCGTGACCTGTTGCAGCAGTGTGTGGTAGTCTATTTGGATGACATCTTGGTATATTCTGAATCCATGGAGGCCCACATTCTGGATGTCAGACGAGTGTTGCAACGGTTACGAGAGAACAAGCTGTTCGGTAAGCTTGAGAAATGCGAATTTCACCGATCCCAGGTAACCTTCTTAGGTTACATCATTTCCGCTGAGGGGTTCTCCATGGATCCTGAGAAGGTTTCGGCTGTCTTACAGTGGCCCCAGCCCAGTGGTCTTCGTTCCCTGCAGCGCTTTTTGGGCTTCGCCAATTATTATCGGAAGTTCATCAGGGACTTTTCCATGCTGGCCAAGCCTCTCACGGATCTGACCAGGAAGGGCAGTAATTCCCAGGTCTGGCCGCTCGAGGCCACCCGAGCTTTTGAGGCCCTAAAGTCCGCCTTTGTGTCGGCTCCGATTCTGTCGCATCCCAACCCTGGGTTGCCCTTTGTCCTCGAGGTGGACGCGTCTGAGACGGGAGTAGGCGCCCTTCTGTCTCAGCGTAGAACACCAGAGGGTCCTCTGCTTCCTTGTGGGTTTTACTCCCGGAAACTGTCTTCCACGGAGTGCAACTATCAGATTGGTGACAGGGAGTTATTGGCCATCGTGCAGGCCCTTAAAGAATGGAGGCACTTGCTCGAGGGTTCGGTGGTTCCGGTTCTCATCCTGACGGACCACAAGAATCTGACCTACCTTTCTGAGGCCAAGAGATTGACACCACGTCAGGCCAGATGGGCTCTGTTCTTGTCACGTTTTAATTACGTGGTCTCCTACCTACCCGGTTCCAAGAACATCAGGGCGGATGCCTTATCACGGCAGTATTCCGAGCTGTCCAGGGAGGAGTCGATTCCGACTTCGGTCATACCTCCGAATCAGATCCTGGCCGCCATTCGCACCAGCCTGACCTCTCCCCTGGGTGAGCAGATTTTGGCGGCTCAATCTGGTGCTCCCTCTGGGAGACCCAACGGCAGATGTTTTGTGCCTGAGGAGTTGCGCACTCGGTTGTTGCGAACCTACCATAACTCCAAGACCGCGGGGCATCCTGGAAAGAATCAGCTGTCCTGGGCTGTTTCACGTCTGTTCTGGTGGCCTTCCCTACGTTCCGACATCGCCGCATATGTAGCGGCATGCTCCGTTTGTGCCCAGAGTAAGTCCCCTCGGCACCTTCCGTTGGGCCTTCTGCAACCCATAGCCACCGGGGAGCGCCCATGGTCACACCTGGGGATGGATTTCATTGTGGACCTTCCTGCATCCCGAGGCCATACGGTCATTCTCATGATTGTGGATCGGTTTTCCAAAATGTGCCACTGTGTTCCTCTCAAGAAGTTACCCTCTGCACAAGAGTTGGCCACGATTTTTGCCAGGGAGGTCTTCCGGTTGCACGGTTTGCCTAAGGAGATTGTGTCGGATCGGGGGAGTCAGTTTGTGTCCAGGTTCTGGCGCGCCTTTTGCTCCCAGTTGGGGATTCATCTCTCCTTCTCCTCGGCCTACCACCCTCAGTCCAATGGGGCCGCAGAACGATCCAATCAGGCCTTGGAGCAATTCCTTCGTTGCTATGTCTCCGATCACCAAGACAATTGGGTTGACCTCCTGCCTTGGGCTGAGTTTGCCAGGAACACGGCGGTGAACTCTTCCTCTGGGACGTCTCCCTTCATGGCCAATTATGGGTTCCAACCTGCCGTGTTACCGGAGGTATTCTCTCCCCAGGATATTCCGGCTGTGGTGGATCACCTTTCCGTCCTACGTGCTTCTTGGGTACAGATCCAGAAGTCCCTTGAGGTCTCTGCGCAGCGCCAGAGATTCCAGGCTGATCGCAGACGAGCGCCTGCTCCTTCCTACCAGGTCGGAGACCGTGTATGGTTGTCCACCCGCAACCTCAACCTTCGAGTGCCCACTCCCAAGCTGGCGCCTCGCTTTGTTGGTCCCTTCTGAGTGCTTCGCAGGGTAAACCCGGTAGCCTATGCCCTTGCGCTTCCTCCTGGCATGCGGATCTCCAACGTGTTTCATGTCTCCCTGTTGAAGCCACTGGTGTGTAATCGTTTCACTTCCTCGGTTCCTCGGCCTCGTCCGGTCCAAGTGGGCAATCGTGAGGAATATGAGGTGAGCAATATCCTGGACTCACGCCTGGTCCGCGGTCGGTTGCAGTTTTTGGTCCATTGGCGTGGTTATGGTCCAGAGGAGCGTTCCTGGGTTCCCTCCGCAGATGTCCATGCTCCTGCCTTGCTCCGAGCCTTCCACGCACGCTTCCCTCAGAAACCGTTTTGTGCTCCGCGGAGGAGGGGCCCTTGAGGGGGAGGTACTGTCATGGTCTTACCTGCTTGCTGCTCTCCTTCGTTTGACATGTGCTGGCGGCCATCTTGGGTCCTGGGTTTCTTGTAGCCTTCCACCCTGCGGCTCCTCCTTCCCCTGGGAGGAGCTGGATGCCTAGCTCATATATATAGGAGGTCTGTGGCTTCAGTTCCTTGCTTGGTCCTCTTGTGTTCACATGCTTCTAAGACTGCTGCTGCTTCTGGTTCCTGATCCTGGCTTCGTCTGACTACCCTGCTGGTTCCTGATCCTGGCTTCGTCTGACTACCCTGCTGGTTCCTGATCCTGGCTTCGTCTGACTACCCTGCTGGTTCCTGATCCTGGCTTCGTCTGACTACCCTTCTGGTTCCTGACCTCTGGCTTCGCAAAGACTCTGCTCGGTTTTACCATCCGTTTGGACTTTTGCTTTACAGCTTTATTTTCAATAAAGCCTTCTTATTTTCACTTATCTCTGTTGTACGTCTGGTTCATGGTTCCGTGACATTCAGCCAATATATGTCCCACCGTAACGGCTTCCATATTTTCAACTGTAGCGCAATTCCATATTCCCCACTGTAGAAAAATCATATTATAACGTCACTTTCAACATCATAATTCTATGTAACATACGTTAAATTCACCTGGTACAATAATAAAGATGCACAAGATTACAAACAATGGATAGTAGGGCATTAACCTACCATACCCCCCAGTTACCCTAAATTCAACATTTAAACCTTTGGGCTTCAATGTATCAAGACGGAAAATCCATCTAAGCTCATTTTTCTTTAATAACACTAGCCTATCTCCGCCCCTTTCTAGCGGTTTCACATGATCCAAGATCATGAATCTTAATTCATTCTCCTTAATTCAATGCTTTGATACCGGCAGGTCTTTTCTTTTGTTTCTGATGGATTGCCTATGATTATTTAACCTAGTTTTCATATCGCACGTGGTCTCTCCCACGTACAGCATTTTGCACAGGCACCACAGTACATATATTACCCAAGATGAGTCACATGTAGGATAATGTTTGATGTCAAAAATCTCATTTGTTTTTGGATGTGTAAATGCAGACCCCTTATACATAAGTTTGCCTGGCCCATCCTCGGCTTGAGAAGCACAGATCTTGTTTACCCAGATAGCCAGATGGCTACAAGCCCAATGGGCCTCAGCATCCGCTTAGGTATCAGCTCTGGCCCCTTAATAAACAGAAGTCACGGCGCTAATGTGAACAGAGCCCAAGGGAATTGCATGTATGGCAGTTACATAATATTTACCTCCTACCAGACCCTCTCCATTTCTGATTAGGATAATAAGGAAATCTATGGGTATGACCACAGAAGGTTTCAGTAAATCCGCTTGAATTACGTGACAATTTTGCCATGGATTCGGCTGCAGATGTCACCTTCTACATTGCAAAAAAGGTGAAAATCCCTGGTGGAAATTGGCAAGGGGTTGGATTTCAGATCTGCACCACTTGTCAATTTACATGAGGATTTCTCACCATGTGGATGAGATTTTGTAACTAACTGTATTGAGTGCAGTCACACGTGACACATATCCAGCTGATCTTCTGCAGTGGACAACCCACAGTGTTTACAGTTACAGCAAAGTGGGGGAGATGTAGGAAATCCCCTCTACACACTGCAGAGAAATCCTGCAGTGTAAGCCGACTTGTGCTTTCATTCTGCAATTTATGCTGCAGGGTTTACATTTTGCAATGCAAAGGTTGAAACAGGGGGAAGACCCACTGCCATGCCTGCCACAAAAACTAGACCATTTTGAAGATTTTTGCAATGGCCGATTTCAGAGGAACCTTCTGCTGTCAGTGATGGAGCCATCCCATGTGTATGTGCTCTAAGGCTATTTTTACATCTGCTGCATGGAGATCCTGCAAAAATGGCGACAATCAGCTGGGCACAATCCGCAGCCTGCAGTTTTTGCCGAATCTCCACCAGTGCAGGATCTGGAGAATTCCAGCAGGTTCTTCTCTATCCAGAACAGACTGCTGGAATTGCTGCCGCACAGTGTTGGACTGGGGTGCCTAGGGCCCACCAGTAAAATTTATTTTGGGGGCCCACCGTACAGATACATTCAAATATTACCTGCTCACACACCAACAAGATGCTACCAGATGATTGAATATGGGGGTCCCTGCAGCAGCTTTGAGAAGGTAGGTCCTGGGGAGAAGAGGACACTGGCAGCTTTCCTCTATACCTAGAAGTCATCTCAGCTCTGATCGAGTCTATAATAATAAACTGGGGAGTTTCTTTAATAATCGGTCAAGCAATTTATATGAACACAGGCTGGTTGAGGTGCTGTACATTGAATATATGCATGTAGTGCAGTAAGGCTACTGTGTTATGTGCCACTTGTGCAGGGGGTGGGAGACTAGCAGCCCACCTTGCTTAGGGGCCCACCTGTGGGCCAGTCTGGGCCTGCTGCCGCAGATGTGAAAGTCACCTAAACAGTGCATATTTTTTACATGAAATTCGGCTGTAGAAAAAGCTGCAGCACAAACACCACTTGTGGCCGCATCTTTAGGCTATTACCTCCAGCACCATCAGCAGGATACAGGCACTGTCCATAGTGCCTGTAACTGGAGAGGGACAGCACCTTTTGTCTCTCCATCGATAGGATAAGTGCATGCTGCCGAGCGTCACCAGAAGAGCAGCCACAGGGAATTTGATATCCTTTCTCTTATTATCACTTCTGCTGGTGAATAGAGACATTTAGGTCCTTGAAGCCTATTAGAAAACTGAGGAAAAGGCCTTTCCCTCGTACACAATAAAGGTCGAGATGAAGTTCACTTTTATCATGTTTAATCAGATCCATGACTGCTGCAGCCAATCACTGGCCATGAGCAGTGACTCATTTGGAAGGTCACTTGGTCGCATGCTGCACGGGTGACAGGTCACCGCTGCGGTCAGTGACTGGCTGCAGCGGTCACATGCCTTCCCGTTAACAGGATATTGACGCTGAGAGAGACAGAAGCTGCAGAGCTGGTAGGCAGGCAATGAGGGAACGTGATGGTTGGCAAGTGGCATTAGTGGCATGATGCAGGTCGCAGCAGCAGCCGCATGGTAGAGCGTGATGGTAGGTAGAAAGACAGCAAGAGTGGCAAGATGGGCCACTGGCAGCTAGGAGAGGTCTATTGATCGCATTCAGCCTGCCTGGACTGTGAGGAAATTTCTGTATTAATTTATGCTGCGCCTTAAAATAATTTAACCCCCTAATAAAATTTTAAAATGTCAGCCGTGTGGAAAGAATAAAGAAAGTGACAATTGAGGCATTATTGGCATAATGCAAGCCCCAGCTTTACCTGGAAATTTAAAAACTGCTGGTATTGATGCAGTGATCACATACATTTATGCTGCTCTTTTTCTCTTCCCGCATTATCGTACGTGAGTGAATCTGGATCGGGCGGATGCAGGAGCTGCACTCGGCGGATCCGCAGCATGGGCCCAGCTGTTACTGATAGCCAGGCACCTGCTGCATCCGCCGGCATCGGTGTGTGCGTTGATGCCGGTGGATGAACCCTTTCATGTGGTGCGGCGGTCAGCACTGACCGCGGCTCGTGCAGGGTATACAGAGGGAGGGGGCTCCCTCTGACTCCATCACCCCCTCGCGCTGCGCTGGCAGGGGCTTGATGGTTGCCATGACAGCCCCAATGCCTTACACAGGCATCGGAGCTGCCAGCCTACGGAAGCCCAGGAGATCCAGCCTGAGCGCTGGGTCTTTTAGGCAACTGTAGCGTCTCACTGTGTGAGACGCTGACAGTTCAATTCAGTACAATACAGAATGTATTGTACTGAATTGAAACAGGGATCAAACCCTGAAAAGATTAAGTCCCACAATTGGGAAAAATATAAAAAGTAAAATAAAGTGAAAAAAAGTGTTTTTTTATAATAAAAATATTAAAGTTTCAAGTAAAAAAAAAAGCGTCCTTTTTCCAAAATAAAGTAGACATATTAGGTTTTACCACGTCCATATAGACCGGCTCTATAAAAATATCACATGACCTAACCCCTCAGGTGAACACTGTCCAAAAAGTAATATAAAAACTGTGATAAAAAAAAAATTTGGTCACCTTACATCACTAAAAGTGCAACAACAAGCAATCAAAAAGGCGTATGCCCCCCAAAATAGTTGTTGGGCCTTTTCATAGGTAAATGCATTGATATCCAATTCATTATTGTCAAAATGGATGTTCATTTCCTTTAAGAGCCATGGTCGACTATAGTTGCAATTTTGTATGTCTTGAGTAGGCCAAATTAAGGTCACACAAAGGTTTCTACTTCAGTGTTATTCTACTCATGAATATACCAGTCTGGGAAGATGCCTCCTTGTTTACTTTTAAATTTATGACGGGCGATAAAGATAAGCTCTGTGCAGCTGGTGATAATTACCTATACAATTGGGCATTTATTAATGAAGCAAAATATATAATATGTATGTAGTCATTTAATGAGCCTTAGTTAGTCCTTAGCATAAGACAATCAGTAGGACATATATATATATTTGTTTATATCATATTGTTATATGTTACGAAGACAACATGTATCCAGTATATTGTATATATTTCTCATTAGAAGAGTGTCTGTGAAGATGTGTATTTTGTAACAATTAATCACATCTTTGGTATGACAGAGGAGGTACTGATATCTCTGTGAGAAAACAAGCCATTTACGATCCATAAATTAAGTGTGAGAAACATTCAAAAGAGACGCCTAGAGGTCTGTCTCTAATTGCTACAAGTGTCAGAATTAATCCCTATAGCTTTGAATTAAAGCTTCTAAGGTCAAAATGTATATTCAGACTTATATAAGTTAACCCTTTATGCTATGATGCAGATAGCTTATACAGCAGTGCCACCTAGGTATCAGTAGGTGACAATACAACAGTAGCAAAAGTGCATTCTGGGTAAGGTTATGATGTCACATTTTTATCAATGGTCACGCCCATCCGACAATGATTGGAAAGATCCAAACCAGGAAGGTGTGTCTAACTGATAAGTTTGGGATCATAAGCCATACACAGGAGGCAGAAAGAAAAGAGAAAAAAGAGAGAGAGAGGAGAGGAGAAGTGGAGGTCTATCTAGATGAAAGCCAGAATGAGATGTGCTATGATGGACTACCCAGCTTTCCTAGGAGCAGAAGTGAGATTCCTACTAGGACTTGGTAAGAGACACAGAAAATGATATTTCATTTTATTAAGACTAATTTGATAGTGTGGGTGAAATTATACCATCTAGATTGGCGAATAAATAAATAATTAAATTAATTGATTATCTCCATATTGAGATGTAGTCTTAGGACATTGTGAGGCTTCATTCTACCTGCAGAAGAATCTAGACTCATAATCTAGCAAAGCATTAAATAATTGCATATATATATATATATATATATATATATATTAATAGAACATTCTTCGCCAAGCTAAGGGATGGATTCCCACAGGAAGGACTTATTTCAAGTCCTTCCATTTAAGATATGGTCTAGCAAGATCCTAGATCCCTGTTATTTGTCTTAATAGTCTTACCAAAGTTATATATTTGAAAATAGTCCAGGATGGGGCGGAAGGATACAGTTATCTCTTCTAAGTTATATCCTTGGATGGATTTGCCCATGCCTGAAGTCATGTGATGTGTAGTTGGTTAGGGGGGCAGAATGTATTTAGCATTCTATATTGATGTCTAGGATTAGACATGCCCATCTTGAGATCATGAGGTTTTCTCTGAACAGAAGTAATATATATAACTTCTGTTCATATTTTGATATCCTAACCTAATAATAGCTTGTGTATAATGTGACAAGTTATTTCCACTCACATGTATTGTTAAGCTTGTAATGCTTTATATTAACGCTATATATATTCATTTGCATGTATCATTGTGTTTATTTACTTATATATGTTTATAATCTTGTAACCAATAAATCTGCATATTTTTATAATACCTGTGTATTATTGTATAATGCAGAACTACATTTTATCATTAACATCATCTCACGTCAAAAAGAACTTATTTATCTGAGGAAATAGTCGGACTCAGATGTGAATTGTATCAATTAGGTTGTCTACAATTCACCAGGTCATGATTTTAAGAATTTATGACAAATTTTATAAATTTAATTTTTTTATGATTAATAATTTTTATGACCATAATTAATAATTCTTTATTGAATTATTACCCACCGACATAGTACCAATCTAACCGTCACCTCATCCCGCAAAAAAAAAGCCCCTAACTAAAACAATTGCCCAAAAAATAATAAAACTATGGCTCTCAGACTATGGGGACACTAAAACATGATTATCCTTTTGTTTGAAAAATATTAGTGTATAAAACTTAAAAAAATAAAAAAAGTATACATATTAGTTATCGCTGCATCCGTAATAACATGCTGCATAAAAATATCACATGACCTAACCCCTCAGGTGAACACCATAAAAAAAAAAATGTTAACTGGGTAAAAAAAAAAAATTTTGGACACCTTACATCGCAAAAAGTGTAATAACAAGCGATCAAAAAGTCATACACACCCCAAAATCATACCAATATATCCGTCATCTCATCCTGCAAAAAATGAGACCCTACCTAAGACAATCGCCCAAAAATTTGTAAAAAATATGGCTCTCAGAATATGGAGACACTAAAACATCATTTTCTTTGTTTAAAAAATGCTGTTATTGTGTAAAACTTTAATAAATAAAAAAAAAGTATACATATTAGGTATCACCGCATCCGTAATAACCTGCTGTATAAACATATCACATGACCTAACCCCTCAGGTGAACACCATAATTTTTTTTTATTTAAACTGGGTAAAAAAGGCTATTTTTTGACACCTTACATCACAAAAAGTGTAATACCAAGCGATCAAAAAGTCATACACACTCCAAATTGTACCAATAAATCCGTCATCTCATCCCGCAAAAAATGAGATCCTACATAAGACAGTCGCCCCAAAAAATAAATAAATATGGCTTTCAGAATATGGAGACACTGGGCGGCAGAAATAGTGAGTAGACGGAGCCTCTAGGTGCTGAAAAGACGCCCCCATAGCACCTAGAGGCTCATTTGCATATCAATAAAACTACATTTTTAAGCTTAACCGCTCCAGACAAAGGTACTACATGAACATGGTTAGGTACAGCAGACACTAGCAGATCGCTAGTGTCAGACAGCTAAATAGGTGAAAATATGGTGGTAGAAACCCTTTAAACCATGTGGATAGTGAGTTCACGGAACTGACCCTCAGTCATTAGTGGCAGTGGCATGATGCACTGCAGGCCCCTGGACTGTTACAAAATCTTGGTATTAATGGAGTAATTCACTAAAATTATGCGACGCCAGTGCGCTTTCAAATTTTTTTTACGGAAGGGGTAAAAAAAAAATCCTTATATAGCGGGCACGGCCACAGGTCCTGTCCTATCTTTCCCTGTCTGTCAGCTGCCCTGCTTCTCTCTCTTGTGCACAACACACAATTCTTCTTTGCAATCCTAGACTTTCCCTTCACTCTCCCTGGCAATAAGTTTGATTGATTTCTGACGGTCCTCGATTGCTTTTTTACTCTCCCTGACTCCCTAAAGATTGTTTTCCTGGCAGACACTGTAACACCCAACCACCCTTATTCACAGCCCCAGCTCAGAATGGCGTTCTGCTCGTTCTGATAGGGCACCGGGGTTTTTCTGCCCTCTGAATAATAGCAAAGTTCGGACCGAAATCGGTTTGGTCCGAGCTGGTGCACTCATCCTTATCTAGAAGGAAGGATAATAAAGGAATGGCACATCTCAGAGTTTTATGATAAGATGCTCCAGAATTGTTATTACCACCCCCATGAACAGCTCTAGGTGATTGATCATGTATAAGTGTATGCAAACATAGCTGTCAATCACTGACAGCTGAGTACTGAGAGCTGTTCAGGAGGGCGGTCTTAGAAAAAGCAGAGATATAAATTTTACTGAATCTTTCCCACAAAATCATTCTGCTCAGCTCCTCCAGCTCTATAACATGCTCTTTAACCCGTAAGTTTCCCTATATTTTGTGGGGACAGGATCTTTTTAAACCTTTCTTCCCCAGAGGTTTTTGCATTTTTGCATTTTCGTTTTGCGCTCCCTGCCTTCCCAGAGCCATAATTTTTTATTTTTCCATTCACTTAGCCGTATGAGGGCTTGTTTTTTTTGCAGGACAAGTTGTTTTTTCCAACGCCAACATTTAATATTACATACGACGTAGTGGGAAGCAGGAAATAAATTCCAAATAGAATTGGAAAAAAAAGCAATTCCGCCACAGTTTTAGGCCTCTTTCAGACGGGCGTTGCGGGAAAATGTGCGGGTGCGTTACGGGAACACCCGCGATTTTTCCGCGCGAGTGCAAAACATTGTAATGCGTTTTGCACTCGCGTGAGAAAAATCGCGCATGTTTGGTACCCAAACCCAAACTTCTTCACAGAAGTTCGGGCTTGGGATCGGTGTTCTGTAGATTTAATTATTTTTCCTTATAACATGGTTATAAAGGAAAATAATAGCATTCTGAATACAGAATGCATAGTAAAACATCGCTGGAGGGCTTAAAAAAAAAAATTCTAATATTTAACTCACTTTAGTCCACTTGATCGCGTAGCCCGGCATCTCCTTCTGTCTTCATCTGATCTCTGTGCAGCAACAGGACCTGTGGTGACATCATTCCGGTCATCACATGATCCATCACCATGGTAAAAGATCATGTGATGGATCATGTGATGACCGAAGTGACGTCACCACAGGTCCTATTGCTGCACAGAGATCAGATGAAGAGAGAAGGAGATGCCGGGCTACGCGATCAAGTGGACTAAGGTGAGTTCAATTTTTTTTTTTTTTTTTTAACCCCTCCAGCGATGTTTTACTATGCATTCTGTATTCAGAATGCTATTATTTTCCCTTATAACCATGTTATAAGGGAAAATAATAATGATCGGCGTCTCCATCCCGATCGTCTCCTAGCAACCGTGCGTGAAAATCGCACCGCATCCGCACTTGCTTGCGGATGCTTGCGATTTTCACGCAACCCCATTCACTTCTATGGGGCCTGCTTTGCGTGAAAAACGCAGAATATAGAACATGCTGCGATTTTCACACAACGCACAAGTGATGCGTTAAAATCACTGCTCATGTGAACAGCCCCATAGAAATGAATAGGTCGGTATTCAGTGCGGGTGCAATGCATTTATCTCACGCATCGCATCCGCGCGGAATACTCGCCCGTGTGAATGGGGCCTTATGGTTTTCTTGCATTTTGATACTGATTAAATAATAAAAACCTTGGAAACTTTTTTGTAGTTATGTTTTTTTTGCGGGCGATCTGTACTTTTCATTGATGCCATTCTGGGGTGTGTCCGACTTTTTGATCAGGTGGTGATACCCATGATGTGTATTTTTATTTTATTTTTTATTTTGGGGAAAGGGAGGTGATTTGAATTTTTATTTATTTAAAAAAATATCTATTTTTTTAAAACTTTTTTTTTTAACACTCATATAGTTCCCATAGGGAACTATAACAAGCAATCCTTAGATTGCAATTCTCATAGATTGGAATGTACTACTGCTAAAGACAAGGGCTCCATAGGAAACAATATGCAGCAGCCTTCTGTAATTCTCCATGACAGGGGCTGCTGCATACAAGCTTCGGCTCCTCTGGTCGCCACACAGGGGAATCGGGTGCCATACTAGTAGGGAAGGGGTTGCAGGTACTTTTCCATGATAACAGGATAGGGTTAGTGTCTGATTGGTGGTGTTCCTATTGATGGGACCCTCACAGATTTTTACAATCTTTATTTAGCATTTTCTTATGGATACAGGTGTTACTTCAAAGTTTACAGTGAAGCCTAACTCTGATTTCTATGGACAACTTTCCATTGTGATGTTTTCTGTAATATTCTGGCATTTTCTTCAATTAAAATGTAATATCAGATCCAGCAACTGTAAACAACCTTATTTTTCGCTCTTTAACCCCTTAAGGACACATGACGTATCGGTACTGCATGTTTCCCGAGTCCTTAAGGACACATGACGTACCGGTACGTCATGTGTTGTTCTAATCACTGCCGCCCGGCCGGCTGTGATCGGAACAAGGTGCAGGCACCTCGGCTAAATGCGCGGGGGGGGGGGGGGGTTTGCGATCCCCCGCCCGCCTCCCCTTGAATAATCGTTGGTGTACAGTGGGTATACCAGGGTGTCAGCACATTGCTGACACCCTGGTATAAACGGCTGACATCTGTGATGCGATGTTAGCTGTTTAACCCTTTCCATACCGCGGTCCGTACGGACCGCTGTATGGAAAAGGTTAACAGCTCAGGGAGCTCCCTCCCTCTCCCATCGGGGGGCTGCTGTGCCTTTGCAGCCCCCTGATGGAGAGGGAGAGAGCCCCAAGACAGCCCCCAGACAGCCCCCCTCCTTACCCTTCCCCGTCTGCGCAGTTCTGGCCACTACTGAGCAGATGGGGAAGGTTCCCATGGCAACAGGACGCCATCTCAGGCATCCTGCTATCCATGGTGCTGAACAGATCTGTGCTAAAGGCATAGATCTGTTCAGACAAAGTGTAAGTAAAATACAGTACAAAACACTATATGGTGTACTGTACTGTATTATACAGACATCAGACACACTGGATCTTCAAGAACCAAGTGGGTCTGGGTAAAAAAAAAAGTGAAAAAAATGTAAAAATCAAAAAACACATTTATCACTGATTAAAAATGAAAAAAATGAAATTCCCTACACATGTTTGGTATCGCCGCTTCCATAACGACCTGATCTATAAAACGGTCATGTTAATTTACCCGAACGGTGAACGCCATAAAAATAAAAAATAAAACTATGATGAAATTGAAATTTTGCCCACCTTACTTCCCAAAAAAGGTAATAAAAGTGATCAAAAAAGTCGCATGTACGCGAAAATTGTAACAATCAAACCGTCATCTCATCCCGCAAAAATCATACCCTACCCAAGATAATCGCCCAAAAACTGAAAAAACTATGGCTCTTAGACTATGGAAACACTAAAACATGATTTTTTTTGTTTCAAAAATGAAATCATTGTGTAAAACTTACATAAATAAAATAAGGTATACATATTAGGTATCGCCGCGTCCGTATCGACTGGCTCTATAAAAATATCACATGACCAAACCCCTCAGGTGACCACCGTAAAAAATAAAAATAAAAACGGTGTAAAAAAAGCCATTTTTTGTCATCTTACGTCACAAAAAGTGTAATAGCAAGCGATTAAAAAATCATATACACCCCAAAATAGTGCCAATCAAACCATCATCTCAACCCGCAAAAAATGAGACCCTACTTAAGATAATCGCCCAAAAACTGAAAAAACTATGGCTCTTAGATTATGGAGACACTAAAACTTTTTTTTTGTTTTAAAAATGAAATCATTGTGTAAAACTTACATAAATAAAAGAAATTGTATACATATTAGGTATCGCCGTGTCCGTGACAACCTGCTCTATAAAATTACCACATGATCTAACCTGTCAGATGAATGTTGTAAATAAAAAATAAAAAATAATATGGAGCAACCAAAAATCATATGTACCCTAAACTAGTACCAACAAAACTGCCACCCTATCCAGTAGTTTCTAAAATAGGGTCACTTTTTTGGAGTTTCTACTCTAGGGATGCATCAGGGGGGCTTCAAATGGGACATGGTGTCAAAAAAACAGTCCAGCAAAATCTGCCTTTCAAAAACCGTATGGCATTCCTTTCCTTCTGCGCCCTGCCGTGTGCCCGTACAGAAGTTTACGACCACATATGGGGTGTTTCTGTAAACTACAGAATCAGGGCCATAAATAATGAGTTTTGTTTGGCTGTTAACCCTTGCTTTGTAACTGGAAAAAAAATATTAAAGTGGAAAATCTGCCAAAAAAGTGAAATTTTGAAATTGTATCTCTATTTTCCATTAAATCTTGTGCAACACCTAAAGGGTTAACAAAGTTTGTAAAATCAGTTTTGAATACCTTGAGGGGTGTAGTTTCTTAGATGGGGTCACTTTTATGGAGTTTCTACTCTAGGGGTGCATCAGGGGGGCTTCAAATGGGACATGGTGTCAAAAAACCAGTCCAGCAAAATCTGCCTTCCAAAAACCAAACGGCGCACCTTTCAATCTACGCCCCGCTGTGTGGCCGTACAGTAGTTTACGGCCATATATGGGGTGTTTCTGTAAACGGCAGAGTCAGGGCAATAAAGTTACAGTCTTGTTTGGCTGTTAACCCTTGCTTTGTTAGTGGAAAAAATGGGTTAAAATGGAAAATTAGGCAAAAAAAATGAAATTCTCAAATTTCATCCCCATTTGCCACTAACTCTTGTGCAACACCTAAAGGGTTAACGATGTTTGTAAAATCAGTTTTGAATACCTTGAGGGGTGCAGTTTATAGAATGGGGTCATTTTTGGGTGGTTTCTATTATGTAAGCCTCGCAAAGTGACTTCAGACCTGAACTGGTCCCTAAAAATTGGGTTTTTGTGAATTTCTGAAAAATTTCAAGATTTGCTTCTAAACTTCTAAGCCTTGTAACATCCCCAAAAAATAAAATATCATTCCCAAAATAATTCAAACATGAAGTAGACATATGGGGAATGTAAAGTCATCACAATTTTTGGGGGTATTACTATGTATTATAGAAGTAGAGAAACTGAAACTTTGAAATTTGCTAATTTTTCCAAATTTTTGGTAAATTAGGTATTTTTTATGCAAAAAAAAAAATTGTTTTACTTCATTTTACCAGTGTCATGAAGTACAATATGTGCCGAAAAAACAATCTCAGAATAGCCTGGATAAGTCAGAGCATTTTAAGCGTTTTAAAGTGACACTGGTCAGATTTGCAAAAAATGGCCTGGTCCTTAAGGTGAAATAAGGCTGTGTCCTTAAGGGGTTAAGATGCACCTACCCATAACACACACCTAGGTTTTAGAGGAGGAAAGTAAGTGTTAATCAGATTTCAGCTCAGATTCCCAATCAGACCCCCAATGTTAATCAGACCTCAGATTAGAGCCCCAATGTTAATAAGGCCCCTATTCAGACCTCAGATCAGACCCCCAATGTTAATAAGGCCCCTATTCAGACCTCAGATCAGACCCCCAATCAAACCTTAGATCAGATGTCCAATTTTTTTAAGAACCCAATCAGACCTCAGATAATACCACCAATGTTTATGAGACCTCATTCTGACCTCAAATTAGACATCTGATCAGAGCCCGAATGTGGATGACCCCCATTCAGACCTCAGTTCAAACCCTCATGCTCAATTCAAATAGATTTTTATTTTTTTTACTTACCTCTCCTGTTCTGGATGCTGCCACTGCTTCTGAGACCCAGCGCTCTGACCCGATGCCGCAAAGTGTTAGGTCACAGGGCGCTGACGTCTTCACGCTGTGCACAGTGCGGCCAAGGAGGACCAGGAAGAGGTGAGTACAGAGTCCAGGAGCGCTGTTTTCACCGCATACCGGGCCTCCTGTACTAATGAGCGCTTCCATAATGGAAGCGCTTATTAGTATTCGCCACATAAGACACAATTACATTTGCCCCCCACTTTGGAGGGGTAGGAGGGCGTCTTATAGGGCAAAAAATACGGTATGTTTTAATGAATAGCTAGATGTTCAGGAACTCGTGATTGTCATTTTGTTAGATAATAATCATTTCTTTTTAAGCATCTGTGATGTACACATGATTCTACTAGGACCTTCACTATACAAAAGAGGCTCTCGGCACATAGGGCGATGCCGTGTGAAGTGGTGGGTGGTAATTTTATTACAAACTGCTTTCTTTCAGAGAACCTCTTGATCCTTATTGAACACTACATCTAGAATCTTTTGTGCAGAATTAATGATGGTTTCTGAAAAGTAGTATTTCATGGTATGTTGTATACATTGTTTAAAGGGTACTTTATATATACTTTAAGTTCCCCCTTTTTTACTCATAAAATAGACAACTGAAATTCAGGTGCCTATAGTGCTTTAGAGTCCGTCCACTCAGGACACTGGTGTGAGGCTGCAGTCAGCACTGTACTGTCAGGAGCCTGGCAGAGCACATCCTATACTCTATGCTAGTTTTAGCATAGGGGGAACATGCAGAAGTGATGTGCTAAGCAGAGCTGCTGCTTGCGTTTGCTCCACTCTACTAAAGCCCGAAGAGCACCTCTGTATAGGGTTTCCTGCACCAATGTCCCATGCTAGGCTTTATCAGGGCGGCACTGGCACAGGCCGGAGTAGAGAGGTGTGCTCGTACCTGTACATGACTCACTGGAATCCAATCCATCACTGGCCCCTCAGGTTAATCCGTCCACGATCAGAGGTGTACGAGTGTAAGAATTCCAGGGCACTATAGACAACCTGGACTTCGGGTGCCTATTTTGTAAATAAAAAAGACGGGGGGTATAAAGTAGTAATACAAAAATAAATTTTATGGCACTTAGAAAAGTTTTTAATAAACTTCTTCAAAAGGTTATGTACACTTTTAATCACTTTTTATGGGGTTCATTAAATGATGATCTAATAATCACGCAGTATGGACTTTGATTACAGACTTAGGCTACTTTCACACTACCGGATCCAGCAAAAACGCTTCCGTTACTGATAATACAACCATCTGCATCCGTTATGAACGGATCCCATTGTATTATCTGTATCATAGCCAAGACGGATCAGTCATGAACTCCATTGAAAGTCAATGGGAGACTGATCCGTTTTCTATTGTGTCAGATTGTATCAGAGAAAACGGATCCGTCCCCATTGACTTGCATTGTGGGTCATGACGGATCTGTCTTGCTCCGCATCCCAGGACGGAAAGCAAACCGCAGCATGCTGCAGTTTGCTCTCCGGTATGAGAACAGAACGAAATTCATTTTGGAGCATTCGGTTCTCTGCAGTTACGTTTTGTTCCCATTGACAATGAATAGGGACAAACCGAAAGCGTTTGGTTTTTTTCCCGGTATTGAGACCCTATGACGGATCTCAATACCGGAAAATATTAACGCTAGTGTGAAAGTGGCCTAAGGGTGGATTCACATCACTGTTTAGCAGTTTTTTGTTCGTCTGATCCATCAGAAGAAGAGAGAAAAAAAAAAAACAGGATCCTGTAAAAAAACGCATCCTGTTGCATCAATTATGCATAGGATTGCGACGGATCCGTTTTTTTACAGGATCCAGTAAAATGTCTCACAAATGCATTGCAATACCGGATCCGTCTCTCCGGTTGTCATCTGGAAAAAACGGATCCAGTATTTATATTTTTTAAATTTTTAAAGGTCTGCGCATGCGTAGACCACAAAAACGGATCCGTTATTCCGGAACACTTGGGGAATAATGCTAGATCCGGCATTCCGGCAAGTGTTCCGGAATTTTGAACAGAGAAAATACTGCAGCATGCTGAGGTATATTCTCCGTCTTGAAAAGGTAAAAAGACTGAACTGAAGACATCCTGATGCATCCTGAACGGATTGCTCTCCATTCAGAATGCATTAGGATAAAACTGATCAGTTTTGAGCCCTTAGGATGGAACTCAATACCAGAAAAGTTTAACGCAAGTGTGAAAGTGCCCTAACTGATAATACAACCATCTGCATCCGTTATGAACATATCCGGTTGTATTATCTGTAACATAGCCAAGACGGATCCGTCATGAACGCCATTAAAATTCAATGGGGGACGGATCTGTTTTCTATTGTGTCAGCGCAAACGGATCCGTCCCCATTGACTTGTATTGTGGGTCATGACGGATCCGCCTTGTTCCGCTTCCCAGGACGGAAAGCAAACCGCAGCATGCTGTATGAGAACGGAGCATTTTAAAGCACTCCGTTCTGTTCAGTTACGTTTTGTCCCCATTGACAATGAATGAGGACAAAACTGAAGCATTTTTTTCCGGTATTGAGAACCGATGATGGATCTCAATACTGGAAATTACTAATGCTAGTGTGAAAGTAGCCTTAGGCTGGCGTTTCTGGGTCCGCTTGTGAGATCCGTTTCAGGGATCTGAAACAAAACTATTGCATGCAGGACTTTTTTTCCCTGTCTAAAAAACAGATCTCAGACAGAAGTGGCTCAAACTGATGACAACTGATGCAACCGGATCCGTTTTTTTTACAGGATCCTGTTTTTTCTTCTTCCTCTCTCTCTTCTTCTGGCGGATCAGAAGAACGGAAAGCTAAATGGTGATGCGAATGCACCTCAAATAAAAATTAAAAATTCAGAAGTGACTGTAGTTTCACCCTTTACCCAACCCATAAAGGTCCACGTAGCTATGGGAGATCTTTTTGATAGAATCCTTACTGTACACATTCTTTCCTACCTGAAGCTGCCAGTGAAGACATGCCATACTGTATAAGTGGCCTCAGCAGTCAGGTGCCATGCTAAGAGCATCCCTGCTTGGTATTTTGAAACATTCGCAACTCTGTTTTTGGGACATTCCCTTTGATCTGTACCATGGACCTTAAATACATAGTGTGTCCCACAGTAAAGCTCTGTGCACATTCATGTCCAAATGAAGGCCAGGTAGTATATTGGAGAACCCTAACTAGGTTTTGAGGAACTTCAGGGTAACACATTTTGAAACATTAATCTACTGACATAATGCATATTTTAAAAACTGAGCAAATTTCATATACCTGTACATATACCAATTTATTAAAAGAGTATTTTAGACCTTAACCTTTGTGGACCACATTTTGTTTAGATCGGTATTAATTCCAGATAATGAAGGACATTTCTTCTCTGTTCTCTCACTTATTTGGAGGCTGGATCCCTCTCCATACCCAGTACCTAACCACATTTCCAATTTAATATAAAACCACCTAAAATCACTGACATGAAAATCATATTTCTGTTTGATATCCATGTATGTTCCTTTTATCTAGGATTATCTGTATAATTTGAAATATCCATATTAATTACAAATGCATCACAGCTTGCTGAATATTAACTCATGGGATTCCTTATACAGTATGTAGACTTGGAGATGAAATGCTTCTCATAGCCTGAATACATATAGCATATCCCATACCCTATTTTTTCATACAGGGTAAAAAAAAGGATATGAACACATTATGAGACATTTTTTAATTATTGATTTTTTGGCTAGAACATTTTTTGTGTAGGTTGGCCCCTGCAACATCTGTTTTATATTACATAGCAGGCTGTAGACTTGCTGTCTAATGGCTTGCTCTCCATCCTGGAAATGAGCGAACTTCTTGAAATTATTTTCATGTCCGATTTGGTAAATTTTCCAAAAAATTCGATTTGCAGGTGAATCGCTTCATCACAAATCAAAGTTGCTCCAATTGGCCTGAAAATTGGTATATGACATTGTGAGGTTTCCTAGGACTCACTATTTGTCATGAATCAAAGATGGTCCAGTTGGCCTGAAAATTGGTATATGACACTCTGAGGTCTCAAAGGATTCAGATTAGTTTTTTTATCTTTTCATTATCCTTTTTTATTTTTAAGGATTGTTGCTCCTCTCCTTTAAGCTCTTTAAGCTTGAACACAATGACAGCAGCAGCAAATAATATCAGAGTGACAGTAGCTCTGGGTAAATGTTTGACAGTGTTAAACGTCTGTTTAAAAACATACCTACATTTGCATATGTTATGCTTTTTTATATTAGAAATCTTTCAAAAATTGTCCCTTATCGGGGCAAGTGGTGTTTAAACACAGAAGGGGATATGGAAAAAAATTGTGGCATCTTGCGACCAAACGTTCAAAAAGTATACCTTAATGGGGGCAGATCTCTGCCCCTGTTAATACTCACACACATGTTAATATTATAAGAAACAGGGGCTTGTTCTGCACAAGCATCCAAAAGTTATGCGTTAACGGGGCAGAATTCCTGCTATATATTTACATGCACAAGTGTTGATTGTCAGAAAAAAGTGTGGCTTGTTCTGAACAAGCCTGGAAAAATTGTCCCTTGTAAGTGGGAGCAGCAAAAGTACAGTGTGGATGTGGAAAGAATAGGGTAATAGTGGCATGTGGCCACAATAGTGGGGCAACAGTAGCAGCACAGCATGGAATAGACAAGCTAATGTGTGGGTGTGGCTATTTAGGGGTAGTAGTAGTAGAAGTGCCAAGGTCATCTGTGTAGCGGTAATGAAAATGGCAGTAGGGAGATTAGCAGCAGATAGTAGCAGCTGCAGCGGTAGAGGTGGCAGCAGCAAACATACAATACAGAACATGATGGTAAGTAGGCAGACAGCAGCAGTGATATGATGGTTGCAGTAGAAGCCATACGGTACAGAACATGATGGCAGGCAGGCCGACAGCAGCAGTGGCATGATGAGGCATCTTCTATTCATCAACCTCATCCGAAGGAGTGTGAAAACCCTCACGGATTTATGTCTCATTTATTTAGCCAAAAGTGATAGTTTTGTACACTCACAGAGGACAACTTTTCCTCAAGCAATGCCCCAAGCTGTGCAGAAAACTCTCTCTGAGATGATACTGGAGTCTGGACAAGACAGAACAGACTTTTTTCAGCCTGCCTGCCCAGAATTCCATGGACTCAGGAAACACAGTAAGAAAGGCAAAGAGTCCAATGTAGGACTGAACCTGGGTGTCGAGGCAGTATAACTCAGTTTACTGATTTGCATCAGCCTGGTGCAGTACATGAAAAATTTGCTCCATCATGTTGATGATCCTGAACTGGCCATTGTTGCTGCTGCTGCCACTTCTGCTGATTGTGGTAGCAGAAAAGGCGGAAGTTGGGTGACTCTGAAGGGAGGCAGACAGGGGCCTCAGACATGCGGGTGGTAGGTGTCTGCTTGCCGAAAGCTGCAGCAAGCTGTGTACACAGTGTCTCCTGGTAATAAGTAATTTGGCCTACCTTCTGATAATAGACTTAACATTCCCCCATTTTGCTTTGATAGGGAGGGTTTAAAGGCATGGCTATCCAGTAATCATCAAATTGCTTGATTGTAAGTACACAGCTGTAATTATGTAAGCAAGCGGAGCCACCAAAAAGAACTGGGTTCAGTGTGCCCAAGGACCCAGTTCTTTCTGGCTCCACCCACCACTGAGATGATTGGTCATTGTTGGTTGGTCTTGTTGTCATAATCATCATCACACTCATCTTCCTGCATAAGTGAATCCTCCTCATCCTGGTGCTCCTCTTCCTCTTTCAGTGGTAACTCCTCATCCTCATCCTCCACTTCCTCCTCCATGGGACTTTCTCCATGTGGTTCCCCAACAGCTACAGGGCAACCAGCAAGATGCATAAGCTGTTCTTCTTCAGCCGTCTCTTGTTACATCAATATGAGCAACTGTATTAAGATAAATATCAGGAGGATGACATCGTTGATGCTACAGTTGTACCAACTGACAAATTTGACGCCTTCTTCGAAGGTAATGAGAATGCCACAGGCATCTCTGATGAGTTACCACAGTCTGACCTCGAGACAGCACACACTCCCTGCTGAGGTGGTCTGGTGCATGACAAAATCATTCACCACTTTCCAATGCTTGTACAGACACTCTAGCATATGCAAGGTGTATACCGCCCAACCGTCCTGGATACAGCACGACAGTCCAGAATTTCGCTGGCTGTCCCAAAGTCCCAGGAGGGCCAAAGGTATTTCCCGCCCTTAACTGTCTCTGTGTCCTACTCAGCTTCACCATTCAACTCAACTGCCAGGGCTCCCCAGCAGGCATGATGTGGTCACAAATCATGCTGCTGGGCTGTGTAGGAGGAGCATGCAGGCCTGTCCCTGCAGGCTTAATGTGTGACCGTGCCTGCTTGGGAATGCAGGATGTGCTCTAATCATCAAGGGAAAGCCCTAGGTGAGTAAATATTTTAAAAAAAAATGTTTTATTAATGTAGTTACTACTGATAGGGGGACATAAATACTGTGGGGCCACAATGTGGGCACAAAGGAGAACAATGTGGCCATAACCATTGTGAGGCGGCACAATGTGGGCATTACTGTGAGGGGGCACAAGGTGGCCATAACTACTAAGAGGGGGCACAATGTGGCATAACTCCTGTGAGGGGGCACAATGTGGCATAACTACTGTGAGGAGGCACAATATGGGCATAACTACCGAGAAGGGGGCACAATGTCGGCATAACTTCTGCTGGGGACACTATGGGGATTGGGCAGGAATGGGAGTGTATAGATATGCATCGGGCATGTTAAAGGTGTAGCTTAGTCTTAAAAAACTTGTTGCAGCTGAAATGCTGAAATTTGAGGACAGTCTCCCGGACATCGCCAGCCCTCTATTCAAAATATTGTACTTTTTCAAAAATCTTTGCACAAATAAATTTATCACAAGCAACATGCAGACACCATGTGTTATTTCCCCCAAATGCAGCATGACCGGGATGTTCCTGTCAATGTCGCTGACCAACTTGCCCGGTGGAAGTTTGCAGGGAAGCAGCCTGCAGGATGTTTGCTGCTTGATGCACTTTAGCAAGTGATCGTCTGTGTGGCTACTCTTACCCAGGCCAATCAGCGCTCACGCAGCATGACAACACTTCACTTTACACATGTGATAGGAGGGACGATAAGTGGAAGCAATGCTCTGTGCTGCTGCTGTTAGGGATTGGAGGATGTCCATGGAGGAGGATGTCCACTGTGGCATGCAGATTGCCGCACGGTGAGGCTGAGCGCACGCTATCAGCTGCCTAGAGGCAGCAGAATCCACTAAGTGGTACGACAGCGAATGCACTGCCAGGAACTTGGCCCAGTGGGAGTTAAGCTTGTGCACCATTGGATTCTGGGCGTGTAGAGTTGCTTCTCGGGCATATATTCACTTATTGATGGCTAACGACAAAGCAAAGGAGGGGGAGTCTGAGCGGGACAAGCAGTAAATAATTATGACGATGACAAGGACACTGTACTGCACATGGATGGGGCTTGCACATAGATGGGGCCACAAATGAGGTCAGGAGAAGGAGCTAGCTGGCGGCGACCTCTATTTTCCCACAGTAACTGGTGATGCTGCTTTATGTGGTTCAATAAAGCTGTGGTACGTATGTTTGTGTTTGAATGCCCACAGCTTACTTTAATCCTGCAGATCTTGCATATGGTAATGCTTTTTTCTTCTGGCACTGTGGTGAAAAACTGACAGACAGGAGATACTCGCACCGAGCTAGCGGCACCACGAGCTTTGGCTTAAGTATGGCAGTTGGCCCTGGCAGTTTTTTGGGAAGTTCCGGCCATACATTGCCTCAGCTCTTTATTGCTGCCATTGCCATCACCCTCCTCTTCTGATGTTGCCTCCTCCTCAGCAAACTGATCCAGGTCCTGTCCAACACACAATCACTGTCATTGGCATCCTCTCCCTCACACTACTTTTTTCAGAGACTGATATGTCATTGTGGGCTCCTTGATCCCCCTCCCAATTCCCTGCTCTGTATTTGCCTAAATGTCACTATAGCTACCACTGCCCCTACCACCACCACTGTGGCTACAAGTGTCACTACTGTCACCAGCAACACCAACACAGCTACAGTTGTTTTCAAAATTATTCAACCCCCACTGAAATTGAGTGTTTTGGCCAGTTTGACATTGATTTTGATCATTTCAGTCATCTTGTTTACAATTAAATCAAAGAGGCACTTGTAAGTCAGACAAATATAACATAACATTTATAATGAAATAACCACAAATGTCTTTTCTGTGCTCACATCATTATCAGTTTTATTCAACCCCCAAGTGACATTCAATCTTAGTACTTAGTACAACATCCTTTTCCAGTTATAACAGCTTTTAAACGTGAAGCATAGCTTGACACAAGTGTCTTGCAGCGATCTACGGGTATCTTCGCCCATTCTTCATGGGCAATAGCCTCCAGTTCAGTCACATTCTTAGGCTTGCGCGCTGCAACTGCTTTCTTTAAGTCCCACCAGAGGTTCTCAATCTGATTTAAGTCTGGTGACTGCGATGGCCACTTCAAAATGTTCCAGCCTTTAATCTGCAACCATGCTCTAGTGGACTTGGAGGTATGCTTGGGATCATTGTCCTGTTGAAAGGTCCAACGTCTCCCAAGCCTCAGGTTTGTGACGGACTGCATCACATTTTCATCCAATATCTCCTGGTACTGAAGAGAATTCTTGGTACCTTGCACATGCTGAAGCTTCCCTCTACCTGTAGAAGCAAAACAGCCCCAAAGCATGATTGACCCCCCGCCATGCTTCACAGTAGGCAAGGTGTTCTTTTCTTCATAGGCCTTGTTCTTCCTCCTCCAAACATAGCGTTGATCCATGGGCCCAAACAGTTCTAATTTTGTTTCATCAGTCCACAGAACACTATCCCAAAACTTTTGTGGTTTGTCCACATGACTTTTGGCATACTGCAGTCGACTCTTCTTATTCTTTGGAGACAGCAAGGGGGTGCGCCTGGGAGTTCTGGCATGGAGGCCTTCATTACGCAGTGTGCGACTTATTGTCTGAACTGAAACTTCAGTAGCGCACAGCAGTCGAAGTCAGCATCTTCTTTCTGCCACGACCAGGTAGCGTTTCAACAGTGCCCTTTGCCTTGAATTTGCGAATGATGCTTCCTATGGTGTCTCTTGGTATGTTTAACATCTTTGCAATCTTCTTATAGCCATTGCCCTTCCTGTGAAGAGAAATCACCTCTTCTCTTGTCTTCCTGGACCATTCTCTTGACTTCACCATGTTTGTAAACACACCAGTAAATGTGTAGAAGGAGCTGAGTATCACAGTCCTTTTAAATCTGCCTAATTGGTGCTTATTATGCTTGATTGCTGCTCCTTGACATCCACAGGTGTTTTCAATACCTGATCGAAAACACTTGAATGAACCTCTGTTCTTAAGAGTGGTAGTCTTTAAGGGGTTGAATAATTGTGTCAATGAAGAAATCACAAAAAAAAAATTAATACTGTATTACAAAAACAATTGATGTCATTTTAGTTGCATTTGGTTCTTTAAAAAGTCCTTGTAAGATTTCATTCTGAACACAATTACAAATGTCCACTAAATTCCCTAAAACCCATTACAGCATTGGGGGTTGAATAATTTGGAACACAACTGTATGCATAAGATTCAACACCCCCCCCCCCCCCCCCCAACCACCTCCTCATGGCAGTCAAAACACTGACTGTTCTAACAGAACTCATCCATAGGGAATGAATCCTTTGGAATCCTTTGGAATGTCTTCCATAGCACATGGTGGGGATTTAAAGATGGTAACCAACAAAAGGGTGGGGGGGGGGGGGTGTTATCAGTGAAGAATGAGAGGATGCAACTGAAACTAAAAGGCTTCTCTGGGGTTGCAAGGACGGGGAGCAGGAGGAATGATGTGACTCCTGTCTCCAAGAAACTGAGCCATTCAGTCCACAATCTCATCCTCTTTGTCCTCAATAATAATGTTGTGCCTTTTGGAGGCTAGGGAGAACTGTGGCCTACTACTCCTACTACTGGATGGAGGACTTGTGCTCTCACTGCTGCAACTAGCCACATTTTGACTCTGGGATGACGAGGCATGGGTCTTTCATTTTGCACTCTTCAATTTTCCAGAAATTTTATTATATGTTCTATAAATGAAAAACCACAGGTTTCCTTTAAATAGAAAGTCATGGGTTTCCTATACATGAAAAGTAATTGATTTGGTATACATAGATTATTCAATGGTGCTAGCAAAATTGCAAGTTTTCTGTAATTTACTGAAGACTGAGGTGAAATTAAATGCCTCTCTCCTTCTACAAACACACTGCACACTGGTATTGACAATTTAGACTGGAAATAATGCAGTGATTGCAGTGAAATTCTTTGAATTATGTGTTTTTGTACTAAAATATCTATTAAACATGCAGTAATGCTTCTGCTAACATGACTATAATGCAGTATTTGTGCTGAAATGTTTGTGAACAATGCATATAGTATCACACTGGTTTACAATTAAATATAGCAATGCAATGTTTGCGGTGAAATGTCTTTAAAATATGCATGTAATATCACTGGTTCAACAATTACATTTTTGTATTAAAATTTCTATGAAACACCAGATCTGATGCAGTAATTCGTCCGCTAACATGAATATAACAATGCAGTGTTTGAGTAAAATGTATTTGAACTATGAGTTTAATACAGTATCTCACTTGTTCAACGATTACATTTTTGTACTAAAGTGTCTATGAAATGCACATTATGATATAATAATGCATCGTCTAAGAAAAATATAACAATGCAGTGTTTGCGGTGAAATGTGTTTGAACTTTGTGTTTAATATCACTTGCTTTTGCTGTAATGCAACATGTTTAACTGTCACCGCCAGTTCTGTGAGAAGGTCTGGCAGACGTTCTTCTCTACCTCTTGCATGACGTTCTTTGTTTTGGTTTCACTTTGTCATCTCCTTTCCTTCTCCCAGATGTCACCTATTTAGACTAATTGTCTCCCTTTATATACCCTCCCATACTGCCTCACTTTGCGGTTTATACTACTTCCTGGATGAGGTGTTCACTGCTGTTCACTGATGATCAAATTATTGAAAAGTTCGATTCGGCTGATACAAAAAAAATCGCTTTGACGAATTACTTCGCCACGAAGCGCATTTTTTTGTAAGTAGCGGGTGCAATGACAGGGAGCTGCGATAGCACTGCTCCCCATCATTGTACCCCTCAGATGCCGCGTTCATATATGATCGGGCATCTGTATGTAAAAACAGTGTAAAATTAACATAAAAAAAAGGAAATCAAACCTACCGCCTCCATTAGCTCGCGACGGCCTCCACCATCTTGCTTGATGATCTGGCGTGAAATGATCTTGCGCAGTGCTAGATGACGTCACCACACACAGGATTCCAGCCGAGATCTTCAATCAAGATGGTAGCTGGCAGCCGGTCGGGAGCAAATAGAGGCGGTAAGTTTGATTTTTTTTTGTTTTTTTTTTACACTATTTCAGGTTAAATCGATTTGCTAACATGAAGCACAAGGAAATTCGGCTTTGAGGCGAATCAAATTTATCCTGAAATTTGGATCGAATTCCACTTTGTGCAATTCAATTCACTCATCTCTAGATATAATGCACAAAAAAAAAATTGCAATTGTGCTGGGGGTGGTGGGGGGGGGGGGGGATACGGGGGAGGCTGTTCTAGTACTAAGGTCCTGAGTACACAACAGGTGTCTCTGATGAGCTGCCACTGTCTGACCTATGTAAACACTTGCGGCAAGCTCCATCATCAATGGGGTTTTCTGGGATTTTAAAGGGGTTATCCAAGACTATTAAATGCCCCCATACGCCCTGGCCCCTCACAATGAATATACTTACCTTGCTCCCCGCTCCCTGCGCCGCTGTTGGTTCCTGCACTGCCGCTGTGTAAGCCGTGTACTGGGGTGGGCTCCCCAGGATACAATGAAGTCACAAACAAGGAAAGCAACCCCAACACCAGCTTTTACCAAAACATGCAATAAATGTACATACACCCAGCCTGAGGGCTGAGACCCTAGTGCTGCACAGCACGGCGCCCTCCAATAGATGAAGGCGGAAAGGGCAGTAATTTACCTACTGGCGGGCAAAACTAAACTGCCACACCGTACCTGTTATTACCCTAAAAACAAGAACCACTGTATGGGTGTGTGTTACGGGCTATCCTGCGGTGCAGCACAACAGCTTACAATCTTACCAAGTTCTATAGTATTCCCCCTCCCATAACTGGTCCTGTAGCACGTGCCTGAGTTTTCCTCCTGAGCAAAAAAACACCAGCCTGGGTTGAGTTTGTGAGAGTTTTATCAGTTCTCCAATGTAAAATGTCACTTTAAGTTATGGAGTTCTTGAAATGAACAGTAGTAACACTTGTGGCCTGACACAAACAGAAACCCGAACTAACTAACTACAGGCCTGGTCTCATTCTCTAGGCGCCAACACTCTGATGAGGTGCATGCACGATCTTACTAACCTGGGTCTGCTTTGCATCCGCTGGTGACTCTGAACAGAACAAATGTCTCTCCAACAAGCATGCAGTACCGCAGTGTATGTTGCTTTGTTCCTCTGCTCTTATCAGCGTTCCTGGCATCAATCCTTCCTCTGGACAGAATCAGGGTCTTGGACATGATCAGCTTCAATAAACTGTAGCTCTGGTCACTGAGGGATGCTCTCACACCTGGATGCCATCAGATTCTCTGCTCACACAGATCCTTAGTTTCGCCTCCCTCTAAGATGGCTGCTCTCTCCTTCTCTTCTCTTTAGACTCAGTGTAAACCCCACCTCTCTCATGAATATGGAGATATATGTGCAGTCTGTAGCTGTGTTTTGGAAACAGCAGCATTTTGTGGCCAAACAGCAGAATGTCAGTCCAGAACATTTAATTTAATCTACACAAACAGTGTTCAGACAAGGAGAGCTGTTTCCCCATCTCACAGCTGCTGCCTCTCCCCGTGTGTGGATGAAAACATCTGGTTTCGGGGGAAGCAGCCAATGGCAGCTGGTGACGGGGACGAACCTCCCTAGCATAGCAGGTGACACTAGAGAGGCTCGTCCACATCCCCAACTGCTAGAGATGAGTGAATCGAAGCTGACGAAGTGGAATTCGATCCGAAGTTCAGGAATTATTCAATTCGCACCAAATCCGAATTTCCTCACGCTTCGTGGTAATGAATCACATTTTTTCCTAAAATGGCTGCTGCATATGTTAGGACAAGAAGCATGGAACTATGGGAACTGTGGATCACCCACAATGCCATGCATGCAGCCAATCAGCAGCCTGCCAGCCCTGTGATGTCACAGCCCTATAAGTAGCCTCAGCCATCTTGGATTCAGCCATTTTCCAGTGTACTTAGTGCAGGGAGAGATGTCAGCAGGCGCTAGGGACACTGCTAGGAAAGACTTGAAAGCCATACACACCCTCCTTGAGCTAAAGTGGCAGAACGGCATCCCCCAACATACTGTAGGCTGAAATGCGACGTTTACACCCGTTGGAATTCCACCCTCCATATGTTGGTCCGACTGTACGAACAGAGAAAGGCCATCAATGATTTCTCGATGATACAGGCGGACAGTGGTACTCTTCTGTGTAACTTCAATGTTAGCCAGTGGCAGCTCATGCATGACACCTGTCGTTTGCCCGTGCCCTTTTAGGAGGCCACTTTGTCAGTCGCCAGGTCTACGGGATAAACAACATAATTCCACTGATTCATATCCTGGAAAAGATGCTGGTAAATCTGGCTGGTCAGGGGACTGGAGACATGGTGCATGCATCTCATGGCCACATGAGCCCTGTGGGGGCTGAACTGGAAATAGATGGTTTTTCTACACAGGTGACAGGAAAGATGGAGCAGGAGCAGCCGGAGGAGCAAGAGGGAGATGAGGAAGACGAGGCAGATGACCCAGACACACCGTGGCAGTGAAGATAGAGGCAGGGAGTCCCTTCGAGTCACTTGCGCAAATGGTCCGATGCATGCTCACTTGCTTGCGTAGTGACAGCTGAATTGTCAACATTCGGCAGAAGGATGACTATTGGCTCTCCACCATGTTAGACCCTCACTACCGCTCCAAAAAGGGTGCCTTTTTTTACACCCGCAGAGAGGGAGGACAAACTGAACTACTATAGAGACATCCTATGTAGTCAGTTTGCCGCTGCCTATCAGCGCCATCATCCGTTCTCTTGCAGGTCTGACCGGGGGGGAGCCCTCTGTGTTCAGGTTCCACTGCAATGGCTGCTGGGGAAGGGGTGGCAGGAGCAGTACCAGCTCCTTCAGGAGCGGCCTGAGTCTAGAGTCGCTGATGAGCAGCTTTCTTCACCCACATAGTGAAGAAACTACTCACCAGCAGCTAGACATTGTCACGACTGTGACTGATCCAGACAGGTCTGGGAGGAGAAGGTCGCAGCGACTTGCTACTCGCGATAGCTTGTGAGTTTGCTCCGTGGTTCAGGGTATGTCATCTGGGTTTTGCCTTGTGAACCTTTTTGTCCTGACTGGGAGTTTGTAGGCATCCTTCTCAGGTGAGTCTGCTGGGGTAGCGGTCGTGACAGACATAGAGCAGAACCTGAACCAGCTGGTGGTGGCATACTTGGAGTGCATCCTACCAGTCGTCATTGAAGATCCGCTGGACTACTGGGCAGCCAAACTGGATTTGTGGCCGCAACTGGCCAAGTTTGCCCTGGAAAAGATGCCCTGCCCGGCCAGTAGTGTGGCAACAGAGTGGATGTTTAGTGTGGCGGGGGGCCATAGTTACCCCAAGGAGAACTCGCCTGTCCACCCAAAATGTGAAGAGACTGACCTTTGTCAAGATGAATCAGGCGTGGATCAGCCAGGATTTCCACCCACCAATGCCTCATGCATCAGACTAGATGATCCATGCTGCCTCACCCAAACCTTGACAAAAGAGACCGGTTTCTTCTGGCTACCTGCCTCAGCTACTATTCTGATGCTGCCACAAATCTGATGCCAAGTGCTCCTTCTTACACCCACCATCGTCAGCAGGTACTGTTATTGCCACCCACCTCCCCACTATGTCACCTTGCCACTCTGTGTCCTCCTCATGCTGCTGCTGCCACCTTTACACTCTGTCATTGTGCCACTCTGTGGCCTCCTCATGCTTCTGCTACCTCAACACTGTGTCACTGGGCCACTCTGTGGCCTCCTCATGCTGCTGCTGCCACCTCCACACTGTGTTATTGTGCCACTCTGTGGTCTCCTCGTGCTGCTTCCACCTCACCACTATGTCATTGGGCAACTCTGTGGAGTTCTCAAGCTGTTCTCCCACCCTCCCCACTCCATGACTGGGCCACTATTTTGCCTTTTGGCCTGGATGACATCACCATTTATTTGACCCTTCTTCTGATCTCTCAGAAGGAAGGAAAAATGAGACACATAACAGATCCTGTCTGTGTAGCAGCTGTAAGACCTGTATGGTCCCATCAGAATTGGCTCATTATTTGGTAGCCAAAGGGAGGAGTGCGTACAAAACACAGAAGACATTCAAATATTACATTCCCGTATCATCTCTGTTTTGGATCGACTCCTGTTTTTTTTTTGGCATTAGCAATACTGATAGATTACTGACCAAATGCTGACCGACTGAAGGTGTATGCTAAACAGACAGGATCTGTTTTTTGGGGGTTATTGTTCTGAAGGGTCAGAGGACAAAATAATCAGCGATGTCAACACAAACTTACTGCTGATACCCTCTCCACTCTGTCGGAGGGCTCTACTTGTATAAGCATTTAATAGAACAGGTTCTGTAGACATCTATGTGGAATCAGCTGATGATGGTATAAAAGGAGTGCACTTCTTGACGCTAACATCGACCTGTAAAGCTGAGTTAATACTTGAGTTATTTGGTCAGTTTTGGCCCAGTAACTGCCCAAATAAGTGAAGTGTGCAGTGATTCTAAGAGCGACGTCTGTCATCTACGTGTCATACTGACACACAGTATTGTTTCACTACAACAGCAGACTCCCTATGCATGTTACTGCAAGGCACAGTGTTCTACACCACTATTCAGGCTCTCTGCAGCTAGGAAATAGCTGTTTTCTAATGCTATTTGGAGCCAATCGTTTCGGAAAATTAGGCGAACCGGCCGAATCGAATTTTTGAAAAATCTCTACCGCCTGCCATTGGCTGTCCCCCTCCCCCCCCCCCAACACCGAATATGTTCATCCATGGGGCCTCTCTTGCCCTGGACCCCATAGCTGTCACGGTAGGCGAGGGAAGGAAAGCAAACCAAACACAACTAAAGCAACAAAACACCAGGCTAGGCCCCAAAGCTAGGGACCAGGGATAGTTCACCACCTGACAATCCCTGAATCTTTCCCTGACTACTGACAACATGAGCAAATCCTAAAGGTGGAAGTGCTCATGCGCTGGAACCTAAGCCTAGCTGAAACTGTAACAAACCCTCAGCTAGGGAGCTGGACATAAGACAACCGGTTCCTAGTGCTTGGTGCAGGAACCAGCGTCTTCCTGAGGCCTAGCCAGAACACACAACAAAAGGTAAGGTATAGGACTTAGCTTAAGATGGACGGGGAGCAGGAGATCCACCAAACACCAGTTAAGAACTCCAGAAGCAAATATAAACCGCAAGGACTATAGTGAGAGGTGGGTATAAATAGCACCACTAAATAGCTAATGAGCAAAACCTGTGGGGAGGTGGCCAAAACCACAACAAAGAGAAACAGAACAATCTGTCAGATAGACTCTTGTGTAGCAAGTCTGTCAGATCTTCTCAGGCCTCTCACAGGGCAGGGCGTGATAATAGCAGTTGCATGATCTGCCGCTATGGTAGTTACGTCCCTGCTTCTTCTTGGTCAGCATAGGAATCTCCCTGCCTACTGCTTCCCTGATTGCCTGATGATGCTGTCTTTCCGCCTGTGAGCCAATCAGGGCAAGCCCACCCCCACTCCCTTCCAGTGTCATGTCATCCTCCTTCTTCTTTCTCCCTTGTGGTTTCCCCTGCCAATATTAACAGTAAAATGGCGTGGGTGTCATTTTTACCCAATTCATCCAAAACGAATTGCAAAAAGTTCAGTTTTGTGACTATAAATATTCACATAAAGTCAGGAAAACCAGGAAAACACATTAATCAAAATTCATAGGTACAACTGGGAGATCGTAGGAGACTAGCTAATATCGCAACTTTGAGAATTCGCAAATATTTAGATTATAGTGCTATATATTCGTTATAGCGAATATTTGGCATTTTTTCCCATCTGAACACATGATTCCTCCCTGCTTCTTGCTTGTGGGCCAATGAGTCATTGGCCCACAAACAACTTAAGCAGGGAGGAATCATGACTAGAGTTGAGCGAACACCTAGCTGTTCGGGGAGTTCGGCCGAACTTTAAAAAAAAGTTCGGGTTCGGGACCCGAACTTGATCCGAACTTGGACCCGAACCTCATTGAAGTCAATGGGGACCCGAACTTCACTTTATTATTTTTCGTTATAACATGGTTATAATGGGAAATAATAGTATTATCTTTTTCAGATCTGAGTTTTCACGATCGTGAAAACTCAGTTCCGACAGTATATTCTAACACAGAGGTGTTCCCATGGTGATGGGGACGCTTCAAGTTAGAATATACTAAGAACTGTGTACATAACTGCCCTCTGTGGCATGGCAGCACACGATCTCTTACAGGGGGCTGTGATCCGCACAATTACCCCGTCAGGTGCCGCACCTGAGGGGTTAATTGTGCGGATCTCAGCCCCTGTAAGAGATCGGGTGCTGCCAGGCAGAAGGGGCCAGACCCCCCTCCCTCCCTAGTATTAAAATCATTGGTGGCCAGTGCGGCCCCCCCCCTATTAAAATCATTGGTGTCCAGTGCGGCCTCCCCTCCCCCCCCACCCCTAATTAAAATCATTGGTGGCAGTGGCCACAATTTAACAACCCCCCTCCCCCCATCATTGGTGGCAGTTGAGCGGCAGTTCCGATCGTAGTCCCAGTTTCACTGGGGCTCCGATCGGTTACCAAGGCAGCCAGGACGCTACTACAGTCCTGGCTGCCATGGTTACTTAGCACTTTTAGCAGCATTATACTTACGTGCACTGTCTGTGGCTGGCCAGGCGCTCCTCCTACTGGAAAGTGACAGGTCTGTGCTATAAGCAATGCGTCGCACAGACCTTTCACTTACCAGTAGGAGGAGCGCCGGTCAGCCACAGACAGCGCATGTAAGTATAATGCTGCTAAAAGTGCTAGGTAACCATGGCAGCCAGGACGCCAGTATCGTCCTGGACGCCTCTGTGTTAGAATATACTGTCGGATCTGAGTTTTCACGATCTAACTCAAATCCGATGGTATATTCTAACAGAGGCGTTCCCATGGTGATGGGGACGCTTCAAGTTAAAATATACCAACAGATTGGAGAAAACGCCGATCCGATGGTATATTAATATTACCCGAACCCGAACTTTTACTGAAATGTTTGGGTTCGGGTTCAGGTGCCGAACACCGTAAAGTTTTACAGTTCAGGTTCGCTCAACCCTAATCATGTCTTTAGATGGGAAAAATTACGATTATTCTAAAAAACTAATATATAGCACTATATCGAATATATTCGTTTTTTTGAATATTCGTCTTTTTTTTTCAATCTGTACAGTTGTTTCACTTCGGCATACTCCTCCCCGACAAGCGTCCCCGTCACCATGGGAACACCCGGGGGTTAGAATATACCATCCGATGAAACTCAGATCATGGAAACTCAGATCCGATGGTATATTCTAACACCCAGGCATTCCCATGGTGATGGGGACGCTTGCCTGGGGTTAGAATATACCATCGGATTTGAGTTTTCACGATCTCAGTGAGATCGTGAAAACTCAGATCGGATGGTATATTCTAACCCCCAGGCGTTCCCATGGTGACGGGGACGCTTGTCGGGGAGGAGTATGCCGAAGTGGAACAACTGTACAGATTGAAAAAAAAAAAAGACTAATATTCTAAAAAACTAATATATTCGATATAGTGCTATATATTTGTTTTTTAGAATATTTGTAATATTCTAAAACAAGAATATATAGCGAATATTAGAAAAAATGAATGTAGAGCAATTTAGCTAATATAGTGCTATAATCTTCTTTGTCAAATAGTTGTAATTTTTTTCTCATCTGAAGCTCAGATTGGAAAAAAATTATGACTATCAAATAAAAGATTATAGCACTATATTAGCTAAATTGCTCTCTATTTTTTTTTTTCAAATATTCGCTATATTGCTATATATTCTTGTTTTAGAATATTTTCTGAAAAACGAATATATCACAATATTAGCTATATTGCTCTATATATTTGTTTTTTAGAATATTTGTCATTTTTTTCCATCTGAAGTCATGATTCCTCCCTGCTTAAGTAACTTAAGCAGGGAGGAATCATGACTTCAGATGGAAGAAAATGATGAATATTCAAAAAAACTAATATATGGCACTATATTCTATAGTGCTACGTATATATTCGTTTTTGACCCACGCCTGTATAGATTGCATAATATTCACATATTACGCGATCATTACCTTGCCGATTTTTCGAGGAAAGAAAAAGTAGAATATAACGAATATTTGAATTCGCAAATATTCAACGAATATTCTACAAAATATTCGCAAAATATCACGAATTCGAATATGACTCCTGCCGCTCATCACTATAGGAGTCTTAAAAATTGTGGAATCCTTAATGCACTACCACTGGATGCAATAGTCACAATGGACATTCTTTGAAGGGGAACGTTAAGTGGGAGCTACTAGTTTTCCCACAAAAGATGCTAATGACACCACTGCACATCGTATTGGGCTTTATAAAACAATTTGTTACAGCTATAGATAAGGAGTGGCCAGTATTTAGATCCCTTTAAGACTTTTTCCCAAAGACGGCTGAGGCAAAGGTTAAGCAGTTGTCCCCATTAGCCTGCAGATAGCGAAGATCCTTGACTGCAAGGAATTACCCAGGAATCTCGGTAGTAAGAAGAAAGTGGTGTGGAACAGCGTTTTCACAGTGGTTCAGAGTATCCTGGGCAGTGACATAGCAGAAATATATTTGGAGCTGGTTAAGAATCTGGTAAAGAAGTGTGACACAATAGGTTAAGTGAATCAAAGTATCCGAAGTGAACTTCAATCCGAATTTCAGGGAAAATTGTATTCGATGCGTAGCCAAATTTCCTTGTGCTTTGTGGTAATGAATCAATTTTCCCTGATATGGGGGGTAAAAAAAATCCTACTCACCTCATCTTGATTGAAGATCCCGCGCGAGATCTCGCACGCGGTGATGTATGACATCATAACGCCACATCAAGCGAGATTTCGCACAGTGTCTTCAATGAAGATGGCCGCGGCAGCCTCTATGCGATCAAGTGAGTATTTTTTTTTTTTCCCCACCGAATTAACCCCTGAAAGCCCTTCATGTTCATCTCAAATGCTGTGATTAGCAATGAACACAGCATCTGAGGGGTTCAATGATCGGGGTGGCGCAATCGTGTGGTGAGAAGCTAGGTATGTACGTCTGCTTGAATATTTTAGGCTTCAAAGGCATCACCAAGGATCAAAATGATCGAAGCAATTATTGCAAATCTTTAAAAACATTACTAATTTTGAAATCTTAGTGATGAGTGAAGTTTTGTAAAATGTAATTCAGCTACTTTGCCGAATTTTACTAAAAAATTTGCTTTGTGGCAAAGTACATTTCTTTGTTAGTAGTAGGTGCAATGGCAGGAAGCCACGATTGCGCCCCCCCCCCCCAGTCATTGTACTGATTGTGGCATATGAGTGTCACGCTCTAGTGTGGAAGGGAAACCCCACACCGAACATAGGAGGGAAAGGGGAAAGGAAATAAGGCCTGAAAACTAGGGAAGGAAGATGGAAACCTCCTAGTGAAAACCCTAACCAAAGCCCAGACTGGCTACCAGTATGAACAGACCCCAGAGGTAGGTTCATACACAGGAATACCTAAAGTCCTATCTAACCCTAAAGAACCCTGGTACTTATGACAGGAATGAGACAACCTGTTCCTCCAAAAAGAAAGATGAACGGGAGTTTCCCTAAGGCCGAATACAAAATGACAAGGAAATGCAACACACAGAAAAGCCAAAATACAGAGGGAAAGGTAACACTTAACTTCCAAGAAGCTATGGCAGCACCAGGAGCTCAGCCGAGATCCAAACACCAGCTATCCACAGGTCCAACTGAAGCTATAAACCACACAGTATTGTGGGAGAAACAACTATAAATAGGGAAAGTTAAATGACCACAATAGCAACACCTGGAGGTTAATGGTGTGGCTAGTTCCAGAAACAACACAGGCACCTATTGATCAACAAGGTAAACATGTCAAATCAACCCACGTGTTGCCAGTCTCAAAGATTTCCTGCCACTCACGTGGGGACGTCCGTATGTCTCGGTATGTCCGTGACACTGAGTTTAATATTAAAGTGTATAATAAAAAAATCATACTTACTTCATCCATTTGATCGCAAAGAGCCAACCGCCGCCATCTTGATTGAAGATCCAGCACGAAATCTCGCTCGGCCGGTGATGACGTTACCACATCGGCCGGCATCATATGTCACCGTATACAGGATTTTGCTCGGGATCTTCGATTAAGATGGCGGCGGCCAGTTCTTCACGCTCAAACAGATAAGGTAAGTATGGTTTTTATTTATTTTTTAACCCATTTGAGGAAAAATTGATTCGTTACCACGAAGCACAAGGAAATTCGGCTTTGCGGCATATTTCTCTGAAACTTTGTGGACTTTGATTCGCCTAACATGTACATTTTGATTTATTTATTTATTTTTATTTTTGTCCCTGACTTTATGTAATGAAAAAATTCCACTTGCTAGCCAAGAACAAACATTGTGTTACATAGTGTGATTTGAAAGCATTAGTAGCTGTTCCTTAAAAGTATGCGTTCATAACATCTATAGGCTATGTAAGACAGGCATGACCTTGTTTACTAAAGAGACACAAGGTGGTCTATTACAGTAAATGGGAGAATCTAATGAGTGAGTCTAATCACAGGTTGCTTAGAAGATGCTTGAAAGTGTGTACATTTCAGACATGCTAGGGATCCCAGACATGTAATCACTTAGTGCACATCCTAGCAATTTGCCATAATAGTATTCCCTCTAATGGTCATGATTTAAAAAAATATGAGGTAATGTATTATAGACTTTTTAAGTCACTGATATGTGAACCTGGGTGATATCGTACTATTATTTATTTTATATATTGTGTTGTTCCTTTTCATCTATAGTCACACATATTTAGAAGAAATTCTGTTTCTATCTTCTTAGAGAAGATATTGTTCTTAAAGGGAATTGATATGAATTCAAAAGAATTCTTAGATGTGTACTGGTCCCTTCAGTAAAATGCTGTTTCTCTCATTCAGATTGTTGGCTGTATGCTGTAGAAATTCTTCTTCGGTGCAATGAGGTCGTCAATGACGTATGTTGGTATTTTGTATTAAAGTACTTTCTTCAAGGTCGCTAGTTGAATGATAGAAATTTTGTAAGAAAACATATAAGAGGGGTTAGATATGTAGATTGTATGTGTTCTGAGGCCCTGTTCATGAGAGTTATCATCATCTTTATGACATCAAGACTTGATAGGGTGAGATTTATCATATGATTTTCACCAGAACACTGGTTTAAAAGGTAGCAAATGTGGTCATTTTCTGCCTCTCATGACATTTTCCCAAAAAGTGGTTGGGATGTAGGCAGGACATAGTGAGGGCAGGGGTGTGTGGCCTCTAGTGTCCTGGCAAATCTACTATAATTTATGACAGAAACTAACGCAAATTACAGCTCAAGTCTACTCCCGAGGTTCCTTGCAGGCATAAATTTGACTTTATGGCCCACAGAGTGCCAGAGAGACACCTAATTTATTAACAGACATGTGCCCTTTTAATAAGTTATGCACACCTCACTCCAGTGCACAGGAGATCAAGACTTGTGTATCTTGACAAATCTTTTTGTTTTTTTAAAGGCTTGACGTCGAGTAAACCCACTCTATCCTTCTAACACTGCTCCTGTTTTCCAGTTGTTGCCTTGGGTCATGGAAGCATTTTCATTAATTTAAAAGGAAACAAGTGTGGTGAATATGTTCAAAGAGATGGGACCACCACTGAACTGTGAAGTGGGTTTTCAGTATAAATTGCCTTTTACTCACTCGGTACGCTAGAATTTCATCAAGCGGTACAAGAAGGAATACAGAGAGCATCTGTTAAACAAGGATTGGTTTGGCAGAACATACTCAATCTCCATTTCCCTACCTTAAAGTTACTATTTTGCTTTATTACACTACTTTGTCAGTTGCATGCAATAATTTTCTAAGGTACTGTAAGTACAGAACTTCACATTAATGACCAGGAAAGCTCAAACTAGTTCTGTTTTTATGTCTTTTCAAAGGAGTATTGCTGAAGTTTTTGCCACTGGTCCTGGACATCTGAAATAGACTGTTGTCATGATTGGTCAGTGGTAGAGATAAGCAAATCGATTATGAAATTCGTAACAAATCAGAAATTTCTGATTCTATGTAGGAGAACCAAAAATGAGAGACAGAGACAGGAGAAAGAGAATTTGTTCACACCCCAAGCAAATCGGACAGGAAATGTGGCAAAATCGGACCAGAATCAAATTTTATGAAGTTTGCTCATCTCTAGTCACTGGCTATTTATCCAAGTCTTGGACTAGTGTAATATTATATACCTCTCTACAAATATCTAATATGTATGACCACTGGTTTTCCAGCGGGGCAAAAATGCTAGTATTTAGAATAGTGTAGAAAAATAAAAGTAAATGGCCAGTGACTAGCTGAACAGTCATTATGCTATTTCCTGTGTACCAAACCTGGTCAAGGACCTAGTAGGAATCATAATGATAGTGGTGGGGGATCAAAAAGAGTGAATAATCATTTATTTTTTATTTTTTACACTGTTCTAAGCACTTTACTTAATGTCCACCCAACAACCCCCAACAAGTTGGCGGTTTGAGCTTCAAGCCACAGAAACTGCAAGTGAGGTTTGTAAGTGCAGTGGGGTTTTGCTGTGTACAGAAAAATTACAGAGAAGTGCTGAAATTACAGATAAGTGTATAGTTCAAAACTAGGCCATAGTTCCACTCAAGGACATAGGAACAAAGGTTTGATAAATTTCCTTGTGCATTGTTTGCTTGATTCTAGAAAGTTCCCCAATTACAGCAGTAAGAGGTTTACATTTAAATTAATATTTACTGTTTCTTTTTCCCCCTTAATGTTTATTCCCATCAAGGGCTCTTTCACACTTGCGTTGTCCGGATCCGTCGTGTACTCCATTTGCCGGAGGTGCCCGCCGGATCCGTAACAACGCAAGTGAACTGAAAGCATTTGAAGACGGATCCGTCTTCAAAATGCGTTCAGTGTTACTATGGCACCCAGGACGCTATTAAAGTCCTGGCTGCCATAGTAGTAGTGGGGAGCCTGGGAGCAGCATACTTACCGTCCGTGCGGCTCCCGGGGCGCTCCAGAATGACGTCAGAGCGCCCCATGCGCATGGATCATGTGATAACGTCATCCATGCGTGTGGGGCGCCCTGACGTCATTCTGGAGTGCCCCGGGAGCTGCACGGACTGTAGGTATACTGCTCCCCCGCTCCCCACTACTACTATGGCACCCAGGACTTTAATAGCGTCCTGGGTGCCATGGTAACCATTCAGAAAAAGCTAAACGTCGGATCCGGTAATACGCCGAAACAACGTTTAGCTTAAGGCCGGATCCGGATTAATGCCTTTCAATGGGCATTAATTCCGGATCCGGCCTTGCGGCAAGTGTTCCGGATTTTTGACCGGAGCAAAAAGCGCAGCATGCTGCGGTATTTTCTCCGGCCAAAAAACGTTCCGTTCCGGAACTGAAGACATCCTGATGCATCCTGAATGGATTTCTCTCCATTCAGAATGCATGGGGATAATCCTGATCAGGATTCTTCCGGCATAGAGCCCCGACGACGGAACTCTATGCCGGTAGAAAAGAACGCAAGTGTGAAAGAGCCCTTAAACATGTGCTCCATGGACAATGCTGCTAGGTGTGTGTCCTGTGCAATGTATGCGTGACTTGAAGAGCCATTTGAGGGTGAATACATTTGCATTAGATGCAAGCATGCTGCATATTTGGAAACCCAGATTCTGGATCTAAATACACAGCTTGCAACATGCAGAAGCATTGCAAACCTGGAGAGAGGCTTAGACCTCATTGTGCAAGCACTGGCTGGGGACAGTGAAATGGAGGTGGGTGGAGAAGGGCAAGATCAGGATTATGGGGTCTTTGGGTTAATGTTATGAGAGGGGTGGAGGTAAAAGTTCTAGGGAGGCTAGTCCTGAGCTGGAACGCCCTAGTAAATATGCCTGTTTGGTTGATATTAGAGATGAAAGCCCAAGGCCAGCAACACTGCAGAAGGGCATTGCTCCTAGCAACCAGGGGGAAAGATGGAATGAGGAGTGCAGCAAAGGTCAGGCAGATGCTGGTGGTAGGGGACTTCATTAATAGGCGGACAAACATGGTCATCTGTCGCCGAGACTGTGGAGCTTAAGGAGTTAAATAAGTGGCTCAGAAGCTGGTGCAGGAAGGAAGGGTTTGGGTTCTAGTGTTGATCACGAATATTCGAATTGCTAATTTTTATCACGAATATCAGCACAATATTTAGAATATCCCAAAATATATTCGTAATCGCGAATATTCGATTTATAAAAAAAATACCAGTTCATGCAAATTTTTATGCGAAAATGTTTATGTGAATTTTATGCGAATTTTTGCAATCAAGAAAATAATGCCTGGAGATCACGAATTTGCGAATTCTCGAATATATGGCGAATATTCGTCCAAATATTCGCAAAATATTGCATATTCGAATATTGCCCCTGCCGCTCATCACTATTGGGTTCATGGAGAATTAGGCTGACTTCTTTGTCGGCTTCAGGCTCTACAGCAGGGACGGGTTGCATCTCCACCTGGGGAGGGTGCAGTTATGTTGGTGGAAAAATTGGTTATACTATTTAGAGGGTAGATAGTGTTGATAGAGAGGGGGATATAGGAGGGGACAATGGGGATTCAATGGGGGCTGGGGTTAATGAGGAAAGTAGGGAGGTGATTAGGAATAACTGTACACCCATGAAAAACAAAGCTGCTGGTAACATACATGAACCTTTTAAAAACCAACAATGTCCACCAAGGTACCCAAAAAATCCCAGATATTTACCTTCTTGGAACTGAAGGTAGGAAATTAAATAGTAATTTAAACTGTATGTTCACAAATGGCAGAAGTCTAGCAAACAAAATGAGGGAGCTGGAGTCTATGGTAGTAGGGGAACACAAAGATGTAGTTGGTGGTGCTGAGAGATGGCTGAACTTTTCACAAGACTGGGCTGTTAATATTTAGTGTTTTACACTCTTAGGCTACATGCACACGGCCGTTGTTTTTGTCCGTATCCGAGCCGCAGTTTTTGCGGCTTGGATGCGGACCTTTTCACTTCAATGGGGCCGCAAAAGATGCAGACAGCACTCCGTGTGCTGTCCGCATCTGTGGCTCTGTTTCGTGGACCGCAAAAAAAATATAACATGTCCTATTCTTGTCCGCGCAAATTGCGTAACGCACACACAGATGCCATCCGTGTTTTGCGGATCTGCAATTTGTGTGCATATAGCCTTAAGAAAGGACAGGGCCAATAGAAAAGGTGGTGGTGTGTGCCTGTATGTGAGAAGTGATATGAAGGCGAGTTTCAAAGAGGCAATTGTTTGTGAGGATGTTGAAACCTTATGGATGGAATTACAAAGGGAAATAAACTCTGAAAAATACTTGATGTAATTTATAGACCCCAAAACATCAAAGAGGAGAATGAAGTTCAGCTGTTTGACCAAATAGAGCAGACTGCACAGGCTGGTACAGTGGACATAATAGGATATTTTAACTTCTTCGATATTGACTGGTTTCATAATTTCTGCCTGATCTGCAAAGGGGAGAAGATTCCTCAACTTGCTGCAGAACCACTTTATAAGCCAGTTTGTAGAAGGTCACACTGGGTCTGGGTGCTGGGTCCCCAATTATTTAATTTATTTATTAATGATATCAAGGATGGGATGAAAAGCACTGTTTCTATTTTTACATATGACACCAAGCGATGTAGTACTGTGCAGTCTATAGAAAATGTCCAAAAACTACAAACTGCCTTGGACACTCTGAGTGTTTGGCATTAACTTGGCAAATAAGGTTCAATGTGGATAAATGTAAAGGTTTGCACATCAGCTGCTTCTAAGGCTAGCAGGGTATTGTCATGTATTAAATGAGGCATGGACTCCTGGGGCAGGGATGTAATATTACCACTTTACAAAGCGTTGGTGTGGCCTCATCTGGAATATGCCGTTCAGTTCTGGGCACCAGTCCATAGAAAGATGCCCTGGAGCGGGAGAAAGTGCAAAAGAGAGCGACTAAAATGATAAGGGGAATGGAGGGTCTTAGTTGTGAGGAAAGATTAAAATAATTAAATTTATTTAGTCTTGAGAAGAGACGTCCAAAGGGGAGCATGATTAACCTATAAAAATATATAGATGGGACATACAAAAATTATAGTGTAAAGCTGTTCCATGTAAAATGCCCTCAAGAGACAAGGAAGCACTGCCTCCGACTGGAGAAGAACAAGTTCAGTTTCCAGAGGCGTCAAGGCTTCTTCAATGTGAGAACTGTAAATCTGTGAAATAGTCTACAGCAGGACGTGGTCACAGCAGGAACAGTAGGTAGTTTTGAAAATAGCTTAGATGAATTCTTAAAAGTAAAAAGCATTAATGATTATGAAATGTTTGGAAATCTGAGTCTCATTCCCTTTCTAAAATTTGCCTCCCCACCTATCCCTTGCTTGAACCTGATGGACTTATGTCTTTTTTCAACCGTATTACCTATGTAACTATGTAACCCAATCAAGATGTCATTACTGTTGTGACTATTCTGGTATATTAATGACATAATCTGGCAGTTTCTTACATGAATGATATTCAACCAATCCTAAACACCAGTTAGTATTAAAAATAAATGGTTAACAAAAATGTAGACCTCCAATCCTTGCATCCTTACAACATACTGGTCCCTATAACTTATTTTTGCCATAATTATTATAAATCATTTGTACATGAGAATACATGAAACCTTATATATCCTATCAGTGGAAGTACATAATGTGCATTGTCAGTCTGTAGTTGTCCTTTTCCTGCCTGCAGGCTCTATGTAAACCTTTTGTGACCTATTCAGTCAACTGAAATAGTGCCTCCGGCATTATGGTAAGTAAGAACGATTGAAATTACAGAGAGAGGGAGAGGAGGGGGTGATGAAACTGCAGTCTCACTGCCTCAGCCTTATAGTACTTACCCTGTGAGAGGGGAGTGAGAGCCGCAGTGGGAGAAAGTTGACTGGTCAACACACAGAACACTGAGATCTTTCATGCCCCTTCTTTAATTGATTCCCCTCTTTGCATTTTCTACAGCCCTCTCATTTTTTTTTTAAGGACTAGTATCTGGAACTGGACTATATACTCAAGATGCCACAGCACCAATACTTTTTAAAGGGGTAATATAATTCTTTCTATTCTAGAAGCCATTCCTTTCTACAAGACAATAATATGTGCATATGTGCACCATGATTTGCGACTTTTTCATCTTCTCATCACTTTTCTAAAGTTGAAATAAAATGGGCAGAGCTTTGTGGGATGGGGCTTAAGCAGGGCCTGCCGGACCTACTATAACTTGTGGCAGGAAGCGGCATAAGTTATAGCTGAAGTCTATGCCTGCTTCTGGCTGGTGTAGACTTTGGTTTATGATGCACCGGGGGTCAGAGATGCAACTAATTTATTAAGAGGCTTCTACCTCTTAATAAATTAGGTGAATATTAGAGTTGAGCGAACACCTGGATGTTCGGGTTCGACGAGTTCGGCCGAACTTTCGAAAAATGTTCGGGTTCGGGATCCGAACTCGACCCGAACTTCATCCCGAACCCGAACCCCATAGAAGTCAATGGGGACCCGAACTTTTGGGCACTAAAAAGGCTGTAAAACACACCCGGAAAGGGCTAGAGGGCTGCAAAAGGCAGCAAAATGTAGTTAAATCCCCTGCAAACAAATGTAGATAGGGAAATGATGAGTTAACATAAAATAAATAAAAATTAAACAATATTAATTGGAGTGAGGTCCCATAGCACAGAATCAGGCTTCAAGTCACCCACCAATGGAGAAGGTCACTTACTATTATTTTGACCACAGCACCCAGACAAAGGAGAGAGGTCCCACAGCAGAGAACCAGGCATCATATCACCCACCACAGGAGTAGGCCACCATTTAGTTACTTTGACCCCTACACCCAGACGGAGGAGAGAGGTTACACAGCAGAGAATCAGGCATTTAGATCACCCACCACAGGAGTAGGCCACCATTGAATCAGACCCCGGCAACCATGTCAGATGGCACAAGCATAAGCTTTATATCAATCAGCACAGGAGAAGGCGACTTTGACAGACTTTGACCCCTACACCCGGACGGAGGAGAGAGGTTTCAAAGCAGAGAATCAGGCATTTAGATCACCCACCACAGGAGTAGGCCCCAATTTAATGGGACCCCGGCAACCATGTCAGATGGCACAACCATCAGCTTCATATCAATCAGCACAGGAGAAGGCGACTTTGAAAGACTTTGACCCCTACACCCAGACGGAGGAGAGAGGTTTCACAGCAGAGAATCAGGCATTTAGATCACCCACCACAGGAGTAGGCCCCCATTGAATCAGACCCTGGCAACCATGTCAGATGGCACAACCATCAGCTTTATATCAATCAGCACAGGAGAAGGCGACTTTGAAAGACTTTGACCCCTACACCCAGATGGAGGAGAGAGGTTTCACAGCAGAGAATCAGGCATCATATCAACCACCACAGGAGAAGCCACCATTTAGTTACTTTGACCCCTGCACCCAGGAAGAGGAGAGAGGCACCACAGCACATATTCTGGCATCATATCAGCCACCACAGGAGAAGCCACCATTGAGTTACTTTGACCCCCGCACCCAGGAAGAGGAGAGAGGCACCACAGCACATATTCTGGCATCATATCAGCCACCACAGGAGAAGCCACCATTGAGTTACTTTGACCCCCGCACCCAGGAAGAGGAGAAAGGCACCACAGCACATATTCTGGCATCATATCAGCCACCACAGGAGAAGCCACCATTGAGTTACTTTGACCCCTGCACCCAGGAAGAGGAGAGAGGCCCCACAGCACATATTCTGGCATCATATCAGCCACCACAGGAGAAGCCACCATTTAGTTACTTTGACCCCTTCACCCAAACAGAGGAGAGAGGTTCCACATCAGAGAATCAGGCATCATATCAACCACCACAGGAGTAGGCCACAATTTAATGGGACCCCGGCAACCATGTCAGATGGCACAACCATCAGCTTCATATCAATCAGCACAGGAGAAGGCGACTTTGAAAGACTTTGACCCCTACACCCAGACGGAGGAGAGAGGTTTCACAGCAGAGAATCAGGCATTTAGATCACCCACCACAGGAGTAGGCCCCCATTGAATCAGACCCTGGCAACCATGTCAGATGGCACAACCATCAGCTTTATATCAATCAGCACAGGAGAAGCCACCATTGAGTTACTTTGACCCCTGCACCCAGGAAGAGGAGAGAGGCCCCACAGCACATATTCTGGCATCATATCAGCCACCACAGGAGAAGCCACCATTGAGTTACTTTGACCCCTGCACCCAGGAAGAGGAGAGAGGCCCCACAGCACATATTCTGGCATCATATCAGCCACCACAGGAGAAGCCACCATTTAGTTACTTTGACCCCTTCACCCAAACAGAGGAGAGAGGTTCCACATCAGAGAATCAGGCATCATATCAACCACCACAGGAGTAGGCCACAATTTAATGGGACCCCGGCAACCATGTCAGATGGCACAACCATCAGCTTCATATCAATCAGCACAGGAGAAGGCGACTTTGAAAGACTTTGACCCCTACACCCAGACGGAGGAGAGAGGTTTCACAGCAGAGAATCAGGCATTTAGATCACCCACCACAGGAGTAGGCCCCCATTGAATCAGACCCTGGCAACCATGTCAGATGGCACAACCATCAGCTTTATATCAATCAGCACAGGAGAAGCCACCATTGAGTTACTTTGACCCCTGCACCCAGGAAGAGGAGAGAGGCCCCACAGCACATATTCTGGCATCATATCAGCCACCACAGGAGAAGCCACCATTGAGTTACTTTGACCCCCGCACCCAGGAAGAGGAGAGAGGCACCACAGCACATATTCTGGCATCATATCAGCCACCACAGGAGAAGCCACCATTGAGTTACTTTGACCCCCGCACCCAGGAAGAGGAGAGAGGCACCACAGCACATATTCAGGCATCATATCACACACCACAGGAGAAGGCCTCTTTCAGTGATTTAGGCCTTTGGACCCAGACAGAGGAGAGAGGCACCACAGCACATATTCTGGCATCATATCAGCCACCACAGGAGAAGCCACCATTGAGTTACTTTGACCCCTGCACCCAGGAAGAGGAGAGAGGCCCCACAGCACATATTCTGGCATCATATCAGCCACCACAGGAGAAGCCACCATTTAGTTACTTTGACCCCTGCACCCAGGAAGAGGAGAGAGGCACCACAGCACATATTCTGGCATCATATCAGCCACCACAGGAGAAGCCACCATTTAGTTACTTTGACCCCTTCACCCAAACAGAGGAGAGAGGTTCCACATCAGAGAATCAGGCATCATATCAACCACCACAGGAGTAGGCCACAATTTAGTTTATTTGACCCCTGCACCCAGGAAGAGGAGAGAGGCCCCACAGCACATATTCTGGCATCATATCACACACCACAGGAGAAGGCCTCTTTCAGTGATTTAGGCCTTTGGACCCAGACAGAGGAGAGAGGTCAGAGATTAGCTTCATATCCCCCAGCACAGCAGAAGACCGCTTTATTTGACTTAGGCCTCAGCACCCAGACAGAAGACAGAGGTAGCATGGCAGAGGTTATGGCTTCATGTCACCCGTTAGTTTAACCGGCCACTTTCATCTGGTTAGGCCCCGGCGCCCAGACAGAGAAGAGTTTCATTCAACTGTGGGTTTCATAAAATTTGTATCAAATAAAGAAGTGGCCCGTAGCACAACAAGACATGTTTTAGGCAGTTAATAAGGACTACTCTGCACAAGGGAGGGACAGGTCCTGTGGGATCCATGCCTGGTTCATCTTTATGAAGGTCAGCTTGTCCACGTTGGCTGTGGACAGGCGGCTGCGCTTGTCAGTAATGACGCCCCCTGCCGTGCTGAATACGCGTTCAGATAAAACGCTGGCCGCCGGGCAGGAAAGCACCTCCAAGGCATAACATGCTAACTCTGGCCACGTGGACAATTTCGAAACCCAGTAGTTGAATAGGGCCGAACCATCCGTCAGGATGTGGAGGGGTGTGCAGACATACTGTTCAACCATGTTAGTGAAATGCTGCCTCCTGCTAACACGTTCCGTATCAGGTGTCGGTGCAGATAGCTGTGGCGTGGAGACAAAACTTTTCCACATTTCTGCCATGCTAACCCTGCCCTCAGATGAGCTGGCCGTGACACAGCTGCGTTGGCGACCTCTTGCCACTCCTCTGCCTTCACCTTCCACCTGTTCCCCTGTGACATGTGGGAATGCTCTCAAGAGCGCCTCTATCAGCGTGCGCTTGTACTCGCGCATCTTACGGTCGCGCTCCAGTTCAGGAATTAAAGTGGGCACATTGTCTTTATACCGGGGATCCAGCAGGGTGGCCACCCAGTAGTCTGCACACGTTAAAACGTGGGCAACTCTGCTGTCGTTGCGCAGGCATTGGAGCATATATTCGCTCATGTGGGCCAGGCTACCCATGGGTAAGGACAAGCTGTCCTCTGTGGGAGGCGTATCGTCATCGTCCACCGTATCCCCCCAGCCACGCACCAGTGATGGGCCTGGGCTGCCACCCCGCTGTGAACTTGCGTCATCCTCGTCCCCCTCCACCTCCTCCTCCTCATCCTCCTCGTCCTCCAGTACAGTGCCTTGGCTGGCGACTTGTGAACCTGTCCTCTGCTGCTTAAACAAACCTCCCTCTGAGCCACTTCGAACAGACTGGCCCGAAAGTGTTAGAAACGAGCCCTCATCCTCCTCCTCCTCCTCCACCTGGGCCACCTCCTCTAACATCATTGCCCTAAGTGTTTTCTCAAGGAGACATAGAAGTGGTATTGTAACGCTGATAACAGTGTCATCGCCACTGGCCATGTTGGTGGAGTACTCGAAACAGCGCAGCAGGGCACACAGGTCTCGCATGGAGGCCCAATCATTGGTGGTGAAGTGGTGCTGTTCGGCAGTACGACTGACGCGAGCGTGCTGCAGCTGAAACTCCACTATGGCCTGCTGCTGCTCGCACATGTGCAAGGTGGAGTTCCACCGGGTGGGCACGTCGCATATGAGGCGGTGAGCGGGAAGGCCGAAGTTCCGCTGTAGCGCAGACAGGCGAGCAGCGGCAGGATGTGAACGGCGGAAGCGCGCACAGACGGCCCGCACTTTATGCAGCAGCTCTGACATGTTGGGGTAGTGGTGAATGAACCTCTGCACCACCAAGTTCAGCACATGCGCCAGGCAAGGGATGTGCGTCAAACCGGCTAGTCCCAGAGCTGCCACGAGATTTCGCCCATTATCGCATACCACCAGGCCTGGCTTGAGGCCCACCGGCAGAAACCACTCGTCGGTCTGTTGTTCAATACCCCGCCACAACTCCTTTGCGCTGTGGGGCCTGTCCCCCAAACATATGAGTTTCAGAATGGCCTGCTGACGTTTACCCCGGGCTGTGCTGAAGTTGGTGGTGAAGGTGTGTGGCTGACCGGATGAGCTGGTGGAAGCAGTGGAGGAGGAAGCCGAGTAGGAGGAGGAGGCTACAGGAGGCAGAGAATGATGCCCTGCGATCCTAGGGGGCGGAAGGACGTGCGCCAAGGAACTGTCCGCCGGGGGCCCAGCCGCCACTACATTCATCCAGTGTGCAGTTAGTGAGATATAGCGTCCCTGGCCGTGCTTACTGGTCCACGTATCTGTGGTTAGGTGGACCTTGCCACAAATGGCGTTGCGCAGTGCACACTTGATTTTATCGGACACTTGCATGTGCAGGGAAGGCACGGCTGTCTTGGAGAAGTAGTGGCGGCTGGGAACCACATACTGCGGGACAGCCATGGCCATCAGCTGTTTGAAGCTGTCTGTGTCCACCAGCCGGAATGACAGCATTTCAAAGGCCAGCAGTTTAGAAATGCTGGCGTTCAGGCCAAGGGCTCGAGGGTGACTCGGGGGGAATTTGCGCTTCCTCTCTAAGGTTTGAGATATTGAGAGCTGAACGCTGCTGTGTGATATAGTGGAGACGCTAGTTGACGGTGGCGGTGGTGGTGGTGTCGGTGGCACATCCTCTGTTTGCTGCTCGGCAGGTGGCAACATTCCTCTCGAGGCGGAAGCCGAGGCAGCAGCGGTAGAGGGAGCAGGGGGAGCCTCAGCGAGTGCCTGGTTTTTAAGGTGTGTACCCCACTGCAGTTCATGCTTTGCATGTAGATGCCTGGTCATGCAGGTTGTGCTGAGGTTCAGAACGTTAATGCCTCGCCTCAGGCTCTGATGGCAGAGCGTGCAAGTCACTCGGGTCTTGTCGGTAGGACATTGTTTAAAGAAGTGCCATGCCAGGGAACTCTTTGAAGCTGCCTTTGTGGGGCTGGGTCCCTGTTGGCGATGTCCAGTAGCAGGCGAACTCTGGGGGCGGCGGCTCGTCTGCTTTGGCCCCCTGCTCCCTCTTTGGCTTCGCTGTTGTCTCGGTCTCACCACTACCTCTTCCTCTGAACTGTGAAAGTCATCGCCACGACCTTCAGTCCATGTGGGGTCTAAGACCTCATCGTCCTCTGCATCGTCTTCCACCCAGTCTCCCTCCCTGACCTCCTCCTGTTCAGTCTGCACACTGCAAAAAGACGCGGCAGTGGGCACCTGTGTTTCGTCATCATCAGAGAGTCGGTGACTCTGCTGTGGTGGTATTCCCATGTCCTCTTCATCTGGAGACATAAGTGGTTGTGCGTCAGTGCATGGTATGTCTTCCTCCACTGGGGAAGGGCTAGGTGGACGCCCCTGGGAAACCCTGGAAGCAGAGTCTTCAAACAGAAGAAGAGACTGCTGCATAACTTGTGGCTCAGACCGTTTCCCTGATATGCTTGGGGGTGATGTGACAGACTGATGGGCTTGGTTTTCAGGTGCCACCTGTGCGCTTTCCGCAGAAGACTGGGTGGAAGACCATGTGGTGAACGTGCTGGAAGCACTGTCGGCCACCCAATCGATTAATGCCTGTACCTGCTCAGGCCTTACCATCCTAAGAGCGGCATTGGGCCCCACGAGATATTGCGGTACATTCTGCCGGCTAGTTGAGGGAGTTCGTTCCCTACTGTGTGCGCCTGGGGCCGAACGGCCACGTCCATTACCAGCAACAGAGGCTCCACGGACACCACCACGACCGCGTCCTCGTCCCTTAATAGTATTTTTCTTTATTGTTGCGATTCAACTCGCACCACAATGAAATATATTATTTTTTATAAGCAAAATCCCCTCACTGGAATACTTTCAGTCTTTTGACTGTATGGATTACAGATGGAATGACTGTTATATGTGAGTACCGCTTTCTTTGACAGATTCTAGTATGGGTACATATATGTTTTCCCAACCCCAGCACATTAGTTTGCTAATTCCAGATGTATGAAACGCAGGCCTAACTGTATCTAGTATATTGAACGCCAGATAAACTAACTTGGCCTTTTTTAAATAAAAAAAATCCCCTCACTGGAATACTTTCAGTCTTTTGACTGTATGGATTACAGATGGAATGACTGTTATATGTGAGTACCGCTTTCTTTGACAGATTCTAGTATGGGTACATATATGTTTTCCCAACCCCAGCACATTAGTTTGCTAATTCCAGATGTATGAAACGCAGGCCTAACTGTATCTAGTATATTGAACGCCAGATAAACTAACTTGGCCTTTTTTAAATAAAAAAAAAATTCCCTCACTGGAATACTTTATGGCTTTTCACTGTATGGATTACAGGTGGACTGGTATTAGTAGGGGTGACACAAGCACACCCAAGTCCCTGATGTAGGATTTCTATGGCACAGACCACTATTACAAGTGATTAATGGACGTTGGGAGAGATTGTGCTGCAGCACTAGTCCCAAGATGGCCGCCGCCTATCAGCCCAGTAACATGTGCCACAAAATGGTCTGCACAACCTTTAAAAAAAATAGCCTTGGACTGTGCTGCTAAATCGCTATTGGTCTGAATCCCAGGTGTAGATGTCTGACTTGTTTGGAGCTTTGGAATGCACACTGTGGCAGCTTCTGCTGCAGCACTACAAGTCGCAAAATGGCGGCCGGCGGTCAGCCCAGGTACATGTGGATGGAAAAATCACTCTGGCCACTCTAAAAATAGCCAATCCCTATCAAAAAAGCAGCTCAGCTGCAGTTGTTCAGATGAATCACAGGTGGAGGAGAGAAATTTGCTTCCAGTTATTCAATTATCCCTGCCTATTCTCGCCCTAGCATCAGCTGCGTCTATCCCTGTTCTATTCACATCGGGAGTGAGCACGTCCCGACGTGCGCACAAGCTTATAAAGAGGCTGAGTCACATGCTGCACTTGGCCAATCACAGCCTTGCCAATAGTAGGCATGGCTGCGATGGCATCTTAGGGCAAGTAGTATGATGCATGTTGATTGGCTGCTTTGCAGCCTTTCAAAATGCGCCAAAATACATGCCGAACGACGAACCCGAACCCGAACTTTTACGAAAAAGTTCGGGTTCGGGTCCGTGTCACGAACACCCCAAAATTCGGTACGGACCCGAACTATGCTCGAACTGTTCGCTCAACACTAGTGAATATCACTCCAGTGCAGGAAGATCAATACTGGCATATGGGAATGACTGTTTTCATAAATGTTCCTTAATATCTTGCTAGCTTTTTATGCAGCATTGCATGCCATATGGATGAGAATACCCAAAGTGTTCTCGATTGTCCAAATTGTGATCCATTCAAGGTACAAATAATGGGGTCATTTATGACCTGATATACTCCACTTTTGTGGTGTATATCTGGCACAGATTCTATTGCACGCCATGGTGCGGCAGAGTCTGTGACTTATTCCCCGATCCCGGCAGGTATAAAAAGGTGGCGTGGTGTGGGCGGCCTGCCAGGCCCATCTCATTCATCATTTTCTATGCTTATTTTAGAAAAGGGTCTAAATGTAAGACAGCAAGGAAGCTGTCTTACATTTAGAATCGATACTGGATACTCTGAAGTTGCATAAAGGCCGGCGCCTCTGCATAACTTCGGTGATCCACGGCCAGGTATAGGGCTTATTAATACCGGCATCTAAAATGCTGGTCTTTAATAAATGTGCCCCAATATGTTTTTATAATACTTATAACATTGAACCTCACTGACATTTTGCTGCCAATTAAGATACACGGTGCACAATATCTACAACACTACAGAGCTTTGTGCCATCTGCAACGGTAGAGAACATATGTAGTACTAAAGTATGAAGAGGTCCAGTTAAACAATAATGGTCCAATTACAGAATCCTATAACATTAGTCCAATTTTAATATGCCTTATTTTTGGCTACTCTGGGAATATGATTTTATGCCAGTTCTGTTGTATATACACCAATGGATCTTAAAGAGGTTCTCCACGTTTTTTTTACATAATATTTTTTTTAAATCTGCCCAGAGTACCCCAAACTGCATATTTGCCCATATATGTTTTATTTTTTCATGTCAGCCTTTCCTTCCACTCTTCTTGGCATCGTTGCATCTGGGCTGGATGTTTACCTGCAGAACTTCCTGTTTTCTTCAGCTTCATGCTTTGCTCTGTAATGTTGCTCAGGGCTTGCTCCTGCTTACTACATTGTTCCCTATGCAGTAGTCATGCCCTCTACACATCCTTTCTTTATGCTAGCTAGGCAGAAAATTTCCTGTGAAACATTACAGAGCAAAGTATGCTGGGTTTGGTTAGAACACCCAGAAGGAAGCTGATAAAAACAGGAAGTTCTGCATGTAAACAGGGGAGGAATGTGCTTACCGGAAAAACAAAAATATGCAATATTTGGGGTTCTCTGGACAGATTAAAAACTTTTATTATGAAACTGAAAAACTGCTTTAAAGGAATTGTACAGCGCTGGTAAAATATTGCTACACTGTTCAAAAACAAACAAACAAAAAAACATTACAACTGTCCTTGGGTTGGTCTAGTATTGCAGGTTAGATCCGTTGAAGTCAACGTGGCCGAACTAAAATAAAGTAAATGAAGGATAAGCAGCACTACATATCCCAGCATGGGAAAAAGAAAGGTACCATTATTGAGGGTGGTGCTCGCAGATAGAGATCCTGGCCATGGGTCCCATCATGAGATAAGCATATAGAAATCCGCAGCACTCCTCCAATAGTGAAAAAATCCGGTCTTTCATTAAACCAGCAGCATAACTACAGTGACGTTTCGACCACCTCTGGTCTTTATCAAGCAGTGAAATCACAATATAAAATGAGCCTTTAAATAGTGCTGGTGTGGGCGTGTCCCTCACCTCCCCATAGATGAAATGTGGGGGGTTGAGTCCGCACAACCCGTATGTAGGTGCATATCACTATGGCGAAATACATATACAAACGGAAAATGCAAATGTGATCGCACACTACATCCAGCACTCTGCCCTGCCTCCATGCTGGATGAGACATTGGTGTACATTTTGGCCAAAGCATAATAAGCCACTCACCGCGTCAAGGTCGTCTCATTTGAGTGGTCCCTAACACTTGTTCCTACCTGTTTATGGGCCATGACAGCCACATAAAGTCCAGGGAATGCAGGTCAGCATGCAAGCCAAGCACACTCTGCTTTTAACCCCGTCCGGTGCCATTACAGCTTTCATCGGATCCAGGGATGCAAGCACCAACATGCATGCTGAGCCCACCATATACTTCTCCTGGAGCCAAATGGCTACTGGTAGGTTCTATATAAGCAGACTCAGTTTTATACTGACTTTAAAACCAGCCTCCAGGACAGATTGACTGGTCAGGTGTGCATGACTCAAAGGAGATCGCCACGCCTCCAATATAAACTACAAAGAAAAAATGTGGGGGGTTGAGTCCGCACAACCCGTATGTAGGTGCATATCACTATGGCAAAATACATATACAAACGGAAAATGCAAATGTGATCGCACACTACATCCAGCACTCTGCCCTGCCTCCATGCTGGATGAGACATTGTTGTACATTTTGGCCAAAGCGTAATAAGCCACTCACCGCGTCAAGGTTGTCTCATTTGAGTGGTCCCTAACACTGCTTGGCCTGCATGCTGACCTGCATTCCCTGGACTTTATGTGGCTGTCATGGCCCATAAACAGGTAGGAACAAGTGTTAGGGACCACTCAAATGAGATGACCTTGACGCGGTGAGTGGCTTATTACGCTTTGGCCAAAATGTACACCAATGTCTCATCCAGCATGGAGGCAGGGCAGAGTGCTGGATGTAGTGTGCGATCACATTTGCATTTTCCGTTTGTATATGTATTTCGCCATAGTGATATGCACCTACATACGGGTTGTGCAGACTCAACCCCCCACATTTTTTATTTGTAGTTTATATTGGAGGCGTGGCGATCTCCTTTGAGTCATGCACACCTGACCAGTCAATCTGTCCTGGAGGCTGGTTTTAAAGTCAGTAGAAAAACTGAGTCTGCTTATATAGAACCTACCAGTAGCCATTTGGCTCCAGGAGAAGTATATGGTGGGCTCAGCATGCATGTTGGTACTTGCATCCCTGGATCCGATGAAAGCTGTAATGGCACTGGACGGGGTTAAAAGCAGAGTGTGCTTGGCTTGCATGCTGACCTGCATTCCCTGGACTTTATGTGGCTGTCATGGCCCATAAACAGGTAGGAACAAGTGTTAGGGACCACTCAAATGAGACGACCTTGACGCGGTGAGTGGCTTATTACGCTTTGGCCAAAATGTACACCAATGTCTCATCCAGCATGGAGGCAGGACATTCCACACAACTGAAGTAGGAATTTTGGGTTTTCATGAGCTGTATGCCAAAATCATCAATATTAAAACAAGAAAAGGCTTGAACTACTTCAGTTGTGTGTAATGAATCTAAAATATATGAAAGTCTAATGTTTATCAGTACATTACAGAAAATAATGAACTTTATCACAATATGCTAATTTTTTGAGAAGGACCTGTATTCAGCATAAGAATGCTCATCATGTGTATACTTATTAATATAATCTCTGTGACATATCCTGTGAGTAATGCCCCCCGTGTAGGTGTTATTAAACTTACATACTGTATGGTAGTTTTCTCATGTGAGATCCGGCACTGCACTGGGATAGTGCGCGCCTATGCTAAAGGCTGATCCCGTCCCTATAGAGATCATACACTTAGGGGACTCATGATATGACTGGGGGTCGTCCAAATGACGATACCAGTCAAACTGAGACCCCCTCATTAGGAAAAAAAATTCAGCACCCAACCACCTGTCCAGCTCTCCCCCTCAGTTTGGATGCAGTTTTTTCTATTTATAGTCTTTATTGTTTACTAGCAGAAGGACCTGGCTTCGCATGGGTATATTTAATCTATTTCATTTTATGTTTCTGTGTGTCGTAAAAAGATATCAACAGTTTTCCCCATAACGGTGACCTCTACAGTACCTGCCCCTTTAACAATAACCTCCACAGTGCCCGCTCCTTTAACAGTGATCTCCATAGTGCCCACCCCTTTAACAATGACCTCCACAGTGGCCACCCCTTTAACAGTGACCTCCACAGTGCCCGCCCCTTTGTGACCTCCACAGTGCCCGCCCCTTTAACATTGACCTCCCCTTTAACAGTGACCTTCACAGTGCCCGCCCCTTTAACAGTGACTTCCACAATGCCCGCCCCTTTAACAGTGACCTCCACAGTGCCCGCCCCTTTAACATTGACCACCCCTTTAACAGTGACCTTCATAGTGGCCACCCCTTTACCAGTGATCTCCACAGTACCTGCCCCTTTAACAGTGACCTCCACAGTGCCTGCCCCTTTAACACTGTTCTCCACACTGTTTGCCCCTTTAACAGTAACCTCCACAGTGTCCGCCCCTTAAACAGTAAACTCCACAGTACCCGCCCCTTTAACAGTGACTTCCACAGTGCCTTCCCCTTTATTACTGACCTCCGCACTGCCTGCCCCTTTAATAGTGACCTCCACAGTGTCCGCCCCTTTAACAGTGACCTCCACATTGCCCGTCCCTTTAATAGTGACCGCCCCTTTAACATTGACCTCCACAGTGCCCACCCCTTCAACAGTGACCTCCACAGTGCCTGCCCCTTTAACAGTGACCTCCACAGTGCCTGCCCCTTTAACAGTGACCTCCACGGTGCCTGCCCCTTTAACAGTGACCTCCATAGTGCCCGCCCCTTTAACATTGACCACCCCTTTAACAGTAACCTTCATAGTGTCCGCCCCTTTAACAGTGACCTTCACAGTGCCCGCCCCTTTAACAGTGACCTCCACAATGCCCACCCCTTTAACAGTGATCGCCTCTTTAACAGTGACTTCACAGTGCCCACCCCTTTAACAGTGATCTCCACATTGCCCATCCCTTTAATAGTGCCTGCCCCTTTAACAGTGATCTCTACAGTGCCCTCCCCTTTAACATTGACCTCCACAATGCCCGCTCCTTTAACAGTGACCTCCACAGTACCTGCCCCTTTAAATGACCTCCACAGTGCCCGCACCTTTAACATTGACCACCCCTTTAACAGTGACTTCCACAGTGCCCGCCCCTTTAACAGTGACCTCCACAGTGCCCGCCCCTTTATCATTGACCACCCTTTTAACAGGGACCTTCATAGTGGCTGCCCCTTTAACAGTGACCTTCACAGTACCCGCCCCTTTAACAGTGACCTCCACAGTGCCTGCCCCTTTAACAGTGATCTCTGCAGTGCCAGCTCCTTTAACAGTGACCTCCACTGTGCCCGCCCCTTTAACAGTGAACTCCACAGCGCCTGTGTGTTTAATAGTGGCCCCTGTCCCCCATGCATGTAGCAGTGTAGTTGTGCCGTCATATGACTGAATATTTCAGGACCTGCGAACTGCTAAAACCTGTGATCAGTTGTTATGGCAACCCGGAGTAGGACCTACGAGCTTCTATTGGCTGATAAGGGACATGTGACCGTGTAAATGGCAGTTAGGATTTAAGTGAAAGGCTTGCTGTCTTCTATTGGCTAATGAAGGTCATTTTTTGAGAATATCTCAGGAACGGTACGTCCTAGAGAGCTGAGACCCGGTCTAAAACCTGATGTACCTGTGTGACAAATTTGGTGAAGATCGGTCCAGTCATTTGGTCTCGCATAAAGAACGTCCAGACAGACATTTAAAATCCATGCCAGCAGGAGTATGGGGGTCCTTGATGTCCCTGTGCTGCGGATGGGGAGCTATTCAGTCTTCCATGGGATCGCCCCCTTCCCCTAGAAACAGTGGATGTCATTAGTTTATTTTTTTCTATAGGCCATAAGTGCGCCTATTGCGCGCCGAGTCCGGCACATGTGCAGTCGGAACATAATTATGCTGGACTATATCAGTGCAGCGCCGGATCTCACATGAGAAAACTACCATACAGTATGTCAGTCTAATAAGACCTACACGGGGGGCATTACTCACAGGATATGTCACACAGATTATATTAATAAGTATACACATGATGAGCATTCTTATGCTGAATATATGTTATGAGCGCTATAAATATTGATATGTATTTATGAATGTTACAACCTATGATCTTTGGAAGCATATGAATCAAGTGAAGTGTAAATGTGATGTATTTGCATGTTAATATTGTGTTCACACCCCCATCTATGGGGAGGTGAAGGACACGCCCACACCAGCACTATTTAAAGGCACATTTTATATTGTGATTTCACTGCTTGATAAAGACCAGAGGTGGCCGGAACGTCTCTGTAGTTATGCTGCTGGTTTAATAAAAGACCGGATTTTTTCACTATTGGAGGAGTGCTGCGGATTTCTATATGCTTATCTCATGACGGGACCCATGGCCAGGATCTCTATCTGTGAGCACCACCCTCAATAATGATACCGTTCTTGTTCCCATGCTGGGATATGTAGTGCTGCTTATCCTTCATTTACCTTACTACGTGGCCTATAAGCTTGCACACAGGAATATATTTTTGTGTTTTTTGCATGAAACCGAGATATAAGGGACTCTATTTATTTAAAAAATGGCGGCAGCTAGTAGCTCTGTCTATACGTAGGAAGAAGTGGCATGGATACTGGGGGAGATGGCTCCTTTTTAAATATACCAACTGTGGATCTTATTAAACGGAAATTGGAACAGGAGAAGAAACTACTTATATCGCATGAGCTCCATCTTTCCACCTTACGGGAATACTACAAGGTCGAATGTATCCGCAGAGGACTCAGATCTCACCTTAGGCTACTTTCACACTCACGTTTTGGCTTTCCGTTTGTGAGATCCGTTCAGGGCTCCCACACGCGGTCCAAAACGGATCAGTTTTGCCCTAATGCATTCTGAATGGAAAAGGATCCGCTCACAATGCATCAGTTTGCCTCCGATCAGTCTCTATTCCGCTTTGCCTACAGCGTTTTGGTGTCCGTCTGACAAAACTGAGCCAAATGGATCCGTTCTGACACACAATGTAAGTCAATGGGTACGGATCCGTTTTCTATGACACAATCTGGCACAATAGAAAACGACCCGTCCTCCATTGACTTTTAATAGTGTTCAAGACGGATCCGTCTTGGCCATGTTACAGATAATACAAATGGATCCGTTCTGAATGGATGCAGACGTTTGTGTTATCTGAACGGATCCGCACCAAACGCCAGTGTGAAAGTAGCCTTAGACCAATCCTTTTACCTAAGAATAAGGACTTTTGCGCCAAATTTGAATTGATATCCAACCGTTAATATATGGATATCATGCTGTTAAATATGGAATTTCTGCAAGTAGAAATACAGGATAATAAGAAGCGTATTGATTTACTGGAGACGCAAATTGGTATACTACTACTTTCTTAGGACAGAGACAAGGCACACATCAGGCAGATGGAAGCGACAGAGGAGGGGAGGACGCAAACACAGACGGTGGCGGAAACACTATGATGACCAGATCAAAGAAACCGCCCATTGGCCCGAACCAGATGAGACAAACAACTACACAGAAGGACTTCTCCAACCACAAACCAAGATAGATTTACTAGTGGTAAATATGTCCTTACATACTGTACTTTTTCTGACCTAGAACTTTCTCTTCTAGATAAGGGATTATCATACTGTCCTACCTCTAGTGTTGATTGGTTTAAAATATAGATTTATTTGCATTCTTTAGGCAACTAAGACTTAAAGCATTCTTTTTTACCTGTTCATCAGAAGGCCCACTTAAAATAGCGCCAGCAACGACTAGTGAAACCCTGTCATTTAAACATCTTAATCTCCCCACAAAAAGTAATTTCTATCCACCTTCTAATAATAATGTAGTGGAAGCGTATATTTCATTAGTTAAAAGCGATATTAATAAATTAAAAGAACAAGCCCCACAGCTTAGATACAGATCCAATTTAACAAAAGAAGAAAGAGAAACCCTTGATCAGTTATGTCAGAGGAGTGATATCTCCATAAAACCAGCGGATAAGGGAGGGGCCGTAGTGATTATGGATACAGTAAAATATGAACAGGAGATTTTACGTCAACTCAGTGACTCATCAGTATACCGACAGATTGACCATGACCCAAAATGTGAAATTATGCGTAGGATTAAATTATTGGTCGATACGCATATGCTGATGATATCATTGACAGCTCTCTACTTGATCATGTCATCTCCTATCACCCCAGTTATTTATGTCTTACCAAAGATCCATAAAGATAGGGATAACCCGCCAGGACGCCCGATTCAGGGATCAATTCTGTTTTTTCACCAATCGCTATGTTCCTGGATAAAATTCTCCAAGAGTTTGCCACCTCAGCTTTCTCTTTTGTCAAAGACACCACAAATTTTTTACTCAAATTAGAGGAACTTTAATTCACCAATGGCAACACACTTGTCTCCTTTGATGTTGTCAGCCTATACACCAGTATAGAACATGATCAGGGCCTAGAGGCAGTCCAACATAGACTAGCTGAATCTGACCACACCCCTCAGAGGGTAAAATTTATCCTATCACTTCTTGAAATAATCCTTACTTGTAATTATTTTCTGTTTAAGGATGAATTTTACGTGCAATGCAAGGGGACCGCGATGGGGTCCAACATGACCCCTGTAACGGCACCCCGTGCATAAAAGGGGTTAAAACCATTTAGGCGATCTTCCCCTTCCAGAGCTACAGGCACAGCTACTTACAGAACACCAAACTCCCGAACGGCATACAAGGGAATGCTCCAAACTCCCGAACGGAACCTCACAAATAGCTGCTAGCAGACGAATAGGAAACGCACCCAAGCGGCTTACACTCCTAGCAATCAGTCTCTAACAGCATACAGTGAATTCCCCCAAGAACGAGACCAAGCTCTGTGTTGAGGGTAAAGCAGTGGACAGCCAGAGCTGTGTGTTTATTGTTCTTATACACATTCTTACACATTAGTACCACCCACAGGGTTTTGTAAAAACAACCAATAAACACGTACAATACAGTAAAACACTCCCATGCAAAATCCTCCCCTCTGCCTGTGATACAATTACCTTACACAATGGGTTGATGTAATTATCACAGGCAGGAGAATACATAGTTTTCAAACAATGTCTTCTGTCCTGGAGACAACCGAGGAGTAATTCAATTATCTCTCAGGACAAAGGGAAATCGCCAATACACACGTGGGGACAATAGGACAGACATCACTATTCAAATATACAATGTCACAACCATTACAGTAAACACAGACATTTAAAGGGAATCTGTCACCTGCTTTTACCATTTTAAGCTGTCACCATCGCCATGTTCACTAAAGTACCTTATTTCCAGCAGTCTTCTTCTTACTTTATTTCGTTTTGTCCTTTTAATAAAAAAGCCCTTTTATGATATGCTAATGAAGCTCCAAGGTGCCCAGAGGGGCGTTTTTTTCCCTCTCCGGTGCCCAGTGACACCCCCCTGCAGTGCCCAGCCCGCCTTAATTTGAATCCCAAGAACGCCTCCTGATCCTCAAATAACCTCCCACAGCCCCGGCAAACGGTTCCGCCCCCTCCCCACGTCATTGTCTACCTTCTAGAAATGCCCCGTCCTTCTTCCTGTTGGTGGCCAGAAAACATTTCTCACAATTTGGACACAATATTTCCCAATTAAGGTTTCATGTAATCAATGGGAATCCACAACCCCGAAGGGATGGCGACCGAGATATCTTACTTCAAAAACTTGAACTCAAATGGATCCACAGGTTGGATACCCTGGAACCAAAAGGACTTAACAGGGATTTTAATTTATATATCTTCATGTAGTAACTTATTCTCTGGTTCCGCTCTCCATTTTTTCTCTATATAGACGTGCTATATGGTATTGCAACATAAGTTTGGTGCCCAACCATGTCTTTGTTGTGTCCTTTTTTTATATCACAAATTGATTCTAATAGTTTTTTCTCCTTTCTTATTAGGTAGTACTCCATGTGAAATCCTCTTCCGATTACGTCTGTACTGAATTCGACAAGTTTTGATAGTTTGTTCCTCTATTACTCCTCCTGGAAATATGTAACGACTGCTGTGAGCATGTTAGGGGTGAGTTTTTCACTTTAATGTTTGATTAGACTGCTGATTAGAATTTTGGGATTTGCACCCTGTATCCGTTATGTGGGACTGTCATTTAAATAATGACCCCTCTCAGGAGATATAGGTGTGCGACCCGTTAGTACCCCCATTTTGTGCACTTCAGTGCAGACATGTTTACGCTGCCTACACTATGTGCGCGGGAAATTTGAATGGTCACTGTGACCTCTTATTTTAAGGACTGAGGGTTAGCTAAAGGCTGATCCCGTCCCTATAGAGATCATGGTACACTTAGGGGACTCATGATATGACTGGGGGTCGTCCAAATAAAGATACCAGTCAAACTGAGACCCCCTCATTTGGAGAAAAAAAATCAGCACCCAACCACCTGTCCAGCTCTCCCCCCTCAGCTTGGCCGCAGTTTTTTCTATTTATAGTCTTTATTGTTTATTTAAAATCCATGCCAGAAGGAGTATGGGGGTCCTTGATGTCCCTGTGCTGCGGATGGGGAGCGATTCAGCCTTCCATGGGATCGCACCCTTCCCCTAGCAACAGTGGATGTCATTAGTTTCTTTTTTTCTATTGGCCATAAGCGCTCCTATTGTGCGCCAAACTAAAATAAACACACAACCTGTGGCACTTTTTTTTTTAAAGAAAGCCACCATGTTTTTTCAAATCCTGTGCAAGCTCTTCCATTTTTGCAATTAGTGCAAGTGAAGATTGAAGAACAGTGTCATATACTTTTAGGGTTGTTGAGATCTGTGTTGGAGATTTCGTTCAGGACCTCTGTAGCAGAGACTGGACAAAAAGACTTGTCTTTTTTTTGACGGAATCTGCTATAGAGGCCCCAAATGGAGCCTCCACTATAGATGTACACAAGCCCTTAATTGTACTGAGTGGAGTCTTTTCAGTTGAATCTGCTACTTACGTTATTTTTGTTGTTCTGCTCCTCTAACAGAGTATTGCAGCTTAGATCCGTCGAAGTCAAAATGGCTGAACTGCGAACAGGCGTGGCACTTTTCTTTTAAGAAAGCAGCCATGTTTTTTCAAATCCTGTGCATCCCCTCATTTCTTCAATTAGTGCATGTGATGTAGTGTCAGATGCTTTAGGGCTTGTTCACATCTGCATTGGAAGCTCATTTCGGGGGCCTCTTTAGCATATTCTGTCAAAAAGATTGGACAGAAAAGTCCTGTTTGATTTTTTGACAGCCTCCACCACTAATGTGAACAACCACTAAAGCAGAAAAAAGAAACCAGGATCCCTAATGGAAACTGAATGGACTCCATTGTAGTCAATGGAGTCTGTTCAGTTCTTCGTGTCAGTTATGTGCTGAATCTGCCACTTCCGCTATTTTCGTCGTTCTGCTCCTCTAATGGAACCATACAGTGGTGGTGCTGTGAATGTGGTCTTAGAAAAATCCAAGAAATATTATTCCTAACGACCGGCCCGCTGCCCAGGTTTCGGCTTACTCCTTCCTAATAAGCAAGTGCATCTGTGTAAGAAGAGGAATCCTTTCATACATCCGGAGTTGTCTAGAATGGTGGGTGGAAATGCTGACAGCACACATTCTAATACAGTTTGTAAGCCCAATGGAGTTAATGTCACTAACCAGGTGCAATTCATTATTGTAACAAAGTAGCGACAAATGAGATGGTTCGGTTATCACGCCGTTAATTAAGTGCAATGTAATTGTTTTGTATTATCAATGTGCAAACAATTACACTTAATTGGACACTGCGAGGATTAAACCGCTCACCACATAGGAACGATGCTGCAAGCATAAAATCTCATCAAATCCTCTAAATGGCTGGGATTCCGACGATTGTTTTCAATGACTCTGTGAAATGTTATCATTCGCAGCCCTGAAAAGTATCTCTATTAGGCATCATGCACACGGCCGTATGTATTTTGCGGTCCGCAAAATACGGAACCGCAAAGAATACGGATGACGTCCGTGTGCATTCCGTATTTTGCGGAATGGAACAGCTGACCCCTAATAGAACAGTCCTATCCTTGTCCATAATGCAGACAATAATAGGACATGAAATTACAATAAATGGCTGGCTCGCAGTAATTTGCATACACTTTTACTACTTCTTGTCACGCGTCTCCCCGCGCATGCATGCTGAACTCGTCTAGGCGCCAAGAGGAAGGAACTACGTGTTCTGAAACGCGGTTTCCAAATGGAGAGTGTGGATTGATATTTATGTGGACTGACATTTATCTGTGTCACGGCATAGCAGAGCTCTGGTCAGCTATTTCAAACGGAAGGTAAAGATTGCTATTTATCCGTACCACGGCATAGCAGAGCTCCGGTCAGCTGTTGGCGTCTTGACGACTTCGGTGCGCATGCACGGGGAGATATGCGACAAGAAGCTGTGTAACCAAGCCGGCACGATACAAGATCAGCTACAAGAAAAGGGGAGCGACCGTTGTATCACGACTTGTGAGTAGTGAACATATCAAGCACTGCTGAAATCAATTGTGGACTAAGGAAAATGTCCTATTAATATAACATATGCGCATTATGTATGAACAACTTATCCAAATATATGGAAACATTGGAGCAGATTGCTCTCCAAACTCACTAACAACTAAGTGAACTCTACAATTTAGCCAATACTGCTAAATATGAACTAATACTACTAACCACACGCCAAGGCAAAGATACACAAATCAAGGAAACCGCATTTTTAATATTTAAATTTTTCTACATGTATGGACTTTTTTTTATATGTGAGAGCTTTGCATTTAAAGGGACCGTGTTCATTATAATAGACTGTATGAAGTTTTGTCTTTTGTTTTTAGTTATCATGTACATGTAAGGTATTGTTTTTAATATAGCGTATGAAATAGTAAAAGTGTATGCAAATTACTGTGAGCCAGCCATTTATTGTAATTACTTGGGTCTATATTTAGCACTGAAGGGTGGTCAGTGGGCCAGGCTCCAGTGTAACTGGTGAGCTCCCTCCATTATATTGTAAATAATAGGACATGTTCTAACAGAAACAGAATGCACACAATTTTTTGCGGACCCATTGATATAAATGGTTCCGTATACGGTCCGCAAAAAAATGGAACGGACACGGAAAGAAAATACGTTCGTGCGCATGAGGCCTTATTCTGATATTTCTCTTAAACAATGGCAGTGTTAGAAGACAAGCCATTTAGCCACTTAAGAAAAAATAAAAGATAAAACCACTCGAGTACTAGTTTCTTGAAGAGGCCTTCAAATAGAGTGAAGGAAATGGAACCCTGACCTGTAGTCACAAAGGAGATGATAATACAAATTGCAGCCTCCCGATGACCTGTGCGGAGTGCGTGACATATACTGTAGATATAAGCTGGTCTAGCAGCATCTTTACAGTCTTGAGGGGCTAGAGACATGCAAGGATTAAGTGTCCTTATCAGTCCAAAAAGAAGACTTTATTCCTGTTTAATGGCAAGTGGCATTTCTATAGTAAACTCTCCATTCTTCCTCCATCTAATTACTTATCTAATGACATCCAGGAGCTTACTACTGTATTCAGGAGCTGTTTCACTGTTATCCTGGAGCTTTTTATCAGTATTCTTCCGGTAGATGTTTATTTTTGCCATTTTAAAGGAATGTGCCATCAGAAAATGGCCTATTGTTTAAAGGGGTTTTCTAGTTTGCATCAACATCCTTTAAAATAATAATCTATGAAGGTAGCTGTAATTTTGTAATGTATTTCTTTTACCTTTGTTGCTCCTATCTCCTGTTCTGGGTTGTGGTCACATGATCATGTCCACACAGCTCTTTCTTATTTCCTGCCATGTTATATCCATGGGCGGGACAGTGATAGGGGAGTATCTATGTAAATAGATGGGAGGGAGGAGCTATAAACTAGCTGGGCGTTGTCAGGGGCAGTGATAGGGGAGCGTCTATGTAACTAGCTGGGTGGGAGGAGCTATAAACTAGCTGGGCGTTGTCAGGGGCAGTCATAGGGGAGTATCTATGTAAATAGCCGGGTGGGAGGAGCTATAAACTAGCTGGGCGTTGTCAGGGGCGGTGCTGGAGCTGTGGCAGAGAAAGGAGAAGAGCATCATGGGTTTGGTTGGATACAACAACACTAAAGGCTACATATAGGATGGAAGCAAACCAGAGGGATCTGTTTACATAGTGAAAATGGAGTCCAAATTGAAAGAAAAAGCATGCGGAAGATGAATATGTGGCTAAAACCTATCTGTTGAACACCGTAGTAATCCTGGAAGACCCCATTAAATTAGTTTTTTTTATCTTAAACAGATATTTATAGATATTTTGGGGCTTTTTTTTTACTATATTAAAAAAAGAAATCCTAAAATCCTGCAGTTTTTGCACTAGCAACTGAACCTAATAATATATTAAAACTTCCTATTCAGTAGAGGTCAATTTTTATCATTCATCTCATTATCATCACAGGCAAGATTACATGACAGATGTGAACTCTATATAGATAGCACAGGATCCACCATTCACAAAAAGTGATGTCACAGTTTTTCTGCCCCCCTTCCTGCGCAATGATCTTTGCACAGGTCACAGAGCATGCCTAGAAAACTCTTCCATAGAAGTCAGAGTCCCCTTCAATGAGTCCCCTGGCTGCTGTAAGTCATATCTCTAAACTCTACAGTCAGAAAAGATACATTCCCATAGATGACACATTCCCATTAAATTCCGAGAGAAACCCAGTGCCAAAATATATTGAAATACACATTCATCTTTACTGTGTCTTAAGTAAAAGGTTAAAATACATGAGTCACATGATACAGGTACCGTCATAGGAGGGAATTCACATCATATAGATATTACATATACAGGAGTGGCAAAAATATTAGACAGTTCCAAATATGTGCAGATATCCCTAATTAAATGTAAGTAGCCAGTACCAATTTATATACAATACAAGATAGCAGAAATAGCATAAAATTGTAATCAAGGTACATATAACAATCCAAACTGAAACCCAGCGGTCACAATTTTTTTCCTATGGATTTAAAAAAAATGTAATTCTTTCTTTCAAGGATGTTTTTATATGTGATGCAATTTTTTGATGTCGTTTTTTGAAGCCAAGTCATTGAGTGGATAATAAAATATGGAGAAGTATATAGTTGCCAACATAATTCAGGGCATTTAAAAGGGTTATGACATGATTGATGTAAAAAAATGAAAATTAGGCCTTTGGTGCAATGAAGGCTGCACCATTTCTCTTGTTGCACCCAAGCTCCACTCCCTTCTGTGATCAGCCCCTCCCTACAGTGGGAAGTCAGTGAAGGAGCGTATGGCCACAGAAAGGAGCAGAGCTTGGTTGTACCAAAAACAATGGTGACGCCCTCATTGCACCAAATACCAAATTTGCATATCATGAAAAAGTATCACAACTCTGGAACAGAGCCTCGGATCAACAAAGGAAAAACTGCGTTTTAATCAGGTGAACCACAGCTATGTGTCTATGGAAACAGTTAGGGAGGTTGCTAGTGATAGATTGCCTTTAAGCCGCATCGCCAGGGCTACTCCTAAACGCCCAGTTAATGCACACAAACCAACAACTTTGGTGTAAATTAGAAAAAACCCACCCTTCCCTTTTGTGCTTATTCCATCCCTGTTCCAAATTGAAGTTAGCGAAGTGCCACAAAACCGAATTTATTGGCACTTCGTGGTAACGAATAAAATTTTCCTGAAATGGTGGTAAAAAAACAAACAAAAAAAAACCTACTCACCTTATCCATTTGATCGTGGAGAGGCCATTGCAGCCAGCTTTACTGTTGTGTGACGTCAGCACATGATCACTCTGGGTGGGAGAGGTGGCATCATCAGTTATGATGTCACTACAGCCGCCCAACATGATGACGTGATGATGTCATCAAGTCAGCGCATATGAGAATTGGGTCGTTTTCTTCAGTCAAGATGGCCTCTATGGCCTCTTTGCGATCAAATGGATAAGGTGAGTATGTATTTTTTGGTTTTAACCCCTGATTAACCCCCTGATAGGCTGAATGTGACTCTCAGATGCTGCGATCAGCATTAAACTTGGCATCTGAAGGGTTCGCGATTCCTTACAAGGTAATATGTAATGAATCGAATTTCTCGTCAAAGTTTGGTGAAGCAGTGGAATTTTTAAAAACATCGCTCATCACTAATACCAACGATTGGTTGACACAAAGTTGTTGCATATTAGGCTGTGCCTCCTTTTCAACGAAGCCACGCTCATTTCCAGTAGTCTATGCCCCTCTTCTTTGGCTAGGTAGATATCATTTCTCAAATGCCAGATATGCCAAATTGCCCCACATTTTGCCGCAATTTATGCCAGAATCTAGATGCGCTCACTTTATAAAATGCGGGGCCTTTGTGTTAAATTGCAATCTGTTTTGTGGCATTCTCTTTTGTGATTCGAAGGCAAATCTTTGACTCACATCATCTTTGAATTACATAACCTGTAATGTGAAAAACATCACAAAAACAGCATAAAAATACAATAAAAATGGCATGAAAAGTGCATTACATCACAATCACATAAAAAAAATGGTGGAGTTTTAAAATATTTTTTTTAAGTATTTTAAAATGCCAGAAATCGGGACTGTGTGAAGGAACCCTGAAAGAGAAATCTCACACAGGCACAAGAAAAGGCCACCATTGTAATGCTGAAAAACATTGTCTGCCGTGCTCCCTTTCTGTGTAACGATGCGTACAGGCAGGGGGTCTCCTGACATCTGAATGTCAAGAAGAACATCTCTGTGGTTGGATTGGGATGACAGCGGTTCCCCGCGCACTCAGTGTTGTCAGTAGTATGTCCACATGATGCCATGTCACTGTCTACAACATAGCCAGATATTCAGCTCAGTCTGGTTAGACGGTGATGGATGTTCTTCTGTCTATTACTGACAATGCTGAACCACGGTGGAGGACTGGTGCAAGCATTGTCAAAGTAACGAGAGAAAGGATCCCTGACATACAAGTACCGACAAATTATAGTGATCCCAATTATCTGAAGGAGTATAGTAAAGCCACTCCATTATATGGTCTGTTAAAAGGATTTTCCAGTGCAAAAAAAGCGTCCCCATGAGCTGCGCAAGCTGAAAAATACACAGATTCCTCACCACTACCATCCCTGCTGTGTTCCTGTCTCCACACCGCAGCTCATGGGAACACTTATTTTTTTTGGCACTGGAAAATCCCTTTAACAAACCATAAAATAGAATGGCTTTACTATACTCTCTTTGGGTAATTGTGATCACTATAAATTGAAGGCACAATTTAGGCCACGTCCTTTGATTAACAGGGCCAGGTGTGGGGACGTTTTCACTGCCTGGTCCTGTCAATCAAAGTGCAGAGGGCGTGGCAGTTGCAGAGAGAGCAGATCCTCTAGGAGTAATGGAAACGCCCCTGTTGCTCCTACAGGCTCATTTGCATATAATAAAACATCCTATTTCTCAGCAATGCGGGCACATATGAAGATGGGACCAACACAGATGCCTTCAACTGCCAAGTGCACATGTAACAGGTCAGCCAGTGTCATAGGGACAAATCTGCTGACAGATGGGCTTTAACTAAATCTAAAATACAGCATATCTTTAAGGTAGCAGTCCCCCCCCCCCCCCGCTCACATGCATGTGAGAATGTGCCCTTTTGTTTAACAAAGAGACTTCCTAGGTTTTTGGTTTTACTAAGAACAAAGTGAAGTAACGGGGTCAGATGTACGTGTACTTTACAAGTCTAACAGTCGAGTCCACTGATAACAACATGCAGATTGGATTGTAATGAGACATTAGTATGCTGTCTCACACTTACCCCGTCTATACTGAAATTCGTCTTAACTTTAATTAGTGGCTAATATATTATCTTCAAAAAGTCACTGTTTAACTTGCAGTTAGATCTGACCTACAGTTACTGCCTAACGGCGAAACTTTGAAAAGTTTCCATTTAGTCACTTTAGAGAATGTCAAAAAGCAAGAAATATGTAGAATATAACGTGATAGTAATAGTACGTCTGCTTCAACTATAACCTCTTGTCAATTGCTATGAGACTACGATGACCCTCAGAGAGGACCTGTCCCCTCTCCTGACATGTCTTATTAAGTGACTAATTCCATTCCCCCATATAATTACAATTCTAGAGCATCTATTCTTATAACAGTACTGTATGTTGTAATATTTCTTTATTATTCCTTCTAGAAATGTATCAATGAATTGCCAGCAGTCTGCAAGAAAGGACCGTCTGGGTGTTACCAGTTGGGGGTGTGTCCCTCTACAGTCTGAGAATATTCAACCAGTGCTGCCAGTATCAGACTGTGCAAGGACACTCCCCCAACTGGTAACACCCAGGTGGTCCTTTATTGCAGATTACTGGCAATTCATTCATAAACTTCTAGCAGCAATAAGAGAGGAATAGCACATCATAGAGTCATAATAATAGATGCTCCAGAATTGTTATTACATGGGGGGTGCAAGTAGTTACTAAAACAGACATGTCAGGGGAGATGACAGGGCTCCTTTAGTCCCGTCAGGCCTGGGAGGCAAATCTCTTACTTTTTGGATATGTCCATTAGGCTACATGCACACGAACGTTGTTTGTTTCCGTGTCCGTTCCATTTTTTTTTGCGTGTACTGTCCGCATCAGTATGTCCGTTCCATAGCCCCGCAAAAAAATAGAACATGTATTCTTGTCCATTTTAGGCATTGTTACGATGGATCCGCAAAAAAAACTAACGGATGGCATACGGACCGCAAAACACATACGGTCGTGTGCATGTAGCCCACTGGCGGATACAGGGGAGGCAAGGGGGCAATTGTTTCCCCCCCCCCGAGCTGCTCAGAGGTGGGGGCGGCAACCGCATGGTACAGGGAAATGAACGCTTCCATTGTGGAAGCGCTGATCTCCATAGTCATCTGTATCGCCGTCCTCAGGACAGCGATACAGATGACTGTGTTGGGAGAGCGAAAGGGCAGGATAATGAGAGGCGTGTCCCTTCCCCTTCCTCTGATAGGCTGCAGGCACAAGGCCAGCAGCCTATCAGAGGCCGGGGCCCCTCTTGTTACTGGCACATTAGGGGGGCCCCTCTTGGTACTGGCACATTAGGGGGGGCCCTCTTGATACTGGCACATTAGGGTGGCCCCTCTTGTTACTGGCACATTAGGGGGGGCCCTCTTGGTACTGGCACATTAGGGGGCCCCTCTTGTTACTGGCACATTAGGGGGGCCCCTCTTGTTACTGGCACATTAGGGGGGCCCCTCTTGTTACTGGCACATTAGGGGGGCCCCTCTTGTTACTGGCACATTAGGGGGGCCCCTCTTTTTATTGGCACATTAGGGGGGCCCCTCTTGTTACTGGCACAATAGGGGGGCCCCTCTTGTTATTGGCACATTAGGGGGGCCCCTCTTGTTATTGGCACATTAGGGGGTCCCTCTTGTTAATGGCACATTAGGGGGGCCCCTCTTGTTACTGGCAAATTAGGGGGGGCCCTCTTGTTACTGCCACATTAGGGGGGCACTATATAGGGGTATTTTATACTGGCACATTATGGGGGCATTATGGGGACATTAGCTCAACTGGGGGAATTACAAGGGGGTATTTTTTGCACTGTCTATTAAAAGGAGAATTATTACTACTGGGGGGGGGGGGCATTTTGGTGGGCTTTATTACTCCCCCATGGTATGATCCCCTAGTAGCAGCACCAGCCTCTCCCTGCTCTGCTAACCCTCTGCTCCTTCTCCAAATCCTTATTATGAAATCTTTCTCAGTAGGATAAAACACATCAGCTCCGCCGAGCCCCCGGCCAAAGTGGCTAAGTGGCGTCCGAGATCCCCAAGGGCCAAGCCAAGTAATTGTAAGTTTTCATGTGTAATATGTTTGTTATACACAAATAGCCTACACTGTGCCACACAATATACAGTATACCGCTACACTGTGCCACACTATGTACAGTATACCTCTACACTGTGTAGTCTTGTGGCGGCGGACAGAAAATAAACTGTAAGTGCCCCTCCTGAGACCAGGCTCTGGATCTGCCACTGATGTAGCCTTAGGATGTAAAAGTGGAAAAGTCAGCTGCAAATCCTTTTCTACTGCAAAGGATGAAATCTGAAGTGGAGAGCCGCAGCATAAATTGACCTCCTGCAGAATTCAAACGAACACCACAGGTTTTTGAAGCTGAAATTTATCAAACTGGTGTTAAGTAGAACTGCCTTAGTTGCCCATAGCAACCAATCAGAATCACCTTTCATTTTTCACATCACCTTTGGAAAATGAAAGGTGGAATCTGATTTGTTGCTATGGACAAATAAGCCTGTTTTTCTTTACACCAGTTTGATAAAGCTCACCCTGTATGTATAATGGGGACATGTCCGGTCTTGATAGTTCCTGCGCTGCCGGAGGAGGTCATAAATTGTCTCCTCTGGCATGTCCATGAGCCAGAATAAAATCTATGGCAGTTTGGAACCGCTGTAGATTTCAGTCATTATTCACCACGCCCACTTTTTGTAAACTTGCAAGGGCGGTGTAAAAATGGCAAGTGCGACTGAAAAAGTCACGTTGGCTATTAAAAATGTTTAATGCTAAAAAAAAGCATCGGTCGAGTCTTTTAAAATCTGTTCCTGACTTTGGCTACAAAAGTTGTGTCTAAAACACTAAATGTAAAAACCCAGTCTAAATTAAGAGAGTTAAAGGGAATGTGTCATCAGAAAATGAAATGACTTTTTTTATGTTTAACATAATTAAAAAAAAATTTGGGTGATGTAATTTTTAATTTTCCATGTCAATATCTATATTTAAACAAAACCATGAAATCCTGTAGTTTTCGCACTGGCCACTAAGCCTAATAATAAGCTGCACTGCTTAGTCTGTACAAATCACTTTACTGCAGTTATATACACTGCTCAAAAAAATAAAGAGAACACAAAAATAACACATCCTAGATCTGAGTTAATCAAATATTCTTCTGAAATACTTTGTTCTTTACATAGTTGAATGTGCTGACAACAAAATCACACAAAAATAAAAGAATGGAAATCAAATTTTTTAACCCATGGAGGTCTGGATTTGGAGTCACACTCAAAATTAAAGTGGAAAAACACACTACAGGCTGATCCAACTTTGATGTAATGTCCTTAAAACAAGTCAAAATGAGGCTCATTAGTGTGTGTGGCCTCCACGTGCCTGTATGACCTCCCTACAACGCCTGTGCATGCTCCTGATGAGGTGGCGGACGGTCTCCTGAGGGATCTCCTCCCAGACCTGGACTAAAGCATCTGCCAACTCCTGGACAGTCTGTGGTGCAACGTGACGTTGGTGGATAGAGCGAGACATGATGTCCCAGATGTGCTCAATTGGATTCAGGTCTGGGGAATGGGCGGGCCAGTCCATAGCATCAATGCCTTCATCTTGCAGGAACTGCTGACACATTCCAGCCACATGAGGTCTAGCATTGTCTTGCATTAGGAGGAACCCAGGGCCAACCGCGCCAGCATATGGTCTCACAAGGGGTCTGAGGATCTCATCTCGGTACCTAATGGCAGTCAGGCTACCTCTGGCGAGCACATGGAGGGCTGTGCGGCCCTCCAAAGAAATGCCACCCCACTGACCCAATGCCAAAACGGTCATGCTGGCATTGCTGGAGGATGTTGCAGGCAGCAGAACGTTCTCCACGGCGTCTCCAGACTCTGTCACGTCTGTCACATATGCTCAGTGTGAACCTGCTTTCATCTGTGAAGAGCACAGGGCGCCAGTGGCGAATTTGCCAATCTTGGTGTTCTCTGGCAAACGCCAAACGTCCTGCACGGTGTTGGGCTGTAAGCACAACCCCCACCTGTGGACGTCGGGCCCTCATATCACCCTCATGGAGTCTGTTTCTGACCGTTTGAGCAGACACATTCACATTTGTGGCCTGCTGGAGGTCATTTTGCAGGTCTCTGGCAGTGTTCCTCCTGTTCCTCCTTGCACAAAGGCGGAGGTAGCGGTCCTGCTGCTGGGTTGTTGCCCTCCTACGGCCTCCTCCACGTCTCCTGATGTACTGGCCTGTCTCCTGGTAGCGCCTCCATGCTCTGGACACTACGCTGACAGACACAGCAAACCTTCTTGCCACAGCTCGCATTGATGTGCCATCCTGGATAAGCTGCACTACCTGAGCCACTTGTGTGGGTTGTAGACTCCGTCTCATGCTACCACTAGAGTGAAAGCACCGCCAGCATTCAAAAGTGACCAAAACATCAGCCAGGAAACATAGGAGCTGAGAAGTGGTCTGTGATCACCACCTGCAGAACCATTCCTTTATTGGGGGTGTCTGGCTAATTGCCTATAATTTCCACCTGTTGTCTATCCCATTTGCACAACAGCATGTGAAATTGATTGTCACTCAGTGTTGCTTCCTAAGTGGACAGTTTGATTTCACAGAAGTGTGATTGACTTGGAGTTACATTGTGTTGTTTAAGTGTTCCCTTTATTTTTTTGAGCAGTGTATTATTCTAATCCTGCCTGTAATGATATCACCTCTGTGTATAGATAAGACATGACCGCTAAATTCGGTGCATCACATACAGGCAATAGCAAACACCCGACTTATTAGACTTACTAGATTTTACTAAGTCCTCCTGCACACAACCGTATGGTTTTGCGGTCCGTTTTAAACGGATCAGTTTTTCATTTTCAGTAGTGTTTCCTTTCTGTTTTGCCATTCCGTTTTTCCGTTTGGTTTCCGTTTGTGATCCGTTTTTTGCGGATCGCAAACGTAAACTGAAGCATTCAATAATGTTTAAACAGTGAGTACATAAAAAAATTAGGCTGGGCATAAGATTTTCTATAGATAGTTCCGCAAAAACAGAACGGACACGGAAGACATACGGATGCATTCCGTATGCATTCATTTTTTTTGGCGGACCCATTGACTTGAATAGAGCCACGGAACTTGATTTGCGGGCAATAATAGGACATGTACTATATTTGAATGGAATGGACATACGAAAAGTCGTACGGAGTACCTTCCGTTTTTTTTGCAGATCCATTGAAATGAATGGTTCCATATAAGGTCCGTATACGAAACGCAAAAAACGGAACGGAAATAAAAAAAAACGTTTGTGTGCAGGAGGCCTAAAGCTGTGGTGCAACTGAAAGAACAAGCAGACACACCATGTGGGATTTAACCCTTTCTACCCCGGTCCAGTTTTCACCTTCCTGCCCAGGCTATTTTTTGCAAATCCGACATGTGTCACTTTATGTGGTAATAACTTTGGAACACTTTTATATATCCAAGCCATTCTGAGATTGTTTTCTCGTGACACCTTGTACTTCATGATAGTCATAAATTTGAGTCAATATATTTCACCATTATTTGTGAAAAAAATCCCAAATTTACCAAAAATGTTAAAAAATTAGCAATTTTTAACATTTCTATTACTCTGCTTTTAAAACAGAAAGTGATACCTCATATTTATTACTTAACATTCCCCATATGTCTACTTTATGTTGGCATAATTTTGTAAATGTAATTTTATTTTTTTAGGACGTTAAAAGGCTTAGAATTTTAGAAGCAATTCTTTAAATTTTTAAGAAAATTTCCAAAACCCACTTTTCAAGGACTAGTTCTGGACTGAAGTCCCTTTGTGGGCTTACATAGTGGAAACCCCCCATAAATGACTCCATTGTAGAAACTACACCCCTCAAGCTACTCAAAACTGATTTTTGGCAGATTTTCCATTTGAATCCATTTTTTTCTTTAACACATCGAAGGTTAACACCCAAACAAAACTAAATATTTATTACCCTGATTGCGGTTCATAAAAACACCCCACATGTGGTCGTAGACTGATGAAAGGGCACACGGAAGGGAGCAAAAAGAAAGGAACGCCATATGGTTTTTGGAAGGAAGATTTTGCTGGACTGGTTTTTAGATGCCATGTCCAATTTTAAGCCCCCTGATGCACCCTTACAATAGAAACTCCCAAAAAGTGATCCCATTATGGAAACTAGGGGATAAGGTGCCAGTTTTATTGCTACTTTTTTGGGGTACATATGATTTTTAATTGCTCTATATTACGTTTTTTGTGAGGCAAGGTAACAAAAATAGCTGTTTTTGCACTGTTTTTATTTTTTGCAACTATCATCTGACAGGGTAGATCATGTGCTATTTTTATAGAGCAGGTTGTTACAGATGCAATGATATTAAATACCATTTGTCTACTTTCTTTGTTTCTTTGTTTGTTTCAGTTTTACATAATAAAGCATTTTTGAAAAAAAAAAAATGTTTTTGTGTCTCCATTTTCTGAACGCCCTATTATTTTTATTTTTTTCTGCCGATCGTCTTTTGCATGGGCTTGTTTTTTTTTCAGGAAGAGTTGATGTTTTTATTGGTACCATTTTTGGGTACATATGATTTTTTGATCATTCATTATTACACTTTATGGGGCAAGGTGACCACCCCAGATTTTAGAGTAGGAAAATAAGAAAAAAATATTTTTCATCAGACCTCATATCATCCCACTCAGACCCTTATCAAACATCAGATTAGCCCATCAGACCCTTATCAGACCTCAGATTAGCTCATCAGTACCCCCAGACCTCAGATTAGCCCATCAGTACCCCCAGACCTCAGATTAGCCCATCAGTACCCCCAGACCTCAGATTAGCCCATCAGTACCCCCAGACCTCAGATTAGCCCATCAGTACTCCCAGACCTCAGATCAGCCCATCAGTACCCCCAGACTTCAGATCAGCCCATCAGTACCCCCAGACTTCAGATCAGCCCATCAGTACCCCCAGACCTCAGATCAGCCTACTCAGACCCTTATCAGACCTTAGATTAGCCCATCAGACCCTTATCAGACCTCAGATTAGCTGATCAGGACACCCAGACCTCAGATCAGCCCATCAGTACCCCCAGACCTCAGATCAGCCTATCAGTACCCCCAGACCTCAGATCAGCCTATTCAGACCCTTATCAGACCTCAGATTAGCCCATCAGATCCTTATCAGACCTCAGATTAGCCCATCAGTACCCCCAGACCTCAGATTAGCCCATCAGTACTCCCAGACCTCAGATCAGCCCATCAGTACCCCCAGACCTCAGATCAGCCCATCAGTACCCCCAGACCTCAGATCAGCCCACTCAGACCCTTATCAGACCTCAGATTAGCCCATCAGACCCTTATCAGACCTCAGATTAGCCGATCAGGACACCCAGACCTCAGATCAGCCCATCAGTACCCCCAGACCTCAGATCAGCCTATCAGTACCCCCAGACCTCAGATTAGCCCATCAGTACCCCCAGACCTCAGATTAGCCCATCAATACTCCCAGACCTCAGATTAGCCCATCAGTACTCCCAGACCTCAGATCAGCCCATCAGTATCCCCAGACCTCAGATCAGCCCATGAGTACCCCCAGACCTCAGATCAACCCATTAGTAACCCCAGACCTCAAATTAGCCCATCAGTACCCACCTCAGATCGGACTAAAATAAAAAATCATCTTACCTGTCCTGCGCCGTTGCTCCTCTTCAGCTATCATGCTACCATCTTCCCGACCTGCGCTGCACTGTCACATTACTGCGTGCAGCATCAGGTCATAGAGCACGAAAGCTGAAGAGGAGCCGCGGCGCAGACCAGGAAGGGTAAGTATTACCTGTGCCTGCAGTGCTTCGCTCCCCGCTCCTAATACATACTAATGAGCGCTTCCATAATGGAAGTGCTCATTAGTATTAGTTTTATATGACGCACGGACATTTCCCCCCCAAAAAAAGTGCGTCTTATAAAGCGAAAAATACAGTATTTTTTTTTCCAGCATTCACCTTAGGGGTTAGGTCATGTGATATTTTTATAGAGCAGATCGTTACAGACATGGAAATACCTAATATGTATACTTTTTCTTATTTATTTAGGTTTCACACAATAATAGCATTTTTGAAACCAAAAAAAATATGTTTTAGTGTCTCCATAGTCTGAGAGCCATAGCTTTTTTATTTTTTGACCAATTGTCTTAGGGTCTCCTTTTTGGTACTATTTTAGGGGGCATACTCCTTTTAGATCGCTTGGTGTTGCAATTTTTGTGAAATATGGCTTTTTTGGCACTTTTGTTTTTTTTACGGTGTTCACCTGAGGGGTTAGGTCATGTGATATTTTTATAGAGCAGGTTGTTACGGATGCGGAAAGGCCTAATATGTCAATTTTTTGATTTACTTCACTTATAAGTTTTGAAGCAAAAAAAAAAAATCATATTTTAGTGTCTCCATTGTCTGAGAGTGATAGCTCTTTTATTTTTTGATCGATTGTCTTAGGTAGGGTCTAATTTTTTGCGGGATGAGGTGACGGTTTGATTGGTACTTTTTTTTATACAGTTTTAATTTTTAATTTTTTACGGTGTTTACCTGAGGGGTTAGGTCACGTGATATTTTTATAGAGCTGGTTGTTATGGATGCAGCGATATCTAAAATGTATACTTTTTTTTATTTATTTCACAATAATAGCATATTTGAAACCAAAAAAATGATGTGTCATGTTCTGAGAGCTATATATATATTTTTTTTTTTTGCGATTTTCTTATGTAGGGGCTAATTTTTTTGCGGGACATACGCATTTTTGATCGCTTGGTGTTGCACTTTTTGTGATGTAAGGTGACAAAAATGGCTTTTTTTGACAGGACAGGGTGGATCATGTGATATATTTATAGAGCTGGTCGTTATGCACACGGCGATACCTAATATGTGTGTTTTTTCTTATTTTTAATTTTTTTTTATTGTAAAATCAGGGGAAAAGGGGCGTTTTTTCTTTTTTTACTTGAAACTTATTTTTTTTTATTAAAAACTGTTTTTTACTTTTTTTTTTTTTTACTTTATTTCTGACTTTAACTTTTTGGGGTCTAATCCCCTCTGCAATGCATTACAACACATCTGTATTGTAATGCATTGCCTGTTAGTTTATTACAGAAAGTAATACACTAACAGGTTCCCAAGAAGACCTAGCCTGGGGCTGAATCTCCTGGGCACCTGTAGAAGGCAGGTCCCGATGCTGTGCAAGGCATTGGGCAGTCTCTGCACCGCATCGGGCCCACTACAACAGCGCGGGGACCCAATGGGCTCGCTCACCCGCAGCAAAACCCTTCTATGTCTCAGTCAGCGCTGACTGCGGCATAGAAGGGGTAAATGCACCGGCATCAGTGTTTTCACCGATGCCGGTACATACAGCAAGGATCCAGCTAACAGGAACAGCCTATCCCCTGCAGATGATAAGGCGGGCGCAGCTCTTGCACCCGCCCAATCAGCGGGCCGTAATTGTATGGCGCTGGGTGGCAAGTCACGTCCCACTGCGTCGTACTAAACTGGCCACAGCTTTATTGAATAATAACAACACATAACTCGTGAAAACGGTATTCCTGCCTCAGCGAGCTGCTGTGGGCACGGTATTATAACCCAACTTCCAAGAGTCTCCAGCCGAAAGATGAACCCGTGGGGTACCACGTCTCAGTATTAACTCCCCAAACGACATAAGTTCTGGCCTCACAATCCTGCCAAAATAAAGCTGTGATAAAACAGAGAAATTGTATCAGTATATTCATATATGCATTCAGAAATAGTTGTTTTTTGTTTGTTTTTATTTTTTCATTATTTATTTATTCTTTTTTTCTAATAACAAACTGATATTTTGAAAAACACAAACAAAGGCTAAAACATAGGGAGGTTAGGAGAGCTTGTCACCTTGAAAGACTGAACCTACAGTGCTGAGGCTTCTTGCACACGACTGTATGTCCTCCGAGATATATACGGTCCGTGAGCGGGCCATATGTCCCGGAGCGGCATTGATTGTGCGCACGGGAGCACACAGCATCATAGATTATAATGATGCTGTGCACATCGGTCCGCCCGTGGGACTATTGTCCCACACTCATGATTATATGAGTGCAGGACAATAGCCCTGCGGGTGGCCCGATGTGCAGAGCATCATTGTAATCTATGATGCTGTGTACTCCAGTGCGCACCATCAATGCCACTCAGGGACATATGGCCCGCTCGCGGACCGTATATCTCTGAGGGCATACGATTGTGTGCAAGAGGCCTAACACTGAAGGTAGGAACACTCATACAGCACTCATACAGAAAAATCTGTAATCAGAAAATAAAAAATGATTAGAAAATCTGGTTTTAACTGGCAGATACAATTTTTGGTGACACATTGCCTTTAAATGGGGTTTCTGGCCACTTAATTTTTATTTTTTTTAAAGCACTCAGAATGGAGTAAAATAATAAAAGAAGTAATACTCATCTCCCCCGCCCCTCCAGTTCCGACACTTCCCAAGGCTTCTGCCATTTTCTGTATTCTCTGTTCCCTATAAACACAAACATTTAGTGCTTGCAGCCACTTTCAATGGACGAAAGCTACTTCCACAAACTAGAGCAGTAAAACAACCAGGTAGAGGTGGAGATTAGGGAGTCAAAATGCCTCTGACAGGTCCCCTTTAGGTGTTCAGATCTGCCTTTGCCCTTTGCTTTTCTTAGTGATTATAATCACTGCAATGATTGTGTCTGTAACTTTAATTTATTACTATTCCTCCACAATTATATTTATCTCAGGTAAGAATATTTTAATGTTCCATGAAATGTTTTTTGACATCTGTACTTAATTATATTTGCACAAACCTGTTAGGGAAGATTGCTGTGCTGAAGTCCAATTACTGATAGAACTTGCTTTTCCAATGCAAATTAGTGTTTCAACCACATTTTTCCTTGTTGTACCTATGATTTAAACAATTATTTTTAACAAGGGTAACGTCCTTACGAAGTTTTTTTTATTTCATTTTAGGTCTCCTAGGTTTATTGCTTAAAGGGAACCTGTCACCTCCCAAAACCATCCCAAGCCGCCAGCAGTACCTGCGTGTAGCCAGCAGTGTGTTTCTGATGATGCCTTTCTTCCTGAAGGCAGATGCAGCAAAAGTACTGAAAATGTTGTTTTATCCCCTGCCCGTCGCGCTTCTCCACACATGCTTGAAGTCAAGGGGGCAGCGGCCTCCTTGCTTCAAGTCACGGTAACCGCGCCCCCTTCCCTGCCCCTTCGCTGTGACTGACAGCTGGCAGTTTGGCTGGCTTTGCCGAACTCTCTGCATAAGCGCTGTCAGTCACAGTGAATGAACAGCAAGTGGTGTTATACTGATACATTTTATTGAATAACTTAGGAGCTATACAGAATTTTTGATGACATACAATTATAGAAGTATTCAGATTGAATAGCTCACTGATTATATACAATTTTGAAATACATGCAATTACAAAAGTATTCAGATCCAGGAAAACAGATATCATATAGTACATGACAATCTCAATCTCATCCTAACAAAGCTAGAACAGCCCTGTACCTCATATGGGTCCATAGATCTCCCCATTCATTGGACCAATTGCTCTGCAAGATTTATTTCAGGCTGGCAGCTCGGAGGGCATGTCCTTTCTCAGGGGCATGTCCTTTGTGCTGCAGCACGGGGAGGGTGACCTTTCTCAGGGGCTGTGTCCTTTCTGCTGTAGCTCTCTCCCTGTAGCTGCCACAGCATCTAACAGAAGATAGTCTGGTGGCAGATGAAGGTTTCAACTGAGCGCGTGCGACCACCTCAGTGAGGCAGATCGAGAAAGAACAAACAGCAGGTGGCACTATACAGATACATTTTATTGAATAACAGGAGCTATACTGAATTTTTAATGACATGCAATTATAGAAGTATTCAGATCCAGGTGCTGCTTTGAAAAATGAAGGATATTTTTCCTGACACACACAAGCCCTTTAATTGTAGAAAATACTTGTCCGCATTCCCAATTTTAGAGGAGTTGGCTACTATTGGTTAAATGTGTGGCTGTCCATATTTTAATATTTCATCACTGGATGGTAGAGAAACTGGTCCTGCTGCCTCATCATCTGCCTCATCATCTCTTTAACAAGGGGATGCATTCATGGAAAGATGTTCTTATTCTAATTTGATGATTCTAGGTACTCAACCTGCTGTAAATGTACTCCAGGTGGTACATGACATGTTCGTAGTGGAATTTCTTTTACCCATGTCATGCTTTTACTAGAACGCACAAGTTATAATAATGATCTAAGGTGTCCTTTGATATTATATATTTTCTGAGCAGGGGTACTCACACTATGCCGAGGCTGTGCTATTAGTAGGTAGCACACTATGGATAGGTTAACCACAGGGGCAGATTGGCTATAGCCATTACGGGAAATTTCCCGGTGGGCCAATGCCTGAGTCCTCCTCACGGCTGGCCAGTGGAAGTTTTTGGGGATGTATTTTGTGCTGCTGGCAGCAGTATTGTGTGATGGACTGTGTTATTTGACTCTGTTGGGGTGGTATAATGTGCCGCAATATGGTATTACTGCCCCTCCTACTTGTGTTGGCCCTGCCTTCTATCAATTTGGACCCAACTACAAAACAGGGCCACCTATTGCATTTTTCCAGGGCCACTTTAAGTTCCCAGTCCGCCCCTAGCCATCAATATGAAAATCCTGAAAAACATCCTTTAACTACCAGCACACACTGAAGTCATAGCTATATAAAGTCGCAGAAAAGAGTGGTGCTATGGGTAAAGTGCCCAATCTGGTATACAATAGTGATTTCTCTGTATCAGAACCAGGTTCATTACACGAACTATGCAATAATCGAATGATTTCAGCAGATCACGTTAGACATTCATCTTGTTTTTGCATTGATAAACCTAATCACATTTTACTGATGTTTTGCCTTCATAGGGATAATGTGCTGAGTTTTTTTAGCAGTTGGAAGTAGGTTTGCTTTTAGACAAGATTGCTCAGACACAGATCAGACATGAAATACATCAAAAAGATCTTTTATTTAATTTGGCCATGTCCCAAAGGTTTTCTGTGCCTCTCACTATATCTATATGTTCTGCTTTTCCAAGCCTGAGTGAATTCTGACTTGCACAGAGGTCATTTTATTTTCTTAAATAGTCACTTGTAGAGATGAGCTAATCGACTTTGGATGAAACATCCGAAGTCGATTCGCATAAAACTTTGTTTCAATACTGTACGGAGCAAGTGCTCCGTACATTATTAAAATGTATTGGCTTCGATGAGCCAAAGTTTTTACTTCGCGAAGTATCGCGAGACTTCACATAATAACTTAAAAAATTGATTTACATTGTAAAAAAACATTTCCAGTATTGAAACAAAGTTTTAAGCAAATCGACTTCGGATGTTTCATCCAAAGTCGATTTGCTCATCCTTAGTCACTTGGTCTGTGCATGTATCTGAAGCCAAAGAATATGAATGAAGGATGTATGTATTAAGGATTGCCATATGTAAACTCCTTGCTAGGCTTTCCTTCAAAGGGGGCAAGTATTTAGTTTGCGGCATTGGTCCCGGGGTGGGGGGAATACTTTAGAAATGGTTAAAAATATAAATAAAAGAGGTGAACTTCACCCTCATCAATCAGCACCTTTTCTGATGCTTAAAGGGTCCCAGATGGCCCCTGCTTCGTGGTCTAATCTGGGTGCCTGCTCAGCCAATCATTACTGAGCAGGAATCTCCAGGAGTTGCCTGTGTTAAGACCAGTGGGGACCCGTTAAGCGCTGGAATGTGATCGGTGCGGGATCAATAAAGTTGAGTATCCCTTCTTTTTTAGCCCCCCTCTCAACAAATCTTTAAAGTGACTAAAATAATAACAATGATACAGTAAATCTCTTTTACTCAACAGGTACTGGATTCTCGAACATTCTGAATTCTAAAAAGGTCATAGATAGAAAATGTTACCTCTAAGAGTAGAAATTCTCCACTTAAAATGTAATCCTAACATAAAATAAACTAAAATTAATTTCATTAATATTGCTCAGTTTGTGACAAAAGTGCTGGACTAATTGTTATTGCATTAAAGAAATGATATCGCAGCAAAATAAAGAAAAATTATAATTCTCTCCCTTTTATTATACAGATGAAACTCGAAAAATTAGAATAATTTGCAAAGTTCATTTATTTCAGTAATGCAACTTAAAAGGTGAAACTAACATATGAGATAGACTCATTACATGCAAAGCGAGATATTTCAAGCCTTTATTTGTTATAATTTGGATGATTAAGGCTTACAGCTTATGAAACCCCAAAGTCACAATTTTGAGGTACCCTTTGCTCAGGGGGTATGGATTAATTAGCTGACTAGAGTGTGGCAATTTGAGCCTAGAATATTGAACCTTTTCACGAAATTCAAATTTTAAGCTGTATTAATGCAATTTCTTTCAATTTGCATTGCTGAAATAAATGGACTTTTGCACGATATTCTAATTTTTCGAGTTTCACCTGTATGTTTTCAAAGACTCACACGGCTTATGGTACCTTTACACAGGGCGACGATCTAGAAGATTGTTGGGAAGGAAGCGTTCCTCCCCGCTCCCCGTGGCCAAAGCAGCAAACTTGCCCCCTGTTGAAGGAAAGCCTAGCTAGAAGTTTACGTATGGCAATCCTTAATACATACATCCTTCATTCATATTCTTTGGCTTCAGATACATGCACAGACCAAGTGACTAGGGATGAGCGAATCGACTTCGAATGAAACATCCGAATTCGATTTGCTTAAAACTTTGTTTCAATACTTGAAATGTTTTTTTACAGTATAAATCAATTTCTGAAGTTATTATGCGAAGTCTCATGAGACTTGGCTCATCGGAGCCAATACATTTTAATACTGTACGGAGCGCTCGCTCCGTACAGTATTGAAACGCTTCCTTCCCAACAATCTGCTGATCGCTAGCGGAGGAGAACGGTGATCTCCAGCGTATGGAGAGGAGTGATGGCTAATACCATATCTCTTCCCCATAACATCTTGTTGCTCCCCGGCAACAAATTGTGACTACACAGCACAATCTGCCACTGGGAAGCGATCATCTTTTGTGCTGAACAAAAGATACAATTGCCCGATGAACAAGCATTTTGCTCATTTATCTGGTAATTGGCGGTGCATTTACACCGCAAGATTATTGTTAACAAGCGTTGCTAGTAACACTGGTTAGCAATCATTGTTTCAATTGTCGTCCCGTGTAAAGAGCGCATTACTTGTCCATTCTGGCTAATGTGTACACAAGAGGTGCCATATAGACAGTATACATAATAAAAGATCTAATTATACCTGTTATTCCATGGTTCCTAAGAAATATATGGGCATATTTACTCTGCTGTAGCCATCGTCAACACATAGAAAACCAGCTATAGTATTAAGATACAGCAAAAAATGTGGAAAAATAGTGGAACAAATTGTAGAGCACTCAAGTCCTACTATACCAGTGTAAAATATACTGGATATTATACTAAAATAGATATAAAGTTCACTTAATTTCTAGAAAGTTGCATTCATGATTTACAAAATATACACAACGCAGAACAACCCACTTAACACCTAAACTCCCAAATTTTTCCGGATTATTAGGTGCGGAGATTTGCCAGGGTTGGCTTTTCACAGCTATCACCCTGGAGATGTTCCTTGTCGGGTGTGTTCTCACTACAGAGGAAATGTCCCAGGTCCCTGGGCAAGGTGCAGGAACTTTAGGCATGGCCCACTGTGATTTTGTGGAACAATTACTGCTGTTTTCACACATGTGCTTACCGACACAAAACCTAGACTATGTACTAGGGCTCTGGGGAGAAAAAGTCTGGGTAAAGTCCGGGACAGATATTGTGGGTGTTTGCGTTCACACATACAGCCCCTTCTGATGAACTCCAGAAAATGTCTGGATTCCACTGTAAATGTCAATGGGGCTCACGTAACCATTTTACAAATATGAATAATAATAATTATAATAGCACGCTAATGTAACAATGTAACTATCTGAATAAAGGCTACTGGATCACACTTATTGGCAGACGGGGCTGCAGATTTACTCCATGATTAGGAAATATAGTGTAAATCAAGACCTCTTGAACACAACTGTATCCGTTTTGTGGTCCACAAATCGCGGGACCGCTTAACACGGATAAAGGCTGAGTGCATCATGCGTTTTTGCCCTTCTGCACGTGCTGCACTACGTTAGAAATGCCTATAAGACACGTTCTGTTTTTTTGCTGTTCGGATGCAGACCCATTCATTTTAGTTGGGCCACAAAAGATATGGACAGCACACCAGCTGCTGTCCACGTCTGTGTGTTTGTTCCACGGTCCCACAAATCTCTCTCTGGACTTCTACCAACCCTAAGAGTTTTAATACTCTAGGATTATGCAATTCTATATATTTCTAGAATTGGAATTTTCTGAGCCAATTTTATTGAGAATAAAGGAAAGTAATCATTGCTAAGTGCATTTGTTATATTGCTTGAGGAGAACATCGATTTCCATTTGGTGAAGCAACAAATCCCAGTTTGTAGTTCAAAGATTAATATTTCTGGAGACTATGAAATTAAAACTATTCATAACGTAGCGTTCTAAAGGGTGAACTTTGCTCTAGACACAAAAGAGAGATCTCTCTTCCGGAGATGTAGCGGTTAAAGCGTACGCTGCAGTAGTACATAGACTGTATGCTGCATCTACAAATATAATTGTCTTTTACATCATTAGCTCCCTGCACCTCACCAGTATCTGGTCGCTGCCGTCATCCATTTTTATGTCTTTTAATGCACTTATGTGAACTGAGCTGCTTCATTTTTTTTTTTTTATTCTTTTGTGCCTTACCTTACGAACTGTTTTATAGACTTTATGAATTAAACTGAATTATAAGCTGGATGCTTTATTAGCTCAGACAGCTTATTTATATAAGGATCCATTTTTTATTCACACTTAATGTAATCCTCCCTCAGCAGCATAAGCTGACTTCATTTGTGCTGGTCTCTGGTTTCTTCTCACAGATATCTTCCTATCATTTCTCGCCTTCGTCCCCTGGATATGCTTATACGAACATTAAGAAGAAAAAAGTGTCGTAATTACACAAAATAGCCGTAGTTCAATTCTTAGGTGCCCTTGGCACTTCAGCTTCTCTAATGAGGTCAGCGGTTGACTTGCATCACTACTACTTCTGCGTTTATTGGATAAGTGCCCTTCCATTGTTGCAAAGGTGATGTTCTGAACCTTTTACTGGTTTTCAATGGATATTATAAATGTCCTTGTTCTGTAGAGCTTACATACACATGATGCGTTGTCTACCCAGTGTCCTGACCTGGCCGTTACTCACCTCTTCCCTGCTAGCGAATGCTATCTGATCCATGTGGTCTGCTGACATCTGCTCTTGGTCTGTTCTATGAATTCAGCTCTACTATGTTCTTGGGTTGTTTTGTCTTCTTTGATCAGCCACACTCTGCTATACCAGCAAAGCAATAGTTAACTGTTTCCTGGAGCTGGACTCTACCGCTAGACAAAATGGTGCTCTGCTTTGGCTGCTTCTATTGTTTTCTGCACCTCAAACTTGGTTTGTCTAACACTCACTACTTGAGGGTTAATGTATTATTCCCAGTGTGATCCTGGAAGGGCCTGTCTGGTCCTTGATCCTGTGGATTTTGATCTCTAGCCACCATGTTTTAGAACTCAGCTTCTAGTTTGGCTGTTTCAAGTTGCTCCTGGGGTTTTTAGTACTATCTGACTAGTGGCTACCTGTGACTACGCTCATACCTAGCTCATTGCTTACTGCATTTGGTTCCTGAATTGCTCTCTTGGCTCTGTGTTTGACCTGGTTACTGCAATGTTGCCTCACTACTGTGCTCCAGACTTTGCTACTTTGACCATTGTGACCTATAACCATACTCCATTCTTGCTACAATAACCATGCTCCAGACTTGCTATGGTGACCATGATCCAGTCCAGCTACAGTGACCAATGTCTAGCCCAGCTATGATGACCTTGCTCCTATCCTGCTTTTGTCTAGTCACTGCTACTAGTGTTTCCTAGTTCTGTGTTCCTGCTATTCACACTTTTGCTCCACAATCAAAAATTTGACTTTTCTGCTTCACAACCGTAAACTCAGATCTGCTACTTCACAACTACAAACTCAGCCCTCCTAAGCCTTCACTGTAAGTTCCTGACTGTAAATCCATCAGAAATTCCACAAAAGACAAGCAGAAGGAGCATCTCTACTTTTTACAGTAGTGATGGAAAACATCATAACCTGCTGAAAGATGCTTGGAAAGGCAGTCAACACACATCACCCAAAATATTCTGCTAAGCAAGAATTGTAGAGCACTTTATGGGCCCCTAAAGCAGGGATCATCACCTTTTGGCACTCCAGCTGTGGTGAAACTACAACTCCCAGCATGCACACTTTTCGCTTCGATGTTTTCAGAACTCTCATTGAAGTGCATAAAGCATGCTGGGAATTATAGTTTCACAACAGCTGGAGTGCCGAAGGTTGCTGACCCTTGCCCTAAACCATGCTTCTTTGCCATAGGAATGGGAGTATGAATTCTCCCGGAGGTAAAAATTGTCCAGGGGTTCTCCTATGATAATATGGTTGAGGAATCACTTATCTAAAGCAAACTCTGGCTGGGGAAGTAATCTGGAACTTTAACAGACCCTTTTGGAAGTCATTTTGGAAGCTTTTGGAAGTTACAGATGGATTTACACTGTCCGATTGTCGAGCAGATTATTGAGAACAAACATTCCTGCCAACACTCGTTCCTGACAATCTGGCCATCTAAATGTGCAGCCGATTACCCGACGAACTAGCGAAATGCTCGTTCATCAGGTGATCGTTTCGTTCTTGCCATCTAAATAGCGATCTTCTGCCAGGAAACAATGCAGCTGTTTGAGGACAAGCAATAGTGATCCCTCATTCTCATACTGTGGAGGAGATCGTTGCACATAAATGCAGTGGTCTCTTTTACTGAACGAGCAGCCGATTGTTGGGAAGGAAAGCTTCCTTCCCAACAATCGGCTTTATGGTCGGCACGTATAAACCCGCCTTAGGTGTATCATTGGGAGTTATGTGTCGTGCTGTACTTTGTAAATTCCAGAAAGCTTGGTTTTTTTCTGACATTTAGTCAGTCCTAAAGATATCCCTTTCAAATCTTCACTTTATGTTGTTCTTTAGCCTATATGACATTGAATAATTATCACAGGAAATTTCAATGGTAGCATCACCATCATTGTCATGTATACAGTAATCACCAGATATTCCCTCCAGCTAAATTAGATTAGCCCAGAAATAAATTAGCATTAGGTCCACACTGACATGCATCTTAGATTTATTAATTGCTGATATTACTAGCTATATCATTTTGCATTCCATTCATTTATAATTAAAGTCAATTAGTTGGACTTTGTTACATTGACTCTTATTAATATGTAAAAATGTTAAGATTTTAATTGCTGTGCTCATTGAGGTGTAAACCAGCCATAGTCTTTGAGGAGGAGGTAGAAGTAAGCAATATTTTTTAAAATGCTATTTTTTCTCACTGCCGTAGAAAGCCTTCCATACGTGGATTCCTATAATGTAGACCTGGATTACAATCACCCTGCACAAAGACAGTGGTTAAAAGTTTTAAATAAAGACCAATTGAAAAAAATATTTTTAGCACAAAATGAGTGCAATGCAATATTTAAAAAAAATTGCCCCCAAATGTATACATAGCCTTTAAGGATACACCTAGGTTTTTCATGAGAGGCTGCCATGAGTACAGATAAACTTGGTTGCTTTGGACCCAGGTTACATCTGCGGTGTACGGAAACTTAGTCCATGCTTGCCATAAGTAGATTTAGGCCCCATTTACATGACTATGAGACCGCCGCGCAGACCAAAAACCACGGGTCCGCAATTCACTGGCACTGGCAGTGTTAACTCTGCATAGTGGTGTGGACACATTGACTTCAATGTGTCCACGATCTGCAAGATGTGGTGAAAGATAGGGCATGTTCTATCCTTTGCTGTTTGGAGGCATGTACCTGGAAGCACTTGGAAAACACGTGGAATCCCTTCCTTTTCCTTCCGGGTCCATGTCTCTGCACTGCAAAATATAGAACATATCCTATCTTTCATCACTTATGTGGAGTTCACATGGCCGGTGGTTTGCGGACCAGTGGGTTGAGGTCTGCAACACGGGCAAGACAGTTCCATGGTCGTATCAGAATGACTGGGGTGTGCAAAGAGTAGTAAACAAGCAGGGTGAAAATCAGGAGGGACAGAGAGTACTAAAACAGCAGACATGGGGTTAATCCAGAAACAAACCACCGTCAGAATACCAGGCGATCAAATGCAGTAGTGGTGAGTAACTTAAAACACAGGAGCAAAATAACCGGCAACTGCAATCACTTAAATCCCCCCCAGTTCTGGGATTGGACACTGAGCTAAGAACCTGATTGGCTCAGCTTCCATCCTCACTGATTCGGCTGTTCGGGGTTTGGCTGGTTAGCATGGCAACCATGCCAGCACACCCACAGTATTTTGACTGGGCAAATTCCAATCCATCATCATAGGGTTTCATTGTAAAAAAAAATTAAAAAATTTTGCTGGACGCTTTACAATGGAAAAGCTTATCGTACTTCTCTTTCGCATCCTTTTTTTCCTAACGTAGATGTTAAACGTGGGACAAAAACGTGATGTGAAAACATCCTTAAATGGACGTGACCAACACACTGAATATTCCTCCCCAATGACCCTACTATCACACCCCCATCAATAAACCATGGATCATTGCTTTTTAAATGTAGCAATGAACCTTATGCCGCAGAATTTAGTATATGGTAATAGCCTTAAATTCTACATGTGTTCTCTCATTATTATTATTTCTTTAATTTGTCCAGACGAGCGCAAAAACATTACCGTCTCCTCGAAAAAACTTTCCTTGTTATTTACAGTTAATTGCAGTGAAAAGAATTATAAACATGTATTTAAATCTGCGTCGATTGTAGGGTGCAGGTTAACAACAAAAAGCATAATAAATCAGAAGATTTAATGAGAAATATCTGGACAGAGCTAGTTTTTAAATTGAGAAAGTAATTTACAAATACCCCATTAAAAATCCAATCTCTCTTTTCAGTGGCAAACAGGCTATAGAGAATTCATTTTCTTATACTTCATTAATAAAAAAAAACCACACAGAACAGAATGAAAAGCTAAAACTTATGAAGCCTCCTTTATTATCTTTTCAGAGATGTCACTGAGGTATTAAAAATGAAAATAAAGATTTAGGGAAGGCAAGGAGAGAGGCCGTTACCACATCACTGTAACCATTTTCCAACCGTGTACGTTATAAATTATTTGACAAATAGAAGGATGCAGAATTAACACGGGACGGTTAAAAAGAAAAGCCCCCTTGCAATAAAATTGATGAATTGTGATTAACAATGATGATAAATAATGCCAAGGTCAGAGAAGAGCAGTGGTAATGGTTTCCTCAGAATAGTACTGGGTCCATAATAACTATAAATCATTTATAATATATGGAGTCTGTGTGACCGGCTCATTAAGTACCTTTATGTTTTAAGAGAGCATGAGATCAGTCACTGATGACACAGGACCGAGAATCTGTACTTAAGAATATTACGTTGCTCTAGCATTATTCTTGCAGTTCTCAGCATCAAGGATGTAATTTTGTAGAAGATGTGTTAAATTAAAAATTGCTGCAGCAGGTTGGCTAATGGGCTTGAAGAACCTCTTTACAACCTTTATGTCGTCTGTGTGCACTTGCAATGCAAGACTGCTGGTTCTTTTAGAAGGAGTTTAATGGAAACCTGTCATCAACTTTATGCTGTCCATACTAACGGCAGCATAAAGTAGAGACAGGTGAGTTGATTTCAGCGGTCCATCATTTAAAAGTTAAAAGTAAGTGGTTGCCGAGAACAAGCATCACAATCGTTGCAGACTGGGCCTGGAAAAGAGTCACGGCCACCTGAGAAGTCATGGTTATTCATGAATTCCTTCTCTCCTGCCCACCTGCTGAATGATTGACAATTTTCTACCTAGTTTTTTCCCTTTCTTTCTTTCTTTCTTTCTTTCTTTCTTTCTTTCTTTCTTTCTTTCTTTCTTTCTTTCTTTCTAGGAGAGAACTGCCAATCATCAGCAGATGGGAGAGAGAGCAGGAGATTATGAAAAACCAGGACTCTTCTCAAGTAGATTTGACTCTTTTCGAATCCATGATTATGATGCTGGTTCTCAGCAACCACTTACTTTTAGCCAATGAGTGACACATCACTGAAATCAGCATTTCTGTCACTATTTTATCCTGCCCTCAGTCAGGTCAGCATAAAGTTGATGACATGTTCCCTTTAAAATGGATCTTACTTTTCAAAACTGTTGTTATGCTTGGTGGGAAAGCTCTGCCTTCGACACAGGGATGCACCGCCAATGAGACAAGGTGAGGCGATTGACTTAGGCAGCACCAGGTAAGGGCAAGAGGGGGGCAGCAAAATGGTCATGGGCAATGAGCACTATAGGGACATTGAGGCTGTAAAAAGGAGCACTTTTGTACTGACACACAATATTAGGGGGCCACTATGGGGAAATTTGTTCTACTGGGGGCACTATAAGGGGGTCATTTTTTGCACTGACACATTATAAGGGAGCATTTTTTGTACTGGCACATAAGGAGGCTTTTTTTGTACTTGGCACACATTTTAAAGCAGTATTTTTTTACTGGCACACATTATAAGGGAGCATTTTTGTTCTGACACATTCTAAGGTGGTCACTATGGGGACATGTGTTTTACAGGGGACACTAAAAAAGTATTTTTTGGTACTGGCACAGATCATAAGGGAGCATTTTTTGTATAAGCACACATAAGAGGGTATTTTTGTATTGCCACACATTATAAGGGAGCATTTTTGTACTGGCACACATTGCAAAGGGGAATTATTTTACTAGCAAATATTATAAGAGGTCATTTTTTGTACTGGCACACATTATAAGAAGGTATTTTTTGTACAGGCACACATTATAGGGGGAATTATTACTACTGGGGGCACTATGGGGGCAGACTTACTTCTGGGGTCAAAATGAGGGACATTATTGCTATCGGGTGCACTCTGGAAGAGATTTATTACTATTGGTGGGACTTTTGGGAGGCACTCTGGCACAGTATTAGCTTAGCGCAATAATTTTTGGAGGACACTATGTTTTCGGCATTATAAGTTTCAGGTACACTATTTGTTGGGCACAGTTATTTTTTAGGGCACTGTGTGCCAATAATTATTAAAGGGGAACTATCTGTGTGGTAATTGTATTTTCAGGTGGATTATGTCACGGCATTTGGTTTGCGCTGTGACACTGTTGCCACACTTGCGGTTGCCCGCGGCAATGTGTTGCTGTGAGAGCATGCAGTGGCAGTGTCTCGGCCTTCTGGGTGATTGCCGTGACATAGTTGCCACGCATGCTGTTGCCGGTGGTAACGTGTGGTTTGGTATGTTTGTGTGTGCACTTCCCCTTTAAGTGGCTTCCTTCTTTTGTCTGGTGTTGGAAGGGTTAACTCCCTTCCTAGTGTTTTGTGAACACTGGGTTTATGTGTGTGTGGGTGTGGCTGCTTGGGCTATTTAGCCTCTGCTGGATGCCTGAAGCTCAGTGTTCCTCCAGCCTTAGTGTATGCTGGTGGTTCACTGTTCCTGGCTTTTACCATCTGTCCAGTGAGGGCCACCCTTGTGGTTATTGATGTTATTATGGTGTCACTTTCCCTTCTTATCTTTTGGTTTGCGTGGGTTATGTGCAGGGTGTTGTATGTCTTGTGTAGTGTTACATGGCTGGTGATGTTTGGTGTCCAGCATGTTTGCTAGACATTCCCCTGTCTCACATTTATTGCAGCTATGGGTTTCCTGGGTTCCTGTGTGGTTGTGGTTTGTGCTGTGTCCTTTAATGTTGGTGTGGACAGCAGCACTTGTGCACTGGTTCCAGTCAACGTGTCTGTGGCAGGTAAGTGTATTATGGGTTTCGCTTACCTGCCAACTCCAAGTGCTGTATGTGTTTCCCCTCTCCTTGCAGCCTGGCCTCAGATAGAGACTCCTGTTCCTCCATGACTGGGATGAACAGGTCGTCTCTTCCCTGCTCATTGCTGAGGGCTTACCAGGGTGACTCAGGGTCTCTAGGCATCCAGGGTATGAGCTGTCCTACCATCGGGTGAGGAGTCAGGGAGAGGATTTGGGACACTGTAGGAGGTGACCTGCTCCATTATTACTATTTGGCCAGGCTGATACCCTTTGACACCGCACGGTGGGGGGGGTTTCCCCCACTCTCCACCGTGACAGATTATCTGTTTCTGCAGTATAGTATTGGGGAGCACAGTGGGAACAGTATTGGGGGGGGGGCAGGATGGGGTGTTCAGAAAGTTGGAGGATGATGTCAAACTCTGCAGAGACAAGATGTCTGAAAGAAATCATCATTGTGGTCTAGTCTGAATGGAGAAGATAAAGAAAGAGAACGTCTCCATTAGAGGACAAATTACTGGATGTATGAAAGCTCCCACATACTTTAGCTCTCAGACAGTGGAGTCTCTAGCTTTCAATTATTATTTTTTTTTGGGGGGGGGGGGGCACACTGGGGGCCAGGACAAAAGTAGGGGGGGCAGCTATAAGAACGATACATTTACACAAGTATGCTTAGAAATGCTACGATACTTTGCCCAATACCTAAAACCGCAACAGGGAAGAAAAGTCCTGCTGTCTGTGGTTTAAAAAAAAAAAACAATCACTCAGATTTCAACATGTCCTAGTTGCCTGTGGATGACACTTTTATAGGGAGGGGGATCTGTGGATGACACTGCTATGGTAGGGATCTGTGGATGACACTGTTATGGAGGGGGATCTGTGGATAACACTGTTATGGAGGGGGATCTGTGGATGACACATACCGTATATAGCATCTTATGCTATATGTGTCATCCACAGATCCACCCCATGACAGTGTCATCCCCATTTCCCCCTCCATAACAGTGTCATTCACAGATCCCCCTCCCTATAACAGTGTCATCCACAGATCTTCCTCCCCGCCTCTCACAGGAGTGTACATTTGACATTTCTAAACTGTAATCCATATCCTGCAGTAACTTTAACTTTAAAATCAGGATTCAGCGACCGCTCATCTCTACTAGTACCTTAACCTTACACCACTCAGCTAGCTTCGGTAACAGGGCCAGGCTACAGCTTACAGGCACTGCCTGTTAGTTGTTACCGAGCGAGTGCTGATTTCTGCAGGTCAGAGGATACGGATTACAGTTTAGAAGAAATTTACACTCCTGTGAGCGGTCCAGACCAGTGGCGGATCCAGAGCCTGGTCTCAGGAGGGGCACTTCCAGATTATTTTCTGTCCGCCGCCACAAAACAATGGTGTTTATAGAACAGACTACACAGTGTAGAGGTATACTGTATATTGTGTGGCACAGTGTAGCGGTATACTGTATATTGTGTGGCACAGTGTAGGCTATATGTGTATAACAAACATATTTCACATGAAAACTTACAATTACTTGGCTTGGCCCTTGGGGATCTCGGACACCACTTCAACACTTGGCTGGGGGGCTCGGCGGAGCTGATGTTGTGTTTTATCCTAATGAGAAAGATTTCATAATAAGGATTTGGAGAAGGGGCAGAGGGATAGCAGAGCAGGGAGAGGCTGGTGCTGCTACTAGGGTGTCATACCATGGGGGAGTAATAAAGCCCACCATTATGCCCCCCCAGTAGAAATAATTCTCCTTATAATGTGAAAGTGCAAAAAATACCCCCTTGTAATGCCCCCAGTCGAGCTAATGTGCCCATAGTGCCCCCATAATGTGCCAGTATAAAATACCCCTATATATCGTGCCCCAGTAGATGCCCTCAGTGTGCCCCATAATTTGCAAGTATAAAATACCCCTTCTTATTGCCCCCCGTAGATGACTCCATAGTACTCCTCTCCCCCCTTCCTCCTAGTGCCCCCCATAATGTACCAGTATAAAATGCCCTATATATCGTGCCCCAGTAGATGCCCTCAGTGTGCCCCATAATTTGCAAGTATAAAATACCCCTTCTTATTGCCCCCCGTAGATGACTCCATAGTACTCCTCTCCCCCCTTCCCCATAGTACCCACCATAATGTGCCCCAGTATAAAATTCTACTGTACAGAGCCTATAAAATACCCCTTCTTTGTGGCCTCAGTACATGCCCCTATAGTGCCCACCAATAATGTGCCAGTAATAAGTGCCCCCAATAATGTGCCAGTAATAATTGCCCCAATCATGTGCCAGTAATAAGAGCCCACAAATGTGCCAGTAATAAGAGCCCCCCATCATGTGCCAGTAACAAGAGCCCCCCCATCATGTGCCAGTAACAAGAGCCCCCCCATCATGTGCCAGTAACAAGAACCCCTCTATCATGTGCCAGTAATAAGAGCCCCCATCATGTGCCAGTAACAAGAGCCCCCCCGTCATGTGCCAGTAATAAGCCCCCCATCATGTGCCAGTAATAAGCCCCCCATCATGTGCCAGTAATAAGCCCCCCATAATGTGCCAGTAATAAGCCCCCCATCATGTGCAAGTAATAAGCCCCCCATCATGTGCAAGTAATAAGCCCCCCATCATGTGCCAGTAATAAGCCCCCCATCATGTGCCAGTAATAAGCCCCCCATCATGTGCCAGTAATAAGCCCCCCATCATGTGCTAGTAATAAGCCCCCCCATCATGTGCCAGTAATAAGCCCCCCATCATGTGCCAGTAATAAGAGCCCCCCCCATCATGTGCCAGTAACAAGAGCCCCCCTATCATGTGCCAGTAACAAGAGCCCCCCCATGTGCCAGTAATAAGCCCCCCACCATGTGCCAGTAATAAGCCCCCCATCATGTGCCAGTAATAAGCCCCCCATCATGTGCCAGTAATAACCCTCCCCATCATGTGCCAGTACTAAGCCCCCCATCATGTGCCAGTAATAAGCACCCCATCATGTGCCAGTAATAAGCCCCCCATAATGTGCCAGTAATAAGCCCCGCATAATGTGCCAGTAATAAGCCCCCCATCATGTGCCAGTAATAAGCCCCCCATCATCTGCCAGTAATAAGCCCCCCATCATGTGCCAGTAATAAGCCCCCCATCATGTGCCAGTAATAAGAGCCCCCCCATCATGTGCCAGTAACAAGAGCCCCCCTATCATGTGCCAGTAACAAGAGCCCCCCCATGTGCCAGTAATAAGCCCCCCCACCATGTGCCAGTAATAAGCCCCCCATCATGTGCCAGTAATAAGCCCCCCATCATGTGCCAGTAATAAGCCCCCCATCATGTGCCAGTAATAACCCTCCCCATCATGTGCCAGTACTAAGCCCCCCATCATGTGCCAGTAATAAGCACCCCATCATGTGCCAGTAAGAGCCCCCATCATGTGCCAGTAACAAGAGCCCCCATCATGTGCCAATAACAAGAGCCCCCTCCATCATTTGCCAGTAACAAGAGTCCCCCATGTGCCAGTAACAAGAGCCCCCATGTGCCAGTAACAAGAGCCCCCCATGTGCCAGTAAGAGCCCCCCCATCATGTGCCAGCCCAGTAACAAGAGCTTAGAGCCCCCCAATGTGCCAGTAACAAGAGCCCCCCTAATGTGCCTGTAAAACTATTGTACATGTAAAAAAAACACTTATACCGTACTTACCTGCATGTCAGCGATGCGATGCAGGCCTCTTCCAGCCTATGTCCCGCGCTGTATGGCTCAGGCGGCGCAATGACGTCATCGCCCCGCCTATGCCGGCCTCTGATAAGCTGCAGGAACTAGGCTGGCAGCCTATCAGAAGAAGGGGAAGGGACACACCTCTCTCTCCCCTGCCCCGCCACACTAGCACAGGCAGATGACTATGGAGATAAGCGCAATGGAAGCGCTCATCTCCCTGTGCCCGGCTGTGGACGCTCTGTTGGGGGGGCACAGCGTGATGTAGGGGGGGAGCCGTAGCCCCCTCTGGCCCCCCTTGGCGACGCCACTGCTTTTAGACAACACCTTATCTTCTCCATAGCACAAAGGTCCCATCCTACCCAAGAGAACACGCCTTCTTGCTACGTCATATATGCTTTTTCTGCTGTTAAAGAACTCCATTACAATATGGTGCCTGTAGTAAGATATTTACATAGTTCACATACCACAGTTAGCAAAAGAATGCATAATGGGCAGATACCAAGTGTTATCTCTTGTCTTATTTTCATATTTCAGCCAATGTAACAATGCCACATGCCTCAGAGGGAATGCCTCTCTGATGTCTATATAAACTGCTGTACTTCCTGTAATAAACAAGAATTTTCTTTGACCCCAGTGTGTCTGTCACAGTTATTTTCTTCCATTCACAAAAAAACATTGGTTTGCTATTAATTTGGAGCAGTAGAGCAAATGTGATTGGCCCTGATTAGGGGCAACTTTATCAGTTGGCGCCCGATACGTGGGGCTCAGGAGAAGTAACATCGTTAGCCGAAGTTTTGGGGTTGTCACACTGAGTGGTGGTGTCCTTCCGTATCCTATCATAGTTTAAAATGAGAGGGGCTAAGGTTTAAAAGTAATATCAGGAAGTATTACTTTACTGAGAGAGTAGTGGATGCATGAAATAGCCTTCCTGCAGAAGTGGTAGCTGCAAATACAGTGAAGGAGTTTAAGCATGCATGGGATAGGCATAAGGCCATCCTTCATATAAGATGGGGCCAAGGGCTATTCATAGTATTCAGTATATTGGACAGACTAGATGCGCCAAATGGTTCTTATCTGCCGACACATTCTATGTTTCTATCCCCCTCTTGTGACACACTCTGCACCTTTTTTGGGTCTGTCCCTTCTTTCCAGTATGGGGGACCACACCTGGAAAGTGTTAGCCAGTAATGTTGCTAGCCGAAGTTTTGGGCTTGTACTTGAAGAAAAACTTAAATAGATTATCCAGGAATTCAAAAAATCAGAATAGTTAAATAATACTTTATTATAAATATATTCCAAATACCTTTCATTAGTTATTATGGCTCATTTTGTCTAGGGAGCTATCAATACAAGAAATAAAATGGCCACTGTTCTATTAGTGCATGCAAAACCTGTCCTAATCACATAGGAGGACGTTACTTCACAGCACTGAGCTAAAGAGCTGCCTCATCCTCCTCACTGCTCTGCTGATCCTGACAGTGTAATTTGATCTTCAGCTGAATATCTGTAGGAATGTCTCATGAGGAGACATGAAGTAGAGAGGGGAGGATGGGGATGTTGGCAATGAGCAGCAGCACTTGTATGCAGTATCCATTACCCCCACATTACCACAGTCTGTTCTGTCTGTCCTCTCTGTACTTCATGTCTCCTCATAAACTCCATTCCTACAGAGATTCAGCTGCAGATCTTATCAGCTGTATTCAGGATCATAATCCCTTACAAGCATAGCAGAAAGGAGGATGAGGCAGCTCTTTAGCTCAGTGTTGTGAAGTAACTTGACCTCCTGTGTGATTAGGACAGGTTCTGTGTGTACTAATAGGATGACGACCATTTTATTTCCCTGATGATTGCTTCCTGGAATAAATGATCCATTATAGGCATTTGGGAATATATTTATAATAAAGTAATATTTAAGTACTTTCAATTTCTTAATTTCCAGAGAACCCCTTTAAGGGGAACATTACATTGCTTTGCAATTTTATGATGGAGTATTTCCTTGTAAAGCCTCATTCACACGTCAGTGTTTCACGGACGTGTGCTGTACGTTTTCTCCACAGACAGCACACGTCCCCATTCATTTTAATGTGTATTCACACATCAGTGTTTTAGCACAGTTAGCATGGATGTATGCTCTATTTTGTCCGTGTTCACGTATCCATCATGCCCATTATAGTCTATGGGATCGTCGTGAAAACCACGGATGCCATCCGTGTTTTACAGATCATTAAGAAGAGATTCTTTGAAAAAAAAAATTCAGCGTGAAACATAGATGCAACATGGACAGCAAAAAACGGACACACTGACCCAACACGGATTCTTCACAGCTTCACGGATGCATCACTGGATTTGAGCACGGACACGGATGTGTAAATGAGGCTGAAGACTGAATCATCTAAAATATACATGTAATACTCTAAATGGCATATGATGAAACGCACAGCTAAAAAGTTTATTCTAGGCTAACACCAGAAAAATTAACTAAAAGGTATAAAAGATTATTTTACACTTTTTCAATCTGTATATGTACCTAATTTTCAAAAAGTGAAAATCATGGAGGAGATTATGGGTAGATTTATCTCCCTCATATGACAACTGACAATTGCAACTTTTTAAATGGCAATTGCTCAAAAGTGGCATGGGTGCGGCCCTTCTGACCTGGCAAATCTATCATCATTTATGCCAGTTTTCCTACATAAATGGTTAGTAAAATATCATTTTAGGAGCAGGACTGCAGGACAATGCGCTTAATTTATGACGAGGCATGTGTCTCACTAGAAATTAAGCCCATACCCTGGCAGCAAAGGGCATATCAAAGCAGGTATAAAAAATCTGGTTTTGATAAAAGTCCCGCTATGTGTATAAAAATTACAAAAAAACAAACAAAACAAAATGCATTCGGGTAGCTTGAGAAAAACATATTGTATTAAATTTAATGTTAACTGTATAAATTTGTATGCACTGAGCTCCCCCTAGTAGTGGCTGCTGGCAGACAGTTTTCTCATCTACTATATAAAGGGAATCAGAGGATTTAGAACTGCATGGGGACATTTAACAATTTATTTATGCCTAATTGTCTGGTGTAAATATATTATAAATATGGTGCTCATTTTGCACTCTATATTTCTTAACCCCTTAGGGACCGGGCTCATTTTCACCTTAAGGACCAGGCCATTTTTTGCAAATCTGACCAGTGTCACTTTAAGTGGAGATAACTTTAAAATGCTTTGACTTATCCAGGCCATTCTGAAATTGTTTTTTCGTCACGTATTGTACTTCATGACACTGGTAAAATGGAGTAAAAAAACTTCATTTTTATTTTTTTAAAAACAACCAAATTTTGAAAAATTTAGAAAAATTAGCAAATATTTAAGTTTAAATTTCTCTACTTCTATAATACATAGTAATACCTCCAAAAATGGTTATTATTTGACATTATATTTTTTGGGGATGTTACAAGGCTTAGAAGTTTAGAAGCAAATCTAGAATTTTTCTGAAATTTTCCAAAACCCACTTTTTAAGGACCAGTTCAGGTCTGAAGTCACTTTGTGAGGCTTACATAATAGAAGCGACCCAGAAATGGCTCCATTCTAGAAACTACATCCCTCAAGGTATTCAAAACTGATTTTAAAAACGTCATTAACCCTTTAGGTGTTCCAAAAAAGTTATTGGCAAGTGGAGATGAAATTTAAGAATTTAAATTTTTTAGCTAATTTTCCATTTTAATCAATTTTTTCCAGTAACAAAGCAAGGGTTAACAGACAAATAAAACTCAATATTTATTGCCCCGATTCTCTAGTTTGCAGAAACACCCCATATGTGGCCGTAAACTACTGTACCGGCACACGGTAGGGTGTAAAGGGAAAGGTGCGCCGTGTGGTTTTTGAAAGGCAGATTTTGCTGGACTGGTTTATTTACACCATGTCCCTTTTGAAGCCCCCCTGATGCACCCCTAGAGTAGAAACTCCATAAAAGTAACCCCATCTAAGAAACTACACACCTTAAGGTATTCAAAACTGATTTTAAAAACGTTGTTAACCCTTTAGGTGTTCCACAAAAGTTATTGGCAAATGGAGATGAAATTTAAGAATTTCAATTTTTAGGCTAATTTTCCATTTTAATCAATTTGTTCCAGTAACAAAGCAAGGGTTAACAGACAAATAAAACTCAATATTTATTGCCCCGATTCTGTAGTTTGCAGAAACACCCCATATGTGGCCATAAACTACTGTACGGGCACACGGTAGGGCGTAGAGGGAAACTTGCGCCGTGTGGTTTTTGGAAGGCAGATTTTGCTGGACTGGTTTACTTACACCATGTCCTTTTTGAAGCCCCCCTGATGCACCCTTAGAGTAGAAACTCCATAAAAGTGAACCCATCTAAGAAACTACACCCCTCAAGGTATTCAAAACTGATTTTATAAACATCGTTAACCCTTTAGGTGTTCCACAAGCGTTATTGGCAAATGGAGATAAAATGTAAGAATTTTTGGAAAAAAAAGGTTTTTTGATTTAGTGTCTCAAGTCTGAGAATCATAGTTTTTTTTTCGATTGTCAGTGGCTAGATTGGGGAAGGGAAATATAAATGTAGTACTCCATGGAAGTGTGGTACTCCCAGAAGCAACCAATAATGCAGAGGCCCGGATGATCGGGGCACGTGTCAGACTGAGTGGTGGTGTCCTTGCGCATCCTATCATAGTTTTAAATTAGAGGGGCAAAGGTTTAAAAGTAATATCAGGAAGTATTACTTTACTGAGAGAGTAGTGGGTGCACGGAATAGCCTTCCTGCAGAAGTGGTAGCTGCAAATACAGTGAAGGAGTTTAAGCATGCATGGGATAGGCATAAGGCCATCCTTCATATAAGATAGGGCCAAGGGCTATTCATAGTATTCAGTATATTGGACAGACTAGATGCGCCAAATGGTTCTTATCTGCCGACACATTCTATGTTTCTATCCCCCTCCTGTGACACACTCTGCACCTTTTTGGGGTCTGTCCCTTCTTTCCAGTATTTTATAAAAAATTGGCCACAGCACTCTATTCATAGAATGGCGAGGGTGGGTGCACGTCCGGGTTGTGTTCTAAAGCTCCACCTCCAGAACTTGTAAGTGTCACAAATATTTAGACAGCACTCCTTTGTAAATGATTAAGTAAATGATTTTATTTCATGTTATTTCAGCCGGAGTAGGTGGTTTGTCAGTTGCAACGTTTCAGGCGTAATAATCGCCCTTCATCAGGCACTCTGAGGACCACGTTAGGTATACAGCCGGCACTTCTTTCCAGTATAAGGGACCACACCTGGAAAGTGTTGGCCAGGGACGCCTCCAGTTCCCGAGGTACTCCGGCCTGCTCTTTCCCGGTCAGAAAAGATCAGGTCCTTGAGGACTGCCTCATAGAACTGAAGGAATTTCCCTGTGTAGCCAGCGCTCTGGGACAGCACAAAAGAGTTGTACAAGGCAACCTGTACCAAGTAGACCGCAACTTTTTTGTACCTTGCCTGGGTTTTGCGCATGGCATTATATGGCTTGAGGACTTGATCAGAGAGATCAACTCCTCCCATATACCGATTGTAGTCGACAATACAATCGGGCTTGAGGACCGTTGCCGCGGTACCTCTTACAGGGACAGGGGTGATGCCGTTACCTTGAATTGTGGACAGTACAAAGACATCCCTCTTGTCCTTATATCTGACCAGCAACAGGTTTCCACTGGTAAGGGCACGGGTCTCACCCCTGGGGATAGGTACCTGGAGGGGGTGGGTAGGGAGGCCGCGTTGATTTTTCCGCACGGTCCCACAAGCGGACATGGATCTGGCGGCGAGGGACTGGAATAAGGGGATACTAGTATAAAAGTTATCCACGTACAGGTGGTAACCCTTATCTAGCAGTGGGTGCATAAGCTTCCACACAAGTTTCCGCTAACACCCAGAGTGGGGGGACATTCTGGGTATTCAATACGGGAATCTCGCCCCTCGTACACACGAAACATGTAAGTGTACCCTGAGGTACTCTCACAAAGTTTGTACAGCTTCACACCATACCTCTCCCGCTTAGAGGGAACATGCTGGCGGAAAATGAGTCTCCCCATGAAAGCAATGAGAGACTTATCAACCGCGACCTCCCTTCCAGGTACATAGGCCTCCAAAAATTTGGCCCCAAAGTGATTGACAACCGGCCGGATTTTGTACAGGCGGTCATAGGCAGGATCACCTTGGGGGGGGGGGGGGCATGCTGCATTATTTGCATAATGCAGGCATTTCCTGATGGCCTCAAACTGGGAGTGTATCATGGCCGTACTGTAAAGTGGGGTCTGGTAGAGGACGTCCCCACTCCAGTAATGTCTGACACTAGGTTTTTTGACTAGGCCCATGTGCAGCACGAGGCCCCAAAACGTCCTCATCTCGGCTGCACTGACCGGAGTCCAGCCACCGGCCCTAGCCAAAAAGAAGTCCGGGTGTTGAGCAATGAACTGTTGGGCGTACAGGTTTGTTTGCTCCACCATCAGATTTACAAAGTGGTCACTGAAAAAAAGTCTAAAGTATTCGTATTCAGTGAAGCTCACTGTGGAAATCTGGATTCCCGGTTGGCCTGCAAAATCAGGAATCACAGGCTTAAAATGCTCTGGGGTACACCATGCAAGTTCACCGGTAGGGGGCTCCGGTGGACTTAACTGGTGGGCCGGAAAACTAGTACGAGCTCCAGAGCTGCTCGCAGTAGTGTGGGCCACAGGGTCCCTAGCATGACGGTCCCCTTGCTCCGTCGCATTGGGGGCTCATCATCATCACTAGATGATGAGGAGGACGCGGATGACAAAAGCAAAGTGGGGTCATCCTCGTCCTCACTGGGGCTCTTGGACTCGGAGGCAAGCTGGGCGTATGCCTCCTTGGCCGAGAACATCCCGCGGGCCATAGGGGAGTGTGTGTGTGCGTGTGTGTGTGCGTGTAAATATTTATTTGGTGTGCGTGTGTGTGGGGGCACGGGTGTTTGCGGACTTACCCTAAACATAACAGACCAAAAAAAAATGGCCAATTTTTTTAAAATAATTTTCAACTTGCTGATCAACAGTCCGAAGTTGATCAGCGGTTGGGGTGTGCGATGCGCAGACAGTGCCTGGACGCTAAGAGGGCCTGCCACAGTCAGCGTACGCAGAAAAAAAAGTCAGCGTACACAGAAAAAAAACAAAAAAACTTCTTGCGCCCCAAAAAAAAGTTGTGGGGGGGTGCAGGGGGGCAAGCTGCAGCACCCCCAGACACCCGATATAGGGTGATGCAACAAAAAACTTTTTTATTTATTTTTTAACTATACTTTCCCTGAATATTCCTGCCTAACCTAACCTGTCCCTAACCTTTCCCTAAATACCTTGGTAAAGGTGAAGGGGGTGCTGGGCACAGATGGGGGTGCTTGGGTGCTGGCTCTGGAGATCCGTGCAGCGCTCGGCTCCCGGACACAAAAGGAGGAGGAGAGGAGCGCTGCAATAATTTGAATAGCCCGACTGCCCCTGCAGCCAATGAGAGACGATCCTGAGAGGTGATGTCACCATCACCTCTCAGGATTGCAGGATGGTGATTGGTGGTGTGTTATCACACGACCGATCACCATCCTGTTCCGGGTTATCGGGTCCCCAGAGACCCGAATAACCCGGAAATGCGGCAATCCGCAGGTCTGAATTGACCTGCGGTTTGCTGCGATCGCCGACATGGGAAGGGGGGGGGGGGTTCGAGCATCGCCCACCTTAAGGACATGGCCATATTTCACTCTAAGGACCAGGCCATTTTTGGCCAATCTGACCAGTGTCACTTTATGTGGTGATAACTTTAAAATGCTTTGACTTATCCAGGCCATTCTGAGATTGTTTTTTCGTCACATATTGTATTTCATGACACTGGTAAAATGGAGTAAAAAAAAAATCTTTTTTATTTATAAAAAAATACCAAATTTACCAAAAGTTTCTACTTCTATAATACATAGTAATACCTCCAAAAATAGTAATTTCTTTACATTTTCCATATGTCTACTTCCTGTTTGGATAATTTTGGGAATGATATTTTATTTTTTGGGGATGTTACAAGGCTTAAAAGTTTAGAAGCACATTTTGAAATTTTTCATAATTTTTCAAAAAAACATTTTTTAAGGACCAGTTCAGGTCTGAAGTCACTTTGTGAGGCTTACATAATAGAAACCACCCAAAAATGACCCCATTCTAGAAACTACACCCCTCAAGGTATTCAAAACTGATTTTACAAACGTCGTTAACCTTTTAGGTGTTCCACAAGAATTACTGGAATATAGAGATACAATTTCAAAATTTTAATATTATTTTTTCCAGTTACAAAGCAAGGTTTAACAGCCAAACAAAACTTAATATTTATGGCCCTGATTCTGTAGTTCACAGAAACAACCCATATGTGGTCGTAAACTGCTGTACGGGCACACGGCAGGGCGCAGAAGGAAAGGAATGCCATATGGTTTTTGGAAGGCAGATTTTGCTGGACTGTTTTTTTTACACCATGTCCCATTTGAAGCCCCCCTGATGCACCCCTAGAGTAGAAACTCCAAAAAAGTTACCCCATTTTAGAAACTACGGGATAGGGTGGCAGTTATTTTGGTACTAGTTTAGGGTACATATGATTTTTGGTTGCTCTATATTACACTTTTTGTGAGGCAAGGTAACAAGAAATATTGGTTTTGGCACAGTTTTTTTTGTTATTTACAACATTCATCTGACAGGTTAGATCATGTGGTATTTTTATAGAGCAGGTTGTCACGACGCGACGATACCTAATATGTATACAATTTTTTTATTTATGTAAGTTTTATACAATGATTTCTTTTTTGATACAAAAAAAATAATGTTTTAGTGTCTCCATATTCTGAGAGCCAATTTTTTTTCAGTTTTTGGGCGATTATCTTGGGTAGGGTATTATTTTTGCAGGATGAGATGGCGGTTTGATTGGCACTATTTTGGGGTGCGTATGACTTTTTGATCGCTTGCTATTACACTTTTTGTGATGTAAGGTGACAAAAAAAGGCTTTTTTTTTTACACTTTTTTTTAATGGTGTTCATCTGAGGGGTTAGGTCATGTGATATTTTTATAGAGCAGGTTATTACGGACGCGAAGATACCTAATATGTATACTTTTTAAATTTTCTTAAGTTTTATACAATAACAGCTCATTTTTTGCGGGATGAGGTGACGGTTAGATTGGTACTATTTTGGTGGGCATATGCCTTTTTGATCGCTTACTGTTGTACTTTTTGTGATGTAAGGTGAAGAAAAAATTGTTTATTTAGCACAGTTTTTATTTTTTATTTTTTACAGTGTTCATCTGAGGGGTAGGTCATGTGATATGTTTATAGAGCCGATCAATATGGACGCAGCGATACCTATTATGTTTTTTCTTTTTTACTATTTTTTACTATTTTATTTTTACTTTATTTGGGGGAAATGACGTTTTATTTATTTTTTTACTTGAAACTTTTTTTTTTTAAATCAGATAATTTTTATTGAAGTAAAAGTAAATACAAATGTATTCAATAAATACAATAACAAAATCTTTTGTGGGGGAAAACTTTATTTTTTCAACTTTTTTTTCACTTTATTTTTTGTCCCACTTTGGGACTTCAACTTGGGGGCTGATTCCCTTTACGATGCATTCCAATACTTCTGTATTGGAATGCATTGGGTGTATGAGTAATACAGTGTGTATTACTCATACAGCTTCCGACCTGGGAGATCCAGGGGGCTGGATCTCACAGGCTCATCACCGGAAGGCAGCGCCGATACCTAAGGAAGGCATCGCACTGCCTTCCATGCCATCGGGTCCCCCTTGCAGCCACACGGGGACCCGTTGGCACCTCCCACCGCCGCCGCAACCTCCAGTAAAAGCCCTATGTCCCTAACAGGTTAAGTACCGGGACATCATGCCGTACTGGTACGTCATGTGCCCCCAACAGGTTAAAGCATAAAAATCTGGCAAAGTAGGTGAGGCAGCAGAGTGTGATTAATTTTTTTAGTTAAAAGATTCCTCCTAAAAAAAGTTAATAAGTCTCTTCATTCTCAGGATCATTGAAAGTCCCAGAGCTGACCCCCGCTGATCATAAAGTGATGGCACAGCCTAGCAATATACAATCACTTTATGAGATGGAAATACCCCTTTAAACAACCATGCAAGGAAAGCCAACTTTCCAGGCTTAATGTGCACTATGTAAATGATTAGGATTATGCACAGCCATACTATAACTATTTAAATTACAGCTGTCTGACACTTTTCATCTGCATGATGATAGCAATGTCATAAAAATACAAGAATATTCAGCTGTCTGTGAAAATAGCTGCAGGCAGATACCAGCGAGATTCCATATTAATCACTGAAAGTTATATTTTACCTCACCTACTTGTCTGATATCTTAAACATTTATGGGGTCATTTATCCAACTAGTGTAAAGTAGAACTGGCTTTGTTGCCCATAGAAACCAATCAGAATTCACCTTTAATTTTCCAATGGAGTGGTCAAAAAATGAAAGGTGGAATCTGATTGGTTGCTATGGGCAACTAAGCCAGTTCTAATTTACACCAGTTTGATAAATGACCCCATTAGTTTTTGGGGTCTTAGATTCTTTAGGCAACTTCATGGTCTAGGCTACACTATAGAATTTTATCAAATTTATTTTAAAATCTTTTTAACTGCACACACACACTGGAGTGGCCCACCAGTGTACCACAGGATACTCCGGTGGGCCCAAGCTCTGACACAATAATGGACCTATCATAAAACGGAGCATCTGAGGTCTAGCAGATAGCAATTTCATTTGGAGCAGACCTCAGAATTAATAGCCACTATATATCTTATTAAACCTTATTGATGATGAGTCTTGCATGTTCAATAATAACATAAATTATTTAAAAGTGAGTGTGTACCTATCAGGTGTACACAGAGGGTGGTCTCTGAAAATTGTCTCCTCCGGTGGGCCTAAGGAACTTCAGTCCAACGCTGTCTGCAAATGTAGAAAAATCTCTTCTAATTACATCTTCTCCATAATTTATAGAGAATTTAGCTCCTTTCAGAAACCTGGATACACTTTTTACAATGTAAAATGAGTAATAATCTCTTCATTACCGAGCCTTAGGACATGATCTTCTAGACACTTTCTATTCAGATACATATTGTATATTCTACATTAGTAGACTCAAACACATATATTAATATGTGTGGGATTCCATCTTTCCTTAGCTGAACATTTGAATAAACTTTATCTGTTTTTAGTCTTCAATAATGGCAAGCTCTGCAGCAATGATTATAAAATACCCAGGCCTAATTACAGAGGTATACAGGGGGCAAACTGGGCAGTTGCAAAGGGCCCCCATCTCCTAGCAGTGAGGTTAAAAGGGTTTTCCGAGATTTTGACACTGATAGCCTATCCTCAGGATAGGTCATCAGTATCTGAACGGTGGGGGTCCGACACCTGGTCCGACACTTTGAGAAGGCACCAACGCTTCTGTGAGTGTCGCGGCCTTCTTGCAGCTTAGGCTACTTTCACACTTGCGTTTTGGGCGGATCCGTCATGGATCTTCAAAAACAAATCTGTTACAATTATACAACCGCATGCATCCGTCATGGACAGATCCGTTTGTATTATCTGTAACATAGCCAAGACGGATCCGTCATGAACTCTATTGAAAGTCAATGGGAGACGGATCTGTTTTCTATTGTGCCACCTTGTGTCAGAGAAAAAAAACGAATCCATCCCTATTGACTTACATTGTGTTCCAGGACCGATCCGTTTTGCTCAGTTTTGTCAAGCGGACAGCAAAACGCTGCAGGCAGAGTTTTGGTGTCGGCCTCCAGAGCGGAATGGAGACTGATCGGAGGCAAACTGATGCGGATCCTTTTCCATTCAGAATGCATTAAGGCAACTGATCAGTTTTTGGACCGCTTGCGAGAGCCTATGACGGATCTCACAAACAGAAAGACAAAACGCGACGTGAAAGTAGCCTTACCAAGCACATCACTGTAGAAGTGAATGGGGCTAAGCATGATACCAAGCACAGCCGCTACACAGGCCATGGCTCTCAGGAGCGCTGGTGCCTTCTCAAACAGCTGATTGGCAGATGTACCGGGTGTCAGACCCTCACCGATCAGATACGGATGACCTATCATGAGGATAGGTCATGAGTATCAAAATCTTGGAAAACTCCTTTAAAGAACAGGACCATAGAAGCTAACTGAATCAACCATTGGCACTTTGATTGCTCACAGAATTTACAATGAACACTTTCACTACCCAAGACCACCACGATGAGGGCTTGTCTTGGTCTAAATATGGAGAATGGCATACCTTGTTTGATTATTGCCCAGGGTCCCATTTTTTTCTACACCAGCCCTGGAAACAGCCCAGGCAGACATGGACAGCAAAAGTTTCCCATCTATCTGTCTCACAAAGGTCACATTAATGATTCTACAAGCATCCACGATGGATTTAAAGGCTCCTAAGGGTTTCAGGACCCATTCCTATGTAAGGCCTATTGCACACGACCGTATGGCTTTTTCAGTGTTTTGCGGTCCGTTTTTCACAGATCCGTTGTTCCGTTTTTTGTTTCCGTTGTGTTTCCGTTTCTGTTCCGTTTTTCCGTTCCGTTTTTCCGTATGGCATATACAGTATACAGTAATTACATAGATAAAATTGGGCTGGGCATAACATTTTCAATAGATGGTTCAGCAAAAAACGGAACGGAAACGGAAGACATACGGATGCATTTCCGTATGTGTTCCGTTTTTTTTGCGGATCCATTGACTTGAATGGAGCCACGGACTGTGATTTGCGGGCAATAATAGGACATGTTCTATGTTAAAACGGAACGGAAAAACGGAAATACGGAAACGGAATGCATACAGAGTACATTCCGTTTTTTTTGCGGAACCATTGAAATGAATGCTTCCGTATACGGACCGTATACGGAAGCATTCATTTCAATGGTTCCGCAAAAAAAAAAACGGCCAGTAAACGGGAAAAAAAAAACGGCCGTGTGCAGGAGGCCTAAGTCTTTTTATTTCCTACTGAGCCACTAATGCCACTAGGTGTAGTAAAGTGACGCTAGTCAGGCACAGCCACATTGAACAAGTGAGCACTGGCTGACATGATGTAAACTGTATTATTATTATTATTATATTATATATTTACTGCCCCCAGTCCCCTCCTGTCTTGTGCTGCAGGCATGACATAACAGTGGCGTGCCTTATAGTGCATGTGACCCCTGCAGCCAAACACTGACCTCAGAGGTATATGGCACGAGACTGCTGAGACCAGTCATTGGCTGCAGTGGTCACCTGCAGTGTACAGGCATGCCACTGCTTCAGCCATTAAAACAATGGCGGGGAGAACAAAATGGTGATGAAATGGATTGGAAGGGGCTCAGGGCAGTAAGTATTATTTTCTTTTATTGTTATTTTGATGCCTTCCTTTACTATAAAAAAAAATAAAGATCTGAAACCCCCTTTAAGGGGTTTATTACACATGTATGAAAAAAAAAAACACTTTGTGCTTTTCAATTTATTTTTAAATATGATTTGTCTTTGACAATTACTTGGGGGTTTACTTATATATGATACATAGGTTTGAGTTACTAAAAAACAAAACAAAATGATTTACTGATTGAACAGGAACGCTTATAAATATTTTATTAAATAATGTACTTAAAAAATGTGGCTAACTGCCAAAATACTTAAATCAGGCTGTGTGAAAAGAGGTGTTTATTGTCTGTTTGATAATTTATAGCAAAGTCCCCTTTTTTTGTCACACATAAATATTGTCATCCAAGGTGGAGATATGCCGATACAGTGCCGGGCTCATGCATCACTATTGCTGCACACTCGCCATCAGAGGCGTGCAACGTTGTTCCTCTGTTCTGAGTGCCATTACACGCTAAATACACGGGTGTGCAGCGCTTACAAAACTCGATTCTTTGCAACTCTGCTCCTGATGACCTGCCAGTAATAATCTAAGGGGCATAGAAACACGTCGGGCAGACGCAATAGATGTATGAGGAAAGAAAATAATGTATTTGGAAAATAAAATTGTGTGTATGACTGGGATCTATGGTTAGAGATGCTGGAGGCTGTGATAGCTGCTATAATAAAAGTGCTCACCATCTACTAAAGAGATTTCCCAGTTTAGCTCCCTAAGTTCTGCCTGTTATCCAGCTGGTGGGAAGGATCACAGGATGTGGTGATACACAGTATCGAATGAACATACTGATGGTAATATATGTCCCCACATATGTCAACCTTGGATGACAATATTTATGTGTGACAAAAAAAGAGGACTTTGCTATAAATGATCAAACAGACAATAGACACCCCTTTTCACGCATGATTAAGTATTTTGGCGGTTAGCCTCATTTTTAAAGTACATTATTCAATATTTTTAAGGGTTCCTTTTGAGGCAGTAAATCATTTTGACAATTACTTACTTAAAAGTACCTTTATGCTGTTACTCTATGTGAATCTTTTCTTGTTCCGCACTCTATAATGGCTCAGGAGATCTCATCCATAATGCTCAGTTAATGTCAAAATGTTTTTCTTTCATTTAAGAATCTTTCGTTATGTACCAGCTGCAGATGTTCGCTTCCTCTGAAATGTGTTCGGTAGTGTATTACATTATGTGACAACTTGTTTTCTTTGTGTATTTCAGCACATGGTTAATGCAACATTTCCAAAATAACATGTAAAATTAAATAAAAATGTCTATGAGTTGTACCTTAAAGGGGTTGTCTAGGTTCAGAGCTAAACCTGGACATATCCCCATCTGCATCCCTCTGGGCCCCTCTGACAATGCTCTGATGCTCTTCTTTGCCCTGCAATGAATCGCGCAGGGCAAAGGCATTTTTAGGAGATCCGGCGACTCCACAGGGACTGCTAGGCAGAGGCTTCCGCCCAGCATTGAGCCCAGTGATGTCACTGACACTAATTGGCGGGCTTTAGCGCTGTTTTAGCCTGTAAAACGGCTAGGTCAGCGATAAAACCCACCCATCAAAGCCTCCACCTAGCAGTGTACCAAAGTAAACAAGAGCATCGGAGGGGCCAGAGGGGTGAAGATCGGTATATGTCCAGGTTCATCTCTGAATCTGGACAACCCTTGATGAAGATTTCTGGGGAGGGGGGTATAAACTCAAACAAAGGCATTAAAGGGTTAAAAAGAAGTCATAGTCACCCTTACTGATGACCCACAGTGATTGGTTGAGCTGGACTTTCCTGGCATTTCAGCATGTCGAGCTGAGACCAGCACGACATGCATCAGGAATCGGCCGAGTGTAGGAACTGCAATGGCAGGGAATTGGTTGGGTTAGTACTGTGCATTTATTTATTTTTTAATCCTTTGTGACCACCCTTTTTTAAATATGTTTTTGAAAACCGCTTTAAAATGATTTAAAGGGGTTGTCCCAGGGCTTATTCATAATTTTCTACGCCTGTTTTAGGCACAGAAAATGGTCTAAAAAAAGGATAACAAGGAAGCTGGCTTACATTTAGAAGTGGTGCTGGATACGCTGAAGTTATGCAGAGGCCGGGACCTCTACATAACTTCAGCAATCTACCTCCAGCGCAGGGGCTTATTAAGACTGGAGTCTAAAATGCCAGTCTTAATAAATGTGCTCCTAAGTACTCTTTCCCAAAACAAGGGTCTACTATACAAAGAACTATGTGGGCTGAAAGAATTGATTGTATTGTAGGGACACACTGCTTGCTTTCAGGGGAACATTGTTGCATTGTGTGCCTCTCCATTCTTCCTCCAGACTCTGGGTCCTTGGTTTCCAAATGAGATACAAAAGTTGCTCTCATCAGAAAAGAGGACTTTGGACCACTGAGCAACAGACCAGTTCTTTTTTTCTTTACCCAGGTAAGACGCTTCTGACATTGTTTGTTGTTCAGGAGAGGCTTGACAAGAGGAATACGAAATTTGAAGCCCATGTCTAGGATCCGTCTGTGTGTGGTGGCTGTTGATGCACTAACTCCAGCCTCAGTCCACTCCTTGTGAAAGTCCCCAACACTTTTGAATGGCCTTTTCCTGACAATCCTCTCCAGGCTGCGGTCATCCCTGCTGCTTGTGCACCTTTTTCTTCCACACTTGTGCCTTCCATATAACTTTCTATTAAAGTGCTTTGATACAGCACTTTGGGAACATCCAAATTCTTTTGCAATTACCTTTTGAGGCTTTCCGTCCTTGTGGAGGGTGTCAATGATTGGTTTTCTGCACAACTGTCAGGTCAGCAGTCTTTCCCATTATTATGATTCCTACTGAACCAGACTGAGAGACAATTTAAAGACTCAGGAACCCTTTGTAGGTGTTATGGATTAATTAGCTGACTAGGGTGTGATACTTTGAGTCTAGAATATTGAACCTTTTCACAATATTCTAATTTTCTGAGATTGTGAATTTGGGGTTTTCATAAGCTGTAAGCCATAATCATACAAATTATAACAAATGAAGGCTTGAAATATCTCACTTTGCATGTAATGCGTCTATCTCATATATTATTTTGCATTACTGAAATAAACTTTTGCACGATATTCAAATTTTTTGAGTTTTACCTATATAACTGCACCGCTGAACAGCAAAAAAGCCCTTATTTCCACTTATACACGACACAAAAGGCTTTAGAACATATAACTTCACCGCTGAACGGCAAATATATTTTTCTTTTTTCCATTTATACACTCCACAAAAGGCTTTAGAACATATAACTGCACCGCTGAACGGCAAATATATATTTCTTTTTTCCACTTATACACTCCACAAAAGGGCTTTAGAACATATAACTGCACTGCTGAATGGCAAATAGGCCCTTATTTTTTTCCACTTATACACGACACAAAAGGCTTTAGAACAAATAACTGCACCGCTGGTTGGCAAATAGGCCCTTATTTTTTTCCACTTATGCACGACACAAAAGGCTTTAGAACATATAACTGCACCGCTGAACGGCAAATATATTTTTCTTTTTTCCACTTATACACTCCACAAAAGGCTTTAGGACATATAACTGCACTGCTGAACGGCAAATACATTTTCTTTTTCACTAATACACAACAAAAAGGCTTTAGAACATATAACTGCACCGCTGAACGGCAAATAGGCTCTTATTTGTTTCCACTTATACACAACACAAAAGGCTTTAGAACATATAACTGCACTGCTGAACGGCAAATATATTTTTCTTTTGCCACTAATACATGACAAAAAGGGCTTTAGAACATATAACTGAACCGCTGAATGGCAAACATTTTTATTTTTTTGGTGCCACTAATATACACCAAAAAGGGCTGCAATTTTTGCACTTCACCACACAACAGCTAATAAGCCCCTTTTTTCCCCACTAATACAAGCCAATAAATGCTTTAGAACATATAGCTGCACCGCACAAGGGCAAATAAGACATATAAATATTTCCTTGTAATAAACCCTGTTAATGGCTGTATCAAACAGCACTTGCACCCAAATAACAAGAACGGTTTGCTGGAATTACAGAGCTGTATAATGGTAACTTTGGTCCCCAGTCAGTGCAGCAAGGTGTAATAGGATTGTTCCTATTACCCAGGCTGTAACCTCCCCTACTGAACCCTGTTCTACATAAATGCTGTGGAATGATTCCTTCCTATCATTTCCCTACACCTTAAATAATCTTTCCCTGAACTTGTAAATCATTTTTTTAGCACAATGAAGTCTTTCCTCTCACTGTCCCTAGCTCCTGCTGACATCTCTCCCTGCACTAAGTACACTGGAAAATGGCATAATCCAAGATGGCTGAGGGCTGTGACATCACAGGGCTGCCTGGCTGCTGATTGGCTGCATGCATGGCATTATGGGTGATCCAGCATTCCCAGAGTTCCTTACTCCATGTCCTCACACATGCAGCAGCCATTTTAGGAAAAAATGTGATTCGTTACCCCTAGAGATGAGCGAATGGAAGCTGTGGAATTCGATCCGAATTTCAGGAAAAATTTCCTAAAATGGCATCTAAAATGGTGGCCACTCATGTAAGGACATGGGGCAAGGAACTCTGGGAAGGCGAGATGACCCATAATGCCATACATGCAGCCAATCAGCAGCCAGCCAGCCCTGTGATGTTACAGCCCTATAAATACGGTGGCCATTTTGAATTCAGACATTTTACAGCGTTCGGAGTGCAGGGACAGACGTGAGAAGGCGCTAGGGACAGCAATAGGAAAAACCTAATTGTTACAAATAAACTGACAAAACGATGTATAAGTGCAGGGAAAGGATAGGGAGCAATCATTTCACAGCATCTTTGTGCAGAGAGAGACGTCAGAAGGCGCTAGGGACAGTGACAGGAAAAACTTCATTGTGGAAAAAAAAAGCGATTTACAAGTGCAGGGAAAGATTATTTGGGGATCCAAATACTCATTATACAGCTCTGTCATTCCAGCAATTTGTTCTTGGGGTGCAAGTGCTATGTTGAAAAGCCTTTAGTGGCTTATATCTGTGGAAAAATAAAAATATATACGCAGTTAATGCAGTTATATGTCGTGAAATCGTTTAGTGGCCTATTTCAGTACAAAAAGAAAATATATACGCAGTTCATTTCTGCAGCAATATGTGGGGAAAGCGTTTAGTAGCGTATTTCAGTACAAAAATAAAAATATATACGCAGTTCACTTCTGCAGCTATATGTGTTGAAAGCGTTTAGTGGCATATTTCAGTACAAAAATAAAAATATATAGGCAGTTCAATGTTGCAGTTATTTGCGGTAAAAGCATTTAATGGCCTATTTCAGTACAAAACAGAAAAATATATTCTCAGTTCACTTCTACAGTTATATGTGGTGAAAGCATTTAGTGGCCTATTTCAATACAAAAAGAAAAATATATAAGCATTTCAATGTTGCAGTTATTTGTGGTGAAATTGTTTAGTGGCCTATTTCAGTACGAAAATAAAAATAAATATATAAATATAAAAATATATTCTCAGTTCACTTCTGCAGTTATATGTGTTGAAAGCGTTTAGTGGCCTATTTCAGTACAAAAAAATATATATACGCACTTCACTGTTGCACTTATTTGTGGTGAAAGCGTTTAGTGGCCAATTTAAAGTACAAGAAAAATATATACTCATTTCACTGTTGCATTTATTTGTGGTGAAAGCATTTAGTGGCCTATTTCAGTACAAAATTAAAAATATATTCTCAGTTCACTTCTGCAGTTATATGTGTTGAAAGCTTTTAGTGGCCTATTTCAGTACAGAAAGAAAATTATATACGCACTTCACTGTTGCAGTTCTTTGTGGCGAAAGTGTTTAGTGGCCAATTTCAGTACAAAAATAAAAATATACAGTCAGGTCCATAAATATTGGGACATCGACACAATGCTAACATTTTTGGCTCTATACGCCACCACAATGGATTTGAAATGAAACGAACAAGATGTGCTTTAACTGCAGACTGTCAGCTTTAATTTGAGGGTATTTACATCCAAATCAGGTGAACGGTGAAGGAATTACAACACTTTGCATATGTGCCTCCCACTTGTTAAGGAACCAAAAGTAATGGGACAGAATAATTATCATAAATCAAACTTTCACTTTTTAATACTTGGTTGCAAATCCTTTTACAGTCAATTACAGCCTGAAGTCTGGAATGCATAGACATCACCAGACGCTGGGTTTCATCCCTGGTGATGCTCTGCCAGGCCTCTACTGCAACTGTCTTCAGTTCTTGCTTGTTCTTGGGGCATTTTCCCTTCAGTTTTGTCTTCAGCAAGTGAAATGCATGCTCAATCGGATTCAGGTCAGGTGATTGTCTTGGCCATTGCATAACATTCTTTCCCTTAAAAAACTCTTTGGTTGCTTTTGCAGTATGCTTTGGGTCATTGTCCATCTGCACTGTGAAGCACCATACAATGAGTTCTGAAGCATTTGGCTGAATATGAGCAGATAATATTGCCCGAAACACTTCTGAATTCATCCTGCTGCTTTTGTCAGCAGTCACATCCTCAATAAATACAAGAGAACGAGTTCCATTGGCAGCCATACATGTCCACGCCATGACACTACCACCAACATGCTTCACTGATGAGGTGGTATGCTTAGGATCATGAGCAGTTCCTTTCTTTCTCCATCCTCTTCTCTTCCCATCACTCTGGTACAAGTTGATCTTGATCTCATCTGTCCATAGGATGTTGTTCCAGAACTGTGAAGGCTTTTTTAGATGTTGTTTGGCAAACTCTAATCTGGCCTTTCTGTTTTTGAGGCTCACCAATGGTTTACATCTTGTGGTGAACCCTCTGTATTCACTCTGGTGAAGTCTTCTCTTGATTGTTGACTTTGACACACACACACCTACCTCCTGGAGAGTGTTCCTGATCTGGCCAACTGTTGTGAAGGGTGTTTTCTTCACCAGGGAAAGAATTCTTCGGTCATCCACCAGAGTTGTTTTCCATGGTCTTCCGGGTCTTTTGGTGTTGCTGTTGCTATTTTGAGTGACCCTTCACAACGTGTTGAGACACGATTAAATTGTTATTTTCAAATGGTCACTAGGACCAATAGTTGTCTCTTGGTTTATATGCAGCTATGCCTGCATATAAATCATGAATTTTATTATCAGTTATGGAGCCCTGGGATAGATATGGAGGTGCTACAGGTCGCTCTGCTCCCTTATTCTGCTAGGCTGCTTTATATTTAGCAGCCAAAGCAGCTTGATTCTATTGCCAGTTTAGTTTCAACTATCACACGTGTCAACCAAGAGACAACTATTGGTCCTAGTGACCATTTGAAAATAACAATTTTGGTGTTGCTGAGCTCACCGATGCATTTCTTCTTTTTAAGAATGTTCCAAACAGTTGTTTTGGCCACGCCTAATGTTTTTGCTATCTCTCTGATGGGTTTGTTTTGTTTTTTTCAGCCTAATGATGGCTTGCTTCACTGATAGTGACAGCTCTTTGGATCTCATCTTGAGAGTTGACAGCAACAGATTCCAAATGCAAATAGCACACTTGAAATGAACTATGGACCTTTTATCTTCTCATTGTAATTGGGATAATGAGGGAATAAAACACAGCTGGCCATGGAACAGCTGAGAAGCCAATTGTCCCTGTACTTTTGGTCCCTTAACAAGTGGGAGGCACATATGCAAACTGTTGTAATTCCTACACTGTTCACCTGATTTGGATGTACATACCCTCAAATTAAAGCTGACAGTCTGCAGTTAAAGCACATCTTGTTCATTTCATTTCAAATCCATTGTGGTGGGGTATAGAGTAAAAAATTTTTGAATTGTGTTGATGTCCCAATATTTATGGACCTGACTGTATAAGCACTTCACTGTTGCAGTTACTTGTGGTGAAAGCGTTTAGTGACCTATTTCAGCACAAAAATAAAAATATATTCTCAGTTCACGTCTGCAGTTATATGTGTTAAAAGCGTTTAGTGGCCTATTTCAGTATCAAAAAGAAATATATATACACATTTAACTGTTGCAGTTATTTGAGGTAAAAATGTTTAGTGGCCTGTTGCAGTTATTTGTTTTGAAAGTGTTTAGTGGCCTATTTCAGTAAAAAAGAAAAATATATATGCATTTCACTGTTGAAGTCATTTGTGGTGAAAGAGTTCAGTGGCCTATTTCAGTACAGAAAGAAAAATATATACGCATGTCACTATTGCAGTTATTTGTTGTGAAAATGTTTAGTGGCATATTTGACTACAAAAAGAAAAATATATGCGCATTTCACTGTTGCAGTTATTTGTGTTGAAAGCGTTTAGTGGCCTATTCCAGTACAAAAATAAAAATAAATACGCACTTCATTGTTTCAGTTTTTTGTAGTGAAAGTGTTTAGTGGCCTATTTCAGTGTAAAAATGAAAATATATTCTCAGTTCACTTCTGCAATAATATGTGTTGAAAGCGTCTAGTGGCCTATTTCAGTACAGAAAGAAATATATATACGCATTTCACTGTTGCAGTTATTTGTGGTAAAAAAGTTTAGTGGCCTATTGCAGTACAAAAAGAAAAATATATACGCATTTCACTGTTGAAGTTATTTGTGGTGAACGAGTTTAGTGGCCTATTTCAATATAGAAAGAAAAAAATATATGCACGTCACTATTGCTGTTATTTGTTGTGAAAATGTTTAGTCACCTATTTGAGTACAAAAAGAAAAATATATACGCACTTCACTGTTGCAGTTATTTTTGTTGAAAGGGCTTAGTGGCCTATTTCAGTACAAAAAGAAAAATAAATACGCACTTCACTGTTGCAGTTATTTGTGGTGAAAGCGTTCAGTGGCCTATTTCAGTTCAAAAATATATACGCACTTCACTGTTGCAGTTATTTGTGGTGAAAGCGTTTAGTAGCCTATTTCAGTACAAATAGAAAAATATATACGCACTTTACTGATGCAATTATTTGTGGTGAAAGCGTTTAGTGGCCTATTTTAGTACAGAAAGAAATATATATACGCATTTCACTGTTGCAGTTATTTGTGGTGAAAGTGTTTAGAGGCATATTTCAGTGTAAAAATATATTCTCAGATCACTTCTGCAATAATATATGTTGAAAGCATTTAGTGGACTATTTTCATACAAAAAGAAAAATATATAAACACTTCACTGTTGCAGTTACTTGTGATGAAAGCGTTTAGTGGCCTATTTCATTACAAAAATAAAAATATATTCTCAGTGCACTTCTGCAGTTATATGTGTTGAAAGCATTTAGTGGCCTATTTCAGTATAAAAAAGAAAAATATATGCGCATTTCACTGTTGCTGTTATTTGTTGTAAAAGAATTTAGTGGCCTCTTTCAGTACAAAAAGAAAAATAAATTTGCATTTCACTGTTGCAGTTATTTGTGTTGAAAGCTTTTAGTGGCCTATTTCAGTACAAAAAGAAAAATAAATACGCACTTCACTGTTTCAGTTTTTTGTAGTGAAAGTGTTTAGTGGCCTATTTCAGTGTAAAAATAAAAATATATTCTCAGTTCACTTCTGCAATAATATGTGTTGAAAGAGTCTAGTGGCCTATTTCAATATAAAAAAACAAAATATAAACACACTTCACTGTTGCAGTTATTTGTGGTGATAGCGTTTAGCGGCCTATTTCAGTACAAAAATAAATATATACGCATTTCTCTGTTGCAGTTATTTGTGGTAAAAAAGTTTAGTGGCCTATTGCAGTACAAAAAGAAAAATATATATGCACTTCACGGTTGCAATTATTTTTGGTGAATGCATTTAGTGGCCTATTTCAGTGCAAAAATAAAAATACATTTTCAGTTACCTGCTGCAGTTATATGTGTTGAAAGCGTTTAGTGGCCTATTTCAGTAAAAAAAGAAAAATATATACGCATTTCACTTTTGAAGTTATTTGTGGTGAACGAGTTTAGTGGCCAATTTCAATATAGAAAGAAAAAAATATATGCACGTCACTATTGCACTTATTTGTTGTGAAAATGTTTAGTCGCCTATTTGAGTACAAAAATAAAAATATATACGCACTTCACTGTTGCAGTTATTTGTGTTTAAAGGGTTTAGTGGCATATTTCAGTGTAAAAATATATTCTCAGATCACTTTTGCAATAATATATGTTGAAAGCATTTAGTCGCCTATTTTTATACAAAAAGAAAAATATATACACACTTCACTGTTGCAGTTACTTGTGATGAAAGCGTTTAGTGGCCTATTTCAGTACAAAAATAAAAATATATTCTCAGTGCACTGTTGCAGTTATTTGTTGTGAAAGAATTCAGTGGCCACTTTCAGAACAAAAAGAAAAATATATTCGCATTTCACTGTTGCAGTTATTTGTGGTGAAAGCATTTATGGGCCTATTTCAGTACAAAAAGAAAAATATATAGGCAGTTCGTTGTTGCATTTATTTGTGGTGAAAGCATTTAGTGGCCTATTTCAGTACAGAAAGAAAAATATACCGGTATACGCATTTCACTGTTGCAGTTATTTGTGGTGAAAGCATTTAGCGACCTATTTCAGTTCAAAAATATAAATATATTATCAGTGCACTTCTGCAGTTATATGTGTTAAAAGCGTTTAGTGGCCTATTTCAGTACAGAAAGAAAAATATATATACGCACTTCACTGTTGCAGTTATTTGTAGGGAAAGCATTTAGTGGCCTATTTTAATACAAAAAGAAAAATATATACACACTTCACTGTTGCAGTTACTTGTGGTGAAAGCGTTTAGTGACATATTTCAGTACAAAAAATATATATATTCTCAGTGCACTTCTGCAGTTATATGTGTTAAAAGCATTTAGTGGCCTATTTCAGTACAGAAAAAAATATATATACGCACTTCACTGTTGCAGTTATTTGTGGTGATAGCGTTTAGCGGCCTATTTCAGTACAAAAATAAATATATACGCATTTCTCTGTTGCAGTTATTTGTGGTAAAAAAGTTTAGTGGCCTATTGCAGTACAAAAAGAAAAATATATATGCACTTCACGGTTGCAATTATTTTTGGTGAATGCATTTAGTGGCCTATTTCAGTGCAAAAATAAAAATACATTTTCAGTTACCTGCTGCAGTTATATGTGTTGAAAGCGTTTAGTGGCCTATTTCAGTAAAAAAAGAAAAATATATACGCATTTCACTTTTGAAGTTATTTGTGGTGAACGAGTTTAGTGGCCAATTTCAATATAGAAAGAAAAAAATATATGCACGTCACTATTGCACTTATTTGTTGTGAAAATGTTTAGTCGCCTATTTGAGTACAAAAATAAAAATATATACGCACTTCACTGTTGCAGTTATTTGTGTTTAAAGGGTTTAGTGGCATATTTCAGTGTAAAAATATATTCTCAGATCACTTTTGCAATAATATATGTTGAAAGCATTTAGTCGCCTATTTTTTTTCAAAAAGAAAAATATATACACACTTCACTGTTGCAGTTACTTGTGATGAAAGCGTTTAGTGGCCTATTTCAGTACAAAAATAAAAATATATTCTCAGTGCACTGTTGCAGTTATTTGTTGTGAAAGAATTCAGTGGCCACTTTCAGAACAAAAAGAAAAATATATTCGCATTTCACTGTTGCAGTTATTTGTGGTGAAAGCATTTAGTGGCCTATTTCAGTACAAAAAGAAAAATATATAGGCAGTTCGTTGTTGCATTTATTTGTGGTGAAAGCATTTAGTGGCCTATTTCAGTACAGAAAGAAAAATATACCGGTATACGCATTTCACTGTTGCAGTTATTTGTGGTGAAAGCATTTAGCGACCTATTTCAGTTCAAAAATATAAATATATTATCAGTGCACTTCTGCAGTTATATGTGTTAAAAGCGTTTAGTGGCCTATTTCAGTACAGAAAGAAAAATATATATACGCACTTCACTGTTGCAGTTATTTGTAGGGAAAGCATTTAGTGGCCTATTTTAATACAAAAAGAAAAATATATACACACTTCACTGTTGCAGTTACTTGTGGTGAAAGCGTTTAGTGACATATTTCAGTACAAAAAATATATATATTCTCAGTGCACTTCTGCAGTTATATGTGTTAAAAGCATTTAGTGGCCTATTTCAGTACAGAAAAAAATATATATACGCACTTCACTGTTGCAGTTATTTGTGGTGATAGCGTTTAGCGGCCTATTTCAGTACAAAAATAAATATATACGCATTTCTCTGTTGCAGTTATTTGTGGTAAAAAAGTTTAGTGGCCTATTGCAGTACAAAAAGAAAAATATATATGCACTTCACGGTTGCAATTATTTTTGGTGAATGCATTTAGTGGCCTATTTCAGTGCAAAAATAAAAATACATTTTCAGTTACCTGCTGCAGTTATATGTGTTGAAAGCGTTTAGTGGCCTATTTCAGTAAAAAAAGAAAAATATATACGCATTTCACTTTTGAAGTTATTTGTGGTGAACGAGTTTAGTGGCCAATTTCAATATAGAAAGAAAAAAATATATGCACGTCACTATTGCACTTATTTGTTGTGAAAATGTTTAGTCGCCTATTTGAGTACAAAAATAAAAATATATACGCACTTCACTGTTGCAGTTATTTGTGTTTAAAGGGTTTAGTGGCATATTTCAGTGTAAAAATATATTCTCAGATCACTTTTGCAATAATATATGTTGAAAGCATTTAGTCGCCTATTTTTTTTCAAAAAGAAAAATATATACACACTTCACTGTTGCAGTTACTTGTGATGAAAGCGTTTAGTGGCCTATTTCAGTACAAAAATAAAAATATATTCTCAGTGCACTGTTGCAGTTATTTGTTGTGAAAGAATTCAGTGGCCACTTTCAGAACAAAAAGAAAAATATATTCGCATTTCACTGTTGCAGTTATTTGTGGTGAAAGCATTTAGTGGCCTATTTCAGTACAAAAAGAAAAATATATAGGCAGTTCGTTGTTGCATTTATTTGTGGTGAAAGCATTTAGTGGCCTATTTCAGTACAGAAAGAAAAATATACCGGTATACGCATTTCACTGTTGCAGTTATTTGTGGTGAAAGCATTTAGCGACCTATTTCAGTTCAAAAATATAAATATATTATCAGTGCACTTCTGCAGTTATATGTGTTAAAAGCGTTTAGTGGCCTATTTCAGTACAGAAAGAAAAATATATATACGCACTTCACTGTTGCAGTTATTTGTAGGGAAAGCATTTAGTGGCCTATTTTAATACAAAAAGAAAAATATATACACACTTCACTGTTGCAGTTACTTGTGGTGAAAGCGTTTAGTGACATATTTCAGTACAAAAAATATATATATTCTCAGTGCACTTCTGCAGTTATATGTGTTAAAAGCATTTAGTGGCCTATTTCAGTACAGAAAAAAATATATATACGCACTTCACTGTTGCAGTTATTTGTGGTGATAGCGTTTAGCGGCCTATTTCAGTACAAAAATAAATATATACGCATTTCTCTGTTGCAGTTATTTGTGGTAAAAAAGTTTAGTGGCCTATTGCAGTACAAAAAGAAAAATATATATGCACTTCACGGTTGCAATTATTTTTGGTGAATGCATTTAGTGGCCTATTTCAGTGCAAAAATAAAAATACATTTTCAGTTACCTGCTGCAGTTATATGTGTTGAAAGCGTTTAGTGGCCTATTTCAGTAAAAAAAGAAAAATATATACGCATTTCACTTTTGAAGTTATTTGTGGTGAACGAGTTTAGTGGCCAATTTCAATATAGAAAGAAAAAAATATATGCACGTCACTATTGCACTTATTTGTTGTGAAAATGTTTAGTCGCCTATTTGAGTACAAAAATAAAAATATATACGCACTTCACTGTTGCAGTTATTTGTGTTTAAAGGGTTTAGTGGCATATTTCAGTGTAAAAATATATTCTCAGATCACTTTTGCAATAATATATGTTGAAAGCATTTAGTCGCCTATTTTTTTTCAAAAAGAAAAATATATACACACTTCACTGTTGCAGTTACTTGTGATGAAAGCGTTTAGTGGCCTATTTCAGTACAAAAATAAAAATATATTCTCAGTGCACTGTTGCAGTTATTTGTTGTGAAAGAATTCAGTGGCCACTTTCAGAACAAAAAGAAAAATATATTCGCATTTCACTGTTGCAGTTATTTGTGGTGAAAGCATTTAGTGGCCTATTTCAGTACAAAAAGAAAAATATATAGGCAGTTCGTTGTTGCATTTATTTGTGGTGAAAGCATTTAGTGGCCTATTTCAGTACAGAAAGAAAAATATACCGGTATACGCATTTCACTGTTGCAGTTATTTGTGGTGAAAGCATTTAGCGACCTATTTCAGTTCAAAAATATAAATATATTATCAGTGCACTTCTGCAGTTATATGTGTTAAAAGCGTTTAGTGGCCTATTTCAGTACAGAAAGAAAAATATATATACGCACTTCACTGTTGCAGTTATTTGTAGGGAAAGCATTTAGTGGCCTATTTTAATACAAAAAGAAAAATATATACACACTTCACTGTTGCAGTTACTTGTGGTGAAAGCGTTTAGTGACATATTTCAGTACAAAAAATATATATATTCTCAGTGCACTTCTGCAGTTATATGTGTTAAAAGCATTTAGTGGCCTATTTCAGTACAGAAAAAAATATATATACGCACTTCACTGTTGCAGTTATTTGTGGTGATAGCGTTTAGCGGCCTATTTCAGTACAAAAATAAATATATACGCATTTCTCTGTTGCAGTTATTTGTGGTAAAAAAGTTTAGTGGCCTATTGCAGTACAAAAAGAAAAATATATATGCACTTCACGGTTGCAATTATTTTTGGTGAATGCATTTAGTGGCCTATTTCAGTGCAAAAATAAAAATACATTTTCAGTTACCTGCTGCAGTTATATGTGTTGAAAGCGTTTAGTGGCCTATTTCAGTAAAAAAAGAAAAATATATACGCATTTCACTTTTGAAGTTATTTGTGGTGAACGAGTTTAGTGGCCAATTTCAATATAGAAAGAAAAAAATATATGCACGTCACTATTGCACTTATTTGTTGTGAAAATGTTTAGTCGCCTATTTGAGTACAAAAATAAAAATATATACGCACTTCACTGTTGCAGTTATTTGTGTTTAAAGGGTTTAGTGGCATATTTCAGTGTAAAAATATATTCTCAGATCACTTTTGCAATAATATATGTTGAAAGCATTTAGTCGCCTATTTTTATACAAAAAGAAAAACACTTCTGCAGTTATATGTGTTAAAAGCATTTAGTGGCCTATTTCAGTACAGAAAAAAATATATATACGCACTTCACTGTTGCAGTTATTTGTAGGGAAAGCGTTTAGTGGCCTATTTTAATACAAAAATAAAAATATATACGCACTTCACTGTTGCAGTTATTTGTGGTGAAAGCGTTTAGTAGCCTATTTCAGTACAAATAGAAAAATATATACGTACTTTACTGATGCAATTATTTGTGGTGAAATCGTTTAGTGGCCTATTTCAGTACAGAAAGAAATATATATACGCATTTCACTGTTGCAGTTATTTGTGGTGAAAGTGTTTAGTGGCATATTTCAGTGTAAAAATAAAAATATATTCTCAGATCACTTCTGCAATAACATATGTTGAAAGCATTTAGTGGCCTATTTTCATACAAAAAGAAAAATATTTACACACTTCACTGTTGCAGTTACTTGTGATGAAAGCATTTAGTGGCCTATTTCAGTACAAAAATAAAAATATATTCTCAGTGCACTTCTGCAGTTATATGTGTTGAAAGCATTTAGTGGCCTATTTCAGTATAAAAAAGAAAAATATTTGCGCATTTCACTGTTGCAGTTATTTGTTGTGAAAGAATTTAGTGGCCTCTTTCAGTACAAAAAAATTAATATTCGCATTTCACTGTTGCAGTTATTTGTGGTGAAAGCATTTAGTGGCCAATTTCAGTACAAAAAGAAAAATATATAAACAGTTCGCTGTTGCATTTATTTGTGGTGAAAGCATTTTGTGGCCTATTTCAGTACAGAAAGAAAAATATACCGTTATACGCATTTCACTGTTGCAGTTATTTGTGGTGAAAGCGTTTAGTGGCCTATTTCAGTACAAAAATATATATATATTCTCAGGGCACTTCTGTAGTTATATGTGTTGAAAGCGTTTAGTGGCCTATTTCAGTACAAAAAGAAAAATATATACGCACTTCACTGTTGCAGTTATTTGTGGTGAAAGCGTTGAGTGGCATATTTCAGTACAAAAATAAAAATATATAAGCACTTCACTGTAGCAGTAAATTGTGGTGAAAGCGTTTACTCGCCTACTTCAGTACAAAAAGAAAAATATATACGCACTTCACTGTTACAGTTATTTGCAGTGAAAGCATTTAGTGGCCTATTTTAGTATAAAAATAAAATTATATACGCATTTCACTGTTGCAGGTATGTGTTGAAAGCGTTTAGTGGGCTATTTCAGTACAAAAAGAAAAATATATACGCACTAGTGTTGTTCGAGCACCAAAGTGCTCGGGTGCTCGAGTAGAACACCCAAGCACCCAAGCACAGTGGAAGTAAATGGGAGAACCCGAGCATTAAACCAGGCACCCCTGTTCTGAAGATGGGAGGATGTCTGGTTCACATGAAAAGGTCAGAAATTGATGGAAACACCACTGAAATGGTTCGGGAACGGCATGGGGAGGATGTTTGGATGCATCTTTTACTCCCAGGTCGCTGCTGGGAACGATGTTGTCCGAGTAGTACGCCAATTTTACAGACTGACAATAATACGCACAAAACCGAAGATAAAATCGATTTTAGAGGAAAAATTGTTAGGAAACATTCTTTCCTGTATATTTACTTGTATATAAAGTGCAAGTGCCGCCAAAAATTACAAGGAAGAGGCACTCTGATACAACCTGTATATCACATAAAGGAGGGCCTCATTCACATTGTGGTACAATTGTTCAGGTAGTGGGACTCCTACACTCATAAAGCCTATGCACTAAGTGAAAGGGCTGCCAAAAATTACAAGGAACCGACACGCCAATACACCCTTTATTACACATAAAGGAGGACATCATACACACCCTTGACAAATTATGATTGATGGCCTGCTGGTGACTCTCAAAAACATTAGCAGCAAGTGCCTGCTGGTGACCCTCTAAAACATTAGGGGCGAGTGCTTGCTGCTGATCTGACCATGGAAAAAAATTATGGACGAGGGCCTGCTGCTGAGCTGACCATCTAAAACATTAGGGGTGAGGGTCTGCTGCCGAGCTGACTCTCTAAAACATTAGGGGTGAGTGCCTGCTGCTGAGCTGACCATGGAAAAAATAATGGGCGAGGGCCTGCCTTAAAGAGCCTTTATGTTCGGCCGCTTTCCTCTGGTGGAGTTGAGAAGTCAGAGGCAATCCAGGCCTTGTTCATTTTAATAAGAGTCAACCGGTCAGCATTTTCAGTTGACAGGCGGATGCGCTTATCAGTTATTATGCCCCCAGCAGCACTAAATACCCGCTCTGACAAAACGCTGGCGGCATGGCAGGCCGGCACCTCCAAAGCATGGAGCACTAGTTAGTGCCACGTGTCCAGCTTGGACACCCAATAGTTGTAAGGCACAGAGGGATCATTGAGGATGCAGACACGGTCTGCTATGTACTCCTTCACCATCTTCCAATTTTTTTTCCTCCTTGTGACAGTAGGCTGCGCATCAGGGTGAGGGTGTTGGCGGGGTGTCATGAAGCTGTCCCAGGCCTTGGAGAGTGTTGCCCTGCCTCTGTTGGAACTGCTGTGTGTTCCCCTCATCTCCCCTCCTCGGTTGCCCAAGGAACTATGTACTCTGCCACCAGCGTTGTCAGTTGGAAATTTTTTGAGCAATTTTTCCACAAGGACCTTCTAGTATTGCACCATTTTGCTAGTCCTCTCCACCACAGGAATGATGAGAAGTTCTCTTTGTAGCGGGGGTCGAGAAGGGTGTAATCGGTGTTGGTCAAAATGCCTACAACGCGAGGGTCACGGGGAAGGCAGCATAACATAAAGTAAGCCATGTGTGCCAGAGTCCCAACAGACAAGACTTCGCTGTCCTCATCAGGAGGATGACTCTCAATCTCCTCATCCTCTTCTGCCCATCCATGCTGAATAGATAGAATAAACCTGCTATGGGTACTACACTCTGTAGCTGAGGCAACTGCCTCCTGCTCCTCCTCCTGCTCCTCAACATCATCCAATTCGCACTGGGAAGACGAAATGAGGGTGGTCTGGCTATCATCCTGTGTACTGTCTTCCCCCATTTCCACCTCCTCCACTTGCAAAGCGTCCGCCTTCATTGTGAGCAGTGAGCGTTTCAGTAGACACAGAAGTGGGATGGTTACGCTGATAATAGCTGCATTGCTGCTCACCATCTGTGTTGATTCCTTAAAGTTGCGTAAAACCTCACAGAGGTCAGACATCCATGCCCACTTGTCGCTTGTAAAGAGCGGAAGCTGACTGGAAGGGCGATGACCATGTTGCAACTGGTATTCCACTACTGCCCTCTGCTGCTCACAAAGCCTGGCCAACATGTTGAACGTGGAGTTCCAGCGCGTCCTCACGTCGCACAACAGTCGGTGAGCTGGCAATTGCAAGAGCTGCTGCAGCACTGCCAGACCGGCGGTAGCTGTAGATGACTTTCGGAAATGGGCACACACGTGGCGCACCTTCACCAGTAGCTCAGGCAAATTGGGGTAGGTTTTGAGAAACCTTTGAACCACTAAGTTTAATACGTGGGCTAGGCATGGTATGTGTGTGAGCTTGCCGAGCTCCAAAGCCACCACGAAGTTACGGCCATTATCAGACACAACCATGCCTGGTTGTAGGTTGAGTGGCGAGAGCCACAGCTCAGTCTGGTCCCTTATACTCTGCCACAACTCTGCGGGGGGGGGAGTGCTGTTTGTCACCTAAGCAAATAAGTTTCAGCATGGCCTGTTGCCGCTTCCCCACTGCAGTGCTACACTGCTTCCAGCTACTGATGGCTGACTGATGCTGCAAAATGACAATTAATAGGTGGAAGTGGAGGAGAAGGTAGAGGAGGAGAAGGGGCTGTTGCAGCCCCTAATGTACGTGGTGGCGAAAATACTGATTGAAGTAGGGCCAGCAATCCTTGGCGTCGGTAGCACCTGTGCCATCCCAGTGTACGACTAGCTCGCGGCCTCCACAACGTTCACCCAGTGTGCCGTCAGGGAAATGTAATGTAGCAGGCTGGTTTTAAATCTGTAAGGAAACAGATGGGCGCACCATAGGGTAATTCTGTGGGTATATAATGGTGAACAAAAAGAATTGGCAAGGCTCCCCTTGTGTGGTTGTGCGGATATAGGCACAACACTATTGTAGGTATTTTCAAACAAGCCTGGACGTCTGGATATGGCGGTCTGCAGCCTCGGGACCACGAGGGATCTTCAAAAGGAGAAGCCTGGAGCCCCCAAGAAGATAGTAGTGCAAGAAAACAAAACACGTCCCACGGCGCGAATTACCGTCAGCCAGTCACCAGGGTCAAGAAGGAATCTTTTATTGCAGCGATACAACACGTTTCGGGGAATCACTCCCCTTCATCAGGTACAAGGAAGCTGCACAACCTTGTGCAGCTTCCTTGTACCTGATGAAGGGGAGTGATTCCCCGAAACGTGTTGTATCGCTGCAATAAAAGATTCCTTCTTGACCCTGGTGACTGGCTGACGGTAATTCGCGCCGTGGGACGTGTTTTGTTTTCTTGTCAGGGAAATGTAGCATCCCTGGCCACAAGCACTTGTCCATGTGTCAGTCGTTAAGTGGACCTTCCCAATAACTGCGTTGGTCAGGGCACGGGTGATGTTACGGGACACATGCTGGTGTAAGGCGGGGATGGCACACCTTAAAAAATAGTGGCGGCTGGGGAATGAGTAATGGGGTACGGCCGCCGCCATCAGGCTGCGGAAAGCCTCAGTGTCCACAAGCCTAAATGGTAACATTTCCAGGGCCAGCAATTTGGAAAGGTGCCAATTTAGTGCTATGGCCTGTGGGTGGGTGGCCCGGTATTTGCACTTTCGTTCAAATACCTGGGGTATGGACATTTGTACCCTGCGCTGAGACACAGAAGTGGATGTGCTAGCTGATGGTGCTTGCAAAAGTCCAGGTGCAGGGTGGGAGGCATCCGGGCCTGCGTTTTGGACAGAGGATTGGCCAGCATGTAACACACGGGAAGAGGAGGCAGTGGTGTGACCTGCAGACACTGATTGTGGACCCAGGCATTCGGCCCACCTATTAGGGTGCTTTGATGCCATGTGGCGGATCATGCTGGTGGTGTTGAGGTTGCTAGTGTTCACGCCCCTGCTCATTTTGGTACGGCACAGGTTGCAATTGACAATTCTTTTATGGTCCGCACTTTCCTCAAAAAACTGCCAGACTGTGGAACACCTACCCCTTGGCAAGGGAGATTTCCGCAAGGGGGTGCTCCGGGGAACAGTTGCGGGCCTGTTTGGTGTGGCCCGCCTTCTCCCTTTTGCCACCCCACTGCCTCTTCCAGCCTGTTGCGGTGCTGCAGATCCCTCCCCCTCTGTACTGCTGTCCTCGTTCGGCTTGCCACCTTCCCAGGTTGGGTCAGTGATTTCATCGTCCACCACCTCCTCTTCCACTTCCTCACTCTGGTCATCCTCCTGACTTGTTGACCTAACAACAACCTCACTTATTGACAACTGTGTCTCATCCTCATCATCAACCTCTTGAGACACTAATTGCTGTTCCCCACCGCCATCTTCTTCTGACTGTGGATGCTCAATAGTTTGGGAATCAGGTCACAAGATCTCCTCATGTCCCTCTTCAAGCGGGCTTGGCGAGAGGCCCAAATTAAGGAATAGCGATAAAAAGAGCTCCTCGGAATATGCGAGAATGGGATCACTTGCTTGCAAAGACTCTCCATGGTGGGAGGAAGGTGGATCAGGGCGAGGATTCTGTTGAACAGACTCTTGGCTACTGAGACTAGACTTTGTGGAAAACAGGGTGGTGCTTAACCGACTGGAAGCATTATCTGCTGCAATCCAACCGACCACCTGCTCACACTGGTCTGACTTCGAGAGTGGTGTCCTACACCGCCCTGCAAACTGGGATGAAGCTAGGTATCGTGGATGAGTGTGTTTTTTGTGCTCTGCCAGCAGGCACAGTTTTACCGCGCCCATGGCCACGGCTACTTCCCCGCCCCTTACTGCTCGCCTTCATCATATTAAATGGTATATATGCTTGCAAGTATGTCACACATACAGTAGCACTGTTTTTTTAAGTGTATGCGCAAATAAATTACAGTCAATGTCACAGATATTTGGGAAAATCCCCTACTTGGCGGTGTGGCAGTTTTTTGTTAAGCCGCCGGAGGAGGTTAACATGGCCATATTTAGAATATGTGGGCAGAAGGTGAAGTGTGGCCAGGGTGCCAATGTTGGCCCTGCATCAACATATTAAGCGTCACCATAAAGTGGCCTTGGGGAACCGTGGCTTCAATGTGGTGGTCCAGCCTGCTGCAGCAACTGCTTCATCACCCATTGGCACTCACCCGGTTTCAGACAGTCAAGGCTCCACCATCTCAGCCGAAGGGAGCTGTCTGTCATTCTCATCTTCTGCTGGTCCAGATGCTCCTGCTCCTCCTACTCCTTATCAGTCATTCCGTCAGCAATCGATCACTGAAGCGATTGCCAAGAGACAGCAGTATGTGCTCCTGGCCATTTTGCTGGTGCTGCAGTCCCTCCCTTTCCAAGTGGTGGACTCTGCACCTTTCAGAGAACTGATGGCTTGTGCCAAGGTTGAGAGTCCCAAGCTATCATTTATTTGCAAAAAAGGCAGTAGCAGCCCTGCAAAAATACACTAATGGGTGACATGTCTGGTGAGTATGCTGGCCATGCAAGAACTGGGATGCTGCAACATGAGGTGATGGTCGTGGATGAATGGCACAACAATGGGCCTCAGGATCTCGTCACGGTATCTCTGTGCATTCGAAATGCCATCAATAAAATGCACCTGTGTTCATTGTCCATAACATACACCTGCCCATACCATAACCCCAACGCCACGATTGTCCACTCGATCCACAACGTTGACGTCAGCAAACCGTTCACCCACACGACGCTACACACGCTGTCTGCCATCTGCCCTGAACAGTGAAAACTGGCACTCATCCGTGAACAGAACGTCTCTCCAACTTGCCAGACGCCATCGAATGTGAGCATTTGCCCACTCAAGTCGGTTACGATGACGAACTGCAGTCAGGTCCAGACCCTGATGAGGACGACGAGCATGCAGATGAGCTTCCCTGAGACGGTTTCTGACAGTTTGTGCAGAAATTCTTTGGTTATGCAAACTGATTGTTGCTGCAGCTGTCCGGGTGGCTGGTCTCAGATGATCATGGAAGTGAACATGACGGATGTGGAGGTCATGGGCTGGTGTGGTTACACATGGTCTGTGGTTATGAGGCCAGTTGGATGTACTGCCAAATTCTCTGAAATGCCTTTGGAGACGGCTTATGGTAGATAAATAAACATTCATTGCACGGGCAACAATTCTGGTAGACATTCCTGCAGTCAGCATGCCAATTGCACGCTCCCTCAAACGTTGCAACATCTGTGGCATTGTGCTGTGTGATCAAACTGCACATTTCAGAGTGGTCTTTTATTGTGGGCAGTCTAAGGCACACCTGTGCAATATTCATGCTGTCTAATCAGCACCTTGATATGCCACACCTGTGAGGTGGGATGGATTATATCTGCAAAGGACAAGTGCTCACTAACACAAATTTAGACAGATTTGTGAACAATATTTGAGAGTAATGGGTCTTTTGTGTATGTAGAAAATGTTTCAGATCTTTGAGTTCAGCTCATGCAAAATGGGAGCAAAACTGAAAGTGTTGCGTTTATATTTTTGGTCAGTGTACAGTATGTAGAATAGAAGGTGGGCCAGTCCTAGAGCCTGTCGGTGTCTGCCAAAGTGCAGGGCAATGCCGATGTGTGGAGCTGTAACTATGGTCAGGGACAATACATGTCCTTTACGGCCCACTGGGTGAATGTGGTTCCTGCACAGCCACACCAGCAACTTGGCCAGGTCACACGGCTTCCGCCTCCATGTTGTCACGCCGTTGGTCCTGCGACAATGTCCACCTCTGCCTTCTCATCCTCCACCATGTCGTCAGCCTCCACTGCAGGGACAAGTCAAAGTGCCCCTCCAGCATACCACATGTGCAGGGCACGCGGTGTCACACTGTTCTTGACCTCATTTGTCTTGGTGAACGGAGTCACACAGGGGAGAAACTGCTTTGTGTCCTTCAGCAAGAAATCGAATCCTGGCTTTCTCCCCAACATCTCAAAATCGAAACCATGGTGACCCACAACGGGAAAAATATTGTGTCGGCACTACATCAAGAAGGGCTGAGCCATGCGCCCTGCATAGTAAACGTGTTCAATCTGGTTGTCAAGCGGTTCCTCAAGTCTTCCACCCATCTGCAAGACATCCTAAAAATGGCCAGGAAACTTTGCATGCACTTCAGCCACTCGTACACCGCAAAGCACACCCTCCTTGAGCTGCAGCGGCAGAACGGCATCCCCTAACATAGACTGATATGCAATGTTTCCACCCGTTGGAATTCCACCCTCCATATGTTGGATTAACTATACGAACAGTGAAAGGTCATCAATGATTTCTTGATGATCCATGCGCATAGGAGTATTCCCCTGTGTAACTTCGATGTCAGCCAGTGGCAGCTCATGCGTGACACCTGCCGTTTGCTAAGGCCCTTTGAGGACGCCACGTTATTTGTCAGTCGCCAGGACTACTGGATGAACAACGTCATTCCACTGCTTCATGTCCAGGAACAGATGGTGGTAACAATGGCTGGTCAGGAGACAGGAGACGTGGCGCCTAGATCTCACGGCCACATGAGCCCTGTGGGGGCTGAACTAGAAGAGAAGGAGGAGGGGGAGGAGGACATTGGAGCACAAGCAATGTGTAGTGAAATGGGTGGTTTTTCTACTAAGCTGACAGGAGAGGAGGAGCAGCTAGAGGAGCTACAGGGCGATGACGAAGACGAGACAGAGGACCCAGACACACCGTGGCAGTATGCAGTGGAGATGGAGGCAGGGAGTCCCCCCGAGTCACTTGCACAAATGGCCCGATGCATGCTCACTTGCTTGCATAGTGACAGCCGAATTGTCACCATTCAGCAGAGGGATGACTTCTGGCTCTCCACCTTTTTGGACCCTCGCTACCGGTCCAAAATGGAGGCCTTTTTTACACTCACTGAGAGGGAGGACAAACTTAACTACTACAGAGACCTCCTATTTAATCATTTGGCTGCTGCCTATCTGCGCCATCGTCCATCCTCTGGCAGGTCTGACCAGGGTGGCCCTTTGCGCTCACATTCCACTGCTGGGGAGGGGTGGGTTGGCAGGAGCAGTACCAGCACCATCAGCAGCAACCTGCGTCTAGAGTCGCTGATGACTAGCTTTCTTCACCCGCATAGTGAAGAAACTACTCACCAGCAGCAACAGGTAGACCTGGAGCAGGACCTGAACCAGCAGGTGGTAGCATACTTGGACGGACCCAACCCACATTGAAGATCCGCTGGACTACTGGGGAGCCAAACTGGATTTGTGCCCGCAACTAGCAGAGTTTTCCCTGGAAAATCTGTCCTGCCTGGCCATTAGTGAAGCATCAGAGCAGGTGTTTAGTGCGGCAGGGGCCATATTTACATCAAGGAGAAATCGCCTATCCACCCAAACTGTAGAGAGATTGATCTTTGTCAAGATGAATCAGGCGTGAATCAGCCAGGATTTACGCCCACCAATGCCTGATGCATCTAATTAGATCATCCATGCCACCTCACCCAAACCTTGATAAAAGAAACCGGTTTCTTCTGGCTACCTGCCTCAGCTACTACTCTGATGCTGCCACCCGCCTGATGCCACACACATCTGATGCCAAGTGCTCCTTCTTCCACACACCTTCGTCAGAGGGTACTGTTATTGCCACCCACCGCCCCATTCTGTCACCGAGTCACTTTGCGTCACTTTGTGGTCTCCTGATGCTGCTGCCATCTCCACACTATGTTACATAGTTACATAGTTAATACTGTTGAAAAATGACAAACGTCCATTAAGTTCAACCAAGGAATAGGTGGGGACGCGAATCCCAGAAGGAAGTGAGACTCAGATTTCTACACGTTTTCATAAGCATTAATGTTTTTTACTTTTAAGAATTCGTCTAAAGCCTTTTTGAAACTGTCCACTGTTCCTGCTGTGACCACGTCCTGATGAAGTCTATTCCACAGATTCACAGTTCTTACAGTAAAGAAGCTTTGACGCTTCTGGAGACTGAACTTTTTCTTCTCCAGTCGGAGGCAGTGCACCCTTGTCTTTTGAGCACATTTTACATGGAACAGCTTTTCGCCGTATTTTTTGTATGGACCATTTATATACTTGTATAGGTTAATCATGTCCCCCCTTAGACGTCTCTTCTCAAGACTAAATAAATTCAATTATTTTAATGTTTATTCAAAAATAAGACCCTCCATGCCCCTTATCATTTTGGTCGCTCTCCTCTGTACTTTTTCCAGCTGCAGTGTATCCTTTCTATGTACTGGTGCCCAGAACTGGACTGCATATTCCAGATGAGGCCGCACCAGGGCTTTGTAAAGTGGTAGTATTACATCCCTGCCCCGCGAGTCCATGCCTCGTTTAATGCATGACAATATCCTGGTGGCCTTAGAAGCAGCTGATTGACATTGTATACTGTAATTTAATCTACCATCCACAAGGACACCCAAATCCTTCTCTATAAGTGACTTTCCCAGTGCTACATCACCTAGAACATATGAAGCACAGAGATTATTACTACCAAGATGCATAACTTTACATTTGTCCACATTGAACCTCATTTGCCAAGTTGATGCCCAATCACTCAGAGTGTTCAAGTCAGCTTGTAGTTTGTGGACATCTTCCATAGACCGTACCGTTCTACACAGCTTAGTGTCATCTGCAAAAATAGATATGGTGCTATTAATCCTGTCCTAGATATCAATAATAAATAAATTAAATAATAAGGGGCCCAGCACTGAACCTTGGGGTACACCATTTATAACCTGGGACCATTCTGAATAGGAATCATTGACCACAACTCTCTGTTGTTCAATTTCTTTTATTGAAAAGAGCATAAAAGGACAATACATCAAAAGACAAAATCAGCTCGATGACAAGTCGTGGCTGTGTACAAATAAGAGTATACACTCAAATGTTCAAAGGTACAGAGAGCAATAATATGCATAGAAGGGTACAACCAGAGGTCAGTCATTACATTTAAGTGCCGCAACGTAGTCTGTTAGCAGACGCATAAGAGTAAGCACTCAGAGGTATACATACACAGATAAACACATGACAAAGACGAGGACATACATAGAAAAACAGAGGAGGGGGAAGGGGGAGAAAAGTCCTGACCATAGATATAGAAAGACAAAAGTCGGAGTAATAGATTCCAAATGGAGTGAGCCAGTCTAAAAAATAAATAAATAAATAAATAAATAAATAAAGTAAAATATACCCATTTCAGGTGGGGTTAACATCCTGAAAAAGGGAATAGGGTAGTGAAGATCTAGGGAGGGAGCCAAAATCTCCTTAGGGACTGGTAACATCCCTTTTCAGCCAATTGATAAATTCGCTAGAACCCTTAAACAAAATCCAGGGAGTCCAGATTTTTAAGAATTTGGTGGAATTGCCCAAGTCCTCCGCCCAGAGTTCCTCCATTCTATAGATTTTCTCAAAGGTAATTAGCCAGTCCCTAAGGAGAGGGGCAGATGTGATCTGCCAGAACCTAGGTATGACCAGGCGAGCAGCCTGAACAAAAAATCGCAACAGGCCCTTTCTCAGGGTGGAAGTAGAGCCGGGGAACATGGAGAGTAAAGCACCCTCTGGCGTCCACCTAGTAGAACTACCACAAACCAAATCATAAAGGTCATTAATGGCCTCCCAGAAAGGTGTAATTTTTTTGCAAAACCACCAAATATGGGACATATTACCCTCTTCACTACCACATCTCCAACAAGTATTGGGGCATGTGGGAATGAAGGAATGCAGCAGGGCCGGGGTCCTGTACCATCTAGATAACACTTTAAAATTCTTTTCCTGGAGTCCGCAACTAATAGAAGACTTATAAGAAAGCTCAAATGCCTTCTCCCACTGATCAACAGGAAATGTCTTCCCCAGTTCTCTCTCCTACACCTTTACATAGGGTAAGGTGGAGATGGCGTCGTCCTTCCCCTGGAGTAGCCCGTAAGCCAGAGACACTAAATGTGTAGGAGGGGATGTTTGAGTGCACAATGATTCGAAAGAGGTAAGATCCCTATCCAGGGCTGACTTGGAGCCTAGAGAGGATATGTAATTTTTAATGCTATTGTGCTGCAACCACGCCCCTTGCGACGAACTCTCCGTAAAGAAGGACAGCGGCCGTAAAGATCCTTTCTCTATAACTGAGGATAGAGTAGGATTACCTGCCAACTCAAAACCTAAAAACGACTTACTCTTCATGCCCATAGGGAAATCAGGATTATTAAAAAGGGGGATTAGGGGACTAGGGGATTGAGTGAGACCAAGTGGTATTGCGATTTTATCCCAAATCTTCAGAACACCCGAGGTCAAGAGGGGGAGGCGTGGGGGTCTTTTAGACCGAGAAATCCAGAGCAGGTTATGTGTTGGGAACCCAACCTCGTGTTTCTCAAACTGGATCCACCTCTTAGATTGTCCGTTATGAAACCAATCTAGTACAGTGGGGGAAATAATTATTTGACCCCTCACTGATTTTGTAAGTTTGTCCAATGACAAAGAAATGAAAAGTCTCAGAACAGTATCATTTCAATGGTAGGTTTATTGTAACAGTGGCAGATAGCACATCAAAAGGAAAATCGAAAAAATAACTTTAAATAAAAGATAGCAACTGATTTGCATTTCATTGAGTGAAATAAGTATTTGAACCCTCTAACAAAAAAAGACTTAATACTTGGTGGAAAAACCCTTGTTTGCAAGCACAGAGGTCAAACGTTTCTTGTAATTGATGACCAAGTTTGCGCACATTTTAGGAGGAATGTTGGTCCACTCCTCTTTGCAGATCATCTCTAAATCCCTAAGGTTTCGAGGCTGTCTCTGTGCAACTCTGAGCTTGAGCTCCCTCCATAGGTTTTCGATTGGATTAAGGTCCGGAGACTGACTAGGCCACTCCATGACCTTAATGTGCTTCTTCTTGAGCCACTCCTTTGTTGCCTTTGCTGTATGTTTTGGGTCATTGTCGTGCTGGAACACCCATCCACGACCCATTTTCAGTTTCCTGGCAGAGGGAAGGAGGTTGTCGCTCAGGATTTCACGATACATGGCTCCGTCCATTTTCCCGTTTATGCGAATAAGTTGTCCTGTGCCCTTAGCAGAAAAACACCCCCAAAGCAAAATGTTTCCACCCCCATGCTTGACGGTGGGGACGGTGTTTTGGGGGTCATAGGCAGCATTTTTCTTCCTCCAAACACAGCGAGTTGAGTTAATGCCAAAGAGCTCTATTTTGGTCTCATCAGACCACAGCACCTTCTCCCAGTCACTCTCTGAATCATTCAGGTGTTCATTGGCAAACTTCAGACGGGCCTGCACATGTGCCTTCCTGAGCAGGGGGACCTTGCGAGCCCTGCAGGATTTTAATCCATTGCGGTGTAATGTGTTTCCAATGGTTTTCTTGGTGACTGTGGTCCCTGCTAATTTGAGGTCATTAACTAACTCCTCCCGTGTAGTTCTAGGATGCTTTTTCACCTTTCTCAGAACCATTGACACCCCACGAGGTGAGATCTTGCGTGGAGCCCCAGAGCGAGGTCGATTGATGTTCATTTTGTGCTCCTTCCATTTTCGAACAATCGCACCAACAGTTGTCACCTTCTCTCCCAGCTTCTTGCTAATGGTTTTGTAGCCCATTCCAGCCTTGTGCAGGTCTACAATTTTGTCTCTGACATCCTTGGACAGCTCTTTGGTCTTTCCCATGTTGGAGAGTTTGGAGTCTGCTTGATTGATTGATTCTGTGGACAGGTGTCTTTTATACAGGTGACTAGTTAAGACAGGTGTCCTTAATGAGGGTGACTAATTGAGTAGAAGTGTCTAACCACTCTGTGGGAGCCAGAACTCTTAATGGTTGGTAGGGGTTCAAATACTTATTTCACTCAATGAAATGCAAATCAGTTGCTATCTTTTATTTAAAGTTATTTTTTCGATTTTCCCTTTGATGTGCTATCTGCCACTGTTACAATAAACCTACCATTGAAATGATACTGTTCTGAGACTTTTCATTTCTTTGTCATTGGACAAACTTACAAAATCAGTGAGGGGTCAAATAATTATTTCCCCCACTGTATGTATGGACGCTTTGTGATAATTTGGCAGGTCTGGGACCCCCACGTCCCCCCTTGATCTACATCTCACCAAAAATCTCATCCCTATCCTAGGAGAGGAGCCCGCCCAAATAAATTTAAGGAACATAGATCTAAGGGTTCTAAAGAAGGAGACCGGAAGAGGTATGGGGATAGTGCGGAAGAGGTATAGGATGCGAGGGAGAATATTCATTTTGAGCGTATGGATCCTACCAAACCAGGATAGTGGGAGCCCCTTCCAATTTTTCAAGTCCTTTTTGATGTCTTCAATAAGGAGAGTAAAATTCAGGAGGAATAAATCTGTCGAGTCAGAGGGAATGGCCGTACCCAGGTAAGCTATATGGCGACGCGCCCACCGGAAAGGAAAAGAGGCTTGTAAATTGTTAACCAGGTCTTGGGGTAAGGTGATATTAAGGACCTCTGACTTATGGAGATTAACTTTAAAGTTGCTGAGGTCTCCGAAGGTCGAGAACTCCCTCAATATATTTGGGAAACCAATTAGCGGGTCTGTGCAGTAGATAAGGAGGTCATCAGCGTATATGGCTATTTTCGACTCCAAGTCTCCCATTTTAAGGCCTTTGATAGACTCATTAGCCCTGAGAGCTCTAGCTAAAAATTCCATGACCATAATGTACAACAGAGGGGAGAGAGGGCACCCTTGTCTGGTGCCATTATGGATACGGAAAGGAGTCGATAGAGATCCATTAACTCGGACCTGGGCGCTAGGGTCACGGTAAAGTGCCAAAATTCTATCAATCATGCTAGGGCCAAACCCAAACGCCTTCAAGGATTCGTGCAGAAAGGACCAGTCCACGCGATCAAACGCTTTCTCTGCGTCGATCGATAAAAGACACAAAGGCGACCCCAATCTGTTAGCTCTATTAATGATGGCCATAGATCGAATGGTGTTATCGCGCGTTTCCCTCCCTGGGACAAAGCCCGCCTGATCTACATGAATCAAGGATGATATAAATGGTTTCATTCTGTCCGCAAGAATTTTTGCGTATATCTTCACATCAACATTGATCAGGGATATAGGGCGATAGTTGCTACATGTTAACGGGTCTTTCCCCGGTTTTGGTATAACGCATATATGGGCCATTAGTGCCTGGGGTGGGAAAGATGAGCCATCTGCTAGGGAGTTACACAATCTGATGAAGGGGGGGCTATTTCTTCCAGAAACTGTTTGTAGAAACGAGGCGTAAAGCCGTCGGGGCCTGGACTCTTGCCAACTATTAATCCTTTGATCGTTCTATGGACCTCCAGTTCCGTTATCTCTCCCTCTAGTTCTTCCCTATGTTCAGAGGACAATTTAGGACCGAGTAAACCAGCCATGTAGTCTCTAATCTTTTTGATTTTGGTATCATTGGAAATATCTGCAAACTTCCCTCTCAGGTTATACAATTCCTCATAATAAGAGCGGAATTCCTGGAGTATGTCCCCAGTTGCGTGAATACGTCCCCCCGATCTACGGTTTAGGGCTGGAATATATGAGGCGTTCGTTTTGGGCCGCAGCATTCTCGCTAGCAATCTACCACTTTTATCCCCGTGGCCGTAGAAAAGTTTCTGCAACTTATCCCTAGCGCCCAGGTATTTTTGATCAATTATCTTACGGAGAGCTGTACGAGTGTCGCAAAGCTCCTGGAAGTCCTCACTGGACAATGACCCCTTATGTTTCTGTTCCAGACCCGCTAATTTCAGCAATAATGCTTTGATCTCCCCAGCTCTAATTTTCTTAAGTCTAGAAGCATGCAGAATACATCTACCTCTAATAACACATTTTAGGGCCTCCCATTGAATGGTCGGGCTAGAGGGATCATTTACATGATTCAGGGCAAAGTCAGAGAGGGCGGATTTGATGTCAGCTGCACAAACAGGATCTCTGAGTATATTATCATTAAGTTTCCAGGAACCAAATGATCTAGAGGAGTCGCCAATGTCTAGGGCTACCCAAGTCAGGGAGTGATCCGAAAATAATGCAGGTTCAATGCCCGCAGCTGGGTGTGAGTCAAGTAAAGAGTGGGAAATGAATATGTAGTCTAAGCGGTGGTACGTGTTATGAGAGGCGGAGAAGAATGTGAAATCCTTTGTAGTGGGAGATAGTATGCGCCAAACATCTATTAGTCTAAGGGATCGGAGATGTCTCTTAAAACCACGGGCTACCCCAGGGGAAACAGAGGACCTACCGGAGGAGGCATCCAAGGAGACATCCAGGGGGAAGTTTATATCCCCGCCTAGGACGATCGGCAAGCCATCAGCGAAGTCAGTCAATGCAGAAAACATCTTAGAGGCAAAGCGGGAGTGACCTGTGTTGGGAAAGTAGACATTAGCAATTATTAGGAGTTTTGTGGCTAAGGAGACCTTAATGAAAAGAAAACGACCAGAGCTGTCAGAAACCGTGTCCAATATTTCACAGGGTACTGATTTGTGTATGGCAATGGATACACCCCGAGATTTAGACTCCGGGTGTGTGCAGTGCGACCAGGTCGTGTAGTACCTATTTTTGCAGGAGGGCACATGTCCAGTTTTGAAATGAGTTTCCTGTAACAGAGCTATTAAGATCTTTTGTTTATGCATGCTATAGAGAATTTGGTTACGCTTGGCTGGCTCATTGAGACCGTTCACATTGTAAGAGCTGATTCTAATAGACGCCATATAGAATAGCACATATTAAGAATCTATATGCAAGCTTGTCAGGAAAGGACAGGGGGAGAGAAAAACGATAGGAGAGACCAAACAAGACAGGGTAGACATAGCAAAGACATACAATTAACATATAAAACAATAACCTGTGGCATTCAGCCTGAGGTATCAACATCTCAGGGAAATCTTCAGCCACACTGAGGAGATAGAAGCGATGAAAGCCCAAGGTGAGCAAGCATCCTCCCACCACTCAATATTAAGGCAAAACGGACATAGAGCTATTTGGTAAACGTGGGACTGCCCCTAAACTAGACCAACCAGTGGAGCTAGGTAAAAGGACAGAGCCATAAAGAACTAGGAACTACACATAACACCCGCAGGGGTATATAGGCTAGTGACTTCTAGCCATGAACTAGGGGTAGGAACCGTATACATGAACCACAATTAAAGCAAACGGTTGCAAGAGACCCACTTGAAAAATGGGCGCAATAAAGTCCAGCACAGACTAAATATGTAGAGCTTCTCACGGCGTCTTCCTCGCTTTCGACGAACGTGGTGAAACTTGCGTCCACTGCGTTCTATCTGGCAGCGGTGCAGGGGATGTCATCACCGGCCAATCTGGGAGGGAGACCTTGGGTAGCAAAAAAGTCTCCAGGAATCTGGGAAGGTCTTCAATATCACGGAATGTCGCCATCTTGCCATCTTTCTTGGCGTGGAGTTGAAATGGGAAGCCCCAGCGATATATTATATCTTTCTCCTTTAGCAGGGCAAGGATAGGGCGAACCGCTCTGCGTAGCTGGAGTGTCCTTCTCGACAGGTCAGGGAGAATCTGAATTTGAGCCCCCTGGTAGGATAAATCCTCAGATTGCCGTGCAGCCCTCATAATGACCTCCTTGATTTTAAAGAAGTGTACGCGGCATACGATGTCGCGCGGCCTGTTGGGGTCTGCAGATTTAGGCCCTAGAGCCCTATGCACACGATCTAGTTCGATGGGGGTATCTTCTGACCTCTGCAGCAGAGAGCTGAATAGTGCCTGGACAGTGGCTTCCAAGTCAGACGGCGCGACGGACTCCGCAAGCCCCCTAATCCGGAGATTGTTCCTCCGGTGGCGGTTATCGATATCATCGATATGGGATAATATTTGGGAGATCTGTGTGGAGTGCACAGAGATCACTTGTTGGTGGTCTGCAAGGTGTTCGAATATTGCCTCTTGCGTTTTCTCAGAGGCTTCCACCCGGTGACCCAAATGAATAATTTCCCCCTTCAGTACCTCCATCTCCGTTTTATATGTCTTCTCAAGCCGGGAGACCGAGTGGGCTAAGTCCTCCTTTGTAGGCAGCGCACGCAGCCGAGCGGGAGCCGCGGTCTGGAAGCGGCGTGGAGGAGCCGGCGGCCATCTTGGGAGCACCTTGCTGTCCCATTGTGGTCTGCTGGGAACCGAAGAATCTCTGGATTCCGGCACCATCTCCTTGCTGATCGGTCTCAGCAGTGCCCTTTGCAGTTTTCCTGCCCATATTGACCGGGTTATGGCAGCTTTAGTAGCCGGGGAATAGCTGTAATAATGCCAGTGGCGGGAGAGCTGCAGCGACGCGCGTCCTATTCAGCCATGAGCAAGCCACGCTCCCCCTGACCACAACTCTCTGGACACGGTCCTTCAGCCAGTTTTCAATCCAATTACAAACCATACTTTCCAAGCCAATAGACCTTACTTTACTTATTAAGCATCTATGAGGGACAGTATCAAAAGCCTTTGCAAAATCCAGAAACACTACATCCACAGCTGCCCCTCTGTCCAGGCTACTACTCACCTCCTCATAAAAACAAATCAGGTTAGTCTGACAATCTCTGTCCTTGGTAAACCCATGCTGGTTATCACTTATAATTAGAGTTGAGCGAACCCGAACTGTAAAGTTCGGGTTCGTACCGAACTTTCGGTTTTTCGGCACCCGAACCCGAACATTTACCTAAAAGTCTGGGTTCAGTGTTCGGCGCTTTCTTGTCGCTTTTTGAAAGGCTGCACAGCAGTCAAACAACAAGCGTCATACTACTTGCCCCAAAAGGCCATCACAGCCATGCCTACTATTGGCATGGCTGTGATTGGCCAACTGCAGCATGTGACCCAGCCTCTATTTAAGCTGGAGTCACGTAGCGCCGCCCGTCACTCTGCTCGGATTAGTTTAGGGATAGGCTGCAGCTGCTGTGAGGGAGAGATCAGGGAGAAATCTTACTCAGCGATCTACAGCAAATGTGTTTTGTGGGTGCAGTGCACAATAGTTTTAAGCCTGCCCTGAGCCAACTACTACTGAAAACAAACTTTTTTTCCTTCAGTTAGTCAATATCAATACATTATCGGCAGCCATTTTATGCAACGATAGTGCACCAGCACAGGATATCTGCATGTCTGCAAGTCCAGAAATACTGCTTTGAGACACTGGGGTTAAAAAAAACCTTTTTTTCATATAGTGCACATCTAGGATTAGACATGCATAAGTGAGTGTCACATTTAGGCCAGAAATATAGCTTTTTCCTTACTGGGGTGAAAAAAAACCATCTGTTTCATATAGTGCATATCTAGGATTGATTAGACATGCATAAGTGAGTGTCACATTTAGGCCAGAAATACGGCTTTTTGCTTACTAGGGTGAAAAAACCCTCTGATATACTGCACATCTGGGATTAGACGTGCATAAGTGACTGTGAAATTTAGGCCACAAATACGGCTTTCTGATACTGGGGCATACTGGGGTTAAAAAAAACATCTGTTTCATATAGTGCACATCTAGGACTAGACGTGCATAAGCGAGTGTCACATTTAGGCCAGAAATATAGCTTTTTGCTTACTGGGGTGAAAAAAAACCATCTGTTTCATTTAGTGCACATCTAGGATTAGACGTGCATAGGTGAGTGTCACATTGAGGCCAGAAATACAGCTTTTTGCTTACTGGGTTGAAAAAAACCCATCTGTTTCATATAGTGCACATCTAGGATTAGACGTGCATAAGTGAATGTCACATTTAGGCCAGAAATATAGCTTTTTGCTTACTGGGGTGAAAAAAAAACATCTGTTTCATATAGTGCACATCTAGGATTAGACGTGCATAGGTGAGTGTCACATTGAGGCGAGAAATACAGCTTTTTGCTTACTGGGTTGAAAAAAAACATCTGTTTCATATAGTGCACATCTAGGATTAGACGTGCATAAGTGAGTGTCACATTTAGGCCAGAAATACAGCTTTTTGCTTACTGGGGTGAAAAAACCCTCTGATATACTGCACATCTGGGATTAGATGTGCATAAGTGAGTGTCACATTTAGGCCACAAATACGGCTTTTTGGTTAAAGGGGTTATAAAAACCCTCTGATATACTGCACATCTGGGATTAGACGTGCATAAGTTACTGTGAAATTTAGGCCAGAAATACGGCTTTTTGGTTACTGGGGTTATAAAAACCCACTGATATACTGCACATCTGGGATTAGACGTGCATAAATTACTGTGAAATTTAGGCCAGAAATACGGCTTTTTGCTTACTGGGGTTAAAAAACCCTCTGATATACTGCACATCTGGGATTAGACGTGCATAAGTTATTGTGAAATTTAGGCCACAAATACCGCTGTCATATAGAGTTTTAATAAAAAAATTGAGTGCAATACCCTACATCAGGGTTTTTATTGGCGGTTAATTATTTTTTTGCTTTGCTTGGTGAACGCTAACTATGAGGCAAACATCTAATAAGGGACACGGTCGTGGTGGTGGTGTTGGTGGAGCCTCTGGTGCAGGGAGAGGACGTGGCCGTTCTGCCACAGCTACACGTCCTAGTGAACCTACTACCTCAGGTCCCAGTAGCCGCCAGAATCTACAGCGATATTTTGTCGGGCCTAATGCCGTTCTAAGGATGGTAAGGCCTGAGCAAGGTCAGTACAGTACAGGCGCTAGTCAATTGGGTGGCCGACAGTGGATCCAGCACGTTCACATTATCTCCCACCTAGTCTTCTGCAGAAAGCGCACAGGTGGCACCTGAAACCCATGCCCATCAGTCTGTCACATCACCCCCGTGCATATCGAGGAACCTGTCTGAACCTCAAGTCATGCAGCAGTCTCTTATGCTGTTTGAAGACTCTGCTGGCAGGGTTTCCCAAGGACATCCACCTAGCCCTTCCCCAGGGGTGGAAGACATAGAATGCACTGACGCACAACCACTTATGTTTCCTGATGAGGACATGGGAATACCACCTCAGCACGTCTCTGATGATGACGAAACACAGGTGCCAACTGCGTCTTTCTGCAGTGTGCAGACCGAAAAGGAGGTCAGGGAGGAAGACTGGGTGGAATACGATGCAGGGGACGATGAGGTCCTAGACCCCACATGGAATGAAGGTCGTGCCACTGACTTTCAGAGTTCGGAGGAAGAGGCAGTGATGAGACCGAGCCAACAGCGTAGCAAAAGAGGGAGCAGGGTGCAAAAGCAGAGCAGCCATAGCCAAAACAGTTCACCTGCTAGTGGCCACCATCACCAGGGACCGAGCACACCAAAGGCAGCTTCAAGGAGTTCCCTGGCATGGCACTTCTTCACACAATGTGCTGACAACAAGACCCGAGTGGTTTGCACGCTGTGCCATCAGAACCTTAGCACAAACTGCATGACCAGGCATCTACATGTGAGACACGGGCTGCAGTGGAGTAAGCACCTTCAAAACCAAGAAAGGGCTCAGGCCCCTCCTGCTCCCTCTTCTGCTGCTGCTTCGGCCTCTTCCTCCACCTCTGGAGGAACGTTGGCACCTGCCACCCAGCAAACAGAGGATGTGCCACCAACAATACCACCTCCGTCACCAAGCATCTCCATCATGTCACACTGAAGCGTTCAGCTCTCTATCTCACAAACCTTGGAGAGAAAGCGTAAATTCCCACCTAGCTGCCCTCGATCCCTGGCCCTGAATGCCAGCATTTCTAAACTACTGGCCTTTGAAATGAAGTCATTCAGGCTGGTGCAGAAGGACAGCTTCAAACAGCTCATGTCACTTGCTGTCCCACAGTACGTCGTTCCTAGCCGCCACTACTTCTCCAGGAGAGCCGTGCTTTCCCTGCACAACCAAGTATCGGATAAAATCAAGTGTGCACTGCGCATCGCCATCTGTGGCAAGGTCCACCTAACCACAGATACGTGGACCAGTAAGCACGGCCAGGGACGCTATATCTCCCTAACTGCACACTAGGTAAATGTAGTGGCGGCTGGGCGCCAGGCGGAGAGCTTTTTGGCGCACATCCTTCCACCGCCAAGGATCGCAGGGCATCATTCTTTGCCTACTGTTGCCTCCTCATCCTACTCGGCTTCCTCCTCCTCTTTTACCACCTCATCCGGTCAGTGACAGACTTCACCACCAACTTCAGCACAGCCAGGGGTAAACGTCAGCAGGCCGTTCTGAAACTGATGTGTTTGGGGGACAGGCCCCACACCGCACAGGAGTTGTGGGGGGGTATAGAACAACAGACCGACGAGTGGTTGCTGCCAGTGAGCCACAAGCCCGGCCTGGTGGTGTGCGATAATGGGCGAAAATCTCGTTGCAGCTCTGGGACTAGCCAGTTTGACGCACATCCCTTGCCTGGCACATGTGCTGAAATTGGTGGTGCAGAAATTCATTCACAACTACCCCGACATGTCAGAGCTGCTGCATAAAGTGCGGGCCGTCTGTGCGCGCTTCCGGCGTTCTCAGCCTGCCGCCGCTCGAGTGTCTGCTGTACAGCGTAACTTCGGTCTTCCTGCTCACCGCCTCATATGCGACATGCCCACCAGGTGGAACTCCACCTTGCACATGCTGGAGAGACTGTGCGAGCAGCAGCAGGCCATAGTGGAGTTTCAGCTGCAGCACGCACGGGTGAGTCACACTGCGGAACAGCACCACTTCACCACCAATGACTGGGCCTCCATGCGAGAACTGTGTGTCCTGTTGCGCTGTTTCGAGCACTCCACCAATATGGCCAGTGGCGATGACACCGTTATCAGCGTTACAATACAGCTTCTATGTCTCCTTGAGAAAACACTTAGGGCGATGTCAGAAGAGGATGTGGCCAAGGACGAGGAGGAGGAAGAGGGGTCATCTCTAACACTTTCAGGCCAGTCTTTTAGAAGTGGCTCAGATAGAGGATTTTTGCAAAAGCAGAGGCCAGGTACAAATTTGGCCAGCCAGGGCCCACTACTGGAGGAGGAGGAGGATGGGGATGAAGCATGTTCACAGCGGGGTGGCTTCCAACGGAGCTCGGGCCCATCACAGGTGCGCGGCTGGGGGGATACGGAGGACGCAGACGATACGCCTCCCACAGAGGACAGCTTGTCTTTACCTCTGGGCAGCCTGGCACACATGAGCGACTACATGCTGCAGTGCCTGCGCAACGACAGCAGAGTTGCCCACATTTTAACGTGTGCTGACTACTGGGTGGCCACCCTGCTGGATCCCCGTTACAAAGACAATGTGCCGTCCTTAATTCCCTCACTGGAGCGTGATCGGAAGATGCGCGACTACAGGCGCACGCTGGTAGACGCGCTCCTGAGAGCATTCCCGACTGACGCTGGTGGACAAGTGGAAGCACAAGGCGAAGGCAGAGGAGGAGGAAGAGGTCACCAACGCAGTTGTGTCAGCGCCAGCACCTCAGAAGGCAGGGTTAGCATGGCCGACATGTGGAAAAGCCTTGTCACCTCGCCGCAACAACCGGCCCCAACTGCTGATATGGAGCGTGTTAGCAGGAGGCAGCATTTGAACAACATGGTGGAACAGTACCTGTGCACACGACTACACGTACTGACTGATGGTTCTGCCCCATTCAACTTTTGGGTCTCCAAATTGTTCACATGGCCAAAGCTTGCCCTGTATGCCTTGGAGGTGCTGGCCTGCCCTGCAGCCAGTGTACTCTCTAAACGTGTATTTAGCACGGCAGAAGGCGTCATTACAGACAGACGCAGCCGCCTGTCCACAGCCAACGTGGACAAGCTCACGTTCATTAAAATGAACCAGGCCTAGATCCCACAAGACTTGTCTGTACCTTGTGCAGAATAGACAGTTCTAACAGCCTCAACCATCCATCCTTGTACTCAAGTGCACTTATTCAGTTTTTTTTATATATATCCCAATATTTTGGGGGATACCCCTATGTAAAAATGCAAAATAACACACATCTGTGTTGGCTACCTATTCCTCCTTCGCCGCCGCTTCCACCTAGACCGCAACGTGAGCCTACACGGTCACATCCACCCATTCACCGCCTCCTCAACCTCTTCCTCCTACATCATTCCTAATTTTTATTTTTTTAAGGTCTTTTATGTTTTTTTTTATTTATTTCCCTATCCACATTTGTTTGCAGAGCATTTGCCATGCTCTTAAGCACATTTTGCTGCCTTTTGTAGCCCTCCAGCTGTTTCCAGGGCTATTTTAGAGCCATTTTAGTGGCCAAAAGTTTGGGTCCCCATTGACTTCAATGGGGTTCGGGTTCGAGGTCAAGTTCGGGTCAAGTTCGGGTCCCGAACCCGAACTTTTTTTTCAAGTTCGGCCGAACCTGCCGAAACCGAACATCCAGGTGTCCGCTCAACTCTACTAATAATATTATTTATAGTCACATACTCCTATATATAGTCCCTTAAGAGTCCTTCAAACATTTTTCCCACAACAGAAGTTAAACTAACTGGTCTATAATTACCTGTGGAGGACCTTGATCCTTTTTTGAATATGGGCACCACGTTTGCCTTGCGCCAATCACTTGGCACTGTACCAGTCCCTAGAGAAACCTTAAAAATTATAAACAGGGGAACAGTAATGACTAAACTGAGCTCTTTAAGCACTCTTGGGTGTAATCCACACTCTGAGAACTCCTGATGCTGCTGCTGCCATCTCCACACTATGTCACCTTGCCACTCTGTAGTATCCTGATGCTGCTGCTGCCATTTCTACACTATGTCACCTTGCCACCCTGTGGTATCTTGATGCTGCTGCTGCTGCCATCTCCACACTATGTCACCTTGCCACTCTGTGGTATCCTGAAGCTGCTGCTGCTGTTGCCATCTCCACAATATTCTTTATTTACAGTTGGTCAATAGACCATTAATGTCCCTTGATTAACACTGCTCATACCCCTGAAGACGCCAAAGCTGTTGGCGAAACATGTCGGGGAGCAGAAAGTGCTATTAGGGTGTTTTTAAGCAGCGGATGCCTAGCCAACATAGGTCTGGTTGATATAATTAAAAGGAGTGTATCCACAAGAGGGGACAAAATCGCTAGTGAATAGCGCACTATGAAAGCAACAATGTGCACTAACTGAGCGCAGATGATAATGAAATAAAGATCCCAATAGCCAATAGGGAAGAGCGCCCCCTAGGGGATACACCTAACAATTAGACCTTGAGCGATTACCAAATACATAAGGCAGGCAGAGCTGATATTTTTAAATTAAGATGTTCTAAATGTTTTAAAAATAATTAATAAATGTTAAATTTTACATTCAGCAACACGTGTTAATCAAGGGACATTAATGGTCTATTGACCAACTGTAAATAAAGAGTATGGGAAGTTCCAACACGTGTTAGGGAGGTATATACAACTTTATCTCCACAATATGTCACCTTGCCACTTTGTGGTATCCTGATGCTGCTGCTGCCATCTCCACACTATGTCCCCTTGCCACTCTCTGGTATCCTCCTGATGCTCCTGCTGTCGCCACCTCCATACTGTGTCATTGTGCCACTCGGTGGCCTCCTCATACTGTTGCCAACTCCCGACTCTGTCATTGTGCCACTTGGTGGCCTCCTCATACTGCTGCCACCTCCAGACTGTGTCATTGTGCCACTCGGTGGCCTCCTCATACTGCTGCAAACTCCAGACTCTGTCATTGTGCCACTCGGTGGCCTTCTCCTGATGCTGCCAACTCCAGACTGTGTCATTGTGCCACTCGGTGGCCTCCTCATACTGCTGCCACCTCCAGACAATGTCATTGTACCACTCGGTGGCCTCCTCATACTGCTGCCACCTCCATACTCTGTCATTGTGCCACTCGGTGGCCTTCTCATACTGCTGCCACCTCCATACTATGTCATTGTGCCACTCGGTGGCCTTCTCATACTGCTGCCACCTCCAGACTGTGTCATTGTGCCACTCGGTGGCCTCCTCATACTGCTGCCAACTCCAGACTCTGTCATTGTGAAACCCGGTGGCCTCCTCATACTGCTGCCAACTCCAGACTCTGTCATTGTGCCACTCAGTGGTCTTCTCCTGATGCTGCCAACTCCAGACTCGGTCATTGTTCCACTCGATGGCCTCATCATACTGCTGCCACTTCCAGACTCTGTCATTGTGCATCTAGGTGCCCGTCTCCTGATGTTGCCAACTCCAGACTCTGTCATTGTGCCACTCGGTGACCTCCTCATACTGCTTCCACCTCCAGACCTTGTCATTGGGCCACACTGTGGTTTCCTCATGCTGCTTCCACCTCACCACTATGTCATAGGTCCACTCTGTGGACTTCTCATGCTGTTCCAACCCTCCCCACTTCATGACTGGTCCACTATTTTGTCTTTCGGCCTGGCTGACATCTTTATTTATTTGACATTTCTTCTGATGTATCAGAAGGAAGGAAAAATGAGACGCACAATGGATGCTGTCTGTGTAGCAGCTGTAAGGCCTGTAAGGTCCCATCAGAATTGGCTTATGATTTAGTAGCCAAAACACAGAAGACATGAAAATATTCCATTCATGTGTCATCTCTGTTTTAGATACACTCCTGTTTTTTTTTTTGGGCATTAGCAATACTGATGGATTATTGAGCAAATGCTGACTGAGTGAAGGCGTATGCTCCACAGACAGGATCTGTTTTTTGTGGGTTATTGTTCTGACGGATCAGAGGAGGGCAAAATAATCAGTGACGTCAACAAAAACTTGCTGCTGACACCCTCTCCAATCTGTCCGGGGTGCTCTACTTGCATAAGCGTTTAATAGAACAGGTTCTGTAGACATCTATGTTGAATCAGCTGGCGATGGTGTAAAAGGAGTGCACTTCTTCTTGGCGCTAACATCGACCTGTAAGGCTGAGTTCATACTTGGTCAGTTTTGGCCCCGTGACTGCCCAAATAAGTGAAGTGTGCAGTGATTCTAAGGCCCCTTTCACACGGGTGAGTTTTCCGCGCGGGTGCAATCCGTGAGATGAATGCATTGCACCCGCACCGAATCCGGACCCATTCATTACTATGGAGCTGTGCACATGAGCGGTGATTTTCACGCATCACTTGTGCGTTGCGTGAAAATCGCAGCATGCTCTATACAGGGAGTGCAGAATTATTAGGCAAGTTGTATTTTTGAGGATTAATTTTATTATTGAACAACAACCATGTTCTCAATGAACCCAAAAAACTCATTAATATCAAAGCTGAATATTTTTGGAAGTAGTTTTTAGTTTGTTTTTAGTTTTAGCTATTTTAGGGGGATATCTGTGTGTGCAGGTGACTATTACTGTGCATAATTATTAGGCAACTTAACAAAAAAAAAAAATATACCCATTTCAATTATTTATTTTTACCAGTGAAACCAATATAACATCTCAACATTCACAAATATACATTTCTGACATTCAAAAACAAAACAAAAACAAATCAGTGACCAATATAGCCACCTTTCTTTGCAAGGACACTCAAAAGCCTGCCATCCATGGATTCTGTCAGTGTTTTGATCTGTTCACCATCAACATTGCGTGCAGCAGCAACCACAGCCTCCCAGACATTGTTCAGAGAGGTGTACTGTTTTCCCTCCTTGTAAATCTCACATTTGATGATGGACCACAGGTTCTCAATGGGGTTCAGATCAGGTGAACAAGGAGGCCATGTCATTATATTTTCTTCTTTTATACCCTTTCTTGCCAGCCACGCTGTGGAGTACTTGGACGCGTGTGATGGAGCATTGTCCTGCATGAAAATCATGTTTTTCTTGAAGGATGCAGACTTCTTCCTGTACCACTGCTTGAAGAAGGTGTCTTCCAGAAACTGGCAGTAGGACTGGGAGTTGAGCTTGACTCCATCCTCAACCCGAAAAGGCCCCACAAGCTCATCTTTGATGATACCAGCCCAAACCAGTACTCCACCTCCACCTTGCTGGCGTCTGAGTCGGACTGGAGCTCTCTGCCCTTTACCAATCCAGCCACGGGCCCATCCATCTGGCCCATCAAGACTCACTCTCATTTCATCAGTCCATAAAACCTTAGAAAAATCAGTCTTAAGATATTTCTTGGCCCAATCTTGAAGTTTCAGCTTGTGTGTCTTGTTCAGTGGTGGTCGTCTTTCAGCCTTTCTTACCTTGGCCATGTCTCTGAGTATTGCACACCTTGTGCTTTTGGGCACTCCAGTGATGTTGCAGCTCTGAAATATTGCCAAACTGGTGGCAAGTGGCATCTTGGCAGCTGCACGCTTGACTTTTCTCAGTTCATGGGCAGTTATTTTGCGCCTTGGTTTTTCCACACGCTTCTTGCGACCCTGTTGACTATTTTGAATGAAACGCTTGATTGTTCGATGATCACGCTTCAGAAGCTTTGCAATTTTAAGAGTGCTGCATCCCTCTGCAAGATATCTCACTATTTTTGACTTTTCTGAGCCTGTCAAGTCCTTCTTTTGACCCATTTTGCCAAAGGAAAGGAAGTTGCCTAATAATTATGCACACCTAATATAGGGTGTTGATGTCATTAGACCACACCCCTTCTCATTACAGAGATGCACATCACCAAATATGCTTAATTGGTAGTAGGCTTTCGAGCCTATACAGCTTGGAGTAAGACAACATGCATAAAGAGGATGATGTGGTCAAAATACTCATTTGCCTAATAATTCTGCACGCAGTGTATTCTGCGTTTTTCACGCAACGCAGGCCCCATAGAAGTGAATGGGGCTGCGTGAAAATCGCAAGCATCCGCAGGCAAGTGCGAATGCGGTGCGATTTTCACGCACGGTTGCTAGGAGACGATTGGGATGGGGACCCGATCTTTATTATTTTCCCTTATAACATGGTTATAAGGGAAAATAATAGCATTCTTAATACAGAATGCTTAGTAAAATAGGGATGGAGGATGGAGGATGGAGGAGTTAAAAAAAATAAATAATAATTTAACTCACCTCATCCACTTGTTTGCGCAGCCCGGCTTCTCTTCTGTCTTCTTCTTTGATGATCTGTGAGGAAAATGACCTGTGATGACGTCACTGCGCTTATCACATGGTCCATCACATGATCCATCACCATGGTGATGGACCATGTGACATACCATGTGACATACCATGTGATGAGCACAGTGATGTCACCACAGGTCCTATTCCTCACGGATCAAAAAATTTTTTTAACCCCTCCATCCCTATTTTACTAAGCATTCTGTATTAAGAATGCTATTATTTTCCCTTATAACCATGTTATAAGGGAAAATAATAAAATCTACACACCTGACCCAAACCCGAACTTCTGGGTACCAAACATGCCGATTTTTCTCACGCGCATGCAAAACGCATTAAAACGCTTTGCTCTCGTGGGGAAAAATTGCGCATTTTCCCGCAACGCACCCGCATCTGTTCCCGCACGTCACCCGCAACGCCCGTGTGAATCCAGCCTAAGAGCGGCGCCTGTCATCTGCATGTCATACGGACTCACAGTATTATTTCACTACCAAAGCAGACTCTCTATGCGTGTTACTGCAAGGCACAGTGTTCTACACAACTATAAAGGCTCTCAGCAGCCAGGAAATTAACGTTTTTTAACATAATTTGTCACAAACAAACTCGGATCGAACTGAATTTTTCCCCAAAAATTCGGCAAACTGGTGTATCGAAATTTTGAAAAATTCGCTCATCTCTAGTTACCACGAAACGTGAGGAAATTCGGATTCGGTGCGAATCAAATTTTTCCTGAAATTCGGATCGAATTCCATTTCGTCAACTTCGATTTGCTCATCTCTAGTTATTTCCCACAAATTTACTTTTCCATTTAATGACCAACAACTTTCATCATAAAGCCATGAATAACCCCTTTAAGACGGGCTGCCCACAGTGATAAAGATATTGCTTTGTGTTGCCACCAGATAAATCTAAATCATGGATTACACCATTCATCAAATTTAATTAGATCTGTAATCTAGGTAAAATCCAGTTTAAGGCATGGCATAAAACTTCATTGCTAACATTGCCAATTATAGCTTCCTAATGCATTTCTTATATCAATTAATACATCAATTACACATTTCAAAAGCAGAAGGATTATTTATGTGAAGCAGATAATTATTGTTAGATAAGAAGGACTGATATAATTAAAGGTCTTTCAAGGATTAAAAGAAAGGGATTTTTCTTTTCCATGAACACCGCTACACCTGTCCACTTCAGTGAATGGGGATGAGCTGCAATACCAGATACAACCCATAGGCAAGAGTGGCGCTGTTTCTGTAATTATAAATGACATTTTCCAAACCTGAACCACCCATATCATGATTATATAGAGAATGGGTGAGTAACATATGCCATTTTATCATACTTGGTTGGTCTTTAAAAGGGTTGTCCGGGATTTTTAATATTGATGACCTATCCCTAGGATAGGTCAACAATATCAGATTGGCAGGGGTCCAACACCCAGCACCCCCGCTGATCAGCTGTACGAAAAGACAACGCTCGCAGTGTGCACGTGCCGTCTCTCTTCTCTCTCCTTGTCCAAAGCTGTATGTCTATGGGACAGCAGCAGCAGGCAGGAAGAGAGAAGGGAAATGGCACTTGAATACTATGAGCGCGCGTCTCCCTGTACAGCTGATCGACATGGGTGCCAGGTGTCGGACCCCCGCTGATCTGATATTGAGGATGGTCATCAATATTAAAAGCCAGAGAACCTCTTTAAACTGTATTCTCAATGGTTTTTCCATCTGGTTTTCTGTTTAAAAAAAATCAATAATATGTTTTCTTTAAATCATTTTATTGTAAATCTGTGAAATAACGTCTTATAACATTTTTATGTGAAATAAACACCTGTTTTCAGAATATTCAATTTATCACACGGCAGGTGCAGATAAAATTATTTTAATATAATAACTGAAGGGAATAACGGAGTTTGCTTCTGAGACACAATGGACAGCAAAGAACCTGTCCATAGGGTGTACTGTGACTAATGTTGAGCGAATCGAACTCCACAAAGTGGAATTCAATCCGAATTTCAGGGAGAATTCGATTAGCTGTGAAGCCGAATTTTCTTGTTCTTCATGGTAACGAATGGCTTTTACCTGAAACTACTACATGGGGCAGTGTGTGGTGAAATTAATACTGTGGGGGCAGTCTGGGAGAAAATTAATACTGGGGGGGCATTGTGGGGGATAATTAATACTGTGGGGCAGTGTGAGGGAAAAATTACTACTGTGGGGGCAGTCTGGGGGGAAATTAATACTGTGGGGGCATTGTGGGGGAAATTGATACTGTGGGGGAAATTGATACTGTAGGGGCAGTGTGGGGGGCAATTTGTACTGTGGGGGCAGTGTGGCAGACAATTGGTACTGTGGGGGCAGTGTGAGGGACAATTACTACTGTGGGGGCAGTGTGGGGGACAATTACTACTGTGGGGGCAGTGTGGGGGACAATTACTACTGTGGGGGCAGTGTGGAGGACAATTGGTACTGTGGGGGACAATTACTACTGTGTGGGCAGTCTGGGGGACAATTACTACTGTGGGGGCAGTGTGGGGGACAATTGGTACTGTGGGGACAGTGTGGGGGACAATTACTACTGTGGGGGCAGTGTGGGGGACAATTACTACTGTGGGGGCAGTTTGGGGGACAATTACTACTGTGGGGGCCGTGTGGGGTACAATTGGTACTGCGGGGGACAATTACTACTGTGGAGGCAGTGTGGTCGACAATTGGTACTGTGGGGGACAATTACTACTGTGGGGGCAGTGTGGGCGACAATTGGTACTGTGGGGGACAATTACTACTGTGGGGGCAATGTGGGGGACAATTACTACTGTGGGGGCAGTGTGGGGGACAATTACTACTGTGGGGGCAGTGTGGGGGACAATTGGTACTGTCGGGGCAGTGTAGGGGACAATTACAACTGTGGGGGCAGTGTGGCTACAATTACTACTGTGGGGGACAATTACTACTGTGGGGGCAGTGTGGGGACAATTACTACTGTGGGGGCAGTGTGGAGTATGTCGCTATTGGGTAGGAACTATAGGGGCATTTCTATTACAAGGACATATTAGGGGACATTATTTTTCAGGGACACTATACAGGTATTATTACCTGGAGCACAATATAGGATGTTATTATTACTGGGGGTACTCTAGGGAACATGATAATTGCTGTAGACTCCATAGGGGCATTTGGGGGTCATTTATCAAACTGGTGTAGAGTAGAACTGGCTTAGTTGCAACCAGATTCCACTTTTAATTTTAGACAGCTCCTTTTGAGAATGAAAGGTGGAATCTGATTGGTTGCTATGGGCAACTAAGCAAATTGTACTATACACCAGTTTGATAAATGACCCCAATTATGAGAAATCTAACATATCTGTGTAACAAACTCTGTAGAGACGAGATGCGGCTGAAAGAATTTGTCATGGCGGTCTGGGTCAAATGGAGGAGAAGAGGAAAGAGAAGATCTACATGACAGGAGATGTCACTGGATGAATGAGGTATGTGGTGTTGTATACTCCTACATGTAGAGCTGGCTTACTACTGTGAGCTGCGTCTCATCTTCTCCTCCAAGTGTTTTTTTATTATAAGGCTACTATCACACTAGCGTTAAAGTTTTCCGGTATTGAGTTCTGTCATAGGGTCTCAATGCCGGGAAAAAACGCTTCAGTTTTTTCCCCATTCATTGTCAATGGGGACAAAACTGAACTGAACAGAACGGAATCCTCCAAAATGCATTCCGTTCCGTTTAGTTACGTTCCCGGACCGGAGAGCAAACCGCAGCATGTTGTATTTTGCTTTCCGTCCTGGGATGTGGAGCAAGACGGATCTGACACAATAGAAAACAGTTCCTTCCCCCATTTACTTTCAATGGAGTTCATGACGGATCCATCTTGGCTATGTTACAGATAATACCTCCGGATCTGTTCATAATGGATGCAGATGGTTGTATTATCAGTAATGGAATTGTGTTTGCTGAACCATGCCGGATACAGCAAAAACGCTAGTGTGAAAGTAGCCTAATTTATGTATTTTAAATTTGGCAACTAAAAATGTAATTTGGCTCCTGGGTATTTTTGCAGTCCTATGTAACACTACAGATAACATAAGGTAAAAGGGTTCTCTGGTATTTACAAATTGATATAGGTTATGTGGGTGGTGCAATATGTGGGTGTGGCTTGAGGGTGGGCGGGGACACAGGGGCCCCATAATCTCTTATTGCCCGTGGGCAACATGAGTTGTCAGTTCGCCCCTGGGCCACAGAGTGGCACAATGACCGAGTCTGGAGGTGGCGGCAGCATCAGGGGGTTGTCATTGTTTTCATGTACTTTTTGTATATTTGTTGTTTCATAATATATATTTTGCTCACACTTTCAGACATCACACGACCTCACACGACATCATTCGGTCCATACAGCAAAAGAAGTTTTTCAGTTACCCATCAATATTACCGGAAAAAAAAACACTTTGAAAGAGTGTCACAAATGACAGAGTCTGAAGGTGGCGGAGGCAGCAGTAGCATCATGGGGAGGCCACCGAGTGGCACAATGACCGAGTCTGGAGTTGGCAGCAGTATGAGGAGGCCACCGAGTTGCAGAATAATAGAGTCTGGAGGTGGCGGCAGTATGAGGAAGCCACCGAGTTGCACAACGACAGAGTCTGGAGTTGGCAGGAGTATGAGGAGGCCACCGAGTGGCTCAATGACAGAGTCTGGAGTTGGCAGCAGTATGAGGAGGCCACCGAGTGGCACAATGACCGAGACTGGAGGTGGTGGCAGCATCAGGGGGTTGTCATTGTTTTCATGTACTTTTTGTATATTTGTTGTTTCATAATATATATTTTCCTCACACTTTCAGACATCACATGAACTCACACTACGTCATTCGGTCCATACAGCAAAAGGAGTTTTTCAGTCACCCATCAATATCACCGAAAAAAACACTTTGAGAGAGTGTAACAATGACAGAGTCTGGAGGTGGCAGATGCAGCAGCAGCAGCATCATGAGAAGACCACCGAGTGGCACAATGAGTCTGTAGATGGCAGCAGTATGATGAGGCCACCAAGTGGGAAGGTGACATAGTTTGGAGGGGGCGGCAGCATCTGGAGACCACAGAGTGGCAAGGTGATATAGTGTGGATATGGCAGCAGCAGCAGAAGACCACAGAGTGGCAAGATGACATAGTGTGGAGATGGCAGCAGCATGAGGAGTAGGCCACAGAGTGGCACAATTACAGAGTCTGGAAGTGGCAACAGCATGAGGAGACCACAGAGCGGCACAATGACAGAGCCTGGAGGTGGCGGCAGCAGCATCAGGAGTATGCCACAGAGTGGCACAATGACAGAGTCTGGAGGTGGCAGCAGCATGAGAAGACCACAAAGCGGCACAATGACAGAGTCTGGAGGTGGCGGCAGCATCAGGAGGCCACAGAGTGGCAAGTTGACATACTGTGGAGGTTGGTGGCAATGCCAGTACAAGCTGAAGATGGTGGGTGAAAGAAGGAGAACTTGGCATCAGATGTGTGGCATCAGGCGGGTAACAGCATCAGAATAGTAGCTGAGGCAGGTAGCCAGAAGAAACCGGTCTTTTGTCAAATTGTTGGGGTGGCACCATGGATGATATAGTCTGATGCATCAGGCATTGGTGTGTGGAACTCCTGACTGATCCATGACTGATTCATCTTGATGCAGTGTCCCACTATGTGCTATATGTGGGCACTTTAAAGGGAACCTGTCACCTCCTAAAAACATCCCAAGCTGGCAGCAGTACCTGAGAGTAGCCAGCAGCGTGTTTGTAACGATCGTTTTCTTCCTGCAAGTAGTTAAAGCAAAAGTTGTAAAAACGTTATTTAATCCTCTGCCGGCGCGCTTCTCTAGTCAGGCTTGAAGTCACGGAGGCAGCGGCCTCTTTGCTTCAAGTCACGATAACCACGCCCCCTTCCCTGCCCATTTGCTGTTACTGACACAGCAAAGGGGCAGGGAAGGGGGCGTGGTTACTGTGACTTGAAGCAAGGAGGCCACTGCCTCCGTGACTTCAAGCCTGACTAGAGAAGCGCGCCGGCAGGGGATTAAAGAACGTTTTTACAGCTTTTGCTTCAACTACCTGCAGGAAGAAAATGATCGTTACAAACATGCTGCTGGCTACTCTCAAGTACTGCTGCCAGCTTGGGATGTTTTTAGGAGGTGACAGGTTTCCTTTAGACTGTTGCTAAATGTCATTTCAAATGTATTGTAGTATCATGCTATAATTCCCTTTAACAGGCTGGCAGTATTATTTGCCTTTATTTGCCCCTAGGTGGTGCTGGCACCACTTATATATATAGCTGGGGGGGGGGGGGGAGTGTCAAGTCAGTGTGTGTGTTGAGGATGAGAATGAAGAGAGGAGGAAATTAATGGAGGAGGTGGAAATTTGCTTTTCCACCAAAATAAGTCACAAAAGATTTTACCACATATAACTGCAGCGCTGAAGGCTGCATGAAATTAGTTTTTCCACCGAAATAATTCACAAAAGATTTTACTGCATATAAGAGCAGCGCTTAACGCTGAATACAATTTTTTTCACTGAAATAAGTCACAAAAGATTTTACCACATATAACTGCAGCTGATGACTGCATGAAATATGCTTTTCCACCGAAATAAGTCACAAAAGATTTTAACGCATATAAGTGCAGCGTTTAACGCTGAATAATTTTTTTTTCCCACTGCAGTAAGTCACAAAGGATTTTACCACATATAACTGCAGCGCTGAACGCTGAATTAAAATTGTGTTTCCACCTAAATAATTCACAAAAGATTTTACCGCATATAAGTACAGCGCTGAACGCTGAATAAAATTTCTTTTTCCACCAAAATATTTCAATAAAGGTTTTTACGACATATAACAGAGCACGGAGATGTAAAGGGTCTTCAGATCCCCCCCGCACTATACGGACGTCTCAAAAATGAACCGCTGCTCCCGACAGCAGCTCCTGGGAAGGTCATGGAGAGTCCCTGTCATCCGGCATCTATTCGCTCCAATGAAGGATTATTTTGATAGTGTGTAGAAGCCACACAGGTCCCCCACGCTGCAGATTTATCATGGAGACAACATGGAGATTTAACCGCAAATAACCGCAGCGCTGACCTCTGAATACATTTTGTTTTTTGACCGAAATACTTCAATAAAGATTTTACCACATATAACCGCCACACTGACTGCTACTACTTCCCGGGTAGGTAGGCTGCTGCGAAGCAGGTGCTCTACCCCGGGCACGTTTGGCTCCCGACTTCCGCCACCCCGCTGAATCCCAGCCATGCTTTCAACACATATTACCGCCAACGTGAACTGAGAATGTATTTTTCTGTTTGTAGGGAAATAGGCCACTAAACGCTTTCAACACATATAACCGCCGCCGACATGAACTGATAATGTATTTTTCTGTTTGTACTGAAATAGGCCACTAGATGCTTTTAACACATATAACTGCCGCCGACGTGAACTGAGAATGTATTTTTCTTTTTGTACTGAAATAGGCCACTAAACGCTTTCAACACATATAACCACCACCGACGTGAACTGAGAATGTATTTTTCAGTTTGTTCTGAAATAGGCCACTAAACGCTTTCCACACATATAACCGCCGCCGATGTGAACTGATAATGTATTTTTCTGTTTGTACTGAAATAGGCCACTAAATGCTTTCAACACATATAACCACCGCCGACGTGAACTGAGAATGTATTTTTCTGTTTGTTCTGAAATAGGCCACTAAACGCTTTCAACACATATAACCGCCGCTGACGTGAACTGAGAATGTATTTTTCTGTTTGTTCTGAAATAGGCCACTAAACGCTTTCAACACATATAACCGCCGCCGTTGTGAACTGAGAATGTATTTTTCTGTTTGTAGTGAAATAGGCCACTAAATGCTTTTAACACATATTACCGTCGCCAATGTGAACTGAGAATGTATTTTTCTGTTTGTACTGAAATAGGCCACTAAATGCTTTCAACACATATAACTGTCGCTGACGTGAACTGAGAATGTATTTTTCTGTTTGTTCTGAAATAGGCCACTAAACGCTTTCAACACATATAACCGCCGCCGTCGTGAACTGAGAATGTATTTTTCTGTTTGTAGTGAAATAGGCCACTAAATGCTTTCAACACATATAACCACCGCCGTTGTGAACTGAGAATGTATTTTTCTGTTTGTTCTGAAATAGGCCACTAAACGCTTTCAACACATATAACCGCCGCCGTTGTGAACTGAGAATGTATTTTTCTGTTTGTTGTGAAATAGGCCACTAAATGCTTTCAACACATATTACCGTCGCCAACGTAAACTGAGAATGTATTTTTCTGTTTGTACGGAAATAGGCCACTAAACGCTTTCAACACATATAACCGCCGCCGTTGTGAACTGAGAATGTATTTTTCTGTTTGTTCTGAAATAGGCCACTAAACGCTTTCAACACATATATCCGCCGCCGTTGTGAACTGAGAATGTATTTTTCTGTTTGTTGTGAAATAGGCCACTAAATGCTTTCAACACATATTACCGTCGCCAACGTGAATTGAGAATGTATTTTTCTGTTTGTACTGAAGTAGGCCACTAAATGCTTTCAACACATATTACCGTCGCCAACGTGAACTGAGAATGTATTTTTCTGTTTGTACTGAAATAGGCCACTAAACGCTTTCAACACATATAACCCCCGCCGTCGTGAACTGAGAATGTATTTTTCTGTTTGTAGTGAAATAGACCACTAAATGCTTTCAACACATATAACCACCGCCGACGTGAACTGAGAATGTATTTTTCTGTTTGTTCTGAAATAGGCCACTAAACGCTTTCAACACATATAACCGCCGCCGTCGTGAACTGAGAATGTATTTTTCTGTTTGTAGTGAAATAGACCACTAAATGCTTTCAACACATATAACCACCGCCGACGTCAACTGAGAATGTATTTTTCTGTTTGTTCTGAAATAGGCCACTAAACGCTTTCAACACATATAACCGCCGCTGACGTGAACTGAGAATGTATTTTTCTGTTTGTTCTGAAATAGGCCACTAAACGCTTTCAACACATATAACCGCCGCCGTTGTGAACTGAGAATGTATTTTTCTGTTTTAGTGAAATAGGCCACTAAATGCTTTTAACACATATTACCGTCGCCAATGTGAACTGAGAATGTATTTTTCTGTTTGTACTGAAATAGGCCACTAAATGCTTTCAACACATATAACTGTCGCTGACGTGAACTGAGAATGTATTTTTCTGTTTGTTCTGAAATAGGCCACTAAACGCTTTCAACACATATAACCGCCGCCGTCGTGAACTGAGAATGTATTTTTCTGTTTGTAGTGAAATAGGCCACTAAATGCTTTCAACACATATTACCGTTGCCAACGTGAACTGAGAATGTATTTTTCTGTTTGTTCTGAAATAGGCCACTAAACGCTTTCAACACATATAACCGCCGCCGTTGTGAACTGAGAATGTATTTTTCTGTTTGTTGTGAAATAGGCCACTAAATGCTTTCAACACATATTACCGTCGCCGACGTGAACTGAGAATGTATTTTTCTGTTTGTACTGAAATAGGCCACTAAACGCTTTCAACACATATAACCGCCGCCGTCGTGAACTGAGAATGTATTTTTCTGTTTGTAGTGAAATAGACCACTAAATGCTTTCAACACATATAACCACCGCCGACGTGAACTGAGAATGTATTTTTCTGTTTGTAGTGAAATAGACCACTAAATGCTTTCAACACATATAACCACCGCCGACGTGAACTGAGAATGTATTTTTCTGTTTGTTCTGAAATAGGCCACTAAACGCTTTCAACACATATAACCGCCGCTGACGTGAACTGAGAATGTATTTTTCTTTTTGTACTGAAATAGGCCACTAAACGCTTTCAACACATATAACCACCACCGACGTGAACTGAGAATGTATTTTTCAGTTTGTTCTGAAATAGGCCACTAAACGCTTTCCACACATATAACCGCCGCCGATGTGAACTGATAATGTATTTTTCTGTTTGTACTGAAATAGGCCACTAAATGCTTTCAACACATATAACTGTCGCTGACGTGAACTGAGAATGTATTTTTCTGTTTGTTCTGAAATAGGCCACTAAACGCTTTCAACACATATAACCGCCGCCGTCGTGAACTGAGAATGTATTTTTCTGTTTGTAGTGAAATAGGCCACTAAATGCTTTCAACACATATTACCGTTGCCAACGTGAACTGAGAATGTATTTTTCTGTTTGTTCTGAAATAGGCCACTAAACGCTTTCAACACATATAACCGCCGCCGTTGTGAACTGAGAATGTATTTTTCTGTTTGTTGTGAAATAGGCCACTAAATGCTTTCAACACATATTACCGTCGCCGACGTGAACTGAGAATGTATTTTTCTGTTTGTACTGAAATAGGCCACTAAACGCTTTCAACACATATAACCGCCGCCGTCGTGAACTGAGAATGTATTTTTCTGTTTGTAGTGAAATAGACCACTAAATGCTTTCAACACATATAACCACCGCCGACGTCAACTGAGAATGTATTTTTCTGTTTGTTCTGAAATAGGCCACTAAATGCTTTCAACACATAAAACTGCCGCTGACGTGAACTGAGAATGTATTTTTCTGTTTGTTCTGAAATAGGCCACTAAACGCTTTCAACACATATAACCTCCGCCAGCGTGAACTGAGAATGTATTTTTCTGTTTGTACTGGAATACAAAATAACAACTATAACCGCCGCACTGACTGACTGCTACCGCTGCTACTTCCGTGAACCCCTGCTCTACTACTTTCTGGGTAGGAAGGCTGCTGCGAAGCAGGTGCTCTACCCTGGGCACTTTTGCCTCCCGACCTCCCACTGCTGCCACCCTGCTGACTCCCACCCATGCTTTCAACACATATAACTGCCGACTTGAACTGAGAATATATTTTTCTTTTTGTACTGAAATAGGTCAGTAAACACTTTCAGCAGAAATAAATGCACCAGTGAAGTGCGTATATATTTTTCATTCTATACTGAAATTTGCCACTGAACTCTTTTGCCACAAATAAGTGCACCAGTGAAATGTGTATATATTTTTCTTTTTTTACTGTAATAAGCCCCGTACGCTTTCAACAGAAATAACTGCAGAAGCGAACTGAGCATATATTTTTCTTGTTGGACTGAAATAGGCCACTATACGCTTTCACCAGAATTAACTACAGAAATGCACTGAGAATCTATTTTTATTTTTTATACTGTAATGCACCCTTATACGCTTTCACCAGAAATAACTGCAACAGTGCAGTGCGTATATATATTTTTCTTATTTTACTGAAATACGCCCCTATACGCTTTCAACAGAAATAACTGCAACAGTGCAGTGCGTATATATTTTTATTTTTTTACTGTAATACGCCCCTATATGCTTTTAAAAGAAATAACTGCAACAGTGCAGTGCATATTTATTTTTCTTTTTTTAATGAAATACACCCCTATACGCTTTCACCAGAAATTACTGCAGAAGTGACCTGAGAATATATATATCTTGTTGGAATAAAATAGGCCACTATACGCTTTAACCAGAAAACTATTAAATAGTGAAGTGCGCATATATTTTTCTGGTAGTACTGAAATACGCCCCTATACGCTTTCACCTGAAATAACTTCAACAGTGCAGTGCATATATATTTGTCTTTGTTACTGAAATACGCTCTTATACACTTTCACAAGAAATAACTGCAGAAGTGAAATACGTATATATTTTGCTTGTAGTACTTAATAAGATACTAAGGCTACGTCTACACGACGACATTTGTCGCGCGACAATAATTCGCATGACAGATAGGGCACAACTACACTGCAACATTTGTAGCGCAACATTTTGTTGCACTAATGTCGCGCGACATTTTTTATAATGGCAGTCTATGGTGTCGCACTGCAACATGCTGCGACTGCGACGCAACAGTCGCAGAAAAATCTCAAATGGATTTTCTGCGACTGTTGCGTCGCAGTCGCAGCATGTTGCATGTTGCAGTGTGACACCATAGACTGCCATTATAAAAATTGTCGGGCGACATTAGTGCGACAAATGTCGTTGTGTAGACGTAGCCTAAGACATAAGCCTCTAAAGGCTTTTCAACATAAGACTTGCAGCCCAATAACAAAAAGCTTGAATGACAGAGCTGTCTAATGACTATTTGAATCCCCAATCGTTCCCTGCTCTTCTAAATCACTTTCCTATCAATGTCTCTAGCGCCTTCTAACATCTCTCCCTGCACTAAGATGCTGTGAAATAATTCCTCCCTATCCTTTCCCTGAACTTATTAAAAAAAAAATCTTTTTTTTCCACAATCGTTTTTCCAATAGCTGTCCCTAGCGCCTTCACACGTCTGTCTCTGCACTCTGAACGCTGGAAAATGTCTGACTGTAAGATGGCCAACGTATTTATAGGGCTGTGGGATCAGAGGGCTGGCTGGCTGCTGATTGGCTGCATGCAGGCATGTCAATCTGGGTGATCCCATCTTCCCAGAGTTCCTTGCCCCATGTCCTCAGTCCTCACACGTGTAGCCGCAATTTTATGAAAAATGCTATTCGTTACCACGAAGTGCGAGGAAATTCTCATTCATTGCGAATCAAATTTTTCCTGAAATTCTAAACAAATTCCACTTCGTCAGCTTTGATTCGCTCATCTCTAATTGAGATATTTTATGGATTCCCCGAAATGTAGCTGAGAAGACATGGTGGACCAGATAAGCCCAAAAAATCAATGGACACTTTTTCAATTCAACAGAAGACAGTGGCTGGTCCTAGATTTCCAACTGCTGAAACAACAGACCTTGCAAGGTTACATTTAACAGATAAATTGTGAGAAAACACTGTTTACTGTTGATCTAATATCAAATAGAGCCAACCAGAGCTGACATTTTTACTTAAAGGGGTTGTTAAGAAGGGGGAAAAATTGGCAAAGGACTCTGAGTGGGTTCAAAAGGTAAAAGAAGCGATAACTCACTGATCACCCTCCACTCCCACTCCAACACTTACTGGTCCCCATTAGACTCATCCTACTGCGCCCATTGTTACATACAGGATATGATCTCCTCTATGGTGGGTATGCTACTGGTAGTACAGAATTTTTGTATGAAACACTTTTATTGTAGAATAGCTGGCAAACAACATATTACATCCAGTCAAATTAGATCTCAATATAACTATATTCATGAATTTCCCTTTCATATGCCAAAATTACAACTGTATTTAAAAGCCCATGAGTCTTAAAGAGGACCTGTCACCTTTCCTGACATGCCTGTTTTAATATCTACATACATTCCCCATGTAATGGAGCATCTATTCTTATGACTCTATGATGTGCCATTCCTTTCTTATTTATACTACAAGTTAGGACTGAATTGCTAGCAGTCTGCAGTAAGGGTACAGAGGTAACTAGTTGGGGGGGGGGGGGGGTGTACCTGCACAGTCTGACTTTATCCAATCAGTGCTGCTGGTGTCAGACTGTGCAGGAACCGACCCCCCCCCCCCCCCCCACCTTCCCTCCTAACTGGATAATACCCCTCTGTGCCCTTACTGCAGACTGCTAGCAATTCAGGCAAAACTTCTAGTAGAAATAATAAAGGAATGGCACAACATAGAGACATAAGTATAGCTGCTCCAGAATTGTTATCAAAGAGAGAATGCATGTAACTATTAAAACAGGCAAGTCAGGAGTGGTGACAGGTCCTCTTTAATACATTTGGTGCATCCTTCACCAGCATATTTTATATTAAAGAGGACCTTTCACCAGAATAAAACATCTAAACTGACTATACAGACATGTAGAGCGGCGCCCAGGGATCTCCCTGCACTTACTGTTATACCTGAGCGCCGCTCCGTTCTCCCGTTATAGCCTCCGGTATCGTCATAGTTAGGCTCCACCCAGGGGAACCTGAAGGCGTCTCATTCTCCCATGCTGTAACAGTAAGTACAGGGAGATCCCTCTCCATGTCTGTATAGTTAGTTTAGATGTTTTATTCTAGTGAAAGGTCCTCTTTAAGACTGGCATGACATGAATGACCAGCCTTGATAAGTTCACCATAATGTGACTGTTATAGTTCAATATTCTGTGTAGCTACATCTTAAAGGACACTTGTTTGATGACAGCAAAGGTCATATTTTAGACACAGAGTGGGACTGGTTAAGAAGAGGTGTGAAAGAAACTATTTATCGTATGTTAAAATGGAGAAACTAAGCTGGAATAGAGGTGGAGCCTCCCGTGGTTGTTTAACCACACCTCATAGCATCAGTCATGCGAATGTAATCAACATATTACCTCCATGATGCCCTTGACCTTGTGTTGTTATAATAAACGTTTTACAGGTTGACTGAAGCATGAGTGTTTAATGCCTGAGATTCTTCGTACAAGTTATTCTAATTGAGGAAGCCAGCTGGGTGACTAGTAAAGCACATTTAAGAAAAAAAAAAGGTGTGTGTGTGTTGGAGGTGGGGAATAGAACAAGGACCAGTTGCTCTCACTTATTCCTACTGATATACGAGGACATGGATGAATAAGAACCTTCACAGACATACAGATGTAGCAGGGTTAGCACACAAACTCTTAAAGGGAACCTGTCATCAACTTTATGCTGACCTCACAAAAAATAGTGACAGACATGCTGATGTCAGCGGTGTGTCACTCCTGAGCTAAAAGTAAGTGGTTGCCGAGAACCAGCATCATAATCATTGCAGCCCAGGTCTTGAGAAGAGTCAAATCTACCTGAGAAGAGTCCTGGTTATTCCTAATCTCCTGCTCTCTCGCCCATCTGCTGATGATTGGCAGTTCTCTCCTAGAGAGAAAGAAAGAAAACTAGGTAGAAGCCTGTCAGTCATCAGCAGGTGGGCAGGGAGAACAGGAATTCATGAATAACCATGACTCTTCCTCATATAGATTTGACTCTTTTGCAGGCCCAGTCTGCAATGATTGTGATGTTGGTTCTCGGCAACCACTTGCTTTTAACTTAGAAATGACGGACCGCTGAAATTAACTCATTTGTCTCTACTTTATGCTGCCGTTAGTATGGGCAGCATATTGTTGATGACAGGTTCCCTTTAACTCAAAAATTTTAACTTATCATGCTATATTGAAACAAAAGCCACTGAAAAGCAATTGAAGGTGTTTGTTTAACGCATTTAGTTTAGATAACATGTATTATAAAGCATGTGTGTTAACTCTACTACATCTGTAGTTGCATGTTGGATTAACCGAGCTTTCATGTTCAACTTTTTGGATGGTCAAAAAGGGACACTTATGGTTCGTTGTGTGAAAGTCCATTTTTCCTGTATATTTATACACCATAAAAGTTTTCCTAGTGCATAATAGCGCAAACATTAGCTGAATATAGAAATGTCTAAAATCCAAATTGCATGAAATAAAGAAAAAATATACAAGGTAGGGTCAAATATACAAATAGGAACCAGGCATACACCTTCTTGATCAATATTGTAAATGTAACAATGCAAATCTATACCTCAGATCAAAAAGAGGGACATTTAAGGAGAAAAGAGGGGCAGAGGAACTTGGATCCAAAAGAGGGACACTTGGGAGGTTTATATGTATCAACTTTTTAGTCTCTACCATCTAGGATCAGATGTTCAGTGTGAATTAAAGGGATAGTGTCTCCCGAACCACACACAGTACCCCACAACTATAGTCATCACACCTTCAGCAATGTTTTTGCCTGTTTCATCCGATGGAAAACTTTGCCAAAAAACTTTATTCATGCTGGGCAGCATATGCAAATTGGCGGCCAAGTCAAGGGTGCAGTGGTCTTGACGTTCCAAGTCAAGCTAGCAGTGTCCTCGTCCTGCCTCATTCCCCCTGATTGACAGCTCAGTACTTTTTTCTTCAGATGTGATCAAACACTTCAAGCAACCAGCACTAAAAATACGTAAGTAGAAACAAAATATCTTATACAATAGTCAGAACAATTACAGGGTGTAAAGAGAAGCCTGTACAGTAGGCGTTTGCTGGATAGTTACCAAATGTGGGTTCTCACCGGGAAACGTTTAGCAGTTCTTCTCACAGAAAGTTAGGCGGAGGAACTTGGGTATTGCCAGCATGATGTATATATATAATAAGGATGTGGTTCTGTACAGGGAATAATTAATGCAAATAACATATAAATATATGTTTGATGTGCCAATGTTTGTGACGTTATGATTCTGAACTGTAAATAATTTCTGGACATATGAACTGATCTGTTATTTGGAAAGTCTTTGATAATGGATCTTGGCTCATAACTCGAGAGTGCCTGTTCCTGCTATGCCTACTAGCCAGGGACTAGCCCAGCAGACTCTGTAGTCTATGTGCTATATTATAAAACCAATGCAAGTTTACCTACCTGCTGTTTTGGCAAGTGGAGGTTATTCTTTGTATGGGGGAAATGTAAATCATTTAAAAATATATTTTCTATGGTATTTACGTAAATCTTAGGCTTTGTTCACATTTAGTTTTACTCTCCATCGGAGGTAGATCTGAACCCCTACTGTGCTTTTCTACTAAAACTAAAGCTATATTCACTTAACCTACACCAAAAGATACTCTTTGTCAGAAACAGGTTATATGGGGCCCTATGGATACTTTTCCCACTTTTCAAAATCTATTAATTGTGGCAATGGTGCATGCCTTCCTCTAGCACATTCAACTACATTTAATCAACGGTTCTGAAAGAGAGAAGACAAAAGACAGTGCTGTCAGAGAAAAAACAACAGTGATGTCAGACCAAATAACATCTGTCGAGCATCTGTATGTAAAGTAAGAATCTTAGAACTCTTATCACTACATGTAACATCCTCCATTGCCATATTCTGTAACAGGCCTTTTATCTTAAAGGGGTTATCCAACCCTTATAATGACCCCCTCAATGCCCGGCACCTCATATAGATTATACGTACCCCACTCCCCAGCACCCACATCTCTCCTGATCCCTACATGGCCACCGTTGCATCTCCCCGTCGCTTAGATCCGGTGACGGTGGGGGTTTGTGACGGGGACGAGCCTCCCTAGCATTGGCTGCTATGCCCCCGTTCCCCACATGTTGCTGAATGTTTTGATCCACGCTACTGGGAGATGCAGCGGTGGACATGTGGGGATCAAGAGACGGGGATAAGTATAATCCATATGAGGTGCCTGGGCATTGGGGGGTCATTATAAGGGTTGGATAACCCCTTTAACGCCTTCTAGGTGTTTTTTTTTTCTTTTTTCGGTAGTGTATATTCTGCCAGATAAAGGATTTCCAGCAGCGTCCTCAGCCTGTACATAATACTGGCAAATAGCTGTCACGAGGGTGTCAAGAGCCACGTCTGACTCCGTTATACCCGGGGTCAGGAAGTCGCAGCGGGTGGCTGCGCGTTCGATGTACAAAGACAGTGCTGTTTCGTAATGGTAGCTTTCTGGGTTTGCCTTGCAATCCTTTTTGGCTCACTCGGGGATCCGTAGCTCCTTCTCCTCAGCTGTTCCTTGTCCAGCAATCCCAACCTCCTTATATTCCCATCTCCCACTTCTCTGGTTGCCAGATATAGAGCTTCCTGCCTGGACTTCTATACTGACCCACTGGAGCTGTGTAGCTGTGTTCCCTGGTTGTTGCTCCAGAACGTTACCCTCCGGATCCCTGTCGGGTCTTGGTGGTCTGCTGTTGTCGCCCACCTGGGATTATATGTTTGTCTGTATTGTCTGTCCTCTCCTTGGTGTTTTCCTCTTAGTGTCAGTGGTGCGGACTAGTGATCCCACCGCCCCGTTCACTACACAGGACTCATCTTAGGGAAAGCCAGGGTTTAGGCACGTGATCGGCGTACGGGTGAGGAACCCGTCTAGGGACGTCAGGGCAGTCAGGTGCCAGCCGCAAGGTGAGTCAGGGGTCACCACCTTTCCCTCTCCCTTGGACAGGGCCTTCCCATTTCCCTCCCTTTGCGTGACGCCGGTCATTACAATAGCAGATATACAATATGATATCTGGTAATTTATTTCACAACCAAATCATTGCATCAATTATGGCCTGTTATTTATGGCACCCATTATTTTAACTACGTAGTACCCAAGACAGCATAAAGCAGCAGTCTTTCTGTTTTTCTATATGGATGTTCCAGCTTGTAAAGGGAGTAATTCCAATGGTAGATGTTCATTAGACAATTATAACTTAGATGAGGAGCATCATTTTGCATTAGGTACAAGGAATTTCATGCTATGCCCCTGGAACTCAGTAATTTGAGAGATTGCTGGTAATGTGTTGCCTTAGGTTCCCATGACGTATTTTTCCAATGCCAAAGTCCACTGAAGAAGGTTTCGCAATTTCCATGTTGAAGATCCACCTGTATCTTTACCCCCATTCAAGTGAGTGGACTCCCTCAATAGTTTTCAGTGAAAATAATCTATGGCTGCTTGAATGTTGGTGCTGACTTGCACTGAAAACAACGAAAGGTGGTTTCTTCGTGGATGCCACACAGATTTTGGTGTAGGATCTAGTGTGGTGTAGGATCTAGGATCTAGTGTGTATATTTCGAATATAGTGCTATATATTAGTTTTTCGAATATTCGTAATTTTTTTTTACTCAAAAAATCGACAATGTAATGATCGCGTAATATGAGAATATTACGTGATCAATACAGGCGTGGTTCAAAAAGAAAGTTATAGCACTATATTGAATATAGTGCTATATATTAGTTTTTTAGAATATTCGTCATTTTTTTCCATCTGAAGTTATGTTTCCTCCTTGCTTAAGATGCTTGTCAAGCAATTTAAGCAGAGAGGAATCATGACTTCAGATGGAAATGACGAATATTCTAAAAAATGAATATATAGCACTATATTCAATATAGTGCTATATATTCCTATTTGACCCACGCCTGTATTGATCAGGTAATATTCTCATATTACGCGATCATTGCATTGCCGATTTTTCGAGTAAAAAAAAAAAAGACGAATATTCTAAAAAACTAATATATAGCACTATATTCCTCCCTGCTTAAATTGCTTGACAAGCAACTTAAGCAGGGAGGAATCATAACTTCAGATGGAAAAAAATTATGAATATTCTAAAAAATTTATATATAGCACTATATTCTATAGTGCTATATATTCCTTTTTTACACACCCTGTATTGATCGTGTAATATTCGCATATTACGCGATCATTACATTGCCGATTTTTTTAGTAAAAAAAAGTTAAATATAACGAATATTCAAATTTGTGAATATTCGCCGAATATTCTACAAAATATTCGTGAAATATCGCAAATTCGAATATGACCCCTGCCGCTCATCTCTAGTAGGATCTATGGAAGATACGCATGGACAAAATCCTCCATGCAAACGCACCCTTATAAATCCATATAAAAATCTTACACAGATTCTGTGTATCCCAAATTTCAAGAGTTCAATAACTGTCTGCATAATGCTACATTGAGCTAGTGCCACTTGGGACTATATGACAGGGCGTCATTGTGGTTGCCAACAGATTATACTGTCTGTCGATGAAGGCACTGTAAACTGGGGCAGACTGTTTGGCAATGGACGCATTAAGACTAGCACTATTTCATTATTATGGATAGTAAATGTGGCTTATTGGGGGTACTGTGGCTTCCAATAAGGACAAGGTGAATGGTAAATTTGGGCTGACAATGGGGTTTTGCAGAACAGCATTAGGCTGCTATGGATGGCAGTTGGGTTCTGTAGCTGGTAATGGGAAGACTGTCTTCCAATGGGGTCATATAGGCTGGTAGGAAGGGCTCTTGCTGTCAATGGGGTTTATGTGGCTTCCACTGGTGTATTTGTGCACATTCACATGAAAAGCTCTACCAGGCTTTAAAAAACAATCTAAATCCTATGGAGAAAGATTTGTCATGGATGTACCGAAACATACCCGTGACAGGTGGTAGGTGATCTGTGAGACTGGCAACACATGGTTTGATCTGACATGTTTTCCTTTCTGATCAAATAATGTCTGTGTTGTTTCTGGTGCTTGCCACACCTTCTTTTCCCAGGTGTGGCTATTGTGGTAATTTAACCTTCACTATTTATTGTTGTTTCTCCCACTATGCTATGCGGTTTATAACGTCTGTTGGACTTGTGGTTAGCTTGTGTTTGGTTCTTGGTTGAGTTCCTGGTGCTACCAAAGCTTCATTGAAGATAAGTGTTTCTTTTCCCTTTTGTATTTTGTTTATATATTTATATACAGTACAGACCAAAAGTTTGGACACACCTTCTCATTCAAAGAGTTTTCTTTATTTTCCTGACTCTGAAAATTGTAGATTCACACTGAAGGCATCAAAACTATGAATTAACACATGTGGAATTATATACATAACAAACAAGTGTGAAACAACGGAAAATATGTCATATTCTAGGTTCTTCAAAGTAGCCACCTTTTGCTTTGATTACTGCTTTGTACACTCTTGGCATTCTCTTGATGAGCTTCAAGAGGTAGTCCCCTGAAATGGTTTTCACTTCACAGGTGTGCCCTGTCAGGTTTAATAAGTTGGATTTCTTGCCTTATAAATGGGGTTGGGACCATCAGTGGCGTTGAGGAGAAGTCAGGTGGATACACAGCTGATAGTCCTACTAAATAGACTGTTAGAATTTGTATTATGGCAAGAAAAAAGCAGCTAAGTAAAGAAAAACGAGTGGCCATCATTACTTTAAGAAATGAAGGTCAGTCAGTCAGCCGAAAAATTGGGAAAACTTTGAAAGTAAGGGCTATTTGACCATGAAGGAGAGTGATGGGGTGCTGCGCCAGATGACCTGGCCTCCACAGTCACCGGACCTGAACCCAATCGAGATGGTTTGGGGTGAGCTGGACCGCAGAGTGAAGGCAAAAGGGTCAACAAGTGCTAAGCATCTCTGGGAACTCCTTCAAGACTGTTGGAAGACCTTTTCAGGGGACTACCTCTTGAAGCTCATCAAGAGAATGCCAAGAGTGTGCAAAGCAGTAATCAAAGCAAAAGGTGGCTACTTTGAAGAACCTAGAATATGACATATTTTCAGTTGTTTCACACTTGTTTGTTATGTATATAATTCCACATGTGTTAATTCATAGTTTTGATGCCTTCATAGTCATGAAAATAAAGAAAACTCTTTGAATGAGAAGGTGTGTCCAAACTTTTGGTCTGTACTGTATATATATATATAAATTATGGAAATTTTTGTTTTGTTTTCCAAATTAGGCCATCTACATTATTAATATGAAATGCATAGTGCCTGTTTCCTATACAAATAAATTATAATTGGACTGCATGAAAAACATGCTTATAATGCAGTATAACTATAGTCATATTGTATATGATTGTCTCCAGAATGACATCTTCTAGGAATATGATTGATGAGGACACAAGCTTGTCTCACTAGGGAAGGAATCACGTAGTCATAATGGTTTTTAGTAGGCAGCCTAGGTTTCCTCCCTGCATTATGTTTTAGAAGCAGCAGGAGGGTGGCAGAGGGCGGTGAGGTTTTCATGTTTCAGTGCTTCTTTCTTTAATTCTTTTACATTTAACATGCATTTTGCTCTCAGCCACTGTTGCATAGCAGAAATGCTTATGTTTAATGCAAAAAACATGATGTATGATACATTAAATAACAGGTGCTCTTTATATTTCCACCGTAAATACATCAGTTACGTGAGTTTTATGAACAGTCGTATGCTGAGCTTTGTCCAGCTTAGAAAGCATTCCATTTGTACTTCTACTTTTAGGGAAAATATGACCATTTTCATGTGACATAATAACAGACATGCACCCCCATCGGCAACTGACAAGTTTAGACGCACTTGCTACTTGCAACTTTCTTATGGGTTATTTTATTCATATGTTATTTCCCTTTATTAATGACTAGAAAAAATACCTTGCGCTGCCCGAGTATGAAGTGTTGGTCTGTTTGTGTGTTTATTGGATTTGTTCCAAGAGTGACCAGGAGGCCAATCCCTGCCCTTGTTTGTTTGTTTTTTGTTTGTTTTTTTATATACTGGTAAATTGCCAGGAGCCCTATATACTCAGGCAGTTAGACACTGTTTATTTTATATTAAACTACCCCACATAACAATGACTGCCACAGCACCCTGCCCCCTTAATAGTGACCTCCACAATGCCCTGTTACCCAGTGTCCTCCACAATGCCCTGCCCATTAACAGTGACCTCCACAGTGCTCTGCCCCCTAACAGTGTCCTCCACTTGCCTATTTCCCTATGCAAAGTAAAAAAACTTCTTACTTTATTTTACCTAAAAGGGTTAACTTGCAGTTTAATACCATGTAACTACATTTTATATATATGTTGTGATATACACTCACCTAAAGAATTATTAGGAACACCATACTAATACGGTGTTGGACCCCCTTTTGCCTTCAGAACTGCCTTAATTCTAAATGGCATTGATTCAACAAGGTGCTGATAGCATTCTTTAGAAATGTTGGCCCATATTGATAGGATAGCATCTTGCAGTTGATGGAGATTTGAGGGATGCACATCCACGGCACGAAGCTCCCCTTCCACCACATCCCAAAGATGCTCTATTGGGTTGAGATCTGGTGACTGTGGGGGCCATTTTAGTACAGTGAACTCATTGTCATGTTCAAGAAACCAATTTGAAATGATTCGAGCTTTGTGACATGGTGCATTATCCTGCTGGAAGTAGCCATCAGAGGATGGATACATGTTCTCATTCTGTTTACGCCAAATTTGGACTCTACCATTTGAATGTCTCAACAGAAATCGAGAATCATCAGACCAGGCAACATTTTTCCAGTCTTCAACAGTCCAATTTTGGTGAGCTTGTGCAAATTGTAGTCTCTTTTTCCTATTTGTAGTGGAGATGAGTGGTACCCCGTGGGGTCTTCTGCTGTTGTAGCCCATCCGCCTCAAGGTTGTGCGTGTTGTGGCTTCACAAATGCTTTGCTGCATACCTCGGTTGTAACGAGTGGTTATTTCAGTCAACGTTGCTCTTCTATCAGCTTGAATCAGTCGGCCCATTCTCCTCTGACCTCTAGCATCCACAAGGCATTTTTGCCCACAGGACTGCCGCACACTGGATGTTTTTCCCTTTTCACACCATTCTTTGTAAACCCTAGAAACGGTTGTGCGCGAAAACGCCAGTAACTGAGCAGATTGTGAAATACTCAGACCGGCCCGCCTGGCACCAACTACCATGTCACGCTCAAAATTGCTTAAATCACCTTTCTTTCCCATTCTGACATTCAGTTTGGAGTTCAGGAGATTGTCTTGACCAGGACCACACCCCTAAATGCATGGAAGCAACTGCCATGTGATTGGTTGACTAGATAATTGCATTAATGAGAAATAGAACAGGTGTTCCTAATAATTCTTTAGGTGAGTGTATATCCTGTTCATTATCACTGTATTTACATGGCTCTGTGGAAAGGGTTAATGAATACTGAGAGACTGTTAGGGCTTTGATTTAGAAGCTGGTAACTTTCCACAGCTGCCTTAGGGTTTAAAGAAGACCATGTTTTGGAGGGAAAAACCCAGACTTGTTTACCACCAAAAAGCAGACAGCCTGACCTTTTAAATGTCTGGTTTTAGCTATGTTGTTTTGTCTGGAAACTTGTTTTTGTCTGGGAAACCTGCTGTGTCATTATCATTGAGTATCATTGAAGCTCTAATGTAAGTCTATACCAGATGGGAGCTGAAACAATGTATCTGTTTGTGCTGAGTTTCTCCACTCCACCCCTCCCACTAGAAGGTTCTAGTCTAGCAAAAACTGTATATAAGGAGAGCAGTCAGAGCCCTAGTGTGCTGCAGTTAGGGAACAGTAACTGTGCCTGGAAGAGGAGACTCTGCCAGACTACTGAGTGACCATAAGAAGATGCTGAGATGGGGATATGCTGCCACAGACCCTGGATCACCAGACTTGGGCCAGGGTACCAGCCTTCTGAAGAGAAAGAGGGACCGCTAGCTCAGGCCTTTCCTCAGACCCTTCTTCTGCCAGGATGGAGACTGGAGAAGCCAGCCCAATGCCTCGTCTGTATTCTTTTGTACCTGAATTCCTCCAGTAAAGAAGCACCCTGGTTTACTGCAGACCCTGACTCTCTGGACTTATTTCCAATTGGGGTGTACCATGTCTTACCATCCTTTCCGGAGAGCAGCAACACGTGGTGACACCTCAACGGTGTCTGGGGGACTCAGCGTAGTGTTGCGTCCACCCCAAACCCAGCCACTGCTCCTCCACAGTGTCCTCCACAATCCCCTGCCCCTTAACAGTGACCTCCACAGTGCCCTGCCCCTTAAACAGTGTCCACCACAATGCCCAGTACATCCTATGAAATATTAAATGGTGCCATTAGACAGTACAATTTGTTCTGCAAAAAACAAGTCCTAATATGGCTATGTGAATGTAAAAATAAAAAAGGTATGGCTCTGGGAAGGCAGGGAGTGAAAAAAAATTGCTTAGTCAGGAAAGGATTAAAAGTAAAACTATATAATATCTTGTATAGATGGGGGAAGGGAGGGTGAGGGCCTCCAATTAATTTCTTCTGGTGGGTCCAAAAAAAACCTGACAACTGTAGTGTTCATGGAGGCCAGCAGTAGGAAGAGTAATGTGCCACTTGGACAGGCATGCATAACTAGTTGGTAAAGGCAATAAAGCATTTAAGTGAATATATGACATTAGACTCACAAAATATAAGGGTAGGTTCACAACTCCATTTGGTAAATCTGGTAGTCTGTACTGGTAGAGGAGCAGACTACCTGAGTTACCATATCCAGCCTAGCTGAACACAGCTGTCTAATGCTGGATCCCAATTCACCATAATGGGATCCAGTAGATTATGTAGAGGTGAACTGCATTGCATAAATCCTATAGACTTTACAGCCATATTGTCCAGTTGTGTAATAGCTTCCAGCCCTGAACCTACTTACCCAGCAGCTTGATCACCTACGTAGAAGGATCCTCATCCTACAGAGGAAACTGTGGATATGTATGAAAGTCTGTCTAAAAAAAGGAGCAGAGCATAGTCTGACTTTCAGGGTCTGCCCTATGATTACCTTGCAGTGGTAGGTGTGAACTCCATGCCTGGATGCTTAAGTACAAGCTAGCTAGAGAAGTCTCAGGAGACATCTTGGCCTATTAATCACCTGTGCAGCCGTGAAACCTGTAATATCTGTGGAAAGTGCATTTTGTGTACTAAATTCCAGTCCATGCATGCTAAAAACTGCCCTAATATGTTTACATTTGAATTCTTCATCGAAGAGCTGTTCTGCTGCACAACTGCTTCATTATTGCTTTCCACACTGCACCAACATTCACAGCTTCACTTAGGGACTCTGCCTTGCACCTAAATACCTTCAACATTCAGGGCAACTCAACTGACATCAGGCAGGAGGACCCTGAAACCAGAGAATGCTCAAAGGAAAGAACAGGTGCACCCTTCCCATCACTGCATGGCCCAAGCAAGCAACAGAGTGAGTGATTACTACCACTACCATTCTTGCTGCTATCACTCCTCTTCTCCTCTACCTTTTCCAAAGCTTGTTGCACTTTGGACTTGTAATAAATGCCATAAAATTCATGAGTGTATTTTTGGTGGAGCTTTTCTGGTCACACATTTTTTACATTAATTTTTTTAATTTCCTATTGAGAAGCCTAGTGTATACTATCTTAAAAAATAGCTTGTAGCATTTTGCCATGTACTCAAAAAATGCACCAAAAGTGATAAATGTATAATTGTTGGGGGCACTACCACTGGAATCCCCACCACTCCCTAAAACAGGGGTCCCAATCTACCGTTCTGGAGGAATTTGAATGGAGTGGTGGTCCGAGGTACCAGTCGGAATCGAAGCCTAGTTTGATTTTAAGTTTTAAAGTGGTTTTCCACTTACCAAGTTATTCAATTAAGTCAAGCGCGACTTTGCAAAAAACTAACTTTGGCTCATCGGAGCCCATACATTTTAATACTGTACGGAGACAGATCATCCGAAGCTCACTTCGCTCATCACTAGATCTATCCTCAGGATAGGTCATCAATACCAGACTGAAGGGAGTCCAATCCACTCTCAATCAATTGTTTGAAGAGGTAGCAGTGCTCATGGGAGTGAGCGTCTTCCTCTTTGTTGTGGCGGCATGGTGTAATGACAACTGCTCATCCCATTCAAGTAAATGTTTTCTAATTACATTGCTCCAGTGCTGCAAAGGGGAAGAGGAAGCATCATTTGCATGAGCGCTGCAAACAGTTGATCTGCCCGGGTGTCAAGAGTCAGACCCCGCCGATCAGAAGATACGTCAGCAATATCGTAGCACTGCATAACCCTTTTAACTCTCATCCAGTTGTCTGCAACTGTAAAGCGCTGTGGATTTTCTGCCTGCAACTTTTTTTTTACAGTATATTCTCGTATGGATAGCCCCTTTAAGTTAAAAATAAGTAAACATAAAAAAGTTAGGACACTGAATACATCACGATTTCTGCAAGTATATTAACATTGGATACACAGCTCTTAGCCGCAGGAGCATTCCAAGTGCAATCTGCAGAGCTGCAGGCAATTTTAAATTCCCTACTGTTGCCCTCTAGATGTTTTATAACAGCCTGTACTTTCAGTACATTAGTAAGATCACAGCCTGGTATCAGAACTCTGCTGCAAAGACCAACGATTCCTGTTATGTTAGGGATACACTATACAGTGCTGCCCATAATTATTCATACCCATGGCAAATTTTGACTTAAAGTTACTTTTATTCAACCAGCAAGTAATTTTTGGACGGGAAATGACATAGGTGTCTCCCAAAAGATAATAAGACGATGTACAAGAGGCATTATTGTGGAAAAAAAACATTTCTCAGCTTTTATTTACATTTGAGCAAAAAGTATCCAGTCCAAAATTATTCATACCCTTTTCTTAAAAATCTATAGAAAAGCCTTTATTGGCTATTACAGCAATCAAACGCTTCCTATAATTGCAGACCAGCTTTTTGCATGTCTCCACAGGTATTTTTGCCCATTCATCTTTAGCAATGAGCTCCAAATCTTTCAGGTTGGAGGGTCTTCTTGCCATCACCCTGATCTTTAGCTCCCTCCACAGATTCTCAATTGGATTTAAGCCTGGACTTTGGCTGGGCCACTCCAAAACGTTAATGTTGTTGTCTGCTAACCATTTCTTCACCACTTTTGCTCTGTGTTTTGGGTCATTGTCATGCTGAAATGTCCACTGGTGCCCAAAGCCAAGTTTCTCTGCAGACTGCCTGATGTTGTCGTTGAGAATCCTCATGTATTGCTCTTTTTTCATGGTGCTGTTTACTGTGATTAGGTTCCCTGGTCCATTGGCTGAAAAACACCCCCAAAGCATTAGGTTCCCACCACCATGTTTGACAGTGGGGATGGTGTTCATTGGGTTGAAGGCTTCTCCTTTTTTACGCCAAATGAAGGAAACATCATTGTGACCAAACAATTCCATTTTTGTTTCATCTGACCATAACACAGAAGACCAGAAGTCTTCTTGTTTGTCCAGATGAGCTTTTGCAAAGGCCAAGCAAGCTTTTGTGTGCCTTATCTGGAGAAGTGGAACCCAGCAGTGTGCAGTGTCCGTTGGATTGTCTGCCTTAAGACATTGCCACCAGCAGAGCCCAGATTCACCAGGATGGCCTTGGTGGTGATCCTTGGATTCTTTTTCACCTCTCTAACTATCCTCCTGGCCAGCACAGGTGTCACTTTTGGCTTCCGACCACATCCTGTGAGATTTTCCGCAGATTGTATTTTTTGCTTAAATGTAAATAAAAGCTGAGAAATGTTTTTTTTCCACAATAATGCCTCTTGTACATCGTCTTATTATATTTTGGTAGACACCTATGTCATTTCCCGTCAAAAAAATACTTGCTGGTTGAATAAAAGTAACTTTAAGTCAAAATTTGCCTGGGGTATGAATAACTATGGGCAGCACTGTATATACAATCCCCAGATATGTTCCTTAAAGTCGTTCCAATGGGGAAGTGTCACTTTAATTTGCTCTTTGAATAACATTATATATTTATTCTGTCAATTGCCATTGAAGAGTTAACACATTGCCAACAGTGGACTGTACAAATGTTAGGAGAGTGAAAAAAAAAAAAAAAAAAAACGGGATGTGAAGTTTGTTTAGACCCTGGAATTCTCTGTTTAAAACCAATGTATGCATAAGAGAGAATCTATGTGGGAGATGTAATAATGCAGTGCTATTTATAAGGCCATTTCTATGTACTAAAGCAGCTGCAATTACTTAGTCGCTGACTCCTGGTAGTAAAAAGCTTTCAATGCTATCAATAGCTTGTAGGAAGGCTTCTGCTAGCAGAGGGGCTCCCACAACACAGCTGCTGCAGCCGGGTGTGTCATAGAGTTTAATAAATGAACCGTTGGCATCTCCAGGGATGTTTTAAATCCATTTGGCACCTGCAAGTTGTTTATACAGAGTTTATGTATTTTCCCCTGGCACGTTTTTAGTTAAATGTAATAAAATAGAAATATATTAGGCTGCGTTCACACTTCAGTTATGTGATCAGTTATTTCCATCAGTTATTGTGAGCCAAAACCAGGTGTGGGTCAAAAACACAGAACAGGTGCAGATCAAATAATTACACCTGATCTCTGTGGAGACTTCACTACTAGTTTTGGCTCACAATAACTGATTGAAATAACTGACCAAATAACTGAAGTGTGAACGCAGCCTTAAAGAATCATCAAATGAGTATCTTGCTGCAGCTAGAGGCCTTCTAGATGGACTATACAGCTATCATATGATCAGGGCCGGTGCAATCATATAGGCGAACTAGGCATTCGCCTTGGGCGCCGGCCTGCTGGGGGCGCCCTGGTGGGCTCCCTCTGAAAGGCGCTGCAGCCCTGGGCGAGCGGCTCTTGAGCCGCCCCCAGCGCCGTTACAGGGGTGCCAGGAGGTGGAGGTCCTTCTTAATTATGGCAGAGCAGGCATCTGTTTACCCTGATGGCAGGTGCCTGCTCTGCCAGTAAATTACCGGAGGAGAGGAGGCGGGTGTCACGGATGGTGTTGCATAAAACTGAAAGTTATAAATAAACATCCGACTGACTTGATCCCAAACTAAGGAACATATGGGTGAGCCCTATAAAACCCCTAGAGCTCTCCCTGACTGCTCTGCCCATGCAAAGATCTTTATGATAGATAATTGCATGCCCTCGTACCTAGACTGTGTGACACCTGAAGACCCTATAATAGTGAGGGGACACGACCACCGGCTCCCTGCACTTAATATGGAGGGAGTCAGGGTCACCTAGTATCAAGCCAGCACGGAAACACAAATAAAGGAAAAGACTTATCTGAGGAACCAGCAGTTGCAGCATCTAGCAGTGAACACAATCCAGGAAGTAGTATAAACCGCAAAGTGAGGCAGTATGGGAGGGAATATAAAGGGAGGCAATCAGTGTAAATAGATGACAGCTGGGAGAAGGAAAAGAGATGACAAAGTGAAACCAAAACAAAGAATATCATGCAAGAGGTACAGAAGAACGTCTGCCAGAGCTTCTCAGAGAGCTGGCGGTGACAGTACCCCTCCCTCTACGAGTGGACTCCGGACACTCAGAGCCCACCTTCTCAGGATGGGACCTATGGAAAGCCCTGATAAGACGAGTGGCCTTAATGTCCGCCACTGGGACCCACATCCTCTCCTCAGGACCATAACCCTCCCAATGAATGAGATACTGGAGAGAACCGCGGATAATGCGAGAATCCACAATCCTAGAGACCTGGAATTCAAAATTACCATCAACAACAATCGAAGGAGGAGGCAAAGAGGAGGGTACAGTGGGTTGGACATACGGTTTTAATAGGGACCTGTGAAAAACTTTATGGATCTTCCAAGTCTGAGGAAGATCAAAACGGAAGGCAACGGGATTGATGACGGACAAGATCTTGTAAGGCCCAATAAACTTAGGACCCAACTTCCAGGAGGGAACCTTCAGTTTGATATTCTTTGTAGACAACCACACCAGATCACCCACATTCAGGTCCGGACCAGGCACACGTCTCTTATCCGCCACACGCTTATATCTCTCACTCATCCTCTTCAGATTACCCTGACTCTTTTGCCAAATAAATGACAAAAACGAGGAAAATTCTCCTCATCAGGTAAACCAGAAGACCCCTCTCCAGAGAATGTCCCAAACTGCGGAGGAAACCCATATGCACCAAAAAATGGTGACTTATCCGAGGACTCCTGGCGACGGTTATTTAAAGCAAACTCAGCAAGGGACAAAAAAGAACACCAATCCTCCTGATTCTCTGCCACAAAACAGCGCAGATATGTCTCCAGATTCTGATTGATGCGTTCGGTCTGGCCATTCGACTACGGGTGAAAAGCAGAAGAGAACGACAACCGAACCCACAAGCGAGAACAGAAGGCCTTCCAGAATCTGGAAACAAACTGCGTGCCCCTATCAGAAACTATGTCTAAAGGAATGCCATGCAATTTGACAATGTGATCAACAAATGCTTGCGCCAGCGTTTTAGCATTGGGTAACCCAGGAAAGGGAATGAAATGCGCCATTTTGCTAAAACGGTCTACTACTATCAGAATCACAGTCTTCCCCGAGGAACGAGGCAGGTCCGTAATGAAGTCCATGGACAGATGCGTCCAAGGACGGGAAGGAATGGGTAACGGGAGGAGAGAACCCGATGGCCGTGAATGAGGGACCTTGGCACGAGCGCAGGTCTCGCAGGCTGCCACAAAACCCTCAACCGTCTAATGAAGAGCCGGCCACCAGAATCTCCGAGCAATGAGATCCACTGTGGCTCTACTCCCCGAGTGCCCAGCAAGGACAGTATCGTGGTGCTCCTTAAAAACCTTGCGTCGTAAAGCGAGAGGCACAAACAACCTCCCAGGAGGACAAAGATCAGGAGCCTCTGCCTGGGCTGCCTGAACCTCTGCCTCCAAATCAGGATAAAGAGCAGAGACGACCACCCCTTCAGCCAAAATAGGACCTGGGTCTTCAAAGTTCCCCCCTCCCGGAAAACAATGTGACAGGGCATCAGCCTTCACATTTTTAACCCCAGGGCGGAACATGACAACAAAATTAAACCTAGAAAAGAATAAAGACCATCTGGCCTGTCTCGGGTTCAGACGCTTGGCTGATTCCAAGTAGGCCAGATTCTTATGGTCGGTAAACACGGTAATAGGGTGTCTGGCTCCCTCTAGCCAATGGCGCCATTCCTCAAAGGCTAATTTGATGGCCAACAACTCCCTATCTCCCACATCGTAATTTCTCTCTGCGGAGGAGAGTTTCCTTGAGAAAAAGGCACACGGTCGCCATTTGGCAGGAGAGGGACCCTGAGACAAGACCGAACCCACACCCACCTCAGAAGCGTCCACCTCAACAATGAAAGGCAGAGAGACATCAAGTTGTACCAAGCCGGGAGCGGAAGCAAAACTCTCTTTGATACTAGAAAAGGCCTTAAGCGCATCTACCGACCAGGAGGAAAAATCTACCCCCTTTTTAGTCATATCAGTGAGTGGCTTAACAACAGAGGAATAATTCAAAATGAACTTCCTGTAATAATTGGCAAAACCCAAGAACCGCATCAGCGCCTTCTGATTCTCAGGAAGCTCCCAATCAAGCACAGTGCGGACCTTCTCAGGGTCCATGCGAAAACCAGAAGCGGAGAGAAGAAAACCCAGAAATTGAATTTCTGGAACCGCAAACACACATTTTTCCAGTTTAGCGTACAATTTATTCTCCTGCAGAATGAGCAAGACCTGACGTAGGTGGTCCCTATGAGTTTTGAAATCAGGAGAGAAAATCAAAATGTCATCTAGATACACCAGTACAAATTTCCCCATTAAATGATAAAAAATGCTGTTCACAAAATGTTGGAAGACGGTTGGAGCATTCATCAAACCAAAGGGCATAACCAAATTCTCGAAATGGCCCTCAAGGGTATTGAAGGCCGTCTTCCATTCGTCCTCTTCCCTGACCCTGACTAGGTTGTATGCCCCTCTTAAATCCAACTTATAAAAAAATTTAGCCCTAACAATCTGGTTAAACAGGTCTGGGATCAGAGGAAGCAGATAAGGGTCACGAATTGTGATACAGTTCAGCTCCCTGAAATCCAGACATGGTCTTAAAGAACCATCTTTTTTCTTAACCAAAAAAAAACCAGCGGCAACAGGTGACTTCGAGGGTCGGATGTGTCCCTTTCTCAGGCTCTCAGAGATATAAGTACGCATAGCGACCCTTTCAGGTTGGGAGAGATTGTATAAACGTGATTTTGGCAGCTTGGCGCCTGGGATGAGATTAATAGGGCAATCGTACTCCCGGTGAGGGGGCAACTCCTGGACACCACTCTCTGAAAACACATCCGAAAATTCAGAGAGAAAAGATGGTACAGTCTTGGTAGAAACCTCTGAAAGAAACGCTGTGAGGCAATTCTCTCTGCAAAAGTCACTCCAACCATTTATTTGCCTTGCTTGCCAATCAATGGTGGGGTTATGTTTAGTGAGCCAGGGTAGCCCCAATACTAGAGGAGTAGGTAATCCTCTTAGGATGAAACATGACATATCCTCAACAAGAGCATCACCCACAGTCAAACAGATATTGTGAACTATGCCCTTTAACGATTTTTGAGAAAGTTGAGCGGAATCGATAGCAAAAACAGGTATATCCTTTCCCAAAGTGCATACCTGGAAACCATGTGTTATAGCAAATTGATTATCAATGAGATTGACAGCTGCTCCACTATCTACAAAAATCTCACAAACAATGTTCTTGCTATCTAGCGCCACCCTGTCAGGTAGGACAAAACGGGAACTACAAGCAAACGGCAAACCTTCAATTTCCGCATCAACCTTGCCAATAGTAACAGATGGAAAGTTTTTAGAAGGTTTTTTTCTTTTTGTTTCTTTATTACCCTCAGAAAACTCCCTGAATCTCCTAGAGGGGCAAACATTTGCCAA